>NC_133159.1:130162289-131587789 GCF_040802235.1 Manis javanica
GGGGGGTATGATGGTAAGGCAGTCTTTTGCCATTGGGGGCTCTGGGAGTTCCTATATCTATGGCTATGTTGATGCCACCTATCGAGAAGGCATGACCAAGGAAGAGTGTCTGCAATTCACTGCCAATGGTGAGAACTTGGGCTTTGGGGCCTGTGAGCTTCAACCCCCTTACCCAGGCAAGACCAATGTTCCTCATTCCTTGCAGTGATCCCAGTACTTGACTCTAAACAACTCTCTTTTTTTATCTACAGCTCTCGCTTTGGCCATGGAGCGGGATGGCTCCAGTGGAGGGGTGATCCGTCTGGCAGCCATTGCAGAATCAGGGGTAGAGCGGCAGGTACTTTTAGGAGACCAGATCCCCAAATTCACCACTGCCACTTTACCACCTCCCTGAGTCCTTGGATTCTAGAATACAATAAGAGGTACCCTGTACCAATGCAAAATTCAATAAACAGTCTGTCAAAGAAAATCTGGGTGCTTTGGGGTTGTTTTCTTGATCTCAAGCCTTAACTTGTCTGTCCAACTCCTGTTTGTACAAATCATTGCTTTAAGTTCCAAAGGAGTTGGTGAGGTGGTTTTCAAATCTCTTTCTCTAGACCACTTTGTCCCACACTTCCTTTCCTCTACTATATCCAAGTCCTTAAGGCACCATAGTGTGATTGATGTGGAGGCAACCAACAAATGACATGGGTAGCTACTAGCTCAAGGCCAGAAGGACTTCAGATCTCCAACCCAGACTCATGGTCCCCTCCCTCCACACTCAACTCTCACCTCATCCTGTCAGGAGCAGTAATGTGATGACTCCTTCACTTTTGAGAGAAAGGTGAACCTAAGATGGATATTGGGTGAGAGAGGGCAGCCCCTGGAAGTGCTGCAAGCCAGGTCTGGAAGCTTCTATTCCTGTAGGGAGGGTGTGAGGATCAGTCAGTCGTCAGTCCCTTGGATGGGAGTCTGAGAGTGGACTCTGGTCCCTCCATGGCTGTCCTCACTCAAGCCAGGGATCTACAGGAGCTCAGTGGTGCTCATTAGCAGTGATCGATATTCTCAGTCTTGGCCTAACTCTTCTTTTCTTTACTCCATAATTCAGGGAACTGGAGGAACCACATTTGAAAACTTTGCCCTAGAGTATAATCCTGCCGTTGAAGTTTTGGAGGAGATAAGAGAGGGCTCCTAAGGAGGCAGGGAGGTCCTAGATAAAGTGAAGAAGAGCAGAGAAAGTTCTCTGACCCCACATGTGTACCTCAAACTCAACCAATAGAGGACTTTTGATTTTCCTGCAAAACCTGTTCTCCTGGTCCTCCCTACTTCAAGGCAATGCTGATTCCTCTCTTGCACTCCACATTCAATCTAAAAACTGCTCACAAGTGTGTCTAGAAGTATGTCTCCCCATCACCACACCACTGTCTTAATCCAGGCCACCATTATCTCTTGCCTGGAGGATGGCACCAACCTCCTATATGGCTGCTGCTTCCACACTTACCCTTCTATAGACTCCCCAGGTAGCAACCAAAGTGATCTCTAAATGTAAGTTAAATCATGTCGTTTTCCTGCTTAAAGGTACTTAGTGTCTTAACATTCCATATAGAATAATATTCTAGCTCTTTAGCATGGCCTAGAAGACCCAGCAGGTTCCCTCAATCTTGACATTGGTCAGTGGCATTTTTTGTTTCCTAGAACTTCAATGGGGTTACACTTACACTTGTTTTTTCAGCTTGGGACTGCTCTTTCCTGATTCTCTTTTTTTTAAATAAACTATTTTCAGAGCAGTTTCAGGTTCACAACAATTGAGCAAGTGATACAGACATTTCCCATCTACCCTCTACCCTACATATGGATAGCCTCCCCCGCTACCAACATCCTGCACCAGTGGTACGTTTGTTATAAACAGAACCTACACTGATGCATTTTGCAATTTTCACATGGCTACTCATCATCCAGGTCTCAGCTCAAATGTCACCTCATCAGAAAGGCCTTTCTTGACCACCTGAAATTTAAGAAATACCACCTGCCTCCATCTTGCTCTCACATTACCCTATTTAATTTTCTTCATAGCAGCTCTTATCACTGTCTTGTATTAGGCTTACTTGTTTACTTTTTGTCTACCACCCCAATCAAGATATAGGACATTTCTGTCACTAAATTCCCTTGTGTGTCCTTTTACAGTCAATCTCTTGCCACAGGCAACTATTGATCTGATTTTCATTGCTATAGGTTGGTTTTGCCTATTTCGGAGCTGTATATAAATGGAATCATGTATTACTCTTCTGAGTCTGGGTTCTTTCAGCAGAATTGTTCTGAAATTTACTCATGTTGCGTGTATTAACAGTATGTACTTTTGTAATAACAGCTTTATTGAGATATAATTCACATACCATAAAATTCACCCTTTTAAAGTACAATCCAGTGGTTTTTACTGTATTTACAAAGCTGTGTAACCACAACAATTAATTTTATGACATTTTAATTGCCCTCAAAAGAAACTACCTATTTGCAGTCACTCCCTTGTCCTCTTTCTCTCCAGCTACTGGCAACTACTAGTCTACTTTCTGACTCTAGATTTTCCTATTCAGGACATTTCATCAAAATGGAGTCATACAAATGTGGTCCTTTGTGTCTGGCTTCTTCCACTTAGCATAATGGGTTCAAGGTTCATCCACGTTGTAGCATCTATCAGCACAGTATTCCTTTTTATGGCTGAATAATAATATTCTATTATAGGGATACACCACATAATGTTGATAGTCATCGGTTGATAGTCATTGGGTTGTTTCTATCTTTTTACTGTTTGGATAAGACTATTATGGATATTTTTGTAGTTTTTGTGTGGACTAATGTTTTAAATTCTCTTGGGTATATACCTAGGTATGGAATTCCTGGGCCATATGGTAACTATGCTTAACAGTATGAGGAACTGTTTGCCAAGGCGGTTGCACCATTTTACACTTTATTCATTTCTATTGCTAATAGTTTATGTACCAGAAATTAATCAAAATTAAAAACTTCTGCTCTTCAAAGCCACCATTATTTTAAAAAAAAAGCCACATTCTGGGAGGAAGTATTTGCACTATGTATCTGATATATATCAGATAAATGATTTTATTTAAAAAAGGATTTGGAAAAGTTTGGCAGTTTCTTATAAAGTTACCATACACTTATTATATGACCCGGCAACTATACTCTGAGCTCTTTACCCAAGAGAAATAAAAACTTACATCCACTCAAAGACTTATGCAGGAATGTTTATAGGAGCTTTATTAATAGACAAAAGCTAGAAACAACACAAATGTCCATCAAAAGAGATTAAGAAATCTGCTTTAAAGGAAAAATGGGAATATTTGTCTTTTATAACCTGAAAGTTTTCCTGCGTCCCCGTAAGCTCCAGGAGAGCAGGTTCCGTGACTGTCCTGTTCACTATTGGACTAAGGGCGCAATAGTGAATGGATGAAAGAATGCAAGCTTGGCGTCCATCAATGAATTTGTAGCCACCATTGCTCCAGCCTTTTATCATTCTTTCCGTCTACAATTGCTGGCCAGAGGCCAGGCCCGATGTGGTTCGCAGCCGGCCGAGGAAAGGGGTACCGGAGGGTCCCCGCAGCGGAGGCGAGTCTCTTCAGGGGCCCAGGTAGTGCCGGAGGCCGGAACAGGCGGGGGGCCCGCGGGGAGCGGTGGAAAGTGCGCAGGGTACAGCGCCCACGCGGCGGGGGCAGGGCGCACTCAGACGGCGCGGGACCGACGGACAGACTGGCTGACAGCGTCAGCCGGACGCACGGAGCGGGCCGCGCGCCCCGCAGCGCAGAGAGCGGCCCCCGGCCAAGAGCCGCGCGCAGGGCGGCGGGGCGGGCCGCGGGGGCGGGACAGGACTGACGAGAATCCTGCGGAGGTGAGGCCGGGGGCCGTCCCGCCCCCGAAGGCAGGCCCCGCGGCCCGGCCCCGCCCCGGCTTGCTGGGGTGTGGGCTCCGCTCCGGCTCCGCTCCGCTCCCTCTGCTCGCGAACCCGCGCTGGCGCCGGCTCGGGCGGCTCGGGTGAGGCGGCCGGGGAGGGGGCACCGCGGAGCTCCCGGGCCCGGGAAGCCGGGTGGGGTCGGGCTTGGGCCCGGGCTGCGGGGCCTCCTGACTCAGCTGCGCGCTGAGATTTCGGGGTTTTCCTCCCGGGCGGGGAGCACGGAACTTCCTCATTCCCGCCCGGACCCCCTCTCCCAGCTGGCCTGGCGAGGCTTGAGCCCCGGAGGCTCCGGACCCCCGGCGACCGCCCGAGGCCCCTTGCCGTCTTCTGCTCTGCCCCAGTTTGGGGCCATCCAAGCTGGGCCGGGTGTTCCTCCGTGCCCTGGTTACGAGACGGGAGGCAGGGCTGCGGGATTGTGGATGAAGGATCGACAGGGGATAGAGGATAACGGTGGGTTCCGGGGGGGGGGGGGGCGTTGCAGACCGACGGGGTTGTCATCAGGGAGAGGTGGGGAGTCAGAAGAAGCCAGGCAGATGGAGGAAGAGGGGAACCTGTGGGAGGCAGAGGACCCTGGAGGTGGGATGGGGGACAGGGTTCTGCAGGGCAGATCACCTCCTTGAGACCTCTCTATATTCCTAAGATGATGGCAACCCCTGAAAGCCTTTTCCCGTCTGGGGGCGACCTGGACTCCAGCCAGTTACAGATGGAGCCTGATGAGGTGGACACTCTTAAGGAGGGAGAGGACCCAGGTACACACGGAGGACAGTCCTCTGGGAGAGGAGCATGAGGGGGTTGAGACCTCTGAGGGACCACATTCCCACTTTCTTTCCTCTTAGCTGATCGGATGCACCCCTTTCTGGCCGTCTATGACCTTCAGCCTCTGAAAATGCACCCCTTGGTGTTTGCTCCTGGGGTTCCTGTCACAGCCCAGGTGGTGGGCACTGAGAGATACACCAGTGGATCCAAGGTGGCTGGGCTGGCACCAGGAGGGGGTAAAGGGAGGGCTGGCCAAGGTAGGAGGGGCTGTATGCAACCCAACCATGGGACATCCATTCAGTTCCTCACACCCCCAGGTGGGAACCTGCACTCTGTATTCTGTCCGCTTGACTCATGGCAACTTTACCTGGACAACCAAGAAGAAGTTCCGTCATTTCCAGGAGCTGCATCGGGACCTCCTGAGACACAAAGTCTTGATGAGTCTGCTCCCTCTGGCTCGGTGAGGGGGACCAGACTGCTTCCTCTGAAGGACAGGTGCCCCACACCCTGGGGCAGCCTGTGCTGCCATTGCCCAGCCCCATCACTCCTTTGGGTGGGTGCCTGTCCCACCCCCGGGCCACAGCTTTTCCTCCTCCAGGTACTTCCCCCCATTCTGGCCACTGAGCCCCCTTCCCTGACCCCGGTTACCAGGAAACCTTCCCCACTGGGCTTGTCCTGTCCATGGTTCTGTGCCAGTGTCTCTCCTGGGCTGGATGCCCAAAATGCCTTTGGCAGCCTTTTCTTGTCTCCATTTTCAGGGGGAATAGGCGCCTTGCTGCTGCCAGTTTCTAGGCCTCCTCTCCTCCTCCAAAGCCCGGTTTCCAGTGCTTTAGCCTCCCAGCCCTTCCTTAACCTTCACCCCATCCCTTCCACAGGTTTGCTATTGCCTACCCTCCAGCCCAAGAGGCAGCTAATAGAGAGATGCCCTCTCTACCCCGAGCAGGTCCTGAGGGCTCCACCAGACATACATCCAGCAAACAGGTGCGACCAGGAAACAGGTCCTTGGGTAGGCATTTGGTGTGCAAATAGTTCTGGTCCCATCTGTCTCTGTCTCTCACCCCTACTTAGAAATATCTGGAGAATTACCTCAACTGCCTCCTGACCATGTCTTTCTACCGCAACTACCATGCTATGGTGAGGTCTAGGGGCTGGATGCCTGGGTCTTTTTAGGTGGAACAGTATAATCAGATCCCCAAGGGGCAGAAGACCAGGTCCAGTAGAGCCTGAGAAGCTGAAAGCCAGAGTCTCTCCTCTGAGTCTTTGTCTTCCTCTGCAGACAGAGTTCCTGGAAGTCAGTCAGCTCTCCTTTATCCCAGACCTTGGCTCCAAAGGACTGTGAGTGTCTGAAAGCCCTCACCCAGCCATCTACAAACATCTGGATCTCTCCCTACCTGTGAATGGGGAAGGCAGTGCAGGGTGGGCAGGGGGTCTGGATTCCTCATCTGGCATCTCTTCCTGACTTTCCCCACAGGGAGGGGGTGATCCGGAAGCGCTCAGGTGGCCACCGAGTTCCTGGCCTTACCTGCTGTGGCCGAGACCAAGTGTGTTATCGCTGGTCCAAGAGGTGAGGCCTGGCATGGAGCAGCTGGGTATGGGTGGGGGTGAGGAAGGAGATCCCAAGGGCAGGAGGAATGGATGGAGCCCTTCCATTCCAGGTGGCTGGTGGTGAAGGACTCCTTCCTGCTGTACATGTGCCTTGAGACCGGCGTCATCTCATTTGTTCAGCTCTTCGACCCTGGCTTTGAAATACAGGTGGGGAAAAGGAGCACAGAGGCACAGTATGGGGTCCGGATCGACACTTCCCACAGGTAAGGCCTCTTGGTGTGAGCAGGCACCTGAGAAGTGAAGAGCCAGCCAAGGCCCTGAAGGGAGTTGAGTGGAAGTGACCATGGACTTTGTAGGAAAGGAAGGCATTTCCACCCCTCAGGGAACTGGTCCAGCCAGATGCCTGGGACTGCTCTTACAGTCTGAGCCCAGGGTAAGGGCATTGAGCATACGCTTGGGGGAGGGACTCTCAATGTAAAAGAAAAGGCACTTCATTTGTTCATTTGTTCACTCAACAATCCTGAGTGCCCCCTACAATACCTGGTGCCAAGAATCCAACTGTGAATAAGACAGATGTATGCCCTGCTCTGTGGGGTCATGAATTAGGGACTAAAGGCAGAAGGCGGAAAGAGATGGTAGCTAAAGAAGGGAAGTTGCTGGTTAAGACCAGAGGTATAGAAGGTAAGGACTGTGCTCCCATTGTTCCTGTCCAGATCCCTGATTCTCAAGTGCAGCAGCTACCGGCAGGCTCGGTGGTGGGGCCAGGAGATCACTGAGCTGGCCCAGGGCCCGGGCAAAGACTTCATACAGCTGCACCGGCATGACAGCTATGCTCCACCCCGGCCTGGGACGTTGGCCCGGTGGTGAGACACTGATGTCCCTTCTGAGCTTGTCTGTGACCTTCTTACCCCTTGGTATTCTCTGAGTCCTTGATCCTCTTTTATCTCCTCTGACCCCTCTGACCTCAATAACCCTCCCCTTTGACTTCCCGAATCTCCCTGATCACCTGACCTCTTTAACCAATGCTGATCTCTGAATACCCTCTGATCTTTCTGACCCCTAAACTTGGTAATCTCTGGTCAGGGACCTTTTTAAGCCTGTCTTACCACACTGACCCTCTCTGTACTCTATGATCTCTTCCAATCTCTCTGATGTATTGATTCATTTAATAAACATTTTCTAAGCACCTCTGATGTGCCAGGTCCAGTGGTGGGAATAAGACACAGTCAGTCCAGTAGGTGATTCACTCACAAAACAGTGGGAGCTTGCCATGCTGGTAGTAGACAGAGAGTATCGAGGAGGAGCATCTTCCCCAGCGTGGGGATGTCAGGTCTGGCTTCCAGAAAGCCTTTGCAATGAAATGGAGAAGGACAGTCCATGCAGAGAAGCTAGGAACAGCCTGGTATATTTAGGAACCTGTTACAGCCTGAGGAGGAGCAACCAGAGAAGAGGCTGGGAGCCGGCAGGGCCTGATCAGCGCTCCACAAGCTGAACTGAGACAGTTGAACTTTATCATAGGCAGAGGGGAGTCGTGGAAGGAATTTTTTCCCTGGCAGTGGTACTGAGATTTATTTTTCAACATAAGAACTAATAGTAGCTAATATTTATATAGTACTTACTATGTGCCAGGGACTGTGCCAAATATTTTGCTTGTATTAACTCACTGAATCTTCACAGTAGACCTATGAGGCAGTATGAGGCAGGTACGGTTGTTACCTATATTTTGCAGATGAGAAAACTGAGGTAAGAAATTAAGGAACTTGCTCCAGGTTGCATACCTTGTAAACTAGGATTCAAATTCAGGCAATCTGGGTCAAGACCCTGCCCTTAACCATCATAGTGGACTGTTAGTTATTAACAAGTCAGACAATATGGAAACATATGAAGTAAAAAGTTAACGTTTCCATTCATTGCACAACTCTTTACCCCTAGCCGTTCCTTCTTCCCTATACTCTCCCCCAACAATCCCATTCCTCCCCCAAGAGGTAACCCTGGCAATAGTTTGATGTTTCTCCTCCCAGACCTTTTCCTGCATATTTTCATATTCTCGTGCATATGTGTTACTTTTTATTTTAATGCACATGAGATCATGCACTTTCCTCTATGACTTATTTTTTCACGTAATACATGTGTCAGATATTAGGCAGTTAGGTTATTTCTCATTTTTCATTCTTATGAGTGATGCTGCAGTGAACACAGTCTTTGCCTACCTATTTAATAGGATGTATTCCCAAACATAGAATTACTATGTGCATTAATGGTATTAAGGAATATGTGCATTTAATATTCTGATAGATACTGCCAAATTGTCCTCTAAAAAGGCTGTGACCAATGTATGTTCCCACAGTCATAGACCATACTTGGTCAAAGACCATACTTACATCCCCATGTGCTAATACTGTTACCAGTGGTTTTAATTTTTGCTAGTGTAGTGAATTTTAGAAATGTTATTTCATCTTAATATCAATTTCCTTGTTTACTAGTGAAACTGAACATCTTTTCCTGTGACCGACCATTTTAATCCCCTTTGTGAACTGTCAGTTTTTATTCACTGCTTATTTTGCAGTTGGCTTATACAGCCTTTTCTTATTGATTTGTTGAAACTCTCTTTATATTTCATATATTATTCCTCCCAATCTTTAGTCATTTTCTTTAGTTTATTGTATCTTTTGTAACTTTCATTTTTATTTAGCTACTACTGGCAAATGTATCCCCCCCTTTGTTGTATCTGATACCATCTGACCTCTCTAGTCACTCTTCATCTTTGATCCTGCTGTCACCTCTGACCCATGACTGTCCTCCGGTCTTCACTCTCCAGAACTTTCTGGCTTCTGAGTTCCCTGACTTCCTTGGCTTGGCCTCCCCCCAGGTTTGTGAATGGGGCAGGTTACTTTGCTGCTGTGGCAGATGCCATCTTGAGAGCTCAAGAGGAGATTTTCATCACAGACTGGTGGTAAGTGGGGGCAAAGCCAGGCAGAAGGGACAGGATAGGGCCTGGGGCAGATCAGTTTATGGGTCAGAGGAGGGAGCAGAAGGGGAGGAATGACTGGTCATCTGGGCTTAGCTTGCCCCTCACCCTTGCCCTGAATTCCAGGTTGAGTCCTGAGATTTACCTGAAGCGTCCAGCCCATTCAGATGACTGGAGACTGGACCTTATGCTCAAGAAGAAGGCGGTGAGGAGAGTGGTCAGGCTGGAGGCGAGGTGGTGGGGGTTGCCTCTGCGTGGAGGTGGGTTAGAAGGGACTGCAGCATGGGGAAGGTAGGGAATCTGAGGCTGCAGGGGGAGGAAATATACCCATCCTGGCTCATTGTCTGGCAAACATCACCTCTTCCTCTTCCCTAGGGAGAAGTGAGACCTCCCTCTTTGTGCTCTTCCTCTACCTGGTATAGCCTTCTCTCCCAGTACCCATTATACTTATTGTGTTCCCTGGGACGTACACGTCTATCTCGCTGGACTAGCTGATATCACTAATTCCAGTATACAAGGCACAGTGTCTGCTGTGTTGGGGACATCCACAGATGTTAATGGATGGGAGGAAAGACATGGGTGATGGAAGGTGGGTGGGTGGTTAGATGATGGAAAGGGAGATGGATGGAAAGTTGCAAGGTTGGAAAGGCAAATCAATAGATAGGTGGGTGGGCAGATGGATGAATGATAGGTGGTAGACAGGAGACGAGCAAATGGTTGGGAAGGTGGATGGATAGATAACGATAGGTGGGCAGGTGTGTGGATGGATGAGTGCTCACCCACCACTAAGTTTGCTGCAAGCATCTGAGCAGGGTGTCAGGGGCAGAGCATCCAGGTTCTGCAGGCTGGGTAGAGGGACATACAGGAATCCTGAGCATGGGGAAAGGTTGCAAGGGTAGAACGTGGCCATTCTGAGAGGCATTAGGATCTTATTCCCTCCCTCACCACCAGGAGGAGGGTGTGCGTGTGTCTATATTGCTGTTCAAGGAAGTGGAGTTGGCCTTGGGCATCAACAGTGGCTACAGCAAGAGGGCCCTGATGCTGCTGCACCCCAACATAAAGGTGACTCTGGGCTGAGACCCGTCCCATGCTACAGCACTGCTCAGCACCGTTTCCCATCCCCTAGCCCTTCCTTTCCTGGAATGTCCCATCCTTCTGTTTTTCTAGACTCCCAGCACCAGCTCTGTCTTCTCTCACCTAAGCCCACCCTCATGAACTCCTCCATATCTGCTTCAGGTGATGCGCCACCCAGACCAGGTGACGCTGTGGGCCCATCATGAGAAGCTCCTGGTGGTGGACCAAGTAGTGGCCTTCTTGGGGGGGCTGGACCTTGCCTATGGACGCTGGGATGACCTGCACTACCGACTGACTGACCTGGGGGACTCCCCCAAATCACCTGCCCCACAGGTAACCCCTCAACGCCTTCCTGAGCTCCCCCAAACTGAACTAACCGAAATCCATACCCTTTCTAGCTCCCAGCTCTACTCCCTGCCAGGCATTCCAAGTGCTGCCCCCACTCAGAGTTTCTCTGCCTTTCTGGGACCCCAAAAATGCACTTTGAAGATACTATGACCCAGTCCCTTCCCCATTCCCACTATGCACCCCCGTTCCTCTAGGGATATCAAATGCTGCTGAAGGGGAGGGCCAGGGAATTAAACTCTTCTGTTCCATTCTTACTCTCTGTCTCTCTGTGTCTCTCTGTCTCACAGTCTTTCAGTGTTCCTATCTTCTCTTTGGCCCTGGCTCTGTATGGCCCTCACAACCTCTCCTTGCCCCTGGCTTGGGTGTGTTCCCCCTACAGCCCCCCGCCCCATGCTCAGACTCTCCAGACACCCCAGACCTCTCTCACAACCAACTCTTCTGGCTGGGCAAGGACTACAGCAATCTTATCACTAAGGACTGGGTGCAATTGGACAGGCCATTTGAGGGTGAGTGTCCCTTCCTCCAAAACCCTGGAGAGCTGGGAGCAGGGGCAGAACTCAGGGCTGAGATGAGCCGGGTAGATAATGCCACTTTTGCTGTAATCACCTCCTTCTCCTCTGTGCCTCAAGTGTCCCCAGGAGACTATCCCTGACCTCTCCCCAGATTTCATCGACAGGGAGACCACACCCCGGATGCCATGGCGGGACATTGGGGTGGTCGTCCATGGCCTACCTGCCCGAGATCTTGCCCGGCACTTCATCCAACGCTGGAACTTCACCAAGGTGCTCACTATCTCCTGGAGGTTGGGAGGGGCCAGGGGCAGCTTGCCACCTCCCACTGACTCTGCCATCCTTCCCCCTCAGACTACCAAGGCTAAATACAAAACCCCCACGTACCCCTTCCTGCTGCCCAAGTCCATCAGTACTGCAAACCAGCTGCCCTTCGTGCTCCCAGGGGGGCAGTGCGCCACTGTGCAGGTGAGGCCCCTGGCTTCAGCCTTCCCGCACCTCTCCCTCCCTTCAGTCCAGTGCTCCTACTACTGCCCTTGACCTGAGAGGGCCAGGAACCACGTCATATTGCTGTCCCCCCAGGTCTTGCGGTCAGTGGACCGCTGGTCAGCAGGGACCTTGGAGAACTCCATCCTCAATGCCTACCTGCACACCATCAGGGAGAGCCAGCACTTCCTCTACATTGAGGTCTGCCTGGGGTGAGGGCAGGGCAGAGAATGGAGGGGACATCCCAGGAGAGAGACTTAGGATCAATCACTGAGGGCTGGTGTACCTGGACCTGGAAAATTGCAGAAGCCTGGGGCCAGGGCCTGGAGCCTGGGGGTGGGGATGGTGGCTGGGAGCTGAGGGTAGGGGCCCAGCTGCTGACGTCTGTCTTTGGTCCCTGCCCCAGAATCAGTTCTTCATTAGCTGCTCAGATGGGCGTACAGTTCTGAACAAAGTGGGTGATGAGATTGTGGACAGAATCCTGAAGGCCCACAAGTAAGGTGGAGAGGCAGGAGGGTGGGGGCTGGGGTCGTGCTTTAAGCCCAACCAGAGGGGTGGGGCTTTGGGAACAGGTCATGCCCCTGACTCCATCCCCTTACCCAGACAGGGGCAGTGCTTCCGAGTCTATGTGCTTTTGCCCCTGCTCCCAGGTTTTGAGGGCGACATCTCCACAGGTGGCGGTAATGCCATCCAGGCCATTCTGCACTTCACTTACAGGTGAGCCGCCCAGCCAGACTCAGCCTCTCCAGGACCCCATCCCACCCACACCGTCATCCTGACTGTCCTAACCCCTTCCTGCTGGACTTTTGAGGTCATCTCTCTCCTGAGAGCCACCACCCAACCTCTACCTCCCTCACCCATTCTTTTCCCCCAGGACCCTGTGCCGTGGGGAATATTCAATCCTACATCGCCTCAAAGCAGCCAGTGAGTGCTGGGGACTGGGGACTCAAGCCCTGGACCCTGGGGAGGGGGAGATTGGAAAGCTGGGGACCCGGAGGTGGAGGGAAGGAGGTTATCATTCTTGAATGTTTCTGGGGCCACTGCCCTGAGACCACAGGTGGTCTTTCACTGCAGGGAGGAGATAGACTGGATTCTGCAAGCTTCTGAAGAGAGGAGGACAGGACAGGGCTCCATCTACATAGGGAGGGCACCTCTCACCTCACTCCCTCCTACCCCCATTCTCTTACTCACAGTGGGGACAGCATGGCAGGACTATATGTCCATCTGTGGGCTTCGCACGCACGGAGAGCTGGCCGGGCATCCAGTCTCAGAGCTCATCTATATTCACAGCAAGATGCTCATTGCAGATGACCGGACAGTCATCATTGGTCAGTGTGGAATCTGGACCCCGGGAGAGGAGGGTGCGGAGAGGTGGAGCAGTAACCTGCCAGGGGCAGTGGGGCAGAGGGGGTGATGGAGAGTGCAGCTGGAGGCCAAAGAAGGTCTGTTGCTCACAGGTTGGTGGTCCAGTAGGGGTGATGGGTGGGGAGGCCCCGTGGGCTCAGGCAGACACCCTGAGTCTTGCACCCACCCCAGGCTCCGCGAACATCAATGACCGGAGCTTGCTGGGGAAGCGGGACAGTGAGCTGGCTGTGCTGATCGAGGACACAGAGATGGAGCCATCCCTCATGGACGGTGGGGCCTATCAGGCGGGCAGGTTTGCCTTGAGTTTGCGGAAGCATTGCTTCAGGTAGAGCCGGGCGGGGTGCTATAAGGTGTTGGAGAGAGGTGGGAAAGGGGAGGTCTGCCTTTTGAGCAGGTGTGAGGAGTTGCTTAGAGGTAGTACTGGGATTCAAATAGGCAGACTAATCCAGTTTAGGGTACCCACAAAGTAGGAGTACCGAAAAAAATAAGAGATATTTTTTAAATCATTTGGTCTGTGTTTTAAAGCATCAAAATAATTGCTACAGTAGAGACAAAATTCCATTTACAGTATTTCACTGCTTAACATTTCATCTCTTTTGAATTGCCTAAGTAGGCACAATATAACCTTTCTGGTACTCGGGTGCCCAAGGATCTCAGTCTGGCCCTGTTGGGCCCCCTTTCTCCTGCAGTGTGATTCTTGGGGCAAGTGCCCGGCCAGACCTGGATCTCCGAGACCCTGTCTGTGATGACTTCTTCCAGTTGTGGCAAGACACAGCTGAGAGCAATGCCAATATCTATGAGCAGGTGGGCACTGAGGGGAGCTGACAGAGGGAATTCATGGATTATCCTGTTTGGGGTCAGATGGAGAGAAGCCCCACCACACAGTCATTCTTAGAAGGGGGATGAGGGCCTGGGGTCATATCACAGGATTCAGTGGCTCAGGGTCAGTGTGGGGGAATATGGTATGGGGTGTGGGGGCATCCAGCCCAGCTGGGCTTGGACTCTTGCCAGAGTCTCTCCAAGTCTCATTGGCCTCTGTGCCCCCCAACCACAGATCTTCCGCTGTCTTCCATCCAATGCCACACGCTCCCTGCGGGCACTCCGGGAATACGTGGCTGTGGAACCCCTTGCCATGGTCAGTCCTCCTCTGGCCCAGTCTGAGCTCACCCAGATCCAGGGCCACCTGGTCCACTTCCCCCTCAAGTTCCTGGAGGATGAGTCGTTGCTGCCCCCCCTGGGTAGCAAGGAGGGTGTGATGCCCCTAGAAGTGTGGACGTAGCTGCGGCTCCAGCCTGCTAGAGGTCACCAGCCACTGGGCTCCACTGAGCCTGCCTCCCTGCTCCCTAGCCCTGAGGACTGAGGGCAGTGCCCTTTGAGACATGGGGATGGCAGGCAGCCTTGAAGGGGACGAGAGAAGTCACAGAGGACCCTTTCTTGAGAAGCAGCCAACAAGAACACTCCCAACTCTGGGCCGGGGAGGCAGGAGAGAGTCCCAGGAAGCTCATCCTCCATGGTGCCCAGTTCAAACCTCTGTTACAGAGAAGCGACACTCTTGCCAGGATGCCTGGGGCCATTTGTACTCCTAGAGGAGCAGGCTCTGACCTGCGCCTTCCATCTCTCCATCCTTCCTGCTGTCCTGGAACCCCTTCCTGCCCCAGGGCCTCTCCCCACCCATTACTGCCAAGGTGGAGGGAAGGATGAAGCCACTCCTGGCTTCAGCCCCCTGCACCTCCCCGCCGTCGGGAGGTATGGGGTGGGGGTAGCACACTAACTCCCTCCACCAACCTACCAACAGACACTAATTTTGTATCAGTTCAGTAAGCATTTCATAAATAAAAGCATAGAAAAGGTCTGCCTCTTCCTCAGCTGAGCTGAGTGCCTGTCCAGCCAGACCCCTCACTGCGCACACACCAGGTCCCTTCACTTTCTCTCCACTCTGCTTCTTTCTGCTGCTGTATCTCCACCCTATTTGTCTGTGGCTTCAGGAGCTCAGTCACCTGGTTGCTGGGAGGAGAAGGTGTTCACACAGGGCTGCCTGGGCAGAAGGAAGGGCAGAGACAAACCAGGACATCCGGAGAACAGTGGAGCTGACCAAAGCTCCAGAGCAGGGAGGTACCCAGAGAAGGGCCTGCAGGGCTGCCTCTTGCTTTCAAGGGACAACATAGGGAGAGGCTTTGGGTAGTTAAGGGTAGAGGTTTCAGTCAGAAAGAACTGAGCTTGGATTGTCACCTATTACATAGGTGGCCCTGTCAGGTCACATCACTTCTCTGGGCCTTGGTGGTCCTGAGACAGGAACTGTGGGTTTAGACAGTAGGGTGAAGGCCTCTGGAAAAAGACCCCTACCAAAACTCCGTATTAAACAATTAAGGAAAGTCAGAGTCACATTAATTCTCTTAAGTAATACAAACATTCTTCTGTGAGATTAATTAAAACTAAAAAGCCAGGAGTAACTTGGCCTGGAATGTTTGAATATCCCCCAGATAAGAAAGTATCTCAGTATAGCCTATGTTTTCATTGTGTCAGTTAGAACATACCATTGTAAGATTTACTTTAGCCTGCTAAAAAGCCCAGCTTATTTTCTTTAACTTTACCCAGATGCTGCTTTTCTTCCTCCAGCCCTAAATCAAATAATTTGCAACCTAGGCACATAATAATGGCAAGCAAGCCCAGTCATAAACAATGTAGTAAAAACAGGAAGGACTCCATCTTAAAGATAAGATTGCATTTTAAAACCCAAGAAGTCAAAAAGTAAGTTTCTTAACATAACAGACAATAACTCAGCCCATCTTGGGAGCAGGACAGGCAGTCTTGATTGATAAGCTCCCAGACCAAGAAGCTCCTATCTGGGAAAGAATCAAAGCAGTAAATTTCTTGTTAATAACTTTGCAAAATAACCCAGAAGACTGGTAAGAAACTTAGTGTCTCTTCAAAAATAAACTTTTAGGGGCCATCTAGTGGGTCTGCATCCCTAGCTCTTTGTCTCTCTGCTTATAAATCCCCTAGACAATGCACCACTACAGACTCTCTTGTCCCTGAGCTCTGTCTTCTCACTTTATCTCTAAATTAAAGCCTCTCACTTGCTCTCCTACTTTGAGTATTTGCAAAATTCATTCTTCAACTCCATGAACAAGAACCCTGGCATCAGTCCCAACTGGGAAGTGGGAATAATACATAGCTGACTTGCTGTAAAGATTCAGTCATTGATTTAAACATTATTAAGCACCTGCTCTTTGGCAGACACTGTTCTAGACTTACAGAAGTGAATACAACCAAGTCTCTACCCTTATGGGGCACTTAGGCACTTAGGCATGTATGTAGTGGAGCTTCACAGGCCAATACAGTAGCCACGGGTCACATTTTGGCTATTTACATTTTAATTAATTAAAATTACAAATAATTAAAACAATTCCTGACTCAAATTAGCCACATTTCACACGCTCAGTAACCACTTGTTGCTAGTGGCTCACATATATGGACCAGGGATAAACACAAAGTTTTATTGGATGGTGCTGCTCCAGAGGGAAGAGAGAAAATAAATGGTATATCACACACAGGATTGAGGAGGGTATTACCTCCCCAGATGGGTGGAGAAAAAAGAGATGAGATAACAGTGGTATATAGAGAGGACTTGTCAAGTCAATTGGTGACTTACATCTTCAGCTGAGTGATGTATATAAGAACTTTTATAATATATATATATTTATATATCTGAAATATTTTGCAATTAGACAAGGTTTAGCACAAGTCCTAGTTCTTGCCCTTCATTCCCCGAGTTTCAGAACTGACCAGAGGAGCAGGAAGAAATGGAGGGGAGTAGAGTGAGGAATTTAGGAAGGCTTCCTGGAAGAGGTGTGTGCTGCTAGATGTGGAGAGAGGGGATGCTGCTGCCTTGCTCCCATCCTCTCCTTTAAGTCCAGCTCTGTGTTCCTCTGAAGGAGTCACTTCCATACAACAACCCTCTAACACACACACAGAAAAGCAGCAGTCCCCTGATACTAACTGGCATTTGGCTATTTAGCCTCATTGTCAGCACCAAGTGCCTCTTTCTCTAAGGGGACCATTACCTCATTAACTGCCGAGTGGGGTGGAACCAGCAGCTGTCCCTGGTTGGGCTAGGGGCTAGGTGGGCTTCTGCTTCATACTGTCTGTTGGTCCATCTGCACCCCCTCATTAGTCCTAGGCTTTCTCAAATGGAGGCCACCACAGGGTGGGAAGGAAGCAGTGGGTTTGAAATCAGAATGAGTTGGCTCTAGACCCAGGATGAAGAGAATAAATTCAGCCTCCCAAAGTGGGTGGGAGGCCCTTAGGGTGACTTGGCCTATGCAAAAATGTTCATTCATCCCCTAGGGGTCCTATAATTTGTTTTATTTTTAATATTTTAACTTTTCTTGATGCTGATCCAGGGCTTTCTCCAAATTGTCTCTTTTCTGTTATGGACAATTTCATACATATAAAAGTGGAGAATAGGTTAATGAATCCTCATGTATCCATGTGTCCATACTCCACCTCCAATACTTGAGGTTTGGGTGGTCATTTATCCTATCCCTGTGTCCTTAATTTGCTCAGTCATTGATTCATTATTTCTTTATTAAACACTGCCAGTGAGTCAGTCATTAGTAAACTTATTGAGGACCTGGTATATGCCAAGTTCTTCACAGACCTAATTTTATTTTCTTAACCTTGCTGTTATTAACTCTGTTTTACAAATGATACAATTGAGCCACAGAGAGATTAATGACGCTCAAAGCACTAACTTTAAATTCTGTTTTTTCCTACTGTTCCATTGTCTTGATCTTGAATTACTAAATATCACAGTGCCTACCCAGACAAGAGAGGGCTTCATTCACTTATGTTTTATTAAGCTTCTAGTGGGTGCCAGGCTCTGTGCTGAACAAGACTGACATAATTCCTGCCTTTAAGGAGATTCAACAAATTTTATAACTGAAAGTGTTAAACGTTACTCTGGGGTTAAGCCAGGCAGCTAAAACAGAGGAGCCAAACTCAGTCTTAATGGGTCAAAAGAAAGCTTCATGGAGGAAGTGATTTAGACATGTGGGACAAAGCAAAGGGCAGTGAGGGTGGGCATGGCGATACTGGGGGGCTTGAGTTTATTTTCTTCAGTTCTTGTCCCAGCTGCAACAAACTGGAGGGCAGAGACACAGTAGTGAAGCACAGTAAAAAAATTTTTTTTATTAAGGTGTCATTGATATACACTCTTATGAAGGTTTCACATGATGAACCTTGTGGTTACTACATTCACCCATATTATCAAGACCCCCCTCATACTCCATTGAAGTCACTGTCCATCAGTGTAGTAATAGGCCACAGAGTCACTACTTGTCTTCTCTGTGCTACAGTGCCTTCTCTGTGACCCCCCACACCATGTGTACCAATCATAATACCCCGCAATTCCCTTCTCCCTCCCTCCCCACCCCTCTCCTTTGATAACCGCTAGTCCCTTCTTGGAGTCTGTGTGTCTGCTGCTGTTCTGTTCCTTCAGTTTTGCTTTGTTCTTATGTTCCACAAATGAGTGAAATCATTTGATACTTGTCTTCCTCCACCTGGGTTATTTCACTGAGCATAATACCCTCTAGCTTCATCCATGTTGTTGCAAATGGTAGGATTTGTTTTCTTCATATGGCTGAATAGTATTCCATTGTGTATATGTACCACTTCTTCTTTATCCATTTGTCTACTGATAGACACTTAGGTTGCTTCCATATCTTGGCTATTGTAAATAGTGCTGCAATATACATAGGGGTGCATATGTCTTTTTGAATCTGAGATCTTGTTTTATTTGGGTAAATTTCTAGAAGTGGAATTCCCACGTCAAATAGTATTTCTATTTTTAGTTTTTTGAGGAACCTCCATATTGCTTTCCACAATGGTTGAATTAATTTACATTCCCACCAGCAGTGTAGGAGGGTTCCCTTTATCTACATCCTCGCATCCTCACCAGCATTTGGTGTTCCTAGTCTTTTCTATGTTGGCCATCCTAACTGGTGTGAGGTTATATCTCAGCCATCCTAACTGGTGTGAGGTTATATCTCATTGTTTTTAATTTGCATTTCCCTGATAATTAGCTATGTGGAGCATCTTTTCACGTGCCTGTTGGCCATCTGAATTTCTTCTTTGGAGAATTATCTGTTCATATACTCTGCCCATTTTTTAATCAGGTTATTTGCTTTTTGGGTGTTGAGGCATGTGAGTTCTTTATGTATTTTGGATGTTAACCCCTTGTCGGATATGTCGTTTACAAATATATTCTCCCATACTGTAGGATGCCTTTTTGTTCTACTGATGGTGTCCTTTGCTGTACAGAAGCTTTTTAGCTTGATGTAGTCCCATTTGTTCATTTTTGCTTTTGTTTCTCTTGCCCGAGGAGATGCGT
This sequence comes from Manis javanica, assembly GCF_040802235.1. Taxonomy (NCBI): domain Eukaryota; kingdom Metazoa; phylum Chordata; class Mammalia; order Pholidota; family Manidae; genus Manis; species Manis javanica. The sequence continues at coordinate 130,181,675 of NC_133159.1, forward strand.
TCTGGAAAAAGTTGCTCATGTTTATATTCAAGAGTAAAAATTTTGAATGCACTTCAAGAGAGGAGGGGGCCTGAGTCAAGGCAGAAAAAGGCAGGTTTACTTGAATAAAGCAGAGAGTAAGGAAAAATGGGGGAAAGGGAAGCTTATTGAACTGCTGCTCGGCCTAAGGGCATAATCCCTTGCCAAGTCCTGAAGCCAATGTCACCTGGCATCCAGTGTCCTCTTGGAATCTACACAGCATAGGAACTGAGTTCCTACCACCCTGAGATTTGGAGGAGCTGCAGAGCACTGGATGGAGTGTGATTCTGTTCTGAGAACTTCCCAAAAGCAAAGAAAAGAGACTTTCAGGCAGGCTGCTAAGGAGCATGATTGTCCAGCTGCTGTCCTGTCCATGTCACCCAGGTGGCAGGAACTTGCAAGCCCAAATCAGAGCTCTCAGTAGTCCTTCCCTACTTATTTCAAGTAGGGACAGAGAGAGTGACACACTGGAAGAAAGGTGAGTGTGAGCAACCTCAGTACGCTTAAGGGTTTGGGGTCTGGGGTTTTATAGGGCTTTTTTGAGTAAGGGTCAGCATAAGGCATGGTATATACAGGTGATTTATAATTCCTTTGGAATCTTGTCTCAAGAATAGGGTTATTTAGGTGACTGTGTTAGTTTGGGACTTTAGCATTCTTTGTCCACATAGGTTTACTTACACTTCCGAGGTCTGTCTTCTGCCCTGGTTATAAAGTTACTTGATTAGGGGCTGGAGGGAGAGAAAAAAACAGTGTATAGTTTAAGTTAAAGAATAAACTGGGCCTTTTAGCAGACTAAGTAGAGTTTACAATGGCATGATCTAATTGACACAATGAAGACATGGATACTTTTTCTTTATCTGGGGAATATCTGGACATATGAAATTGTTCCAGGCCTTTGAAGCTTCAACTGATTAACTCATTAACTCTGTCTTTTCTGGCTTTCTAGTTTTATCTGGTTAACTCTTTGAGTTCCTTTTAGTGGGCTTTACTGGCCTTATTCTCCCTCCACCAGCTCATATCTATTTTTCTGCCTAACAGAATATTCCAGGGAGGAGAAACAGTAAGTGCAAAGGCTGGAGGGGAGTCTGTTAAATGCTGGGAACTGTGAGTAGAGGATTTCAGTATGGCTAGAACACCTGAGATCAAATGGTAGAGTAATGGAAAACATGGCAGGAAAAGCAGGAATAATCTTGAGGGGTCTTTGATGTCACACTTTAGACTATTCAAAAGTCAGTGGGGGAGGGTCTTAAACAGGAGAGTGACATCAGATTTGAGTTTTAGAAAAATCATTCTAAATGTAGAGAATGGATTTGAGGGGGTCAGGCAGGGAGACCAAGTAGGAAGCTGGTAAGAGTAATAGAGGTGAGTGGGGATTGTGGCTTGGACAAAGACAATGCCAAGGTAATTGGAAGGGGAGGGAAATGAGACAGCATGTGCATCTGGTATTCTAAAGTGAAGGGTCCATAACCCAGGGTGTTAGCCCCTTTCCAAAGACTTTTCATTCAAACTCTCCAAACTAATGTTTATATGAAGGCGGGTGGTGGGATTTTTCAGAAATACTATTGTTACTGGAAGCGATCTTGGGGATCAAACAGCCTTCTCCTCCAAGAAAAGCCCAGAGAAGCAAAGCATCTTGCTCAAAGTTACGCAGTATGTTAATAGCATAATATGATTCCCTGCAAAGTGTTCCCTAGCCTTCAGTGCGGCTAATGGTTAGGGGTACTGTGCCAACAGGACTAGACCTAAGGTGACCCAAGAAAGATCTGAAGGAGTTGGACATAGGTTCCTCCCCCTACCCTCCACGCCGCCCTGCTACCCTTTCCCCCAGGCGCAGCTCCAGCGATCAACCATGAATAATTGATGAAATAGTTCCTTTGTGCAGAACCCCAGATGCACAGATAACTCTGCAGTAGGATTCCCTATCCTGAGATCTGAAATTCCTTCCTCAGCTCTCTGCACTCCAACCAGGGAAGGGGGTAAAGGGCATTCCTATGGCAGCCAGTCCCCCCGACTACTCCCCAACTGTCATGTGGTTTCTCAAACCCGGTTCTCAAGGAGAGGCCCCTTCTTCAGCGGCTGCACTGTTGCCATGGCAATCAGGTGGGTGGACAGCCCATCCTATCTAGAGCCACCCAGCCCTCGCGTGGGGAGTTACCATAACAACCCCCCTAGTACTAGAGGGGGGTGGGTCCCGTCCCGCCCCCCTTCCCCCGCAAATAGAGAGGTGGGTGGCTTGATTGGCAGCTGGGCATAGCAAAGAAGAGAAAGGGAAGGAAAGGCGTCAGAGGGGAGCTAAGAAGGAAATGGGGTGGAGAAAGGGCAAAAAATAGGGAAGGGAAGGAAACGCCTGTGCGCACGCGCACCAGCTCGTGGGCCCCGCTCCGCGGCCGCATGGGCCGCCGCCCACTTCTTTCACGCCAGACTCGCGCGGTCTCACCATCTTTGCGCGCGCCTTTCGCGCTCTCGATCCTGCGCCTGCGCGCAGGTGTCGGCGCCTAGGGGGAGGGGAAACGGCGCGCTCGCGTCACGTTCCCTCGTCCACCCGCCTGGTGCACGGCCACTCCGCGCCTGCGCAGGAGAGTCGGGAAGCTCGGGTTGCAGGCTCCGGGACGATAGCTCCTGTCAGTCGGTGGGTCGGTCCTCCCGCCGGCCCTCCCCCTCCCTGTTTTCCCGGGGAGGCGCGGCAAAGTCCGCCCCCGGGATCCCCCAATGGGGGAGAAGCGGCGACGGCGGCAACGGACTAACCGAGCCGGAGCGTGAGCGGCCCCGGGGCACCGTTCCCCGCGGAGGCCATGGGCGACCCAGCCCCCGCCCGCAGCCTGGACGACATCGACCTATCTGCCCTGCGGGTGAGAGCGCTGCCCCCCAGCCTCGCGCTTTCCCGTCCCCGCCGCAAGGAAGCGGGGTGGCTGTACACCTCACGTGCTTTCCGGGCGCCTCCTCCGCCAGCCTCATCCCCCTGGGCGACCCCCGCCCCTTCCCCGGGCGCGGGCCGCGGCTGGGCCGTCGCCCTCTGCTCCACTTCTCTCTCCCCTCGCTGTAGATTCTGGGAACCAATCCGGTCCCCACCCTGTGGCGCCCCACCCCCACTCTTCCCTGCCACCGCTGCCTTTACCAGGTTCCAGACCCCCTTCCTCCAAGATTTTTAGGGATCACCCACTGGTTCCCCCCAACTTTGGTCCCCGTCACCTGCAGAATCTTCATTGTGGTGCCTTTCCCGGGCCCCTTACCTCCTCCCGGACCTCCTTCTTCTCTTGCCCTTACTTGTATCTTCTTCCTCCCCCTCCTCTTTCTCAGGGCCTCGAATTTTGATTTTGCAACTCTCTTGACAGCCTCCCCCTCATCACCCTTTCTTCTTCTCAACCACCCCTCAATTGCATCTCTTCCCTGGTCGGAATTTCAGCCTCCCATCTCTAGCCCACACCTCTCACCGTCGCCCGTACCCCGGTGTTCAGCTCTCCCTATCCCTTCTCTCGGGTTTCAAGTGCAGCAGTCCAGAACCAGGCATTTCCGGTCTCAGAGCCCCAGAATATTACATTACCGACTCTGCAGCAGCGTGGGGCTGGAAGGAGACAAGAGCACTGGGGGAGGAGGGCAGGTATTTATTTTCTTCAGAAACTAGCCTGGTCTGGGAAGGGGATGTTTACATGTATGTACACACACAGAACACATGCTGCATGTGGTCAGTCAGGAGACTGGAAAAGCCGTGGGTGTTTATGTTGGCTGGAGGGAGGAGGAGGTAATGGAGATCTCTCAAGGGAGGGCTAGTTAGAAAAGGGGATAAAAGGAAACAATTGTAGCAGGAATTTCTTCGAAATACCAATTATTGTCCCTTTTTGGGGGCTCGTGGATGCCTCATTTGGGGAGCTTTCAGCATTTTTGTGGTTTTTCTTCAGCACGGAGGCTTAAGGGACGACTGAGTGATTTCAAGGTGAACACACCAGACTGTCACCCAGGTGGTGGTGGTGTCCTGTGTCCTTCGGGCTTTTTCAGCAGGCCAAGGGGTGGGGAGAGCAGGATTTCCCATCTCTGGGTCAGCTTCACTGGAGGCCCCTGTTGAAACTGCCTCTGGCTTTTGAGTTAGCCAGGGAACGTGGTCAGTAGTGGGAAAAGGCAGTCAGCCACACAGGTGCCCCGGATATGACTGGAGGAGAGAGGGGAATTGAAGAGAGCAAAGTCATGTCCTTAATTGGGTCTCTCTAGGTGACACAGTTTTTCTTGCCATTCAGGTCATAATTTGTTTGGTGCAGTGTTAGGCCAGGAGACATGACTTGCTGTAGAGAAAGTGATAAGTTGCTGAGGAGGGAAACTGAGCATTGAATTTCTCCATCTATTGTTGGTGGGTTAAGGGTCTGAAGGCTTTAGGAGGAAGATTCTTATGATCACTTTAAACTGGGTTCTCATGGTAAGCCAGTTGGGACATGATAATGGAAACCCAGGCTCCCCTTAATGTACTCTGCTCTGCAATCACTGTCTTCCCTTACCACGTTGGTTATTGATTAACTCTGGCTATAGGTTTCTGTGGTTGTGGTGACTGCAGTACAATTAAAAATGGGAGGGTCCAAACCATGACCTTTGGCTTAAGCAGTGTAGGACCTGCTTGGGCTTCTCTTTTCCTTTAGACTCTTCTGGTAGTTTGGCCTGGCCCCTCAACCTAGGATTTCCAGCAATTCTGCACCTCGGATGTGGTATTTCCTTTTTGGATTTCTCTGCTTAAAGCCTTCCTCAATTGCCACTTTCCTTATTCTCCTCTCCCTTCCCTCAAGGAAAGCCTGCTGACCTGCTCCCAGGGGTTCTGTCTTTCCTGCCTCCTGCTTCTTGAGAAAGCGCTGCCCTTCCCCCACTGCCACCCCAGGATGCCAGGGGAGGAAGAGCTGTGCTTTCTTTTAAAGGGGCTAGAGACGGTTTGCTTTCTCCTTGCTGCTGACCTTTTCTCAGCCTGTCCCTTCTGCTGCACCTCAGAGGGCTGCTGTGGCACTATGGAGCAGCTAGCTCAGTCATCCCTTGTTCTGTTTCTGCCTGGTTTCCAGTGAGAAGTGTTAACCAGGAGACTTTGCAGCAGAGCATGTTTCCCTTTCTACATCATCTTCTAGTAGAGGGGGCCTAGGGAAGGGAATGGGAGAGGAACATAGTCAGCATTCATTAACTTGTTTTGAAGAGCCCAAGTCATCCTTCTTTTGTTTCAAGAAAAGGCTTGGTTTTCAGCTGGTGATGAGAGTAATAGTCTGGATTAGGAAGATTGAGTTGCACTAATTTCTTAGCCATGTATGTGTGGGGAGGCCTGATGGACCTGCCACTTTGTGACCACAGGCACACTTGATCTCTTTGAGGCTACATTTCTCTACTGCACAGTAGCATACTAGTAGTAGTAGCTGTATTCCTGAGTGTGAGTGCTGGCTTTCTCACTGTGTAGCCGTGGCCTTGCTCCCCTGTCTCCCCTTACTAAAGGTTCTGCAAAGAGCCTTTCCTCTCTAAAGCACCATTTTTTCATCTGTACAGTGGGATTGGTAATAGTACTGAACTCAAAGCTGCTTAGAATTAAATGAAATACTGCATGTTAAGTACTTAGTCCAGTTCCTGGCACATAGTGACCGTATGGTAGCCCTTATTGTTATTATTGTTATCAGATGGCAATCAGAGAAGGCTTCTAGCACAACAGTATCTAAAATAGCACTCTCTACCCTGCTTTATTTTTATATAAATTTTTATATAGATTCCCTTAGTCTGCTTTATTTTGCTTCATTAGTATTTATCACCAGCTGACAAGAACAGCTGACAACATGGGGATTAGGCGAACTGACCCCCCTGCATAGTCCAAAATTTGTGTGTAATTTTTGGCTCCCCAAAAACTTAACTACTAAATGCCTATTATTGAGCAGCAGCCTTACCAATAACATAGTCAATCCACACATATTTTGTATGTCATATGTATTATATACTGTATTCTTAAAGTAAGCTAGAAAAAAAAGGTGTTTTCAAATTGTCACAAATCCCCCCAAATTTTCCAGTATGTCTATTGAAAAAAATCTATGTGTAAGTGAATCTGTGCATTTCAAAACTGTTGTTCAAGGGTCAACTGTATATTTTTATCAACCCTGACTAAAACGTAAGTTCTGTGGAAGCTAGGATTTTGACTCTTTTGTTCATTTTTGCTTCACCAGTGCCTGCCTGTCACAGTGTTTTGCACAGAGTGGGGACCCAAATGTTTGTCATGATAGCAAGTGAACAGTTTTGGCACAATGCTTGCTTGGAGAGAAAACAATAAATGTCATACTTGTTAGGCTTCCTTATGCCCCTCTTTTATATTCACACAATTAAGTATATTTCTTTTCTGAGTTGTTTTTGGAATCAGACCTTGGTGGTAAACAGAGTTCTGGAAGCTTCCATCTGAGCAGTGCCCTTAAAGTAAAGTTAGGATCATCCAAGAGAAAATACGGACCTCTTAGTTCAAGCTTTCCCTGTGTCCAAGCTTGGTTATATTCCAAAAGAATCTTCTGACTTGGAGCTCTTGGCTTCCCACAAAGGATAAGTATCAGTAGAAGTGGATGGGACAAGGAGGGAGCAGACCCCAGGCTGACCTGTTTCCTTTGTATTATAGCTCCTTTTGGTTGACCCACTTCATAAATCAAACAGCTTCTCTTTACTGCCCAACCCTCTGGAAGTTTTAGACCGCAGTGTCCTTGAAACTACCGAGCTGTGCTCAGTATGGCTGTATTGAAATAATATCGTGGAGCTAGGTCAAGAGGGACTTGTTGCTAGGTAGTAGTGCTGACAGAGATATTCTTTTTTAAATGATTTTGTGTTGTTGTGTCCATTCTTTGGAGAAGTCTTCCCTTTCCTTCCCTTCTCATGAGGCTGTAGAGCCAGCACTTGGAAAGTTGGCAGTTCTAGGCCTGCGTTTCTAGGCTGCTGAACAATTTGGGACTGCTACTGTGTTCTGATGTGCTCCCTGTCCAAATGTTGATGACAGATGCCTCAGGCAGGGGAATGGAAAGCTGACCTCCCACAGTAGAAATAATGGCATTGAGTAGTGACTTTTTCCTAGAGAACTGCGGATGAGGGTAGGGCTGTTTGGGGAGCTAGGAGCATTTGGAGTGAAGTGAAATGCTGCTTTGGAAAAATGATGGAAGGAAGATTACAGAGAACTTTGCTGAAATGAGGTGTTAACTCTTCCCCTAATGAAATGAGGTGTTAACTCTTCCTCTGGAGGCAGGCAGGGCCCTAGAGAAACCACCAGCCTTTATGCTGTGGGATAGGATAGATTGCCCTAGTCCTTAGTGATACATGGAAAGGAAAGTCTTTGGAAAAGTGAGGTTTTGACGGTGAGAGGGGTCAGCAAGAGAGCCAGCTGGTCTACCCCCTCACACTTGCCCCAAGAACTCATTTAACACTATGCTATATAGCATCCTAATTTTAAGTCTGGTCTCCATCCCTTTCAACTTTAAACTGTGTGCCTATGACAGAGTCACTCAAACAGTTTGGATATGTAAAGTGTCCTCACTTGTCGTCTTGGGGACAGGATGGCAAGAAGTATGCAACTGCTCTTTACAAGCTTGCACTCTGGCATAGGTCTATAAATAAGGGATGCTCTAAGCTCTCAACTCAGAAACATAAAACAATTTTAGGACTGGAGAGCATCTCCAGAAACCTTCCAAGAGTTGGCCTGACTGATCTGTCTGCCTCAGACAAAGTTGTGCCAGAGAAAGTCATCAGTGATAGCCTTTCCTCACACCAGATGTTGTCTGTCTGTTGTTTTAAGAATCAGGTTCTGGATACTATGGGAAGGATTTAATACTGTGATCAGAACTATACTAACCTATTTTGTCAGAATTCTGGGTGCATCCACCTAAGAAATGCCTTTGCAAGCTCAGGCTCCCCTATTCTCAACTGTTACTGCTTTCCTCAATATCAGGGTTGGGAAGTTTTTGTTAAATCTGATTCCCATGAGTTATACTCATTTTCTGTTGTCCCATGGTCAGTCATCTTGAAATCTGATATCCAGTCTTTTCCTTTCCCCAAGCACCCACTTTATACCCCCAACTCTCTGTCTTTTCTTTCCTAGGTTGAAGAAATAGAACAAAAAATAATCAGGTAAATAAATCAACTCTCAAAGCATTTCTTGAATGCCCACGGAATATAGGAAGATACAAAAACATTCCGTGGTAGAAGACTTGGACTCTGTTCACAGCCCACATTCATTCTGTCCTCCCTCTCCTGCTTTTCCTGCCATTCTCTTCCTAATCAACCAGTCCTTGACAAGAGCCTGGGATTCTTCCATCTACAGGAAGCTCCTTGAGGGTAATTGAAAGGTTTCTTGAAGCTCTTTGTTCTTTATAAGGGCAGGGAATGGTAGAGGGAGGAGAGAAGAAAGGGATGGAGGCCCTGCAGATTTTGTGCAGTAGCCAGACAGCCTGAGGATGTACTTGCTAACTGTGGGTAGGATTTCCTGTTTTGTTTGAGGAAAGATCTGGAACTTAGTCAGAGGGCAGTGACAAACAAGACAGACATGGTTTTCCTATAGCCTAGATCTTAGTGGGGGGACACATTAATAAAATAATCATATATATGATTACATATATATAAAAGTGCAAACTGTGTTAAGGACTGTTGCTGAAAAGTTTAGCGTGCCAAAAGAGCATATAACAAGAATTGTTTTTCCTGTTTACAGAACAAAACTGGTTGGTTGGTTGAGAGAGAAACAAATCACATGTCAAAAAACTAAGGTGGCATCGCAGAAAGAATAGATAGAGGCAAACCAGCAGGTAGAATTTGATGATGGCCAAAATTGTGGACCTGGAATGGGGCTATTCTTAGGGTGGAGTGTTTGGTCAACAAGCAAAGGCCACAGGTCTGAGGATGGGGTGGAACTCTGGGCTTAATTTCCAAAAGGATTTCTGAACTTTCCTATCAGGGGAAAAGAGGTTTATTTCAAGGGTAAGGGTATGTATAATGGAAAGGGCATATGACTGAAATGACCCTCATTTGTATTTACTGTGGGAAGAATCACTGAGTACTGGGTCTGTGTGGACTCACGTGTCACTGCATTGGGTAGGTGGCTGTGCTTACTGCCTAGAGCACTTATTTGAGGAAGAAAGGTATATCACTAGACATTCTATTTTATATATATTTTTTTAAAATTGTATATATTTAAAATGTACAGCATGTTTTGATATAAATAGTGAAGTGATTAGTAGAGTGAGCTGATTACATTTCCGTCTCCTCACATAGTTGCATGTGTGTGTATGCACCATTAGACATTACTAGCCTGAATGGTGGCAGGACTGGAAGGCAGGCTCGTTTCACATAAAAAAACACAGGTAGGCCCAGCCTTGGGCTCAGCTCTTGTGGTCTGTGGGAAGTAGAGTTTTTCTTAACATTAGATATGGTGTATAAATAGATGAGACCCAGTTTACATTGTGTGCAAGTAGCGGGGTGTAGACCCAGTTTACATTACATAGGTAGGGGGAGTGTTACTGATTTTGTGTGTTTGAAATGAAACAGAGTTGTGGAAGCCACAGTCTTGGGCTTCTTGGAGGAGCCGGACTGCAAGAGCTGCTTAAATGTCAGGTGGGTGGCGGTGGGGAAGATGGTGGGATGGGCTGTGAGAGGTGCTTGGTGGCACAGCCTATGGGAGGAGCCTTAGTGGCTGGAGAGAGATGAATGGAGGAAATGGAGACTCTTAACCTAAGAAAAATGATAATGGTTGGTAAGGGAGGAGGCAAGATGACCTCTGACAGAGTGGATAGTGAGGATCTCAGACTCATCTGGGACATGCAGGAGAGTCTTACAGAGCCAAAGTGGACAGGTGAAGTGGAGAGTTTCTGTGATCACAACTGGAAACCCCCACCACCGAGTCTGTGCCTAAGTCAGTGCACATGCAGCGAATGTACCTCTGCCTTGCCTTAGGGATGAGGCCACCTAAAAGCAGGCCTGTTGTGAGCTGATCATTGGAGAGAGAGAGGGAAATTTTTCATACCCTCTTCCACTAGGAGCCATTTGAGAAACGAATTTGAAGAGCCTGGGTTTCTGAATTGCACCTGGAACCACAGGTTTGGAGTTTTCTATGAATAACTTGCAAGGACAGAAGGAGGATCAGTAGGGCTGAGTGAAGAAAATTCTGCCTTCTTTAAGCTACCTCAACTTGTGCTTTTTCCACAAAGCTTCTCCTGACCATGCTGGCCCCCACTGGTCATGTTCTCCACCTTCTCACAGACCTTATAATTTGGCATTTGAACGTATATTGCCTTGTATTGAATCCCTTGTTAGGGTCTTGCTTTCCCATCACTTCCTTACATAAAGGGACCATGATCTACATTTCCTGGTGATCCTCCACAGTGCCTACAAAAATGCTGAGCACATAGTAGGGGTTCAGGACTTACTCACTTGTATGTGATAGGGATCTTAAGTCTTCCTAAGATTGATTCTGCAAGCAACAGAGCATACCTCATGTATGCTGGGCACTGTGTGACAAAACAACACAGATATTTGGTGGTTCTCAACTAGGGTGGCACTGCCCTCCAGGGGGAGTTTGGAAATGTTGAGGAGGGAGATTTAATTGTCTTTCGCCCTGCCTCAGTGTCACTACCAGCAGTTAGTATGTGGGGGAGTATCAGGGATGTTAACCACTCTGCAATGTGTGCAGCTCATTGAAGAATTGTTTTTCCACCAAAATGGCTGCTTGTGGCTCATGTGAAACTTGGTATGAATGTAGGATAGGTCAGGTGAAGGACTAGACAGGCTTCTTCCCTGAAGTCGGAAGTAGTTCCTAAATACCCTCCTTTACTTTGTTCTGGTTGGAGAGAAGAATGTAAGCTCTGAATTACTTGTGTGCATGGCACGTGTCTTCTAACAGCTGTTATTTGGCTGCCAGCACACCTCTGAGGGTAAAATGGGCAGGCTACAAGCCAGACTGTAAGGAAGATTTCCATGCTCTTTATCACTCACCCACTGTTTCTTTCAAGGCACATTTGTGAGAAAGTGGCTGAAGCATGTAGTACTTGGTCTTTAATGCTGAGTGGCTCAGGAAAGAATCTTCAAGAAAACAGTCAGACAGGCGCCCCAAACAAAGCCTAGGCAGCCTGATGCAGAGATAGATGTGTGCACGCAGCATTTGAGAGGGGAGGCTAGCACTGGTGTCTTCCCTTAGGTCTTTTCATCCAAAGGTTGTCTCCTTGAAGACTGGTTGTGAGTGTATGTCATTGCTCAAGTTGCAGGGGAGTAACCAGAGGGAAGACCTAGCACGTCCTTAGGAGAAAAACAGCTTTGGGAGTGAGTGAGGGGCTGGGAGCAGAGCAGCTGATGGGGACAAGTTGAAGCCATGCAGCAGGGCTGCCATCCACTTCTTGGTACCTTGTAATCTGATTGAGGAGCAGAACTTCACAGGCTCTTAGTCTTGTCTGGCTACAGTTTGGAGAAGCTGAAGAAAGTCCCTCTTCCCTTAACAAGGTCATCCTTGACTGGGGAAACTACCTTAGTCCACATGTCAAACAAAGCCAGGGTGTGGGGACAGGCAGCATGTGGCTCAGAAGCTTGTCAGTTCTTTTATCCCTGTAGACCTGTAGTAAACCCTTTTTCTTTTCTCAGTTCAGGACAAAGATTGCTCTGATAAAATTACTTATATTTTAATGTGATTGACTTAAGGAGGGGTTTGGGGGTTGAAATAACAATGAATGTTCACTATGCGGTATGTTCTCTCCTTATATTATCTCATTATCCCTCACAGTGACCCATATTTTCTTCAGTTTCAAGATGAAGAAACCAGGGCTTGTAGAACTTGGAAGCTGAATGATTTGCCTGAAGTTGGACAACCAGCAAGTGGCAGATCCCAGATTCAGACTCAGGTCTGACTCATTCCAGAGCCTGAGCTTGTTCAGCCCTGTGCGGTTGGCAGTGTGTTCCCAGCAGCAGGGTATATATGTGGCTACGTGTTGAGAGGAGGGCACTTTGCAGCTGACATTCTAGACCATATGCTTTGAGCAGTATTGTTTGCTGCTTGCTTTAATTGTAAATGTGCAGCCTGTGGTAAACAGGCTTTCTGGGCTTGTTTAGAGATATAACACTGTCCATAATGTTTCTGTCCTGAAGTATTTGGAGACTTTTGAAGTAGGGTCTGTTTCATAGATTGGAAACAGTCTGCATGAGAAATGGTTACTACCCCCCTGGAGCATGTGGTCTAGATCTGTGTCTTGGTAGAGGACAGGTTTTGCTGATACACCTGGGACATATTTTGAGAAGAGGGGGTAAGTGACATTAGCCCAGCCTCTGGGGACTGCTGGTTAATTGGCATTGGTGGGCACATGCTGGGAATACAAAACTCCCTGGGGCCTAGAGCTCATGCCCAGAGCTGATAGAGACTTTTGGGTGTTGGGCTGCCTGACAAAGCACTGTGATAGCAGGAGGGGAAAGACATGCTAGAGAATTGAGAGGATTCAGTCTGGAGCAGAGAGAGTTGAATGATCCAGAAGGCCTGTTTTTAGGAGGGAGGAAAGGAAGACTCTCACTCCCCCTCTCCATTTACAATGTTACTATAGTTACATGCTCGTAACATAAAATTTACCATTTTAGCTGTCTTAAGCATATAGTCGGTGGCATTAAGTCCATTCACATTCTTCTGTAAACCCTCACTGCCATCCAGCTCCAGAACTTTTTTCATCTAACCAAACTGAAACTGTATCCATTAAATAAGAACTCCCCCCCCACACACACACCCCTGGCAACTTCTGTGTCTCCTCCCTTTTTGTGTGTGCAGAGTTGAGCAAAGGGCCTGACATAGCAGATGCTTAATATTTGTTGAGTCAGGTGAGGTGACCTGTCTCAGAAGTCCTGTGTCATAAGGCAACTCAGAATAGTCCCCTCCCACCTGACTGCAATGCAAGGTTATCTTTTTCTGAGAGGGGTTTTAAAATGAAATGGCTGCATGGAATCACCAGAGGATTAAACAGCAGAAAGCAGTTCAGGGTTTCTCTTCCCTATTCGGCTTCTCTTGCCATCTCTCAGCTATGACTTGCTTTCTAGTTCTCTTGTTGTGTTTATTTTCATCATCATGCTGTTCTCAGTTCTTCTCTTCCCGGGAGGCTGGTGGGTTGGTGCTAGGGCAGTTGGAAAGACAGTTGTTTAGGGAGTTGAAAAGAAGATAATAAAATGTAACAGCATTTCCGCATTTGTGTGTAAAGGGCTACATGCTTTAACGGTGCTTTTCCCTGAAGTGGGGGAAAACCATCTTTAGGTGAGTACCTTGGACCTGTCAGAGTGTCTCTGGCTTTCCTGTGTTCCACTTTTCCTGAGGGGTAGCCAGTGATACATCTCTGGCTGGAAGTTGTACTCAGCAATGTATTCACATACCATTAGGAACCTTTCTAAGTGCCAAAAGCTCACACATGGCAAATTCAATAAAGGGAAGGTAGGTTTTTAGGATCTGGTAGGGTGGGCTTGGATGCTTCTCTCCTGTAGGGTGGGCCACAGAAAAGCCCTAAATTCTTATGGGAGGAGGGGGTAGTTAGCTGCCAAAGATGTTTGGGGGAAACCATGCGCAGCCTTTGAGACCCCTTTGATGTCACCTTCCTGGGCCTCAAGGCCTGCAGTGTCGGACTGTAACCATCCGTGGTGTCCACACGGCTGGACAGACCCAAAGCATGAACTAGAATCAAGTTCGATTTCTTAGAATAGAGTTGACCAGTTGGATGGTGCTCCTGGTCTCCTCACTTTGCTTTGTCCACACCCAGTTTCTTCTTTGACCTTCATGGGGAAAGAGGGAAAAAGAGGAGAGTGGGAGAGCCCCCTGTTGTAGAGAGGCCTGTCTTACAGAGTCCAGGCCACGGAGGCCTGCAGCAGTAGGTTTGGGGTGGTGACTTAGGGTCCACTGTTCAGGGCAGTATCCCTAGATTACCAATCCTTGTGTTGGATCCTAAAGACTAAGGGAAAGAGTAAGGCCTCATACTCATAGTCTTTCTCTCTGTCTTCTGTGCACAACTTGAGAGGAGGCACACAGATTTGGCATTATCTTCCAGCGTCTGCCTAATGCTGAATGGCCCTTTTCACCACAGTCCCTCTCACTGTAATCTATTTAGTCTATTTTTTCCTTAGACTGAGCTGGGTATGAAATGAGGTTGATTGTTTTCCTTGGACTGAATGTGTTTAACTATCTTTGATGTACACAGTTTGAATGAAGGAATGTTTCACTCGTTTCTAGAAACACTGCCTTCCTTAGGTGTTGGCCTATATACTCTGGCATTATCGTTTATTATCACCGTCACTAATAAAAGTAAAAACTGATTTATGTGCCTGTGCTTAAAGCACAGCATCCATAGGCCATCGTGCATCTTTTAAGGTGCTAATGGTAGGTCAGGGTCTTGGAGCTTGTTAGATCTGGCTTCTGATACCCCTGTGCTTAACCACTCTGCTCCGTTGCCCAGTCCCCACCAGAAACTGGCTCAGAGCTCATATGTATTTGGCTGACCTGTGGTCCGAGGTGCATTCTGGGCAGATGAGGTGTGTTTCACAAATCAAAGATAAATGCCCCTGTTACTTCCCAGAGCCCTGCCCTGGCCTCGTAACCTCCTCAGATTGGGTAAAATTGACTTCTCCAGAAAGCTCCAGATGGAGGTCTGGTGGGACTTTTGGAGTTTAGGCAGCATGATCCATGGTGAGTGTGGCCTTAGGAGCTAGGAGACATGGTTCTAGTTACAGTTCTTTATCTACAGGATGACTGTCGTATCTTTGGCACTTGGTTTCCTTATTTGCAAAACGAGGGGATGAAAACAGTGGCTCTTAATCAGGGGCTCAGTCAGAATCACCTGGATTGCTTTTTAACCTGCATGTACTCAGGCCCTGCCCCCGGAGTCCAGGGTGCGGCCCTTGTATGTGTGTTTTCCCAGGAGATCTGATGCAGATTTCATCTGAGAACTCCTGGACCAGGGGATCCCCAAGGTCCCCCTAGACCCAGTAGTCCCCATCTCCCTCCTTTTCTCTCTTCCTCATATCTTTCAGTGCCTACTCTGTGGTATGCTGTTGTTCTCAACACTGACCTGACCACATGAACAGATCAGATGTATGATTTGCAATGTACTATATGTAAGGAAAGGTATGCTTGTTGGGTGGGGCCTGTGTGTGTGAAGCTGGGGGAAGGAGGAGGTAAGGGAAATGGGATTGGGGGATGATGGCAAAAGAGGTAACCAGGATGTTGTCTCTAAGCTGTCTGGGAATCACCAGCCCCTACTGTGTAGAGATCTCAGAGTAGGAGCAAAGTTGGGGTGTGGGCTTGAGGCTGGGCATCTGGGAAGGACATAATAAAGGGCAGGTTTAGAAGAAGGTCTGCAGGACTGTTTGAAGTATGAACTTCAGTATACGTGCACTCCAGAGACTTTCCTGAGTCTGTCATTGCTGAGCGGCAGAGTGGTCAGACCAGGTGAGGACTGACCTGGGGATTGGGAGTTGTAACTTGGGTTTTGAAGATAGGAAGGGACCTGGAATAGAGGGGCCTTCTCTGTCATCACTCATCTGCAGAAGCACAGGCCTTGGAGACAGTTAAGTTTTAATCCCAGTTCTGTTACTTTCTGCATGACTTCTGGCAAGGTCATTACTACCCCCATGCCTCATTTACCTCATTTGTCAAATGAGGCTAACAAGACTGCAAGGGCTAAATGAAAGTATAGGTTAAGTATACTTGGGCTGGTAACTGCTTGTTAGATGGGTGGTAGCCGCCTGATTGCTCCTGTGAAAGAAAGTGCCCAGAAAGGCTGTGCCCAGAAAGGCTGTCACCAGGTTCTGTTAACATCTCCTCAGCATTTTGTTTGGGAAAGAGAAGACCACCCAGTCTATTGAGTTCAATCTTAATGGCTGTGGATGGGTGAATCACTGAGCCCCCAGGTGTGGGCATGAAATTCCATGAGCCTGGCTTCCCTTTCCCTGCTCCAGAGTCTTCTACCATTCCCTGAATGTCTTCCAGCCTCACTGGAGAAAAGAACAACCTCAGAATCTAGTATCTGAACTTGAAACTCTTGTCTGTCCTGCCCCCTGAGTCAGGAATTCCAGCGGTCGCTGGGCAGTCACTCTGGCCCCATGTGCCCTTTTGTGTAAAAGCTCTGGGCCCCCTCTGGGGAAACACCCAGCCTGAGGGGAAACCGGAATCACACCCTCAGGGATACTCTGATGGGGATATAGGGCTTTATTAGGATGTGAGGGACTGGACAGTGGTTAAAAAAATGTGTAAAGTGAATGTGCGAGACAGGGCATTGGTAAGAAATGTGTAAAGTGCCTTATTGACTGAAAGAATTCTAGGCTGCTTGGCTCCTCCTTGCCTGGAGATTTAAGACTCTTTCCTTCCTGCCTCAGCCTTCCTGCCTCAGCCTTCTGGCCTTTGTTGCTTGATTAACTCTTACTTGTCCTTTTGGTCTCAGTTTAAATGTCACTCCCCCTTGCAGGCCTTTCCTGCATCACGACCTCCCTTTACTCTTTCTAATAGTGCCCTGTACTTTTCTTCGTAGTCTTTCACAGTTGAATTTATATAGTTATTATGTCATTATGTCTGCTTTAAAGCCTGCTTCCTGTAAGCTACAGGAAAGAAGGGACCATTTCTGTTTTGTTCATTACCACAGTCTAGCAGGTGGTCAATGTTTGTTGAGTGAATGCATGAACTGGTTCACTGGGCCCTAGAGTTGTCATAAATGTAGCCAGGGAAGGATTCTTAGGAGAAAAAGGAGAGACAGGCAGGGTGGAAAGTTGGGTGAGCATGTTTGCTCTATCCTGCTGGTCTGGAAGTTCTTCCTGTCTCACCTACATCCCTTGGGCTGTAGTTTATTCTGAGTTGGTGCTTGGTGGAGCCAGAGAGTATCTGGTCTCCACCCTTTGGAGGACAACCCTGGTCTTCCTTTCTGTGTGTGTGATTCAGACATCCTCCCTGTCCCTGCTGGTCCCAACCTCCACCTGCTCTTCTCCCAACAGGCTCAGCTTTGTGCCCTGTGCCCTTCCTTCCTGGGTTTCTCTTTATAGTTCTTTTGCCATTTGTAGCAATTTTTACTAAATTCTCTCTCATGCTGTTTGGTTGGGTCTCCCATTTGGAATTAGAATCAATTCATGGGTAAGGCTTCGTCCTGAAGCTTCTCTAGTCTCTTCCCTTGGGTTTGTGGACACCTGACTCCCACAGGAGGAGGTTGGCAATGAGGTATAATGATTTGTTTGTGTAACATTTGAAAACCAGCAGTGAGAAGGGTTATTATTATCCAGCCCCTGATTATTGTTGTCCTCCTCTGTGAGCTTGGTGTCTGCCAGCCTGAATGGGCTTGACGGCTCCCTCCCTGCCTGCCTGCCTTCTGCTGCTTCCTGACTCTGCCCTTTCTTGCTCTTCCCTAGCGTCTGCTTGCCAGGGACTTCCCTCCTCCCTGGCCCTGTCAGCCCTAACTCCAAGGCCTTAGGTCTTTTTTTCTCCCTCCTCTTTCACTTGCTCTCCTCTCAATTCTACTTTTTTATTCTGTTTCTTTTTGCCTGAGCTGGCACTGTTCACTCTAAATTCCAGTAACACCAAGTCTTAGTCACCTTTTGACTGTTTTTCCTTACTGTATGGGAGGCAGTCTCTTCATAAAGACTATGCAAGTTTGTAGCACTTAGTGGATTTCAGAATGTTTTTGCATGTATAACTTCTTAGCTGTCATTGAGTAAGTAAGGAAAAGGTTCTGAAAGGTTTAGTGATCCGCTGGTTTGCCTCAATTACACAGAAGAATCGGAACCAGTGCCCAGGCCTTCTGATTCTTTATGAAGTACAAACAAACCCTCACCCTTCCCTGTCATTCCATCTTCCTACACTCCCAGTTTCCATTCTGGTGAGAGAATCTGTCAGAGTTATCCTCTTACATTTTTGAACCTTCCTGTAAGTTGTCCTCAGAGGTGGGAACCTCTGCTTTTCTCACCTATGCAGCCTCTTGCCCACTTTCTTTCCAAAATGCTTAGCTCCTTTCTCCTCCAGGAAACCTTCCCCTTATCTCTTCTGGCCCTGTTGCTTCCTACAATCTTTAGGTCCTTGTTTATATCCCCGTTTGGGTTTTGCCAACCATATAGGAGTCCCCTTCCTTAAGACAGTCCACTTTCTAGTGATACATATATCCAAGCATATAAACTATGGGGCACTGATTCACAGGCAAAAAAGGATGCACTTTTAGTAGCTGCCCTAGTGCATTGCTTTTATGTGAATATTCATGGATTATTTTGGAAGAATGAAGATAAACCCAAAACTAGTGTTTGCAACCCTTGTATTAAGGAGAGAGGAAGGTTTTTCTAGATAATACCAACTTTCTTTTATTTCTATATTCTTTCATTCAGCAGATAGGTATTGAAAGGGGCCCTGACCTCCATGAACTTAGTCTGGCAGAGGAGACAGACAATTAAAAAGTCAGTCACAAAAATGTGATTGGTGCTATGAAAGGGGCAGTACTGAGTACTGTGGGAGCAGGAGTACTGTCAGGGAAACTTCCCGGAGAGGTGGGCATGGGGGCATCCAGGTAAAGAGGGGAATGATGTGTTTGGAAGAGTGAAGAGCATGTATAGTGACCCAGAGGTGAGAGGGCACGGCTGTTACTAGAACAGAGAGAAACCCAGTAGCGCGCAGGTCTCTTGCCCCTCTGCCTCATCCCTACACCAGGAGGAAACCAATGATCCCGAGATGGGAATTGGCAAGGCTCCAGATGAACCACACGTGGGATAATCAACTGTAAGGCAGTCAGGTCTGAGCCAGAGGAAGAAGCTTTTTTGGCTCACTAGTCGCAAATGGAATCTAGTGGACAAATTTCTGGGGGTGGGTGGTGGGGGTCAGCGTGGGGTGTATGGGAAGCCTCCTTGGATTTGCCATCAGGAGACCAACCAGGCTTGAGTTCTAGTTCCACCTTGACAAACATTTAATTTCTTGGAGCCTTGGTTTTTCTCCTCTTTAAAATAGGGTAATAATTCCTGCCTGGCTCCCCTACAGGTCTGAGGCACAAATGAGATAATGGCTGGGAAAGCACCTTGCAGAGTCTGAAGTGCAGGACCACTGGGTGATGGCAGCAGTGGCAGTGAGGTGATGAAACTGATTCTGCTGGCCTTGGGCAGAAACTGCTTCTCGTGGCAGAACCAAGATCAAACTGCTCTGACAGCTTGCACGTTTTAAAAGCAAAATCCTTAAAAAGTTGAGACTTGGGAAGTATCAGCGAGGTAAAGGGAAGATAGCATCTCAGTTGCCTAGAAGACTGTGCAAGGTATTGCAACCCTGGGCAGTGGGATGGTTAGAATGATCTCCAGCAGTCTTCAGACCTGAGGCTGGGGTTGTCCTCCCAGGCTTGCAGTTCTCTGTTTTCTTTTAGAAGGCTCTGGAGGCAGGCAGAACCTCAGAAGTAAGCTGTTTATCTTTAAGGTCTTTTGGTTTATTTTTAAATTTCTGACTGTGATGGTATTTATTTTTTCCTTTTCCTTTTCCCCCCACTTCTCCAGCTCAGCATCAGAAAGAGACCATCTGTCCCCTGCTTTGCCTGTGGCCATTTTAGAACCAACACTAGGCTGCTTCAATTCTGGTCCCCTCTGCTTCCCTCCTTCCCCCAGCTGCTGACTTTCTCTCCTCTGCACTCCTCCCCAAAACCTCTCAGCCAACTCCCTCCATGTGTCAGCTACCCACCTGTGAAGACCTCTGGCCTGGATAGAGCTACCAGCTCAGGGCCTCTGTCTGAGGCAGCCCTGTGGGGAAGCTGGGCTTTGAGAAGCCTGGAGGGGAACTGCTCCCAACCTCCATGCCTAGGCAGGGTCCCCTCTGCTCTGACTGATTTCTGATTACAGTGGTATTTGTGTTCATGTATGTATCATGTCTGAACTTGTTTATGCCTCTCTGTGTGACTGTAAGTGTGTGTATGCATCTGTGTTCATGTTCATGTGTGTGTCCTGGCATGGAGACCCAGGAAGAGTGGCTTTATAACTACCTATCCCCACCAGCACGTAAACACCTGTCTTGGTTTCTTTCTCTCCCCTCAACTCCCAGAGTTTACTTGGTTTCCTCCCTTCTTGCACTCCATTCCCACAAAAACATACATAGTGGGTGATAAACAGAGGACTAGTACTTCACAGTACGGAACCAGAATAAAAGGATACGATGCAGTTCCACAGTGAGAGGTAGGGTTAGCCCAGAGCAGACGGAGAGTCAGTTTTAGGGAATGATGAAAGCTGGGAAAAGGAGTTTTTGGAAGGTTTTGTTAGAGCCCAGTTTATTATTGGACATGATGGGTGATGGGGAATTGATGAGGATTTTAACCTTCCTTTCCTTCTCCCTTCCTTCCAGTGTGTTGGCTCAATGAAGAGGTGCCCCAATGATCCCACTCCTCCATTGACTTCCTTTTGCACCATAGGAACATTTCATCTGTCTCATGCTTTGGCTCTGGGCATACTTTCCACCCTGTGCGCTTTGGGGTAGGAGTAGGGGTAACGTGACTCATTTCCCTGGCTGCCTTGGGGGTAGGTGGAGACTGACTGGGGCCTTGGAGGGCCACCCCTGTCAAAAGGCAGGCATCTGGATCCATTGGGTCCGTGGGGCTGTGTTCATTTTCTCTGCTTGCATAGGATGAGGTGACCTGATGAAACTTTTCCGCCGCTTCCTATCCCATCCTACACATCCACTCCCATTTTTTTCCTCTTACACACATACTCTCTCACAAACATGCTGCCTCCTGTAATTTTTTCTCATGTGCATGCACATACACATCCTTTAGCTACTCACAGCTAATTGAAGGATGTCTAAGTCTCCACCTCTGCACAGAATACTCTGCACCTTCTGTGTCTCAGCTGGTACTGAGTGCAGCCTGGGGCCCTGTGGGACTTGAACTGTTGGGGAAACCTGTCTGCCCTGTCTCTCATGCCATTTGCCCCTCTCCCAGGGTTAGTAATCTGGTTGGTAGTGGAGCTAAGGGATGGGGTTTAAAGCTGCATTTGCATGACAGGCAGTGTTTTACGACTTAGATGGCTGGGGTTTTAGGGGTGACTTTGAGTCCACTGATGTGCTCCTGGGAGGTTGAAGGCCCTTCCCCAAGGCTGTGCCTTGGTCTCTAACGCTGCCTTTGCCGCCCTCTTCCTCCTTGTGTGGGCCTTCTGGGTCACAGGAAGAGCTGAGGAAAATAGGCCTATTGTCTTCTTCTGGGAGGCAGACTGGAGGGCCTCAGCCCAGCCCCGTCCCAGTACCAGATAAACAGAGGCTCCACAGGTCCTGGCAGCCCTGCTCTTCCAGGGCAACAGAGTGGTTTGGCTTTGGACTCCCTTATGCCAGCTCTTGAGTCCCACTGTAGGCCACAAGTTCCCATTCTTGTTCCCTGGTGGCCCTCTCCTTTACGCCCCCTGCACTAGCTGTTTGTCTGAACCTGTGGGCCTCTGTGGAGTCCTGGTGTGCTTGGCATAGGAGTGAACCTGTCTCCTGATGCCAGAGTTGGGGTTGTGGCCACCTCCCCTAGCCCCTGTTCTCCTCTCCCCCCATACCCTGTGCTGCCCCACCTCCTGGCACTGCTCCCCTGTTGGAGGTAGGATGGCACCTTGCCCAGGTTTGGGAAGGGCAATGGTTACAGCAGCAGGACCTGCCAGGGCACGTGCAAGTGAATAATCACTGCTGAGCCTGAAGCGCCGGGGAGACCAGTCCTTCCCTTGTCTCTTTCCCAAGGGCTTCAGCCCTTCCCCAGACTTTATGGTTCCAATTCTACCTCTACTAATCCAGCAGCCTCCCAGAATCTCCTGGAATTCTTAATGGGTGGGCCCTTCCAGCTCTGAAATTCTGTAATTATAAGACTCATGGGTCGGCAAAAATGTGGGGGATACATTTTCCCATTCTGCCTGCTTCTCCTCCTGTTGCCTCACAGACAATCTTATCCCTTCATTTTAGCCTATGTTACTTTTCTCAACACGTTAACTCTCTCCTCTGTGTTGGGGTCTGTGATTTATAAGCTCCTACAAGGTAGAACAGGGTTTAAGAAGTCACTCTTTGACATGCATTTTTTAAAAAAATTGTTGACTAATATTAATAACAGTTTGCGTTTGTTATAGTACTTTGAAAAAAAAAAAAACCTTTACCCCTCAAGGGATTTCCTTTACATGCAAAGCAGACACAGCCTGAATGACTTTCCCCATTTGGAGACAGGCAATCTGAAGTACCATGGGAAGAGGCATATCATTAGAGGAGGTGCTGTTAGCAGGACAGGACTGAAGGCCAGGGTTCTAGTCTGCCAGCTCTGAACCACTTCCAAGAAATGTGACTCCAAATGTAAGGTGCTTACTTCCTTTTGCCCATTCTGTCATCACCCTTTCATCCTGGATTCCACTGTGATTCCAAACCTTTCCCATACATTTCTAGGTTTCTGCACACAAATAGGGGGTAATTGGGGTTTTCTCCTCTCCTTCACTTGTCCTACAGCCTTGGCTAACTGCTCACTTGTCACTGAGCTTCAATTCATACCTCCACTGCCACTGTATCCCAGCCTCTAAACTGCACTGTGATCTGGCAGTCCTGAAACGTTCATACATGAACTGTTTTGCAATTTCTCTTGGGAAATAGTTGACAGCTTTCATTTTTAATCTAATCTCCATCTGTTTTACCATGGCATTAAAATGACTTCCTGGTTTCCAGGAAGGGAAAGGATAATGTCAGTTGGGGCTGGGCCCTAGGAGTCAGACTACCTGCCTTGCCGTTTATCAGAGCTATGTTCGCCATATCCTCTTTGTTCTTTCTCCAGATATGAGTATAGGAGGGGTCCAGGAAGTCCCTTTAGGGTCAGCAGTAAAAGGAAGAGCCCAAGGCCAGTTTGGCCTGGTTCCCTCTTGGCCAGATCTAGTGAACAGAGCCCTTGATGAAGGTGTAAATCAGCATCTTGGGAAGGATTGAGGTGCTGTGCCAAATTGCCACTCTGTATACATTTATGAAGCACATAGCATGTGATTCTGAAGCATAAGGCAGTGCCTTCCAGAAATCTCCGAGCTTTGGCTGAGGAGACTGACACACCTGAAATCACAAAGGGGGATTTGAGCCAGAGCAAAGTTTGAAGGGACAACTTTCTTTCTGCATCCTTACTAGCCCTCTGGCTGCATGTTTCCTCTTCGCCCACCCAGCTTGGTGCCTCTTCTCTTCCCCTAGTTCTTTATCCTAAACTTATCCTGGAAAGCTTTCTTTGACCAAAGCCATTCTGCCTTGCTCTGTCTGGCATGTAAACATTAAATCAGCAAGCACTGGAGTACCTCATGTATACTCAGAAACATACCTGCTGTGGTAGAGAAGCAGGAACAGGCAACAGGCACTTCCTGAGCTGTGCCTGGCAGCATCCTGAATGAGCTGCATTATCACTGTAGGTGTGGTGCTGGCTTTAAATGTGTGTGTCAAACACTGACCCTTGCATTGCACATGGCATTACATCTACCTGGATAGTATTAGCAGAGAGTTAACATCACTGTTGTCTCTTCATACCTGAATGTGGATAATTGTAAATTGTAGGCAACATCATACAATGTAGAGCACAGTGCACACTGCCTCTGACAGTTTTTGACTTACACAAAGAAATCTGTTCATTGTCTCAGAGGCCTGTTCTCCAGTAATTGATTCCAGCACTTTTATGATGCCTTCCACAGCCTCTCCATCAACAAAGCATTTATGCTGTTTTCATGTATATACAATATTGGAGGTAAGAAATGCTTAGTAACATTGAGTGAGTGAAAGAAAGCAACCACAAACTGTTACTCCACATGCTCACCATGCAACAAAAGTAGCTTTGTGCATGTACAGGCTCCCAGCCATACAGATAATGCTGCTGTATTTTTCATTCAGGCAACTCTATCAGCACAGTCTGCATCACTCTCATTCTGTATAGTACCTGGGCACCACCTGAGCATGATTCCTGCCCTTGAAGAGCTTCTCTTCCAGTTGGGGAGATGAGACATAATCATGTGAAAAACTAAGTAATGATGCTGTTGTCCAGCTTGTTTGCTTGCAAGAAATCTGCTCAAGCTAGGTCAGATAAAGGGACAGTTAGAGTGTAGACTCTGGAGCCAGACCACAAGCATTCAAATCCAGGCTCTGCCACTGAATGAGCTCTTTGACCTTGGGCAAGTTACTTACCTTCACTGAGTCTTGGTTTCCTCATCTTTAGACTGGGAATAACAACAGTATCAATATCATAGAGTTTTGTGGGCTTAAATTGATTGGTATGAATAAAGCACTTAGACCAGTGCTGGCTACCAAATATTAATTTACTTTAAGATCCAGAATCTCATTAACAGTCTGGGCATATGAACTGTAGTGTAGCCAGTTCCTTGGAACTGGAACTGTAGCTTGGTTCTAGATTCATGATGACACCAGGGGACAGCTAGAAGCAATCAGTCTTTCCCCCACTTCCATCTGCCTCCACTCTGCTTTGTTCTCAGCAGGCACTCTCTGCTCACTGACAGCCTCTGTTTTCCTTTACCTGAGATCATCGGGGCCTCTGCAGCCCTAACCTGTCATGTTCTGTCTGGCATCTTCCCTCTGGGTCTTAGTTGAAGTGTCTGAAGGGGAGAAATTTGCTCTAGCTCATTTTTTCTCTTAGTCTGGCTACCCTTGGGTGAGAAACTCACCAGTTGGATTCATGAGCCATGGCTGGGGCAAGAAAGGGACCAAATGGTCCCTTAGGTGACAGGAGCTTTGAGCTGGGAAGACAGGCCTTGGAGTCAAAGTTTTGAGGTCAGACCTTGGCTCAATCACTTCTGGCTGTGTGTGACCCCAGGCAAGCCATTTAATTTCACTAAACTTCCTTCTCCTGTGAAATGATGCACCAACAGCACCCACCTCAAACTTCATTATGAGATTATACTTCTAAAGCACTCAGCAGTACCAGGAACAAAGAAAATGCTCAAAAATTGCTAGCTACTTCATGAAACCATAAACTCTTAGAAAAAAATATAGGCAAAAATATCTTGGACATAAACATGAGCAACTTCTTTATGAACATATCTCCCCGGGCAAGGGAAACAAAAGCAAAAATGAACAAGTGGGACTATATCAAACTAAAAAGCTTCTGTACAGCAAAGGACACCATCAGTAGAACAAAAAGACATCCTACAGTATGGGAGAATATATTCATAAATGACAGATCCGATAAAGGGTTGACATTCAAAATATATAAAAAGAGCTCACACACCTCAACAAACAAAAAGCAAATAATCCAATAGAAAAATGGGCACAGGATCTGAACAGACACTTCTCCAAAGAAGAAATTCAGATGGTCAACAGACACATGAAAAGATGCTCCACATCACTAATCATCAGGGAAATGCAAATTAAAACCATAATGAGATATCACCTCACACCAGTTAGGATGGCCAACATCCAAAAGATAGACAACAACAAATGTTGGTGAGGATGTGGAGAAAGGAGAACCCTCCTACACTGCTGGTGGGATTGTAAATTAGTTCAACCATTGTGGAAAGCAGTATGGAGGTTCCTCAAAAAACTCAAAATAGAAATACCATTTGACCCAGGAATTCCACTCTTAGGAATTTACCCTAAGAATGCAGCAGCCCAGTTTGAAAAAGACATATGCACCCCTATATTTATCACAGCACTATTTACAATAGCCAAGAAATGGAAGCAACCTAAGTGTCCATCAGTAGATGAATGGATAAAGAAGATGTGGTACATATACACAATGGAATATTATTCAGCCATAAGAAGAAAACAAATCCTACCATTTGCAATAACATGGATGGAGCTAGAGGGTATTATGCTCAGTAAAATAAGCCAGGTGGAGAAAGACAAGTACCAAATGATTTCACTCATCTGTGGAGTATAACAACAAAGCAAAAACTGAAGGAACAAAACAGCAGCAGACTCACAAAACCCAAGAATGGACTAACAATTACCAAAGGGAAAGGGACTGGGGAGTATGGGTGGGAAGGGAGGAATAAGGGGGGAAACGGGGCATTACGATTAGCACACATAATGTAGGGGGTGGGGGCACAGGGAAGGCAATATATACAAAGAAGATAAGTAATGATTCTATAGCATCTTACTATGCTGATGGACAGTGACTGTAATGGAGTATGTGGGGGGGACTTGATAATAGGAGTCTAGTAGCCATAATGTTCAAGTAATTGTACATTAACAATATAAAAATATTGCAAAACAGCTGAAAAATGAACATATGATTTTACAAAATAAAGGTCATACAAAATATATACATACAAAAATTGCTAGCTACTTGCTTATTGAGGGGGTATGGGAAGAGTGGGTAATGAGAGATCTTCACAGAAAATATAGGAGATTATATAAGGCAGTGAAGATTAGGGCCATAGCGCTGGGACAGATACTGGACTGCTCAGAGGAGAGTGCTGGGAAGGTTTTTAGACCCCAGCTTAAACATGTCACCCTCAGTAGAGCCTTCCTCTGATTTCCCAGGCTCGGTCAAGTTTCTTCCCTTAGTGCCCTGTACTTCTCCACAGGATGGGGCTGAGACGTGCCACAGTTATTATTGGAGAAGTGGTTGTAGAGTTGTTTAGTGTTTCTGATTCCCCCATCACAATGGAAACACCCTTGCACTAGGGACTGCCCCCATTATATTCTCTGCTATATTCCTGAGCCTAACACAGCTCCTGGCACACAGTATGGAAGTAATACATAGTCATTAGGGTGGCAGCTCTGTAGAATATGGACTTGAGCATTTAGAATCATAGAATTAGAACTGGAAAGTTTTCTTGTCTTGTTGAAAGGGAAACTAGAGAGGTAAGTGACTTACCCCCAAACACACAGCCTGTTAGCAGCAGAACCAAGAATAGAAACCAAATTACCTGACTCTTAATCATATAACTGATTGTATTTTATCATTTTCTGTGTTTGTCTCAGGATATTTTCATATGTGTTATTAGACCAGAAGCACTTTGAGGGCTCCCTTCCATGTTGGTAGGGTGGCTTTCTTAGAGTAGAAACTTCACTAATGAACAATAATTTATTGAGCACTATGGGAGGTCTCTAGGATTATTATTTTTTAATAACAATTTTACTGGTATGTAAATCACAGCATAAAATTCACACTTTCAGAGTATTTTAGAGTGGTTTTTAGTGTATTCTCAGACTTGCTATCTCCACTGTCTCATTTCAGAGCATTTCAATCTGCCCCAAGTAAATCCAGTACCCATTATCAGTCACTAACATTCCTTCTTCCACTCAGCCCTTGGAAACCACTAATCTAGTTTCTGTCCCTATGGATTTGCCTGTTAGGGCTTTTCACATAAATGGAGCCATAGAACATAAAACCTTTTTAGACTGGCTTCTTTCATTTAGTATGTTTTCAAGATTCATCAGATGTAGCATATATCATTACTTCATACCTTTTTATTGCCAAATAATAATCCAATGTATGAATATATAACCATTAATCAGTTGATGGACATTTGGGTTTCTACTTTTTGACTGTTATGAATAGGCTGCTATGAACATGCATGTACAGATTTTTGTGTGTACATATGTTTTCAATTCTCTTGGGTATCTACGAACAAGTAGAATTGCTGGGTCATGTGAAAAAAATTTTCTGTTTTACATTTTGAGGAACTGCCAAACTGTTTTCCAAAGGGACACATCATTTTACTTTTCCACCAGCCATGTATGAGGATTCCAAGTTCTCCACATCCTTGCCAGTACTTGTTATTGTTCATCGTTTTGAGTGTATCTGGGTGTGAAGTGGTACCTTCTGGTTTTGGTTCACATTTCCTGTTAACTAATGTTGGACATCTTTTCATGTGCTTCTTGGAAACTGTATATATCTTCTTTGGAGAAATATCTATTCAGATCTTTTGCCCATTTTTATTTGGGTTATTTGTCTTTTTTTGTTGCATTATTTCTTGAGTCCTTTTTTTAGTATTCTGAATACAGGTCCCTTATCAGAGACAAGAACTCTTATTTGATACATAATTTGCAAATGTTTTCTTCTATTCTGTGGGTTGTGTTTTCACTTTCTCGATGGTGTCCTTTGAAGCACAGAAGTTTTAAAATTTGAGGAAGTCCGGGTTTTTTTTGCTTTTGTTGCTTGTTTTTGGTGTCATGTGTAAGAACCTATTGCCTGATCCAAGGTTATGAAGATTTACTCCTATGTTTTCTTTTAAGACTTTCACAGTTTTGGCTCTTACCTTTTTAGGCCTGTGATCTATTTTGAGTTAATTTTTGTACATAATATGAGGTAGGGGTCCAACTTAATTCTTTTGCATGTGGATGTCCAGTTGTTCCAGGATGATTTGTTGAAGGATTGTTGAATGGGCTTGGTGCTCTTGCTGAAAATCAGTTGACCACAAATTTATTTTTGGCATCTGTTTTCATCCATTGATCTTTATGTCTGTCATTATGACAGTATTCACTGTCTTGATTACTGTAACTTTGTAGTGAGTTTTGAAATTGAGAAGTTGCTAGCTAGTTATTGAGGGGATATGAAGAGGGTGGGTAATGAGAGTCCTCCAGCTTTTTTCAGGATTGTTTCTTCTGGATCCCTTTCATTTCCATATGATTTTTAGGATAAGCTGTCAATTTCTGCAAAAAAGCCAGCTAGTATTTTGATAGAAGTGCATTGAATCTGTAGGTATTAACAACCTTAAGACTTCTCATCCATAAACATGGGGTATCTTTCCATTTACTTAGGTCTTTAATTTCTTTCAATGTGTTAAGTTTTCAGCATACATGTCTAACATTTCTTTGGTTAAATGTATTCTTTTTGATGCTGTTGTAAGTGGAATTGTTTTCTTAATTTAGTTTTGGGATTATTTTTCATAGTATGTAGAAATACAATTGATTTTTGTATATTAATCTTATATCCTGTAACCTTGCTGAACCTGTTAATTCATTCTAACAGATTTTTAGTGAATTTCTTAGGATTTTCTGCATACAAGACTCTGTCATCTACACATACAGTTTTCCTCCTTCCATTTCAGTCCAGAAGCCTGTTCTCTCTTTTTCTTATCTAACTGCCCTGGCTAGAACCTCCAGTATAGCCCTGAAAAGAAATGGCAAGAATCAACCACCTTTTTTTACTCTTACTTAAAAATATATATCTCCTTTGTCCTATTCTTGAGCAACTCATGGTGGAGATGAGATTAATCAGTGAAACTGAGGTTGAAATTTCATGGGTGGGATAGCTTCTGGTACGAGTAGCTAGAGGTCTTCCTGAAAAATTAAAAAAAAAAACTTGGGATTTGGTTTGGCTAACAGGAAAGAGGTCATGTTTTAGTTAGTGTTTGCCACATGAATGTAGGTAAAATTGGGCGTGAGTTGAGTCCCTGAGGATAGATGTGCTGTAGCGCTGTCATCCTGGAGAGCAGTAGCTGATCACCCAAAGTGATGCTCGTCACCTGCTGCTGCTCAGGCTGCCTGACCTCACTGGATCCCTACTGCTTCCTGATAGCTTCACACCTCCTGTCACCTGTTAGTTAGTAACCCCTTTCCGTGTAGACGTTCTCAGAATGGGTCCCCTGGCGCTCAGCATCAGCATCACCTAGGATGTCTCCTAAATGTATAGATTCCTGTTCTTCCCTGCAGACCTGTGGTGCTAAATCAGAGTCTCTGGAGCTGGATCTCAGGAGTCTTCTACCTGGGTTATTCTTATGTATCCTGAAGTTTGGGGACCACTACCCTGAAGTCCCCTGTATAGCACCTGTTCCCAAGCTTTTCTGCTTTATTCAGGCCCTTCATACCTTCTGCATTGGTTATCTTCCCTCCAACATAATTATTCAAGTAAAGCCATCAGGTATTTGTGGAGCCCCCTCATCTTTCTTCCCCTTTACCAGTGTTTCTTCACTCCCCATTTCTTCTTGTCCTCATTAGTTACCCTACCCATATCCTTGTCCCCATCCCTTCCTACCTGTCAACAGCTGGCTGGACAAGAACCAGATTTGCTGAGAACAGAGAGTTTGAACACCAAGACAAAGAGCTAGAGAAGTTCTATGCAGCATCTGTGCAGGAGGCAAGCCAGGACTGCATGGTGACTTCCCAGGAGCAGAGCACCTCCCCCTGGAGGTGCTTCTTCTAGATCACCAGCGAAGAGAGGGACCAAGCACACAGACAGGCACATATTTGAAAGGCCCACCTTTGAAGCCAGATCAGTGCATAAATTGAGTTGTGGTATACATTTCTGGGCATTCTTAATTCTTAATCCTATGTATGTAAGGGAAACATTGGCACTGCTGTGTCTTATCACTTCTGTAGACCAGTGGAAAATACAGTTTACGGCCTGTGGACTACATATATACATGTGCATGCACACATAGGTATCATAAAAGCAACTCCCAAGCATCATCAGTCTCCTCTCTTTTTGTCTTCTTCCCTTCCACAAGCATGAGAGATCTTCCCAATTTTGGAAACCCTTTTGTCTGACCCTGCTGCCTCCTTTAGCCACCATCTGACTTTACCCTTCATCTCAAAGCTAGACTTCTCCACAGAGGGTCCTGCAACAGGCCCGCACTTCCTCATCACCATCTCTTCAGCCCCGCCATTTGCCTTCTACTTTCACAGTGCAGTTCCCACAGAACTTCCCAGTGGCTTCCTAGGTGCTAAGCCTGGTGGTATTTTCTCAGGCCTCTCTCACTGTCTCTTCCTCTGGGGAGGGACTGTCTCTCTCAGTGTGCAGCACATGGCCACCCCTTGGCGGCTGGCCTTGGCCCTTTGAGTCCTCTTTCCCTGTACACTCACCCTGGACATCTAGTCTCCTGTCTCCAGCTCTCACACTCATGAATATTCTCTAAGTCTTTACCTCCAGACTTTTGTTTCTGACTGCCTGATAGACATTTACTCCTGTGTGTCCCCTAACATCTCACTCAACATCCAAACCCAAACTGTTTCTCATCATCACATGGACTTCCCCACTCTTAATTTCCTGTTATCAGTTGGAAATTTAGCCAGCCTCCAAAGACAGCTCAGACACCATCTCCTCTGGGGAGCCTGCCTGGGAGTCCCAACTTGGATTTACATCTGTCCCCTGAAAGTATGAATCAGGCTTTTTACCCAATCCAACTCCCTCTTAGTTGGTGTGAGGAAGATGAGGCCCTAAACAGTTAGATACTTGCTCAGCTAATGCCAGAGTTCTCACTAGAAAGTCACTCTGCAGCGCTCTTTCTTCTGTGCCAAGCAATTTCTCGGTGCCATGAGTACTTGCATTCAGTTGCTTATACAGCATATAATCATACCCTGCTGTATAGCCCTGTTGTGGGACTTGGCATGTCTATAAAATGATAAAGTCTTTGAGGGACCTCCCATGTTTCTCACACATCATTGTGCTGCCTCCTGCTGTGTCTGATTGAGGAGTTGTCACAGTTTGTGCTCAGCATCTAATTGATGAAGGAAGGAAGAGAACTTGCCTTAGAGCTTTTCCTTGAATAGGCCTAGCCCAGTGCAGGGCAGACTAGACACTCAGTCACAAAGTATTAATTGGTTGGTTGATGGGGCAACTTTAGATATCAGGCTCTCTTCTGTAAGGGTGGGAAGCCATATGGCTCTGGGCAGAAGATAAAATTAAGAAAGTGCCCATTTAGAGGCTGAAATCTCTAAATTGGCCCCAGGAGCGGAAAGAAGAGTGGGGAGGGAGGAGCTCCAAGAGGGAGGAGCGAAGGGATTGACAGTGTGGCAGCTTCAGTAACTGAGAGGAAGAGATAACCAGGGATGGTTCAAGGGGAGAAAGGACAGAGTGACTGATGTGGAGAAGGGAGTAGGGGAGTAGAGTTGGTACAGAGGCAGGCTTTGGTGTGGGAAATGGTGCTGCTGTTAGAAAGTGGAGAGGGGCTGGGCCTTTGGGGAGCATGTTGGATACCATGGCCGCTGGTCCTGTGCATGGTTTCAGAGTAACCCTTTCGAGTAGATGTGGTCACCTTGGCTTGTGGGTGAGGAAACAGGCTTGAAACCGTTAACTTAGTAGCCAAACCCAGTGTGTCTGACCTCAAGGATTGTTCTTTCATCCCTCAGTGCCTCCCAAACAGATTGGGAGCTAAGATTTGAGGTGATGATAGTGTATCATTATGACTCTAACAAGCCCATCGTATTTTCCCTCTTAGATTAGGAGTGTCTGGAAAAATCATGACCAAAGGCCTTTCTCCTGTCTCCGTCTGTCTCAGAAAGTTAGAAGAAAGGACTTTGCAACAGTCAGAATTAAGAGGCCCCAACATGGATGAGACCTTTTTCTGGGGAGATTCTTAGGGAGCTGTGTTACCTTCCTCTAAGTCTCGAATTGCCGATAGACAAAATAATTTCTAGGTTCCTGGCAGCTTGCAGGTTCAGACACACCTCTCCTTAGCCCCCCACACTGCAGTGACAGTTTTTCCCTTTCCCGTAGGGCTGTTTTTTCCCCCAGACCTGTTCAATGTCGTTGTTTAAGAAGCAGCTTCAGCTGGAGCTAAATAATTGAACATAGAATCATGAAGTTTTTGGTCTGGTCAGACCAGGCCACGCAGAGCATGTAAAGGAACCCCTCTGCACCTTCTCTCATGGGTCCCCCTGCTGTGGATTGGGACGTTCTCTCAGGCTGTTGTGTGCCAGGCCCTGGGTGAGGTGCTGGACACACTGGTGAGCAAGAGGACTCAGGCCCTTTCTTCCGGGAATTTACAGACAAGTAAATGCCTAATTTCGGTCATGATGATATGTGTTCTGATGGGGGAAGTACAAGGAGCTAGGGGTACATTTCCATCCTATAGTTTCCCTCTGAGAAAATGGACAAAGACAGGTACAGTGAGGACGCTCTAAAAAAGCCTCGGGCTGGTGTCTGCTTGGTCTCCACCATGCCCAAGTGATGGGCCCTGTGCACACTGGGTGGGTAAAGGTGAAGGCTTCTTTTGTGGGTTTTTAAGGAAATCCTGTACTGGTTTTCAAAGTCAGGGAGAAAGGAGTTTTAGTATATATACTTTCAGGATTATCAACACAGAGGCCCAAGTGTTGCCTGGAAAGCTTGTTTCCTGAGTGGCCCCCTCACCTCTTCAGGTGGCCAGACGTATGACGTGTGGTCAGCACTGGGGCTCCTCACAGCTTGCCGTTCCGCCTGCCACCTCTCTCTCTCAAGAAGTCCTGCCAGGAGGGTGTGGGTGGCCCCCCCACAGCTGTGCTGTTCGCAGGCTGCCTGCTCTTGGCCCAGCAGGCAATGAGCCTCTTAGGAGGCTTTGTCTGAGCCCTTTGGGCCCTCTCCTCCTGGCACTGCCTGGCTCTGGAAAGCAGGAACTGGAAGTTCTCCCTTCGTACCACCCTCCCAGCAGCTCTCTCACGGCCACCTGCTCTCCCTGCTCTGTTCAGGTCCCTTAGAGCCCCCAGATGCCCCAAACCCTGGCCCAGAGGTCCAGGGTCTCAGGAGGACTGGGAAGGGGAGGAAGACAAAAGGAGAGTGGCTCTCAGATTCTGGCCCCCTGATAGTGTTCCTCATCCCTGCTTTTAAAAAATGTAATAATAACAGTGATAATTAACTTTTATTGCACACACAGTAGACTCCAGGCACCCTTTTAAGCATTTTATGGGCATTGCCTCATTGAAAGTTGATGCCAACCCCAGAGGTGGGTGTTTGGGCATCCCCATTTTATAGATGAGGCCATGGACTCCTAGTGTTCGTCCCTGAGTTTGAAATCAAGAGCACATCTGAAAAGCCAGCTAGGCTCTGACTTCTGTTTTCTCTCATGTTCTTCTGACTTTTCCCATAGAACTCTGTGCCAGTCCAGGAAAGGGGAAGCTGACCATTAGGGTTCGCCGTCCCAAGCTGCCTCCTAATATGCTAGTGTTCCCTCTTATCTCCTGACTGAATACCCTTTTCCCTCCTCTAGCTACATCTGATTGAAGTCCTGACATCTTGTTCTTTCTCTCTCCCTTCTTTTCCCTTCCTCCAGGACCCTGCTGGAATCTTTGAACTGGTGGAGGTGGTTGGCAATGGAACCTATGGACAGGTGTACAAGGTGAGACAATTGGTGCAGAAGCATGAGCCTCTTTCATGGAGCCCTCCAAGAGGTGGGAGAAGTGGGCCGCAGGCCTGGAGATTTGAGGGGAGCTGTGAGAGATCCCAGAGGCCGGGGGCCTGGGGACAGGGGAGGGAGGACCTGGGGGAAAGAGGAGGAGAATACAAGTAATGAAGGAAGGAAGCACAAGAAGTGGGGTATGTTTGCTGGCCTCTGCCTCTGAGGAGAGCTAACCCTGGGTGTGGCAGGAGCAGATCTGGAGCTGGGTGGTGTGTGGGACAGGGACTCATGAGGACAGTGGCAAGGGTACAGAGAAGTGTGTTAGAGCTCACCTGGGAATTCAGAGCAGAGCTCAGGTGAAAGATACAGGCATGGCTTCTCCCAAGACAACAGTAAGAGCCAAGAGTTGGAGTTGGTGGACTAATGGATGACCTTCTGCAGAGGGCAAGTGGCTTTCTTGAGCTCCTACAGCTGGCCTGCAACAGGGCTGGAACAGAGCTCAGGCCTTCTGCTTTTGAGCTGCCTCTCTCTCTGATAGAAGTGACATTTCCTCGACCACTGACAGGAGCCTCTAGCCTGGCCAGGCCAGCCCTCTCACATGTCCTGACCACTGATCATGCTTAGGTGGGGGAGGTGGCTGCAGCAGAGAGAGTAGATGCTGCCCCAGAGCTGGAGGTCCCCAGCGTGCACGCCTGGCTGCTGCAGCGCCAGGCACAGTGCTAGGTTTCTTCACAAGTCTCTGCATCTCAGGTGCCTTTGTTTTCTGGGTCACGGGGACCATGTGGCTTTCTCTTCCCCTTCCTCCCTGGAAGCTTTGGGGTTCAGGTGCTATCCCCTTCTCCCATCTCTTGCCTGGTGGTTGCCATGGAAGTAGTAGCGCTCTGTTATACTGCTTCTCTGGGCTTGAGGTCTTGAATGACTGCTGAGAATAAAAATAATCCAGGGGCTGGCAATGCCTATGTCCATGCGCCTTCCCCGACCTTGCTTTTCCCCAGGAAGCTTTGGACTTTCCTGTCCAAGCCTGAGATAGCTTCTGCTGGGAGTTTCAAAAGGATGATGGGGGAGGCAGAGAATGGCAGGGACATACTCTAGGAGAAGTTTCTTCCTATTAGCACTGGTGATGGGGCATTGATACATGTCATTCAGCCCTTCTGTGTTTTTCCCTGCATTCCCTAAAATCTCAGCTGTTCTTATTCTTTCCTGTCAACAATAATAAAAAGCCTTAGGGGGGAACTATAACAGTTCCAAGGCAGACCATCTAAGGACAGTAAGAGGGGGTGTCACTGTATTTCCTGGAAATCCCTTCCCTATTCTGAAAAAATCCCACCTATCCTAACAAATATTCCACCTGCTGCTTAAACTCCAGCTGGAAAAATGCCCAACCTGAACCTCACCACCCTGCTCATCTCTGGAGCATGCCTGCGTTAGTTCTGCTTCAATAAACTGCTGCTCACCTCTGGGGTGGGGGAAGCCTTGGAAGAGGGGATGATTGTGGAAAAGGCGTCTGTTGAGAGGGAAGTCCCTATCTAGAGGGGATATCACCAATGGTAGTTTGTCATGCAGAGAAGATGCCAGAGGCAAAGTTCCACCCTCTCCAGCCTCCTCCTCCAACCCCCTCCAGCTCCATCTGAGGATGGAGAAGGTATCTTTCACTCCCTGCTCTTTCAAACTATAGGAAGTCCAAGCCAGAGAGGCTGGAAGAGAACACAAATGTCTCTCTCATCTCCCTTGAGTGTTCTAGGGGAGGAGACCCTTTGTCTTAGTCTAGCTTTGCACTTGGAATCCAGGCTCTGTAGTTTTTCTGTAACCATATTGTTTACCAAATTGACCAAACCATAAATTGAGGTGTCTGGCTACCATGAGTGGCACTTTCTAGGACAGGAAACAGCCAAGAGGTGTGACCTCTCCCAGAAACAGGCCCCCCTTGAGCCTAGACCCAGGCCGCTCCATGCCTGGCTCTCTGTCTTGCAGGGTCGGCATGTAAAGACTGGGCAGCTGGCTGCCATCAAGGTCATGGACGTCACAGAGGTAGGGAGCTGTGTGGGGCAGTAGGAGGGAACATTGAAAAGGGGGTGGTTCTCAGCGTTTACCTCCTCCCGTTCACCTAGGATGAGGAGGAAGAGATCAAACAGGAGATCAACATGTTGAAAAAATATTCTCACCACCGAAACATCGCCACTTACTATGGGGCCTTCATCAAGAAGAGCCCCCCTGGAAACGATGATCAGCTCTGGGTGAGAAATGACCCTCCCGCCTGCCCCCACACTCCCCAGACCTCCCTGTCTCCAGGCTGCTCATTTAGAACTAAGCATCAGTGCCCAGAGTCTCCTCTGCCAGTCCTTCCTCAGTACAAAGCCTGTCTTATGTCTGGATCCAGAGGCATCTCCTGACTCACACATTGTAGTCTCTTGTCCTCTGAGCATTTTGGTGGCAGAGGTCCTGGGGTTTGTCCCTTCCTTTGTCCTGACCTTACAGTGTCCTATGCATATGCAGTGAGCAGTGTATTCCTAGCAAGAGGTCAGCCCATCAGGTCTCTTGCTTTTATGCACAGCTCCTGGGAAAGCAACAGACTGAAATATTTGTGGGCAGCAACCGGTCTCAGACCCCTCCAGGCAGTGTATAGGTCCATCTGGATGACTCTTCTAACCAGAGCTTGCTGTAGCTCTTTTGGGCCTCCCCTAAATGCCCTCCTGGCCCAGAACATTCCTCAGAGTCATTGCCCATACTAGCCCAGGCACTGGTGCCAGCAGATACCCTGGTCTTGCCCGTTCTGGTAATCCACCCAGCTCCTGAGAGAGAGCAGTCAGAGGCATGGCTGCAGCTGTGGGGGCTGGTGCTCATGCCAGGCCTCCCCTCCCAGCAGTTGCTGGACCAGTACTTACTGATTACCTTCTTACTGAGTACCTTCTGTGTAGCCTGCACAGATAAGCGTGAATCATGGTCCCTGCCTCCAAGGCACTTAGTCTTTTTGTGACAGACAGACAGACAGACACACACACACACACTCACACACACACACACGAGTACACACACGTGAGTAACAAGTTGTGTTGGTTTAACTGTCAATTCTGCATAGTGGGAATGATTAAGGACTAGAGGTTAGGCTGCTAGTGAGCAGGCGCCCTCTTCTGGATTCGTTGGACATTGTCCTTCCTCCTGTGCTGGCTGGCTGAGGCCCACAGGTGGGGCATATGCAAATGCTGTTGCATATGCAAATATACATCCCATCCAGCCTTTTTCTGCCGTGGATGTGGCTTTTTGAGAATGAACCGTGAAAACATTTGGACAGACACACTGATTCCTAGGGATCAGTGTGCAGCTTGCCTCTGTGTGCAGAGTTTCTTCAGTCTCTCCAAGGTACGGGTTGCCCCTCTCTGGTAGACCCCATGCATTGCCTGTCTCTGGCAGACCTGGGGAATTGCTGATTCTTAGCCCCTTGCCTCTGGGTTAGGGGTTGGCTGACTTTTTCTGAGGGGCCAGATAGCAACTATTTGGGGTTCTTGTGGGTCATAAAGTCTCTGTCATAACTACTTCAATCATATGTTGTACCTTGAAGGCAGCCACAGATAATGCATAAATGAATGGGAACAGTAATGTCATATTCCCAAGAACCTTTATTTAGGACACTAAAATTTGAATATCATATGATTATCTTTCTAACTATTTAAAAATGTAAAAACCATGCTTAGCTCACCAGCCGTACTTTGATGACCCCTGGTCCAAAGCTGTAGTTCTTAACTGTTTTTGGGTTTTGGGTCCCAGTGAGGATATGATGAAAACACTAGGCTCTCCCCAAGGAAAATGCACATACCCACATCCTTTGTCCACGATGTCAGGGATTCATTTGGCTCTTACTCTGAACCCAGACTACCTCACTCAGCTCCATCTGCCCTGTCTTTCTTGACTGTACCCTCTCTTTTCTGTCCTAATCTCTATGACTTTTATGAGCAGCCTCACAACACCTGTTCTTCAGCTTATACCAGTTCTGGCCCCAAGGTCTCTGGTCCTCCTTCAGGGGACTGGCGGGGAAAGGAGGCCTTGCCTGACTGATGCTTTTCCTTCTGGTGCATCGGTGGTCCTGTAGCTGGTGATGGAGTTCTGTGGTGCTGGCTCCGTGACGGATCTGGTAAAGAACACAAAAGGGAATGCCCTGAAAGAGGACTGTATTGCCTACATCTGCAGGGAGATTCTCCGGGTGAGCGCCAGCCCCACCCCTTGGCTCACCTCCTTGGGCTAGAGCTTCTCCTTGGACATGGACTGTCTCTGCCCTGGGGAGGAGGTGTTGCTGTGCTCTCTTTAAGGAGCAGATGGCCTGATATGGGTGGGGGTGGGCCAGCACCCCAATGTTGGAGAACTCAGACTATTGGGATAGATGAATGCCTCTGTTTGCAAGCCCTGCTCTTCTCCGCCTACAACCTTGCAGCTGCTGGGACTTCTCCAGGAGCCACCATTCTGAGAAAGTTCCCACTGAAAGCTCAGCCTGTTCTTGAGCTCCTGGGTGGAGAGAGGCTGCTCTTTCAGACCAACCCTGTCCAGACTGGCAGCTTCCTCTCCCCTTGGCACATGTCCAAATCCTCCAGCACCAAGACTAACTTCCCCAACTCTCTTGCTTCAGGGTCTGGCCCACCTCCATGCCCATAAGGTGATCCATCGGGACATCAAGGGGCAGAATGTGCTGTTGACAGAGAATGCCGAGGTCAAGCTAGGTATGCTGGCTCCTTCTGAGGCAGAGGGGCCCTCTCTCCTCCAGGACAGAATGAGAGGCCCCATTATTCCCTCTGGTGGCTCAGGTCCAACTTCCTGTAGGCTGGGAAGCTTGTTGCTTCCCCATCTCCTCAACTAGATGCGCTGCCTCCTGCTGAAAGTCACTCAAGGAGTTTTTTACTGCTGCCTGTTAGGTTCCAGGCATCGTGCAGGTCCCTCTGGGGAGATGGGATATTTTGGCTACTCCTGCATGGGATGCTGTCCTGTGGTTCTTTGATCTTGGTTTTTCCCTAAGACACAGGAAGACTAGGTCAGGTTTTTCAGGCTGTTGATGGGTCTAAGAGATGCCAGAGAGCATCTGGGTAGGGCAAGGACCTGTGCTGCCTGGGGGCACACACATGCTGCCAGAGACAAGGGGAGCAGGCAGGTGCCATGCTCATTAAGAGTCCCCTGTGTCTTCCCAGTGGATTTTGGGGTGAGTGCTCAGCTGGACCGCACTGTGGGCAGGCGGAACACTTTCATCGGGACCCCCTACTGGATGGCCCCGGAAGTCATTGCCTGTGATGAGAACCCCGATGCCACCTACGATTACAGGGTATGGAGCAGAGAATAGGGATCACAAAGGTCTCATGGCTGGTTAGCAGTGAGGGGTTGCTGATATTTTGTGGCAAGGAGAGTGTGGATGGGAAGACTGGGTGAGTTGAGGACAGTGTAGGGTTGGAGGGGAGGGGCCTCAGGAAGGGGGGCGTGCAGGAAGCAGTTCTCAAGGGGAGGGGGTGAGTGCAGAGAGTTGGTAGGCATACTCACCTGTCCCTTGTCTCCCTTCTGTAGAGTGACATTTGGTCTCTAGGAATCACAGCCATCGAGATGGCAGAGGGAGCCCCCCGTAAGTCCAGAGTCTGGGAGAGAAGGGAGTGCCCAGAGAGTGGCTGTAGAGGGGAGGTGGGTCATGGTGAGAAGGGCTCCTTCAGGCTCTCAGTGTGGCAGAAGGGACTGATGGTGTCTCTTCTGTGTCTCAGCTCTGTGTGATATGCACCCCATGAGAGCCCTCTTCCTCATCCCTCGAAACCCACCCCCCAGGCTCAAGTCCAAGAAATGGTAGGTCTCTGGAAAGGAAGGAGGGTCTCTGGACAAGGCCACCCTGTCTTAACCTCCTGCATCCAGGCATGGGTCAGCACCATAGAAGAGGTGGGAGGTTGTGGCCCTAGAGCCCCAGGGCAAGGGCCCTGTGTTGGCATATGGAGAAGATAGGGATGTAGTTAAGGTGGCTTTTGGATGAAGGATACCCCCTTTTCCTCCTGTGACCACCCCACTTCCAAGGGATCCTCCCAGTATGAAACACTATCATTTCCAGGTCTAAGAAGTTCATTGACTTCATTGACACATGTCTCATCAAGACGTACCTGAGCCGCCCACCTACTGAGCAGCTGCTGAAGTTCCCCTTCATCCGCGACCAGCCCACAGAGCGGCAGGTCCGCATCCAGCTCAAGGACCACATCGACAGATCCCGGAAGAAGCGAGGCGAGAAAGGTCAGTGGGTGAGGAAGGAAGTGGCCAGTCTCAGTACACACATCAGCCCCTGCTCCTCTTCACCGGCCCTGGCTCCCCCGGCTCCCCTTCATGTTCCCCTCCCAGGCCCAGCTCTCCCTGTCCAAGGAGATTTCCTTTCCTAAACTTCCAACCACAGAGGGGTTTTTCCTTTTTAACCACCCAGTCCAAGTCAGTCTTCCAAAAGGGGTCACCGTTTTATATCCTTGCCAAAGCTCCTGTTGAGCACATGCATATGTAGGTGCACATATGTATTCTGCCATATGCCACCCACTGTGGGGTCTAATCCCCATCTCTGTCCAGGCCCAACCTGAGACCCACCGTTACTCCATTGCTCCAAGGAGGCGGGCGGGGACCCAGGTGCGTGGCCATCTAGACAGACGTTATTGGTTGTCCCCATCTAAGGTTTCCCTAGCCCAGGGTGGGGTCTAGGGCACTGGGTGAAGAAACAGCCGTGATCTCCCCCCTGCAGAGGAGACAGAATATGAGTACAGTGGCAGCGAAGAGGAAGATGACAGCCACGGAGAGGAAGGAGAGCCAAGGTGGGCTGGGGGCCACGGAGGGAACAACAGTGGTCCTTGACTGAGAGACTCGGGCTGGGGGTGGTGGGCACAGAGGTACAGACCCATAATGTGGAATTCGTGAGTGCGGAGAAGAAATGAAACAAATGTGTGAGGGAGAGGGGGGTGAGGGTGATTCAGGGCTGCCACTGGGCTGTGGGAGGAGGACAGGCCGCGGTGGGCGGGGCAGAGGGCAGACGTCAGCCACCGGAGCAACCCGAGGAAGGGCCTGCGGCCCAGGCACAGCCCACGGGCGGCTCCCCCGGGATGAGCGGGATGAGCGTGAGAGGTGGCGGGGTGCTGACCCCACGCCCTGTGCCGCCCTGGCCAGCTCCATCATGAACGTGCCCGGCGAGTCCACCCTGCGTCGGGAGTTTCTCCGGCTCCAGCAGGAGAACAAGAGCAACTCAGAGGCCCTGAAGCAGCAGTTGCAGCCGCCGCCGCGGGACCCCGAGGCTCACATCAAACACCTGCTGCACCAGCGGCAGCGCCGCATCGAGGAGCAGAAGGAGGAGCGGCGGCGCGTGGAGGAGGTGGGCCAGCGAGGACAGGAGCCTCAGGGCTGCCCAGCCCTTTCCTGCAGACCTGCTGGAGGCCTAGCCTTGGCCCGTGTGGATGTGCTGCCGGCACCCCCAGACCAGAGGCTTCTGAGGAGCCTCACTGCTCCCACGGACAAGGCCACCCTGTCCTATTCCTGCATGTATACCTCCACTCTGGTGTGTCCAGCACCACTTACCCTAGTTATTGGGGAGCTGGGGGTATGTACAAACACCTCCCTGCCCTGGGCATCTGACCAGAACATGTGCAGGATCCTTCCAGAGCTCCTTTCCCCTCCTGGTTGGTTGGGCTTAGATTTGCTTGTCAATTGTACTAACTGGAGATGGGCAGGAGAAATTAATTAATAGGGAATCACTTTCAAATAGCTCCCAGGGTTTTTTAAATCACCAATTAAAAGATAAGTATCCATATACTTGTATATTTAAATGTATTTTGCAGACTGTGTAGCAAGGAAGGAGAGGTATAGGTTGGCCAAAAATCTGCCTTATGTGACTGGATTTTTGTTGAAGCAGTTACATGATTTGGAAGTTCATAGAGAGATGGGCTTAACAAAAAAGTGTAAGAGGAGAGTGAGTGTTCACACTGTCCATGTACTACTGCCCA
This sequence comes from Manis javanica, assembly GCF_040802235.1. NCBI lineage: Eukaryota > Metazoa > Chordata > Mammalia > Pholidota > Manidae > Manis > Manis javanica. The sequence continues at coordinate 130,223,563 of NC_133159.1, forward strand.
AAGCAGATCCGTCTTTTAAAAAATTTGCAAGGAAGCCTGCTACAAAGAGTCTAGGGCAAATTCCTTCTAATAAGTACTGTTTTCAGGTAGCAGAGTAACAGATAATTGTGCCTACAAGATACAGTAGGCCTGCCAGATCCTCATTGCAGAAATGAGCACAGCAGAGTTCCAACTGTAAAGGCTTCTCAGGGCTTGTGTTTTATTTTTGGCCAACTCTCTGGTCAGAAAGATTGTGAAAGTAAAGTGAAATCTGGGTTTGCCGCAGGTGGGGCTGGGTCCCTCAGCCCTGACTTGCTTTGCTGTGCGAGGGCCTCTTGTGCCCCCACGTGGCCAGAGGCTATCAGTATAGCCCACACTACTGGACTTAAGGCAGAAACTGGACAGGCCAGGAGTGTGTGTGTGATTTGTCGTTGGTTTTGATTTTGCTTGTTTGGTGGAGGGGTGGACAGGAGAAACAGTCTCTGATTCAGTCTACTCCAAGGGCAGCAGTCAGCCTCTCAGCCTCTTGTCCCAAGCCCACTGTTCCCTTAGACAGCAGTTTTCCCAACCCAGGTGCCTGTGGGCTCTTGTGGAGGGGTAGGTAGGATTGTATTGTAGGAAGTTGAAGCTCTTCCCTGCCACCGTCATCCATGATGAGGACACTGCCTGCACTGCCCAGGAGGGATCTCCTTTCCAGGGGGCGCCCAAAAGTGGCCTGGGGACACCCTTCCAGGGCTGTGCAGTGGAAGTCCTCAACACCACACCTCTTTTCATCCACAGCAACAACGGCGGGAGCGGGAGCAGCGGAAGTTGCAAGAGAAGGAACAGCAGCGGCTGGAGGACATGCAGGCCCTGCGGAGGGAGGAGGAGAGGCGGCAGGCTGAGCGCGAGCAGGTACAGCGCCCCCAGTGCACACCATACACACCCCTTCCCTCCCTGGCCCCCCCTACTGGCTCCTGCTGCCTGCCTTCCCTGCTCCCCAGTACCCTTTCCCCTTCTTTCCCTACCCCTAGAGTCCTCTATCTTTTCCAGCTTCACTCTTTCTCTCTGTTTTCTCCCACCCTTCAACTCCCCACCCTCCTGTCTCTGTGCCCTCATTCCCCATCTCTCTGCCCCACGTGGCCTCCTCTCCCCTGCGTCTCCCTGTGGGTCCTTCGCCCTGGTTTCCTCCTCGGTCCTGCCCCCTGCGGGGCACGCTTGTCTCCAACCCCTCTATTACTCTCCTCACTGCCCTCATCCTCACCCCACGACCCCATCCCCGATTCCTCTGCCGCCGCCGTCCCTCCTCTCCCTCTTGCCCTGCCCTTGCCTCCCCCCACCGCCCCCCAGGAATATATTCGTCACAGGCTAGAGGAGGAGCAGCGGCAGCTCGAGATCCTTCAGCAACAGCTGCTCCAGGAACAGGCCCTGCTGCTGGTAACGGGGTCCCGCGTGCTCCGAGCTGCTGTGCCGGGCCGGGCTGGGAGCGGGAAGGGCTCCCAGCAGCCAGGGAGGGCACCCGCCCGCCGGGCAGCTGGACCGGAGGAGGGGCTGCGTGCCGCCCCTCAGGGCCGCGCGCTGAGCGCCCCCTGCCTTGGGCCCAGGAGTACAAGCGGAAGCAGCTGGAGGAGCAGCGGCAGTCGGAGCGGCTCCAGCGGCAGCTGCAGCAGGAGCACGCCTACCTCAAGTCCCTTCAGCAGCAGCAGCTCCCGAGGCCACAGCCGGCGCCGCCCGGAGACCGGACGCCCTTGCCCCACGGCGGCCGCGGCGCCGGCAAGCCGGCCTGGGCGCGCGAGGTATGCCCGCACTGCCGCCTGAGGCCAACGGCTGCAAGGCGGGAGAAGGAGAGAGGCATGCGGCGGGCCGGCAGGACCTACTTTTTGAGAACCGGAAAGCATAGTAGGCCTACTGGACGTCCTCTTGAACCACAGGTGGAGGAACGAACGAGGATGAACAAGCAGCAGAACTCTCCCTTGGCCAAAACCAAGCCAAGCAGCACAGGACCAGAGCCCCTCGCACCCCAGGCCTCCCCCGGGCCTCCAGGACCCCTTTCCCAAACTCCTCCTATGCAGAGGCCAGTGGAGCCGCAGGAGGGACCGCACAAGGTGAGTCTCCCCGTTCCCACGACAGACATGGGGAGCCTCCATCAGCGTAGTTACACTGTGTGCACGCGCACACACTACCTTAGCCAGGATCACAGGCCTCCGTACACGGGCAGAGACACCTCCTGCTGGCTTCTGCATGTATCTGTTCCCGGTTTACCTGTTCTCAGGCTCTAGAAGCCTCTTTCTTTCCATGGATTATTAGAAGCCAGAGGCTTCACCTTGCCTTCCTCCCAGCCCAGGCCCCAGCTTCCAGGTGGGGATGTGCAACAGAGCAGGCAGCCCACCCTCCCTGGTCTTTCCCTGCAGAGCCTGGTGGCACACCGGGTCCCACTGAAGCCATATGCAGCACCTGTACCCCGATCCCAGTCCCTGCAGGACCAGCCCACTCGAAACCTGGCTGCCTTCCCAGCCTCCCATGACCCTGACCCTGCAGTCCCCATACCCACTGCCACGCCCAGTGCCCGAGGAGCCGTCATCCGCCAGAATTCAGATCCCACCTCTGAAGGGCCTGGTCCCAGCCCCAACACCCCAGCCTGGGTCCGGCCAGATAATGAGGCCCCCCCGAAGGTAAGGACAGTGCTGCAGAATCAGGGAAGAGTAGAGGGAGGGAGGGGAAGGCAAGTGGGGGGAGCAGGCAGGGTGGAGATGGGATGGATTGTAAGGGAAGAGAAGGATGAGGCATCCACTGTGGCCCCTATCCCCAGTGGGTTACTGGTGGGTGGGCGGCTCATGATGGTGCCCAGGATCCTAGTGGTGAGTGGTGAGTGGTTGGGGTATAGCCTGCCCAGGGTCTTTGAGGCACACTGGGACAGACTTCCTAGGTTAGGCTCTCAGCTCTGCCATTTTCTCAGCTTTATGACCTTGGACACATTCCTTAGCTTCCCTGACCTCAGTTTGCTTCTCCATAAAAGCTGGGAGAATACCTGTCAGAGTTGTGGTGAGGATGAAATGTTCGCAGAGTGCCGAGTGCCAGCGGAAAGCACGCCGACTCCTCTCCCTTCTCTCCTTAGGTGCCTCAGAGGACCTCATCTATTGCCACTGCCCTTAACACCAGTGGGGCCGGAGGGTCCCGGGCTGCTCAGGCTGTCCGTGCCAGGTAGCACCTGGGTGGAGCCGGTGGCCTAGGGAGTGGGGCGGGGGGGCCAAGGGGAGTTTTCCAGGTTACCCGCTTAGAGGTGGGCAAGCCCCAACCCAGTCACCTCAGCCCCGTCCCTGCTCCCGCCCCGGCACCCCCTGTGCTCCCTCCACAGACCTCGCAGCAACTCCGCCTGGCAAATCTATCTGCAAAGGCGGGCAGAGCGGGGCACCCCCAAGCCTCCAGGGCCCCCTGCTCAGCCCCCTGGCCCGCCCAACGCCTGTAGGTAATGGAGTTGTCCCCCCACTCACTCCCATCCTCACTTCTGCCACCTGCTTCCCTGGTGACGGCTCCCTCTGTGGTGTAGCTCAGCACCCTGAGGAGGGGAGCACCCCATCTTCCTGACCCTGCCTCTGTCCTTCCCATAGTAACCCCGACCTCAGGAGGAGCGACCCTGGTTGGGAGCGATCGGACAGTGTCCTCCCAGCCTCTCACGGGCACCTCCCCCAGGCTGGCTCACTGGAGAGGAACCGTGTGGGAGGTATGGAAGCTGACTGGGGCAGACTGCTCTGGGGTGTGGACACAGCCTCCATCAGGATGAACCTGCCTTTGGCACCTTTGGACTGAGACACCCTTGGGGGCTGGGTGGGCATCAGGCTGGGCGTGGAGCATGGCACTGCACTCTGGGTTTAGCCCAGGGTGTGGGCTTGAAGCCATCCTCCAGTCAGGTGTCAGTGACCTCCCTTCCCCCACCTTCCTTATTCAGCCTCCTCCAAACTGGACAGCTCCCCCGTGCTCTCCCCTGGGAACAAAGCCAAGCCTGAAGACCACCGCTCACGGCCAGGCCGGCCTGCAGTAAGTCCTGGGGGTAACTGTGGTCCTGTTTTCTCCTGGCTTGGGCATTGGGGGCCAGATGCGAATCCTCTGGAGCCCCCAGGGCTTTGGTTAATCTGCATGAGATGAGGGGTTGTGGGTTAACAGATGCACTTCTCAGTTACTAACCTTTCTTAATGTCTCTTCTGCCTCCTCCTGGCTGCCCTTCTTCCCCTGTGGGCCCTCCCAGAGCTATAAGCGAGCCATTGGTGAGGTTAGTGAGAAGGGGCCTGCTCAAAGGAGCCCCTCCTGTCACCCTGCCCCTTCTCTGGCATCCTTTGCACCACTGCCTTCTCTACTGTGCTCCTCATGAAGCTCCTCCCTTGCAGGATTTTGTGTTGATGAAAGAGCGAACCCTGGATGAGGCCCCCCGGCCTCCCAAGAAGGCCATGGACTACTCATCGTCAAGTGAAGATGTGGAGAGCAGTGAGGATGAGGAGGAGGAAAGCAATGGCGAGCCTTCAGAGGGGAGCAGAGATACCCCTGGGGCCCGGTATGGGGCGTCCTGCGGAGGGGAAGGCACTCCCATACCCAGGCAGCAGGGGAGAAGGGCTGGGGGACTCTGGGGCAAGTCTAAGGGGAGCAGTTCCCCTTTCCCAGAGTGGGGATCCCTGGCTATCACAGCTAGTCAGTTCTTCCTTCCCATATCCAGAGAATGGGGCACAGGCTGGAGTTGCCATCTCTCTCCTACTGTCCCATCACTTGGGGTGTGGCCTCTGCAGTGCCCCTCTGTGGCCAGCCGTCCCCTAGCGCCAGGGAGGAACACCTACCATGGGGCAAGGCTGCTCTGTGAGGGCCAGGTGTAGCTGCTCTCAGTGGGGACTGAGGGCACAGTGCTCCAGCTCGCGCCTGCTTCTCTCTCCTGTACCTGAAGGGCCTCACAACCTTCCTCTCTCCCATAGCAGTGATGGAGACACGGACAGTGTCAGCACCATGGTGGTCCACGATGTGGAGGAGATAGCCGGGACCCAGACACCCTATGGGGGTGGCACCATGGTGGTCCAGCGTGTGAGTGGGCCCCCATTCTCCCCAGCATCTGCTGTTCACTCTTCTTGGCCCTAGCACTGGCCCACTTCCTTCTGTTCTCCTAGACCCCTGAAGAGGAGCGGAGCCTGCTGCATGCTGATAGCAATGGCTACACAAACCTGCCAGATGTGGTCCAGCCTAGCCACTCGCCTACTGAGAGCAGCAAAGGTCAAAGCCCCCCCTTGAAGGATGGAGGCAGTGATGTAAGTGGGTGGAGGCGAGAGAAGGGCGCTGGCAGTGGGCAGGAGGACCAGGGGTGCTCAGAGGGCCTACACTGGGCAGAAGAACCTGAGGTCTGACTGCTGTCCCCACTCCCACAGTACCAGTCTCGTGGGCTGGTAAAGGCCCCTGGCAAGAGCTCATTCACGATGTTTGTGGACCTAGGGATCTACCAGCCCGGAGGTAGTGGGGACACCATCCCCATCACAGGTAAGGACAGGAGGGCAGGTCTGCCATGAGGCCTGGAGAGGGGCATAGGTGGGCTCTGATGACACAGGTAGCTTTACAGAGCATTCTGCTTTGGCCTGGTGCCTGCCCTGATGCAGAGGCAGCAGGGCCTCTGAGGCCCCTTTGACCCAAGAGGAGAAATGCTCAGGATAGCCCAGGGGCCTGAGTGACAGAATGAGGACCTTGCCAGGCCTTTTGGCTCTATTTCAACTCCTTTGTGCCCTTCCTCCATTCTCGTCTTTCCCTTTCCTTCTGAGTGTTTGGAGAAGGCGAGACCAAATGTAGGGGTGGGGCAAGGAGGCGGGGTGAGAGGGCTGCAGCCTGTGTTCCCTCCCCTCTGCTCCTCCTGGCAGCCCTAGTGGGTGGAGAGGGCAGTCGGCTCGATCAGCTACAGTATGATGTGCGGAAAGGCTCTGTGGTCAACGTGAACCCCACCAACACCCGGGCCCACAGTGAAACCCCTGAGATTCGGAAGTACAAGAAACGATTCAATTCTGAGATCCTGTGTGCAGCCCTTTGGGGTAAGCCAGGGCCAGGAAGGAAATGGAGGGCCTGGTGTTCCCTGTGCTCCTGGTCAGGTGAGGGGGCTGGCTCTGCCTCTCATCTGCCAAGGGCTCCTATTGCAGGCGTCAACCTGCTGGTGGGCACGGAGAACGGGCTGATGTTGCTGGACCGAAGCGGCCAGGGAAAGGTGTATGGACTCATTGGGCGGCGACGCTTCCAGCAAATGGATGTGCTGGAAGGACTCAACTTGCTCATCACTATCTCAGGTATGAGTGTGGAGTAGGGGCAGGGCTGGGAGGAGAGACTCAGCTCCTGGATCCTCTGTCACCATCTGCATCCTGGGAGGAGGCAGCCCTGGCCTGGGAGCTGGAAGGGGGCCACACTCTCTAACCCTCTGTGGTACACAGATAAAAGACTTGGCCGGGAGGCAGAAGCCAGACGTCCAATGGGGAGAGTGTGTGTGTGTGTGTGTGTCTGCCCCTCAGGGAAAAGGAACAAACTGCGGGTGTATTACCTGTCCTGGCTCCGGAACAAGATTCTGCATAATGACCCGGAAGTGGAGAAGAAGCAGGGCTGGACCACCGTTGGGGACATGGAGGGCTGCGGGCACTACCGTGTTGGTGAGGTCACAAGAGTGGCCAGGGTACATTTGTTTCTGACAAGAAAGAAACGGGGGCCTGGGACGCCTCAGAAAGCCTTGAAGCCAGAGACTGGGACCTGGGGTGGAGTGAGGTGACGGACTTGTTTGAGGGGGATGGCAGCCCAATAAGGTGAATCCCCGAATCCTCTTGTTTCCTGCCCCCAGTGAAATATGAACGCATTAAGTTCCTGGTCATTGCCCTGAAGAACTCGGTGGAGGTGTATGCCTGGGCCCCCAAACCCTACCACAAATTCATGGCCTTCAAGGTAATCCCAGAGTCCTCCTTACTCCTCCTGCCCCCACCCCCCCCAAGCACTGTTCCAAGGTCTGGCTCCTGCACCTGTGTGCACCTGAGCCCGTCTCTCCTCCGCAGTCCTTCGCTGACCTCCCTCACCGCCCCCTGCTGGTCGACCTCACAGTAGAGGAGGGACAGCGGCTCAAGGTCATCTATGGCTCCAGTGCTGGCTTCCATGCCGTGGATGTCGACTCGGGGAACAGCTATGACATCTACATCCCTGTGCATGTAAGCTTGGCAGGACCAAGGACAGAGTGGGGAGACGAGGCTGAGACTCAGACTCAGACTGAGCTTCCCTTCTTTCTAGATCCAGAGCCAGATCACACCTCATGCCATCATCTTTCTCCCCAACACGGATGGCATGGAAATGTTGCTGTGCTATGAGGATGAAGGCGTCTACGTTAACACATATGGGCGGATCATTAAGGATGTGGTGCTGCAGTGGGGAGAGATGCCCACCTCTGTGGGTGAGTGCAGTGCCACCCCCAGTGTGTCCCTATGCTGGCCTTGGAGTGGTGCTGGCTGCAGCCTACTCACTGCCCTGCAACTCCCTTTTCCCCCAGCCTACATCTGCTCCAACCAGATCATGGGCTGGGGTGAGAAAGCCATTGAGATCCGCTCTGTGGAGACAGGCCACCTGGACGGGGTCTTCATGCACAAACGAGCCCAGAGGCTCAAGTTCCTGTGTGAGCGCAATGACAAGGTGGGAGGCCCTTTCCCCCTGGAAAGGGCCCCAGCCCATGGGCAGAGCTGGGGGGGCAGGTGATGGTGCAGCCTTCCTGAAAGGCGGACCCCAAAGGGCACAGTGTGCAGGCTCTGCCCACCTTTCTCTCGCCTTCAGTTTCTGAGAACTCTCCAGAGTGCTTCACCCCTGCAGGCCTGCCAGCTGCCCTCTTCCCTGAGCATTTCTGCCTTTGACAGTGGATGGGGGCACTCTGAGAAATTAAATTCTGCAATTTCTATCTCTCTTTCCCTCTCCTAGTTAATTGAGAACCTCCCTGCCCCCCCTCCCTTGGTGACTTCTTCTCCTACCCCACCCAGGTGTTTTTTGCCTCAGTCCGCTCTGGGGGCAGCAGTCAAGTTTACTTCATGACTCTGAACCGTAACTGCATCATGAACTGGTGATGGGGCCCTGGGCTGGGGCTGTGGCACATGGATGCAGCTCTCCCACCAGCCAGACTTCCTAGGCTGCCCTTCCTTCCTCTCCCTGGGCTTTTGCTTTTACTGGTTTGATTCACTGGAGCCTGCTGGGAACGTGACCTCTGATCCCTAATGCTTTTGTGATCACATGACCATCCTATTTCCCCAACATGTTCTCCCTCCAAAACTGTGCCTGTCCCAACTTCCGGGGAGAGGCACAGCTTCCCCTTACCAGGAATCAAGTGGGCCCAGCCCCCCCTTTTCTCCACTTAAGAGGAGAGTGCTTGGGGCTTAGACCCCTGTACCCCACTGCTGCTGACTGGGCAGGGGCTTGGGCCCCTTTATTTGCACGTCAGGGGAGCCGGCTCCCCCCTTGAATGTACCAGACCCTGGGGGGGGTCACTGGGCCCTAGGTTTTAGGGGGGTAACCAGCCACCACTCCAGAGGCAGGGACCATTTCCTCATTTTCTGAAAGCACTTTAATGATTATCCTCCCACCAAACCCCAGGGAATGGAGGGGGGACCCTGCCAGCCAAAACATTTCCCTTTCCAACCTTCATCTCTTCTAGCCTCTGCTCTTCCCTAGTGGAGGGAGGGAGCAGGGAGCTCTCACCCTCCACACCCCCTTGCTTGCATCTGTATATAGTGTGAGCAGCAAGTAGCCCTGGCCCCTCCCTGTCCCTACCCCTCCTCAGTGTAGTGGCCTTGGATATCCGTTTGTTAATAAAGACAATTCAACCAGCTCCACCCATTTCAGGCCCCATTCTATTCTGTTTTCTCTCACAATGCTGGATATTAACCAGGGCAAGCCTGCAGAGCTGGGATGAAGGGGGCAGTGTGGGCAGGAATCTGCCTTGGGGGTGAGAGTAGGAGTCAGAAAGGCAGTGCTGGGCTAAGAAAAGCTAGAAGAAATGACTGAGGAAGGGCCAGGGCATCCTCAGCCTTAAACCTGTGGGCCTGCAGGGAGCTGCTCAGAGGGCCTTTGGGGCCTGACTTCCTGGCTCCAGCCTTCACCTGGCAGGTCCTGCAAATCGTTGGTCTCTCCTGTTTGACTGTCAATTGATAAATCATGAGAGGCTCATAGGGCTTAGAGGGTCACATGAGGTTGGGGCCTGAGAAAAACCGGGAAGTCAGCAAGGCTGAGTCGAGGGTGGTTCTTGCTTTACAGAGGACTGGCTCCCAAGAGCCTGCCTCAACTGGCTGCCTCTGATCCCTGCTCCGCTGCTAGACTTACACATGCGCGTGCACGCACAACTCCTCTTGGGAAGTTTATAAAATACAGATTTATTATTCACAGGGGGAAAGGATCATAATACTGCAATGGCAACAACTTGTTTTGCGAAATCTCTTTCCTCCTGGAGATGGGTGGGAAGACTGAAATCAGGGCAGCCACAGGCTTAGGTCTACATACATGGTGGGTAGGGCAGTTCAGGTACTTTATTGAAGTAGCCCCCGAGAAAGATGAGGCTGGATCCTACGGTAAAGAGCACCAGAGCAGCCCAGAAGCAGACGTTGTCAAGGGCCTTACCCATGCGCACCCACTCGGACACCTCCTGTGGAAGGGGTGGGCACAAGCTGAGTCTATGAAGGCTGCAGGGACCTGCTGCATAACTGACAGCGGGTGGGAGAGGGGGGTTCTCCGCAGCGCCCCAGCCCTCCTCTCTGGCTCCTGCCCACCTCGCCGGTAGCCTCTTCGTTTCGCTTGCTTTCGGCCACGAAGTTCACAGCATCCACACAGCAGCGGATCTCGGGAGCGGCAGTGCCCAGGCTCTGGCAGAGGGCAGCTGGTGGGGGCAATACCGGGAATGGGTCATTAGGAGCCTCCCCAGCTGCGGGAGCCTCAGTTGGTCCGACCGGTCCGCTTTGCTCACCCGTCCAGGTCCCGTGCCGGTGTCTCTGCCCCTCAAACACGAGCTCGCTCCGCGGCTTTTTCAGTATCAGCTCCTCTGCGCGGAGCAGTATACGCAGGGACGACGCCCGCCTTGGGGACAAAGGGGCTCGGGGGACTTCGGGGGGCGCGTCCGACCCCAGGAGGTGCGGCAACAGCTCCAATAAGACCTGGGGGCGGGGCGCGGATTAGCTTCAAGCCCGGTCTCCCATGTTGGAACCGCCCACCCGACGCTTACGTGACGCAGCCGCGGGGACATAGCGTGAGTGGTGGGTGTCCGCAAAGACACGTTCAGCACGATGACGCAGTTCATGACAATGAGCGTGGCAACCACCATGACGAAAATGAGGTACCTGAAGAGTGCGGAGTGCGTGATGTCACATCACAGCTCCCCCACTTCCCCTGGCCCACAGAGGGCGCCGCTCGTTCTCTGACCTCACAGACGCACCCCACCCAAAAGGTGGAGATAGGCTCCTAGCTGCACCTCCTCTGCGGGGCCAGACGCGCCTCCTGGTCCCCCTCCTCCTCCTACCGCCGGTGGCAGCCATGAAGTGGACCCCCAGCTCCCTGGAAACTGCTATGGGTCTACTACTTCCACAGCTCCACGGAGGTGAGGCTATGCCAATGGCCCCGCCCAAAGGTGGCATCTTGAGACCTTCTGGGAAGGTCTCCAGCGCCCCCTCCCGTGACCTTTGCCCCATGACCCGATGACTCCACTGTCCCAGCTCCTTCTCCAGGCAGCCCTTTCAGCCCTTGCTTCTGTCTTCTCTGGAACTCGCTGTTGGTGCAGCCCATGAATATCTGAAGCAAAGTTTCAGTGAGCTGAAGTCTCTGGAGCCGCGGGAGCCAAAGAAGCCGCCCGCCCGAAGCCCACCCTGGGGCTGGTGCTAAGTGAAGCTGCGGCCAGTGTGAGCTTCGGCGCAACCTTGTTAGAGGTGGGGCACTGCGGGGGTTGAAGAGGGGCGGGCGAGGGGGACAAGCGACCTCTGCATCCCCGCCAACTCTTGTACCCTCACTACAGATCTTAGTCCTGTGGCTGCAGCAGGAGGTGCAGTGACTAGATGGCGGCGACGGCAGCTCGGGCCCAGCCCCAGAAGCTGGGGATCCGGGTGGAGCGCTGGCCCGGGCAGCCCTGGCCGCGGGGCAGGGGGCTCGGCAAGCCGGGGCTGCGGCGGGCAAGAGCGCCCGGCTTTTCCTCCACGGGCCGTGGCTGTGCATGTGTGGACGCGGGTTGCAGGGATCCGCCTCACTCCTGCAACAATGGCGACGCCAACTGGGCCTCTCAACCTCCGGGGAACCGTTGAGTTCGGGATGTGGGAGGTGAGTTTGGAGGCTAGAGGCGGCGGGGCTGGGAGTTACTGAGCTGGCCCACCCCCAACAGAGATATTCAGGAGACCTCAAGGTGGTGTCCAGCAGCAGTACGGAGGACGGGGGGCCAGAGAATCCACCACCGTCCCAGACACAACCAGCATTCAAATAAAGTCCGATACGGGAAAGACAGCCAAAGATTCTCCCAGAGTCGTTTGGTTTTGGCTCCGCCCCATGCCCACCTGGCTCCGCCCTAAACGCTGGCCACATCCCCACGTGGGCACCGCAGGGACCCACTCTGGCCTCACCTGCCCAGCATTGGCAAGCTCAGAGATGTCTCCGGGGTTTTCTGGGCAATTAGGAACAAGAAGACGGTCTGGGCGAGCAGGACGTTGATGGAGACCGTGCATTTCTGGCCGCCGGCTGGGGGAGCACATGTGAGAGCAGGCCCCGCCCAGCAGGAGCGAGCCGGGGGGTAGGGTCGGCGCAGCTGCTTACCTTGCGCCGGCAGGAAGTAGGCGAGCAGCACTAGTCCCGAGATGAGCACGCAGGGCACGATAATGTTAATGACGTAGAAGAGAGGCTTCCGGCGAATGATAAGTGTGTAGATGACGTCGGTGTCCCCCGGACCGTCAGCGAATTCCCCGTCTTGGTGGCGGATCGCCCCGGGGCAGAAATCGATTGCCCACTCGCCGTTCTCTGCGGGACGTGGGCGGTCAGCTCGCTTTTGGGGTGAGGCGCCCTGCCCCACTTTCCGGCCCCACACTGATCCCTGTAATTTAGGGCTGTGTGCACCAGGCTGGGTGGGGCAGGTGGTCTGGACGGTTTGAGTCATGGGCCGGCAGGATGAAGGGGGCATTCCCGGTGAGGGAATGGAAGGACCTCAAGCGAGGAAGCAAAGGCTAATCTGACCACGGAGAATGGTTTCAGGAAAGGGGCAGGTTCAGTTGCCAAAGTCAGTCCCCAGTATCGATGGCCTAGGACAACCCCATTCTGCAAGTCCTCTTCTGAACCCTGTCTAGAAGCGGGTTTTTCGGAGCAGAAAGGGCCTCACCAGTATAGGCCTCCGTGTCAATATCGATCTTGCTGATGGTCTCGCCTTCATCGTCCACGGCAAAGACGAACTCCACCTCCTTGGCATTGTACGTCTGCGAGCTGCGGAGCCGGGCCGGGGCCCAAACCCCAGGAGCTCGGACTCGGTCCTTGCCTCAGGCGCAGCCCTGGATGCTGCTATCTAGGTGGGACTAACGCCGCGCTTCATTGCCCAGGCCCCGGCTCCGCCCCTAATGCAAAGATCCGCCCCCAGGGTTATATATTCCCCATCAGGTCCTGCCCCCTGATCAGTAATCCTGTAACCGTGGGAGCCTTGGAGAAATTCTCCCTACCGGAAAATGAGAGAGCAGTTCTGCCAGTCGAAGGGGAAGTAGGTGACCTCAATGGCGCAGGTGCTGCGGTAGATGGCCGGGGGCAGCCAGCTCACGGAGCCACCCTCGTAGACCAGCACGTTGGCGTCGTAGGCCACGCCGAACTGGCCGTCAATGCTGTGGGCTCCAGGAAACCGAGCATTTGCACCGGTCTGCTGCCCCCTGGCCCCACAAGCACACAAGCAACCCCTTGCCCCATCCAGGGCCAGCCCAAGCCCCGCAGGCCTCAGATTCCCCCCAGTATGGCCACACCCTCACTTGTTTTCCAGCACAATCTCTGGTAGCCATACAAGTTCTGAAGGGACCCGCAAGGTTTCTATGCCCCCAAAGTCATCCTTGCTGTAGTTGAGTCGGTAATCTTGCCAGTCCTAAGGGTTAGAAATGGAAGGACATGCGCCCTTTATCTCCCACTTCGTGCCCACAAGGAGTCTGGGAGAAAGGGATCCCTTGGACAAGACCTCACAGTGTTTCCCAGATTTGACTCACAATTCCAATCCAGACGCTGGTGGTGAGGGTCTCCTCTTTCTCATTCTGCAGATGGGAGATTGGGGTGATTAAAGTGGGGTTCCAGGGCCAGCAGTGAGCTTTAGAACAGAACCTAGCCTTTGGGGCCAGAAGTGGGATTTTAGGCTCAGAGATGGTGCCAGGATTGGGTGGTAGTTTCTTACCAGTGAGATGAGATTGGTCAGGGTGACCTTGAGGGTGATGGTGACAGTGTCCTCAGGCTCCCTCACTGGCCGGCGTTCTGGATCATAGTTGTCAAAGAGATGGTGATAAAGACGCAGCTCCTCATTCTTCCCTTCCCCCCTGCCTGGGGATGGGGCCAAGAAGTGAGGTCAGGAGATGAAGAGGTCGTGGGACCTTTCCTCTCTGTGTCTGGGTCTGCGGAGGGCTGTGCTCTTCTGTGTCTGTCTCAGGCTCTATTTTTCCAGGTCTGTCTCCTGAACCAATGATACTGTGTCTGGGAACCGAATATTGCGTCTCAGTCTACATCTTGGTCTCTGTCTTTGTCCTGTCCCTTTACGTCAGCATCTCCGTGTGTGTGTCTGTTCGACCACCTCCCCTGACCCCTGTACATACCAAGGAGTTGCAAGAGGAGCAGGACCCCGAGCATATCCCCTGCCATCCCACTGTCTGGTCCTCGGGGTTATTCTGAGCTCTGGCAGGCTTGGAGTGGGGCAGGCCAGGCTGTGTGAGTGATGGGGAGGGGGGTGTTAGTTCCGGGCTGCCTTAGGGAACTGTCACATAATCCTTTTTCTACCCCTACTGCAGCCAGGAATGTCTTGGCTGCTACCAGAAGCAGCTGCCCCATCCTGAGTTCCCTGCCCCCACTCCATCCCAGCATCCTTTGCCTGGTCTTTGGCCAAATTGCCCTGCCACAGACCTGATCCTCTCACAACTGGAGCAGGCCCGATGCAGGTGGATAGGTCCTTTAAGAGCACCTGGAACCACCAGCCTGGCAGCAGGGGAAAGGGGATCCCGCTTTGAGCATGTGCTGGTGTCCTTTGTGTAAGCTGCTCTAGGCAGGTGACATTGTTTACCTCCCATACTCACCTGTGTGGAGCACAAATTATCACCAGGCACAGCCCCTTCAAGGTCACACAAATGCAGTTTCTGCCGGCAAAGTTTGGCAAAAGCAGTCTCCATAAGGACCTAGTAATGAGACAGGCTATCACCCCGGATTAGTCTGCAGTAACAGACTCCACTTGGCAAGGGAGACCATGCTGTAATATAGGGCACACCTCCTCCCATAACCTTGTGCCCAAGCCTGCCTTCCCCCAACCCCTCACTGGCCAGACACTAGTTTCTCCTTGCCTCTCCCTGCTGCCACCTTGTGGCCCCAGGAGATAGTACTGTCTTCCTCCAACATACACGTTAATTGATCCTCTCAACGTTTCTTAAAGTCGTCCCTGACCGCCCTAATCAGTCGCCCTAATTATTATTCATATTCCTAGGCTCTATTCCCAAAGAATCCTGATTTAGGAGGATGGCAGAGATGGGATGCCAGGAATCTGTTTCCTTACAGAGCAGGAGATGCTGGACTAAGCACCTTATAAGCCTTACCCATTGCTGCCTCCCACCAACCCAGCAAAGCAGCTGCCATCATCCTGAATGTATGAAAGAGTACTCTAAGGTCAGGTCTAAAGTCATACAAGTAGATTGGCAGTAATGCATGATATTTATCAAGCAGCTTTATTGATCATATACACCTGTGTTCATTTTACACTTCACAAAACACTTCTGTGTCCATTTTGGGGTCTCCTTCCTCTACCTGTGAAGTCCCTCATAATTGCCACCGTGCTGTAGGATGTCAAAGACCAGAGGGTCCATGAAGCTCGTCCATTTCCCACACATCCCTGAAGCCTCGTTTCCACGACTAAGTTCTTACCATTCCATGTTTTCCACTTCGGAGACCCCCAGAAAGAATATTTGGCCCAGCCCACATCCTTGCACATGGCTGATACATGTATCAGCTCTAAAATTTGCACTGTGGCTTATTCCACAGCCTGTGGGGCAAAGCCTAGGCAAAAAGTTGTGACTAGTGCAGGTATTTACTCCTGCGTTAATGGGCACCTACAAGGCTCCCTGTGCAGGGTCAGACACTATGATTAGAGGATGAATAAGACATGGCCTCAAGGAGGCGGGAGAGACATATCAACAGTGACACCAGGACTGACAAAAATGTAAAAAGCAGGAGCCATGGAAGCTGTAGGTAGGGGTAGGGTACCATGTCACTTAGCTTCTTCCTGTTACAAGAACCAGAGCCCCAAGCCAAGTTTCCTGTGGGCCTACCCATGGACTGGGCAAACTGGACCAGTGTTAGAGGCCAAGGCAGCCCCCACCTTCCCTGCCTCTGTCTGCTCTGTGCACTCTCACTCCTGACCAGCCTGCCTTTCCTCTCGTCCTCATATATCCCCTTTCTGCTGTGCCGTTTCTGTGTCATTTCACCTTGGTCTTGATCCCAAATCGACCTCTTGGATTCTCTGTGCAGATGCAGCCAATTCAACCTTTTCTCTCGTTGCTTTCTGCCTGATGCCATGGGGCTGTGGGTGCAGGATGGAAAGGTCATGACGTTGGCGTAAGACTGCCCAAGGCAGGTGGCTGTGGCCACACACACAGCCAGCGCCTTCCATGCCTTCCCAACCCAGTCCACTTCCTATATATTTAGTTTCCAGAACACCCTGCCATGGTCCCAAAGAGAATGGGACCAACTGAAAAATTCACTGTATCTTTCCCAGCAGGATGGAAACTTGATGTCCTACTTCCAAACGTGATTGTGGCAGGGGCCTTCCATAAACCTCTCAACCTCAGAGTCCACTGTCCTCAGGTTTACACACAGTCTCCTCCAGGGGTGATTTCCACACATTCTCCAAACTATGGGTGAAATCCTCAATTTAATCACCGTGACTACATCATGTATAGTGTGTCACATATGCACATACCCCACATCATATAAAATACAATAGTAGGGCAAGACCACCTTTGGCCCAACAACCTGCCTGTGGGAGAGAGCAGTTTGGGGATAGAGGGAGAGTGAGTAGAAATACGCATCCCTTGATGCGCAAGCCCCCTGTATTGCAGCTTGGGACATTGGCCTTGGGCAGGCATCGCATGCCCCGGAAGAGCATCAGCCGCAGAGGCCGTACCTGTGTACCAGCCAGCTGTACCTCGAGAGCGGAGGTCTTGCTCAGATCAGTGAGTCCCAGGGGCATCTCTTGCAGAGTCAACACGACAGGAAACCCCCCGGGGAGTCTGCAGCAGGGCATCTGAGCCACTGTCTTTTACGTGGTGCTCAGGATGACTCAGGCCTGGGTGTTGTAGTTCTGTAATGAAAAATCCACAGAGCCTTAGTGGGCTGCCTCACAGTTTTGCTTCTGGGGACACCTTGAGTTCCAAGCTAGACTCAAAGATCTCAGCTCAACGGGAAGCCCCTTGCTTTACCTACTGGTTCTTGGCTGGCCCCTCAGAACAGCTGCAGCTGCCCCCTCGACCAGGCCTCCCAGGCTTCTCCTTTCTAGCTGTCCGTACCCTCAGATTGGAAATGTCCCCTAGGGGGTCTGACAAGGGCTCCCTGTGCCTGCAGTAGAAATGTTCTTTATTCTTTGGTGAGCCAGGGGTGGGGGTTTGGCTGAGCCAGGACAGGGAGGTATAGCAGACACTATCTCCCTCATTGGAACCTAAGCTCTCTGTTTGCTGAGACCTTACTGGTTTGCTGTGTACAAGGTACATGGTACAGAGCCTGGCACATAATAGGTGCTCAATAAGTATTTACTGGATAAATGAATGAGAGTAAACAAAAGAATGAATGTGTTATCTTCCCAGCACCCTCCCTCCTACTGAGAACTGTTCCCCAACCATGTGGCTAGAGGATCTGCCAGGTACTTAGAGACCCCCACCCACTGGCCAGAACTGATGGGCCCAGTGGAGGACACCTGACCCAAGTGAGGCCAAAGAGTCTTTCCCTGACATTTTTGTCAAGCAAGAATCAGAAGTCAGTCTCTGCTGTAGGATCTGCAAGAGGAAATTTAGATGCATCAGGCAGCTACATTCATTCCTCACCTTTTACGTGGAGAAAGAGAGAATGCAAGTGATACACAAGGACAAGCAGAGACAAGCGAGAGCCTTCAGCACCCCAACCCCTGATCCCAGAAATGCCAGAGACCCAGCTGCCCTTGTCTCCTCCCCTCCTGCAGGTTAGTTGCCTAGCACTTCCTGTGAATGAGGTGCCTCAGCATCTTTCCAATAAATCCCCCTTTTCTTGGCTTAAAAATACAAGACTGAAAAAATAACAAAGTAGTATAATGAAAACAAAAAATGCCCCATAACACAATACCTATAAAAGCTCTTCTGATAATAAAGTAACACATGCCATCACTAGAAAAATTGAAGAGTACAGAAAGACAATGAAAATCAAAGGCTTTCCTCTCTCCAGCCAGTCCTTCTCCCCAAAGGTTACCAGCTTCTGTAAAATGTAAACCTTTCTAGACTTAAGGTCCAGCGTTTGTATGTATGTGGAAATATATTCATGTGTACAAAAAGCATCTGACTGTTTATAATTCTGCAGGGTTTTTTTTTAATATTGTAGAGATTGGCCCATATCAGCATCTACAGGTCTTTCTCTTCTTTTTAACTCTGTAGTGTTCCACCGCATGAATGTGCCATAATAAGTTATTCTTGTCCAAAGGAGAGATATTTAAGGCATTTAAGAGACATTTTTAAAAGCCATTCTCGTTTTTGCAATTATACTATGTAACGTGAACCACTTAATGCACTTTGCTTTGGCATACTTAGGAAATATATCCACGGGGTAAATTCCTAGCAGTGAAATTGCTGGGGCAAAGAATTCATGCATTAAAAAAAGTTCTGATGTTTCTTGCCAAATTGTTCTCCAAAAACCATGCACCCACTTAGGTTCACACCAAGAGAGTATGAGAATAAGTGTTCCCTTATAACCTCCCCAGGACAGAAAATTATCCAACTTTAAAATTTGTGCCAAACCCATAGGTGAAAACTGCTATCTCATTATTAGGATTTACATGTCTTGATGAAGAAGGTTAAGCTTTTTTCCCAACAGTTGTCCTGCCTATCCACATGTTTCTTTTTCTGCAAACTGCCTATTCATATCAGTGAAACAAAATGCTATGTGTTCCACTATACGAGAATCTGCAATACAATGAGGATGAAGTAACACATTAATGTAAAAGATAAGGCTCAATCAAATACATCTGTTGGGACGACTGGAAAACCGGTTGTCAAAATAACCACCAGACCCTCATCCCTGCCTGCCAGGAGGTGGGTCACAAACTTGAGTGTAAAATGAAGCCAAGAAAGTCCAAGAATAAAAATCAAGATCGGTGTCTTCACTATCTCAGAGGGAAGAAGGCCTTCCTTCCCTTCCCTGGAGCCCAAAATCAGCATAAAGAAAAGACAAGCATATGGACAACTTCTGTAGGATCAAAAATATTAAACCAAAGGCAAGCAAATGACAGACTGGGAGGAAATCTCTGCAGCCAGTGGTTCACTTGCTCCTTTCATAAAGCACTGGGAGAAAGCCATGGAAAGCCAACAGGTGGTGGACTCACTGGAGCTGCTGGTTCTCTCCTCAAAGGTGAAAGCATGGCTGGGACACTGAGAAGCCCTTGAAAAGAGAGAAGGTGGTGGGTTCTAGCATTGGAGGGAAGCTGCAGAGCAGGGCAGGAGGGTGGCTGGCTCCTTGGAAAGATGGAATGGGTAAAGACTCATAATAACTTCAGAACGACGGGGAGGGAGGAGAGAGGGAGAGATGGGAGAGAGAAGAGGTGGCGGCGGCTCAGTGGTCCCCATGGAGACCTGCGGGACTGAGCGCAGCCAGGAGTCCCCAGGGCCCAGGAGGAGGTGTTCGCCCTTCCCCGGCGACAACTGCTTTAACTTGGGTACAGAAAACCAAAGTCCTGGGGACTTATCGGTACAGGAAAGAAAGTCCATGCTGGCCATCTTGTTGAAGGAGAGCTCAAGTCAGCTCCTCACTTCCCAGTGCTGGAAGACAAGGACATAAATGGAGAAGGGCAGCCTATTAGCAGCCAAGACTGGACAGCAGGTCGCGGGAGGCGTCTGACACACAGGCTTGGCTGCAGAGAGCAGAAGATGGTGGTGGACAAGGTGATGCAAGGATTCCCCCGACGCTGAGAGTCCAGGAAGAAAAGGCTCCAGTCAGAGAAAAACTGCTAAGAACTCCCAGTTCCGAACCAGCCCAGTGATATGAGAATCCTCAGACAAGAGGGATGCAGAAAACAATCATAAAACCATGCATGGTTAGATCCAGAGATTCATACTCCTAAACTCTTACTGGGTTTGGATGCTTTTAGTATTAATGCTTCGTATTTATGCTATTAATATGAAAAGTAAGTGGGACTCAACTTTTTAACCAAGTGGAGTGGAAAATGGACAACCCCTTTGGAAAATTGACAATCTTTTATAAAATTAAGCACGCATCTTCCCCCTCTACCAAGGAATTCCATTCCTAGTTGTTCATCCAAGAGAAAGGAGAGCATAACCTTCAAAGATGTGCACACAAGCCAGATCAGTGGGTGCTTGGTTGGGAGGACTGAGCAGGAAATGGCACAGCGGGGCTGATGGAAGTGTCGGGTCTTGATGGAGGCAGTGAGTACATGAGGGGCA
Source organism: Manis javanica (assembly GCF_040802235.1). Lineage (NCBI taxonomy): Eukaryota > Metazoa > Chordata > Mammalia > Pholidota > Manidae > Manis > Manis javanica. The sequence continues at coordinate 130,243,404 of NC_133159.1, forward strand.
CATTTGCTGAGACCCATGGAACTGAACACCTGAGCTCTGTGTATTTCTCTGTATTTAAATTATTACCTGATTTTTTTAAGTCAGTTTTAGAATTTTAAAATAAGACATATTATTTAAATGCACATTGGAGGACTACTGTAGAGCCTAGACTTTGGCAGTCTGATTCTTAAAGGCCATTTAAAATAATTATAAACTTTCAGATGCCATGGGCTGCACTTTGATGGCAACAGTTGTATAAAATATAGAACGAATACAGTCCCCACCTTCCTTTTATACTAGCACTGTCACCTTTTGACTCCTCATACAATTATGGGGGATACACTTTGGACACAGGTAATGGTTTTGTGAAATTTTTATTTTGTGGCTGCTGATTTGATCTTTTTCTTGTCCTTTATTTTCCTTATAAAAGTTCCCTTGGGACTGCGATGAGCTCATGAAAAAACTTTTCCTTTAATATTCTTTTTTGGAGTAGAACTACTTGACGTGAATATTTCTCCTGCCGATAATATATTCTAAGTCAATGATGACAAAATATTAGGTATTCTTAGTTTACTGTTAATGATTCTATTCTAGTTTTTTGAGCCAAAGCAACATAAGAGCAGATATGTTCACACCTGTTAGGGCTGATTACACTCTCCTGCCTTTGAAAGCAGGCTTTGTGTTAGTTGGATTATATAGGACATTACATTTCAATCAAATGTGCCCAGTTCTTATAGGAGAAATTAATTTTTCTGATCATTTCATCCTTTCTATTTAAGACTATGTAAAGCTGATTTTTTGAAGAAATACAAAGTCAGAGTTAAATTAACCTTCTCCCGTGGTCTAAATATAGAGAAAACAAATTCTTAATTTTGATTCTTTCCTCATCCACATCATCTGAACAGGAGGAAAGGCTTTATTGAGCAGGAATGTGAAGCCAGAAATTCTCTTCACTTTCTCCCAAGGCTGGGTTATTTATTTATTTAATTTATTCATTACTAAAAATAAGTGCTACTTTATATACAAAAAAGAGGAAAATACCAATAAGCTGAAGCTGAGAGAAGTGGTGGGATGGTAATGAAAGTTCTCACAGTGACCCTATGTCCAGGTAGCTTTATAGGTGGATTCTACCAAGCTTTCAAGGAGCAGATCATCTGTATTTTATACAAGTTGTTCCAGGAAATAGAAAAAGGAGGCAAGCCAACTAGTCTGATGAAGTTTTTACTTCAGCTAAGGACAGCACAAGAAAATAAAAAATAAGGCCTCATTCACTTATAAACATAAATTGTGAAAATCCCAAATAAAACATGAACCAGCCCAATCCAAAAGTTTATTGAAAAAGAAATTGTCCAACCTGACTTGACAAGTGTATCCCAGAAATGCAGGTATGATGTGCATTTCTACCTTCCAGATGGAGCCCCATCTTGCAGGGAGCAGTGTGTGCCCAGCCCCAAGGATGAGTCACAGTCAGTCACAGCCATCCCCATCTCCTTTGCCAGACACTCAGAGCATAACCCTCCCTCGCAGCCAAAGGCAGCATGATCCACTTCTGACCAGTGGCACTGGAAGTTGGCTCCGGAAGGGCTTCTGGGAAAGTCTGTCCCTTTGCTGGTAAAAAGAGGGTCACTTAATGTCACACAATTCTCTGCTTCAGCAGGGGCAATACAGTCTTCAGAAGTGCCATCTTCTCAGCAAATGTGCAGGTAGTATTTTGGCAGGATCATTGCTAATACTGTAATAAAAGGGCACTAGAGGAAGCATATAAAAGTGAGACATGATGCACAGAAAAGCCAAAGGAGGTCTCTTATTTGATGTCGTCGTTCCTCTCTCAATCCATGGAACAGTTTCTACCCGTTAGAGCATGGGCTGTATGCGTGCCTGCCGTCCCAAAGTTTGCCACCTAGAGGGGTGGACAGACACCAAAACAAAGTATCATGATAGCTTTGGCAGGGAGGGTTGCAGAAACTTAAGATATAGTCACCAATCCAGTCTGGAGAGCTCAAAGGACAGTTTCCCTCCTGGAACTAATCTGGAGCTGAAGCCACCAAACCCACCTCGGCGGCACTGGCAGAGTGCCCATGCTCAGAGCCCAGGAGACCCCAGGGATGGCGTCATGCGCGGCTCTGCCACGCAAACCCTGGAGAGCAACATTCCCTTCCACCTGCTGACGCTCACAATCACCTCGGTGAAACTCCACTTCTGATTCTAATTTTCCTTTTAGTCAAATTCTTTTGATTACAAGGGAACATGAATAAACTTAAATCACCTTAAAGACTGTTCCTCAACCTTAGTGGCAATAACTGATTCAGCAAGCATCATCAATTTATGCTGCAATACGTGGGTCAAAGTTTGATTAGGAACAAGATATTCACATAGTATCTCCCCACAACAGTGCTTCTTAGTTACAAAAGGATAAATAGAATCCTGACAGTGGAGAAACATGGTGGATTCCACCTTAACCAAGCTATCAGTTAACATCACCCATACTGGGTCAAATTGATATGATCTATTTCCTGATATGATGCATTGAGGAAGACACATCACCTATGTAATATTCCTACCAGAGAAACATAACCCAAATCCAGCTGTGAGAAACATCAAATTGAGGGACATTCTATATAATGGCCGGACTGCAGTTTTCAAAAATGTCAAAGTCATAAAAAATAAAGACAGGTTAAGGAAATAAAGGAAACTAAAGAGGTACTGTCCTGGACTGGGGAAAAATACTATAAAGGATGTTTTCAGACAGTTGGCAGAATGAGAATATGAACTATGGATGGGATAATAGCATTGTATCAATATTAAATTTCCCAAAATTAGTAACTGTACTGCAGTTATGTAAGAAAATGGCTTTGTTTTTAAGAAACACACATTGAAACATTAGTGGTGAAAGGACACGATGTCTCCCACTTATTCTCAAATGGTTTAGGAAAAAAACATTTGAGAAAGAATGCTGAAGCAAATGAGACAAAATGTTAACAAATGGTTAGTCTGAACCAGGTTGATACATAAAATGAACCATCACACCATACATGGGATGTTTACTGTCCACTGCCATACATTTAGAAATTTGTGATTGAAAAGTAGCAAAGTCCACCTGAGACTCTGCCTCAGGGAAGGTGGTGTAGAGGTACTTTTCCGTATTGCACCTGCTAAGTACAATGGAAACCCTGGACATTGGACACAAATGTAACAGGAAAGGTAGGGAGATGGAGGCAGAAAAGCTAGGGACCTCAGGATCCGGGGGACAGCACGATGAGTTATTTACAGGATATTTACATAGTACCTCCCCACAATAGTGCTTCTTAGTTACAACAGGATGAACAGAATCTTGACAGTGAAGAAACATGGTGGGTTCCACCTTAACCAAGTTGTTAATATCACCCAGACTGGGTCAAATTGATTTCTGTTGCCTCACATGTTCCAGTCCTGGAGGTGAAGAAGCCCTAGCGGGCACAGACCAACAGAAGCCCCATCTCTCTAGCCAAATGGCCAGGAAAGGGACACACAGCTTTGTAAGACAAACCTTAGAAAATAAGCACTGTGTTCCAGACAAACACCACATAAAAACTGTGCTCGTCTGGCACACCCACACCCACATCAGTGAAGGCAAAGTTGTTAACTTAGATTTCCACCCTCCCCAGGCTTGTAAGGAGGGACCCCAACTTCCATGCCAGGCTGGTTTCTGAGGAGGCCAATTAGGGAGTGGGGACTTTGCCCCAGCCAGCCAGTAACGAGGCGACCCACATGGAGGCCACCTGGGAGCCTGGACTTCCATCCCTGATTGGCAGTAATGCGGGATCCCTCCTCCTCCCCAGAGCGGTGGTGTCAGAGGCCTGTTGGAGCATCAGAACTCAGGACTCTCACCCATTTTGTCAGTAAGGAGGCCATCCTCACCAGGGAGGCCATGTGGGGACCTGGAGCTCCCACCCTTGCCCAGCAGGAAGGAGAAACCCCTCCATCGGATGTAAGCAGAGGCTGAGTGGTGAACTTGAACTTCTCCCTCCATTGGCAGTAAAGAGGCAACTCCTCCCCTTTCCCTCCCAGAGCAGTGGCAGAAAAAAACAGCTAAAATGAAAGGTTTAAATAAGGTTCAGAGTCACTTGATAATATGGGTGAATGTAGTAACCACAATGCTGCTCATGGGAAACCTTCATAGGGTTGTATACCAATGATACCTTAATAATAAAAAAAAATCTACCTAGAATTACTATGTGGGTTTGTTCTCACTGTAGTTTGTAAAAGGTTAACACAATGTCTAAAGATATTCCTAAAACTAAAATTTTTACAAAATTCTAAAGACAAACAAATAAATAAGGACCAGAGTCTCATAAAATAGTATTAAAATGTTCATGTATTTTAAAAATGTTCATTAAAAAAAATCATTCATCATGCTAAGAACTGGGAAGATCTCAAATTGCATGAAAAAAGACAATAGCTGCTAACACCCAAAGAGACGTTAGAATTATCTGAAAAATATTTTAAAGCAGCAAAATATGCTTTAAAAATAAATTATGGATGTGCTTGAACCAAATGGAAAAACAAAAAGCTTCAGCAAAGAAAGAAAAGATCTAAAGAACCAGATGGACATTTTAGAGCTGAAAAATATAACACCTGAAATTAAAGCTCAGTGAACGGGCTCCACAACAGAGAAAACAAGAGAAAAGAACAGGTGAACTGGAAGATACAACAATAGAAATCACCCGTCCTGAACAACAAAGGGAAAACAGACTTAAAAAACTAGTCTCAGGGACCAACGGGACTCTTTTGTTAAAGATCGACCATTGCATCATCAGAGACGCAGACAGAGGAGAGAGGGTGAGGCTGAAAAAGTTCTCAACGTAGTAATGGCTGCAAAGTACCCAAATTTGGCAAGAGACTTAAACTTACACTGGCGGGAAGCTGAACAAACGCTGAACAGGGTTAGACCCAAAGATAAGCCCACAAAACAACTACCATATGACCCAGGACCTGGGGTCCTGGGCGTTTTCCCCAGGGAAATCAAAGTGTCTGTTCAAACAGAAATCCTGCGGTACTGTTTATAACAGATTTATTTGTTATAGCTAACACTGAAATCAGCCCAAATGTCCTTCAGCTGGTGAATGGTTACCGCAGTACATCCACACCTCAGGGTACTACTCCGCAATAAAAAGAAATGAACGACTGATGCACCCAACCAGTAACCGCCAAAGAATTATGCTGAGTGAAAAAAAGTCAATTCCAAAAGATTCTATACTGTATTGATTCCATTTATACGACATTTTTGAAATGACAAGATTAAAGCAATGGAAGAACAGATTAGTGGTTGGTGGGGGGATAAGGAGGGGCTGTGTAGGAAGGCAGTGGGCATGGCTAGTAAAAGGCATCCTGAAGGATCCTTACAGCGATGGAAATGTTCTGTGTCTGGACAGAACAGTGTCAGGAGGACATGGCTGTGATATTGTACTATCGTTTTGCAGGATGTTACCATGGGGGAACACCGGGGAAAGGGTACAAGGAGTCTCTGTCTTATTCTTACAACTGCATGTGAATGTGTAGTTGTCGCAGAATAAAAGGTTTGATTTTTTTAAATCTACCTAAAATTTTAAAATGCCTCTGTGAATATTTTTACTTAAAAAAAGGAAAAATGGGAAATAATCTATTAAAGCTCATTATATTGCAAATAGTTCCAATATCAATTTTTTTTTAATAAAAGGATTTTTATTTAGCTCACTAAACTTCAGAATTGGTTTGATACAGTATCTCAATGATGCCAAGGACCTGGTTTCTTTTCTTTTTTTTTCATTATACTTCCCCTGAGATTAGCTCCATCCTAAGGCCAGACCCTCTTGTGATCACAAGATAGATGCCAACAACTCACCTGGGGTTACATACTTCCTTGTCCACATCCAGAAAAAGTATGCATACCCCAACCATCCAACAGAAGTCTTGGGCTTCATTATGAAAGGACCACCTTACTTCCAGTTTCTGCTCCTGGACCAATCAGTCTGACTTTGGGATACCACAACCAGCTTATATCATGTACTTGTTTAGACCCTAAACTGTCAAAGGGGAATCTAGTGACTGGCTTAGGTCCACTCATGCAGCTAGGATGAAGTCATTCTCATCAAAAACTCTAAGGGTGGGGTAGGAGTAACTTCTCAAAAGAAAAAAAAAAGGAGGAAAAGCTTAATGGATCTTGAGTATCTCCAACTAATGCTGCACAAACTCTTTAAAAATGAACCACAAGAGCACTGAATTGGATTCCTTGGGATGCAGTGCAACAGAAATAACTACCTAAGTTAATCCAATAGAGACTTCTTGGAAAGATGCAGGAGCTCACTGGGTACAAGTGAACACTGACAGTCCAGGACTCTCAGGAACCAGATGGCTCTGGCAGCCTGAGTGGCAGGAATTGCTCTACAGCTTTTCCTGAGCACTTTGTTGAAATGAATGAAATCCAGTTATATTTTTTCTTACCACCTCATTCACCATTTGAAATCATAGGAGAAGGAGCATAGTTGTCTTTGATTAAGTCACATTCCTGGGCTGAACTCAGGTGGTGACAGGAAGGATCTACTGGAAGGAACTTCCAAAGACATTTTGGTTTCCAAAGTGAGAGGCCAGGGTGCTTACTTCCATAGGTGCATCAGTCTGCACTCATTTGGGGAGGTATAATCTCCCAAAAGGAAACAGGGTTCTTTGTATTTTAGAGGAATGGTTGCTGGGTTAAAAAATTACTATCAATGATAAAACATGTGAGAAGGCACACAACAGTACTCAAATGAAAAGTGTAAATTAAATTGATTTACCTGTCAAGAAAGCAAGATGAGTGAACTGAGATTTCAACTCAAGAAGGTAGAAAGAGAATATGAAAATAAGCTCAAAGTATGAGTTATTAGAGATAGAAGTAGACATTTGTTATCGAATAGAAAAAAAATCAATTGACTAGTAAAACTAATAAATCTGACTAGATTTTTTTTGACTAGTCCAATAAAATAGACCAATCTTTGGCAAGTCTAATAAATAAAAAGAGGTTGGGGAAGGGGCAGGGAAGAAAGAAAGAAAGGGAGAAGATAAAGAGGAAAAAATACAAATAAATGACATTAGGGGCAATAACTACAGGTATGGGGATTTTAACAAATGATAAACATGAATGTTCAAGCTTGCAGTAATAAATTTGAACAGCCACATGAAATAGACACTTTACTAAAAAATATCAATTATAAAAATTGACTTAAGATGTAGAAACCTCAACAGACCAATAATTATGGTAGAAATGGAAAGATATTCAAGGAATTATCCCCCAGTGGCATCAGGTCCAGATGGTTTCACAGGTGAACTCATCAAATCTACTTAGAATACAAAATCCCTATGATCGTCAACTTTTCCAAGAATATAAAATTTTTCAATTTATTTTACAAGGGCCTTTATAACTCTGATAAAACAAAAACAAACAGAAAAAGACTAAGACCCTCAAAAGAAATCTATGGGCCACTCCTATTTTTTAACTTAGATATAAAAGTTCTGAATGAAATGTGAGCAAACCAACCTAGATTTATATTATAATTTATATTATATATATAATTTGTATATTTATATTAGAATAAGTCATAATGGCCAAATAGGGTTAACACCAAGCATTCAAAGATGCAAAATTAGAAAAAATTCAGGACATTGACATGTGAAGAAAGTAAAACATAGGATTGTTTTAGTAGGTGCCAGAGCATATGAATCTCTTTTCTATGTCTGCAAATTCCTTAACTTTAAGAATCCTTGGAGAAGCAGAACCTTAATGCCAGATACCTGCTTTCCTGGACTCCCTTGCAGCTGGGTCATAGGCACGTGACCAGTCATTCACACCAGGAGCTAGCATCACAAAGGAGCAGGGTTGGTGCAGGATTCTCTCCCTGCAGTAGGGAGGTTGTGACCGAGTTCCTGGCTTGACAGCTGCAGCAAGCAAGGCAAGCTTCAGTGACCTGGTCTTGCAGCAGGAGCAGAGGTTTGTCACCAGACTGGTTCTGCAGCCTGGCTCTGGGCACTGTTCCTGGCTGCACAGTTCCAGGGATGCTTCTCTAGCCCTTACTGAGATGTCTGTAAAGTAGCCAATGTATTTTTAATAAATTCCTTTTCAGCCTAAGTTAGCCAGAACATTATCTATTTCTTACAACTAAAAACTCTGATACCTAATGCAGCAAAAATCCACAGCCTCAAGGCCCTTTCTCCACAGCATGGCCTCTTTCTCTGTCACTTTCTACCTCACTTCCTGCTGCTTACTGCCTCATTTTCTCCATGTTTTCAAATACTTTTCCATGCAGCTGGAAAATTTTATAAATGGCAAGTCCGTGGATTGACTGCCTCTGGCTCAAGTGTCCACCTCTTGTCCAGTCTCCAGGGTGAGCAGATACGGACAGGCTTATGTGGTTGCATGGTGCACCTTCTGGGAGGCAGCAGGTGGGACATTTTCATCACCAGAAAGGGCAGTGGACCAGATATGGTGACTGGCTTCCTGAAATAGGCACCTAACCTGGTCTTGCGATGTTCTAAAGGGCTTTCCAGAAGAAGAAATTCTGAACAGAACTTTCCAGATAAGTTAGGCAGAAGGGAAGGAGTAGTGAGAAGGAAGTCCAGGCACAAGAAAGAGAATGATCTAGAGTGATGCGATGTTCTAAAGGGCTTTCCAGAAGAAGAAATTCTGAACAGAACTTTCCAGATAAGTTAGGCAGAAGGGAAGGAGTAGTGAGAAGGAAGTCCAGGCACAAGAAAGAGAATGATCTAGAGTGAAGGGTAGAGTGTTACAACATGGGGCTAGACAGGTAAACAAGTGTCAGCCCACACAGGTCCATGTTGGGATCTTAGACTTACCCCTGAGAGTTCTCAAGAGCCATCGTCTCAAACAGTGGAAGGATATGAGCAAACCTGCCACTCTGAAAGACAAGCCCAGTGGGGAGAGGAAGGGAAGTCAGAAAGTTGGGAGGCTGTTGCTATGAAGCAGTAAGAGAAGATGGCAGCCCAGACTAGGAATGGTGGTCATGGGATAGACACAGTGCATTTGAGAGAGATTAGGAGGTAAAATCAGCAGGGCTTGGTGCAGGTTAGATGTGTGGATGAAGGAGGGGAGGAGTTAAGCCTGTCAGAGATTCTATTTGTATGGACTGAATGGCCAGATAAATGAGTGTGTGACGGTACCACTGGGTTGGACAATAGAAAGATAAGCCATTTGGAGAGAGATGATGAGCTCAGTTTTCAACAGTTTTAGTGCTTATGGGACAGCCGGGAAATCCAAAAGGCCGTGAGTCATATGTGTTTGGATCTCAGGAGAGAGCAGCCGGGGCTAGAGATAAAGATTTGAGAGTCGCTGGGGTATAGGTGGTGACTGAAGGCAAGGGATTATAGGAGGGTAATCACATGTGTGTATTAAGATAGCATTAGGAGAGCCCAAGACCAAACTCTGGGGGCAGGTTCATTTTTCATGGAGGACAGAGGAAGAGGAATCCACACAGGAGACTGAGAAGGGCCAGCCACAGGTAAGAGGAAAACCAGAAAATTAGTGTCAGGACTCCAAAGGTAGGGATGGCCATAGGAATGGAGGTTGCAGGATAATCATAGTGGAGAAGTGTCCAGTGGAGGGCAGGGGACACTGGAGACCCGGGCGAGAACTGGGCCAGTGCAGTTGGGGTGGTGAGAAACCAGCCTAGAGCTGGGTGATGAGGGTGAAGACGGGGCACGCCTAAGATGGCAGCAGTGAAGGGGAAGTGAGTGGCTGCTGGGTGGTTGGAAGGCCGGCTGGGGTGGCAGTTGGAGGAGACCACTCCCAATCTCCCCAGTATAGAAGGAAAGTGGTAGAGCACGGCCAGAGGAGGCTGGGGGAAAGTTGTGGAGGGAGGTGATAAGGGCCTGTGTCCGGGAGGGAGACTGTTCCCCGGGTCACAAAATCCCTATCAGCCTGGCATTTCCTCCCCATCCTTGCCCCCTTCCTGCCCCTGACCAGACCCTCCCTGGAGCCAGGAGAGAGAAGGACCGAGTCACACCCTGGAGGAAGCTCTGTGCCTGCGGAGGTCTTTCTACCTGCCTGTAAGCTGGGCTGGGGCTGGGGGAGGAGAGGGTCTGTGGGAAGGGCAGGAGCCAGGGGCTGGGGGCCGGCAGTCCGGGCTCTGTGTGGGAAGGGAGCGGGGAGCGGCAAGGACAGGGCGGGAGGTGCGGGGACCGAGACTCTGCAAGCACCGCACCCTCTCCCGTGGGGCTGGGGCTGGGAATGACACCGCCCGCCTGCCGCAGGTCCCCATGCCGCTCCTCCTCCTGCTGCTCCTGCTGCCCAGCCCCTCGCAGCCACAGTCCGTCTGCGAGGTGTCCACGGTGGCCAACCAGGTGGAAGCGAACTGTGAAAATCGGGGACTGAAGGCGCTGCCTCCAGGTCTGCCGGCAGACACAAACATTCTCCACCTGGGTAAGAACCCCCTGGGCACCTTTTCCACGGCATCCTTGGTGCCTCTGGCTCGCCTCACTCAGCTGCACCTGGGTGGAAGCCAGCTCACTGGCCTGCAGCCTGATGCCTCACTAAAGCTGCTGGAGAACTTGGATATATCCCACAATGAGCTGAAAAGCCTGCCCTTGCTGGGACGGGCACTCCCGGCACTCAGCACCCTGGATGCCTCCTTCAACAAGCTGGCCTCATTGTCTCCTGGTGCCCTGAGCGGCCTGAGCCAGCTCCAAGAGCTCTACCTGCATGGCAATAACCTGAACACTCTGCCCCCCGGGCTCCTGGCACCCACGCCCCGGCTGAAAAAGCTCAATCTAGCTGACAACAAACTGAATGAGCTGCCCCCTGGACTTCTGGACGGGTTGGAGGAACTCGACACCCTCTTCCTACAAGGGAATTGGCTGCGCACAATCCCAAAGTACTTCTTTGGGGACCTCCTCCTGCCTTTTGCTTTTCTCCACAACAACCCCTGGGAATGCAACTGCGAGATCCTTTATTTCAGTTTCTGGCTGCAGAACAATGCCAACAATGTCTACTTATGGAAGGAAGGTATGGATGTCAAGGCCATGACCCCTGATGTGGGCAGCGTGCGATGTGTCAATATGGGAAGCATACCTGTATGTGACTATCTAGGGAAGGAATGCCCCTCCTTCCGTGATGCGGGTGGCATAGACGATTACGATGACTATGACGAGGAGGACCATGAGGGTGACAAGGCGCCTTCTGCAAGGGCTGTGGTCAGCTTCTCTGCCAACACGAAAGCCCCCACTGCCCACTGGGGCCCACTTCACTCAGAATTTACTGCTTCCCCATACAGCCAGGTGCTCCCAACCCAAGAGTCCACCAAGACACAGATCATATTCTCACCCATCCCAGAGCCCACCACAACCCGGACCACCTCAGAGCCCACCACTCAAGAGCCCACCACAACCCGTACCACCCCAGAGCCCACTAACCAGACCACCCCAGAGCCCACCACAACCTGGACCACCCCAGAGCCCACCAACCAGACCACCCCAGAGCCCACCACAACCTGGACCACCCCAGAGCCCACCACCCCAACCACCCCAGAGCCCACCACCATAGAGCCTACCAATCAGATCACCCCAGAGCCCACCACCCCAGAGCCCACCACCCCAACCACCCAAGAGCCCACCACCCGAGAGCCCACCACCCTAGAGCTCACCACCCCAACCACCCCAAGGCCCACTAACCAGACCACCCCAGAGCCCACCACAACCTGGATCACCCCAGAGCCCACCACAACCCCAACCCACCTAGAATCCATCCCAATCCTGACCATGTCAGAACCAACGACATTCTTAAATACCACCCCAGAACCTGCAGCTCCAACTACCTCAGAATCAACCAGATTCTTAACTACCACAGAACCCACCCCATTCCCTACTACCCTAGAAGCCACCACAGTGATCATCTCTAAATTCGTCAGCCCCCTGAAGGTCCGTGGGCTGGTCCAAGAGGATTTGGATAGCTCCAGAAATGATGACCCTCTCCTCAACCCTGACTTTTGCTGCCTCCTCCCCCTCGGTTTCTACATCTTGGGTGTCCTCTGGCTCCTGTTTGCCTCTGTGGTCCTTATCCTGCTGCTGACCTGGGTCTGGCACGTGAAGCCACGGGCCCTGGATTTTGGCCAGTCAGCTGCCCTGGCCACAGACACGCACATCACACATCTGGAGCTACAGAGGGGAAGGCAGGTGACCGTACCCCGGGCCTGGCTGCTTTTCCTTCAAGGGTCACTCCCCATTTTCCGCTCTAGCCTCTTCCTGTGGGTGCGGTCTAATGGCCGTGTGGGGCCTCTGGTGGCAGGACGGCGGCCCTCAGCCCTGAGTGTGGGTCGTGGTCAGGACCTGCTGGGTACAGTGGGCATTAGGTACTCTGGCCACAGCCTCTGATGGGGGTATTTGGGGACCCTGAGAGGCTCTAACAGGCTTTCCTGCTGGGATCCAGCTGGGAGTGTGTGGGTGGGTGGGTAAGGAGCACAGGGCCGGGGGGAGGTCTTAATTACTTTCCCTTTATCAGAGTGCCCTTTTCACACCACAGGCACACAACCTTGGCCCTAGCAAATCCTGAAGGACTTGGCTGGGTCCTGGAATAAAGCTTCCTATGCTGGATGGTGGGGCCCCCAGACTACTAGGTCATTACCGTTGTTTTTGGGGAGTTTTCAGAAAAGGCAAGTAAGAACAGAACATGGTTCCCGCATGTGTGTACTGAGGAAAACTTGGAAAGGGATTATCAAAATGTGAGCTCTGACTCTCTCTGGGTAGTATGAATATAGGTGATTTTATTTTACTTTCCTCTTATTAGCAACTTCCTAGTTTTCCACCATCATATATTATTTGTATAATTAAAAATTTCAAAAAGAACACTTCATCTCTTTTGGAGGGGTATGACTGGGGTAGCTGTCACTAGCGTTCTTAGGGCCTCAAGGGTCCCATCCTAGTTGCACTCACCCAAAAAAGCTCCCGTCTTGGCCTGCACCTACCCTGCTTGGTGCACCTTCAACCAGGCCACCCCAAGCACCAGCTCCAGCTCCAGCACCGTGTTTCCCTGGGGCAGAACACTGCGGAGGCCTACCTGCCTGCAACCTACAGCACTGGGAGTGACAGCAGGTGTCTGACGCCCACACCTGTGGCCTCAGAAATGCAGCTTCCCACTCTGTCCAGGTCAGTGAGATGGGAAGAGTGTGGTCCTGCTGATGTGTACCATCCTGGTGGGTTGTATTAAGTCTTGGGTTTTCTGTTGTCCAGCCAGGATGCAGGCAAACAGAGCCCCCTTCTCTGCCCTGGTGCCATAGATTCTGCCATTCCCCTTACCATGGCGGGTGGGGCTTTATCTCCTGCTGTGTCTGCAGCCCACACCTAGGCCTGGAGCTCAGAGAATGGGAATGAAAGCTGAGTCTTTCTGGCTCCATGGAGACCCCTGCCTCCATATGGTGGGAGATCTTAACATGAAAACCTGACCCCCTCTCCTGCTTTGAGGTCTTCCCCAGAAAGAGGACACTCAGAACACTCAAGCTTGGCAAGCAACAACTTCTGTGCACTGACTGACCAACAGTCCAGCTTCATATCTCCTAACAGATACTTCCCACCCTGGGCTCCATCTACTGCAGACTGCATAGGCTCTGGCTCCCAGCATCCCTCTGAGCCTTTGCTCAGCCAGGAGTGCTGTGCTGTCTCTTCCTGGACCAGTCTAACTGGTCCTACACAGGTCTCTCCTCCCCCAGGCTAGGCCTGCTGCTCCATGTTATCCTGCATCCGTCTGTTCCTACACTCTTTCCAAACTGCTTTGGTGTCATCTTCCCCTCTGGACTTGAAACTCCTTAAGGACAAGGTTCAGGCTTCAAGTTTCTCTAAGTGGCCACTATGGCCCAGGCCAGCATGTGCATGGAGGAGGCAAGAAGGCCCAGCAGGGATGCCAGGCTGCCAAGCTCCACCTCTGCCAAGGGGATAGCTCCCACCTGCTGCCTGCTCATCTCCTGGCCCATCTCGGGAGAAGCCTTTCCCCTTCGGGCCTCAAGTTGCCCAGCCCTCCTTTCAGTTGACCTTCCAGTGCCTCCTGACGTTTTAGGCTCCTGAGGACACTGCCTGGGAATCACAGATCTTCTTCTAAAGAAAGGCTGAGGCAGTCACTCTTCCCAGCCTAGGCCCACATAAAGTCTCCAGCCAACACCCTCTCTTTTCTCAAGCTTCCAGGGTTTGGGACATGTGTGTCCCACCCCCACCCCCACCAGGTCAGCCTTCCCTTCTAGAGACTCTTATTCCCTTCTCTTTAGGCTGCAGAAGCAGTCACCAGACCCCAGAGGCCTTTTCTGAGGATCACACAAAATGATTTGGGTGGCATTCTTGGGTGACTGGCCGGGAAACAACACACAGGGCCTGGAGTTTTGGTTTTCCTCACCCCAGTCAGCTGTGGTAACAAGACTGATTTACATGTCATTTGCATAAAACCAGCAGGTGCTTTAATAATTTTTCTTGAAATCTCCAGTTCCTGTTCTTTGTCCAGTCTCCTCCCCCTCCTGCCCCCACAACTCTCCAGATTTGAGGACAGTGCGATCAATCCAATTTATTGATTATGTCCTCAGTGAGGTGTAGAGAGGAAAGGCCATGTCTGCCCACTGCAGACCCCTTGACCATCTTGACAGCTTTTGCTCTTTGCTGTCCCCCCACACTGCCTTGTTTTCCACACCGAGAAGGGGGATCTTCTGCAGTCCTATGTGCCCTGAAACTAAGACCAAAGAGGAGGCCGGAAATCCTCAGGGAGTTCCCCGACTCCCCTAGAGGCACAGCCAAGGACAGAGATATCCTGAGGATCAGGATAAGCAGGGCAAGCTGGAACAGGGGTAGGACAGACCAAAGTCCTCTTCCCCCAAGGAGGGAACCACACTGTGGAAGGAAAATAAATAGAGGGGCCCAGGGCAGCAGAGTTCAGGCCCTCCGGGGTGCACTGACTGGAGAAGCAGCTGGTGAATGGGAGCGCCAGCATACCAGCTCCAGGCCCCTCGCCCATCTCAGCCACTGAGAAAGAGACGCTTGTAGGCCTTGTTCATTTGCTCCAAGAAGATGAAGGTGAGGACGGTGTGGGGACCCAGACGGGCATAGTATGGTGTAAAGCCCTTCCATAGGCTGAAGAAGCCCTCGTAGCGGACAACCTTCACCAGCACATCCTAGACAGGCAGGCAGGGCACTGGGGATAGGACCTGGCCTCTGGGACCCTGTCCCTTTTTCCCAGCCACCCTTAGCACCCTCCCAGGGCTTCCAGTCCTCCAGCCTGAGCCCCTAGCCCTGCGTTCTCACCAGCCCATTTTTGTATTCCGGCTTCCCGTCAATCATTCTCATGTTCTGGATCCTGTAGGAGAGAAGATAAGGGAATGGGAGACATAAAGGAGGCCCTCCCATCCCTCTCCAGGCCCAGGCCTGCTTCCTCACCGGGTCTTGACAATGTCCACAGGCATGGAGGCAGCAGTGGTGACCAGGCCACTGATCATGCTGGCACAGAAGTGGCATAGGATGTTGTCAGAGAAGTAGCCTGAGGGAGGTGGAGCAGGGGGTGCCAGTCAGCTCAGAGCTAGCCCAGACCAGGCTGGGAGCTGAGAGCCCAGCTCTGGGTCTCACCTGAGTCCAGTAAGAACTGCTTGGATTGGGAGTAGGAGGCGAGCTGGGCAGCATTGACGACGACAGCCCGAGCCATGGTAGGGATGCAGCCCTAGCATGGGGGAGCAGGGGAGGAGTCAGAAATGCCTGAGACCTGACCCCACGTCCTCCACATCTTCAGCCCCTTCACTCACCCTCCACAGTGTGGGGATACCCTCCTCCCGGGTAATTCGAATCAGAGCATTAAACACGTTTTTGTAGCCACGGCGTTGTTCAGCTGGAAGCCTGGTGGGAAGGCAGGGAGAGGCCAAGCTCAGGATAGACCACCCTGTCCCACAGCAGCAAAGAAAGGGAGGCCAGAACAGGTGAATGCTCTGCTCTAGGTCTATGATAAGAAATTAGTCCTTTTATTCTAGATTCTAGAGAATGAGGCTAGGGGCAGGCTCCAAACTCACCGGCCATCGGCAGTCATGCGGATAAGAGCCACCTCCGCTGGTGTTCCCACAAAGGCACCAGTTGCACCCGCAGTCATGCCAATTAGGGCCTTCAGCAGAAAGCCAGGGGGTGTACCATCAGACCCAGTCAGGCGCTCAAACAGCACAGTGTAGATGCCAAGGCGAGTAGTGGTGTAGGTGGCCTGGCGCAGCAGGCCAGCCGACAGTCTGGGGAATGAAGGGGTGATTACATCAGGCCAAGGTCTGGAGCTGCCAACCCACACCCTACCCCCATCCTGTTGCCCAAATACCCGGTGTAAATGCCCCTCAGCCCTTCTGTCCTCAGGATGCTGGTGAGAGCATGGAAGCTGGTTTTGTACTCTCGTGTCTTGGCTCCTTCCCCACTCAGCTGCATCCGGTTCTTCACGAGGTCCAGGGGCTGTACAAAAACTGTAGCTCCCATCCTGGGGGAAGACAGGAGTGGAGTCAAGGTCCAGATGTCACACGGGGTGACAAAGGGCAAGGCCTGCAATGCAACTAAGTATTCAGAAGGCTGGTGAGCACGTGTATAAGAGTCTCCCAGTGTACCAAAAGCAAACGTATCTGGAAAAGTCCAGTGGTCCAGAAGAGGCCTTGCAATGTAAGTACTTCATGCAGTACCAAGGGGGTCAAGCAGTGACCTGGGACTGCATGCAGTCCAACCACGGGAGGGGTGGTGGGCATCTTGACCTGGGACTCCATGTAGTCTGGCAGAAGCCATGCAATGACCTGGAACCCCATACACTCCGGCAGAGTCAAGTAATGGGTTGGGAAACTAGGGTGGCTCAGCGAGGGCAGTGCAACGACCCCGCGTGCAGCTGAGTAGGGGCCTTCCAAAGGGTGAAAAGATCCTGGCAGCCCATCGAGGAGCTCGCAATACGCTAGGGACCGCGCTGACCCCATGCTGGCTCCGTTCACTGCAACAGACCCAAAGATGAACCCGGCCCGATTCCATACACCCGTCCCTTCCTCCTCCTTTTCCATCCCTGGGGCCTGAGCTTACCCCGCCAAGCCCCCAAACAGGAACTTGACGGACTTAGGGGAGGTACGGGGCTTCCCATCCATCCCGCCGGCCCCAGGACTCGCCGTCGCCGCCATCGCCTCAATGGCCCCGGGCTCCTGGTCCCGTGCGCGCGCGGCCCCGCTCGCGGCCAAGGTGACACCGCGCGCGCAACAGGGGCGAAGGCGCGCGCACGCCCCTCCGGCTCTTAGGTCCTGCACCAGCTGGGAGCCGGCGCAGGCGCAGGCGCAGGCGCAGAGCGCAAAGGTGGCCGGGAGTAAGGCGGGGCTAAAGGAGGAGCTTGAACGATGGGTGCGGGAGTTGGGTGTGGCTGATTTAGGAAGCTAGAGCATAGGCGCTGTTTTTACCGAATTGGATTCGCGGGAAAAATAGATTGTTTGAAGATCTCGCGAGATCGAGAGAACTAGGCGAGCCAGATTTAGACCTTTCGCGATAGATAACAGCAACATTTCAGCGGGTTGGGAGGGAATGGGGGTATGTGACTATCGCGAGACCTGAAGGTACCGCGGCGGCCGCTGCCAGGAAAAAGAAAGGTTTGTAAACTGGGCATCTCCAGGATCCCGGGCACTAAAACGCAGACAACTAGGTTATCTTTCGAGGCTTCGGTACTCCTTCCCTCTCCACAGGCACTCGCTCCAACTCTAACCTTCTTTTAACCGGCCTTTTAGAACCGGAAGTCCTTCATCTTGAGCGCTTAATGCTGGAAGAGGCCTGACTTTCTTTACCGGAAACCCTTTTTCATGGACTAGGAAGACAGCCCACCTGGCCGGAAGTCCCACCCTCTTGAGCTCCCCCACCCTTACAGAAGTTTTTCTGTCACCTGTGTTTGCCTTTCTGTCACCTTTCCCCGTTTTATCCCTGTAACAGAAAAGGACACATTTAGTGTCTCCCTCCCTACCTCCACTAACGGGGTGGATATATCACTCCCCGAAATGGGGTGCCTTTCCCGCGCCCCCATGTAGTTGGGAAGTGAGACCTGGGGGTGGTCGTACCCCTGGGATCCTGAAGGAGGGGCAGAGACGGCGCAGAACTCTTCTGCTCCTGCTACGAGGACGTGGCCTCCTCAGCCTCTCCCTCCCGCTGCCATGCACCCTGCGGCCTTCCCGCTTCCTGTGGTGGTGGCCGCTGTGCTGTGGGGAGTGGCCCCTATCCAGGGGCTTATTCGAGCGGTGAGTTAGGGGCAGATGGGGGAAGGGCACTGAATGGAAGAGGTTGCAGGCTGAAGGGAACACGGATTCTTACTGTCCGCAGACCTCGGACCACAATGCCAGCATGGACTTTGCAGACCTCCCAGCACTCTTTGGGGCTGCCTTGAGCCAGGAAGGACTTCAGGTGACTTTTTCCCCTTTTCCCCGTTTCCTCAAATCCTCCATCCTGGTAGGGGTTGAGGAGCCTTGCCCTTGGGTGAACCGGAGGTAGGAAGAGTCAAGTTAAGAACTAAATGCAGAAACACATCTAGTGTGGAATCCAGAATCTAGAGGAAGAAGGCAAAGTCTCCTCCTAGATCTCTGAGCCTTACGTGGGAAACTGAACCGTGGATAAGATAAAAGGTAGGGGGAAGTGGTACTTATCAGTAGGGTCTGTGGAGCCAGTTACTGGTTCTACAACCCTGGACGTTAGTTATCCCTGAGCCTTTGTTTCACTGTAATAACGAAACAATAATATAAGTTATCTCAGGGTTATTGTGAAGATTCAATTAGATAAAGCAAATTTGTAGTACCTCATCACAAAGCAAGAACTCCCTTGGGCCACAGATAACAGTATATTTGTAAGATACGTAATTGCTAAATTAAAGGGAGGTGTTAAAAAATAAAATTCAAGAGAAAATTTAAAAAATCTTAGAGGCTTTTTTCAATGATTCATGAATTGGGTGGCATCCCATCTAGCAAATAGAAAAAAACTCCAAAGAACTGTACAAAATGAAAGACAGAAGGAGGTGTGACAAGGAAGTTTCACTAGCAAAGAGCTATGGCAAGGTCAGCCATTTTTAAGGGATGTAGCAGATTATCTCATTAGTGCTGATGAGGTGACCCCAGATTGACTGGGTTAGGGTTCCATTCCTTAGGGAGGCCGAAACTGTAAGTTAGGTATTAAGCATTGGTTTGGTGACCTGGGGCTTAGCACAAGTTAACTCTATTTGGGCCCGTTGTCTATTTTAACAGAGGGGAGTATGTACTGGAAAAGGGAATGTGAAACAGAACTTTAGAAAAAGTGGCATGGATGAATGGAGACGATTAGAATCAGTGGGCAACTGGAAGGCAGAAGGAATTTCATTAGCTTGGAATATGCAGTATAGGTTAGCTCATGGAGGGACAGGGAGAGGGGCGAAGAGTGGGTTTGGTAAGGGGATGTTGTCTGATACAATTGCATCTTCAGAAGGCGAAGAAAAGAGGGAGACTTGACTGGGGTGGGATGCTCAGAGGATGTGCAGTATGCGGGGCCAGTGTGCTTGGTGGGCTCTGGGGAGCAGAACCTAGGTCGTTTAAACCCGGTTGTTGTTTCTCTTCCCCAGGGCTTCCTTGTGGAGGCTCACCCAGCCAATGCCTGTAGCCCCATTGCCCCACCACCCCCAGCCCTGATCAACGGGTCAGTCTTTATTGCACTGCTTCGAAGATTCGACTGCAACTTTGACCTCAAGGTTGCTGAATGCGGAGTGGGAGCTGGGAAGCTGCGGCGGCGGGGTGGGGGTGGGGATGCGAAAGGCACCAGAAATAAAGGAGGGAAAGGCCTTTATCTCCTGTCTTTCTCCCTAGGTCCTCAATGCTCAGAAGGCTGGGTATAGTGCAGCTGTGGTACACAATGTGAATTCCAATGAACTTCTCAACATGGTGTGGAACAGTGGTAAGGCTGGGGAATCTAGACAGCTGAGTTTTCCAGTAGAGGTGAGACTTTACTGGAAAGATGATGGGAGGGCCTAAGGCTTAGGGAGAAGGAGTCAATCTTCTGGATGGGTGGGGGCAAAAGAGCCAGATGTTACTGAAGAATTTGAGTGGAGGGTTGGGTCCCTGGTGTAATGCCCTGATCCCTACAGAGGAAATCCAGCAGCAGATCTGGATCCCGTCTGTGTTTATTGGGGAGACGAGCTCCGAGTACCTGCGTGCCCTCTTTGTCTACGAGAAGGGGTAGGATGTGTTCCTCCTTTCAACTTACATGCCAGTCTAGAGCCCAAGCCTTAGTGCCCCAATCATTCAGCCTCAGGCCCCTCATACTCGGCCTTCTGATTTTATTCCCACCCCCTTCTCCATCTAGGGGCTTATCCAGAGCCAATTACTTCGTCCTTTTGTTTTTCCTCCCCCTCTGATAACCGGTGTTCCTTTTCCCAGGGCTCGGGTGCTTCTGGTCCCAGACAGTAGCTTCCCCTTGGGCTATTACCTCATCCCTTTCACAGGGATTGTGGGACTACTGGTTTTGGCCATGGGAACAGTGATGGTGAGTAGCTGAGGGAGTAGGATGGGGTGAGCTGAGGCGTTTAGTACCAGACTGGCTCTGAGGGTGGGAGATGGGGCTGGTTTGTACTACATGGCCCAGTTTTGTTCCCGAAGCCTGATCCATCTACTTCCCTAGATAGTCCGTTGTATCCGGCACCGGAAACGACTCCAACGGAATCGACTGACCAAAGAGCAACTGAAACAGATCCCTACACATGACTATCAGAAGGGTGAGAGGGCTAAGGGAGAGAAGGGCCTGCCCCACAGCTTACCTGGTTCTGAAGGAGTTTAAGCTCAGGAGATAACAGGGCAAAGAAAAATGGCAATGTCAGCCTGAGGTGCCATTCTTCTTCCTTTTATCCATACATACATTGAGGACAGGACAGGAATAGAGCAGGAGATGGAAAGCAAAGATGATTCAATGGACTAGTTGGAGGAAAAGGAGGAGAACCGACCTTGCTTACAAAGGTGGAGAGAACAGAAAAATGGAGGGAGCGGGGAGGATAGGGTCTGAGGAAGAAACAGGTAAGAAGGGGCTGGGTCTGGAGGCCTTGGAGCCTCTAGTGCCCATATAAGGCCATAGCAGAAGCCCTGCCCCCGTTTCCGCTCCTCCTCTCGTCTCCACCCTTACACACACACCCCCACACCCCCCAAACCCACTTCCCTTCTTACCTCGGCTCTTTGCTAGTCTCTTCCTACCCCCCGATTCCTCATGTTCCACTCCTGCCTTTCCCTGCCCACCTTTAGCTCTGTAGAACCAGGGAAAATAACATGCAGGAATTAGTTTCACCACAGGCTGCCCAAAGCGACTTCTGTGGGTCCTGGTCCAGGATGACCCAGTTTAAGGACTTTCTTCCTCCCCTAGGAGACCAGTATGATGTCTGTGCCATCTGCCTGGATGAATATGAAGATGGGGACAAGCTGAGGGTACTCCCCTGTGCTCATGGTGAGGCCCTGACTTCCTGTGCCCTTGGCCCACTCAGCCAGCAGACACGGTAATTCATCTCATGCCTCTCTGCAGCCTATCACAGCCGCTGTGTGGACCCCTGGCTCACTCAGACCCGGAAGACCTGCCCCATCTGCAAGCAGCCGGTTCATCGGGGTCCTGGGGATGAGGAGGAGGAGGAAGAAACACAGGGACAAGAGGGTGATGAGGAAGGGGGACCAAGAGACCACCCTGCTTCAGAGCGGACCCCACTTTTGGGCTCCAGCCCATTTCCCACTTCCTTTGGCTCCCTTGCCCCAGTTCCCATGTTTCCTGGGTCTTCAACAGAGCCCTCACCCTCTCCTCCTTCAGCTGCCATCCCGGTCTGACACTCCCCATACACCCCCTACCCACATACTTCTGGTGACCTACTGCATAGCACCTTTCTCCCTTCAGTCTTATATGCTGAGGGTAGGGGGACATTTCTGCCCTAGGTTTCTCCTTTACCCAAATCCCACTAGAGGTGTAAAGGGACTGGGTCTTCACTTACTGGGTTAATAAAATCGATTTTTGTGGACTAAGGAAGGGTGAGATACTTCTCACAGGTGAACTTCCACTTTGGTAAACTGCCCATGTTCACATACAAGGGGCAGGGGAATGCTGGGAGACTAACCTGTAGTCATGGGGACAGTCCCAGCAGAAATTTGTTGTGACTCAGAGAGGGGGAGCCCCTCCCACATATGAGGATGACTCAACTGGCCCTGCCTTGCCCGCAGGCCTGGACACACTCTCTGGTCTGGGTGGCTTTATTCCATTATCCACTAATTCAACTAGCATGCTGAGGGCCTTGGGCTGGAAATGCCATGCCACTGTGGAAAGGTTAAACCACCTGGCCAGGGAAGCCTGAGGCAGGTGCTGAGACCTGGACACGAGGCAGGAAATTCTAATGCCTAGATAGTGCCTCAACCCTCCTGGCTCCTAACCCCAAGCTAGGATGGCAGTGACTATCCTCCATCCTGACACCCCAGCTCAAGCCACACAGCACCTTG
This sequence comes from Manis javanica, assembly GCF_040802235.1. Classification (NCBI taxonomy): domain Eukaryota; kingdom Metazoa; phylum Chordata; class Mammalia; order Pholidota; family Manidae; genus Manis; species Manis javanica. Next base: position 130,265,849 of record NC_133159.1, read on the forward strand.
TTAGTAGAATCTTTTTTATTCAGAAAAAAAACAAACAAAAAAAAATCCAAAAACAAAAAAGTTTTCCAACCACACACAGGAGGAGTATGGGCAGGAGGGGGGTTGTCTGTCCATCCAGCCCCAGCCCCTAGCTCATGTGGTTTTGGCAGCAATAAGGGGTGTGGGGTAATGACCCCCAAAATAAAAATGGGTATATGTGTGTGTATGGGAAGGAGAGGGGTGCAAAAGCAGTAGGGAGTGGTGGGGGAAGGGACAGACGAGGTCAGTACTGGGAACGCCGCAGGTGGGAAGCCATTTCATAACATTTCTTGTTGATCATACCACCGTGGACACCTTCTTTGCCCATCAGCAGGACTAGCGCTGGAGGAAAGAGAAAGGAGGCTAGGACCCAGGTGTCACACAATTCCACCCCCTGCCAGTTGTTCAGCAGCTGTCCAGCCCTGGGGGCTGTAACCCAACCTCATCTCTCCCAACCCCGACACACAGGCAGGCTGTCAGTCACCCTGAAACAATAGAGCTTTTCAAAAGGGGAAAATCAAGCTTAAAGGCTGGAAAGGAACACACTAAAATTTAGGGGTCAAAGGCTTGTGGACTGTTGATTCCTGCGTTAAGCCTAGAAATGGCTGCAGATAAGCCTGCCGCCTCCAGGTTTTAGAGAAGACCAGGGCTTAAGTGCTGACTTGTGGCCATCAGTCCCAGCTTCTTCAACAAAACAGGGAGTTTCTCATCTGAGGGCTCAAGGCAGGAAGGAACTTAAGAAGTAATACACTTCAACTTCTTTATGTCAACAAGATGAGGAACTGGGACAGAACTGGGACTATCCACTGTCCCAGCATCCAGCAGGCCGGATATACAAACCTGGTCTGATCCTTTCCTACTGTGGAATCACACAGAAAAAGCACCCAAAAGATTATTAAACAGAAGGAAGTACATTAGGGATCTTGGAGCTAGAGAAAGGTAAGACTCAAACTCACTCTTGGCAGTCATGGTGACAGTGATGTTGAAAGTGGGGGCTCCGCCGGTGCTCTTGGTACGCAGATCCATAGTAAATTCCCCATCCTGCAGCAGTGAGTCCCGGATCACAGAGCATTTCTGGCCCCCAAGTGTTAGCCCATTCACGAAAAAACTTGACCGGTCTTTGCCAACCAGGACACCAACCTCAGCTGGCTGGAAAGGAAACCCAAGCACCCACCAAATTAGTCTGTACACCAAGGTTCCCACCACCACCTCCAAGGACCCACTTCCTTGCACTCCTCATGATAGCTAGAACCCCCCGCCCCTAGGAGGAGAGATGTGTCATGTGCTCTCTACACATCCATGGAACTTCAGGAACTCTTAGAACTCTCAGAATTTAATGCAAAAAAAAAAAAAAAGACCTATGATTCTCAAACCTAGAGAATGGTAAAAGAAGCGATATATTTCTCTGGAGACTTAGATCTCGTTTAACCGGGGAAAGCAAACCCAGGAAAATAAAGGGGTGAAAAGCCAGTGAAAAGAATGGAATGGGACAGAGTGGGGAGCCCTTGGATGCTCAGAACTCTCCTTCAGGAAAAGCAGAAGCGAAGAGAGGAAGGGAGGGGGCGGGCGAAGCTGGAGAAGCAACTTTGCCCTTATTTGGTCAAAGGTTCTGCAGGAGTTGCTGGGGGCCCGGACGCCTGGGTCTCCAAGTAACGTAGAGTTTAGGTCCAGGTACCAATCAATGTCCCAAGATGGGGAAGCAGGTCTCGGGGGGATTTCTGGTAAAGTTGGAAAACTTTTGAGGGCGGTCCGGAGCTAGACCAGGCAAGCACTTCTCGGGTCTACACACACTGGGGAACCTTTCTCACCCTCCCCATTACACCCCAAATCCCCACATCCGGTCCTCTCCCTCCCGGAAATCCCCTTCCCCCCTTTCCAACTTCCGCCCCCTCCCCACTTCCGGGCAGTGTGGACTGAGGTGGTGATGGGGACAGACGTAGTCACCCCTTATTCCTTCACTGACACTGTCCTAGAACTTCTCACAAAGTTCCCCTGCTCCAGGCCCTGCCGGATGGCGAGAAGGGAGGGCAAGGGGACTTCCGGGATTGGTCTCGCAGGAATGTTCAGTTCAACATGCTGACTTAAAAGAGGGGCCGTGTGGCGTCCTCGCCCTCTCTAAAGGGGTTGGGAGGTGCAGGGAGCCCACAGAAGACGGGCATGGGACCCTGGCCACACGACTGGGGCTCCCTCTCGCATAAGGTGAAACAGATGGAGGGGGCGCGAGCTGGCGGCCGGAAGTGGAGTGGGGGGGTCCAGGGATCCTTCAGTCCCTTCTCAATCACAATCCCTGGTTGAAATTGCAGCGCGTGCCCGCCCCGCCCTGAAGGAGGCGGAAGTGGGCCGCTGCACCGGGTGGCGCGCCCCTCCCCGCCCTGTGCCCCGGATGTAACGCCCCGTCGCGGAAAGCGGGGAGACTGGCGGGATGGGCGCCTCCGCCTGGGGTGTTAGGACTTTGATGGCAACAGAGGTACCCACTCACGTGCAGCCAGCATTCGCGCCGCATCCAGGGCAAGGACCGGGTCACGGCCTTTCGCTGCCCTTCCCAGACCGCGCCCGCCCCCACCCAAGTCCCTCCCGCAGGGTCCAAGTCCGGCCAGTCCCCCGGACCGCGCAGGCCTCGCAGTACCGTGATGTTGACGAAGGTTTTCCCGGGGACAGCGGCCCAGACAGAGGGCGAGTCCTTATAACCCACGATGGCCGCGTCCTGACAGGTCCCGTCCGCCATGAGGTTGTCGATGTAGGCGTTCCACCCGGCCATGGCGCTGCAACAGGGGCTGCTCTCGGCGGTGCTGCTGGGGCCGCGGGCTGGGCTCGGGCTGCCTCTGGCTGACGGGCGGGGGGAGGTGGAGAGGTTGGGGCACGCGCTGCCGTCCGGACCGCGGCTCTGCTAGCTGTGCAGCAGCCCTCGCACCGCCACTTCCTGCTCCTCCCCCCCCCTTAGATTTTTATTTGCAAAGGGCGGTAGGGGCGGGGCCTGCTCCCCATTCCCTCCCTACCCCCTTCGCCTACCCAGATACCGAACTTTGCACAGGCAATTTTAAAAATCCCTCCCCCTATTGCAAAATTTGCAGAGTTCGATGGAAAGCAATGTAAAAGGAAGGGGGGTGGCGCGTAGGGGAAGGTTAGGTTTAGGGCTTGCTGCATTTCGCGTTGATTATCAACCAGACATTAGTATAAGGGAAGGGAATGAGCCCAAGGGAGGAAGGAAAGTGAAAGGAGGAAGAATTAGCAAGCTGCAAATTTGGCAAATTAAAGAGGGTTCGGGGAGCTCAGGGTTAAACTGAATGACTCCCCCTTCCCCCACCTCCGCCGGAGGAAAGGAACGGCGGGCGGCCGCGGCGGCGGCGCGTGCGCCCGCGCCTGCGCCGGGACCAGAGGGAAAGCGCGTGGGGTAGTTGGGGTCGGCGGCCGGCTCAGGCGCTCCTGGCCGAGCAGATACGGACAACCCAGTGAAGGAAGGCGGGTCGTGGACGTGTCTCTTTTAGGGCAGGAGGGGTGGGGGAGAGGCTTCTGTGTTGTCGTTTCTCCTCTCTTGATTTTATTTATTCAAGAAATAAGGGAGCGGAAGGGAATTTAACAAAATTCCCAGCCCCTTTGAGAGTTGAACGCATCTACTGGGAACACTTCTTTCTTCAGCATTTGCCCGGGTGGCACAAGTTGGGCTCAACGGGAGCTATCCCTCAGGGGTTATCCGTCGCTGGATGAGCCCCAGCCCCACGTCCCACCCCTCCCAGTCCCCCGGCCAGCAGTTTGAGTTACCGGCCATGCCCCTTGGCCCGGCGCAGCCAGGTCACTGAAGCGCGGTCGCCCGAAGGGCGGGGCAGAACTATTTTTCAAGGCGGAAGAATACCAAAGTTTGCAAGGTTTGCAAATTTTGCAAATTTTTCAAGAAGGGAAAGTCCCTTCTACTTTGGACCCTTTGGATGTTTTTTTTCTTTTTTGGTAAAACTTACGCTAAGAACTTGGGGGTAATTACTTCTCTTGTCGCCAACCGGGAGCGGGTGGGGCAGGACCTTGCGGCCGGCTAAGTGAATTAGCCGCCGGTGGCCGCCGACCGGCTCGGCCGCTTCCGGTCCCTTGCTGGAGGATTGGGAGCGGCGGGGGGCACCTCCCAGGAGGGAGGGGGCTTCGGTTCCCAACTACTGCCCAGTGGAGAGCGTTTCCCTCGCGACCACTCGGACCCCTGGGGCATCCGACGCCCCCAGAGCCCGAGTTCCTCGACAGCCGCCGTGGCTGAGTCACAGGCCCCCTCGGGCGCGGCTGCACTCGGGCACGTGGTGGTGCTCCCCGCCAGCCATCTCCTGACCTCTAGCCTGCCGCACCTCCTACCGCAGGATGGGAAGATACTGGGACTTAGCGGGCAGAGATAAGGGGCGAGGGGCGAGATGAGAGAACGGGGACCCGGGGTGCCACCTGGGAGACCCACACCGCGGGGCTGGCGGGGCGGGAGCTAGGAAGGGGGCCTTGGGGATGAGTCACGAGGCTCGGGCCGCTCCGGCCCCGGCTCCGTCGGGTGGAGCCTTCGAGTCCGGGGCGCGGAGCCGAGGTGCCCTGTGATGGTCGTCCGCCTGCAGGCCCGAACCTGGGCCCTCCTCCCGGTCCCTGCCTGGGCTGCCAGCGGAAGTCGGGCAGACCCCACACTCCACCCAGAGCCGCCGGGGCGGGGAGTGTTACTTACTGTGTGGGTCTCTACCCACTTGCCAGCAGCGTTACTAGCGGACCGCCGGAATGGTCCCGGGCGATCAAACGCTGACAAAGGGCCCCCCTTCTCCCGTCCATTCATTTTTTTCACTCCTGGTTCAACCTAATTCATTGATGGCCTAGGACCGCGCTCTGAAGCGCCCGGGGTCGGTGGGAAAGGGGCTCCCGACTGACAGTTTCCATGCTGGGCGTTAAGTGCTGTCCCAGCGCTATCAGTAGGGAGCCAAGCCAAGTCTGGGCCCATCTCAATTCGGCTCCCTCCCCGTCCCCTGCCCCCTTGTTGGCCCGGAGAGCTTGGATGGGGTGGAGCCTACAGAGGCCGCTATGAGGACCCTGAGAGGTGAGCCCCTCTGGTCTTCTGAGTGGGGGATTCAATTTTAGAACTCAGCTTGCTCACACCTCCTGCCCCTTCCCAGCACTGAAGGCTGAGGCAACCATGCGCCCTCCAAGTGAGCTAAGCATGTGTGGATGTCAATCCTGCAGCCCCTCTTCCAGGCCCCCTCCCCGGCCTTCCTAGGCTCAGGTTACCCCTAGCCTTTCCTAAAAGGCCCTAGTTCCTTTTTAACCTTTGCAAAAGGGGAATATAATCCTGCGGAGGGGAGAGACCCCCCTTCCGACCTAATATGAAGACTCTCCTGCTCCTCCCCAGGGGTGGAATTAAAAGTAGGAACTGTTATTGGGGGACAGAGAGAAAGGAGGCGTTGGCATTGACCTTTGGGAAGGGGACAAGTGCCTAGGGCCAAAGGCTTCTGCTTTAGGTTGTAGTGGGCACTTGGCTGCCATCCCACATTGGAGAGGGAGAGAGGCGTGGCTGGCTGGGGGACAGGGTGGCTCACAGATAAATGCCCAGCCTGAGAGGGGTGAGCTGACATTGTCCCAGCTGCCACCTAGACTCGGAGCTCACCCCAAACCTCCACTGAAGACATCTCAGGTCTGGTGACTCTTCCAGCACCAAAGGATGGGGGTAGTAAAGGGTGAAGGTGGTGTTGGCTTGGTGAAACTGGGGAAAATGTCAGCTTTTTTCTCTCTTGAGACTGGGGGTGCTTGAGAAAGACTGGAGGGGTTGGAGCAAGGAAGATGGGGTTGCCTGAGGATAAGGAAAAGAGACTGTGAAGAGAGGCAGGAAGAGATGGCTAGAGATTGTAGAGTTGGAGCCAGGAGGGGAATTTGGGGGCTCCGAAGGATTTGGTGAAGACTGAGGAGCAGGAAAATGAGAACCAGAATCACAGGAAATCTGAGGCTAGGAAACCATGGAGAATGAATTGTTTGACCAGAAGCATGGAGGGAGAAGGCGGAAGTGGGAGATGGGGGTTCAGTGAGTGGTGGACTTAAAGGAGTTATAAAAGAGAGGCCCCTGGATTCTTAGGATGGGAGGGTGGAATAGGAGCTGTTCTGAGTGGGGGAGGGGGCTGCCTCTGCCTCTGGTCTGTGACCTTTTTGTAGGATATTTTTAGCTCCAGCACCTGCCTTCTTGGGATAGGGAAGACTCTTAAAGGGCAAGGGACTTCGGGTTCCTTAAGGGATCAACTGTCCACACTCACACCTCTTGTCCTGCAGCCATGGCCATGCAGAAAATCTTTGCCCGAGAAATCCTGGACTCCAGGGGCAACCCCACGGTGGAGGTGGACCTACATACAGCCAAGGGTAACACAGGCCCATAGAATTGGTTTGCCTCGGAAGAAGACCTCCCCAACCCACCCCAACCCCATCTGGTCTTTGCCCTTAACTCTGTTCCACATCTTCTCCTTTCTCTGGGATCCTCTTCACCAGAGTTCTTCCCAGGCCTTCCTCTTCCCACCTGGTTCCCCAGCAAGGTGAAGCAAGAGTCTATCTCTGTGCTGCCTCCTGCCCCTCAGAGAGGATAGCTTGGCCCTTTGGGGCTGGATGGAGCCCTTTTATTTTCTGATTCCTCCCACTCCAGGCCAGTTCCGAGCAGCTGTGCCCAGTGGAGCTTCCACAGGCATCTATGAGGCTCTGGAACTAAGAGATGGTGACAAGTCTCGCTACCTGGGGAAAGGTGAGGAAGGACGAAGGAGCCTGTGTGTGGGTTTGGTTTTAGAACGTGGACATACAGTGGGTGGGGTGGAGGACTGGAACTCAAAGCTGTTGATGAGCTGGGGTGCACAGGAAGAGACCTGATTGAATTGGGGATCTGAACCCCTCCTCTGGCCTCTCCAGGGGTCCTGAAGGCTGTGGAACACATCAACAAGACTTTAGGCCCTGCTCTACTGGAAAAGGCAAGTGGAAGAGCCTGCGCTCCTCCACCCCACACCCTGCTGCCTACCCCAGCAGCTCATGCTTGGGAGAGGCCAACCATCCTATCTCCCCTAAATACCTGCTTTTCTCCTTCTTCCTGCATGTGCCCTGATTCCTGAGAAATCTGACCTCTTTTTCCCATCCTTAAACCTGCCCTTCCAGAAACTAAGCGTCGTGGATCAAGAGAAAGTTGACAAATTCATGATTGAGCTGGATGGGACCGAGAATAAGTGTGAGTGAAGGGCCAGGGCTAGGGGGAGAGACCCTAGGGTGAGGTCCAGTTAGGATTATTTCTGTGTCCCACGTTTTGGGGCCCACCATAGCTGGGTGGATTTTAGTCATCCTAGAGGCATTTCCTGATGCCTGCCCTCTGCCAGGCCTGGGCTAACTACAGACGCAGCCCCTGGGGTGGAGGGTTCCTGGAGCACCTCAGGCTGTTTACAAACTCTTAAGACTCACTAGTTCAGAGTTTTTGATTCTTCTTGGGGTGACCAGAAAGCACATTTGAAGAGATGACCCCATTCTCAGGGGAGAAGCTCTCACCCTTTTTATGTGCTTGCTTCCTCCAGCCAAGTTTGGGGCCAATGCCATCCTGGGCATATCCCTGGCTGTGTGCAAGGCTGGAGCAGCCGAGAAGGGGGTCCCACTCTACCGACACATTGCAGATCTTGCTGGGAACCCAGACCTCATCCTCCCAGTTCCTGTAAGTGCAGCTGCCTCTGCCAGATCCACAATGATGCAGGTGCTCCACCCAGGGAGGAGTGTGCATAGGCGACCCCTGGGCACTCCACCTTCCAGACCAGCTCCAGAGAAATGGTTTCCTGAAATGGAATCTCTCCTACTGCTGTCCAGCCCCTCCCTCTTCCCCATAATCCAAACCTTTCCTTAAGCCTCCCTGCCTCTTTGCCTGACGTAACCCAGTTCCTTTACATTCCAATCCTAAGCTCAATGCCAGTTTCTCATTCTGCCCTCTCCAACCCCCAGGTCAAATGGAGAGCTTCCTCATGGCAAGGATCTTGGCATTTCCTCCTATGTTCTTTAATCCTTATTAAACCAAATGCCCTCTTTAGGGAAACTCTTTGAATTTAATCTCATTAACATTATTACCATTTATTGTTACTTACTAGGCAGATTGTATAAAAGCATGAATTCTGGAGACAAGCCACTGGGTTCCAATCCTGGTTTTGCCCATTTACTAGCTGTGTGATCTTAGGCAAATTTATTTAATCTCTCTATACCTCAATTTCCTCATGTGTAAAATGAGGGTTAATAATAGTACCTAGTTAATAGGGTTGTTTTGGGAATGAAATGAGCTAATAGAATATATTGGAGTCCTGCCTGGCAGTTTTAAGTGCCGTGTCAGTGTTAACTTTTACCAGGCACATGCTAAGAACTTTACATTCAGTTCCTCTATTTTTCAGCATAAGGTCCTGCAGGTAAGCAAGCAAGTGGCATCCCCATTCTGTAGAAATAAGGAAAAAGGTTTAGGAGTAAATTCCTCATCCCAACCACCCAGCTAGTAAGTAGGGAAGCCAAAATTCCAACTCGATCCTCCTCCCCAGCTCTTTCTTGGTCCCTCACACCTGGCCCAGGTCTGAGCACCTTCTCCCCACCTCAGGCCTTCAACGTGATCAATGGGGGCTCCCATGCTGGGAACAAGCTGGCCATGCAGGAGTTCATGATTCTGCCTGTGGGAGCCAGCTCCTTCAAGGAAGCCATGCGCATTGGCGCCGAGGTCTACCACCACCTGAAGGGGGTCATCAAGGCCAAGTATGGGAAGGACGCCACCAATGTGGGTGATGAGGGTGGCTTTGCACCCAACATCCTGGAGAACAATGAGGGTCAGTGTGTGCCCTCCGAGGGGCAGAACCCCTGGGTCCCCACAGGAAGGGCTGCAGAGGCAGGGTGCTCTGGAGCCTCAGGTTCTTTCTTGCCCCCATTCCAGCCCTGGAGCTGCTGAAGACGGCCATCCAGGCAGCTGGTTACCCAGACAAGGTGGTGATTGGCATGGATGTGGCAGCATCTGAGTTTTATCGCAATGGGAAGTATGATCTTGATTTCAAGTCACCTGATGACCCAGCACGGCACATCACTGGAGAGAAGCTGGGGGATCTGTATAAGAGCTTCATCAAGAACTATCCTGGTGAGACTCCAGGGTGTTCGTTACTCTCACCTGAGTGCCTGGTAACTAACTGCAGAGCACACTGACTCAGCACCTCCAACTTGGTCCTTTCAATCCTTAGCGCCATAGCAATTCCCACCCAAAGTCTCCTGACCTGTCACTCCTCCATAAGGCCCTTCTGACCTTTAACCTGATTCTACCCCCATCCGCCACCAGTGGTCTCCATTGAGGACCCTTTTGACCAGGATGACTGGGCCACCTGGACCTCATTCCTCTCGGGGGTTGACATCCAGATCGTGGGGGATGACCTTACAGTCACCAACCCCAAGAGGATTGCTCAAGCTGTTGAGAAGAAGGCCTGCAACTGCCTGCTGCTGAAAGTCAACCAGATTGGCTCAGTGACTGAATCCATCCAGGCGTGCGTGCCTCCTGGCCCTGGGCACACCACAGCCTACTCTCTGCCCTGCCAGCTCTGTCCACTCGATACAGGCTTACCCACTGACTCCAAGTCTTTCTTTCTCCTGGCTCCTGATGCACCCCCACCCTCCTGACCTCTAGGCTTTGACTAACCCCTGGCTGACCCCAAGAGCTTTGCCATTGTGATCCTGCCCCAAGCCCATGCTGTTCCTCTCTCCCACAAGCATCTCAGGGGCCCAAATTCAAGATCAAGAATCTCCCCTTCTCTCCTACTTCCCAAATAACTTGGTTATTACCCTCCCCACAAAGCATCCACTCCCCAAAACAGAAGGAAAAAGGCCTGCCCAGCCCCACTGAGGTCTTATCAAGTTAGGCCTTATCAAGTGCCCTCTCTACCCAGCTGCAAACTGGCTCAGTCTAATGGCTGGGGGGTGATGGTGAGCCACCGCTCCGGGGAGACTGAGGACACATTCATCGCTGACCTGGTGGTGGGGCTCTGCACTGGACAGGTACCTGTGGCTCCCCTCTCCAAATGTCTGGCCAAGTTTTCTTGGGATCCTTGAACTCCTGCCCCTGAGTTGAATGCCAGCATAGACTGCTCCTTCAGGGTCAGGCCCAATCCCCCCTCTCCAACCTCCTGCAACCCTCTTCCCTCCTCAGATCAAGACTGGTGCCCCCTGCCGCTCAGAGCGTCTAGCCAAATATAACCAGCTCATGAGGTACAGTGGGGACAGTGGGCCTGGGCGTGGGGACCCAAGGACTATTGGGTTGGAAGGTACAGCTTTGTCTACGTTCTAGGATTGAGGAGGCTCTCGGGCACAAGGCTGTCTTTGCTGGACGCAAGTTCCGTAACCCAAAGGCCAAGTGAGAAGCTGTTGGCTCCAGGACCACACAGGACCCATCTAGGCCTTCAAGCCCTTGTAAAATAAAGTGGTGCCAACCCATGACAGTGGTGTGTTCCTTTGGCGGGGGAGATGTTCTTTGGGCTGGTAAGACAGGTAGAAGGACAGGAAGGGAAGAACAGATGTGTAATCTGCTGGGACAGGAAGGAAGTGAGGGACTTACAGGAAGTTGGGCTGGATCTAGAATGACAAAGTTCACGTTTTGGAAGGAGGCTGGGGGAAACAGGTGCCTTGTGTGAAATGAAACTGAAGAGGTGTTGACAGCATGTGGAGCCAGCTCCACAGGGGAAGAGGGTGGGGAGCACGAGGCTGACATCACGGGGAGCTGCATCAGAAACGTCAGTGAAGCGAAGTACACAGTCTGCCAGGTGCCCTGTGGTGTGGAAGTCTGGGCGCTCACCTGCACAGAGTTAAGCGCTTTGTGAGGAGGAGGGTGATAATCAGAGCAACTACGACTTCTCTGAAGCCTCAAGCACGAGCTGTTTCGAATAACTGATGGATATTGACCTGTGTAATCTCTGAAAGTTCCTTCAGAGAGTTGCAGGTAGTTACCTGCCATTATTTCCCCCATTTTATAGATAAGAAAACTGAGGCACTAAAAGGTAAAATACCCAAGGTAACAGGGTTAGCAACTGGCATAGCCAGGATCCAAAGGAAGGCCTTGTGGCTCTAGTTTTTTGTGCTCTAAAAAAATCTCTTTGGAAGGGCCAGTACTTGGCCACCTTTGGCCAACACAAACAGTTTTGTACTATTGAACTGAAATTATTTCTCTTCCTCTCCAGGACCCACCTTTCTCTACTCAAACAAATCAAGACATTGGGTCAAACTGTTTATTGAATGTAAAGTGACCCCAGCCCCATGGGAAAGAAAAAAGTCCAAGGAGAACAGAGAATAATACAGATTAAATACCCACCTGTGCACTCATACTCTTACACACACACACACACACACACACACATGCACACTTACACATACCACACACACAACAGCCAAGCTCCAACAGTGACAAATCAAACACCTGCCCCAGCCTGAGTGACAGCTGTGAGGAGGTGGTTCAGAGGTGGGGCTCCAGGATGGGTTCTAATAGCAGCAACCTTGTCCCCCACTGCCCTGCCTCAGGTGGCTGGATGCCTAGGAGGTAGGTGGCAACTCTTCCCCGCTCTGCCGTAGACGCTTCTTGGCTCGGATCTCATTCATGGCCTCTTCAATGGAGCGTGTGTCCCTCTTGTTGGCCACAGGCACTGGAGCAGAGGGAAGGTGGGGAGGGCCTAGGAGCCCTGTGCTGTGGCCGGGAGATCCCCTCCCCTCTCCCCACCCCTTGCTTCTCTCCCTGCCCTCCCCAGACTCCACTGTAGCCTCACCACAGCCGTAGGTCTTGTTGGCCTGTAGCATGTGGGCTGCATCCTTGGCCGCCCCCTTGCCAATGAGGTGGCTGTACTTGTCCTTGTAGTCGCTGGTGGGGCTCACCACCACGGGTCCCTGCTGGGCTGCCTCCTCCTCCTGCCGCTGGGCCAGCTCCTAGGGGTGCAGAGGTAGGGCACCAGTGCTTAGGGGCCTGACCCCAGCCCCTCCCAGGTGATGGGCTGCTGGGTAGAACTCACTTTCAGCTTCCGTTTCTCCTCAGCCTTCTGAGGGTCCCACTCCTCACCACGACGGTAGGAGTCCAGCTCTTCATCTGAGGGTGCAAACTCCTGAGGAAGAAGGGAATGATGGGGTCAAGGTTCCATATACATGTTTTCTCTCTTTCCTCACCCCCATGGGGGTACAGGTGAAAACGAGAAAGTGGGGAACTCAGGCCTTCACCTTTTTGAAGATCATGACATAGCGACACTCATCGTCTTCCCCAAAGGAGAAGGATGTCAGGCCAGCCACTTCCACCACATCGTGTCTGGGAAGGAAAGGCAGAGGGGAAAGAGTTATGTAGAGCCACGGGGGGCCTAGCACCCTCCTCTCGAGGATTCCCCACTGGGTGCCACCCTGGCCCCTGGCCCAGAGACACTCACAGTATGCTCCTCTCAATCTTACTCATCGGCTGAAACTTTTTCTTGATCTGCCCACTGTCTTGGATAAAATCTGACACCTCTTTCTCCATCTTGGGAGAGGGAAAAGGGAAGAAGGTATGAGATGATGGCTGCACGCCACTATCCCTCTCCCCAGCTGGGCCAATGGGCCTTTGCTTCCCCACATCTTTCCCAGACTCCATATGCCACTGGTTTCTGGGCTCCAACTGTCTCATGACATTTTCAAAAAAACTGAGTCCTCAACCTTCCAATTCTAACTTATTAGAAGTCCTTCCTGAGGCTGCCTTCGATCCTTCCAATTGCTCTCACCCTTTTACGGAACTCCACTTTCTGTTGTTTCTCTTGCTCCTGTAGTTTCTTCAGGCGGGCAGCCTGCTCTGGGGGTGAGAAATGGCAGCATGAGGCCAAGGGTGGAAGCATGGCTGGGGAGAGTTTGTAAGGAGGTCTGGTGTCCACTGGAAAGGGTCAGGCCAGGAAGGTAGGGTTACTGTCCATTCACCAAGCATTTATTGATGTTTACTCTATACCTGGCACTGTGTTAGGCCCAAGACCATAAAGATGATTAAGAAATAGCTTTGCCTTTTAAGAGTTCACAGTCTTGTGGAAGTAACAAAGATTAGAATCATGTTTAACCCCATTTCCCAACCCCACTGGGGAAACCAATTAACAAAATTAAAAAAAAATGCATACAACAAAGAACTACAAAGCACCTGGGGAGGTAAGAAGAGGCTAACTCCTGGGCTCGAAGAGTTTATCATTTCACTGTCTACATAGGAAACAGGAAATTATTTAACTTCCTATATTTTGTAACACCTGCACTTCTCACTTCTACAGCTAGGATGATACAGAAATGGCTGATTTAACACCCTTCTCCTTTGGAGGTTAAGTGTCCAGGGTGGACTGCAAAGGAACCTCTACCCTTTGGTCTTAATGTCCCCTAGACTCTCTCCTGCCATTTCAAATCCTTTATACCCTTAAGGCCCACTTCTTCCAAAGGATCTGAATCCTTCCAAAGGATCCATCTGCACTGAACCTCTTCCCTTTTTCCTAGCCACTCCATGCCATTGTACATGTTGTTCCTTCTGCTTGAAATGCTTTTCCTCCTTTGCAAACTTTGAAATCCACCATGACTCAGTTACTTCTTCCTCTGGGGCCCAAGCACTTTGGTTCAGACACTCTAGCACCTGCTGAGAACTAACATAATGTTAACTTTTTGCTTGTCTCTCCCACCAGACTATGAGTCCCTAGAAGACAGGGACCCTGTTCATATTCTATCCAGTTATTCTCTGTGGCCCCAGGGCCTGACAGCTGAGGAGCTCTCATCACTCTGACCTCAAGGGTCTCACCATCAGTGCATCCCATCTTGGCTACTGACTGTTCCCTAACTGGTCTGAATCTTCTCTCTGCATCTGAGGAGGTGGCATAAGATTATGTTTAAGAAGATAGGCTTAAAAGTCATACCTGGGTTTGAAACCCTGCTACTTAGTAACCTGCTGATCTCAGGCAAGTGACAACTCTCAACCTTAACTTTCTAGTCTGTCAACTGCCATTCGTGAACCCCACATGAACAGTAAATTATTTCAACTCCCAGGTTCTATTATGCTCCCTCCTTCATCGGCCTTTCAAATATACACGTCTCTGCCTGTAACATTTTGCTCTCCCTCCCTTACTGAATTATTTATTCTTTAGATCTCAGCTCACTGTAGGCTAGATTAGGACCCCTAGGTAGACGCCCTCCTAACAATTACTTTTCTTTCAGAGCATTTATCAAGTTGGTTATTAAACTTCTGTGTGACCATTTCATTAATGCTTCAGATTGTGGGCTCCTGCAAGGTACCCTTGGCCCTTAACAACCCGGTCAGTAAATAATGGGAGATATTTCGATAGTATTGATATTCGGCAGCACTCGAGCACTTTGAAAGCAGCCAGCCGGCCCTGACGCCCTTCGGGCCGGTAGGGCTAGGAGATGGGGTCCTTTCCAAGGCAATCACTCTGCCAGACTCATGCACAAGCCGCAGCGCGAGCTACCCAGTCAAAGCCCACACTGCCCGGCCGGCCGCGCCCTACGCTGGCAGCCGAACTTGAGACCGCCGGCTTGGAAGTTACTTGGAGAGCACAGGCGAGACTACGGCCAATCGGACCCGGCAAGAGCATTCTCATCCCTCCAATCAACGATCCGCCCGGACCGACCATTAACTTGAGGCTACAGGCGAGAGGAGAGTTCGAGGGAAGCAGAAGGGACGGGGTTAAACCAAGTAGGAGGGCCTAAGGAAATCGAAAGGGCTGGGCCAAAAGAAGGCCGGACAAGACTTAACAGGGAGACCTTTAAATTGAGATGGCCAATAGAGGTGAAAGGATTGAGGATGGGCATGCAGTAGACCCAATCAGAATGGGGATTGGGGGTACAGGCCTCTCCGGCCGGAGGTGGAAGAAGCCCAGCGGGCGAACACGCCCCCGCCTTCGAATCTGAAGGCAAGCCGAGGGCCGGAGGAACACCAAGTGGTTGGGTGGTGTTGGCATCCTACCAATCAGAGCACGCCAGCAGCAGACAGGCGGGCCGGTCGACAAATTGAAAACAAGGACTGTGGAAGGCCAGGGTGAGGAAGAATACGGGAGGCTGGCGCTAGGCTTCAGATAGCCAATCATCGTCCGCTAAGAACAGCGGGCGGGTCGGCAGCCCTATTACGGACTCTGGGGGTCTCTGAAGGGGCCTGTGAGGGGTCCTTCAAGGTTCAGAAGGCGGCATTGCCCAAAGAGGGAAGAGTGCGGTCCTGAGAACCGGACGAAGAAAGGCGGTTGTGGATTTGGGATCCTCACCTCGGGCCTTGCGCCGAGTCTCCTGGTCACCGAGGCTGGGTGGCTTTTCCATGGAGCTCAGGATGGAGCCCAGTAGGTCCGCCATCTTGGGAGTGACTGAGAGAGGGCGGTGCGTCTTAAAGGGAAGGGCGAAAGGCCTTTAAGGCCGGAAACGCGTCGGAGGCGGAAAACCACGCGCCCGCCCCGCCCCCTGCAGAGAAACGCCGGAGGCTGGGTGGTGCAGCGATGTTTAATGGCAATTCGTAGAAACCAAGCCCATGCACAAGTAGAAAGTGCTCGTGGAGAGGGCAGGAGGCCCCCACCGCGCCAGGGAACCATGGAGCCCGGCCGTGCAGCCCTCCCCGAGGCGCCGTAAATAGATTCTTCACTATACTCTGTATGTTACATTATGTACAAGCCCCCTCCCCGCGGGGGACGGGGCCGGGACTCCGCAACGCGTTTCTATATACAACCTCCCACTCTGGCCCCGAGATTGGTGGCCAGAGTCGGGGAGACGGGGAAGACAGAGCCGGAAAGGTAGGAAACAGACACAAACATGCGGAATCAGGGTGGGGTCGGCCCTGAAACACGAGGGGCGCGCGCGCAGCGAAGGCAGAGGTGGGACCGAAGTGGATACATTCAGAGACGCGTCGAACAAATAAATAAGGCAAGTCGGGAAGGGGCCGCCTTGGGTGCAGGCAGGGAGGGAGCTGTGGAGAAGGGGCAGGCAGGGCTCCGGAGGTCACTGCTGAAGATGCAGGTGTGTGGGGCGTGGGTCTTGTGGAGCCAGGGGCCAAAAGGGGTGGGGGTTCGACCCGTAGGGAATCAGAGAGAGGTGGGGGAGCTGAGGTGGGAGAGGGAGCTCAGCACTTCGGAGGGGAGGAGGGTGGAGACCTAGGAAGGGCTCCGACATAAGTGACCGGGAAAGCTGCCGACAGGGGGGCTCCCCTTCCCCCACAGAGCTCTCTCCCTTTTAAGACTGCAAGAAGCGGCCCCCAGGTGGTGAGAAAGGCGGTGGAGAGGTCAGGTGGCCAGTCCAGGTTGGGGAAGCCCTTCAAGCTCCTGGTTCTGCTTCAATTCCCTCATCCTGCAGAGTCAAGGAAGGAGTCAGAGGAGACCCGCAGATCGGGGAGGTGGGGTGGGGGAGGTGGCAGGGCAAAATCCAGTGAGAGAAGGGAAGGAATGAGTACCTGTGTCTGCAGCGCCGGAGGAATCTCATGATCTTCCGGGCTGCTTGGTCCTGCTTCTTGGTGAGAAAGGAGCCTCTGGTGGTAGAAATAAAAGAGAAGAAACCTCAGGCATCCCCTGGGCTTCAACCCCTTAGAGACCTCATCAGGCAAGGGCGGGCAGGATGATGTCGGGGGTGGGCATGGGTGCTGTGGAGGGCCACGAAGTGCTTGAGGGCTGGAGGTTGGACCCCTACTTGCTGCGGGCAGGCAGGCTGCCCGGGGGCCGGTGGGGAGGCCCAGGCCGGCGGCGGTAGGAGCGATAGTGCTGCTGGATGAGTACAGCCGCTCGGCGGCTTTGCTGAAATCGTTTCTGTTCATAGTAGCTTCGGAACTTGCTCTGGATCAGGATGGCCGCCTGGGTCATCTTCTTATAGAGAGCAAACTGCAGGGGTGGGAGGACAGATAGGGGCTGAAATGGAGGGACAGAGACCTAAACCCCTGAGGGGCACCCCAAGTTCAGTTGATGCAAGTTTCTTTCTCTAATCCACATACTCCCAGAGAGGCTGAATCACCACAACCTCACACCCAGATCTCATGCCTAATACCTTAAGTGCAATCCAGGTCAGCTTGTGGAGAGAGAAGGGGAGTTAGGGCTCCAGCAGCATTCTGGGTGCTCTGGGCTGGAATGATGGTGTGGGTTGGGGGGTATGCTTTGGAGAGAGAAGGGTCTCACCTGCTTGTACTTCCGGTAACAGCGCTGGATCACAGCTGCTGCTACCTCCTGCTGCTCCTTCAGCCTCCGGCCCTAAGAAGGGAGAAGGAAGTGTCAGCACCCAACGGCCCACCAAACAGACATCTGACGGATCCTTCCAACTTGCAGGGGGCCCTAACTCTTCACCCCATCTGAGACCTGTCGGGATGACTGCTCTTCCTCCCAAACCCCTGGGAGCCCCCAGTCTCCCCTGACTCAAGATCATATGATTCATCCCTTGAGCTATCCCCTAGCCCTCTGACCTTGTATTTTCGGAAGGCCGTCTGGATGACTCGGGCTGCCTCATACAGTTCCCGCTGCTCATGATCCGAAAGTGTCAGCAGGGCAAAATCACTCTCCATCTTGCCACTGGCAGATGTAGAGAGAAACTCGGCCCAGGAAGGTGCTGGAGGGATAGCCAGGCGACCCCGCTCAAAGGGCATTTCGCTGTAGGAGATAGGGAATAGGGGTGCCATGGGGCATCTAAGATTCCTCTTCCACTTAGGAACCACTGTGAAGGCGTATCCTCAGCAGCAGAGCTTGGAGAGTGACTTTAGAGCTTATCAGCCCATTCTAATCCCCTTTTCAAAGGCCCTGGGGCCTGAGCAGAAAGGAGCTTTGGCTATGGGGGAGCCTTCTTCCTCCCTCCCCCCTATCTTCCTTTGAAGAAGAATCTGGAGGCTTTGTCCTGAGCTGGTCACCTGGAAGGGGCTGAGCTGGGGAAATGGTCCACATTGTCCAGGTAGCTGGCTAGCCAGGACATAGTCTCACTGAGTCCCAGGGCCCCTGTCCGCTCCCGCACTGGGGCTCCAGCCTCAGGCAGCCCCATGAAATCCTCTTGTTTAATCCGCTCTGGTGTGGCTTCGATGATCTGCTTCGCCAGTGAGATCATGTCCACCTGGATGAAGGAGAAGCCAGGTGAGCCTTGAGGGGCCCCAACTGCCAGATGTTCCTGGCCTGCAGAAGCCGTAGTTGCAGTCCACTGCCTATCCTGCTCCTGCTCTCAACACAGATGATGAGGCCTCAGGGATGGTGTCCCTGCTAACCCTGTCTTTCTCAGCCAGTTTCAGATTCATTCATTTATGCTTACTGGGCTCCCACTTGGGGGTACAACTCTGTGGGGAGATGGGGAAAATATAGGAAAGACACACTCCAAATGAAGATTGAGGTGCTGAGCAAATGAAGCACTTTACTTTCCAGACTAAGTGCCTGTTGCCCCACCTGGGCCTGGCCTGTGCCAGCTAATCAGTACACCCTCCCCACATGCTTGGCCATGCCTGCCACTCCACCCGCACTTCAGTTCTCCAAGAACCAGTTCACTGCTTGCCAACCACCGACAGCCTATTGAACGGCTCCAGCCATGCCTTTGCTGCAACCCAGAAGCCTGTAGCACAGAATGCAGACTACCTCTCCAAGTTTTTGGATGTACAGTGCTACCCAATTAACCTGCTAGCCTTTCTGAAGCAGTATGTCCCCAGATTCTAGCAGAGAATCGCACTTCTCTCTCAAAGATACTGTTTTTTGTTCATGCTGCAAGACTTTCTCATGTTTACCATATGCAGGCCTCCTCCCCACCCCAGGTCATTGCCGAATACCTCCATTTTGCCACCTCTGCTCCACACTCCCCCCAACTTCACTTGACCCCACTCTGGTTCCCCAAGGACCTTGTCTCTTTGTAGATCAACAGGTAATCCCTACAACCCAGCTTGAACAAGACAGTCCCTAGAATTTTTAACTTCTGATGTCTTATGACTTCTGAGTCACAAGCTCTGACAGGAGCTAAAGCAAAGGGTTCCCTTGCCTGCCCCAAGCTGGGGGCAAGTGGCTCCTTCTTCCCAAACAGAGGCTGGACTTGGATTCTATTTCCTGAGCAAGTCAGCAGCATCCCATCCGTATACCCAACTCTAGTTCCAACCCTCACAATTCCATCCACTTGAACAGTACCGGGATCACATCCACAGCCCGTGGGCTGTCAGCTTCCTCAGGAGCAGCCCCACCATCTGGGGCTGGTGGGAGAGGAGGTGGTGAGGATGGGGGCCCTTTGGGGTTGGTTGCTTCATAGTCCATGAGGAGCAGGGGGGCCTTCAGGGCACCAGAGGAGAGCTGGCCTGGGACGACCATCTCCTCCATAGTAATCTCAGAGGCTGGCGGAGGAGCAGGGGGAGGACTCCCATCCGGGGCACTAGAATAGGCTGATGTGACAGAGAACGTGCCTTCGGAACGCTCTGAGGGTGAAGAGGCACTGCTCAGACCTGTGAGGTGAGGGAAGAGGGGGAGGGCAGCAGGAGCCATCTGCCACTCAAGTCTCCCTGCCTCCTCCAACCAGTCTTGATACTATTATCTCCCATCCCTACCTCCTCTTCTCACTCTCACACCTGTAAGCTTTCCCTTGGCCTATTCTCCCACCCATATTCCCTTAGAAAGATTAGGGCCAACTCTTACCAGTGTCTGGGCTGGAGGATGGTGGCGACAGGGCAAGTGGGAGCTCAGCTGAAGTTTCCTGTCTCTGCAGCTCCTCAAGGCAGCGGGCAAGGCGCACATGACCCCGGCATTGAGCCACGGGCAGGGGTAGCCTGCCCAAGGAGTCGGGAATGCTCAGCGCCTGTCTGTTCCAACGGAAAAGGAGCACAGCAGCTTCCAGGTGTCCCAAGGCACAAGCCCACATCTGTGGGGCAGAGAGGAGGAGGAAGGGGTTGGAGGTGAGGACCGAGGCCCTTCCTCCCATGGCCAGGTCTTCAGTTGCTAGCCCTCCCCACTCCTCTCCTGCATCCCTCAACGGGTCTTCCCTTTGAAGTGCTGTTCCTATTGCTCACTGCTGCACATGCACTCAGGAACTAAGCATCCTCACCAGAGGGGTGCAAGAGAAATGATCCACGTTGAGCGGGTCAACCTCTTGCTCTAAGTCCAAGCTTCCGGTCTCCACACTCCTGGAGAGAATGGGAAAGGGACAAGTCGGGGGAAAAGCATGCAAAGTAGGAACAGAATTGAAGGAACTGGGGAGCAAGCTGTCTAGAAGCACTAAAGTCAGTGGGATGAGGCAGAGGCAGTCAGAGAGATGAATAAGGAGTGTAAGAAGTCAGTGTTGTCAGTGGGGATATTGAAATTCCCCCAGGTGCAAGTCCTCTTCCAGCCCCTCTTCCCACAGTGACCACAGCTCCCTTTTGACAGGGTTCCAGGTCCTCCAGCTCCTCAGTCCCCTGCACATCTGTCCCAGTGGCTACCCAGCCCCTCCCCACTGCTCCTGCTCACCGCCACTGGCTCAGAGTCTCGATGAGGCGGGCATAGCCCTGGGCAGCGGCCAAGTGAAGAAGGCTCATGCCCCGGAAGGGGCTTCCATGGGCCAGACGTTCAGGACCCCTCCAGGTGGAGCGTGGTATCATGCTCTCTACCAAGACCACCACCCGTGCCTCGAACCCAGGCCCCTGGCCTTCATCCTGCAGGACACACACCCTTATGCAGAGACCTGGGCATCTGGTCCCTTGGCTTGGGATGACTTGGCAACCCCACACCTGTCTGCTCAGCTCCTAGAGCTGGACCCCTCCACACACTTGCCACTCCAGGTTCCCACCATGTGACTTCTGATGGTTCATCAATTCTCTCAGTTCGAGTTCTGGGGTGTCCCCCACTCCCACAGCCAATCTCCAGCCCCTCTGGCAGCCAGACATGACACACCCTTGCCCATGAGCCTTCATATCAGCTCAGATCAGTGCCATATCCACTGATGGCTTCTCCCCCTCAGAACCCAGAGTCCTCTCACAGTCTGCAGAGACTTAGGGCCCACAGAGCACTGAGCCCCAACTCTCCCAGTCCCCTCCCCCACCCTTGTCTTCACCACCCTCTTCAGACCAGAAATAGTCTGAAGCCTTCATGCCAAGAGGGTTCCCAGAATAGCCACTCTTGCCACAGGGCGGGGTGGGAACAGTGACGTCAAGAAGGAGGGAGGACTGGGACAGGAGGGCAAGAAGAGTCATACACTAAAGATACTTTCTTTTGGAAGAACCACCCTGTACCCCACTGCAGACCTCCCTTGTCCTGGAAGTACCTGAATCGGGGTTGCATCAGGACCCTGGAAGGGTGCCTGCCCAGCTGCTGCAATCTCTGCCATCCGCTTCTCCATCTGCTCTAGTCGCTCCAGTATGGACATCCGGAACTGGTTGTCTGAGGGGGAACAGGTATGGGATGCTCAGAGGGCAGGGTCTAGGTGATACGCTAAACACCAGCCTGTCCCAGGATCTGGAACATGAAAACACAGAATCGCCTTCTTTCCTCTTCCCCAAACAGCAGCCCCTTTACCCACCCAGTGTTTCATACAGCCTAAGACAGCCCTTACGCTATGGCTCTTAGTACTAACCAGTGGCCTGGGGCCAGAACCCGAACCAAGACAGAGATAGGAGAAATTCCCAAACAGCATTCAGCCCCAAGCTGCCCCAGATCTCTCTCTCTCTCTCTCTCTCTCTCTCACACACACACACACACACACACACACACACACACACACACACACACTCTCTCTCTCTCTCTCTCTCTCTCTCTCTCTCTCTCCCCTCCCTTCTAGTGGAACAGTTCTACCAGCTTTTCTTGCACCAGACACTACCTTTGTCCCCCATGCTGAGGCTAAAGGATTCCAGGGTCCCCCTTTCTGTTAACCACGGCCCCAAAGAGCCCAGGGACTGTGATTTGAAAAGCATTGCCCCCTCTTCCCAGCCCCCCACAGCTGTCCACAAAGGGGATGGTGGGGAAGGAGGGTGACAGATGGAAAGCCATGTCTAGTCCTCTTCCTCCTGCTCCCACCCTGTGCATAAGCAAGCATCACCCCCACCCCCAAGCTCTACCTGTCCTCTCCTGAGATCACACAAGGAAAAGGAAGGGAGGTGGAAAGGGATCAGAGCCATGGGAAGACAGGCACAGAGACAGGGTGGAGGCTAGGGATGCTGTGGGGATGCCAGAACTGGATGACGGAGTGTGAGGGTAGAGAATGAGCAGAAAACAGGTATAATGAGGTGCGAGAGCGGAAAGGATAAACAAGGTGAAGCAGAGGACAAAGGAGAACTGCTCAGGGGACGGGCCACACCAGCAGCAGGAGAAAGGGGGCAAGCTAAGATACTGGTCCAAGGAGAAATGCAGATAGAAGAGGAGGGAGGAGGCCCACAGGAGAGACATAAGACACAGGGACATGAAAATCAGGTGGAGGGACAGTCACAGAGGACAGATGGGGCTGGAATCCCAAGGTAGGCAGACTGGAGTCAGAGGTGGGTGCCCAGACACCCACTTGGGTGTAGTGCAAGGAGTGGCTCCACGAGTGAGGCTGACCAGGGGCCAGAGCCCCACGGGAGAGAGCAGGGGTGCAGGGAGATAGAAACTAACTAATTCAAAAAGGTGACCTCAGAATGGGGAGACACCAAGAAGAGGAGAGAGAAAAGCAACCTCAAGACAGAAGCAGGTGCGGACAGAAATAATTCACAGGGATAACCAGTAAAAGGAACAAGTTTTAGACTGAAATAAATGCATGTGTATGTACGTGTATGTGCATCACTGTGTGTGTGTGTGTACAAAAGTAAAGAAAAAGGGGGGTGAATTATCACCAAGTAATGTTATAATGTATATACACATGTATTATACATATATATTATATATTCATTTTCTACTTTATGCTTTGCTGTGATTTCCAAATTTCCTATAACAAACACCTATCTTTATAAATACAGAAAAAACAGTAAGAAAATTTAATGTATGTCTAAGTATATATATGTATCTATATATACTCACACATATCTCATATATATTTGCTTCCCCACCTCTTGGCCTTGCTTGCCTAGATTCCATCCTTTGGGATGGAGAGGGGACGGCAAGAGACAAAGATGGCTCCAAGATTTACAGGGAAGAGGAGGTGAGGGAAGTTTGCTACCAAACAGAAATGACCAATGAAGTGGGAGCTGAGGGAAGAGGGATGGAGTTGGGGCTGGGTGGTGGCCACCAGAACCTCAAGGGTCTAGGAGCATATCATGCCCCAAGGTGGTGTGGTCCAACACTTGGGGTCAGAGGCCTAGGTACTCACCGTCCAGGGACAACCAGTCAAGCTGAGTACTAGGCAGTGACAGGAAGCGGCGGGCTCGATACTCAAAGAGCACAGAAGCAGAAAGGGGTCCCTCCCGCCCGGCCACCTGCAAAGACACCAGCCCTACCTCATGGGCTGGGGAGGGCAGGATCAGCGAGAAGGGCTCTTTCCCTGGCTCCCTCTTTGGCCCCTGGTGTCAGAGCCACAGATGAACATTTCCTATCTACTCCCTACTTCCCTGCTGGTGGCCCAGAGGCCCCTGGCTTCAGTGTCCTTGGCACTAACTGGGAAGGGCCTCCATTCACTTGAGAACTTAATACCTACTGTGGGCCGGAGACCCCTTGGATTCTAGGCCTTGTAGTGAAGGATGTTTGTGATTCAGCACCAAGGCCTGGAAGCTGAGTGTCAAGAGATACTTATAAACAATCTGATGGTGGTTAAACCCCTTGATTCCTCATGATCAGAGTTCAAAGATCATGACCCTGTTACCAGATGGGGGAAATGGGAAATAACTGCTCACCAGCAGTATCTAGTGAGAGCTATATCCCAGGGTCTCAATGTCTGTAGCCTTGAGAATAAAACCGCCAGGCTCTGGTCCCAAGGCTAGCAACTGGGACTCTTCCTCCTGACCCCCTGCTTCTCAGGTCTTGTCCCCTTTCCTCCCCTGCCCTATGGAACAGGGCTGCTGAGATAGACGAACACACTCAGCAAGAGCAAAGCCATCAATTAGTCATTTTGGTGGTTCTGGAGGCAGTGCCACACTGCCTGTCGAATGAAGGGTAAGGAAAAAAGCTGGTGGCAAACAGACAGAGACATGCCTTGGCAATGGCATCTAGACCGGTGCTGCCCAACAGAACTTTCCTCAATGGCAGAAATGTTCTGTATCTGCATTGTTCAATAGGGTACTGCTAGCCCCATGTGGCTGCTGAGCACTCAAAATGTGGGATGACTGAGAAATTAATTTGAAATTTTCTTTAATTTTAGCTAATTTCAACAGGCACCTGTGGCTAATGGCTATCATACTGGACAGAGCAGGTCTAGAAGCCAATGTCCTTCAGTCCCAAGACTGGCTGGAGGAGACCAACATCTCTCTCTTCCCATTCTCTCATGAGATCCCTGGATTGGAGCCAGAGATAGACTCTACCTAAGCCAGAGGACCTGGATGGATGTTAAAGACCCATTGGATCAAATGTCTGACCTCATAGGAGGGGAGACCAAGGACCCAAGGAAGGAGCAGACTTATCTAAGGTTGATTCCCCATGATCAGAGTTCAGAGACCATGACCCTGTTACTAAGATGGGGGAAATGGGAATTAGCTGCTCACCAGCAGTATCTAGTGAGAGCTGCTCTCTTGTCAGCTAAGGAGTAGATTTCTTAGACCAGAACCTAGAGCTTCTGACACCTAAGCCCAGACTCATCTGCCTGGGGCTCAGCTTTAGGACTGGTGCAGCCCTTTTGCTCTCAGAAACAATTCAACACATTTGTTCCTGGTGCTTCCTGGAAGTCCTAAGTGCCCATACATTAGTCCCTTCCCCTACTATTCCCACTCCCCATACCGGGACAGTAGCAGCGTAGGACACCAGGCTGGACAAGTGAGGCTGGCACTGCGATGTGATCAAAGACACAGGAGTAATGCTCGGTGGCCTCTGTCCAAGGACCTGTGATGAGCACCTTGACCCCACCCTGTAGACAAAAGTCAGATAGCCACGTGACTGAAGCTTTGTTGAGAAGTCTTTCACTCATTCATTCATTAATTCAGACCCTGAGAGAGTATCTGCTATGTGGCAGGCCATGTGCTACAGTCTGTGGGTACAGGGACTGGACAGGACTCAGTGGGATGATATCTGCTAGTCTGACCCTCCTCCCCAACATGCCTCTACCTGAATCTGCAGATACTATCACGGGAGGAAGTCCTTTTCTCAGGCCCTCACAGCCCTAGCTATAGCTCCTCCTTTCCTCTCTGGATGGCATAAAGCCCCACTGCTGAGGATGGGCCTTCAGCTCCCAAAGTCTGCATGGCATCCCAGCTATGTTATCTCTTCTCCAGGCTGAGCTGCCTCTCTTTCCCTCCCCATGAAGCAGACACCAAGAAAATGAAGCCCCTGGGCACGTGGGGACTCACCCAGCCACAACTAACATGTGAAAGGGGATGAAAGGGGCCAAGGACTAGCAGGAGAGACTATGGAAACAGCAAAGAAGCTTTATACTCTGTGTCCAAATAGAGGTTAGGAAAAGAACTAGCAGGAAGGAAAGCTGAGGGAAATTAGGTCACGGACCATGGGGAAGAGGGACGGAGGAGGGAGGAGAGGAGTCTGGGACTCACCTCTGGGTAGGACCACTCTGGGGAGAAGTCCGTGATGGCGCCGAGAGCAGGAGAGAGCTGGGGGGTTGGGGCAGGGGTGCTTGGAGCCTCGTCACTGATGAGCTCTCCCATAAGGTCTGGGAATGATGAAAGACTGAAGGGCTCCAGTTCGCTTGCCCCACCAGCTCCTCCAAACAAGGTCTCCCCTCTTCCTGCCCTGCCAGATGGCTCTAGGGGGGCAGGAGAGGGTGGGGTGGAAGGAGTCGGAGAGGGGACGGGTGGGGCGGCCCCCTGGGCCTTGAGCTCCGCCCCACTGTCATCATCTTGAATAAAGAAGCAGTTTCCTCTTCTCCCCCCTGTTGCTGACTGCAGAGGAGGCCCCCGAGCAGCTGCCTGGGGCTCCAGGGCAGCAGCAGGCTCCAGGGCAGGACAAGTGGTAAGGGCGGCCTCTGCCTCAGGGAAGTCTGGGCTCACCCCTTGCCCCCCTCCATATGTCTGGCCCCTCTGGGGGCTGTTGAGAAAACGATCGGGGTCAAAGGCAGGGCTGGGAGGAGCTGGTGGGGCAGAGGGCTCAGAGCCTACAACCACAGCCAAGCTCATGGAAGGCTGAGGATCAGCCTGGGGAGCCAAATGCCCGGTGGGTGTCAAGCTGCCAGTATGCTGCTCCAGTCCTGTCAGGAGGAGGATGGCGGTGCCTCCTCTTGACGAACCCTCTCGAGAGGTTGGAGGGCTAGGTCTGATCTCTAGGGGTTCTGCAAAGCCTGATGAAGAGGAAGAAGAGGAAGAAGAAGATGGGGAGGTATGTGCCTTCGGGAGCTCTGGGGGAAGTGGGGCTATCAGTGGAGGGGGCTCAGGGGGATGGGGATGAGGGACAGAGGTCAGGGTTAGAGCTCGGGGCTCCACTTTGGGAGAGATGATGCGGTGTTTCGTGCTGCTGCACTTGTGGGTAAGGCTCCCGGAACCTGGAGTGGAAAGGGGTGGAGAGGAGAGAAGGGATAAGACATCTCTTTCCCCAGCTTTTGCTTACAGGAAGCCTTCATGCATTTCCTGGGATTTTGCCAGGTGCCAGAGGTGTAATAGTGACTGTAGCCACTGGGAGGCAGCAGAAATGTTTCTCCTCCCGCTTTCACCCCCACCCCCACCCCCACCCCCCAAATTAAACAGTACTGGAGGAGCATTGCAGGGGAAGATTCAGGAAGTGGGACAAAGCTGAGAGAAATAGGTGAAGGCATAGAAAATGGACAGAACAGAATCAAGGGGTTACCAAGTAGTATAAAGCTAAGGCTAGGTATAAGTGGTAGTGCTGGAGAGGCCAGGAGTTGCTAAAAGTAGAAGGCAAATAAAGAGCAGAGGTTGCCAAGACTCAAGTGAAAGGAGCTGGGGCCAGTGTGCAGGCAGATGGGAAGACCTCTTTCATCTGGCGCATCTTGCTGGGATATGCAAAAGACATGCAAAGCAGCATGCAAATCTTAGCAAGACAGATATCCCCCTGGCTTGAGTAAGAGTAGTGTGGCTGGGCAGGAAGAGAGCTCCAAGGTCAGGAGTCACTAACCAAGGCCCCCACTGCAGAGGCAGGCATGGGTTCGGGGTGCGGGCTTGGTCGGGTGGGTGTCGAGAATCTGCTGGACCAGCTGCTCCACAGAGAACTCCTCTGTCCCGTTCCCACAGCTCCACTTGATGCCGTGAACTACAGAAGTAAGGGGAGTGCTGTGTGAACCCACAACCCAGTCTCTAGATCACCTTGATGGCTCCTCCAAGCACCTGAGATATCCCAGAGCTTCTGGTCAGATGAACAGAGGCCAGCAGCCTCAAGACTGCTGGGACACATAGCTCACAGCTGTCCTTCAGTCCCTTCTCCACATTCTAACACCTTAGAACTCACCAGGAATCCTAGCATCCCCTCAGGAAAAGTACCCTCTTGGCTTGGAGGGAAACCCCTCTGGGTGTAGAACCCTGGCCCTTTGGGAGGCCCCCGTTTCCATTGGCCCTTGGGAGTGTCATCCCAGCCCTACTGCCTTACACATGGGCTTTAGCTGTCCCAGCAGCTCCTCCCGGGACCACTTCAGCCACTCTCGCCGGTCGCTGCTGATGGAACAAAAGATGGGGCTGCAGCCCTTTCCGCAATCCTCCAGGGCTGGGACGTTCAGGTAGTGCACAAGGACGATGTCGGGGTTCTGAGAGCACAAGGGCACACACACAGCACAGTAGGGTCTGTGGTCCAGGGGACTCAGCTTCCCGGGCCCCCACCTCACCCCCAAGTTCTGGCTCTCTCCATCCCTACCCCCACTTCTTCCCAGGCTCCTTTTCACACCCAGAACCTAGACATCCTTGTACTTCATCCTTCCAGACCCCATTTCCCAAAAGCCAACAAGAGCCTGGCTCCCTGAGCTCTGCTGTTCTTACCTGCAGCAGCCAGTAGCAGCGCCGATGGAATGTGGGGACGATGGAAGAGTGAACGTAGCAGCCATAGAGACACTGCCAGGAGACAGGCTGGTGGGGGGAGGGCTAGTCTGCTCCCCAACTCTTCCTCTGTTCAGTCCCTTTGCAGGAATCCCAGTCTTTCTACCAGTTCCTCTCCAACCCTCACCGCCCCTCTGCTGTTCCCCACACCCTTCAAACCCCGGTTCCTTGAGTCATTGATGAAGGTAGAGAGAAAGGAACAGTGGGGCCAGGGCTTCAAGATGAGCTATGGGACTATCTGGAAATCAGAGGGCAGGGCAAGAACGTATCTGAGGTGAGGAAAGTGGTTTGGGAAAGAGAAACATGTGCTGAGAGGTTCAGAACTTGGACCTCTGGGGGAAATGCAAGAGAAGTGAGGGGCTGGTGTCCTCCAGGGCCTAAGCTCTGGAGGGTGGGCGGGGTCGTAGAGGGAAATGGGAAGCAGGGAAGGGGCTATAAACAACCAAAGTGAGTGAGAAGGGAAGAGGGACTGTTAGGCAGTGATGTCACCAAACCCAGCCAAGGGGGTGGAGAGGGGTGGGTGTGGGGATGAGCTGGACACCTCACTAACCTCCATGCCCTGGACCTTCAGCTTCATGTGGTCCTCTCGCGTGGTCTTCCCATCCTTCCGCTTCTTCCAGAGGTAACCATCCTTCCGGTATTTCACCTTCTTGCGGTTGTAGAGGATAATGGAGCCATTCTGAGGCCTGAGGAGGGAAGGGCTGGCCTCGAGTTCTGTGAACAGAACCCAGGATCCCTGCCATACCTCACCTTCACAGACTTTCTCACCTGGTCTTTGGGGCGCAGGATAGCCACTCATTGTGCTTCTCAAAGGTGATCAAGTAGGATGCAATCTCCTATAGGAGAGGAGGCACTCAGGTGGGCGCCCCCTTCCTAAACTTGGCCTGGCCTCTGAGTCATGCCCTCGGTCTCCCTCTCTGTTGAGCTCTGCCAGCTGCTGGAGGGTGTTGCCAGGTACCTGGCTCACTGCCCTCCTAAGGATCTCAGGCTCCATCTCAGAAGTCTAACCCTCTCTCCTTCCCTCCCTCCTAACTAGGGCCTTTATCTTGGGGCCAGGCCCATGCTCTTCATTCTCCATTCTTCATGCTGCATATTATTTTACTCTCTCCAAATCCCATTTTGTGCCACCTCTAGACTCAGAAAACTTCAATGGTCTGACACTGCCAGGAATTCTGGATTCCTCAGCCTGACTTCAGGTTTCTTCCAGACCAGGAATCAAACCATCGTTCCCACTATTTTTACCCATATTGTACCTACCATTCCTACCAGACCAGTACATTGAGTCATCTCTGAACATGCTCTGAACAGTCACCTCCTGAGTATTAGTGCCCTGCAAGCCTGCAGTACCACTTACACATCTCTGGCTCTGGAATCCTAGCCATCCTATACAGGCAAATCCCTTCCTAGATCTCCATGAGGCCCTGCTGACTACCCTGGCTCTTCCTGCATTTACAGTGAAAATAAACACATATACCCTTCTACTGACAGTTCTCCTTTAATCAAATAATCAAATCAATAACGACTGAACACCAACTACATGCAAAGCACGGTGTGTAGGGTGTGTAGGGTGGACATAAGGACTGTGCCCTCCAGAAGGAGCCAGCCCCAGTGGTGGTTAAAAGTTAGGCTCTGGAGTTAAACTACATGAAATCAGTCAGATTCCTCATCTATACCATGGGGATGATTACAGTTTGCCTGCTCTACAGCATCATCAGAGGATGGAATGAGATGAGACAGGTCAAGTGCTCAGCACGGTGCTCAGTTTGTAAGAAATTCTTTGTAGCTGGTAATATTATATTTACCCAGACAGATATGCCAAGAAGTGAGCTCTTACAAGATGCACATCTTTATGGCTCTCCTACGACTGATCCTCACAGAGCCTAGAACAGTGCACTGCACTTGGGAGTGTGGATACCCAGACCACCATTCACACCTCCAGCCCACCAGACCTTGCGGGGCCCTGAACTCCCAGGATCCCTAGAAAACCTCATTTGTATTCCACCGTAGCCGCTCTGGAGGTAACAGTGGACAGCGCGGAAGACACTCCAGCAGTTTCTTGGGGAGAAAGATCTTCAGGTGATGGCTGTTCTCTAAAGAGAATTAGAAGGGACGGCTTAGTATACTGCTCCTGACACCCTGTGACAGGCGGGGGGAAAAGGGCTTGAGTCCAAAGCACTGGGGGAAACTGAATGGATGACAAGCAGAGGAGGGATCCAAGAATTAGAGGGGCACCACAGTGCGGAGAGGAAAACCAGCTGTGCCCAAACTGGGGGTCTGGACTGTAAACTCACCAGCAACCTCGGTGGCGTCCTTGGTATTCATGGTGAGGGCTCCAGGGGGCAAGGTCACCCCCGGCCTGAGGGGCCGGGGGGAGGGGGAGTCTGTGCTGGGAAAGGAGAGAACACTGTCATGGTAAAGGCCCCCACATCTATCCAGGATGAGGATGAGCAGGGGAGAGGGTACGGAACGGAGTGGTGCTATCTGGGAGGGATGAGGCTAGTCTGTGATGTGAGAGTAGAGCCAGGGAAGAGAGGCGAGGGAGGACGCAGACATGGTGCCAGGAGCCAAGAGGAGTGGGAAGACACACAACAGAGTAATCAGGAAGAGCCAGTCAGGGTGGGGGAGGGGAGGGGCTGGCAGGGCAGGCGCTTCAGAGGTGCAACAGCCTGGGCTCTGGAGGAAGCTGACTGAGGTGGGGTCAGTCCTGGGAGCTGGAATTCAGGGCATCCGGTCCTTGGAGGATGGTTTGGCAAATGAGAGCGTGAATACTGGGGGAGGACAGGAGGTGTAAGTCCGGGTGGAGAGTTAGGCCTTAAAAGACACACCCTGAGTTTCTTCTCTATTTGATTTTTCCATGGGAAAGGGCAGATATGATAACTGATCCTAACCTACTCTCTCTCCTCCAGGTTGGTTAGGGCCTGGTAGAATCTGGGCTGACCGCCCAGGACCCAGCTTCCCACCCTCGGGACACCCCATCCTCCACCCAGAGGCTGACAGCCCTCTCCACCCCACCCCCACATCTCTCTCCTCTAACGCCTCTGCTTCCCCTGGCCTCCATCTATACCACTCAGGCTCCGGCCTCAGCCCCCACCCTTCTGGGGGAACAGATGGGAGCTGGAGGATGCTCTCAGCGCGGCTCCGCCAGGTGTCCGGGAATGGAGAGGGGGAGGAGGCCCATCGGTGCTCGGCTGGGCGCAGTAGAGCCTGGGCTGGGGTAAAGGCTACGCCTCAGGGCGCAGGTGCGCAGGCCGGACCAGGCAGCCTGCCAGGGTGCGGAGCCTGCCCGGGGGTGGACCTCCACGGCGGGGCGGTGGTCCCCGAAGAAGCTACGAGGTGGGGAGGACCCGCCTCCCGCCTGCACGGATGGATGTTCGGGATAAGCTGCGGGGCAAGTCCGCCCACGGGCGCGCGGCGGGCAAGGAGCAGTGCGGGTGCCGGGATCCCCGGAAACCCAGACAGGTCCGCCTTGGGGCCCTGCGCCGAGCGGCGCCCCCTGGCGCGGGGGAGGAGGACGGAAGCAGGGAGTGGGGAGAACCGGGAGGAGGGACGGTGGTCCCCCGGCACGGCGCGCCACGTCCGGGCCGCTGGAGCTGCGCCCCCTGGCGCGGGGGCGGAGAGGCGGGCGAGAGGCCCTGGCTCTTACCTCCCGGGGTCCCGCGGGTGACGGCGGCAGCGGCCATTCTACCCCACACCGACCCCCCCCAGCGCCGGCTGACAGCGGCGCCTAACGTCACGGCGCACGGGGCGGGGCGGGGCTTCCCAATTAAGGGGATCGGGGGTCGGGGAGGGAACCTGGGGTCAGCACACGTGGGGCTCTGGGTGGGGTGCTGGGCGGAACTGGCTTCCCGGGTCCTGAGCCTGGCGGAAGGACTGACGGGTGGGAAGTCCAGAAGGGGCAGCCGTGCCGAGGGTCGGGATTCCGCGGACCGGGAGGCGGAAATTGGCCCCCTGACGTGACCCCGGGCCGGACGAGTGGGACGCGGGCGGCCGTCCACTGCTGGGCGAGGAGCGCTGGACTCAAGAGGCCTTTTCTCTCCTGGGCATGTCTCCTGGAATTTGGGAACCCAGCCCGACTTCATCCAGAAGGTGAAAGGAGCCCTCTTCCCCATGAACCTCTCCATCACATCACCACTTCACACAGAGAGAACTCTGGGCTCAATTCTCTTGCTTTTTAATAACCGAACAGAAAAGAACACAGTGCCTGGGAGCGGGCGTGGGGGACAGGCTTTGAGGGGTCTTGTGAGAGGGACAGGTTGAGATGGGAAGCCGAGGGCACTGTTAATGCCTCATTCAGAGGATGGGAAAGGAAGTTGGGAGAGGCTAAGGAAAGAAATGCCTTGATGTCAGAACTGGGGTAGATTCCAGCCAGAACTAGTCGTGGGTCCCCGAGGCAGCGGCAGCACGTGGGCACCATGGTTTCTCCTTACTCCTCAGGCAGCTCCATTCTCCAAGGGTTGCAGAGGGGGTTTCTGCGGGCTATGACAGTGCTGTAGGAGGCCAGAGAGCTCAGCTGCCTGGAGAAACAAGACCCCTCCTGGCCCAAGGGACTCCAGGGAGACCAAAGCAGCTGTTCGGATGAGAGAAATTGAAAAAAGAATAAAAGAATGGAAACGTAGGTCTCTCTCCAGATTTCCTAGTTCCCAAACCCGTGTCTGGCTCTCACCTACTTTATTTTTGTGCTTCTCATATCCTGCTATGCAACTTGGCTTTTGACTTCCAATGTCCCTCCATGCAAGACCAGATGCCCATGTTACCCTCCACCAGTCCAGCAGGTTCCTCTCCAACTGTACCTGGGTCCGGCCAGGAGGAAGAAAGTGGTTCCCTTCCGGTGGATAGAGTGCCCTCTCCTCTTCCAGGTCAGGGTATTCGGTGCTGCTGGGGAATCCACAGCTGCCATTGTCAAGCACCAGGGGCTCAGATGCAGCCCCTGAGCTGCCCCACTGGGCCTTCTTCAGTCTGTGGAGACTTTAGGCTTAGGAAAGGGCTGCCTGGAGGCCAGGTTTCCTGTCTCTCCATTCCTTACTCTTCTGCCCTGAAACACTTCCTGCTGAGACTGAGGGGCATTGTCATTTGACTTCCAACTCTCCACCCCCAACTCTCTGCTCCCCTTGGTCTGAGGTATTTTCAGTTCAGGGACTCAGAGGTGACCTCTCACTCTCTACTCTCCTCCAGTTCTATGGAGTGCTTCGCTGTCTGCAATGGTCCAGTTTCCATTCCTTCCTGCTCATGTGGCTCATCCTCTCCATCCCTCAGTTCCCTCCTGTCCACACCATAGAAATTCTGCTTCAATTGCACCAAGTCCATGGCTCATTTCCAATCTTCAGTTTTTTCAAAGCTCTCAACCCCTTCCTTAGTTCAAACGAGCCTGTCCCCAAACTATGCTAGGCTCCCAGAGCCCAACTGTCTCTCCTTACTCATTGATGATTCTCTGTCGCCTCCTTAGATCCTCCAGGTGGTAAGTGACAGCCCTTACCCGGGCTGGGATGCTTCCAGGTCGCTGCTGCATTCCCATCAAATATGGCTTCCTTCTCTTTCTTCTAAAAAGCATCTCAGGGGGTGGGAGACCCTCAGGGGGGTACAGGCCAGTCTGTGAGCAACCAGTGGCTCTCTGTACCGGAGCAGGGGGAAAAGGAACTAGAGGGCACAACTGGGTCTCTCAGGGGAACATGGACTGAAATGGAGTCAGGGGTCTTGGGAAGCCCAGATCACAAAAATATAGCTATGATCTGGATTGATTCATAAGGATTAGTTCATAGAAAGGAGGGCTTCACCAGTGGACTGGCTGGAGGACACCAGAGGGAAGGGACAATAAGGAGGTTTGGGGGTAGGAAGGGAGTGGGTGCAATTTTAACCAAAAAGTCTTGACAGGCAGAATATTTGTCATACCGGCAGAGGTGAAACATATTGTTCCTCCATGCAGGTGGGGCTGTAAAGCACAGAAAGGGAGCTAAGTGAAGAGAAGATGCCCCCATCCATTCTGTTTCTCTCCCAACCACCTAGCTATCTGGCATTAGGACACTCAATTATGTGACCATCAGCCAGTGGGACTACTATTAGCCCCAGATACGTCTTACTACTATAAGGCTTTATGGTAGTTTAAAATTGTATAGCCTCACCTTCCCACTTCAGTTAGTCCCCATTTTCTGCATTTCTACCCACCTGGGCCTTTGACGAAGATTCTCCCAGAAGATGTCTCCATAGCGCTGGGGCGTCAGTCTGAGGCTCTGGAAAGGCAAGCTTGAGGGTGGAGATCGGCTGACCACCCTGGAACACCTGAGACAGGACAAGGTAGGCTTGGGTCTGGCTCTTCCCTTACAGGATCTACTGGCTCCAGGGATTCAGGAGTCCTGTCTTCCCAGGGGATCATACAGCTGCTCAGGCTTCCTCAAGCAATGTCCTCCCTTATCCATTTTAGCTGAGGAAGGTAGTGAGGCCTCTGATTTGAAAGGAGATTGGGGCTGGGGTGAGGGTGGAGACTGACAATTGTTTGAACCTCAGATCTTACTGAATCTCAAGTTTCTATACCCCACAACCAAAAAAAAACATATCTAGCAAGCAGGGCTCTCAAAGAGGAAGGCCCCAGCTACAAATAGGTTCATTTGGTTAATGCAAGGATCCAGGAGAGCAGAACCTCTTCCCTATCTCAGAAACACTAATACGCTTGTAGATAGGGAGGGGTGTGCAGAGCCGTTTGAGATGGTGCTCACCACTTCCAAAGCCCTCAGATTGAATGATGACTGCTCTATTGCTCTCTAGAAGGAGTGAGGGCTTGGCCCAGGCCCTTTATCTTCTCCATTTCCACCTCTCCTTAGGTGGTCTCACCCAGGCCCATGACTTTAAATACAGTCAACACACAGATGATCCCCAAATCTATATTTCCATCCTTGGCTCCTCCTCTGGCCTCCAGACTCACCTCAGGTTCAGCTGCCCATTCAACATTTCCTTCCCAGCCTAGTGTGCCCTTTACAGTCAGCTTCTGGATAATATTTTCATCTACATCCAGCCAGCCTCTTACTACTCAGATAGTTGTGAAGTAAATCTCAACTTCTGTATTTGTTTGAAATTTTCCATAATAAAAAAGTTGAAGAAAAGTCTGCTTGTGTCATTCGCTTGTTTAAAACCTTTCACTGATTTCTACTGTCCTTAGGGTAAAACCCAAACTCTTTTCAGTGGCTTATAAGGTCCTACTTGATCTGGCCTCTGCCTAACTGACTTTATTCTCCACTTTCCCTTTGATCATTAAGGTTCAGTTACACTGACCTGCTTCCTGGTCCTAGAAGATACCAAGAGCTTGT
The DNA here is from genome assembly GCF_040802235.1 of Manis javanica. Taxonomy (NCBI): domain Eukaryota; kingdom Metazoa; phylum Chordata; class Mammalia; order Pholidota; family Manidae; genus Manis; species Manis javanica. Next base: position 130,301,114 of record NC_133159.1, read on the forward strand.
TTCTTCCTTGGGATTTTTTACACCTACTATTCCTTCTCCCCCTGGTTCTTATTAGACTGGCCTCTTTTAATTTTTCAGACCTCATCTCACACTAACCTCCCCAAAAGAGTCTTTCACAATCACCCTTCCTAAACTTGTGTCTCCAAGACATTCTGTTTTCCACTATATGATACTCCTGTTTGTTTTTTTCACAGCATTTATCACTAGTTGAAATTATGTTCGTTTGTTTACACATTCTGTCTCCTCCCTCTAGAATGTAAGCTCTATGAGCAGGACCCCTATCTTTCCAATTGCTGAATCCCTGGTGCCTGAGCCTGAAAACATTGTGTTTTCAAAAACTATTTGTTGAATAAATTAAGGAATTATCAATCCTGTTCCTTATTTCCTACTCTTATTAGGGAAGATCCCAGGTGTGCAATTTTCCCTCCATCCCTTCACCATCTTCCCCACTGGGTAGGGAGGACTCACTTGGCAAAGGGGATGAAGTTGTCCCCATCTTCCTGCACCTGGATGACTGGACTGGGTTGGGTGGCTGGACTGAGTCTCCTCATTGGTGCTGGGAGAATGGAAAATGAATCATTCACTCATGTAATGGACATAGAGATGAGACCAGTAGCAGTTCTAGAGATTGTAAAGAGAATGAATTGGCCCTGAAAGAGGAAAGAGTTTTAAAGGTATTTCTAGTGTTGGACATTTCTATTAGCTGAACATACTGAAGATGGTGAGTACAGGAAATGTGAATGTGGTAAAATAAAGGAAAAATCAGTTTTCTGAAGCCAAATGTGTAGAGTAAGTGAAATTTACAGACGGCAGTTAAGTAACTTTTACTATCAATATAGGATGATAAAATGAAAGAGGATGACAGATGGAGACAAGCCGGGCAGAGGCACTTGTGGGTAGTTGGTATGGTGAGAGCTGGTAAATAAATCAGGTATGAGAGGCTAATTAAAAGTAAGTGTGGTCATTGGTGACAGGGAAGGAGGGGAAAGTCGGAAATGTCTGTAGGTAAAGGTGAGCAGAGAGGTTAGTGGCACAGAGCCACAGTTAGGGTCAGCCAAAGATGACCTGAGAGCCAGTTGCAGTGGGCAGAAAAGGTAAGTGAGAACGCAAGCTAAGTTAGGAGAATGCTTGTAGGCAGCATAAAAGACAGAAAAGAGGAATTGGAAACTGTTGGAGGTGAACAAGTATTTTTTCAAAGGCAACGAGGGATGGGCTGAGAAAGCAGTTAAGTAAGGCAAAAAATGGGGGAGTATTTAGGGCTGCTGTGGCAGATGGGACAGTTAGAGTTGACTAGTGGAGTTGAAATCCAATGTCCAGGGCCAGAGGGGAAAAGCTGAACAAGGGTCAGTTGGGAGTTGAGGGGTATTCAGACCTCAGGTAGTTGGGTCTAAATGGGTGACCGAGATCTAAGAGGCAGCCAGGGGCTTAAGGAAACTAGACAGAGTACTCAACGGCTGACCTAGGGAGTAGCCAATGCCTTGGAGGGCAACCGGAGCCAGACAGGGCAGATGAGTAGCTGAGGGATCAGGCTGGGCTGGGGAGTTGGCTGGAGCCTGGGGAGAGCGGAGGGCACGGGTCGGCCCTCTACGGAGGGAAGGGCCAGGCCTGAGGGTGTGGCTTGGGCCTCAAGTGGCAAGGAGACTGGCAGGTGGGCTGAGGCGGGCCAGGCCTTGGGCAACAGCCAAGCTTAAGAGCATAACAGTGTGGCCTGAGGAGACTCACTGAGGCCTAAGGGGGCCAGGTTGGGTCGGGAGGGGCGGCCTGGGCCTGACCGAGGGTGGCTTGGGCCTGAGGCGGCGGACCGGGCCAGCTCGGGCTGCCGCACTTGAGGGCCCGACAGGGACAGCGCGTTCGGGGGTGCCTGGCCGCTGCTGACCGCACTTGGCCACAACACCTGAGGCAGCTGCCCGGCGAATTCCAGAGCGCTAGGCCGGGCGGGGCGAAGGAGAGAGGCGGTGACTGGAGCTCGGAGAGCAGCCGGCCGGCGCCGCGCGCCTGGGGGCGGGGCCTGGGCTGAGCCGCCCCCTGGGCGGGGCTCGACGGGAGGTTCCGCCCCTTAGGCGCGCCTCTGGAGGCGGCGCCGTGCGCGGGCTCCGGGCCTGAGTCCTCTCAAAGGCCCGCCCCTACTTGCCCCGTTTCTCAGGCGCCGGTAACACACCCGGATGCCGGCGCCCTGCTCGTTCTTCTGCGTCTGCAGTTCGTTCCCTGGTCCCCGCCCGGTGGGCCCCAACAGTCCCGAGGGTATTGCCCCTTTAACAGCAGGCCGGGTCCCTTTCTCGGGGACGGCGCGCGCCAGCCCGCGTGCGCGCGCCCGTCTGTCCCCCGCCCCTCGCTCCCGCCCCAGCTCGCGCTGCCCGGGCGGGCGCCGGCCGCTGGCGCCGCTCCTACTGTCGTCCCCGGGGCGCGAGTTCGCCGCCCGCCGTCCGGGGACCCGGCGAGGGGCGGGGGCAGCCCCGAGCCGGCCCCGGATCTCCCCCGCTCCCGTCTCACGCTTCCCGGAAAGTTTGTCCCTTTGCACTCTGCCGAGCCGCTTCGGGAACCCCGCCGCGACGAGGTGAGAGCTGAATGTGGGGGGAGGGAAGGAAGGCGGGAGGGGAAGCCCACCGAGGAATGTGCCGGGCCGGGGTGGGTGGGGGCGAGTGGGGGTCCCGACTTGCGGGGGCCGGCTGGCCGCGAGACCCGGGATCATGTGGTGTTTGTGCAGCGGAGGCGCAGAGGTGCCAGGCCCTGGGCGGCCGTCGGTTGGCTGGTCAGGAGGACAGGGTCCACATGGCCGCCCAGAGGGGCCGGGATTGGGGCCTGTGTTAGAACTGACGGGCGGGCAAGGTGCAGGTGGCTTGAGGCCCCCTTTCGGGTCAGTCGGCCCCACCCGAGCCGTGGTTTCTTCCTGCACCCTACAGCTTCTTTACGCAGCGCCGGCAGATCTCTGTACCTATCTCTAGTCCTTTACCCCGCTGTCCCAAGCCGTGCCACCCTGTTCCCTGCCCCATTAACCGCAACGGCGTCGCCGTTGTGTCCCCCCCATCAGTGTCCCTGCTCAGGGTCTGGGGGTCAGGGCTGTTCTTCCTGCGACAGCCTCTGTGATTTCAGCTACACCCTTCCTGTCCTGGGACAGAGCAGCTCTCTCAGCCTTCCCATGCCCTGCCCAGGCTGGTGAGGTGTGGCACAGCAGGACAGAGGTTTGGTCCTTTGGGCCCACATGAGGGGGCCCAGCATCCCTGATCTTTCTTCGCAATCCTCCACCCTGCTGTCTGTGGGCGTGGGCTGCTCAGCCTCTCCTCCCAGGGTGTGGGCACTCGATCACCCACATTCCTGGGCTCCAGCCTGGCACCTTCCTCAGGCACTGGACTCCACAGCTCTAGCCCCAGGGTGGGTCTGGGACCTGCCTGCTTCCTTTCAGGGAGACCCAATGCACCCCCCTACCTCCACCACAAAGTCACAGGTATTTGGCTCAGGGATCCTCCCAACAAAGGAGCTCTGGGGGTTGGTATGATGGATACAGGATGACCCCACCCTCCCCTACCCATTGTCCTGGATCCTGAGGAGGAAATGCTGGGGGCTGAGCAGGGGTTTGGGACCCACAGGCGGCCCTTGTGGATCCGAGTCCTAGGCTGTACTTCCAGCCTGTGGCCTTTGCCCATCGGCATTCATTGTCTGTGTGGAGGCTGTGGGCCCTAGGTGGGAATTGGTTTCTACTTCTCCCTGGCTGACCCTGTGAGGGAAGTTTAGGGCAGGTGTTGCTTGGGGTTTTCTCCCTCTTCATCTCTCCTCTGCTCCTAATTTGCTTTAGCCCCAGAGCTCCCCTCCCTGTCTAACATTTCTCTGTTTGGTATCCTCTGTGTCTCCTTCCTTCTTCCTGCTATTACTTCTTTCCTAGCATGACCTCAGTCTTGCCTCCTCTCTTGTATCTCTTCATTTTCTAGGTGTCTGACTTTCTGCCTCCCTTCTCTACCTTCCTGCCACCCTCAGTATCTCTGCCTCTCAGAATTGCCCTCTGTCCAGCCTCTCTCTTCTCTGTCTGAACGTTCAGTACACTTGTGAGTGACGAGGAATAAAAATATCACCGTCCCTGCCCTTGGATTCACATTGTGTTTAGCCACTCCGGAGGGACAGCCCTCCTTACCTTTCCTAACATTACCCCCCATCCCTTGTCCTCCAATTGTGGAATCCCTGACACACCTCTGGAGCCACAGGTACCTCCTAACTACTCTTCCCCCGCAACCAGGGTTTCCCCCACAGCCTCAGCTGGCGTGGTCAGGCCCCAAGTGTAGAATGGGGCACCCCCTACGAGGGTCGGTGGCAGCCAGAACTGATACAGCCCCCCTGGTCTGGGGCCAGGACGCCAGGTAATAACTCTGCAGTGATGGCCCAGGTCCCTCTGAGCTGGGATATGGCTGGGGAGAGTGGCAGGAACACCTTGGGAGTCCTGAGGAGAATGACATTTCCTGGGGAGGAAGACCAGGGGACTAGGAACTGGGTCCTAGAGGGGCTGGGTAGCTGGGGAAGGTTGTGGAGAGACTTGTTCCTGGGAGAAAATGGGGGGCATTGTCTGGGTCCCCCCACTGGCTCTAATCACGTTCTCTGTCTCTGTCCTCCAGCTGAGGAGAGGGGGAGTCTTTGGCGCCATGGCTGGCGCCTCGGTGAAAGTGGCAGTAAGGGTTCGGCCCTTTAATGCCCGTGAGACCAGCCAGGATGCCAAGTGTGTGGTCAGCATGCAAGGCAGCACGACCTGTGAGTGAGTCCCAGGGCCTGGCTGGGCACTAGCAGGACAGGCTGGACCCACCATGGGCAGGACCCGGAGGAGGGCTGGGCTGGGCACAGAGCAGGTGCTAGTTGTAAGGGTGGGGGCTGGGGCAGGCTGGCCTTTCCATGTTCCCAGTCCCTGGGAGGGGGAATGTTGGCTTGTGGCCCTCCATTGCCCAATCTGGGGAGGCAGCCCGGTGGGGGGCGGGCCCTAAGAAGCCAAAATTAGCTTTGGTGACTGGAGGGGGTGGGGAGTGTTAAAGGGGAGAGATGAACTAGGACAGAGGTGGGGAGTGGGTTGCCTGGGTTGAGGAGTTTTTGGGGAGTGGGCAGAAATTGGGAGTACCTGACCTTGGTCTTCCTTCCTTTGCCCTCTCAGCCATCATCAACCCCAAACAGGGCAAGGATGCACCCAAAAGCTTCACCTTCGACTACTCCTACTGGTCACACACTTCGGTGAGGTTGTTGGGATAGGAGAAAAGCTAAGCAAAGAAAGACAGGGGAATTAGGTCCTGGGGATCACATGGCTGGGAAATAGGACTTCTGGGGGATTGGTCAGGACTGACCAAGGCACCTGGGTGGGGCTGGGTAGGATCCTTAGGTCGTGATTGGGATCAGGATGGGGAACGCAGACTTCCTTGGGATAATTAAGACTGGCAGGGACTGGATATGATCCTCAGGGATCCCATCAGGGATGACTGGGGATGATTATGACCATGGATAGGGTTTGGTGAGGCACACAGGACCTTGGGGCAATCATCAGTGATGGGGACAAGACTCCTGGGATCTAGTTACTGAGGACAAAAGTCATCTAGGGCTCCTGCTGTCATTCTCTACCTGCTTTTTACCCAGGCTGAGGACCCCCAGTTTGCATCTCAGCAGCAGGTATATCGGGATATTGGAGAAGAGATGCTGCTCCATGCCTTTGAAGGCTACAACGTGTGCATCTTTGCCTATGGACAGACTGGGGCTGGGAAGTCCTACACCATGATGGGGCGGCAGGAGCCAGGGCAGCAGGGTATCGTGCCTCAGGTATGCCCTGGGACCTGGCAGGGCAACCAGAGCAAGCACATTTCAGCTGCCCCCAGGGGAGGAAGGACAGGGGTCTGTGGATCATGGATCAGGGACCTGGCTCTTAGTGGCAGTTAGTGATAGGGAATGTGATGGGGTAGGGGCCTGGCTGCAACACGGATCCCAGGGCACTTTGGGGAGAGGCTCTTTGTCCCTACCAGAAGCAACAAGGCTCAGCAGAGACAAGGCTTTGGGGTCAAAGCCCTGGTTTTGCACCTGCTGTCTTGCCTTATCTCATAATTATTTTAAAAAGTAGTTCCCCTACAGGCTTGTGTTCTGTAGTCTAGGTGTTGACTATAGAATAAGCCAGTTGTGGATAACTGAGAGTTGATGCAATTCTCCCTGATTGAGTAGCACAGTGGCCTTGCACTGTGTTAGGATGCCTGGGTTTGCTTCCTGGCTCACCAGGTAACTGTCTGTGACCCTGGACAAGTGTGAACCTCTCTGAGGCTGTTTTTCCATCTGTAAAATGGGAGCAATGCCTCCCTCAGGGCTATGGTAAGGGTTAAACAGCCCCTTGTGTCAGGGCCTGGCCTGGTGCTGGGTGCCAGAGGTGTGCCGTGAATAGCACCTTCTCTGTGTTCACCTCCAGCTTTGTGAGGACCTCTTCTCTCGTGTCAATAAGAACCAGAGTGCTCAGCTATCTTACTCTGTGGAGGTAAGCCTGGATCTTAGTGGGAGTTGGGGAGTGGGCACAGTGTCGCTGGGCAGAGAGGAAGGGCGCAGAGTGATTAAGATCAAGGGCAGTCTTTGGAGTCAGACAGCCTGGGATCCACTCTTGGTTTTGCCAGTTACTAACTGTGGCTTTGGGCAAAATATTTCATCTTTCAGCCCCTGAGCATGTTCATCTGTGAAATTATAATGATCAAATATGCCAAATGCCTAGCGTCAGGCCTGGAGAATAGTAAATGCACAGTGCACATTATTTGCAGTGACCTGTGCCACATTCAGGGGAGTGTAGGGTAAGTGTCATGGTCAGTGTGATTGCTGGCTTTGCTACTTATTTGCTTCTTCCGCTCAGGTGAGCTATATGGAGATCTATTGTGAACGTGTACGGGACCTCTTGAACCCTAAGAGTCGGGGCTCTCTCCGGGTCCGGGAGCACCCTATCCTGGGCCCCTATGTGCAGGACTTGTCTAAATTGGCTGTGACCTCCTACGCAGATATTGCGGACCTCATGGACTGTGGAAATAAGGCTCGGTGAGGCGGGATGATGGAGTGGAGGGAAAGGGGGTCAGAGTTAGGAAGGTGAGAGGTGTGACCTAGTGACCACTCCCTTCGCCCAGGACTGTGGCTGCCACCAACATGAATGAGACCAGCAGCCGTTCCCATGCTGTCTTCACCATTGTCTTCACACAGCGCTGCCATGACCAGCTCACCGGGCTGGACTCAGAGAAGGTGGGGCCACCCATCCCCATCTGGTAGCAGGGACAGATGTCATGAAAGAGCCCTGGGTCTCCTTTGCACCTGTTCTGGGTTGAATGCCTCCTCAGACCTTCCACACCCGCTCTGCATCCCCCATTAGATCAGTGATATTTGCTTATTTGCCCTTCTTACTAAACTCCTCAGGGCAGTGCTTGGATCCCACTGTGTCCCTTGTCCCAGACACAGTGGGCATGTAAATACCTATAAGTAAATAAGTGACAAATGGATGTGTAAGCACCTTCTTGCTGTTGTTTGTATATATCCCCATTTTCCTGTCCCCTGTCCTCCCCCCTCATGTCTTTCTCCATCCCTTGCTAACAGCCCAATTCCCTTGCTGGGTGGTCCCCTGATTTGCTTCTCCCACCCCCACCAACCCCAGTTGCCTCCTGCCTCTTCCCTCTGACCCAGGTTAGTAAGATCAGTTTGGTGGACCTTGCTGGGAGTGAGCGGGCCGACTCCTCAGGGGCCCGGGGCATGCGCCTGAAGGTGAGGGGCTGAGGAGGGATGCGCAGGGCAGTGGGGAGGGGAATGGGGAAGTAGAGCAGAGTGGGAGAGAAGGGCCTCATTTCCTGCCTTCCTCATCCCTTTCCAGGAAGGTGCCAATATCAATAAATCCCTGACTACTCTAGGAAAGGTGATCTCAGCTCTTGCAGATATGGTAAGACCTGGGGGTGGGAAGAGAAGGGGCTCTGGGAAAGGGGACCAAAGGGGTGGCCCACCCTGACCCCCACTCCCCTTCCATCCTCCAGCAATCAAAGAAGCGGAAGTCGGATTTTATCCCTTACAGGGACTCTGTGCTCACCTGGCTGCTCAAGGAGAATTTGGGTGAGCAACTCCTCTCTCTCTCTGCCAATCCTTCCACTATTCTTCTAACTCCCTTTGATACATGTGACAGATTCCCATGCCACCCGTAGAATCCCGACCCCCCAGTTGTCCCATTGACTCCCCACAAACCAGGAAACAAGTCTTTGAAGATACACTGATGCTGAGATCAAGGCCACGCCCTCCCTGCCAAGCCAAGGGCCTCACTGACCTGGCTACCCAGGGCCCCTCCCATCCCACACCCACTGCTGATTTCATCCTCCTCCCACTGGTCTCTGACTGTCCCGCAGATGTGTGGTGTCTTTCTGACCTCATACCTCCTCCTTCTGACTACCAGGTTTCATGGTTAGTTCCACAACCCTTAGCTTAACCCTACCCCACACAGCAACCTACAAGACCCCTGCCTGGGCACTGAGGCCCCCTGGTTCCGTGACACAGTCTGACTTAAGACCTAGCCCAGCTAAAACTGTCTCCTCCCTTCCACTCATAGGTGGGAACTCACGCACAGCAATGATTGCAGCCCTGAGCCCTGCGGACACCAATTATGAGGAGACTCTCAGCACCCTCAGGTGGGGCTCCGGCAGGGGTGGGGCAGCGGAGGAAAAGTGCCAGGAGCTCAGAGGCTGCTCAGGACCATGCCCAGGACACCGGTTGACCTGACCCTCAACTGTATCCAAATATTTTAAAACCTGGGAAGGAGAGAGAAAAACAGCAGATCAAGGGTCACCTGTGTCTGGGCCTCACCAGTCCTGATGCTCCCTCCTGACCCAGGTATGCCGACCGCACCAAGCAGATCCGCTGCAATGCCATCATCAATGAGGACCCCAATGCCCGGCTGATCCGAGAGCTGCAGGAAGAGGTGGCTCGGCTGCGGGAGCTGCTGATGGCCCAGGGGCTCTCAGCCTCTGCTCTGGGAGGTAGGGCTTCAGGGGAGGGGCACTCAAGGATGCCCTGTGGCCTGCCTCACCCCTCTTCATTTACTTTTGCCCAGTTCAGTGACCATGAAGCCCTATCTTTATTCAGTGATGTAGGGAGGGGACACGTCACACCTTCAGATGTTATAGAGCTGAGAGGGCCAGTTTCTGTGGGGGGGAGTCAGGGTTCAGGCTGCTTCTCAAACTGCTAAAATGACCTGAGCAGGAGTAAATGGTGAGCCCTGCATTTATCATTCAAACGGTAAATCATGAAGAACAGGCTGCTTAGGGTACCTGCATTGACGGAAGTTCCTGTGAGCCATCAGGGATTTAGTGATCATAAGCCCCACAGTTCAACAGTGGAATAGTTTCTAAATGTAATGCTCAGCCTCTCTAATACCAAACAGCCTCTGTATTATTGGGTATATCTGTGTTGATCACGTGAAGTATGGGCTTTGCATTCAGTCTTGGGTCCACTCCACTGAGGACAGTCTGAGGGGCATGGTAGGGAGAACAAGGGTGTCTGTTCTTGGGAAGAGGAGGAAGGGTAGATGTGATGTTTGCCTTCCCACATACGAAGGGTAGTCTTGCAGAAGGAAAAGTATAGTCTCTTAACCCAGAGGGAAGAACTAGAAACAGCAGCACACGGCAGATATTAGCTCAACACAGCTGAGAACTTTCTGCTGTGTGGGCTAACAGTGGAAGGAACTGACTGCCTTGTCCAACTAATGAGCTTCCATCCCTGGAAGAGATAAGCAGACACCAGGTGCCCATCAAGGCTGCAGTGGGCAGGCTCCCTGCTTGGTGAAGGTTGATGTCCTCTGAAGTCGTTACATGCTGGTCCTCTGTGAGGCGTTCTCTGTGTCTTTGATCAGTTCTGCTTTGCCTCAGCCTCTTTGACCTCTTTCTCCTTTCCAGGCCTGAAGGTGGACGAGGGGAGTCCTGGCGGTGCTCTGCCCCCTGTATCATCTCCCCCTGCCCCAGCTTCACCCTCATCTCCCCCAGCACACAATGGGGAGCTAGAGCCACCATTCTCCCCCATTGCTGAGCCCCAGATTGGTCCTGAGGAGGCCATGGAGAGGCTGCAGGTGGGAAGCTGGAGCTGGTGAGGGAATGGGAGTCTAGGGGCTGCTGGGAGTGTAGTTCTCCAAAGCCAGGGTTGAGGAGGAAGAAGGAGTCCCAGGAGCTGTGTGGCCCCCATGGTAGGTGCTTGTCCCAGGCTGTCCTGATCCTTGCCTGTCTTGTGCCCTCAGGAGACGGAGAAGATTATAGCAGAGCTGAATGAGACCTGGGAGGAAAAGCTACGCAAGACGGAAGCCCTGAGAATGGAGAGGTGTGTGGGGTGGGGGCTGGCGGCTGGCGCTCTGGGAGGAGTGGGGATGGGGAGGGAGGTCAGGCCCCACAGGGAAGGGGTTCCTGGGCAGCGATGATAAGACCAACACCTGTGTGTCCTTTGCCTACAGAGAAGCATTGCTGGCTGAGATGGGGGTGGCCGTTCGGGAGGATGGGGGAACTGTAGGCGTCTTCTCTCCAAAGAAGGTGAGTTGAGGGATCAAGTGAGGAGGCTGAGGGAGGCCTGGGAGACTGGATGCTTAGAGAAGTGGGTGGCAGGGTAATGAGTTCTAATTCTGATCTTTCAGATCTCTGAATTGTCCCTCCATCGTTTCTGTCCCTACTCCTGCCACCTTCTCTCTATGTTGTCTGACCTTCTCTACCGTCCCCTCCATCTAACCATCAGCCAGAAAGGCGAGTGCTTATTAAGTGCCTGTGGCCAGGGACTCTAGAGACCACAAAAAGATAGCAGGGTCCCTGCCCTTAGGGAGATTTCAGGAGCTGCATAGAACCTAGGCATTTGAAGACATAAACTCACACACATGTGAGTTCACACATGGAATTTCTCTCTGGTTTCATAAGAAACTGGTTATAGTGGTTACCCTGGGGAAGAAGGAGAGGCCCTAGGAGATTTGAGCTAGGCTGGGATAGTGACTCACTGCATACTCTACTGTATCATTTGGACTTTGTACCCTGTACATATGTTACCTACTCAAAAAAATGCATTTTGAAAGGATAACTTGGGAAGACAGGACTGTAAGGGAACAGAGGAGTAAACCCTAAACTGTAAGACTGATTGTAAATGCAGTGAGAGCTTTGAAGATGGAAGCATCAGTGCACCTCGAGGTGTTTGAAAGCTGGCTTCTTGGAGACGGTGGTTTGGAAAGTGGAGGTTGAAAGATGGATGGGATTCGCACAGTAGAGCAAGTCAGGGAGAATGAGGCTAAGCGAACATGGTGTCAACTGAGTGGGGCCTAGCAGCACCGTCATGTGCCTGCTATGTAGTAGGTGCTCAGTCAATCTTTGCTGAGAAAGAAGGCAGCCAGGCAGAAAGGCAGGGTTGACCAGGCTTAGTTGGAGGCAGGAATGGTATTCAAAATCTTTAACTATCAGCACTGCTCAGGGACCAAGCAATCAGAGTGGACACTGGCTGTAGACAGCCAGTATTGTGCATGCTGATCAAGGGGTGATGGAGAGGCCAGTTTGAGTGAAGTAGGCACTTGCAGTCCCACTGGGCAGCCAGCCATGCCTGTCTGGTCCATATACTGTGCTCAGGGCCAGATAGGGGTTGCCTGGAGGAAGTGGTGCTTTGTAGGAAGAAGGCTCCTCCTGATTTCATAGGTCAGGGCCATCTGTGGGACTGAGCAAGCAGGGCTCCTGGAGAGGGGATCCAAGAAGAGGAGAGGGTTTGCTTTGTCTGGGCAGCCAAGGCTTTGGGGGTTCTGAGGTCTGCATCTGGAGGAGGAGCTGCCCATAGCTCTGGGCATGGCTCGCAGCCACCCTGGGGTGCTGGGTACTTGAGGAATTCTCATCACAGCTGCAAGTTTGGAGAAAATATGAGAGGAGTGGAGAGACTGTTGAGTGGGTGCTTCTTCCTTGAGAGGCTTCACATGATGTGGAATGCCACCACCTAAAGCCCTGGGACCACCTAGCAGGGTGTTTGTTTTGTTTTGGATTGTTATTGTAATGGCCACACCAGAGAGAATATTCCCATAGTAGTAAGAAGTGTATAAGGTGTAAAGGAAATCTTCCTTCCTACCCTCAGGTTCCCCTCTCAGAGGCAAACCTCCTTATCAGTTCCTAACGAATTCTTTTAGAGGCAGTCTGTGCACACGCGGGCATTCATTACAAGTGTATAATCATCTGCATGTGCCCACGCGTGGAGCCGTTCTGGAGTAGTGCTGGTTCCATACCTGACACTGTACTCTTTTTTAATACCTGAGTTTTGTCCATTCTTCATAGAAGCAGAATATGCCATCGAAGAGATGTATGATGGTTTCTTTCTTTTTTTTTTTTTTGAGAGAGCATCTCTCATATTTATTGATCAAATGGTTGTTAACAACAATAAAATTATGTATAGGGGAGTCAATGCTCAATGCACAATCATTAATCCACCCCCAGCCTAGTTCTTGTCAGTCTCCAATCTTCTGAAGCATAATGAATAAGTTCTTACATGGTGAACAAATTCTTACATAGTGAATAAGTTCTTACATGGTGAACAGTACAAGGGCAGTCTTCACAAAAACTTTTGGTTTTGATCACTCATTATGAACTATAAACAGGTCAAATATGAATATTCATTTGATTTTTATACTTGATTTATATGTGAATCTCACATTTCTCCCTTTATTATTATTATTATTTTTTAAAAAAAATAAAATGCTGAAGTGGTAGGTAGATGCAAGATAAAGGTAGAAAACATAGTTTAGTGCTGTAAGAGAGCAAACGTAGATGATCAGGTGTGTGCCTGTAGACTATGTGTTAATCCCAGCTAGACAAGGGCAATAAAACATCCATGGATGCAGAAGATTTCTCTCAAAACAGGGGGGGTGAGGTTCTGAGCCTCACCTCTGTTGGTTCCCAGTTTCTCACCTGATGGCCCCCCTGCGACTGTGCCTGTCTTAGGTTGTTCCTCCCTTGAGGAATCTTACCTGTCTCTGGCTAACCAGTCATCTTCCGGGGCCATACAGGGAAATATAAAGTTGGTAAGTGAGAGAGAAGCCATATTGTTTGAAAAGGTTAGCTTTTTACTTCTTTGCAGATTTATGCCCTGTGGCTTTTATGCCCAACATTTGTCTTGAATATGATGGTTTCTTTGACCAGTTTCCTACCATGGACATTTAGGTTGTTTCCTATTCTTTGATACTATGAAAAATATTATGGTGGATAGTCTGGGCAGTCTTATAAATAGGTCTGTTATTTGAAGAACGAATTCCTGGAGGTGGAGATTTGGGTCAAACGGTAGCCATGTAAAATTCTGATCTGTCTTGCCAAAGTGCCCTTCAAGTATTGTAACTGCACCACGTTTTACTCCCGGGAGCAACACGCAAGAAAGCCCGTTTCCTTCACTCTCCTCAGCTTTTTGTGTTTTGCCAAACGGATTGGTAAAAAAGGTGTCTCAGGGTAGTTTACTTTTGCATTTCCTCAAGGTGGTAAGGATTAACTATTTTCATGTGTATAAGAACAGAAAGCCGTTAAACTCCCTGGGGAGACGGGTTTGGAGATAGTGTCTCCAACCTGGGAATGGTCGGCTGGGGAATTGGGTCTGGGGAGAAAATCTACCATTTAGAGAGAGCCAGGAGCCTAGGGAAAGCCCCCTTTTTCTGGGGCTCCCAGCACTAGGCCTAAGGACTTCTTAAATCAGTAAGTTTCCAGCGTTGCTTAGAGCTCCCTTCCCAGGGCCTTAGGGGCAGGGCGGGATCAGATTCTGGGTCGCCCACCCCCGGCCTTGGCCCGAGCAGTTCCCAGCTTACCTGCTTGACGCATTAGGCTTCTAGGTAAGGTTTCATTTGAACAAAGGGCTCCAGGGCTGAACAAAGATTGCAAAGCATTGCCCTAAATCATGTCCCTTCTCCCTAGGGATTGATCGCTCTCAGTTTCCAGAGCCCATCCGTGTTCGTGATTCCCAGAGCAGGCCTGACAGTGCTGTCTAGGGAGGGGGCGTGAGTGTCCCTTGGGAGAAGAGGAAGAGTGTCCCAGTGATCCTTGGGGGGCCTGGGCAGAGGGGCAGATGTGGTATGTCTCCACTGTGGACATAGCCTTGGCCTCGCTGGGGCTCCCAAAGAAATATGGGGCCTCAACAAAGGGCTGTTTCCCTACATCCTGTGCTTTCCTGCCTCTGTGCTTTTGTTCAAACTCTTTCATCTGGAATGCTCCTCCTTCTGCATATCCATGTCCTCCTCACCCTCCAGGACCAGCTCCCATGCTGCCTTTTCCATGAAGTCCTGACCCCCCCCGAGTGAGTTCTGTTCATCTATTCATCTTTGCATGGGAGCCCCTCCCAGGATGTGGTGGCACTCAATTCTCTGGGAACGAATGAGTGAATGAATGAGCTAAGTCTGGGTGTGAAAAGATCAGAAACTCTACTACCAGCATCTGTTTCCCACTTGCAAATGGTGTTTCCACACCAAATCTTACCTCCCCCAGTTGACTCTGATTTCCTTACTGATGGGACAGCAGCATCTGGGTCTGACTTACCTCTGTGTCTCGCCCAGCACTTCACTAGGGTCTTGCATGTAGAAAGCCCACAGGAAATCATTGTAGAATGGAGGCAGGGGGTCTTGTGTTTAGTTGGAAGGCTTAGGAAAGCTTCTTGGAGGAAGTGGCATTTGAGAAAGACCATGAAGGATGGGAAGTGAATGATTTTGGCAGGTGGGGATGGGGGTGGAGCTGGGAGGGAGGCTGTTCCAGGCGAGGGAACATGGGTTGCAGCTCATGAGGGCTGTCGGGGATGCGGGAGGCCTGCTTCTGGGATGGGTGCTCAGCAGGTCACTAGACAGGAGCACAGAGGGGAGAGGGGCCCTGGAAAGGGGCCTGGATAAGTGGGCTGGGGACCTGACGTGGAGGAGGCCCAGGGATGTCAGGTGGGCACGGGGTGCCTCTGGAGAGTTCTGAGTGAAGCATGACACGGCCATCATGTGGTGTGAGCAGGAAGCAGGGAGACCGTAGAGATGGAATGAAGTCAGGCGGCTTGTGGCAGGATGGGCCAAGGAGGGAGGGAGACTTACCAGGCTTGGCAGGTGGTGGTGTGGAGCAGGTTAGAGGGAGCAAGGCTCGTGTGCTCTCTGGTTACGTGCTTGAGGGCACTGGGCGGGGGTGTGTGCCATAAGAGAGACAAGTCAGGAAAGGGGGCTTCTGTGAAAGGTTTCCATTGCAGAGCAGCATGGTGATCAGCCCGGCATGTGGGATGGGTTGGGTGAGGGAGGCCTCAGCAGGACCGGGCAGTGGTCAGAGGCGAAGCAGGCCTCGGACGGGCAGTGGCTGGGAAGAGTGGGGAGTCTGCTGTGAGAAACAGGTCCATTTATTTTATTTGCTTTGGAATTGAACTGATGCTTTTCATTTTTGAATTACAATTATAAAAATAATCTATGGTCCTAAGAAATTCAAGCAGGAATAAAAGGTGGGAAGTACCAATCCCTAGCCCAGTCCCCTCTGTAGTCTCCAGAAGTGGCAAGACATTATGGAGGAAGAAATGCTGAGACCTGGGGACAGAGGGAGTACAGGGAAAGCAGAGGCGAGGGTGGGTGGATGCTAAAGTCTCCGTCAGGGAGACTGGTGGACGGAGGTGCCTCTGAAGAAATGGGGCCTGGAAAGGGTTGCCGGCCTGGGTGGGTGGGCATAGATGGGTGGGGACCATTTGTGGACCTCTTGAGTGTGACAACTGGGGGGGGGTCAGGCTGCCCTGAAGGTGGTTAAGTGTAAGTGGGAGTAAGGAGGTGGAGAGCTCTGCAAGAGGGGAGGGGGAACAGCAGCAGGCTGGGAGCCCAGAGGGGTGTCCACTGAATCTTTCTCCCCCCTTCCCCTTCCTCTGTCTGGCTCCTACATCCCACCTCTGACCACCCTGCTCCCCCCAGACTCCCCACCTGGTGAACCTGAACGAAGACGCCCTGATGTCTGAATGTCTGCTGTACCACATCAAAGACGGCGTTACCAGGTAGTGCTCACGCAGCCTGTGGGCAGCCTGTCCTGGGATGTGGTTGCAGAGGGGCAGCCACACTCATGACTCCCTTTTCTGGTGGCCTCACTGAAGACCACCAGGGCTTCCTGAGCACTGGTGAGCCTGGCTTCTCAGTGGCCATCCAGTCTCTACCCACTGCTTTGGTGTGGGTGAAACACCACCTGGGAACAAAGTGGCCCTGCTCTTAAGAAAAGCTCCTGATGTACTGGGCGAAGGGTAGGTGGGACACACAGGCCCCTGCATTCCGAGCCCCTGGCACCACTATCTTGGTGTCCCTTGGTGGGACCTTACCTTGGGGGCAGATGGAAAACATGCCCCTGGCCCCATGTTGATGGGCAGTCCCCACATGGCGGTAGCTTCACTGGCTAATGCTCACGAAGCCTTGGGGCTCAGCACCTCCTGGAGTTAAAGGGCTGAGGGTATCCTTTCTCACCTACAAGCATGTACAGCTGTCCTCAGTTATCATCAGGGTAGGGAGTGAGCCCTCAGGGGGATCCGCCCTGAGGATGGATGGGAGGCCCAAGACTGAGCCTCCCCGACACCCCAGGTCGCCTTTTTCCCTCTGCTGTATCTTACAGTGAGTGAGGATGTGGGCTTGAGTGTCAGGCAGACCTGGGCTCCAGTCTCAGGGTCACCACTGTCAGGCTGCATGATCTTTTGCAGGTTACTTTGCCATTCTGAGCATCAGTCTTCTCATCTGTGAAACAGGAATAATTAAGCTTGACTTATTGAGTTGGATAAACTTGTATTTAGAAGAGGCTTGGCGACTATCTGGCACCTGCTCAGAAAATGTTGGCTGTTGTTTGTCCAGGGTCGGCCAGGTGGATGTGGACATCAAACTGACCGGGCAGTTCATTCGGGAGCAGCACTGTCTATTCCGGAGTATCCCTCAGCCAGACGGAGAAGGTAACGGCCACTGAAGACAGACACCCTGCATGCTGAATACAGGGGCCTGGGTTGAGCACAAAGTAGATGTGCCTTGGCCCTCAGTGGGACTTTGAGCCCATAGTAGTAAGGGGCCATTAAGGGCCAGTGGTGTGCACTCACCCTGAGAGAAGACCGCTGCGATGGGGAGGGAGTGGCCAGGGTCCCCAAGGCAAAACAACACTAGAGAGCACGCCAGAGGGTGGGCTTCTAGTGAAGAGGAGATCCTGCCCTTTCCCTTGGTTTTTTAGTCTCAGACAACAGCCTGGGTTGTTTTTTTAAAACCTGTATTTATTTCAGAGGGAGATCTGACTTTCTCTCCAGAAAACCTGCTTCTATGCAGCTATGACTGAAAGTTTCTGGGAGTTGTCAGCTCTTGTATCTCTCTGGTTCCAAAGCTTTCAGAGATTTTTAGCCCTTATATGGCCACAGCAGCAAAAGCTTTTAGAAATTGCAAGCCCTAAGGTGAAGACAGTAAACTGATATATCAACAACACAATACTCATGTGATTCAGGGCATATTTTGAGGTCACCATTTTGTCCTAGTTCAGTCATTTAAAAAAAATGAAGTGATTTGGGTTCATGTAGGCCTATGTGAAGTTGAGCACTGGGAAATGAGTTGGGCTGGGGAGGCTGGGTGTGTAACACGTGAGCCCTCTGTCAACTTGAGCTGTGCAGTGCACCTCAGATCTGGAAGGAGTGCCTGGCCTAACACCTTCAAGAGGACAAAGAGATGGGGCATGCATAGTCAGTACATTTTTTTTTTTTGAGAGGGCATCTCTCATATTTATTGATCAAATGGTTGTTAACAATAAAATTCTGTATAGGGGACTCAATGCACAGTCATTAATCAACCCCAAGCCTAATTCTCAACAGTCTCCAATCTTCTGAAGCATAACGAACAAGTTCTTACATGGTGAACAGTGCAAGGGCAATCATATCACAGAAACTTTCGGTTTTGATCATGCATCCTGAACTATAAACAATCAAGTCAGATATGATTATTCGTTTGATTTTTATGCTTGATTTATATGTGAATCCCACATTTCTCCCTTACTAGTACATTTTTAAAATAAGGAAAGACACTATTGTGTGGCCGACAGCTCGGGTTTGAGATATGCCTCACGGGCTTCAGTCTGGTTCAGGGCCAGCAGGTTAATGCAGTGGTTCTGGGCTGGTTCAGGTCTCAGTGGCAGCAGATGTTTCCGGCATTGCAGCTGCAAGCTATTGAATCAGTTCACCCCAGTGAGTTATTGCCAGGTTCCTGTTCTGTGGTTATGTCAGGCTCTGTGCTGGGCTGACACCAAAACCATACAAGAGTGGAGTGAGCCCACCCCCACAGGGGCTTAGAGTGTGCTTAGGGAGACGGTAGGTGTGAAACGGTTATGTCAGAGTGGAATGAGCCCATGAATCTGTGCCCCAGAGGGTAGGGGCTACATAGCCTTAGTCCTTTTGGGTCTCTTGTTACGGGAGGTTTAAGACTTCACCAAAGAGGACAGGCAGAGAGGAGGCGGGCAGTGCAGACAGAGCTATGGGCATAGAAGAGTAGTTATTACTCACTGGCCATCTACTTTGGGCCTTTGCATTTTCTCCTGCAGCTCCCAGGTGAGGGAACTAAGGCTCCCAGGGGTCAGGGAGTTTGTCCAAGACCACACGGCTGAAGGTGGCAGAGCTGAATTCCAGCACAGCACACCTGGCCCCAGGGGCTGTGCTCTGAGCTCTGCCTTAGTGCAGATTGCTATGGGTTCGTGGACATGGCTAGGCTGGGGCAGTCCTCTCACCTGGCCCCATTGCTCTCCATGACCCGTATCTGCACCTCCCCTGACCTCAGATTATCTGCTGATTTACATTATCCTCTGATCAGCTGGAAGTGATCTCTGTGAGAGCAGAGATTTTGGTTTTAATCTCCATGTATTTTCAGGACCTAAAATAGTGCATTGCATATAGTAGGAGCACAGTATATTTGTCAAATGAATGAAGAATTTGGGGGTATGGTGGGAACTAAGGGTGGGGATAGACTGGCACCCGTTATAGCTACCCCGTCCCCTCCTCTGCCACCTTCCATTGCCGTTCCCAACACACGGTGATGCCTCACTTTTCCCTATCTGTCTGCTCCGTCTGCATCATTTCTGTCCCTTGAAGTCCGAGTGCCTCAAGCCTCGGCTCAGAAGTTACCACTTTCCTGTGCTCATTCCCAGCCGTGTGCCCCTGAGTGCAGTCCTCTCTGCTCCCTTTGTGCTCCTGTAGTATCAGTAGCCCCATCTCTGCCTCCTGTTACAATTCATCCTGGTTTGTTCATTTAGTCTTAATAACAAGAACTCACTTTCTTGTATCATTTTGAGCCTTTCAACCATTCTGTAAAGAAATACCCTAGTATCTTATTTTCTAGAAGTTCACAGAAGTCATAGAAGTCAGATGACTTGTTCAGCATCCCTCAGCTAAGGAGTTGCAGTGGCTTTGGGTTACAGGGGTCCCTCTGTGACAATGGGGCACTGCCACTTGAGGGCAGGGAGCTGCCTCCTGTGTCTTTGTGGTCCCAGCAGTAGCAGGCTCTGATTATACAGAAGACAGGAGCACCTTGATGGATGATTAAATTGGATTGCCTTTATCTTGTCTTGTGAAGACAGTGGTCTGTTGGCTGTAGCTTGAGAAAATAAGTAAGGCGGCAGTTTGCAAGATCAGACAGAAGTGGGCTAGATGCCTTTTGGAGGAATCCAGGCCTGGCCAGGGAGAACATTAGTTGGACAGGAAGGAATGGACATCTGGAAGGCAAAAATGACAGGGCCTGCAGACTAAGTGACATGGTTGATGAAGCCCTCTGAGAATTACTGGTTTGTTGGGGAGGATGGTGGTGGGAGAGAGGGAGCTCCCTGCAGAGGCTCCTGGAACTGTAGCTGGGGCTCTAACCCTCCTTCTGCTCTTCCTTTCCTGTGCTGCCTGCCACCAGAGGGGCCATGGCACCCCCGACAGGTACTGGCGGGAGGGACTGGGGTGCATGTCTATTTTGGGGGGTATTGCAAGATGGGAACTGACCATAACCCCTTTCCCCTGGGTCTAATCACTCCATTTCCTCTCTCCCTCCGCTCAGTGGTGGTCACCCTGGAGCCTTGTGAAGGAGCAGAGACCTACGTCAATGGGAAGCTTGTGACTGAGCCACTGGTGCTGAAGTCAGGTAGACGCAGTTCCCCAGTGAGGGTTCTGGGGCATAGCTGTGTGTAGGAAGCCCCAGGCAGAGTCTTTGGGGTGAATCCTGGGGCAGGACTTAGAAAGAAACCAAAACTGCATGGGACTATGTAGAAGGCACTGGGAAGAAGTGCTGATGAAGAAGCAGGTTCTGGTTTCTCCTGTGGCCCCTGGGAAACAGAGGATGACAGGCTCCCCTGATTCCCTCAGGCTGTCAGGACAGGGTGCTTCCTGGAGTCAGTGGGGGAGCCTCAGCTCTGACTGCCCTCAGATTTGGGGTGATGGAGAGGTGGTGGTGTCAGGGTCCCTGGCATTTGTGGGCAAGGGCAAGGCCCTTTATACCCAGTGTAGGGATGGGTTTGCTGCTTTGGGGGAGCGAGTCCACTTTTCCCTCCTCCCGCATCCAGGGAATAGGATTGTGATGGGCAAGAACCACGTTTTCCGCTTCAATCACCCGGAGCAGGCACGGCTGGAACGGGAGCGAGGGGTTCCCCCACCCCCAGGACCGCCCTCTGAACCCGTTGACTGGAACTTTGCTCAAAAGGAACTGCTGGAGCAGCAAGGCATTGACATCAAGCTGGAGATGGAGAAGAGGTGCGAGGAGCGGGCGCTCCTGCTGGGCCCCCAGGCCCCCCCTCCCTGGCTGCCCGCCCCCAGGCCCCAGCGCCCTCCTGCAGTCAGATACCCCGTGGGGGTGGCTGCATACCCCACACAACTCTTCCTCTCTCCCTTGCAATCGCAGGCTTCAGGATCTGGAGAATCAGTACCGGAAAGAGAAGGAAGAAGCGGATCTTCTGCTGGAGCAGCAGCGACTGGTGAGGGGTGGTCTGGGCTGTGGGGTGTGGTGCAGGCAGAGGTGGGATGGGCCTCCCCATGAGCCGCACTCCATGTGGCTCAGGCTGTCTGAGCCAGAGTGGGGATGGGGGGTGTCTAGGAGGAGACAGTTTTAAGAGAAGAGGACTGGGGTGGAGACTGTGCAGGGAAAGAACAGTTCTCCCAGCTGACTGTGGCTTCCTGGGCTCCAGCCAATCCTGTGCCACCTTTATGACCTTTACCATGTCTCAGTGCCACCTGTACTATTACTTCCCTAAGACTGTTCTTTAAGTGGACTTACTTTTGAGCCTTTAACCTCTTCCTGAGCTGTAATATACATGCATGGACCTTGGACTTGGTGAAGCTACAGCCAGCCCTTCTCGGTCACTCTCTGCGGTCGCTGAGCCACCCACTGGTGTACTCCAGTACTGTCATTATTTCCACAGTATAGGACAGCAGAGGCTCAGCAGTCCACCAAGGATGCGTGGGTTGGCAGGGGTTTCTGGTGTCTGTAGGGCTCACGGGCTCCAGGATGTCTTTAGCCCTCTCTCCGGCTATTTCTCTGGCTGCAGTATGCCGACTCTGACAGCGGGGATGACTCCGACAAGCGCTCCTGTGAAGAGAGCTGGCGGCTCATCTCTTCCTTGAGGGAACAGCTGCCCCCCACCACGGTCCAGACCATCGTCAAGCGCTGTGGCCTTCCCAGCAGCGGCAAGCGCAGGGCCCCTCGCAGGGTGTATCAGATCCCCCAGAGGCGGCGGCTGCAGGGCAAAGATCCCCGCTGGGCCACCATGGCTGACCTGAAGATGCAGGCAGTGAAGGAGATCTGCTACGAGGTGGCCCTGGCCGACTTCCGCCACGGGAGGGCTGAGATTGAGGCCCTGGCTGCCCTCAAAATGCGGGAGCTGTGTCGCACCTATGGCAAACCAGAGGGGCCTGGAGATGCCTGGAGGGCCGTGGCCCGGGATGTCTGGGACACGGTGGGCGAAGAGGAAGGCAGCGGAAGTGGAGGTGGCGGCGGTGAGGAGGGAGCTCGCGGGGCAGAGGTGGAGGACCTCCGGGCTCACATCGACAAGCTGACTGGGATTCTGCAGGAGGTGAAGCTGCAGAACAGCAGCAAGGACCGCGAGCTGCAGGCCCTGAGGGACCGCATGCTCCGCATGGAGAGGGTCATCCCCCTGACGCAGGTAGGGAGGCCCAGCCCCGGCTTTCTCCCACCACTGCCCCCAGCCTCCCAGCCTTCCTGTCTTCCCTTAGGAATCTGGACCTCTTATCTCAGATTCCAGCCTCCCTCCCCTCTTCCTGTAGAAAGTTGTGCTGGAGTGTGACACAGCTCTTCTCGGAGTACTCAATTGACTGCCTGCCACACAGTCCCCAGGGTACTAACTGAAAATATGGGCTCCTGGGTTCCACCCCAGGCCTGAGTTGGCATCTGTGGGGATGATTCTGCATTTATTGCTGAGGGACAGTAAAGTTTGAGAAGCACTGACATATAAAGTGCACGGTTCTTAAGTTACTGCTGGTCACACGCATGTATGCTCTTATTACCGCCCGAGGCTGTTTCCTATGTGGCTGGTGTGCTGAGGGCTTTTCCTGTGCTACCTCATTTAATCTTCTTAACAGCCCCGTGAGTGGCAGTATTATCACCAGTCCTCGTTTTGCATATATTCACTCAACAAGTAATATTTGAGTGCCTACTGTGGGCCGGGTATGGTGTTAGCAGCTGGGGTTACTTACAGCAGACGACTTCCTGCTCTGCTCCAGCTTGCCTCCGGGGGGGGGGGGGGGTGACAGTCAGTCATGACACCTCCTGGTGTTACGAAGGCTTACGTCCCCAAACACAGCTCCTGCTCCTCTCCATGTTCTCCATGCCAGCCCCTCTGGCTTCCCTGTCCTCTGAACTTGCTGGGCCTGCTCCTGCCTCAGGGCCTTGGCACCTGCTCTTCCTTCTGCCTAGAATGCATTTCCTCTGACAGCCTCACAGCTTGCCCCTCACTTTCTTCAGGTGTTCACTACAATGACAATTTGTTCTTCACAGCCACCTCCACCCTGAGTCCTCCACCCATCTGCTCTGTTCTTCTGAATAATTTATTTAAAGCATATTATGTAGTATATTGCAAATACTTCCATATAACATAAATAACAGTAAGAAAAAATATATATATACTTACGTTTAACTTTCATGTTGAAGTGTGATACCCGTGCCAGACCATTTATTTTCTCATTCTTTTGTCAGCTGTCTCACCTGACTGAAATGGCAGCAGGTACTTGCCCTCCCTTTTTATTGACCTCTGTACCCCCACGGCACCTCATTTATTCAGCAATATCTGCTGAGTGCCTTTTAAATGCCAGGAACTGCTCTAAACATTTCACATGGTTTAACTCATTTAATTCTTACTGCCACCCAGGCAGCAGGTACTTATTATTGACACCATCTTACACATGGGGAGCCTGGGCACATGTCTGTTACAGGGCAGAGACCCAGATCACATAGATAGGAAGTGGCAGGCCAGGGTTGGGCTCCGAATATCTGCTTCCCTGGCCTGAGCTCCTAACCCATTATTCTTCTAGCTTCCTTAACCTCCAAGCCCCTCCTGGGGCCCCTTGACATCCAGGTGCTCCAAGCCCTCTGACTTGTCCCAAATCGTATGTGCTCAGGACTCTATCCACTCTCCTCATGTGCCTGTTTTCTTACTCCTTCATCCTCCCAGGATCACGACGATGAGAATGAAGAAGCTAGTGAGGCTGCCTGGGCCACGGCCCAAGGCTCAGAAGAGGTGGAGGAAGAAGCCCCCAGTGATCAGGCCCCCTTGGCCCCGCCCTCCTCGCCACCCCTGTCAAGCTGGGAGCGGGTGTCACGGCTGATGGAGGAGGACCCTGCTTTCCGTCGTGGCCGCCTCCGCTGGCTCAAGCAGGAGCAGTTGCGGCTGCAGGGACTTCAGGGCTCTGGGGTCCGGGGCGGGGGACTGCGTAGGCCCCCAGCCCGCTTTGTGCCCCCTCACGACTGCAAGCTGCGCTTCCCCTTCAAGAGTAACCCTCAGCACAGGGAGTCCTGGCCAGGGATGGGGGGCGGGGAGGCCCCGGCTCCACCCCAACCCCCTGAGGAGGTCACTCCCCCATTGGCCACCCCTGCTCGCAGGCCTCCAAGTCCCCGCAGGTCCCACCGTCCCCGCAGGAACTCCCTGGACGGAGGGGGCCGGTCCCGGGGAGGGGCTTCTGCCCAGCCCGAGCCCCAGCACTTCCAGCCCAAAAAGCACAACTATTATCCCCAGCAGTCCCAGCCATACCCAGCCCAACGGCCCCCGGGGCCTCGCTACCCCCCATACACTACGCCCCCTCGAATGAGGCGGCAGCGCTCAGCCCCTGACCTCAAGGAAAGTGGGGCAGCCGTGTGAATCCCACATCCTGGGCAGAGGGCCTGGCAAGGCCCTTGCTGGGAGGAAAGGAGATGCCTGAAACACTGCCTCCCCAGAAGCTCTGGGGCAGGGAGGCCCTAGAGATGACAGCGAAGGTCCGAGTAAGTGATAGAAGCTGATAGAGGCCGTGAGAGTGACTGGGCCGGAGGCCAAAGGAAGGAGGAGGGCACGGGGTTGCCAGGAGCAGACCAAAGTGAAGGAAGAGCAATGGGAAGCTGCCTCGGGGCCACCTTGTGGGGTGGGGGGGTCCCACAAATGCTGCTATGGGTGGGGTAGGGATCTGGGGGCTGCGTGGCCAGTGTTTGACTTTCTTTTCAAGTGGGGGCAAGGGGAAGAGAACCTTGCATGAGGCAGGTTCTCCCTGGCCCTGTCCTGTCTGTCTGTCTGTGGTGGGTTTGTTTCCAGGGAAGTGTGGTAGGATCACAAGTCATTCCCCTCCCCTTCCAGGCCCCCCTGCTATATTTGGGGGACCTGTCTGGTTTCTGGTTTGGCTGGAGTCCCATGAGGATGTGGGACTCTTCAATAAAAGAGCAAACAGGGAGCTTGTTCCTGGTGGTGGTTTGGTTTTGGTGTTTAATGGAGGTGTAGATTACTTAAGTAAAATGCACAGTTGTTAAGAGTGTGGCTCAGTGAGTTTTTACATTGGTGTGCACCCACTCAGTTGCCATCCAGACTAACATACAAGAATGTTCCCCCCTGTGGTTTCTTGAGCGTTCAACATCATGTCTCATTTCGGAGGGCATAACCAGTTTCCCTTCCTTCATTTTTGCCTACTCAGCGTCTCCACATGTGGCTGCAGCACCACTGTCATTGTGCTGGACACAGGAGGGATGAGGGGAGGCAGAGGGAGTACCAGCCTGTCAATGCCTAACCGACTGTTCCTAACAGGAAATGGAGGAATCTGGGGAGCAAGGAGCTGTTCTGCTTCACCGAATCACTTAACTGTTTGAAAGGCCTCCCAAGTAGCCGCAGTTTCCCCAGACACTGCTCTGTCTTGCATGTGTTGAACAGTGAATGGGTCAGTTGTACTGCACCTACCTGATTACTTTCATCCTGATGTTTCCTGCCTCTCAGCAGGGTGCATTCAATATTCCAAGTAGTATTTTGTCTTATGACTGTTTTCAAGAAAGATGCTGCCTGCTTGTTTAAATGTTCTTGCTCAGAAGAACAAACCCACACCACTTTAAACCCTGGCATAAAGGTTTGTGGGTTAAACTGTTCTCCTGGCCTGTCTGCACCTTGCCAAATTCGGGAATCCCCATGCTTTCCTCCTGTTTCTCTAAAATCTATGGAGACAGGTCCTTTCACTACATACATTTGAAAATTTGAGCTGCTTGCCCACAGCCTCCTGATGTCAGTTTTAGGAGCAAGGAGCCAAAACCATAGACAATATCCCAGTTACAGCCAAACCACGGCTCTGGGCAAGGGTCTAATTATGTTTACTCTTGGTTTCTGCCCCCTGGTGCTAGCTACTTGTGTTTAGACACCTTTGACTGCCAGGTCTTCAGGGACTTAATGACAGTGACCCTGAGATCTGGAATGTAATGGATAGTTTAGTGACAGTGTTTACTCGAGCAGTTTACAGTCTGGTCAAGGAGACTAAATGTGAGCAAGAAGATGATAGAATCCAAAGTTCTCTGTAGGTCAGGGGAAGTTGAGTGGTACAATGCTGTAGTTGAGATGGGAAAAGTAGCTCACTAATTTAGAATACACTTAGGTTATTTTTCTCTAAAGACTGCCTTATATAAAAATGTTATTTACCATTTTTCATCTATTTCGCCCTTCCAGTCAATCTTTAAGTGATGGACTTTGGATGTTATTCAGAGAAGTGCCCACTGATCGATCTATGCTACACATGCTAACATCCCTTATGCATATTATTCTTAAAACAACCCTGTAAAGTAGGTCTCCTTTTGTCTCCATTTTTCAGATGGGAAGAAGACTGAGATTTCAATAGATTAATGAGTTGCCTAGATCATACTGTTCTTAAGGAGTTGCCCAGGGTCATACTGTTCTTAAGAGGTGAAGTTAGGATTCTAACTGGGCTCGACTTGACTGAAGCCCTTGCTCCATCCCATGCCTCCAGGACATCAGACGGCACTTTCCCTTCCAGTAACCACCTTGGCTTCTCCGTTAGGTCTCAAATGTTCAATTGGTCAGCCTCTCGTTTCTGGCCTTCCTCCCCAAAGTTGCCCTGTGAAAAAACGAGAACTGCCATTTGTGGGCCTCCTCCAGAACCATGGGTGGAAGTCACCAAGATAGTGGGCCAGTTTTCTCACTCAGTTCGGACATTGCCACAATTTCAGCCTTGGGTCCCTGGGAAATCCAGTTTGCTCTCTTCAATTTCCTCTTTAGAGGCCTTTTGTTGATTGTTTGGACTTCTTTCACCTGGAGTTTTTATATCTCGAATACATTTGGGGACCTCAGGACTTTTAAGCCATCTTTTTTATACCTTACACATTTTTTTCTATCTAGTTTCTAATTTGGTTTAGTTTGAAATTGTTCTTTCCCCTTTCAAAGCTTTAATGTCTGCAGCCACCTGATGACTTATTGGTTCAGGGGGATTGTGCATGTTCTAGTCACCATCTCCCCAAGCCCCCGATTCCCAAACTGGGTCACAAACTCTGCTTGCACCATTTCCTTCACATGGAGTCTGAAGCCCTAGGCATCACTGGAGCCCTGCTTTCTGTAGCAGCAGATTTTTAGGGAACGCTACCCAGGAAGGCTGGCTTTAAGTATCCTGCTTAACCTAACTAGGCTCACAGGCTCTCCCTATAGCCATGGTAATCTGCTGCTCCAGTAACATCTCTGGCTACCCACTAAGGTTGGCTTAGTGTTTGCCTCTCTCTAGGTCAAGGACCAGCAGACTGTCTCATTATGCAAGTTGTGGCTCCTGCTACCCACTGTCTTTTGAAAGGCAGGAGGAGACTGGCATCATCTAGATAGTATGTCTCATCTAAAGATCTGGTCACCAGATGGTTGGATGTGTTGAACCGTGAATGGTGAAACTGCTTCTCTCACCCCTTAACAAGTGCACAGTTGTAGGGGCTGACATTAACATGCAATGTGCCTGATAGCCTCATCAATGTGGACTTCCACCTCAGCTCCTCCAGCTCCTTTCTCCTGCTCCCCCTTAATTCTGGGGCAGGAGCATGTTTTCAGATACCTGGGAAAGTCTTGCCCTGAGTACCTATAACTCCTAGGCTGTCGTTGGGTTCCTGCCTGATGCCCCAGCACACAGACTAATTCTCATGCCTAACAAGATGAGATTCTTTAAAAATGACTGTGGAAACAGTTCTGGCCATTCTGGCGCAGCCCTAGCTGTAAAAGCAGCCCTCCTTCCTCCACGTCCAGGGCCTCACCTGCAATAAGAGCAGGGCAGTCAACCTTTGGAACACACAGGCCTTAGCACTAATCAGCTGGGTTACTCTGAGTGAACCACCCGCTTTGGGCCCCCGTTTCCTTCTCTGTAAAGAGGGCTAATAACCCAATGGAGCCGTTGGGAAGATTGAATGAGGGTAACACGTGTAAAGGGCCTAGCACACATTAGGAGCTCAAGGTTGGTGCCCTCCTTTCTCCCTTGTTCTGAACTGGAGCTGAAGCCTTGGGAAAGAAGGCAGATGCTGCAAAACGAGGTCAGGTCCCAAAAGTCATCAAATCTCCTCCAGTTCAACCCTCCTCCATGCCTGGCACCCCCTTACGCACTAGAACTTCTCCCCCAAGCCCTGTTCTTCCACTGCTGTCCGCCAGCGGGAGAAAGGCGCGGGTTCTCCGGCGGACCGCTTTCGCTTGCGCGTTCACAGAGCCTTGAGAGCGCGCGGACTTTCACAGAGCCTTGAGAGCGGGGTGGCGCGCTCACGCGCAGCCGGCTGGGCGTGCACGTCGCCAGAGCTGCGCTTTATTTTCCCACGTGGCGGGAGATGCTTGGGATTGAAGCTGGGATACAGAGGAGGGCAATACGGGGCTGAGAAGTAGACGCAGGGGTCTGCGGGGATTTGTTCTTCATCCGGGGCCAGCTTTCGTCTTCGTTTTCGGGAAGCGATGACCTGATTCCCTTCAGGATTAGCATGTCTTCCCCATGATGGATGCTCTTAACTCCAAAGATGGGAGAGAAGGGACATTCATTGAACGCCTTTTGCCATAGGGACTGTGCAAAGGAAGCAAGACCAACCGTAGGGGAGACGATGCTCACACTAGAGAAGGTTTTGGATTGGGGTTTGCTTTGTTTGAAATTTAGCAAATACAGAAGAGTAGAAGAAAATGGAAAGAATCTGCATTTCCTCACCCCCAAAGAATCCATTGCTGTCTCCTGAAAATGTATCCTAAAATGTTCAACATATATTTATTGAGCACCCATCTGTGCTATGCACTTAGCATTGTTAGGTTGTGGGAGGACTACGGTAGGAAAAGAATGATGACTCGGAAACAGTTTTTAGAAGTCTGGGCAAATGTGCATGTTAATATGTTAAGGGGAAATCCCATAGCGAAAGCTGGAGAATTATTTTACTAAGAAAGATTTTGGAAAAGAAAACCAATGAAAGAGATAAGTAATGGATGTAATAAAGGCATTACAATCTGTGTTCGAATCTAAGCACACTAGAGGTTATGTAAGTGGGGGAATTTTTTAACCCAATTCTCTGATTTTATTAATTTTTTCTTGTAACAGTTTTGATTTGAAAATCACAAAATAATGCCTATTAACTGTATACAAAATTATAACCATTATCAGAATTTCAATACTCATGAGGAAAATGAGGTCCTTCTTCAGAATCCAGTAGAATAGGCTGAGACCAGATCTGAGATACTAGATTTCCAGGCTGTTTGTGTTGTATCATAATAACTGTGAGAAACACACTCACTGGTCCAAATTCAATAAGTGGACACGGAGACAAACAAAACAGCAGAGCGAGGCTTTAATGACCGTCTTGCAGGATTGGGAGTCTGGTGGGCAGGCACACCTGGGGAGTTTGGCGCCAATAATTTATCTCCTGGTGCGCGAGTCCTTCCCCTGGTTCCTCATTGGCTGAGTACTACAGGGTTCACATTCTCTTCTGGCCACCGCCTAAGCCAGTTATATCTTTCCTTTCATTTGTCTTAATCCTATTGGTAGGTTTAAAAAACTCAAACAGGTACAGCCAGGCCCTTATCAATTCTCCTACCCCCACCCTCAGTCTGAGCAGCTTCCACCACGTGGCCCTTTGTTAATACCTTACTGTTAAAATGTTTAAACTTACTAGTGGGAACAAATCACATTTAGGTTTTATACTCTTTCCGAACAATAACTAAATGTAGTTCCCGTTTTAGATGAAATTCTGATATGATTTTGTTTCAGAGGATTAGTCCTGGAGGGTCAAATTTAATCAAAGCTGGAGTTTCAGATGATAATTAGATCTTGAATAATTCATACTGAGGAGATACTTCATAAATGTAATGAATAGCCTTTTTTGGCTGTACCATAAATTTTAGTAGATGGCAGGATGTATACTGGAGAGTAAATAAGTTTAATAGATACAGTAAAAAATCAGATGGATTCTGTCTTTATTAAATACCAGGGAGTCACTCTATGTTGGAGGAACCTTCCAGTTTGCTTTGTGTGTGATTCACAATGCTTTGATCCATTCGTCATTCACAAAATGGGCAAGATGTTGGATTGTTGAGACCAGCCAGAAGCCTTAACTTCAGGCCATGTGGTAGAGGAAAGAAAGCCTTTGGAAATAATTCTTTCTAGAAGGTTCTAGACAGAAGATCTAGTCAGACCTGTCAGGAGAAATGATTACAATAATGTCAGATAGAGTTCTCTTTTCAGTTGTACAATCAGAATCACATGGGAAGCTTCTTAGAGATAGATATTCCCAGGTCCAACCTCACAGCCTCTCTCACTTTCAAATCTGTGGTTCCCAGAATGCCTAGATTGACAGGCCTTCTCCTTACCAGGGCCCACAAGGCCCACAGGATCTGGTTCTTACCTACCATTTAGACTTTATCTTCTGGCTTCTAAGCACTTTCCTTTCCAGCCTTTGCATGACAGTCTTGTAACCTTTAGGTCTCAACTTTAATGACATCTCCTCAGAGAACCTTCCTTGGCTGCAAATCCATGTTACCTACAGACACCTACACTCTCTAGCATATTTCACTGTTTTATTTTCTTCATAGTCCACTCTTTGAAATGATATTTTGTACTTGTTTGTTGTCCATCTCAAAGGCTGCTCTGTATTTGTATAGACTGTGAGCTAGGAATGGTTTCAGCACTTTTAAAAGGTTGAAAGAAAATGAAAAGAAGAATCCTATTTCATGACATGTGAAAATTACATGAAATTCAAATTTCAGTGTCCATAAATAAAGTTTTATTGAAACACAGCCATGCCCATTCACTTACATATTGTCTACAGTTGCTTTCCTCCTACCAGGATACAACTGAATGGTTGCAACAGAGACTTTATGGCCTTAAAGCCTAAAATACTTCCAATCTGGTCATTTACAGCAAAATTTTGCTGACCCCTGTTCTGTCTACCTCATTGGGATGTAAGCTTGCTGAGAGGAGCTATCTTGTCTATTTCACTATGTACTTCTCAGTGATCATTTACACCAAATATTTATTGAATGAATATATCAGTGAAACCCTAGCATCTGTGCTTAAACAAACACAAACTTCCTGGGTGATTCTGATGTGTAACCGGACTTGGACTCACTGCTGAGGGGAAGGCCTAAACCAAATTGAAATGTGGTCAAATTTAGGTCCTCATAGTAATACCAGGAAATGGTGTTTCTAATACTCTGAGAGGTTTACAATTAAAAAGACACTATTTGCCCAACACTTTTATAGTGTTGATTATGTGCCAGGCACTGTTCTAAGTATTTAAAAAATATTAACAAATTTAATCCTCCTAGTAATTTCTGATTCAAAAAGATATATGTACTCCGGTGTTATTGCCACATTATTTACAACAGCCAAAATATGGAAACAACCAAAATGTCAACCAAGAGATGATTGGATAAAGAAGACATGGTCCATATACACAATGGAATATTACTCATCCATTAAAAGAAAGAAATCTTGCCATTTGTGACAACATGGATGGACCTAGAGGGTTTTATGGTAAGTGAAATAGCCAGGTGGAGAAAGACAAGTACCATATGATTTCACTTATTGGCGAATTTAAAAACAAAGCAAAACAAAATGAACAAAACAGTAGTGGACTCAGAGACACTGAGAAGCAACTGGTGGTTACCCTGTGGGAGGGGTGGGGAGTGAGGGGGGATAAAGGGACACAAAAATCTAGATCATATTATCAGTTGGTCATGGGATGGTAATACAGCATGGAGAATACAGCCAATGGTTCTGTAACATCTTCCTATGTTGACAGATAGAAACTGCACTAGTAGGGGTGAGGTTTTAATAATGTGGGTAACTGTTGAACCACTGTTTTGTATACTTGAAACCAATATAAGATTGTATATCAACTATACTTCAATTAAAAAAACCCTAATCCTTCTGACAGTGCAATGGAGTAGTTACTACTATTATTGTCCCACATATGCATGAGGAAGCTGAGGCACCCCAGGGTGAAGCAATCAGCCCAAGCTTCCACAGCTGTGATCAGAGCCAGACTCTGAGCCACATTGGTTCTCTGACTACAGCGCCTGTGCTCTTAGGTTACCCTTTACCCCCAGGCCGGAGGCTCCTGCCCCACAGCCTGTGAATCAGTTAATGATAGTTTATGGACAGAGCTGCCTAGTTTAGGGGCCTTGCAGAGATGGGAAAGACAAATAATAAAGTGCAGGTGCTTCTCTAGGAATGAGTTTGAGACAAAAGAGACCAGTCTGTCTATGGCAATGGAGCTGTGTCACTGAGGAGAGGTGGAATGCTAGAAAGGCTACATACAGCAAGAGAGGTCACCCCCACCTCCCCGGAAGGAGCCCAGGAGCGAGGTGTGAGCGGGTCACTCCCAGTGTGCCTGGGTGGCTGTGACCTGTAGGATTATGAAAGCGCCTTTCGCAGGAGCCCAGTGAGGAGTGGATCCTGGAAACAGGAAGTGGTAGAACCTATTAGTGAAGAAGATCACGGGTTTCTGCTGTGTTCCAAGATCCTACTTGCTTGTGGGTGGATAAGAGCAGTGACACAATGGGAAGACAGGTCACTGTGGGTCTCGGTGGGAAGTGACTCAACACTGGGCTTCACTATTAATTTCCACAAAAGAGCAGAATCTGGGGTACAAGGCACAGGGGTGGCCCTAGGGAGAGAATGGGGGCCAGGGAATAACCCAGAGGGAAGGGGGGTCTAACGTGCCCTTCCCACCTGGAGAATTTCTGTGCTTAACAGAGCTGGGCTCACAGGATCTGCACACTCCCAAGGCAATTCCCTGCTGCTGAGCCTACTCTGTGCCCCAGGGAACAGGCACCCACCTGGGATTAGCACTTCTTAAATAGGAGTGAGTTTGGGGGCCTAAAGTCCCTTCTCATTCTGTAGTCACGAAAGGTGTGGCTCCTCATGCTCCCCTATGGCCTCCAGTCCATGTGATTGGCAGGGGCGGTGGCAAGGAATTCCCAAGTCTCCAATCCCTGATTTTTTACTTCCACTAACTCCCTTACCTGTTCACCAGAAAGTTCCCGGAATTCTAGACAGTTGCTAGGGTTCTTATTTTGAAGACCTCACAGCAGCATTTACACTAATGTCAGGGGGTGGACAGGAGGCTGGACACTGATCTGCACAGTGAGCGCTGGGCTGGCACCTCAAAGTCCCTCAATTCATGAGCTATTGTGCATATTGTATTACTGATTCTGGTGACTTCTCCCAAATCTGTGTGGTGATGAATTCTGCTGTCTTCCAGCCTTTGTCTTCTGCTCTGGCAGCAGCCCCCACCATCCCTTCTGTCTCAGGAACACAGGCTAATCTCAGAGAAGGAGGTAATCCCAATTTGGCCTGAATCCTTATTTTGCTTATCTTAGTCCTCTGCTTCAACCTGGTGCCCTGACCAGAACCCCTCCCTGGGGGTAGTTGTAAAAAGCCACAGTCTTACCACTCAGGGTTACTGTCTCCAATCCAGGGCCTGAATTTGACAATTCACCCAGGGGGAGGGAAAATGCTGCCCAAAAGCATGAGTTACCTTTACGGCAGGCTTACCGTTCACTCATCATCTCCTAAAGAGAACCTAGAATTCCATGGAGCAGACTTTCTAGAAAATAAGCCCGTAGATGAGGCTCGATATTTTCCCATTAGAAACTTACAATATTTGGAGCTGCAATTGCAGAAAGGCCATGAGTGGCAGCACTGACTTGCAAAGACAGCAAGAAACTTTACAGAACATTTAATCCATCACTATTGCTTTAATATAAAGTTGTTTTTTATTTATTAAAAATATGGAGACACCACAAAAAAAGAAAATTACAGACCAATAGATGTAAAAATACTCAACAAAATATTAGCAAACTGAATTCAAAAATACATCAAAAAGCAACATCATTCATGATAAAAACTCTCAACAAAATGGGTATAGAGGGCAAGTACCTCAACATAATAAAGGCCATATACGACAAACCCACAGCCAACATTATACTGAACAGCGAGAAGCTGAAAGCTATTCCTTTAAGATTGGGAACAAGACAAGGATGCCCATTCTCCCCACTTTTATTCAACATAGTTCTGGAGGTCCTAGCCATGGCAATCAGACAACACCAAGAAATAAAAGGCATCCAGATAGGCAAGGAAGAAGTCAAACTGTCCCTGCTTGCAGATGACATGATATTGTACATAAAAAACCCTAAAGACTCCACTCCAAAACTACTAGATCTAATATCTGAATTCAGCAAAGTTGCGGGATACAAAATTAACACACAGAAATCTGTTGCATTTCTATACATTAACAATGAACTAGCAGAAAGAGAAATCAGGAAAACAATTCCATTTACAATTGCATCAAAAAGAATAAAATACCTAGGAATACACCTAACCAAGGAGGAGGTGAAAGACCTATACCCTGAAAACTACAGGACACTCTTAAGAGAAATTAAAGAGGATACTAACAACTGGAAACTCATCCCATGCTCTTGGCTAGGAAGAATTAATATCGTCAAAATGGCCATCCTGCCTAAAGCAATCTACAGATTCAATGCAATTCCTATCAAAATACCTACAGCATTCTTCAATGAACTAGAACAAATAGTTCTAAAATTCATATGGAATGACAAAAGACCCCAAATAACCAAAGCAATCCTGAGAAGAAAGAATAAAGCAGGCCGATTTACACTCCCTGACTTTAAGCTCTACTACAAAGCCACAGTAAGCAAGACAATTTGGTACTGGCACAAGAACAGACCCATAAACCAGTGGAACATAATAGAGAGTCCAGATATAAACTCAAGCATAAGTGGTCAATTAATATACAATGGGGAAATGCCTCTTCAACAGCTGGTGCTGGCAAAACTGGACAGCTACATGTAAGAGAATGAAACTGGATTATTGTCTAACCCCATACACAAAAGTAAACTCAAAATGGATCAAAGACCTGAATGTAAGTCATAAAACAATAAAACTCTTAGAAAAAAATATAGGCAAAAATCTCTTGGACATAAACATAAGCAACTTCTTTAGGAACATATCCCTGGGCAAGGAAAACAAAAGCAAAAATGAACAAGTGGGACTATATTAAACTAAAAAGCTTCTGTATAGCAAAAGATACCATCAGTAGAACAAAAAGACAGTGGTCTCAGGAAACCTTGATTTCCTCCACTGGGGTTAGGGACCCTTTTCTTTTCAAGCTCATCCCAGGCACATTGCTGTCACTACACCTGCCATATGATGATGCAGTTATGAATTTTGTGTTTGTCATCTCCCCTGGACTTGGACTCTTTGAGGTTATGGACTGAACTTCATTCACCCTTTGAATCAGACTGGATTTTCCTGTACTGGAGACTGCCATGTGGTAGGAGAGAGAAGCCATCATGGGGCGTATAAATGATTCTATCAAGGTGGGTGTGAGAAATTCCCCAAGAGTAGCATAAATGAAGAAACTTAGACTCTTACTTGCATAAGTCATTCTTGGCTTCTTGGCAGCAGGCTGAACCAGCAGTGTACTTCCAGCTGGAGCAAGTAGCCTGGAAAGCCAGCCTTTAGCCTCAGACTAAAGGCTTTGGGTCAAAGGGAGGCTGTGTCAAGATCAGGTGCCCAGGTTGTAAACAGGTGAATGTTATGACTGTCAAGGCAGTGACGAGTATGGAAGGGGCCCAGCCCGGGGCATCAGGAGACCTGGGTCCTGGTTCGGGCTTTGTTCCATCTGCTTTCTTGCCTTAGATCCACTTCGGTCCATAACAAGAACCCACTAGCCAAATGGTACCCCCCAACTTGCCGTATCTTCTCTTCAGCCTGAAAGAACTTCTTTTCTTCCTCAAGTATCTCCTGGTCAAAATACTGCCCTTCTTTAGGATTCAGCTCAAACCCTACCTTCTGAGTGAAGCCTTCATTTTCCTAACCATATGTGAAGTGAGGGGTTCTCTTCTCTCCTCTGAACCTCATAGAATAACTATATACCTCTCTTAGCAAACTTAATTTTGCTCTGCCTTGCTATTTACTTAGGTGCTTCTCTTGTTTCTCCAACTAAATTGCCCCTACTAAGTTTCCCCCTCCTTGAGAGCAAATACCATGTTTATTTGTGTAGTTCCTTTATTATTTGGTTTATGGTAGAGGCTCAAATATTTGTTGACTGAAAAAACAGCTTCCTTTGGTCAGTGAAATGTTGTGGCCGTTGGCGTGGACTCTGAGCCACTCACTAGCTGAGTGACTTTGAGTGAGTTACTACTTAAGCTTTCTATGCTTCAGTTTCCCCAACAGTAAAGGGAGGAACAGTCCCTACCTCACGAGGCTGTACTGACTCAGTGAGCACTGAGCCCTGTGCCTGGCCTGCTGTCAGCATCAGCAACTAGACCATTCCTTCAGAATGTGGCCGACCAGGAAATGCTGTTGTTGGAATTAAAATGCTGTCAGGTAACAAGACTTGTCCCCTCCTGGACTTGGTGGCATCTTCCCCAGCCCCCAGATCTGCTGTGACTGAACCTCTGGTGAAATCCTTCTAGAGAGCTTTTCCTGTCCTCAATAGTTGTGTGGATTACTTGGTTTGCACCTGCGATTTATGGGTGAGTTTGGAAAATTAAGATTCAGCATTGTGTTTTCCAGCTAATCATAGAGATTTATTTATCAATTTGCATTTGTTTGTTTTTACAAGAAAAAATACCTTTAGAGAAGATCTTGAGAACCCACAGAGGTTTTATATTGGCAGAGTTAGAGACAGATCAGTGATACCACAGGGAGTTGATAGTGACGAGACCCCTGAGTCAAGGCAATGTCTTATGATCAACACAGTTTACAACTTAGGTGAGCAAAGACAGTTTTTTATACCAAACACTCGAACAAATGCAGAGCCCTGTAACATTCACAGGCTTGAGGTTACAAATGAACAAGTCTTAGATTTATTGAAAACAACTCCTCCACTACTAATGAAAACTCTTTGACACTTCTAGAAAATGAAAAGAAACTGAAGCTCTATTTTAGTAGGACAAGGTCAGGATAAGTAAAGATTGAACTTACATTTTTATGGCCACTAGTATGTAGATCTTTCCTCAGCTTATTTTTTATCCTTCTGAAAAACCAATGGTTAATGATGAGCTGAAGGCTTTGCATTCACTAAGCATTTCAACCTGCATCAAAGGTATTTGGTTTATAGGTTTTTTAATTCCACGGGTGAGGCAGATTTTCAGACGAAAGGGGTTGAGATGCCGAATTGAGAAGAAGTAAAATAAGATAAATAGGGCCATGAAGGGGCTACTGCCTACTGGAGGAAAAAGGCCGGCGCTGCTCTGCTCCCCTTCTCTGCTGTTACCCTCCGCCTGTTCGTGCTCTCTCTGCCTCAGATAACTCCTGTATCAGAACCTTTTCCTATTTCAAGGCCCCAGTTGGAGCTGCGCTTCTCTGTAAAATTACAAAGTACCTGCATCTGGCGCCAGAAGGTGGCCCGCAGGGAAAGGGAGCCTTCCCAGGCTCTGCTTTCTTTCAGGAGGGGCCAAACTACAGACAGCCGTCTTGGGTGTCTCTCGGAGCCCGTCCTCCGCTCTCTAGAGGCCAGAGCAGGGTAAGGAGGAGGCTGCCTCGCCAGCGTCGTCCTCATGTTGTTGCTTATCTCCTTTTAAGGGCATTTATTTTGTTTCTGTTCCCACAAATAAGATTTCCATGGAGGACTGAACAATCAGAGGAACTTCAAGGTGTGTATGGCGGGGCTATTCCTGCTTTCTGTGCAGTTTTGTAAGGGGGAAGTGAAGGAGAAGGGACAAGATAGGTTTGGAAAACTTAACTGTGCATTGCTGAGCTGGTCTCATATTTCCGTTCAATGAACACTGCGGTTTACCGTCATCGCATGTGAGCACGACCCTACAGCTGAAGGGGAGTTCAGAACAGTATCTATGGAGGCCTGGTGAAGAGCACTGGGCACTCCCCAAAGCAGCACTATGGTGTTGGGGTGCTGAGGCCAGGTGTGAACAAGAAAGAGTCCAGCTGTGTGCAGAGGCTCAGAGGTTAGATGTTTTTTTGGGCTT
Organism: Manis javanica; assembly: GCF_040802235.1. Lineage (NCBI taxonomy): Eukaryota > Metazoa > Chordata > Mammalia > Pholidota > Manidae > Manis > Manis javanica. The sequence continues at coordinate 130,339,012 of NC_133159.1, forward strand.
TTGACATTTGACTAAAATCATTGAGTTATTGTTTTTTGAAAGACATAAAGAAGCAGTCCCAACATATTGTATTGTCCCATTTATATGAAATATTCAGGACAGGCCAATTCCTGAAGATGAGATGCCTAGGGCTTGGCTGGGCAATAAGATGTGACAGTGGAGAAGCAACATTTCTTTTTGGGATGATGAAAATGTCCTAAAATTACATTGTGGTGGTAAAGTCATTGAACTGAACACTTTAAGGGGTGAGATTTATGCTATGTGAATTATATCTCAATAAAGCTATTAAATGAAAGCTCCCTCCATCCCCCAAATTCCAGCACTAACTTACAGTTAAGGAGGAATACATCCCCCCTATAATCTAGGGTTATAGATGAAATAAGATTGGCTGTTAGTTGATGGTTGTTGAATGTGGATGATGAGTACTTGGGTGTTTGTTATATGATTCTCTTGATTTGACATATGTTTGAAAATTTCCATAATAGCAAGTCCAAGGACTTTAAAAAATCTGAAAGACACACAAATCAATAAAAAATGCTGCGAGAAATGAAAGGATGGGAAATGGATGATGGTAAAAGCAAAAACTCCCAGATACCACTTAAAGAAGGGTTAGCTCAAGTGTTAGAGAAAAAAGAAATGAGTTGTGGTCATTGGGAACCTGGTCAACTGGACACAGAGAAATCTAGACGCAGAGAAAATCTAGAATATTCATAGCTGATAATTCACATCCTCACCAATGTTTCTTATCTTTATCCAAGTATTATTTTATAGATAACAGGAAAATGGGCAGGAGAATGGGGAGCTGAGAATTATTTCTGTTAACCACATAGAGATTAAATAAATAAAAAGAAATAAAGAGATTAAAACAATTATTCTGGAAATAGCATGGTAAAAATAAGTTACACTTTAAGAAAGGATACATTAAATGAAACATGGGTCTCTCTCCTACGGTGAACTCTGACTTTTATTCCCCAGAGACAATCACCATCACCGCCAGCAATTCTTATAAATGCAGAATATATATATGTGCACATGTGTGTGACTATACATATACATACACCTACTCATCTTTTTTTTCTTATATATAAAAAGCAGGGAAGAGGGATATAAAATGTGTGAATGGGGAGAGGTAGGATGTTCAAATATTAGATACGGTGTCCAGACTTTTGAGTAGAACATAAGTGAGGGAGAGCATTCTAGGAAGAGGGAATAGAATATGCAAACGTTCTTGCATCAGGACCTTTGTGTCTGACACCACCCAGAAGCACCATGAAAACCACTGTGACTGAAATGGAGTGAAACTGTTTGCTGCATTTAAACAAAAAAGATTCATATTAAAGTCTCAGGAATGCCTCACTGAGAGGTGGGTTAACACCAGGTGGCCATTATCCCACCCTGTGCAGCCCCCAATCTCTCCCCTGGTCCTGGTTGGTGGGATGAAGAGGTCTCACACTGCTCCTGGCTCACCATCGTCAGAAGCCTGGAACGGACTGCCTCTCTCCTGGGTGATGCAGCGGCCTGGAGGAGGAGGGCACCTCTCTGGTGCCCAGGGCAGAGTAGTTCCCCAAGGTGCCCAGGCCTTTAGAGCTCCTGTCCCGCAAGCCTTGGGCTCTGGTGGGGAGGGATGTCTTCTTGGCTTCTGGGATCTTACACGTGCTTTTCTCCCCTCCACCTAGAACGGTACCTTTGATTTGATACTAGTTCGTTCCTTCAGATTTTGCTCAGTTTTTGTTGTTGTTGTTGTTGTTCTGTCTATGTTTCTTTTACTGTTGCTTCCTATTTGGGTTCACAGATTTGTTTCCTATAATTAAAAAAAAATCTCTTCAAGCTACAGTGGGTTATTGTGGTTCCTTAGGTTTTCTATTGGCATCCAGATAGGCTTGCTGTTACATTATTTTTTAATGTGATTTTCTGAAATTCTAGCCTTTGCATTACGACTGGAAAGAAAGATCTAGCAATCCCACTTCTGGGGATATATCCCAAGGAAATGAAAATAGAATGTCGAAGAGCTGTCTACACTCCCATGTTCACTGCGGCATTATTCACAATAGTTAAGATATGAAAACAACCTAGGTGTCTGTCAACAGATGAATAGATGAAGATGTGGTGTGCATAGTGGGATATTTTTCAGGTAAAAGAAGGAAATCCTGCCATTAGAGACAACTTGCATGAACCTTGAGGGCATTTTGCTAAGTGAAATAAGTGAGACAGGGAAAGATACGTACTGTGTGATTTCACATATATGTGTGGAATCCAAAAAATGCTGACCTCATAGAAACAGTGAGTAGAGTAGCGGTTACCAGGGGTTTAGGTGGGGGAGACGGGGATATGTTGATCTAAGGGTATAAACTCTCCGCTATAAGATGAATCAATTCCTAGGGTCTAATTTACAGCATGGTGATTATAGTTAATAGTATTGTTTCATGTCCTTGAAAGTTGCTAAGGGAGTAAATCTTAAATGTTCTCACTACAAAAAAGAAATGGCAATTATGTGACATGATGGCAGTGTTTGCTGCAGTAGCGATCATTTTGCAAAATGTAAGTGTATCAAATCAACATGTTGTGCACCTTAGACAGATACAATGTTATATATTAATTGTATCTCAGTAACCTGGGGGAAAAAACACCAAAAAAGACTGGAAACAAAAATTTCATAACTATTGAAAGGGAAACAAATTATTCTCTAAGTAATACTTCAAAATTACCCCCCACCAACCAAAAAAAAGGTGGGTGGATATAATAATGAATATTTCCTAGTAACAAACCAGAACCAGAAAATAAATGGAAAAAAGCATTGGCATCATGATAACAAAAACAACAAAAGCTCATAAGATACCAAAGAACAATCTTAAATATGCAGACATGTATAATCGTATTCATAGCTAACATTTATTGATATGCAAAGCACTATCTTAGATACTTTATTTGGTATAACTTTGGTTTTAAATGTCCATCTGCCCATTACACTGAATCTTTATAACTTCAATGTGCTCAGTAGAGGAACAGAGATCTTAAAATATGTTCTCTGGATTTTGTTAGGCTCCTGTAGTGGATCCAGATTTGGTTTAAGGTTACTGCTTTTCCAGCACAAGTCTAACAGAGTCAGCAATCCCTTTGCTCCTTAGGGAACCCCAAAAGTTCTGAGAAGAAGGAAAGGTTGAGAGGAACAGAGAAAGAAGAGTAGAAGTAGGAAAAAAGGCTCACAGAGGAGAAATGGCTGAAGGGAAAAGGCCCAGGTGCGTATGACAGCATAATAACAGCCCTCAGCAGTAGGTCAGGAGCACACCAGGAGTCTGAGCCCACAGGCTGCCCACGCTCACCTCTCTGGCTTCAGTAATTGCCAGTGCTTTGCCCTTCATTGAACCCCACCATTCTCCCACAAGTTTTCTCTGGGAAACCCAATCCCTTCCCCCAGCACAAGTTGCTGAGCTTGTTGAGGGCACAGGCTGTCTTATCCTGTTGGTCCCCATTTTGGAATCCATAGAGCTATGGACTGAAGTGTGTCCCCGCAAATTCATATGTTGAAGCCCTAACCCTTAGTGTGATGGTATTTGGAGGTGGGACCTTTGGGAGGAAATTAGATGTAGAGAGATCATAAAAGTAGGTCCTTGTGATGGGGTCAGCACCCTTGTTAGAAGAGGAAGAGACCAGAGCCACCTCTCTGCCGTGCGGACACAGGGAGAAGGCGGCTGTCTCCAAGTCAGGAAGAGGGCCCTCACCAGAAGCCAGATCAGCTGGCACCTTGATATGGGACTGGCAATGTCTAGAACTGTGAGAAATCAAGATCTACTGTTTAAGCCACCCAGTCTGTGGTATTTTCTTACAGCAGCCAGAGTTGACTAAGACACTTCTTGGGAACTACAATTTTCATAGTGGTCACCATGAGGAGGAGTGACACCGAGATTATAGCAAGACGGGCATATGGCTAAAGATAGGGTGGCTGAGTGGGTGATGAGATCTGCTACTGAACACCGAAGAGCAAGCTTATCAACTGAGCATATCCTAACTATACTTTAAGTCAGCAAATATTTAGGGAACTTGTCTGTACCAGGCTTTAAAAATATAGCAGTAACACAGGAAAACTCCCCACAAAAATCCTTGCTCTCAATGAACATTCTAAAAGAGGGAAAAAGCACTAAATAAAGCCAATAATTAAAACATGTAGTATGTCAGATGGTGATAAATTCTGTGGAGAAAAATAAAGCAAGGGAAAAGAGAGAGGGAGTTTACAATTTTTAAAACAACTTGCTTTTTAAGAGCATTTTTTAAGATCACAGAAAAATTGAAAGGAAGGTACACAAATTTCCCAAAGCCCCCCTGGCCCCATATGGGCATAGCCTCCTCCATTATCAATATTCCCCACTCGACTGACACATGTACTACAGTGAGTCTACATTGACACATCATAATCACCCGAAGTCCCCAGTTTACATTAGGGTTCATTTGGGGTGTTGTACCTTTTATGGGTTTGGGTAAATGTATGAGGACATGAGTCCACCATTGTAGTGTCATACGGAGTAGTTTCATGGCCCTAAACATCCTCTGTGTTCTGCCTATTCATTCCTCCCTTCCCTCTAACTCTTGGCAATCACTGATCATTTTTGTTTTCATGGTTTTGTCTTTTCCAGAATAGCATATAGTTGGAATCATACTGTATCTAGCCTTTTCAGACTGGTTTCTTCCCTTAGTAATATGCATTTAAGTTTTCTTCATGTAATTTTGTGGCTTGATAGCTCATTTCTTCTTCCTAGTTCTGAATAATATCCCATTGTCTAGACGTACCAGTATCTATTCACCTACCAAAGGACATCTTGGTGGCTCCAAGTTTTGCAGGTATGAATAAAGCTGCTATAAACATCATGTGCCAGTTTTGTGAGGTCATAAATGTTTAATTCCTTTGTGTAAATCCCAAAGATTGTGATTGCTGTATCATATGGGAAGAATGGGTTTAGTTTTGTAAGGAACTGCTAAACTGTCTTCCAAAGTGGCTGCACCATTTTGCATTTCCACCAGCAATGAATCAGAGTTCCTGTTGCTCCACATCCTCACCAGCAATTTGGATTTTGGCTCTTCTAATAGGTGTGTAGTGGTATCTTATTATTGTGTTAATCAGCACTTCCCTAATGACAGATGATGTGGAGCATCATTTCATATGCTTATTTGCCATTTGTATATCTTCTTCAGTGAGGTGTCCTAAGATCTTTGGTGCATTTTTTTTTCCAGCTCTTTTATTCCTTTAATATCTTAACAAAAGAAGATTCCCCCAAGTTTAAAAAACCTTTGAAAAATATACAGTTTCATATAATTTACATAACATATGAGTACATGTTCCAGTATTATACAAACACTGCTATGTTAGAAACCCAGAAAAGGCATGATGTTACTCACTGCCTCCTGGATGGTGCAGGCTAGCGGACATGTTCTCACATTCCAACTATCTTTGTTACGTGTTATCCTAAACTATTAGGCACCTGAGAGGTTGGAAGACTACTGACCATAAACTTCAATACCTTCCTTCTACTTTGATCTAAGTTATTATCTTCAAAACTTACTGCACTTTAAATATCTCTACAAGTTTACTTCATCCACAACTAAGCCACCTTTATTGTCTTTATCCTAAAAATGATCAAATATTAACCACATGAACTATTAATGTATACAGAGATCCAAGAGTCAAACATAAAACTGTGTAGCCAAGTTGTATACGATGTTCCCTAGGAATGCAGGAAATTCCCTAGTGCTTTGTAAGCAATGTAAATTCTATTAAGAAGTGGCAACTCTTCAGTTTCCATGCTCTGGACTATCTTTTTAAAAACATTTTTAAAAAGACAATAATTGGAATAACTGGTACCTTATAAATTAAGAAACCTAAGATAAAAAAACTCTAAATTATGGTTTTATTTGTATTTAAAAAATCATTGGAAATTCTGCATATGCCCATGATCAAGCTTATTTTCAATGTACATTACTTAAATTTTGATGACATGATTTGTTCTAACAAGTCCTTTTTCAAGCAGAACTTTGAAATAGGGAAACTCATGTAGATTTCCACTGGCCCTGCTGCCGATGATGCACATTGTTCACTTGCTAATGATGATGGAGACTTTCATCTGCCCTTTCATCTGCCTTTTATCACCTGAATAGTTTTTCGACCATAATGATAACTGTAAGCTGATGCAGCTGTGGTGAAAGCTGTAAAACACCATAGCATTTGAAGATAAATGCTGTCAGCATAATTGAAAACAGGAGCTGCCAAAGAAGCTGCCACCAAGATTAACTGGACTGCTGTGTTTACCTTGCTGATGAAGGTTGGTTTTAACCTAGCAGTGGCATAACAAGGGTTGAAATACTTAGAAAAGTGTTCGCAGTGTTGGAAGAGTTCGGTATCTGACATAAAAAACAGCAGCAATCAACATCACATCTCTTGAAATTATTATGTAAGTAAGTGGAACAAATCAGTTAGCCCAGCTAAGGCAAAAACTCCTAGTGCAATATTAAAATCCTCTTCAATAATCAAATAGCCCAAAACTGGGGCCAAGCCAATTCTTGTCATTGACAACAAATTTGGGATTGTCCATGGGTTTTCATACAGGCTGGCGGCGCTCGCCGGACCCCACCGGCCGCCTCGGGCCTCGGCGGCTGTTTGCTCCGGTCGCGGGCCCTGGGGCCGTCTTCCCAGCGCCCCAGCAGTGGCCCCGCGGGCCGGCCCCGGGCAGCTGCAGGAGAGCGCGGCCGGGCGCAGCTACCAGCGCTCCGCCAGGCAGCCCAGGAGGCCCGGCACCGACCTCGGCAGGGCCCCCCTTTGGTGCATTTTTAAATCAAGTTACTTGTTTTCTTACTATTGAGTTTTAAGAGTTATTTTGTCTATTTTGGATAGCAGTCCTTTATCAGCTATGCCTTTTGCGAATATTTTCTCCCAGTCTGTGGCTTACCTTTTCTCTTGACCTCTCAAAGAGCAGAAAATTTAATTTTAATGAAGTCAAGCTTATAAACACTTTCTTTTGCGATTCATGCCTTTGGTGTCATATCTTAAAAGTCATCACCAAACCCATGCTCACCTAGATTTTCTTCTACATTATCATCTAGGAGTTTTATAGTTCTACATGTTACATGTAGGTCTGTGATCCATTTTGAATTAATTTTGTGAATGAGTGTAAGGTCTGTATCTAGGGTTTTTTTTCTCATGCGGCTATCTAATTGTTCCAGCACTTTATTGAAAAACTTTTTTCTTCAAGTTGCTGCCTTTGTTCCTTTGTCAAAGATCAGTTGGCTGTATTTATGTGGTTCTGTTTCTGGGGTGTCTATCTTGTTGCATTGATTTGTTTGTCTAGTGTTTCACATTCCACAACGTCTTGATTACTGTAGTTAAGTCTGGAAGTTGGGTAGTGTTAGTTGTCTTTGCTCTTTTCCTTCAAATAGTCCTGACTATTCTGAGTTTTCTGCCCCTCCATGTGAACTTTACAGCCAGTTTGTTGATATCTACAAAATAACTTGCTGGGACTTTGAATCTATAGAGCAAGTTAGATTCTCTTGCATTTCTTTTTGTTTATTTCTTAGAATTTTCTTTCCTCTGCTTGTTGTCTACTTTGCCTGTTGGCGCCCTTAGCTTATGAATCATGGTTTTTAAAATTCTTGGTTTGATAATTCCAACATCCCCACCATATCTTGTTCTCATGCTTGCTCTGCCTCCTCAAACTGTTTTTGCCTTATAGTATGCTTTGTAATTTTCCCTTGATAGATGGATATGATGTACTGGGTAAAAGGAACTTCTGTAAATAGGCCTTTAGTAATGTGGTGAGGTGGGCAGGGAGAGGAGGCGTCCTGGAGTCCAGTGACTAGGTCTCAGCCTTGCAGAGAGTGCCTCAGGACTGTGAACTTCACAAATGTTTCTTAAGTTTTTTTTCCTCCCCTCTTGGATGGGACAGTGTCTTGCCAAAGGGTTTCAACTCCAGGCAAGTTCACTCTTGATTTAGTGGGACCGAGAAATGACAATGCAACGTTCTTGAGGTGAAAGGGTTTATACCCAACTTCATTCCCACCATGGCAGGTCAAGTGCTAGAATCCCGTCCACTCAGAGTGAGTCTGCATGCAGCCAGCTGGTCTCTGCTTCTGGGCCTTTCTGCACCACCCAGCCATCTCAGTCTTTGTCCTCAGTGCTGCCATGATGCCAGCCTCGGCTCTCCTGCAGCTGTGCAGCCCAGAGCACTGGGCGGAGCTCTTTATATAGAGTCAATAATAGCTCATTGCCCACATGTGTGCAGTGGGCAAGCCGACCAGGGTCAGGTGAGAATCCTAGCTGTAGGAACTTTCATTTTCTCTACAGACAGGAAGCTGGCTGGAGTTGGGTAGTTCCCTTCTTCCAGTCTGGCTGGGCCCTGATAAAGCCCCAGCAGATCAGGCTGTGGTGAACTAGTTTCACCTGAGGGCAGGCATTGTTAACAGAGTGCTGTAAGGTATTTCAAAATGTTTTTTTCTCCCCTTCCTCTGCTGAAAGCACGAGGGGATTTCTCTCCCATATTTACTGTGAATACTTGGTCGAACTCTTGAAGGTAAAATTCACAAAAGCACAGCCCCCTGCCCTCCATGACTGACTCCCCTTGGAGTTTGTAGCTCTCACCCCCAGTGTCCAGCAATTCATCAGTTACACCTTAGGCTTTCTGACCTCTCCACTGGCTCATGGGGAGCCTTCTGCTCTGGTATGTTGTGATTCTCTTATTCACCTGTCTGTCCCTCCAGTTTTGGGGGCAGTGGTTAGTCCTGGGACCTCACTTTCCTTACGGATCTCAGAAGGGTTGTCAATTGTTCAGTTTGTCCAGCGTTTTACTTATTTGGATGGAGCGGCGACTTCCAAGTGCCTGGAACTGGATATTGAACAGCCTGCAAGTTGAAATAATGCATTCTCTGAGCTGCTTTCTCTATTTTAACCATCTCACCTGCCTGAATCCATCTCTCTTCATCCATCTCTTTCTTAGATTTCAGGACTTTTTTTTTATTTAATTTTTTAAATAGCAAATACATTTTTATAGTATAGAATTAAAAAAAACAAAAGGGTGTCAGCACCATTTTCCTCCCTCCGCTGAGGATCTCTGAATCCTTCCAGAGACAGTCTGCACTTATTAAAGCAAGTATGTGGGGGTTTTCCCCACTCTGTTTTTGCTTTTTGTTACACAGTTGGTAGTTCAGTAAATGCTATTCTGAACCTTGTTTTTATTTTCAACATAGTTTCATATTGGCACCTATAAAAACTTCATTCCCAAGTCAAGGCTTCAATGTATCTTATTTGATAACTGTAATTTACGTAACCATTTCCCTATGGATCCACTTAGACTATTCAAACCACTTGCTGTTATGAACAATGTTGGCTGAGTACCTCTGTACACTCACAAGTTTATACACAATAAAGTCTAGTGGGATACACTGTTAGACTTGGAATTGCTCAATCAAAAGGTCCTTGAATCTTTAATTTGCAACAATTTGTTCTCCCCAGAATTTTGTACCAATCTGCATTCCTCCAACACTGAACAAGTGCTCATTTCCCCACACCTTCTCGCCAACAAAGTTTTATTAAATTTTTTTATATTTACCAATAAGCTAGGTGAAATGTGACATGTGTGGTCAAAAAAATTGATACCATGTTGGATAATTTATACTGGAGAAAAATCATAAACATAATGAATGCTGGGGGTTTTCAAAGGGAAAATAGAGCTCCTAAGTATTATTGAATTCATAGTGGGGGAAAAGACCTTATGACTATGAGGAAGGCAGGATAACTTTTTAGGAGACAATCTTCAGTTGTTCAACATCAGAGAATTCGCAGTGGAGAAATGCCATTAGGATATGATGAGCGTGAAAGGGACAATTGGTTACGAAAAAGGAAAGGTTGAGGAAGCTGGGGGGAGAGGGAGAGGGGGATTAAGGGGCAGTATTAATTGCAGTCACAACATAGATAGGTCCCGGGGATGGTAGTGCAGCATGGAGAATATGATTAATAAACGTAACATCTTACTTTGTTGATAAACAGTGACCACAATGGAGGGGGTGAGATCTTGATAATATGGGTGAATGTTGAAACACTGTTTTATATATGTGAAACCATCATAACATTGTATATCAATGATATTTTAAAAAAATGTGATGAGTGTGAAAAAACTTTCTGGAGGAGTTCTTCATTGTTTACCAATAGAGAAATCTGTTGGGAGAAACTCCTGTGAGTTCATTGAGGGCAGAAGAGCCTTTAACAACAGTGTAGGTCTCATGGACATCTGTGAATTCATGTACATAAGGAAGTGGGGAAACATTTAGACATAATTCAACCTTACCAGAGACTTCATGCTAGAAGAGAAATCTTTTGAATGCAATGACTGCAAGAAAGTCTTTTTCTCAGAGCCCACATTACTGAGTTTACTCATGGGAGAAAGCCTGTAATTTATTGAATGAGGTAAAACCTTTAATGAGAACTTGAGTCTTACTCAACATCAAAGAATTCATTCTGGAGATAAAGACCTGTGAATGTTGTAAGTGTTGGAAGGCCTTCAATTATAATTCATACCTTATTCAACCTCAGAGAATTCATACAGGAGAGAAACTGTTTAAATGTAATAAATGTGGATGTGCACTTGGGCATGGGTGAAGCTTTATGACAATATCAAAGAATTCATTCCAGAGAAGAATCCTTGTAAAAGCGAGGATATCTTCAAGGATAACTTGTACCTGAGAATCTACTTTGCAAAAAAAAGAGATGATAAAAACTTCAGCAATTTGAATATAGCTGTGTATTTTGTGATACAACCCTGCTAGCTGATCTCTGTATGTACCTCTTTGGTTCATACATTTCTTATGTGAATAATTGATCAAATGGTAAACATGGAGGAAGGTCTGTCTACAGTTCCTTTTTATATACCATCAGAAGTCCCACACTAGATGGAAAAGCAGTGGATGCAATTCTTGGAAACTAATAGAAGCATTCTATTAGTGTCATGGCATGTAAGCAGTCCAGGTGTCCTTGTTGATGAGGATCAGAGCTTCTGATATCTCTGTAGTCATTTCTACCCAGAATCGGGAAAATGCAAGGTAGCTCTGAAACAGAGGGTGCTGGCAAATTTTCTACTTCCAAGAAGTAGGTATAAATGGGAAGAAAGGTTCTGGGATGCTGGGATGTTGTGGACAAACATGCCTCATGCCTCTGAAAGAGTTGAATGGTGAGAGGTCCCTGGTAAAAATGAGGGAAGTGGCTGCTGGCCATCCAGACTGTTCCAGTTACGTTCTGGAACTTACAGTGAATTTTGAATTACTCTCTAGGATGGTGCTTATTAAGGAGGAGGATATACAGACATACTCATGCGCACCTGAATTAATGCTTGGCTCTGAGTCCCAGGACTCAGCTCCTGTGCTGCTTCTCAGACCTGCCCTTTAATACACACAAAACAAGGCGATGGGTCCCCATGCAGAGATGCTTCAAGACAGAATGCAGGCCAGGAGGAGAGTGAGGTACCTGGGGCACAGAATTTAAGGAGGCCCTGAGGGTGATGTCACCTTAAATACTGTGGCCTCTGTCTCACTTGCCCCTCCTAGTCCTCAAAGCTAGATGGCTTGCTTGGAAGGGACTAAATGGGAATCTGGATCTTGGGAGTCTTGGGAGAGCTGGAGCAGAGAGGGGTGAAGGGAAGAAATGAGGGCAACACTTGGGAGGAAGCCAGTGAAGGGAAAGAGCTATAGGGGTGAGCATGCTCATAGGGCCACGGCCAGGAAAACCGGGCAGCTGTAAGACACAGACCTCCCATGCTTGGGGGCACCACTAGCCGCTCTCCCTGAATGTGCTCACTCATTTATTGAGTGGCCAGCCTGCTACACGTGGTGCTGTTTCAAATACCCTTTGGTTGGACCCTTTTCATGTGAGGAGTGGAGGTCTTCAGAAGCTAGCTCAGGTAATGGTGCTTTATTATAAAGGCACTGGATTCATTTGTATTATTGTGTAATTAATAATTAATATTTTTATGGCTTTATTATCAGCAGGCCTGGGATGCCCAAACCCTGCACTTCCTGAAGGTTTTCAGGACTGGCCCTTGACCAGCTCCTGCGGGATAACCTCTGAGCCCTTGGAGTATCACACCGGATAAGAGCGTCCTTGTGTACCTGGAGCCTTGGGCCACAGCAGATAGTTTATGCTAACAGTGTGATGTATGGTGAAGAGCTGTTTTTGTATGCCTAGGGGCTCTGGGTCACACTGTATCAGTTGGATTTCTGGGCTGGAGACTGAATAGCTAAGGTCACTCCATGCTTACATGACTGACCCCCAATAAGCATCCTGAACACCCAGGCTTGGGTGAACTTCCTGGTTGGTAACACTTTGCACGCACTGTCACACGTCATTGCTGGAGAATTAAGTGCTGTCCTTGTGATCCCATGGCAAAAAAGGGCAACTGGAAGCTTGTGCCTGCTCTCTTTGGACTCCATCCTAGGCACCTTTTCCCTTTGTTGATTTTAATCTGTATCCTTCTACAGTTAATAAACCATAACTGTAAATATTACAAATTTCTGAGTTTGGTGAGTCATCCTAGAGAACCAGAAACTCAGGGTGGTCTCGGGATACTCACAGAGGTGCTTGTGCAGAGGAACCCAGGAAATGCTAAACAGGCAGGCTTCAGATTGTTTTGTATCCAAGGCACACTAAGGACTTCCATTTAAAATATCATAATTTTCAGTCACATTGCTTTGTTTTTAAACCAGTTTAAGTACACAGAGATAAAAGTTCAAAACACAAAAACAAAACAAAAAAACAGCAGACACAGCTATAAGCATCTATATGCTGCTAATTCTCGCAGCCCGACAGGAATTCCACCAAGTGCCAAGCAAAGGCTCTCCTTGAAGTAGAGATGAGGCAAAGGGCCTTGTTTGTTAGCGGTAGTGTCGGAGGAACTTATCTGTGACTTTCCCACTTAATGGTCCTCTGGTCTTAACCATCAAAGCATCCTTTTTCCTAGAGGAAAAGACTAGTACTAAATATGCGTGTATACTGTATCATCTACCATTCCTTACTATCATCCCAGAGAGTCGCAGTATTAAGGTGAACTACTTCAGAGAAAAATGCCTGCCCGTGGGGACTCCATAATGACTTACTGAATAATTAATACCTTAGACGCCACCTCTACTTGTTACTCTTTCGTCTCAGAAAATTGGCCTTGATGAAGCCCCACTGGTTATTAGTTTGGTGACTAACTCAAACAGGCCTTGTGGAAGAGCCCAGCTTGTTTCAACAGCAGGAGCTTGCAGATCTCCACCTTAGTCTCCATTCTTCAGGCTCCCCTTCTCCTTCCAGACAGCACTGGCAGAAGCCATAGTGTAGCAGTTATTTTTACTGCATTGTCAACATTTCCCTCTTTTCTTCTACACGTGATGCTACTCAATCTTCAAAGTTTGACAGTTGTCTTCATAGCTCTGTCACCATCTCCTCTATTTGATCTTCCATTCCTTCATCCATATTTTGTTTAATACAAAACTCTTTTTTAAAAATAAAGCTGGGAAATGCAAAGTAAAACCACGATGAGATACCTCACACCAGTTAGGATGGCCAACATAGAAAAGAATAGTAACAACAAATGCTGGTGAGGATGTGGAGAAAGGGGACCCTCCTACACTACTGGTGGGAAGGTAAACTAGTTCAACCTTTGTGGAAAGCAATATGGAAGTTCCTCAAAAAAACTAAAAATAGGAGTACCATTCCTAGGAATTCCACTCCTAGGAATTTACCCTAAGAATGCAGGAGCCCAGTTTCAAAAAGACACATGCACCCCTATATTTATCGCAACACTATTTACAACAGCCAAAAAATGGAAGCAACCTAAGTGTCCATCAGTAGATGAATGGATAAAGAAGATGTGGTACATATACACAATGGAATATTATTCAGTCATAGAAGAAAACAAATCCTACCATTTGCAACGACATGGATGGAGCTAGAGGGTATTAGGCTCAGTGAAATAAGCCAGGCAGAGAAAGACAAGTGCCAAATGATTTCACTCATCTGTGCAGTATAAGAACAAAGAAAAAAACTGAAGGAACAAAACAATAGCAGACTCACAGAACCCAAGAATGGACTAACAGTTACCAAAGGCAAAGGAACTGGGGAGGGTGGGTGGGAAGGGAGGGAGAAGGGGAAAAAGGGGCATTATGATTAGGACACATAACGTGAGGGTGGGGCATGGGAAAGGCAGTATAACACAGAGAAGACAAGTAGTGACTCTGTAGCATCTTACTACGCTGATGGACAGTGACTGTAATGGGGTATGTGGGGGGGACTTGGTGAAGGGGGGAGTCTAGTAAACACAATGTTGCTTATATAATTGTATATTAATGATACCACACACAAAAAAGCTGGGGTTCCCGTATGGAATATCACGGATTGTTTGGCTCTGAGCAACAAAGATCCCAAAGAACAGTGGCTTACACAGGATCTAAGTAATTTTTCTCTCACAGAAAGGCCAGAGGTAGATGATTCGGGGTTTCTGTGGAGCCCTCACGGTCACTTGGGATCCAGGCTTCCCAGCTTCCCACTAGTCCTCCCGAGGGTGCAGCCCCCGCCTGCCGGGACACGGCGAAGCTCCTGTCATCAAAGCCCTGCTGCAGGCAGGGTGTGGAGGAAGGTACTTGCCACCTGTCCCTCAAGGCAACTTCCCACAAGTTGTCACTTCATGTCCCACAGGTGAAGGCTCAGCCACCCCCACTCAAGGAAGACTGGAAATTGTACTCTTTGCTGCCTGCGGCCACGTGTCCAGGCAACCCTCTGGGATGCTTGGAGGGGCCGGCAGCGTTGGGGCTGCAGTTGCCCGTCTCCGCTGCCCAGGGCCCGTGTTTCGCTGCTGTATCTGCCTACGGAAATGGCTTCTCTGGTTTGAGATGTGGGTTATGATATTTTTTATAACAGGTAAATACACTTATGTACTGCTATAACGTGTTCTGCCTGTTTTAACATGTCCCTTAATGATCAAGAGAAGTCTAGACTGGCCTAGATGTTGAATTTTATGGGTTCACTGGTATGTAAGCACTTAAGACACCCCATCTATACAAAGTGGCAGCTGTGGCAGGCTGACAAGTCTCCCAGACTCAACATTTTCCTTCCTTTGTGTCCACTTTCCCCAGCCACGGTTGAACTCTGGTTTGTAGGCTCATGGCGCCACCTGATGCCCATCAAGGACACTATCTCTTCATCCAGTGCAGAGAGAGGGTGTGCCTACCTAGATAAAAATATTTGCTGCTCCTGTGTCTTTAAGATTTCCTGTTTGCTTAATTCCATTTAAGATAATCTTTCTCATACACCCTTTCCTTCCACCCTTTTCTCCCTGCTAGCTCATAAAATCCCTATATACACCAGTGTAGCACCAGGCCAGGGGTAACTGCTATCACACACATCCTGGATTCTGGCACATACTATGTCCTTTTTGTGTATTATCTCATTTAATTCCCACAAGAACTCTATGCATTATATTACCCCATTTTACAGGATAGGAAACTGAGGCTCAAAACTCAGTTTACTTTCCCAGGTTTGCAGAGCTTGTAAGGGGCAGTAACCCAGGAAGGACGCGGGGCTGCCTCCAAGCCTACACTTTACCAGCGGTTCTCAGCCCTGCAAAGCTGTTTTGAAAGTATCAGTGCTTGTCCTTCCTCCCTCCCCCAGTTGTAATTCAATTGACCTGGGATAATTTGTGGTGTTTATGGACTGAACCGTGTCTCACCCAAATCCATATGCTGAAGTCCTAACGTCCAGTGTGGCTGCATTGGCAGACAGGGCCTTTAAGGAGGTAACTAAGGGTACATGAGGTTATAAGGGGGGGTCCTAATCTGATATCACTAGTGTCCTTAGACGAAGGGACCCCAGGGATGCACCCGCATACAGAAAGGGCCATGTGAGGATATGTAGCAAGAGGGCGGCCATCTGCAAGGCAAGAGGAGTGGCCTCGGTTGGCCAGCCTGCTGACATTTTGGTCTTGGCCTTCCAGCCTCTGGAATTATGAGAAAATATACTTCTGTAGTTGAAGCCACCCTGTCTGTGGTGCTTTGTTTTGGCACCCCTAGCAGACTGACACAACGGACATGGATTTTTTATTTTAAGCCCCCTTGGTAGTTCTAAGGTAAACCTAGAGAGAGATCTGGGGCAAATCTAAACTACTGCTATCTTTGGTGGGAAGCCTAAGAGAATAGCTGAAGAGAGAAGGCAGCCTTGGATTCGGGGTAAAAGGGTCTAACAAGCTTTAGAAGTCCCGAAAGAATTCAGACGGTTCTTTCAATAACTCCATCTGGCCCCCTTTTTAAAAATTCTATCTACTCAACATCAGCCCTCAAAATAAATAAAATATTATCTTTTATTTACCCCTCCATCGTCCCCCCTCTTTTTCTTTGGCCACGGTGTTGTTTTATATTGCTCATTGCAAGGGTATGCTCTTTCACTTGTGCTCTCACATAAATACATTTTTGGGGTTGTTAAAACTTATACAATATCGGTAACAATGTTCCAAGGGTAAATAAATGTATTTCAGGTTTCAATAACTTAAAAACGGAATTTAGAAGCACCTCCTGTGTGTAAGCTTAAGAATGTCTTTAGAGTCATGTGTTTGGGCACATGTTTACTGAAATATTCATCATTAATTCTCTTGAGTGTGAATTTCAGCATCCAAGCTGGCTGTTACTTGGATACTGAATTTAAAATGACAGGCTTATTCCTCAGGGTTGAGGTGGTTTTAGATTTAGTGGTGCCCTAATACATCAGAATCACCTGGGGATTGAAATACAGATAGCTCTGCCCCTAGCCTGGACCTTCTTTCTAAATCAGTCTCCTGACGTCGGCCCCAGAACCTGGAATCTGCTGCTCACCTGGGGGATCCACCTTCTATTTGTGTGGTGTTACAGGCTGCGTCTTATGAGATGTTGAGTAGTCTGAAAGGATGTGGTATAACATTCATTTTATACACAAAATGTGAAGTAAAGCCAATCCACTCCAATTAAAACAAAATGTCAAGAATTGAAATGTGAAAGCTCGTGAGGGAATTGTGGTGTTCACACTAATGCCTCGTTAGCTGGTAAACAAATGCCTGCCTCCTTTGTGAGCATCATGAGAACTTGGCAATTGTTTTGATTTGCTTCTGCACCTCCTGTGGTGGTGTTGTGATTTGTGCTGTTATTTTTTAAAGTACTGTATGTCACAGCCAAGAAACGCCTCAAGAGATGTGACTACTAAATGTGACGTGCTCTTCTGGATGGGATCCTGGAATGAGAGAAGGACATTAGGTAAAAACTGAGGAAATCTGGATAAATTGTGGACCTCACTTAATAACATGTCAATTGGTTCATTAATCAGTGTAAGATGTTAATAGGCGAAATTGAGAGTGGAGGTCTAAGGGACTCTCGGTATTGCCTCTAAAACTGTTCTAAAGTTAAAGTTTTATTTAAAATAAATAAAATAAAAGATCAGAAAGATGGCAAAAACGTACTGCTATAATTTTAAATGCTTTTTTAATGTTCTATAATAGCGTTCTTGTATTTATTAAGTGATGGTGCTGTTAGCATTGAAAAATGCATGTAGAAATATTGCTTTAAACTGGAAGTAAGATGTAATAAAACTTCACAGTAAAGTTTCCCCAACTGCACTGCTAGTGGCCCTATAAACTTAGGAGAGAGTACCCTGTGAAATCATAGAGATAATAAACACAGCTTTAAAGCAAAATATATTCATTGACTGTAGGTTTATAAGGCATGTGATGACACCAGCCCTCTTCATCGTTATTCCTATTGGGATCTTAAGTTATGTGACATCCTCAGAAACTCATTCTTCTCTAAAATTGACAAAGTCTGTACTTGGTGGTTTTCACATCAGGCACACCAGATTATTCCCATTCTCAGATAAGGGAACTGAGAGGTTAAGCAACTTTATTAAGGTCCCAGAAATAGTAAACAGCAGAGCCAGGACCAGAATCCAGGTCTTGTGATGTTTAATCTGGTGTTTTTTTCACCATAATAGCAGGAACTGGTCCTTAACCCTTTAGAGGGTATGTCTTTCTCCTTTCTATCCAAATGCCACTTTCACCCATGTGTGTACACCTGTCTGAACTCTCAAGAAGTCATGGGGTCCCAGCACCAGGTAGCCCTTCAATAGTCTGATGCGGGGTAGGGGTCTTAACACTGGGACACCTTGGAATCAGCCGGGGAGCATCCCCAGAGCAGCCTGGGGTTCTTTGGTCCTAAAATTATGACATATTATTGTTTAATATTGCTACTAGAGAACAGAAAAGGATCTGCCCATTCAGTCTGCTTCAGATAAGGTCATGGAGTTTTGACTGGATGTCATTTCTGCAGATTATGTCAGGAGAAGTCAGAACCCTTTTCCCTTTGAAACAGATGCCTGGTTTGGGGCAAAACCCTTTGAGTCTTCTCCCTGCAAGGTAAAGTTCCACATCTCACGATATGAGACAGAATTCATCCATGGGATGCTGTTAGGGTGGATGGCCAGTCACACCAGCTGCGGGCTGGAAGGACAAGAGCCCTAGCTGAATGCTGAGCATTGCTGCCTTGAGTGTGCTGCTCTAAAAGTGAAGGATCGGTCCTTGACTGCTCTCTGACAGGGTCGAAACGTCCACTGTGTTGTAATTTAACACTCAGGCCTCGTCAAGAGAAGGGAGTCCCCCTGATTTTGACAAGACCGAGACCTAATATAATCATTTATATCCCCTCCAAGAGGCCCAGTCTCCTCCAGTTCAGTCCCTATCTCCCCTCACCCTGACCACTCTCATCCCATATTAAGCAGTATTTACTAGGATGCTGGGAGGTGTGACCAACTTGCCCAGTTTGGAGATGTTTGTCCTTTTCCTCCACTGATGAGGCTGTTTTTTCCCTTTGTGAGCTCTGCTGACTTTTAACAATAACCCACCAATGCCGGAAATGGCCCCAGGTTCTTCCAATATCTTGGCACCTAAGACACAACCTAGATCAGTGAGTTCCCCCTTGGGTCCAGCACAGCAGGTCAAATTCCATACTCAGTCACAAGTAGAAAGAGTCTAGCATTGCCCATCTAGAATGTATAATTTTACAGAATCGATCATTTCTTATCTGGGGGTGACCCTATCCAAAAATAAAATACTAGGTAGAGCTTAGAAGGTGTGTCCAGTGAGACAAGAAAGAAGAGGAAGAGAAACCAAAGATGGATTTGAACTACCTGCAAACATCAGCCCCTGGCACTGGTTGCCCACACACTTCATCCCAATTTCACATGAGAATCCTCCCCATTTTAATATCCCCAGTCACCAAGATCAACCAGCCTCATTAACCAGCTAGCTGGTTGTTACATTTTGGTTCTCTGACCCCAGATACTATATGGAAATTTAATTTTCCTCCCAAGTTATCTTCTCAAAAAAGAGCCTCAGAAATATTTACGTAGGACGGCCTTGTCCCTGGGATGGCAAATAGTTTCTACTCATATGTGAATTCGGACTAATTAATAGTGGTTGCCCAGAGAGTTGCCACGAGAGGGGCTTGAAGACAGATTTGGGGCGTAGTGGGCAAAAGCACTATTATGGCTTAGGGGTATCTTAGCTCTGGTAGCAGATGATTATTCTGCTGACCTTGTGAAGACGCTAGAGCCCTGAGAGGAGCCTCAGCTGTGGGGTGTGGGGAGGAGCCTCAGCTGTGGGGTGTGGGGAGGAGCCTCAGCTGTGGGGTGTGGCTTCCTTCCGCATTATCCTCTGGTCACTTGCTCACTTGAACATTCTGCTGCTGTCTCGTTCCCGCCCACATATCTCAAAGCCCAGCCCTGAGCCTTCTAGCAGGGCAGCCTTCTCTGCCTCTCCACCTGGCACAAGCCATGTGGAGTACAGTCCTCTGAGAACTTGACCAACTTGAAGCTATCTTGTGTTAAGCAGCCGTGTTAGGTCAAGCTGCAGGGTTACATTCCTTTTTACAACAGGAGGAGCCCCTCCCTATGCCTCACGACCCCGTGTAAGGCCTAAGGAATGCAAAAGCATCCAATAGCCAAGAAAACACTGAAATAAGGGAAAGTGCGCCAGCCTTGTGTGTTGTTTCCCAGCACAGTGGAAGCATACCTGTAATCATTCCCCTGCACATCAGTTCTCCACCGTTCTACCATTAAAGCTTAGCTAGCAGGGTGAACACGGGATGCTAAACGTGCTGTCTGAATGCTGTCCACCGCTCTGTATAACCCCTCATAATGTTGTTTACTTGCCGAGTTGTGTTTACCCGGGTCGTTCTTTGGCGGGTCAGGGCCCTCTCAGCTTGGGGGAAGGTGCTTCTTTTACATCTTCCCTGGGAATTGACGCAGCACCATGGAGCACTTAGTGAGAGGCTGAGGTCCCCACAGGCTGCTGATTATCCTCTGGAAACAGGGCTGTGGTTTCACCTGAAAGTGACGTGGGCCTTCCAACACCCCGAAGGCACCTCTTAGGGGAACTTGCTCAAGAAGGAGCTGCTTTCCTGGCACAGTGAAAACTTGCCCTTGCCAGGTCTGGCACAGAACTGGTTACTTTGGGCTCACTGCACAGTCCTGGCTCTCAAGGAACACTCTTGTCCATATGGGGTGAAAGGTACGTTCATAGGAAATGATTAAGTCACATTGGACAAGATGCGTTTGTGTTATGTTGAGTGAGATTTTGGGTGTGTGGGATATACTGTGGGGTTAGCCTTGTTGAGAGGAAAGGAAGGCAGGATTAAGGAAGGAGGTAACCCGTTTAAGAAGTGCAAGTGGGAGGTGGGAAGAGAAAGCTCTCCAAGCCTGCGTCCTTCCGTTAGATCGTATCCTGGCCCAAGGTTTTATGTCTGTGGGAGAAGGGCTTTGGAAAGACCTGGCTTGCAACGTAGGTGTTTTTGGTCACTTCTTCCAGAATCTTCACGGTGGCTTACACTTACAGTGCTATTTAAAGTCTGAAAGGACATCGAGTGCTAGTACTAACAGTTTGGTGTCTGTGGAGACAACTGGAAATATAATTATGATCAGCACTAGGTCCAGTCAGAATTGTAAGCTGATTTGAGAGATGACATTGCTTAAAGTACAAGCAAGGAGCAGCCAGTGCTGGTAGCCCTCCTTCTCACAGCTCCCACAGACAGAAGGGCAGGACATTTTTTACTTTCTGTGTACCTGTCCCTGTGTGGATTCTGGAGGGTAGCCAAGGTTCTTCCTGCCATTTTTTCAAGAGGAGAAGAACTGCTCATACTCACCTATACAATTCAATTCTATGCAAGTCCTGAGCTTGTTAGGAGGCTGTGAAACAGCCCCTATCCACATCCTCAAACACATGGAAATGGGAATGATGTTTATGGGCCACATACTTTGGTGTCCTTCCCTCAGATTCCTATTGTTCCAGATGGCCCTTAAGTTGGCTACTGTAATAAAGCCAGGAGAATGTAACGTATCCTTTTCATGTCTAACCCACATCCAAGGGCTGATCCAATGATCAATGTTTGGGCCAGTGATACCCAAACTTTAGTGTGCAGCAGCCCCTACAAAGGGCTTGTTAAAACACAGCTTGCTGAGTCTTAATCCCAGAATTTCTGATTCAGATCTGTGGGTGGGGCCTGAGAATCTGCATTTCTAAGTTCCCAGGCGATATTGATGCTCCCATCCAAAGACCATGCTTGAGAATCATTGACCTAAGCCAACTGTTTTTCAGCTTGCTGGCTGTATGTTAGGATCACTTGCAAAGCTAAAAAATAAAATACACAGGAAGTGCCCAGATCATATCTCAGATAAATTTCAACAGAATCTGTGTGGGTGTCACCAGACATTAATATTTGTAAAGAACCCCAGTGATTCTGATGTACAGCCAACGCTGAGAATCACTGATGTAGGTTCTTGAGTCAGATGCCCGTTAACGCAGATGTACTAGGTAAAAAGTAGAACCAAGTGTCTCCCACCTTTGATTCTGAGGCAGGACACTTTTGTAGTCTGGGCATCTTTCCTTGGGATGGATGTTGCTGGCGATGATGGTGGATCATGATTTAGATAAAGGTTGAGCAGAATGAAGAAGGCTGAATTAGCAACAGTGAAAAATGCTAAACAAGCTGATAGGGAAACAGAAAATTATTTCTGGGCAGCAGTGAAAGATCTCTGTGAAGTAGAAACTATACATTTATTTGGGGACTCTTCTCCAAAACTTTTCCCCAGTAGCTGTTAGCGGGCAAAGAAAATGGACATTTCAACAGATCCAGGGTTAAACTTCCTAGGCAGTTGCAAACAGTAAGGCAAAGGAGTAAGGAATATTGGTGTGAGAGTGGCTAAAGTGATGGACCCTAGGGTCTAGGGCCTAATTCCAGCGACGAACTCATGAGAGTTTCTGATAGCTTGTGCACTGAATTTGTATACAATATCCCTTACTGAGAGTAGTCACTCCCTTCCCTATTCTACAGGATTATGGAGAGGCGAACACTGAAGCTCTGCACCCCCAACTGGGCAGACCGATGATTCTGTCTTGGCTAATCCTGCTATCCCTTTGAATATAATGACTGGTCCAGGAGTAAACGCCAAACAGGCAATCACAGGCCCTTCCTTGTAATTGATATTTGAAAGGGGTGGTGTCATTTGAGGCCACATTAGTTAGGGTGGAAGGCTCTCCAACGTCACCTTTGAACTGAGACCTGAGTAAGTTTGCTTGTTCCACAAAGTAGGAAGTACACAGGTTCTGAGGTGAGACGGGCTGTGCTTGCTCAAGAGATAAGGCTAGCGTAGAGTGCTGTTCCCAGGGCTTCAACCGCTCTTCCTCACTTTCTTAAGCTGGGTAATTCCCGCTCAACCTTCAGATTTCAGCCCAAATATCACTCCCTCAAGCGAAGCCTCTTTGACCTCTGAGCAGGTCTCTCTTCACCCTCAGCAGATGACCACCCTGTTCCTAGAATCTAGGGGTCAGTGTTTTCTATAGTCATAGAGCTAGGAAAGGAACGACGGGATATGGAGTGCGGGTTGGGGAGTCTTAAGGGGCCGTGCAATCACTTCCCGGCGAGAAAGAGGAGCCATCTCTCACCTCCTCAAGCCCAGATCTATGCTCCGGGAGCGACACTAGTGCGCAGAGCGGCCGGTCACAGGGCGGAAGTGCATCCCTGGAGCTGTTCTAGGAAACGCGGAGGACCCAGCTCATCAGTGATCCTGGAGCTGCAGTGGATATCGCCCAGTGCACCGGACCACCCCAGGATGCTGACTTGGCAGACAGCGGGGAGAAGCGGATCGGGTAGGGCCAGAACGCGCGAAGAGCAAGGCTGAAGAGGCAAGCAGGCGCGGGCGTGCGGACCACCTGCCCTCCAGCGGAGCGCGGCGCGCGCTGATTGGCTGGAATGCAGCCGGAAGTGGAAGTGGCCGAAGTCCGCCGCCGGTGAAACCAAGACAACAGCTGCCGGTTCTCTGCGAGAGGGCTGAGCCTCGGGAGCCCAAGCGGAGTGAGCGTGGGGCGGGAGCGGCCTGCGGTGAGACCTCATTCCGTCACGGCGGGGGGAGGAGGGCGCCGGGCTTCCGACTCTCCGGCCCACGAGCCGAGCAGAAACCCAGCGTGTAGGCCCGTTCCTGACCCGAGTTCGCTGTGTGACCTTGGACGTTATGGTCCACCTCCTCCCCGGGCCTCCACGCAGAGGGTGTGGGGCCGGGACACTGCCGGGGTCCATCCCCCCCTGTTGCCGTGGCTGTCAGGGACACCCCTTACGTGGGGGCCGATGGGAGCTGCGGTTTTCTCACACATTACATCCCAAGTAAACTGCGGGGCGAAATGGCTGGCAGTATCAAAAACTTAAGGACCCCCCGGCGGATTGTGCCTTGTGCCTGCAGACAGGATATGGGCTCATGAGGGTTAGTTATGGAAAGGAGACAGATCGGAGAGCAGAGTTAATAGAACCTCCTTGATTGTGTGGACCAGGGGAGGACAGAGGAAAGGAGGGTAGCAGGGCTTTAAATTAAATAAAGATTTTTTAATCCAGGTTGAGATAAAGAACTTATTTTTACAAACAACTGTTTATGTCAGCTGTGTGTCAGACACCGTTCTAGATACAAAGTGAATCTCTTTAGATACAAAATGTATCTCTTTAGATACAAAAATGAATGAGATACCCAGTCAGTCTTCAAGGCTATCAAGGAATCACTGAATAAACATTTTTAAAAGTTCAGTTAACAAATATTTACCAGGTACCCAAAATGTGCTAGGCACTGGGAATACAAGACGAATAGAACATCATCCCGTCTCACCGCTAGATCAAGCAGACATACAATGAGGTAACTGTTAAAAGATGGTCTTAGAGGCAGGGAAGAAAATGGGAGGGGACTGCCTGTACTTGAGCTGACTCCTGTGGATGTTCATTAAGGGCACAAAGTGGCCACTAGTATTCCAGGAAGTGGGAATAACTTTACTTAAATGAAAGAAGCTTTACAGAACATGAAGTATTTGAACTGCAGGACCCTGGGCATGACTGCAGCTTCCAGCAGCCATTGGAGAATGTGGGACAGGAGATGGAAAGGGAAATGGGGGCCTGACCAGGAGGGCATTTTGAGCCGTACGAAGAAGTTTTTATTCTGTAGGCCTTGGGGAGCAATGAACATAAAGCATCATGATAACTATAGTACAAAGAAAGAAGTGAGTGAAATGCTGGTTCACAGGACAAAAGAGAACCTTCTTCCTGCAGGCGTTAGTGAAAACTTTGGTGAGAAAGTGATCCTTGTACTAGATACTGAGTTTTTGGTAGGATCTGGCCTTTCAGAAGGTAAGAGAAAGTTTATCAGTTAAGATGCTTTTCTCTGTAAATAACAGACGGCAACACAAGCTGGCTTAAAAATATGCACGTGTATAATTGGAAGTCAAGAGGTAAAGTAAAGTGGTTCGGGACTGACAATCTGGTGGCTCTGGTTCCGTTTCCCTTTGATTTTCTTAGCTCTACCTGCCTTCATACACAAGCTGGTATTGAAAATGGCAATAGCAGTTCCAGGTAACAACATATTGAAGTCTCTTCTGTGGCTCTCTCAGGATGACAGGAAACTTTTCCCAGAATCTCCTAGCAAACTTCCTCAGAGTATCTTCAGCCCAGATGAAGGTGTATGTCCATTCCTGAACCAATCGCTGCTGTTTGGAATAATCACTTCCAGGGGAATGGTGTTAATTTGACTAGGTACCTCAGTCGGGGCTCATTCCTGGAGATCTTGGCTGAGGTCAGATATTCTGCAAAGAGAGCAAGGCTACTGGAAACATTTGCTCTAATACATCACAAAACAACTTGAAAAGTTTTGCATCCCCTTACATATATGTATATATATTTTGGTATCATTAATGTACAGTGACATGAGCAACATTATGATTATTAGATTCCCCCCATTTTCAGGTCCTCACCACATACCACTTTACAGTCACTGTCCATCAGCGTAGTAAGATGGTATAGAATCACTACTTGTCTTCTCTGCTATACTGCCTTCCCTGTGTCCCCCCGTACATTATGTGTGCTAATCGGAATGCCCCTTTCCCCTTACATATTTGTAAGTTGACATCCAAACCATTTCATCATTTTTTCATCATAAATTTGAATAGTTGCAAAGGAGATTTGGTTTATTTTCAACATTCAAAATGAAACCCCTTGCCAATTTCCAGAATGCCTGTCATTGGTTCCACGTGCTCACCACATTCTTTACCCTCTCTGTAACCTCCATTGTTAGCATCACACTCCCACTTCTTTCCCCTGACTTCATTTGCCCCCCTGTCTCACTCAGCCAGCTCAGCTATATCCTGGCTAACGTCCTCCAGTCCCTCACTCCCCCATTCTTCCACCACACATACCCCCAGATTTTAACCTGCTCTGGGCCTTGTCAGAAACATGCTGATGGTTCCTCCTTGCTCATGCTCTCTGGCATGCTTGTCTCAAGGAGTTTGTGGGGCTTTAACAAGCTAATGTGGGTATATTGCTTAGCACACAGCACACAGTGAGCACTTACCATCCCTCTACATCAACATATCAGAGTATCCTCACGTCTCATCCTTTTTCTACCCCTTTTTCTCTGTTCCTTTTCTTACTACTCCGCTTCCTGGCTTCTGAGGCTTTGCTCACTCTGTTCTCTACCCAGAATGCCAGTGCAGTAGCCTTTGACCCAAGGGGGTACACAAATGCTTTCTGTAACATCTGTGGGCATATGGATGGGTGCTGAAATCTGAAGGTTGTTTCCATGTGAAGATGATGTCTATCCTTGTGCACTACTGATCTGCTTGAGAGGGGGCCGGTGGCCTCCAGCTTTCTTTATTCTCACCTTCTCTTTCACAGTTGCTCTTTTCCCCCTTTACAGAAGAAAGACCTGTCACCCATGCCCTCCTTAATTTTGCTTATATCATTTTGGGGAAAAGCCCCTGGAGTGCCACACAAAGGGATAATTTGTTGAGGAAGTAAATGATTCTTGGGAATTTTATAACTGGAGTCCCAATCTTTGCTTTCAACAAAAATTTTAAAAGACCTAATCAGACCATCAACTGATAGTTTATTTAGTAATATTTTTTAAACTACAAATTGCAATATGATTTTGGTAGATAAATTCAAAGGATTAAGTGATATTGCTATCCTAAGAGATTGTTGTAAACTCTGATTTAGGCAGTTTGGGCCACTCGGGTTCAGCCACACTAACTGGGGATACTCTGTTAAGTGTAATGGAAATGTGATTTTTAACTTAGAAAAGTGGATCTAGTCAGTTGCACTATATCTGCCCTGTCTCCTCTCAGAATTTTAGGGTAGAAGAGAGGTATTCAAGATGGAGAGTAGGAGAAGAGAAATCAGAGGAAGAACTGGCAATGTGTCTGTTATCCTGCTGCTTTACACATGTGTTCATCTTGAGGGACCAGACCTGGGTAGAGATAATGCACCAGACTGGTAGTGGGATGACCCCTGTCACTAAGACAGTCTAACACAGTGGCTTCCAGACTTGGTGGGGTGGCAGCATTGCTTGGGGCACTTGTTAAAATATGGATCCCTTGGCCCACCCCTGGAGATTCTGATTCTGAGAGGTCTGAGGTGGGACCTGGAAATTAGTGTTTCAAACAGATTTCCCAGGTGATTCTTATGCCTCCAGCCTAGTTCCAGACCAAGAGTCATTATTTAAGAATCATTCATTAAAAAAAAAAAAATTCCTGCTATGACTGCAAGTCTGTTAAATGATTTTCAGGGTTTTGTGTGGCTTCCCATATAGGTTTTTCATCTAGGCAATGTGGTCCTTTTGAAGTTTCTCACTAAAAAACATCTTATTTTTAATTGTAGTTGACATACAATATTATATTAATTTCATATGTACAACATAGTGATTCAGCAATTTATATACATTATGAAATGCCCACCACAGTAAGTGTAATCACCATACAAAGTTACGACAGTATCATTGACTATATTCCCTATGCTGTACTTTTTGTTCCTGTGACATTAATTTTTTTAATCAAGGTATCATTGATAAAGTCTTACGAAGGTTTCATATGAACAACATTGTGGTTTCAACATTCACTCATATTATTAAGTCTCCCCTGCCCACCGCATTGCAGTCACTGTCTATCAGCCTAGTAAGATGCTATGGAGTCATTACTTGCCCATGACATTTATTTTACAATTGGAAGTATGTACCTGTCAATCTCCTTTACCTATTTTGCCCATCTTCCTCACCCCCCCTCACCACCTTGGCACCTCCAGTTTGTTTTCTGTATTTATGAGTCCCTCTGTGTGTGTGTGTGTGTTCATTCGTTTGGTTTTCAGATTATTTCTCCTTGTTAATTAATAGGTGGGTATCTGGTTTATGTATCAATATTTTGTGCATAAGGATTTCTGAGCCTGTTCTCCTCAGGTGCATTGAAAAAAAAAACAACCCCAGGTCTGCAGAGTTGAAGACCCTGTTCTGAGCTGGGGACCCAGTAAAGATCTGCTTGTCACCCTTCACACTGAGCATCAAGAGTGGTCAGCCTCCTCAGGGGGCACCTCCTTATCTCTTTCCAGAAACAGCTAATTTCAGATTTAGGAAAGTAAAGTGAAGAAGTGAGAAACAGAAAGACAGGAAATTATGTTTGGAAATTTAGATGCGGGCTATGAGAAGTGGAGTGTTTTCATGTGAAGATACTGTCTAAAGTGTGGCTGTGTCTCTAGGAAAATCAACCAAATGGAAAGTGGCTCTGATTTGCAGATGGGAAGGTACCTGTAAAGCAATATTTAACAAATGACATTAATATTATGTCACTAGCAGAATGCAAAGTAAAATAATGGTCAGAGGAGGTCGAATTTAGTTGAGGAAGACTTTCTGCATTTGAATTTTGAACCAGGTCTTGAAGCTGAGGTCTTGTTTTACTGTGGTCCTATCATTGCCCCTATGGTGTGGTGCAGATACAGGTTCCATGAGTGCTGACCTTGTAAACAGCTAGATGATGAAAACGAGTAACTACAGGAGAGATGAGGGTGAAAGGAAAGGTCAGAGAAGGGGTTGGAAATAGAAGAGACTGAAGTACCAGCTTGTGGAACTTGCTCTTGGCTGAGTATTAGAGGGAAACTTTTAAAACAGCACTTCCCAATTCAAATGGTACCATGGACAAAGGAGACAGCTAATTCTCTGCAGTGGGTCCTTAGAATTATATAGATATGTATTCTCTATCATTTTCAAAAATTTCAGCAAAAAGAAATTCATTTTTTGGTTGCCCACCTTTACTTTGTGGGAAAATTAGAGAAGACGCTGGGGAGGGCAATTGAAGATTCCAGGTCATTTTGAGGGGTAGCACCGAGAGCTTGCAAGACTTGAGGATTCCAGTAGATCAGGTTCCTCCCAGGTGTCAGGAGAGGGAGTTGCTGCCAGGGCTGCCCTGATGAGTGACTAGAGAGGCCCTGGGGTAGGATGGTTGGTGACTGGAGGCTGGGCAGAGAAGGGCAGTCACCCCAAATCACCACTTTCCCTTTCCCTCACCACTTGACCCCAGTTTCTGCTGCCTCAGGCTCTTCATTTCTTCAGTAATCTCATCTTCTATTTCCTCTTAACCTCTGTCTCTATCCTGCCACCATGCCTGCCAATAGAAACACATTCAAGTCTCTACCATCAGAGAAAAATCCTTTGACCTTTCACACTACTGCCCATCTTGGTCTTCCACTTTCATCCAAAAATATTGAAAAAAACAAGTTTATTAATCAGTCCACTGCCACCTGGCTTCCGCTTCTGTCATTCCACTAAGTTTGTTCTCATGGATCACCTGCGACCACCTAGTTGTCCCAGTGAAAACTTTCCAGGGCTTACCCTACTGGATCTGTCAGTTGCATGTGACACTTTAATTCCCTCTGCCATCACCCTGGTAGCTTCCGTAACCCTGTGTTCTGGTATTTCCTCTACTTCACGAACTATTCTTTCTCTTATTGACAGGCTTCTCTCCCTCTACCCTTCCCTTTATTGTTAGGGTCCAAACAGGAAACAACTCACTCAGATTAGGATAAGTTGAGGAAGGTTTATTTGCAAAAAGGCCAGTATATATAGATGAGGGCAGGCTGTTGAGGAACCTGAGGTTGGCAGCAGTGAAGTGGTCACCAGCCCAGGCCTAAAGAGACGAGGTATGAGAAGTTACTGGAGCCTGAACAGTGAGAGGGTCGGGTAGGTTAAACTCCTTGAGAGGAGTAATGACCTTTACTGAGGGACACCACCAGCTCAAGATGACCTCATAGGAAGGAACTGAGAGAATTAATATCCTGACTGTTCTCTTCTCTCACCTTCCAGCCACCTGCCTCTTGGGAACAGAGTAAAGTAGAGAAAGGTGGAAAGATATAGGAATGAAGGTAGGAAAGGTAGAAAGTTCTGGAAGATAACTGGAGTGCTCTTAAATGTTTGATTTTGCTTTCTAGGTTTCTGGCCTCAGTCTTTGGCAGTTCTCACACTATACTCATTACCATCTATGCTAAGTACTCTCAAATCTGTATCTCTAGGCCTGACCACTGTAAGCTTTAGACCAATACATTCTGACTGATTCCTTGATACCTCTTTATCTTGAAACTTATCTTGTCCAAAACAGAGTTCATCTACCACTTTCCTTCCTAAACTTGCTGCTCCTCCAGGATTCCCAACCTCAGTGGCACCATGATCCGTCCACTTAGCATTTCTCAAATAAATGGAGATCTGGGCATCATCTTTGACTCCTCCCTCTTCCTTACATTTATATCCAGTCATACACCAAGTCTTACAGAATTTGACCTCTTAAATATTTCTCCAGTCTTTCCTCTTCATTCCCACTACTACTGTTGCTCAAGTTAAATCTCATCACCCCTTGTCTTGGTGACTGCATCAACCTTTTAACTGATCTCTCTGCATCTAGGCCTGCTGCTTTCTAGGTAAGCTACTGAATGGCCACTAGTGTACAGCTACTTGAAATGCTAATCTGACCATGGACCGTATCACTCCTTGGCTTAGAAGCTTCCATGTTCACCTTCCATAATTAACATTTTTACTGATGGCAGGATTGTATTCCTCAGATTTGCTGTGGAGCACAAGTGCACTGCCCAAGGCAAAGGGCCACTTCAGTATTAGCTCTGGGTTGCTTACTGCCTGAGCAAGCGCCAGGCTCATTAGCCTAGTATTTGGACTTCACTTCTGTGATGGGGATAGCTAAGTCCCTAGGCCATTGTACTGGTTAGGAATAGGCTTGGCTTCATAAATAAAAAGGCCATAATGACGTAAGCAAGACAAAAGCTTCTTTCTCTCATAGATAAAGAGGTCAAGAGGCAGGCACTCCAAGGCTGGTGTGGCAGCTTCATGGAGTCATCAGAGACTCGGGTTTTTCCCAGTTCTAGTCCAGTGGTGGGGTATGTTGGTATACTCATGGTCCAAGACGGCACCCCAATATCACAGCATGGAAGAGGGTGAAGAAATGCATTCCTCTCACTCTTAAGAAGACTGCCCAGAAGTCCCATGTGCTTTCATTTGTGTCTTACTGGCCAAACCTAGCTGCTTAGCTGAGGAATTTATTTCTTTACCTACCAACATTGCTACACTAAATAAATTAATTATTCTGTTGCTGATGAGGTAGGGAAGGATGGATATTGGGGACATGGAGTGACAACTAAAATTATTGCCACAGCCTTTTACAAAACAAAAATCATGGATTTTAAGATCTAAAAGTATTAAGGAAATTCTATAAAGGGGCTGATTACAGAATTAATATATAAAAATCAACAGCATATATATGTATATCCAAGATAGATATATAAGTAATGACCAGGTAGAATGTACCAGAAAAACTCAGTAAAAGAAGAGACATACAGAGATATGATGGATATAAAAACATCAGGATAAATTTGGAACTTTAAAAAATTATAGTAAACTTTATTTAGAAAAATGTGAGAATAGACAGGAAATACTTAAAAAAGAAGAGAACTTTTCTCTAACCTTAAAATTTTTAATAAAACAACTGTGGGTTGAACAGTTTGGTATTAAAGAAGAAATAGATCAGTAGAACTGGATGGAGTCCAGAAAGTAACCCAAATATGTATATGGACATTTAGATTATGGTATAGGAAGCATTTCAAATCAGTAGGAAAAAGAAAACTTATTGTCTGGAGAAAGTTAAGCTATGCCCTTACTTGATCCAAACGTAAGGGAGCCACAGTTATTTCTGTTCCAGGTTGTCGCGACCCTTCAGGGACCGAAGCAACACGCCCAAGGTCTTGATTCTTCTCTAGGCTTTATTGTCTAATCTCTCACGGCAGTTACAACAGTTGTCGGGCAGCTCTTCTCCCTCCCGGCGGGCTCCCTTATATTCAGTCACCCAACCAATCCGGGACAGTATCATGTGTGACCTTTAAGCGGATAGGTGTCACGCGCCACTCTAAGCGGGCAGCACGAGCTGTGCACGGGTACGGAAGTCTGCTGGGCCAATCCCCAACAGGGAAGCAGGCGCCATCTTTAGGGCATTGTCCAGCTGGAGTGGGGCTCAGCCTCGGCCATAGGCCAGGCCCCCACATTTCCCCCTTTATTGTTTTATACTCTAGGGGAGATGCCTTCCTCTAGCGCTGCCATGGCCTGCAACAGGACCTTCCGTTCTCCCCGTTGCTGTTTTTGTAACAGACTTTCCTCCCAAGCCGGAGAGGCCCACAATTAGCAATATTCCTATGACACCTACACCTGACCAGGCTTTGGTGGCGTTTAACATCTTGCCTAACTGTCTGGACAAGTTGGCAGCTTTAGAATAATTATGAAAAGGAATACCAGTAATACACCCCTGTATAAGAATGGACGCAGCCCACAGACAAAACCTCCCCCAAGAGGTCCAATTGTTCTTGAAGAAGGTTCATGCGTTGGTTGACCAAGGCCATCCCATTCTTAAAATGGCCGTTGATGACGTTCTGCGTTGTCATTGCCGAGGCAGTGGCCTGGGACAGACCATTCAGCGTCTCTGCCGTAGGAATGGTGATAGCGCAGCGGTGGCTGCAGCTGCAGCTCAGCTCCGCCGTCGCCTGCTGTAGGATCCACGGCAGGAGCAGAAGCAGTGCGATCATCTTGTACCTCTGCTCCGGGGTTTTCCACTCTGCGTATCAGATGTTCAGGCACCCAAACGGGGTTCTGCTGGTCCTGTGGAAAAACACAAACCGAGCCTCGGGTCCAGATTATCACTGGGTCCGGGCCTTTCCATGTTCCTTCCAACACATCCTTCCACAAAACTTTAGGCATGTGTTTTGGATTGGATTGTTGGCCGTGCCACTCTGCTGCACTGCAGCCATTTTTGTCCAGTGTTCTAAAATCTTCTCCTATTCCCCGTTTTTGTTTATATAAGGCATTCTTGAGGCTGAGGTGGGTGCGTTCCACCATACCCTGACCCTGAGGGTTGTCTCCAGCTCCCTGCTGCTCTCATGACACAAAAGGATGTCATCCATATAATGATAGATTATCAGGGGAAACTGTTTCCTGACAGTTTGTAAGGCCTTCTTTACATACACATGGTGGGGCTATTAGCCATGCCCTGTGGCAATAAACCTTTGACAGTCTCTGGGGTGAAGCGGGATGGAGAAGAAACAGTCTTTGATACTTTTTCCTAATTACAAAAATAGGTGTGTTCCATGGCGAGGTAGTGGGCTGGAGGTGACCAGCTGCTATCTGTTCTTGTACTAAAGTGTGGGCTGCTTCCTTCTTTTCTTTGGTGAGGGGCCACTGAGGTACCCACACGGGCCTTTTTAGGCTGTTTTCCCTCAGTGGCCCCCGAAGAAAAACCCAATCCTGGTCCTCCGTCCCCATCCTCTCTCTAAAGGGGGAAGTATCCTAGTTATGATTTAGATGGACTACGTCGCTAATTTCGCGAACCTTTTGATTTTGTCGCCACTCTGTGAACATTTTGATTTCGTCGCCACTCTGTGAACCTTTTGATTTCGTCGCCGCTCTGCGAACCTTCACTGGCGCCTCCTCATTCCATATATTATAATAAACAATGTCACAAACACTAACAGGACACACACACTACACATAAACACCCACTGCAACTGCCTGCTGTCTGCCCTGCCACGTATACTTTCAGTTTACTTGCCGATCCACTCACCCTCCTCGGTTCCCTCTTCCGGTCTGGCCAGCCGACCGAACGGCGTCCAGCGACGGTTCCTGAAGAGTTACAAGCTCTACTTCATCGGCAGGCGCCAGGGTCAGCGGATCAGGTCGCGAGGAGGTTTAACGATTCCCGGGTTTCGGCACCACTTGTCGCAACCTTCAGGGACCGAAGCAACATTATTGTCTAATCTCTCACGGTGGTTACAGCAGTTGTCGGGCAGCTCTTCTCCCTCCCGGCGGGCTCCCTTATATTCAGTCACCCAACCAATCCGGGACAGTATCATGCGTGACCTTTAAGCGGATAGGTGTCACGCGCCACTCTAAGCGGGCAGCACGAGCTGTGCACGGGTATGGAAGTCTGCTGGGCCAATCCCCAACAGGGAAGCAGGCGCCATCTTTAGGGCATTGTCCAGCTGGAGTGGGGCTCAGCCTCGGCCGTAGGCCGGGCCCCCACACCAGGTAGCGCTGTAAATGGCAACCCCCCCATATACAGTCCCCTGACTTGTAGAGCTGATGAGCACCACAGCGCTGGACTAAGGATATTTCCTCTTGCTACTCATTTTGTGGTTACTTCCTCTGTAAACCCAAGATTTCTATTAATTCATCATTTTTGCCCCTTCTCCCAACCTTTCACATATACCCATCTATTCATATGGCCACCATTTTCCCTAAATATTTTCCTTACCTACCTCAAGTTCCACTTCAACTCACTGTTACTATTGTGGAACTTTTATCATCACTTCTTACCATCCAGTTCCTATTTTTCTCCTTAAACCATTGTCTGATAATTTCTCTCAGTCTTTTCAGTCAGTGTCAGCCATTTGTTTAGTTATGTACACCATAATCCTAAATCTTTTTTCAGCATCATCTTATCATTTTGCCAGATACCAACACTGCTTTTGAGTGCCATCAGATCCCTATCAAAGCTCCATACTCCGCAAGTGTTAGCTTCATTTCAGTATGATATAGCCTTCACATTTGTACCCTCTCTCATTTCAGATTGTGAGATGGGGACTGAGAACAAGGAAGTAATTCCCAAGGAAGAAATTTCTGAAGAAACTGAGCCACATGGCGCAATATTAGAAAAAGTTGCAAAGATGCTCTACCAAGGTCAAAAGTTGGGAGCAGTATGTGAAGACATGTTGGAGAGGCACTCAGGAGAGGCCACAGAAGAGATTATGGAGCAGATGTCTGCCCGGGAGAGGGACTTTGCATCAGGACTGATTGTCTTTAAGAAATCACCCTCAAGTGAGAAAGACCAGGGGAATAATGAGAGCGAGAGCATCCGCAGTCCCAGTCCAAACCTCCAGAAGGGAGGTTCTACTGCAGAGGCAGTTCATGCATTTGCTACCTCTGCCCAAAACTTCATAGAAAATTTAGAATCTAACAAAACACAGAGAAGTTTTGTAGGAGAAAAGCCTCATACATGTAAAGAATGTGGAAAAGCTTTTAATCAGAACTCACATCTTATCCAGCATATGAGAGTTCATAGTGGAGAGAAACCCTTTGAATGCAAAGAGTGTGGAAAAACATTTGGAACTAACTCAAGCCTTCGAAGGCACCTGAGAATTCATGCTGGAGAGAAACCCTTTGCCTGTAATGAATGTGGAAAGGCCTTCATTCAGAGTTCACATCTTATCCACCATCATAGAATTCATACTGGAGAGAGACCTTATAAATGTGAAGAATGTGGTAAAGCCTTCAGTCAGAATTCAGCCCTTATTTTACATCAGAGAATCCACACTGGAGAGAAACCATATGAATGTAATGAATGTGGGAAGACCTTCAGGGTCAGCTCACAGCTCATTCAGCATCAGAGAATTCATACTGAAGAAAGATACCATGAATGCAGCGAGTGTGGCAAAGCCTTCAAGCATAGCTCAGGCCTTATCAGACACCAGAAAATTCACACTGGGGAAAAACCGTATCTTTGTAACGAATGTGGGAAAGGTTTTGGTCAGAGTTCTGAGCTTATCCGGCATCAAAGAATTCATACAGGGGACAAACCGTATGAATGTAATGAATGTGGGAAAACTTTTGGTCAAAACTCAGAGATTATTAGACATATTAGAATCCATACTGGTGAGAAGCCCTATGTATGTAAGGAATGTGGGAAGGCCTTTAGGGGGAACTCTGAACTTCTTAGACATGAGAGAATTCACACTGGGGAGAAACCCTATGAATGCTTTGAGTGTGGAAAGGCTTTTAGGCGGACCTCTCACCTTATTGTCCACCAGAGAATTCATACTGGGGAGAAACCTCACCAGTGTAATGAATGTGCAAGAACCTTTTGGGATCATTCTGAGCTGCTGCTTCACCAGAAAATTCACATTGGAGAGAAACCTTATGAATGTAATGAGTGTGAGAAAACATTCAGCCAGCATTCCCAGCTTATCATACATCAGAGAATTCACACTGGAGAGAAACCCTATGAGTGCCAAGAATGCCAGAAGACCTTTAGTCGGAGCTCTCACCTTCTCCGACATCAAAGTGTTCACTGTATGGAATGACCTGCAAAATGGGAAAGCTTTCTGTGGAGAACTTGAAGTCAGACTCACTAGTTTCATAATGTGCACCCCAAGTTTGCAGATCAAATCAATGGAGAGACCTTCTCTGTCCTTCCATTGGTTTTTATTTAAATGGTTCAAAAGGATGAGGCACTTTTATGAACTATTCATTGAGAAGTTTCAATATACTAAGTTATATCATAAAAGCTGTTTCAGGCCTTAATTCTCCTCTGTCCCTTTTTCCTTCCCTCCCTCCCTCCCCTAGTAGATCACGTACATTAGGGATCTGTACCAGCCATCTACCCTAAACTTACTCTTCAGGAAAAATGGAGGAACATGCATGATTCTACTACCTCCTAAGAATGACAGAGCTGGCTCATTGAATGTTGTCCCCCAAAATGCTACAAAGTCATGGCTTGGAAGACACACCTTTTTCTCTTGCTTACTGTTTAGTACTGGAGTAATTTAGTAAGCTTTTATTAGCTTCAAAATATTCCAAACATGCAGTCACATTTTAGAAGATGGCAGCAGTAATGAAGTGGGAAGCTTGGGTCATTTCACATCTCCTGCTAGACTTCCTCATTCATCTACAGAGGGTACTTTGATGGAGGAAGCTGACAGGCAATTTACAGGATTGGAAGAGAAGGCCCTAGAATCCGGAGGGGCTGATTAGCAAGGCTGGGGGATAAACAAGGCCAGACTGCTCAGCAAGATGGGAAGCAGCCCTTTGGCAGCTCTTCCTACTTGAGGGCTGCTCAGACTGGCTGCTCCCAAGAACTCTGCTGCATTTCCTTCTGGCCTCAGCTCCCGCTGCTGCTGACAGACCTCATGTCAGGGAGTAGCAGAGTGGATGGTGCAGCTTCACCGTCACCTGGCATCTGGCCACAGTGAGGAGCCAGTTCACCTGACTGACAAGGGCCTTCCTTGCCACAGCACATAAGCTCTCTGACTTGGACCCCTACTGGGGGCCCTGGCTGATAGGCCAGGATGCGATGACCTCCTCTCAGTTTGGCCTTGACCTTGGAATTCTCTTTCTTCAGCACCTCTACATGAGTCTTCTGCGTTCTCCTATGTGTTATTTCTTTGAAGAAACACATCCTCGCAGTAGTGGCAATTGCACTAAGGGGGATCCAGCAGGCCTAGGGTCTGGTCTTATAGTTAGGCCTTGAATAAGGCACTTAGCCTGCTGTTTCCTAACTTTCTTACCTGTAAAATGAGAGTTGAACTAAATGAACTTTGGAGTTTTAACCAGCCCAATAATTCTTAGTTCCTGAAAAAAAAAATATATCTTCAGTGTTCTATTATTTAATCTCTTCTTCATTACACTAATAACTAGTATTTACTGTCATTTTGTGCTAGGCACAGTGCCAGTTTACATTTTTATTTTCACAGCATCTCTATGAGGTGGGCAGTCTTAAAAAAACCAGCTTGACTGAGCGATAATTTACATGCCATAAGATTAATCTGTTTTAAGTGTTCAGTTGAATGCCTTTCAGTTAATTTACAGAGTTGCACAGCCATCAATGGTTAGGGTACTCCTACCCCGATCTAAAAGATGAGGAGAGGCAAGGGGATGTTAGGTAACTTTCTCATGACTACACAGCTGGTAAATGCTAGAGCCCCGTCTCCAGCCCTGGTCTGTGTTACCCACTACCTGTGCCATGGATAGGCAGACTGATTGCTGCTGTGTTTGAAACCGTTTGCACTATTTGTATTAGTTGTTAATTACTATGTAGTTTTTAATATAATTGATTTAAATCATGTCCTTGGAAGCATAACTGGTCATAACCAAACCCACAAATTGGGTTTACTTTATGCCGCAATGTGTTCCCATAGGTTCCAATCCTTGGTTGGAGAGAAGGGCTGAATGTATAAACAGCGGACTACACGGTGTCCACACCCTTTCCACCCTTCCTCTGCCTCTGGCAGTTAGACCCTTAGGAGGAGAAATTCTTTGACTTACCTCTTTCCTTGGGGTGGTTACAAGTGCAGGTGCTCTCATTCCTTTATTCTTTACTCGCATTCAAATTGAACTATATCCAGACTATCCGTCTCACAGGAAACCTGGGTGTCACCTATCCTTTTAACTTCGGATTCCTGCATCCCAGTATTCTTTCCACATTCACCCTCTTACCAGCCCTGATAAAGAATTCAGCATGTCTTTAACAGAATTTACTCACACAAACATCCATGAAGAATAGGGACTTTACTGAGGATGCTGGGTAACAGGTGGAGAAAGGAGTTCACATTGTACATCTTATTAGACCTTTTGTTCTCAGAAGTCCCTTGGCCAAAGCACCACTGAAGGTTTTTCTCTTTGCCTTCCCTCTCAGGGCTCAGTCACCTCCTTTTTTCTTGTCATATAGCCAGTCCCTGCCATCCTGGCCCCAGCTCAATGACCTTAAATGCACTGATCAGCAAAAGAAAAAGCCCTTTTTTAGCAATCCACTCAATGGAACATGAAAAGGCAATTTAATGGCCAACTTTTGTTGTACCTGACAGGCATATTCTCAAAGGTGAGGTCTCACATCTCAGTCCAAGAAGAATCTTCATATATAATGTATATAATATGTAACTATATATTATATAATGTATTCATTATATATGCTTTCTTGAGAAATTCTGGTGAAGTTAACTCTACACACTATGCACACATCCTGCAACCTCATTCCCTGCCTCACTCAGTTATCTCAGGAAGATTTCTCTTTTCCTTCTTTGCATCTCTCCCTCTGTTTACTGGGTAGTCAAAATCTGATGATAATTGAGACTGGTAGTCATAATTTTGTGCAAGTAGAAGTCTATCAAAAGACATGAATTTTCTTAATTTTAGACTGAAAAAAAAAACAGTCCTCACGATCTGAAAGACCTACCTAAATACCCAGAAATACCTTTCAGAATTTTGCAGCTATGTCTGTGTACATTTTCTTCCCAACAATTTTACTGGAATGCTAACACTTTAGGTAAATGTTTGTTTACAGTAATACTGATCTGGTGGTCTTAATATGACTCTTATTAAGAAATGCCAGTTTTCTCCCCACTTGTGAGTTTCACTCCCTTACTAAGTACAGGAACATACTTTGTTAGCTTCTGGTTTTGCATCAAAACTGTTCACTCTGTTCTTGATCTGCTTTGCTTGGTGAGATTTTGTATCTTTCATAACAGGACAAATGTTACATATTTTGTATATATAATGTGCTTCATGACTAACCGTGTAAGATATTCTAGGTTATCTGGATGGTCCAATTAAAAAATTAACTTATTACTGAGATTCCAGGGTTGATGTTTATTGTTTCTGAGATTCATTTTTTTTATGTGTTCTTCTAAGTGACTCCTGGTCTAAGGCAGGTTCCTTAGGTTGTAGGTCAGAGAGCTTTGAGACCCAGGAAAGCTCTGCCTAGAAAGTGTGCACCACCTGAAACCATCCGTGGACCCCTATAGTCCTGCACCTTCCTAGAAGCAAACTTTTCCGTTAAAAACAAAACAAAACAAGATTCTCCCTCATCACATCCCTCAGCTTTTGGGATGAAGCTATGTCAAAACGACCTGCCTGGATGAACCCCTGAAAACGGAGGGACCGGGAGTCTCCATAAACCCAGTGGGAAGGGCGGGGTCGATTTTGGCGATAACCTGAGGAAGGGAGCCTCAGTAGCGTACGTGCACGCACATTCATCAACCACGTGCCTAGTGCCTATGACGGCTTGCGACCTGTGCTGGGTGTGGGGGCTAAGCGCCAAGAGACTGCTGGGGACTCGAAAGACCTAGTGGTCAGCGCTGCAGAGCAGAGAGAAGGCTGAGGTGTTCCCATCAGCTCGCGAAGCATCGGCCCCCGCCTCTGCCCAAGCCCGGAGCTGGGAAGGAGGAAGGCAGCTTGAGGGCTTGTGGACGGCGGCCGACGGGCCCCCACCGTGAACCCCAGGACCCGAGCTCACCCTCCTTCGGCCCCCTGGGCGTCCTTCCCACGTCCTCGTCTCCCGGGGCTTTGTGTGAGTCCTGCAGTACCACCGACGAGAACGCTCATTTTTACTTGTTTGTAACAAACTTTGCAGGCCGCGTTTCCATCTGGTGGACCCAGCTTTGCCAGCGCCCCCTAAGTCTCCAAAGAGTCGGCAAATGCGCTCGTCCGCCACCCTATCTCCCAGACACAGGAGCCCTGCGGAGAAAGGCACCAACTGCTGCCCGTGGGGCTGGGGCCCGGGGGGCGGGGCGCCGCGAGCTGATAGGTGGAGATGAGCGGGGCCCACCTCCCAGCCCCGCGCCGCGGTGTTGGTCGCCCGCGCAGGCTATGGCGCGCTAGCTGGCGCTCACGTGCGCGTTCTGGGGACCACAGGCCGGGACTTGGGACTGTTCTCAGCCGATGCAATTCGTAGTTGGTGGGGGCGAGTCACATCCTTGGGTGGGATTCATTCAGCCGTTCCACCTATATTTTTGGAGTTCTTGAAAGCTGCCCAGCTTCTTTCGGACTTCCAACCAGGCCTAGTACCATCATTACTGAATAAGGTACTATTACATTTTAGTCTAGTTGCAGTGGGAATG
The DNA here is from genome assembly GCF_040802235.1 of Manis javanica. NCBI lineage: Eukaryota > Metazoa > Chordata > Mammalia > Pholidota > Manidae > Manis > Manis javanica. The sequence continues at coordinate 130,379,572 of NC_133159.1, forward strand.
GATAGTATCGAGGTACGAGACAGGATTGGCTTTAGGAAGGGGGCAGGCCCTGTGACTTGAGCCTGCCGGATTGACTAAGGAGATAGACGTGGAGGTGATCATTTGAGGCCTTTCGCTAGGGAGGGTGGTTATACATTGGAGTGGGTAGAGGTCTGGGGCAGCTCCTGGCCGGATTACCCAAAAAATCATCAGGAAAGGAGAAAAACGTTTCTATGTCCTTTAGCTGCTGGTTAAATTGGCAGTCTTTAAACTGGACTATGGATGGGGACAGTGAGGGACTTCAGACAGAGTAGGACTATAATACACATTCCTCTCCTGTGCTCCCAAGTCGGGGTGACTGCCAGGAGTGCAGTGAATGTGTGAAAGACCTGGGAAGTCTTCATGTCATTAGGTGAGATCTTCAGGTGGCCTTCAGGATTCTGTGCATCAGATGAAATTCCCTTTAGATAGAATTACCACCTTGGAGTTCATCAGAATATTCACACTGGAGAGGCCCTTTGAATTAATGTGTAAAACCTCTAGTCAGAGCTCTCACCAACTTCACCATCAGAACACCCATAGTGCCTAGTGATCTGAGGGGGTTACTGACTGGGACACTTCCATTATGACCTGAAATTATCTTTCCTTTTCTGTACTGGGGTCAGTAGACTGGAAACCCCTTTGTGTCAGCCACTTTTGTCTTGCTCCTTGAGGACAGGGCTAGTCTTGTAGAAGAGTGTACCACATTCAGTCCTGGGTTGCCACTCAAAAATGAATAAATGAATGAGTTCAATAAGTAAGAGCCTATAAATGAGGAAGTGGACATTTCAAATTTAATTAACCGGAGATAGCATAATGATGCCTTTGCTGTTCTTTGTTTTTCTCTGCAAATCCTTTATCCCCCCACATGATGGTGATGGCATTGAAGGTCTCTATCACCCATCTAATCTAAATTGTACCCTTTTAGGTGACACAGACAGAGGCAAAATGCTAAACAGGTGAACCAAAACCTCTCTTTAGCTGAGGGAACTCATCTACTGTACCATTTACTCAAATACAAGATAGCCACAGGTTGCTTTAAATTACGCTTTTCCCATAACTCTCAGCACCGAAAAAAAAATCAGATACTTCTTCTGTATCATTCTTAAAGTCTTTCTTTCATAAAAGCCTTTATTTACTTCTTAATCTCATTTCTGTTTCTGACACATTATTGCCATCTTCTTGGATACATTATTTCTGCATATGAGCTATCTTAAATGTATTTGCTAGGATTTGGTGTTCTTATTTTTGCAGCTTCATCATCATCACAGGGTTATGTTTTCCTCAAATGTATTAATATGCTCTTTGAAAATCGGTTTTGATATGGCTTGTTATTAAAAGGATTAGAATCTACTGCGAGACTAACCGTGGGCAGGAAGCCTTTTTGGCTAGAGCAGGGCCCCGTCAAGAGCTGGATTTGTGTCCTTGGAATACAGGCATTGCCTCTTTAATTCCTTTCTTTCGCTCTTTTTTCTTACAGTGTTTGCTTGGGTACCTTGGGAAACCTAATGTCCTTTTTCCTTTCTATGTCACACGGACCCATTTGTGAGCTAGAAATAAGCTTCCATCAGGCAAAGAAATAGCAGTAGTGCAGGAAGTGCAAATGAAAAAGGAGCCATTTGTTTTGAAGGCAGTCTGGGCCAAATGAGCAGTGTCACCAATCTGTCAAGATCCTGTGCATGCCCAGAGGTCTCTCAGAATTCAGCATTGTGTTGTCATGGTTACTCCCTGAGTTTCAATTTCCTCATCCATAAAGTGAAAGGAAATACCTACTCTTCAGGGTTGTAGGAGTAGAGTACATTATCAGTTATCTGAAAGCCCACTGCTGGGTGTATGGTAGGAACCCACAGAATGCAGCTTCCTTTTCTCCTTTACCCACTTTCCTTCTCCTTTGATTTATCCCAGGTAATGCTTTCCACAAGCATTAGAATTCAGAGAGAATAAAAACTGCATCTTAACCACTGCATTGTACTGATTTTTATTTTCTGCTGTTTTTATCTTAAATGAACATTTATTTCATTTACCTTAAGGCTGCTAAATAGCCTTTGTCAGTTGACATAGAAATCTGATTACCATTGTAACACTGTCAAATCTAACCAGTGGATTTCAATCAAACTGCAGAATGTAATGTGTTGGAGAATCTGTCATTGAAGGTTTCTTCCTTTATATGGAATCCCACTGTGAAGTTTTACAGTCTTTAGATTTATGAAAAGTCAATACTTCATTCTGCTTATAAATTTTAGTCGCTGCTTCTAAAATGAAATTCCACATCTCAGCCAGTTATGCTGCATATGTGTTTATTACTGGTTTTAAGCAATTTAATTTTGACAATGCCTTGGTGTATTTTTCTTCATGTTTCTTCTGCTTGGGCGTTGTTGACCTTCTTGGATCTGTGGATTTATAGTTTTCATTGAATTTGGAAAATTGTCAGCCATTATTTCTTCAAATGTTTTTCTACTTTACTCTTTTTGTGCCATGGGACTCTAATTACATACCTACTAGGTTGACGCAAGTCCCACAGCTCACTGATGCTTTTTTTTTTCTTCCCTGTTTTTAAAGTATTTTATATCTCCATGTTTCATTTTGGATAGTTTCTATCCAGTATATTTTTCATCTCAGACATTGCATTTTTCATCTAGGATTGAATTTGGGTCTTCTTAATATGTTCTATGTCTCTCTCTGCATGTTTTCCTTTACCTTCTTGAACATATAATAGCAGTTTTTAGTGTCCTAATAATTATCATCTATGCCATTTCTGGATGTTTCTATTGATGATTTTCTTCTCATAATGAGTTACGGTTTCCTGTTTCTTTGAATGCCTTTAATTTTTTTCACACTTAATAAATTTTTATTTAATAGTTGAATGAGTAAGACAAATGGAAATGTTGGGGTTTATCAGCCCAAGGAATGTGGGATTTAAATTAGCTGTAGTTTTAAGACTTTCTGACTATTAAGCTTTGAAATCAGCTGTGAGTGGAAGCTGTGGGCTTTTGTTCTCAGAAGGTCTTTTTTTTTTTTTTTCTTACCAGGCTCTGGTTGTTTATTTGTGGCCCTGCCTAGAGGCAGGGGGTGAACTTCAGTAGATGAGATCTAACACTTCTGAAAATCCCTTTCTTAATATACCTGTGATTTTTATGACAATATCCAGTGTTACCACATGGGTAAGTCTGTGATCATTTCTTTAACAAAGTGTTTAAAAATCCATTTAGAAAGTACTCGTATTACAGAGAAGGGGCTAATTGCAGAATCTCCAAGTCAGACTGCCTGGCTTTCAGTCCTGCCTCCCACCCCACTCCCTGCCTCTTATTAGTTGTGTGACCTTGGGAAAGTGATTTAATCTATCTGTGTCTCAGTTTCTTCATCTATAAAATGGGTGTAATATTAGTATGAGCCTGATAGGACAGTCCTGAGAATTAAAGGACAGATCGAGGAAAGCACACTCAACAACATTTGGAACATATTTAAGGGCTCAGTAAGTGTTTGCTGATGTTGTTTTAAATAGAAGATTCCCTTAATGTGTTTTTCTTTTATTATTATTAAAGTATCATTAACATAAAATCTTATGAAAGTTTCACATGAACAACATTATGGTTTCCACATTCACCCATAATATCAAGTCCCCCCCGACCTCATTGCAGTCACCGTCCATCAGCGTAATAAGATGTTATTGAGTCACTACTTGTCTTCTTGTACAAGTACACTGAGTACAGTACAGTACTTGTGCTGTACTGCCTTCCCCATGACCCCCCTACATTATGTGTGCTATTTATAATGCCCCTTAATCCCCTTCTCCCTCCCTTTCCACCCCCTTCCCTTTGGTAACCGCTAGTCCCTTCTTGGAGTCTGTGAGTCTGCTATTTTGTTCCTTCAGTTTTGCTTCATTGTTATACTCCACAAATGAGGGAAATCATTTGGCACTTGTCTTTCCCAGCCTGGCTTATTTCACTGAGCATAATGTCTTCCAGCTCCATCCATGTTGTTGCAAATGGCAGGATTTGTTTCTTTCTTATGGCTGAATAGTATTCCATTGTGTATATGTACCAACTCTTCTTTATCCGTTCATCTACTGATGGACACTTAGGCTGCGTCCATATCTTGACTATTGTAAAAAAAGTGCTGTGATAAACATAGGGGTGCATATGTCTTTTTGAATCTGAGAAGTTGTATTCTTTGGGTAAACTCCAAGGAGTGGGATTCCTGGGTCAAATGGGCTTTGGGCTGGAATTTAAATAACAACCAACTAAGTCTGGTTGTGTTATGCCAATCAGAAGCATGACTGATGGTTATACACACATATGAATAGCAAAAAATAAATAATTATTACTTAATAAGTGTATTTTGGTAAACAAAATCTTTTAAAACACAGAGTACAGAGGTGTCCAAGTTTAAAACGCTGGAAACCACAGCATTAAATTAGCTTCAAGCCTGTTTCAGATTCCTGCTTATCCTTATAAATGTAAACATCACTCTCACTGCATAGCACTGTAAAGACAGGTAGAGGAGATGAAGTTATGTTGTTTGTAGTAAATTCTCAATTTATTTCTTTCATAAAAATAGAATGCTAAAATGTTTCAGTTAACTAAAGGTTTTGATTAGAATCAGAGTAACTAAAATATTTAAGTATCTTCAATTTTTAATCCAGCATCACTTGATGAAGGCTATTTTGCACTCTTTTTCCCTCCCAAATATATTTAAAGATATTCTTATGTAAAAAGATTATTAGTTTATGTGAGATTATAAAAGGGCTAAAAGCTTTGAGGCAGGTGATGGGGCTATGCAGGCTTCTGGAGCCTCTGTACCACACATCATCTGCAAGTAGCCAGTTTTCATGGATGGTGTGGATGGGCTTCCCCAATTCAAGACATCTGACTACTGTTCAGGATACCCCTCTGGGGAAGCCATAGTGCCCGTCCTTTGAACTTTAACAGGTCACATTCTTCACACCGCCCCAAGACTCCACTATACCTTACACATCTTATACTTTGCTTGTAAATACTTTTATCTTCTGTTTAAAATGATTATGGTTCCAGATGTCCTTCTATGTGTCAACAGTCATTTTAGTTTTCTTATTTAAACCTCCCACTTATTCCATGAGGTTTATTATTTCACCACCATTTTATTAGCAAGGAAAATAAGGATCAGAGGGTTACGTTACATAATTTGCTCAAGGTCCTGAAGCCCATATATTCTACTGGATTCAAACTGATGTCTGATTGCTTATGTCTGTGCTCCCTTCACTGTACCAGATTGCTTGTCTTGAAACAGTTCATCAAACTTTAGATTTCTATCAAACCCTGGGTTCCCCTTGGGATGCACTGCCACTATGCACATCACACTGAAATCTGTACACGACCCCAGGTGACTTCTGTTCTAAATATCCATGGGCATGGTTTCTTAATCATAGCACTACTGACACTTGGAGCCAGATAATTCTGTTGTGGGGAGCTGTGTATTGTCGGATATTTTACAACATCCTAGGTCTTGAGGTGCCACTCTTTATTCCGATTTGTGATGACCAAAATGTCTCCAAAGATTGCCAAATGTCCCCTGGGAGACAAAATCACCCCAGTTGAGAAATACTGATCCCCTTTGTGCATCTCACAAGCTACTCCCACTGAAGAAAGATATGAGGTTGAAATTCTTGTCTTATATTGTTCCATTTGGTAGCTTTCTTTGATGACTCACGTAAATTAATATACAATCTGTCAGTAGTTCAGAGCACAAACATTTGATTGCCCAAATAGGCAGAGCTTAATTACCAATATTAGTTATCAGGTTAAATGATGACTTGCATCTCTATAGAGTTCTATCTGGACTCTCCAATTCTCAAATAAGCTGTGCCTAATTACAAAGCTTTGGCTGAAGACAGAAGAACTCTCCCTGTAATAACCTGACTGGTCAAGGTAGATAATTTCCTCTGATTCCCACCAACTCATGTTTACTCAAAGCTGTGCCCTGGCATTCAGTCTAATTCTATTTCCAACACATACTGTTCTCCTGGTTTCTTGCTCTTTCATTCCTCAAAGTTACAAGTGCTTCTTGGGGGAACACCTCATTGGCTCTGGTTCCTAGCCTTCAGCTATCCTGTTGCCATTTTGATTATTTTTCATTTCCTCTCAATTAGTGTACCATCTACTTATTACATATGCATAAGTATACTTTTATAAGGAAGAAAAAAGTAGAATATGTATAAAACACATACCTATGGGAATAATTCATCCCAGAGAAAGATTTAATCACCCCAAAGTACTTAAATCAATTTGTACTTGCCACTGTACTAGGTAGTCAAGATTGAAATGGCTCCTTCATGAAGAATTTAGTTTTTGGGTTGTTGCCAAAATCATTTTTGATCTAATGATTTTAATAATGATAGAAGTCCCCTAAAACATTCTCAAGTAATTACATCCTGGGGATCACTGTCCAGTGTCAACTCTGAGGCAGAAAAAAAGCCATAATGTCCAAGAGCTTTTCCATGGTTAAAAAAAATCTTTAGTTCAATAATATGAGGTCTCCATCAGGCTCTTCCTACACTTATTAGGTTTCTGTTACCTATTAGACCTGTATGAAGACTCACATTCCCCAAGTTCCTTTCTAGTATGAAGTTTCTGATGTTTGAGAAAAGCTTTGCGCCCACTGAAGGCCTTCCCACAGTTGCTACATTCAAAGGGTGTCTCTCCCGTATGAATTCTCTGGTGACTAATAAGGTGTCAGTTCTGACTGAAGGCCTTCCCACATTCAGGGCATTAATAGGGTTTCTCTCTGATGTGCACACGCTGGTGTTTAATAAGATCTGAGCTGCCCCTAAAAGATTTCCCACATTTATTATATATATAAGGTTTTTCACCACTATGAATTCTATGATGTCTCATAAGGTCTGAGCTCTGATAGAAAGTTTTCCCACATTTTTTACATTTATATAGTTTCTCACCTGTATGAGCTACCTGATGTCTGATGAGGTCTGAGCTGCCATGGAAAGTTCTACAACACTGGTAACACTGATAAGCTTTCTCCTCTTGGAGAATTCGTTGCTCTTCTCTAAGCAACGGATTCTTGCTGAATGTTTTCTCACATTCAAGTTTTTCCTCTAGTACGAAGTCTCTGATGTTTGAGAAAAGCTGTGTGCCAGATGAAGGCTTTCCCACATTCCTTAAGATTCATAAGGTTTCTCACCATTAAGAATTCTCTGATGCTGAATGAGGAGTGAATGCTGCCGGAAGGCTTTCCCACATTCACCGCACTGATAGGCTTTCTCTCCAGTGTGAATTTTCTGATGCATAACAAGGTGTGACCTCTAGCTAAAGGCTTTCCCACATTAAGTGCATTCATAGGGTTTCTCTCCAGTATGAACTGTCCAATGCCTTATTAGATCTGAACTTCCTTGGAAAGTTTTTCCACACTCAGTATACATCCATAAGGTTTTTCTTCCCTATGAATTCTCTGTTGTTTGATAAGGTCCAAGTCAGAAATACAGGCTTTTTCACATTCAAGTTCCTTTCCAGTATGCAGCTTCTAATGTTTAAGAACAGCTGTGCGCCCACTGAAGGATTTCCCACATTTGCAACATTCATAGGGTTTCTCTTCAGTGTGGAGTCTCTGGTGTTCAGTAAGGCGTGAATGCTGCCTGAAGCCCTTTTCACACTCATTACACTTGAAGGGTTTCTCTCCAGTATGAATTCTTTGATGGGTGACAAGGTGTGAACTTTGACTGAAGGTTTGTACACATTCATAACACTCATAGGGTTTCTCTCCAGTGTGAATTCTGTGATGTATTATAAGATCTGAGCTTTGATTGAAGGCCTTCCCACATACATTACATACATATGGCTTTCCTCCACTATGAATTCTCTGGTGTAGGACAAGGTTTGAGTTTCCCTTGAAGGCCCTTCCACACTCTTGACATTCATAAGGATTCTCACCACTATGAATTCTTTTATGTCTGACCAGATTAGAGCTCTGATTGAAGTCTTTTCCTCATTCATGGCATATATAAGGTTTTTTTCCTGCATGAATCCTCTGATGTATAATCAGGTTTGAACTTTGATTAAAGTCTTTCCCACATTCATTACACACATATGGTTTATTTCCTGTATGAATCCTGTGATGTATAATCAGGTATGAGTTCCTACTGAAAGTTTTCCCACAGTCCTTACATTCATAAGTTTTCTTTATATTATCAGTTTTCTGATGTTCAGTTACTTTGCTTGAAGCTCTGGCCACAGAACTCATATCTATGGGATCTTTCTCTTGCAGAAAGTATGTTTTCTCTTTCATTACATCCATGGCTTCTCTTTCCTGTAATGGCTTTCTTAGGGGTGAGACTCACTTCCCTAATACCTCTCTCTTGCAAAGGCAACTGTCTCACTGAATCCTCCAAGGGGCTTACCCAGTGATTCATTAGTCTGTCCTTATGATCACTGGTTTCAACTAACCCACATTCCTGGGAGATCTGTTTTTGGAATCTTTCTGATACAGCCCCTGCTGACTATTTTTCATGAATTTCCATCTTTGATTTCCAGTTCTTCATTTTATTCCTGGCCTCAGAATCTGAAATGATAAGTAGACCATCCTATAATTCCTAATGCAAACATCACTTCTTCCCTATCCTGGGAATTCTAAGGAGGAATAAATAAGCTAGACAAGGATCCTCCCCCACCCCCCAGGGATGAGATTCAGACCTTTTTGGAGAGACTGTGGCTACCACAGCACACCCAATTGGTGGAGATGAAACTCTCCAGGGGACATGCTAGAGCTGGTGCATGAGAGTGGCCTGCAGGGTGGCAGAAAAATTCACGGGGCAAAGTGGGCAGTCTGGAGCCGGTCCATAGGTAGTGGCCTATTTAATGGGGCAGGAACTTGCTAGGCCTTGTAGTTGGGCCAAAACAGGTTCACAGGAAGCAGCCCACTAGGATGAGTGCCACCAGCCTCCCACAAGTTGATCTCCAGCAGCCACACCAATCAGCAAAACAAAACAAAATAAAATAAAATAAAATAATATAACAGCACACTAGCATCAGGAAGTTCCTTCCTTTTCCTTTGGCCTTGCACTGTCCCTCCAGCATCTATTGATAAAACCTAAATCTTGTGCCAGCTGGCAAAGGAGAATTGGTCCAGATCCAGTAACACATCAAACCAAAAAAGGGTAGATTTGAAATTGAGAGGCAATAAATTAATAACTGGCACACTACCCATTCCTTGCAATGTATCATGATTAAACAAATCTGAAACTATACCTAGAATAAAAATGTTTGTTTGCCATTTTAATAGAAATGAATTCTCCTTTCCCAGACCGTTCTTTCTGGTATTCTGGTGGAATTGTCTTCTTTTTTATAACAATTTTGTAACCTCCTATGATTGGAAGACAGATGAGCTTTTTGCTTTTGAGTGTTCATATCCTCAAAGCCCTGACCTTGCTCAGTCACAAAAACTCATCTCTGAGCTTCCTGAGAGAGCCATTTCACCTTGGCTCTGGTACTAGGAACTCTCTAACCATTAATATTTTTGCAATGAGTAATGGATAGCATAGCATAGTGATTAAGAGCAGGGCCTGTGTGACCTTTGGCAAGTCACAGGAACTCTCTGTGCCTCAGTTTCCTCATCTATAAAACGGAGATAATAATAGTACATACCTTATACAGTTGTTATAGGAATTAAATATATGTAGAACATTTAAATATATGTAGAACATATTAGAACAATGCTTGACATATAGATAGCACTATATATGTTGTCAGCTGCTATTATTATTACTACTACCATTGTTAATCTTTGCTCTTTAAGTGCAAGAATTATCACTAAGTAATGTGTTCTTAGCACAAACTTTCATACCCAGGCTGGATTTCATTTAAATAACATTAAAATAAAAGCTGGAAAGAACTGGCTTTGTCATAATTTTCCCTTAAAGTGTTTTGTGTTTGATATATATTGTTAGAAATTCAGAGACTATTAAAAGGCATTTCTCAAAACTCACTGGCAGCTATTATAAGAATAACAAGTGAGGTGAACTCCATTTTCAAAAAGAGGGCCACATACAGACATCTCCCAAAGAATCACAGTCCAGAACAGCACACTCAGTGGTCTTCTGCAATGAAGAGATGCAGAGGTATGGTGGGAAGGGTTGTCACACAGAAAGTGAGGATTGTCTCTGTAGAAATCTAGTTTGATATATCAGAGTGGCAAGGGAGCATATGCTAAAGAAGAAACCATGCTGGCAGGTCATTCCTACTATCACTCACTGAGTTTCCAGCTATGGAACACTGACAGAGGCAAAGGAAGGTGACGAGACAGTAGACAGTGTGAACTGTCAAGCTGTATTACAAAAGTCTGTTACCTAAAGTTCCATACTGACCTCTTGGAAACCAAGAGCTGAAGGAAGATATGCCTGTAGATTTGATGGGAGGGTGTTTGTGGTAGCAACACTGTACAGAGACTGAGAAGTTTCTTGCTCAATGCCCTCTACCTTTTCTCACTGTCTCTTTTGATAGGGGCCTGCTTCATTCACTGCTGAATAGTAATCATTAAGATAACTTTGTGGGATGTGTGCTGAAAAGAGGTTATGGTTGTTATTTTAGGAAATAAAGGAACATGAATAGCAGAAGGATAAGGAGCATACATCCAAGAGGAATACCAAAAGAATATGAAGGATTCAGCAGAGTTCTCCACTATCTCAAATTAATTACAGACAAAATCACTCTTCATATAAGTACTCAAAGAGATGTAAGGGTTCAAAATAAATTACAGGTCATAATACAACAAAAAGAAGTGAGCAGTAATTTGGCAGAGCTGAGGAAAGAAATGGAAGGGAAAATTGAAAATATTATGCAGATGAAATTCACCTATGAAACAACAAAAACAATCACTACAGGGTCATGAGGAGGCCTGGAGAAATACAGAATGAAATGGATATAAATGGATATACAGAAGACCAGTAGCAATATAAAGATATTCAAATATATATAGCCAGTATTTCTAAAGAAGAGAAAAAGGACAAGCAGAGAGACAAAACCACTTAAATATATAACAGAAGAAAATGTTGCTGAAATAAAGACTTGAATCTACCAGAAGTATATGCTACAGTCCATAAAAAGTTGATACACAACAGTTAACACCAAGACATATCCTGGTGGGGTAACTGTATTTCAGAATTAAGTGAACAAATGTTCATCTAGGCAGAAAAGCAAGTAATGCGCAGGAGAGAATTTCAGGTTGACTTTACCACAGCTATACTTCATGCCAGACTACAGTGATGCCTACAGAGTTGTGAAGAGAAACTAAGCATGTTCCACTAATTTTTCACCCAGCAAAGTGTTCATTCATGTAAAAAGAACAGGCAAACATTCTCAAGTAGGTAAAAACTCAGGTAGTATGACACCCTTTTCCTTTTGGACAGAACTTTGGGGCAATGAAATAGAGCTGAGGAAGAAATGAATTAAATATTCAGGAATTGAGAAGACATGCCAAAAGAATATTGTGAGGACTGAATTAATTTAAAATGTAAAACTGAGATTAAACAACTGGAAATTATTTGTGTAAAATAGAAAGTAAATGGCTTAAACCATGATGATGTAAAAATAATTATAAAAATTGTACTGCGAGGAGGAGGGATGAGGTGATGGGAGTAAGTATAAATTGTGTTAATTCACGTATCTTTCATGACAGGGAATCAATTCAATAGACACCATCTTAAAGTAGAAGTGTACAATTTTAAAAATGACTCCAAACCCTTAATGTGTTTCATAATCATTTTTTCATAATTTTAGAGTAGTATTTTTAAATCATAGAGAAATCTTTTTTCCGTAACATCACTGTTGATCACAAAAATACTATAAGCTTATTATAGGAAAAAAAAAGCACAGAGAAGAAAATAATAAGCACCCATAACCCCATGATTCTGCCTCCCAAAGGTGACCACTGCCAATGTTTTGCTGTATACTCTTTCCATCTTATTTCTGGACATATTTTTTTCTGATACAAAAATGGGATATTACACATGTCCTTTTTTTGTCTTCTCTGCCTTCCTTGTACTCTTGGAGCTGGAGCCTGTGTGTCTCCCTTGTTAGCTGGGGGGGCCAGAGGAACACCTAAGCTATTCAGAGAAAGGGATTTCTCTTCCCGGTGCCTGTGAAGTGTTTTGGTGGGGCAGCCAAATCAGCCCATGGGAGGCTCAGTGGCTTCCTGTGGACCAGCTCGGCCTGCTCATGCCCTCCAGTGAGCCTGCTTGTCCGTGACCCCGCAGATTTTCCTACGGACTACCTACCTCCAGCCTGCCTACACCCCTGGGTGAATTCCTGTGCCATCGGCAGGCCGCCCTTACAGACCAGCCCTGGCCTCTGCCCTCAGACAAGTCTCCCCGCTGCCAGCCGGATGTGTGTCCCTGTGGCAGCCACAGGAGCTCCCACAAAGTCTGACTCTCAGCTTTGGCGCTGGGGTAGCCTCTTCTAAATTCTTGGTTCCTTCCTTCCTTACTCTTCTTTAGCCTCAGAGGAAAGGCTACTTCCTGCATTATCTATTTCTATATTCCTCAGAGTCCTCTTCTAACCCTTTTAGCAGTTAACTACCTTTTGCTGGTTAAAAATTCTTTGTATTAAAATGTCCCTTGTTTAAATTACTGCTGTAGTTTTTGACTCCTGACTGGATTCCAACAGATAGGTATGTGTAGTATCATTTCATTTAAGACCTAGAACAAAGTGAAGGTGATGCAAGTACTAGTAAGGGGGATAGAAAGGGGAAACAAAAAATTGTTTGTACACAGTGATAAAAATATTCCTCCCAAATTAAAACCATTAGGATCAACTTTTGCCATAGGCATGGGTATGGGAATGCACCCAGTCCTAGTCCCACATAGCTCTCTCTGCAGAGATGGCCATGCTGCTCAACACACAGGTTTGATCAAAGGTGAGTCCTCCCCTATAGTCTTCTATAGCTGAACTTAAGTTTCTGGGAAAAAGGCATACAGTGTTTCATGTCATTCATTGATTTACTCAGCTAATGTACATTAACTGAGCACCCACTAGGCCCAAACATTGTACTAGCTATGGGGAATACAAAAATGGATGTAAGAGATGCTCTCTGCCCTCAAGGAACTTACAGTTTAATGGAGGAGTGATATATGTGTAAATGGATAGTAACAAGATTGTGTGACCAGTGACTAATAAAGTCTGTCTATTATGGGAGAACCTAGAATCAACAGAACATATTAACTGCGTGTGGGGAAAGAAAGGACTCAAGAGTGACTTGTTTTCTGACATAGGCAATGGCTGGTATATGGTACTGTTCATGCAGACAGAGGTTGGAGGAAGTGTAGGTTTTGAGGTGGGAAGTGTAGGTCTGAAGATGTGAAGATGAGTTGAGTTTTGGTCATCTACTGGTTTCTAACAGGACTAGGAAGACAGAGAGAGTGCACGCTCAGGGGAAGTCAAAGAACTGTCCATTTCAACTCCACAAATTAGGCTAGACATGCCTGGTGCAAACAAAGAGCAGAAGCATCTTACCTCCGAGAATCAAAGCCACTGGGAATTCTTCATCCTCGAATTCCACTGAGCTCTTCAAAACCTTTGTTTTTTTGTTTTCCCATCAAAGCTCTTAAGAACTCAGAGTGTATGGATTCTAAGTTAGAGGACAGAGCCCTTACCCAGTGAGGCTGGATCTGTCTTCTCCTCTAGCATCTCTTCCTTGCAGAGACTCCACTGAGTGCATCCCTGGAGCCTGGCATCCTTTTGTGATTCATTCACAGCCACGTCCTGCAGCATCTTGAATTTCTGAAATAGAAGTTCTGGCTCCGTAACTACCCAATAGGGAATCAGCAGCAATTACGACAAACCTTCTCTTCTCTTTTAAATCTCTACTACTTCCTGCATTATTCTTGGTCTCAGTATATAACCTTGACCCTCACTTCAAAAATGGGAGACCATGTGGCAAAAAGCACTTCATACATTACCCTCTCTTTCCAGTGACTCTTCATCTTTACTGTATTTCCTCGTACTTGTTTGCTCTTTAACTGAGCCCCTACTATGGGCCAGGCAACATGCTAAGTGGTTCAGTAATGAGGAGGACACAGGCCCTCTCCTTGAGGGGCTTTGGCGGCTGTTACAAAGTCAATTTAATGGGTTTAGTGCTTTTAAAAAAGGGTAAGTTCAGGGTGCTGTGGAACCTCATGTGAAGAACACAACCTTAAGGGAGTGGGACGGGGAGGAAACTTCTTGAGGAGATGGTTTCTAAGCTGAGGTCTGAGAGACAATTTGAAGCAGCTAGACTACATGGAAAAGTAGGAGCTTTTCAGATCAAGGCTACAACAATGTATAAAGGCCAGGAGGTGGAGAAACTACAATGCATTCATGTATGTGACTGAATGCACCATATGACTGAAGCCCAGAGGACCAGACAGTAAAAAGATAAAGTTGCAGTACTGGTGAAATCATGGAGGGCCTGTGTACTAGGCTAAGAAGTTTGGACTTTTTCCTACAGGGCTTCAGGCAGGAGAATGGCATACTCAGATTCATCTTTTTAAGAAGACTGTTCTGATTGTTTGATGGAAAATGGAGTGGTGGGTGCAAGGCTGAAAGCTGGGACATCAGCTAGGAAAGTAGAGCAGTAATTACACTGGTGACAGTGAGGGCTTGAATGAGCTACTGGCATGGGGGACAGAGAAGGGGATCGAATCAATATGAACCATGTGGAACTGTGGCTGTCCTAGACTGCAGGGGTGAAGGAAAAAGAGCAGGCATTAAGAAGGAAATCCAAGTTTCCAAACTGGGCAGCTGCCTAAGTTGGAGAGTTGGGCTGAAAGAGTGAGGTAGGGGAGAGGCAGTGGTGCATTCCATTTCTAGACACATTGTGTTTGAGGTACCCATAGGGCATCTGGAAGAGATGTCCAGGAGTCGATGGTGCCACAGGTCAGGAGCCCAGGAGGAAAATCTACAATGGAGACGGATTTTAGAATCATCAGTACAAGTAGTGTCTAAAGCAGAAAAGTGACACTGGTGATTAGAGCTTAGAGGCAGTTTGGAGTCCTAAACAGAACATAGGCTTCGGGAGCAAGCAGAACTGATTAGAATCCTGGCCTCTTACTCTCCCTCAACAATCATTTCCTCAAATGTAAAACAGAAATAATACCACTTACTCCAAAATGTCACTGTACAGATAAAAAAAACCAACATAGAGAAAGCCATACACCACTACAGTGTAAGCCTCTCAAGAATGTAAGCTCCACATGGGGAAGACAGGTAGTGACTCTGTGGCATCTCACTGCACTGATAAGACAGTGACTACATTGGGGTATGAGGGAGGCACTTGATGATATGGGTGAGTGTAGCAACCACATTGTTTTTCATGTGAAACCTTCATAAGAGTGTATATCAATAATATCTTAATTTAAAAAATTGTAAAAAAATAGAAAAGAATGTAAGCTCCATGGTGGGGGTGGGTGTCTTTGTTTTATTCGGTGTTGGAACAGTACCTAGAACACAGTATGGTGCTCAGTAGTAGGTTAATGCTCTTCCTTCTTTCCCTTGACCAAATAACCCCTGAGATTCTTTTCTCCCTTGGCTTCTGTAATGCATGATACGCCAACCCTACTTTTTTACAGTCTTGACCCTTTCAGTTTTCTTCTTCTATTAAATGTTGGTGTTACTAAGGCCCAGCTCCTCATCGTCTTTTTATATTTAACATCTTACTGACCATATCACCTCTGGCTTCAATCATAACCTTTGTCCAGAATGAGTCATACATCTAAAACTCCTAGTTTTCACCCACATTTTACTCTGTATTTACAATGCATCTCCAGTCCAATGTCTGACAGTCAATATGAATCAAGTGGATAAAAATGAACTTTTCATTTTTGCCTCTAAGCTTATCCCCCTTACTATCCATTTTTGCCCAAATGATTAGTTTTCACTGAACAAATATTTATCACGAACCTACAGTGTCCAGACACTGTTCTAGGCTATGGGATGCACCGCTGAACCAGACGAGGCCCCTCTCCATGGGACCATTCTCGTGGTTTCCAAGTCAGAAAATGTAACTTAGTGCCACCTAAAATGTGATCCACACACAGTTAACACCAGCCTCACCTAGGAGCCTGATAAAAATGCCAATTCTCAAGCACAACCTTAGACCTACAGAGGCTGAGTCTTTGGGGGAGGGTCTCGCAATCTGTGCTTGCCAAGCCCTCCAGGGAAGTCAGCTATGCTCACGATCCCAGAAGCGCTGCTCTAGTCAACTTCGAGTTGTTCCTCTCTAGCCCCACTGTGCATACCTCCCACCTAACTGAAAACTGCCCCTTTGACTCTCTCCAACTACATCTGAATCTAGAACTTTATCTCCTCAATGCTTGAATTGCTGTAAAATCTCCAAACATGTTTTCTGGCTCCAGCTGATTCTGGTAAGGCCATCAGATGAAAATAATTTTCTAAAATACTGCTTTCACTGACAACAGTGATCAGAAACCTACCATGGATTTTCTATCACCTGTTCAAGGAATTTATAGCTTCTGATTGACTTACAGAGCTGTACTTACTGTTTCTGAGCGCTACTGTAACAAACTGACACAAACTGGGTGGCTTAAAAAAAAAGTATTCTCTCACAGCTCTGGAGGCTGGATGTCTGAGATGAAGGTGTGGGCAAGGCGGCTTCTTTCCGTGGGCTCTGAGAGCTGTTCCATGCTTCTTTCCTAGCTTCTGGTGACAGCTGGCAAGCCCTGTGTTCCTGCTTTGTAGATGCATCACTACAATCTAGGCTTCTCCCTGTCTCTTCACGTGGTTGCCTTCTTATAAGGACACCAGTCATATTGAATGAGGGGCCCATTCTACTCCAGTATGACCTTATCTTAACTAATTACATCTACAACAACCCTATTTCCAAATAAGGTCACCTTCTGAGGTACTGGGGGTTAGGACTTCACCATTATCTTTTTAGGAGGACACAATTAAACAGGTAATAGCTCTACTCTATGATTCACCTAAAAGCAAACCCATGTTTTAGTATCTGTACCTTTCCCACTATGCTTCTCCTGTCCTCTGCCCAAGACCTCTGTTTGGGATGCCCTTCCTATTTTCCTTCATCTCCATCTGCATCAGTTTGAGGTACCCATAGGGCACCTCAAATGGCTGCAAAAAGCCAGGCAATAAATTAGAATGGGTAGTGCAAACTGGGTGATCAATGACAACTGATACTTTGCTTCAATGTCTGGAATACAACAGAGATTAGTGGGGTCTGGGGACCAGAAATTTTCATGCTGAGTCTAGAGGAGCTGCTACTCAACTCCTGCTAATTGCACCAGGCAGTCATGTGGGTCCCATTTGGCCACATCTTCTCATTTTTCAAGAGCTGCTGCAAACTTAGATCTTGTGTGAATGCATGTGAAAGAAATTTCCTGATTTTAAGTGTTAGCCGTTATTTCAAATAAAAATTAACAGCATGAGCCAAGACGATGTTTCTACAGTCAAATATGGCCCAGGGGCCATCATTATTCAATCTTTGACTTACACAAATAGTTCCCACTGTTGCAGGCCTGCCTCGGTACTTTCTAACCATTTCAAATCCTTTTTAATCATGTTCATGTGCATGCATTAGGTGATGCTAAACAAAGATGGGAGGCCTCACCGAAGGAAGGGCCTGCAAAATTTACACAGACACGAAACACGCTAGTTAAGTGTTAATGAAACCGACACCAACTAAGCACTAAATAAATTAAGATGTAAAGCTTAAAGACGGAGGTAGGGAGGTGGCAATCCTGGAAGCTTCCCAAACGAAATGACATTTGAAGCTACTCCTAAAAGAAGTATGAAGAACTTTACAAAAAAAGGGCCTAGTCTAAATCCCTCCCTCCTCTGAACTCCAACAGTATGACGATTTTAGATCAAGTGTTAGAACATGTCCGGACCATACAGGCCATTCCTGTGGTTCAGTCTAGATCATATACTTTCAAGTATCTAATAACGTTGCAGGTACAGTATTGGCCAAGGGACAGGGTCAATCTGAAGGTTGATTCTGGGCTGGGGGACATGCTGTTTTACCCACAGGAAGGAACTGGAACAGCCTAGATTAGGGGGAGGGGAGGGGGAGGGGGAGGGGGAGGGGGAGGGGGAGGGGAGGGGGAGGGCCGCGGGAGGGGCAGGCCGAGACCCAGACGAGGGCCAAGGAAGAGAACTCTGCCTTGCTAATAACGGGCCTACGCCCGAGACCCCAGGCTCTCTTCACTTGGAGAAATGAGGGGTCCGTCGCCTCCCTCCACCGCCCTTCCCAGAGGGACCCAGGCACCGGGGTACCCAGCTCTGCGAACGCAGCGGGGCCTCACCTCCAGGCCACCCCCAACCTCCCGCTCGACCGGTGCCCCCTCCACGGCCGCCATCACAAAGCCCCTGCTCCTCACTCGGGCGCGGCGCCACCACCTTGGACACCGCGCCGCACCCGGCATCCACTTCCGGCGAGCTCCCCGAGGCGGCGGGACCCGGGGCCAGCTCGGCCGCCGTCCCGGGTGTGCCCGCCAGTCTGCGCACTCGTCCCCAGGCCACCTCCCACCGGCTTAGAGGTCTCCTGTGCGCATACTCGGCCGGCCCGGAGTGGTGGTCACGGTCTCGCGCGAGTGGACTCTTCGAAGGTCTCGTGCCCCGCAGGTCTGTGCGGGAGCGAGGTTACCATCGAGACGCTGAGTTCTCCGGGGGTCCTAGACTCGCCTACGGCCGGGCTTTAGCCGGTCCGTCTGGGTGGGCGACCCCATTAAAGGTTTCACATTTTTGTTCTGTTTAATCTCCACCTCTCCCCCAGCCCCTCGCCGCCCCCCCCCCCATATATCGCATGCTTTTGTGGTCCCATTCATTGGTGCCTTCTATTGTCAAAGGCTTGGCGACACAGAGACAGACAAGGATAGCATAATGCTTAAAAGAGCGAGCTTTGAAGGGAGAAAGATAAACGCTGACCCGCCGCTTGTGGGCAAGTTACTTAACCTGAGTTCCAGTGAATGGCTCATTCTCCTTTTCCTTCACTGATTTTAAACAATGCCTGCTTTATCGTTAAGTTTACGTACGTATTTGGCTATGTGTTTTGGATGTGTTTCTGTCCTTATCTATTTGTCTTTCTTTGATAATAAACTGTTATAATTGTTGTGAGCTTTTAAATATGCTTTAAAATCCGGTAGGGCTAGTCCTCTATGGTCTTTTTTCAGAAAAGTCATAAGCATAAATGTTTTCTTGTATTTCTTATGTTTTGAAATAACGAAGGTTTTGTTTGTTTTTGATTTAAGAACCAACATTTGCTTAAGTCAGAAGAATGAAAATGGTCGAGGGAACTTCCTTTTTGTTGAGAAATATAGTCATGTTAAGAGTAGTTAATTTTGGCATTTTAGTCATTAAAAAAACAAAAACAAAGCAAAGAGCTCTTCTTTCTGGGCTTAACATGGTACCCCTGTCAGCAGCGTTGATTCATTCTGTAATTCATTTCTAACACAAATAGTACGGAGTGCCCACTCCCTGCCAGGCACTGATGGTACCATGAATGCTGAGCAAAATCCAAGGCCCCTCCTGGAACACAAAGTCACGTTGAGGAAATATTTGAACAATTCCATTATAAATATAAAATAACTGCAGTGGAGAGTCCTTGGTGCTGAAAGAGCTACTTATAAACAAAGATTTGACCTGCACAGGAAGGTCTGTGGAGGCTTTCTGCAATCAGGCTTTTCTTGAGAAGTTAGGCAGATGAAGGACAACGAGGTAAGAAACCCAGCTCTAATTTGAGCCCAGCTTGGCTCATTAACAGGGAAGTCCAGGGAGAGACTGACTTCAGGAAAGACCAGAATTCAGGGATTTAAACACTATTATCAGGACACCTTTTTCTGTCTCTCCATCTCTTAATTTTGCTTTTCTCTGTGTTGACTTCATATATTTTTTCCACATGGAGATATGTTTCAGCGCCCATGATTACAGAAGTTGAGATTCTATAGCACTTACGGAAAAAGAACTCTGATTGCTTCTGCTTGGATCATATGCCAACTTTGGACCAATCACTGTGTCCAGTGGATGAGGTACTTTGGTCAGCTTGGGTTACATGTTGAGACCGGGAGAGGAGCTGTGACATTACAAGACCCAAGACAGATTTTTTGTTTGTTTGTTTTTATCAGAAAAATGAGACAGCTCTTTGGACAGGAGAAATGGCACTATAGTTTACCAAGGGAGGCCATAGGGGGAGAGCGTTAACAGGCAGCAGGATCTACATGCACAGGGCCCTGTGGTCCCTCGTAACGCATCTGAGAAACTGAAGGCCAGTGTGGGTGAATGGCATGAGATGAGCTTGGAAAGACTGGGCCACACCATTGAGCGTCTGGAACCCATATATACAGGCCTTTTGGGTTTATCCAAGGGCAGTAGAGACCTATTAGAGGTTAAAAAGGGCAGGGAACCTGGTGTGAGAAGGCAGAGCCACCATCTCATTGCAATTACACAAGAGACCCCAAGCCAGAACTGGGTAACCCAGCCCCCTGTGAATTCCGGACTATAGAAATTGTGAGAGATAATAAGATCATTGTCATTTCAAGCAAGTTAACTTGGTGTGATTTGTTATGCAGCAGTAGATAACCAGAACATGTAGCATCTATCACTGTCATGGAATACTCTTCGTATCCGTTTTCTTGGCCAGTCTCAATTGGCAAGCCATACTTTCGCTCGTGACTCAAGAAATTGTCTCCCATCACTTTTGTGTACTTGGTGAAATCCTTTTTTCTTTTGTTGGAAGATTTGCAATTTTACTTTGTAATACATTTCCATTGTACAGTATTTTTATTTTATTAAGCAATGTTTCCATCACCTGAGGGACAAGATATTGACTGCATAGGTGAGGATAGGTATGAATATTAAGTGTGGAGGGATTTTTTGCAAGGGAACTAATTGGAAGTGGATGGGCATGTTTTGATGAATTTTTCCTAACCAGGCTAATAACTGTGGAGACTTAGGTAATGAATATTTGAAAAATGAGGGACTGCCAGTAATCATCTTTAGGGCAAGCCTGTTTCATTGGTGATAAAGGGTAAGGAGGCTTGAAAACTTCATCGTCAGTTCAATGATTTTAGGTTGCCTTTGAAGTCTTTGTAATTTGCCATGACTTCTTCGTCATAGTTATTAATGTTCTAGAATATGCAGAGAGATGGAAAGGACTGTGAAGATCATAGCCTTTCATCTCTTTTTTGAGCATAAACAGTGTTCCATCCTCCCTTCTGTCTCCTCTCCTGCCCCCCTCACCTTCCTTCCATGATAGTTATTGGGCTCCCATATGTGCTGGACATTAAGGATACAAAAGTGAACAAAAACAGGTATTTAAAAAAAAGGGCCAAGGCTCATCCATTGTGGAAAGCAATATGGAGTTTCCTCAAAAAACTAAGAATAGAAATACCATTTGACCCGGAAATTCCACTCCCAAATTTACCCAAAGAATACAAGTTCTCAGATTCAAAAAGACATGCACCCCTATGTTTATCACAGCAGTATTTGCCATAGCCAAGATATGGATGCAACCTAAGTGTCCATCAGTAGATAAATGGATAAAGAAGAGGTGGTGCATATACACAGTGGAATACTATTCAGCCATAAGAAACAAACAAATCCAACCATTTGCAACAGTGTGGATAATGGAGCTGGAGGATATTATGCTCAGGGAAATAAGCCAGGCTGAGAAAAACAAATGCCAAATGATTTCCCTCATTAGTGGAGTATAACAATGAAGCAAAACTGAAGAAACAAAACAGCAGTAGACTCACAGACTCCAAGAAGGGACTAGTGGTTACCAAAGGGGAGGGGTGTGGGAGGGCAGGTGGGGAGGGAGGGAGAAGGGGATTGAGGGGTATTATGTTTAGTACACGTGTGTGGGGGGTCACGGGGAAGACAGTGTAGCACAGAGAAGGCATATAGTGAATCTGTGGCATCTTACTACACTGATGGACAGTGACGGCAATGGAATATGGCAGGGCACTCAAAAATATGGGTGAATGTAGTAACCACATTTTTTTTTCATGTGAAACCTTCATATAAGCGTGTATATCAATAATATCTTAATAAAAAAAAGAAAGGGCCAAGGATGTTTGTGTTTTCCTCATCATCAGCAGTAAGCATTTATTGAGCAGTTACTATGCACTGCTATTTTTTTCTGCATGCATTTTAAAAAATCTTACCATGTAAATCAGGGACCAGGCAAAATCAAGAAAAGAGGAGAAAAAGAAAAAGATATTTAAATGAAAGAAATACTCTATTAACTTGTTTTAACCGTTGTTTTTGCTGTTTAGTCTGAAAAGTGTTAACAAATTTACCTAAATTACCTTAAGAAAATCTGCCATGTACAGGGGTACCAAAGAGGTCTACATCTAATTTCTAGAAATTCCTGTCAATAAATGGCTCAAATTTCTGTCTGAATTGCAGAATACCCCCAAGCAAAATATGGGCAAAATATTCAGTTATTTTTTCTTAACAGCGTAGGACATTCTGCCCAGAATGTGTGGACTTCTTAGTACACCACTAGGTGGCAGTGGTTTGTAGCCTCTGGTGATTTCAGATAAAAACATCTTCAATATACCTTTGCTTTTAGACAACAGAAAAAGAAGCTTACTAGTTATACAAGAATCAAATGGCTTTATAACCTTTTCAAACAATATTGCTTCTCTCTCACTTACCAACTTTACATTTCCCTGTATGGCCCTGGAAGATGACTGGTTAGCCAGAGATGGGTAAGATTCCTTAAGGGAGAAACAACCTAAGACAGGCACAGTTGCAGGGGGGCCATCAGGTGAGAAATTGGGGATCAACAGAGGTGAGGCTTAGAACCTCACCCCCCCTGTTTTGAGAGAAATCTTCTGCAGCCGTGGATGTTTTGTTGCCCTTGTCTAGCTTGGATTAATACTTAGTCTATAGGCACACACCTGATCATCTACATTTGCCCTCTTACAGCACTAAACTATGTTTTCTACCTTTATCTTGCACCTATCTACCACTTCAGCATTATATTTTAAAAAAAAATAATAAGGGAGAAATGTGGGATTCACATATAAATCAAGTATAAAAATCAAACGAATAATCATAATTGACCTGATTGTTTATAGTTCATGATGCGTTATCAAAACCGAAAGTTTCTGTGATGAATGCCCTTGCACTGTTCACCATGTAAGAACTTATCACTATGTAAGAACTTGTTCATCATTTAAAAACTTGTTCATTATGCTTCAGAAGATTGGAGACTGTTAAGAATTAGGCTTGGGGTTGATTAATGATTGTGCATTGAGTCCCCTATACAGAATTTTATTGTTGTTAACAACCATATGATCAATAAATATGAGAGATGCCCTCTCAAAAAAAAAAAAAAGAATGGCTTTAGGTTATTCCTACCCTGCAAACTAAAAGTTTACAATTTTAGTGGAAAGATGTCCACAAAATAAAATTTAAAGCAAGTCGCAGAAAAATATTCATACTGCTTCCCTTTCTCCCTTGCTACCTCTTTCTTTCCTTCCCTCCTTCCACAAATATTTATTGAGCACCCACCAGTATGTTCAAAGTCATAGCTGTACTAGTGAAGCCCCCATGGATCGTGTAGTCCCCTCTGTTGTCTAAAAGCTTCTTTTTCTGTTGTCTCTAGATGGACAGATACATAGCTTCCACTCTCTTGTTGGAATGAATAGTATTATAAGTAACGTCTTTATACCTGTGCTCAAGTTTCTCTAGGACAGTAGTTCTAGTGTGGGCTGGGCCATGAGATCAAAGCTATTTTTATAATAATACTAAGATGTTATCTGCCTCATTCATGTTTACTCTCGTGAATCTACAGTGGAGGTTTCAAGGGGCTACACGATGTTGATGTTGGCAACAGACTGACCACAGAAGCAGATATGAGAATCTGGATGTTTCCTATTAAGCCAGACATTAAAGAGATTCACAAAATGTAACACAATGCCACTCTTCTCACTATTTTTTTTTGTTTGGGAAAATATAGTTATTTAAATAAAACTGATGTATATTAATGTGACTGGATTTATTATTTTAAATGAATGCATAAATATCTTAAATTTTTCTCAGTTTTAACTTCCAGTAAGGTATATATCAATAGATATCTTCTGCACAAACAAAAAAAAAAGAATGTAATGGAGACCTGGTACCAAAAAGTTCAAAAGCCACTGTTCTAGGGTATGTATCCAGAAGTGGGGCTTTGGGTCATGTAAGGTGTCCACATGGTTAATTTTACTAGATGTTGCCCAATTGCTTTCCAAAGTAGCTGAAGCTGACCTTTAGAAAAATCTGTAAATAGTTTGTTTTCTTTTCAGGCAAATTTCAAACTGTGAAGAGTTGTGGAATTATTAAAGTAGGCCAGTGACTCAACAGAGATTTGATCTATGAAATAGTGATTGAATATCTTTTCTAAACAATAATAAGAAATGAAGGGTCATCTTTATTTTTAATGTACTCGGGAAGTTTTTCTTGGTCACAGAGAAGAGCATTGTAGAGTGGCAATATTAAAGATAATCGGAAAATTTATTTTTATTTGGTGCTTCATGGGAGGTAAAACTGTACAAGTTATGCAAATAAACTTTTTTTATCATCAGGCAAATTTCATTTTTCTTAAGTTACTACCTTCTGCGGTTTTTGTTAAACCTAAGCCATGTTCTGCAGACACCACTTCGTAAAAAAAATGTCGAGGCATCAAATGTTAAAAAAACAAACAAAGGCTGTTAATGTAATAGAGGTCATTTTATAAATGACTAATGTTATTTTAGGCAATTTGGTGGTGTTTTTGATTGTAGAATATGTAAATTGTTCAAGTGTGTCTGATCTAAACTTGAACTGCACTAAATTTTGGTAATGAGATGTGGGTAAATATAAAAAACAGTCTTACAGTGGAAGGGCCAAGATACAATGATTTTAACTGGCTATTTCTTAAAATGGCTTTGTGCACAGTGATATGCATACTCTGCTCTAGTAAAATTAAATGTGACCACAGTCAATTTTATGTGTCTATTTATAGTAGAGGGTTTACAGCATCCAAGTATTAATCTAGGTGAGATTTCATTCTGCTGCTCGGCCACAGTGAAGCAAACACCTGCATGCAAAGAATGCAGATAAGATAGGTTAGAAACTAAGTGCACTACAGTTCAGGAGACATGTCCAAGCCGTAATCATACTATTAATGCAACGTACATCCCGGAAACAAATGGGATCTGTTATCTGTTAGGAGATTATCCAACCACTAGTGAGGCTAACTGAGGGAACTTTGTCTTCAGTAGAGATCTGTATTTATTGGTGCTGATAGCCAGGTTCCCAGAGGGTAATGGTCTCTAAAGGTCATGGATCCAGGCATGAATCTGAATGTGAAACCTGTATGGAGGGTCCTTTTCAAGGGGAGGCTGGTCTTAGCCTTTTGGAGTACTGACATTATTTGAATCACTTTAAGCAGTAAAGTGCAGAGAAGTCATCTAATCCAGCTATTTTTTGATAGAAGAAAATGACACCTACTCATTCATGCATTCATTTGAAAAATATTTTTTAAAGACTGTGTACAGTCACTAACCTAATTATGAATAAGTAGGGTGAACATATAATTCACCATCCAAACCAGGACACTTTTGAGAGTGAAAAGGGGTGCTGGTAATAATTATAACAAGACATCAAACCAAAGTCAAAATTGTCCTGGGCAAATGTGAATGTAGAATCACCCTAAGACAATCTTAACCTGCAAGGGTCCCAATATCTCATGGGGAGGAGAGATGTGTAACCACAAGATGTGCATAACTATTCATTATTGTAAGTGCAAGAGAAATGCTGGGGAGGGTGTCCCTGGCTCAGTGAGGAAAGCCCTCTCTGAGAAAGCAATGCCCTAGCCAGGCACTGTGGGGTGAGTTGTAGTTTATCAGGTGGAGAAGTAGGGACATGGTGTTCCCAGTGGAAAGAAGAGACTATACAAAGCCTCAGCACCATGCTGTTGCTCTGGGGTTGCTTCCAGTGGTTTCCCACTGTCAGAGTGTGCAGTGGGGGAAGAGGTGGTGCTGAAATGAGGCCAGTGGGGAGCACGTTATCAGGGCCTTACAGGGTGTTCTGAGGAGTGTGGGTTTTATCCTTGCAGGCATAAAAGAGCCATTGAAGGATTTTAAGCAAGGCCACAACCCAATCAGATTTGTGTTTTAGGAAATTCACTCTGACAGCAAGTCTGAGATGGATTAGAGGAAAGAACAGTCAAGAGGCTTTTGGATTAAGCCGGATGAAAGATGATAGGGCCACAATTAGGCAGTGATAGTGGGGGTGGGTCTTAAGGGGCAGAATTGAAAGCATTTAAAGAATAGCAGCTCATGTAACTAAAAAAATCCAGAGGGAACATGAAGCATGGCTGCACACGGGCTCAAACAATGCCTTTAGGATCTGTCCTAGCTCAGTGTCATTTGTAACAGATTCTTACTGGGAATTTATATGCCCACAGCTGCAAATGCAGTGGGAAGGAACACCTGCCCCAGTCCTCAAAGCATCAGCCAGTCATTGTAGCCAAGGGAATGAGAATCTGTCATTGGCCAGGCTGAGTCACATGCTCTAGCCCTAAGGTGGGGGTGAGGCTCTCACAAATTGCACTGACTGAGAGGGGAGAAAGAAGTGGATCCAACAGGAAAATCAGGGGCTTTGGCTGCAAAGAGTGGCATACATACGGGGAAGGGAAGAATAAGCTTCCCCCACGGAGGCAGAGCTGGGCTGTTCTCCAGGATGTCGCTCTGACTGCTGCCTCTGGAGAGGGCCACAGGTCAAGGTCAGGAAAGGTTATAATCAGGCAAGGTCCATAATCAGAAGGGAGTCTTATGCTCTTTCTCTCAATTTCCATAGAGGAAGAGAATCCCTTTCTCTTCCCATGAGGAAGAGGGAGGGGCTGACTTGACTGAGCTGAGTTTAAGACATTCCTTCAGAGTATAGATGGAGTTATTTGGACTCAGAAGGGAGAACAGGATCCGACCCCTCTCAGCCCATGTGCAGCTACTCTTCCATTTTCTCTTCCCAGGAAGGGGATAAGCATGTGGTGTGGAGCTGGCCCTGCAGACCCAGATCTGCTTTTACTTAGAGTGATAACAAGGAAGTCTATTTTTATCCCAGGCTGGAAGTGCAGGCTCTATAGCCATCTTGTCTTTGGGTGCATCTCAAGGTAAGATGCAGACATTACTATACTTTCTTGATGGCAAAGCCCACCTCCAGCCATAAAGGCTGAAAATCCCCACTGTTGACTCCCAGCCTTTCCTATAGCGGGTCATGTAAACCAATCCAGGCCAATGACAAATTAGGAAAAGTTGCTGGGTATTTCTGGGAAAGATTTTCCTCCCTAATAAAAAGAGCAACATGGAGGAAAATGCCCCCTTTGTTCCTAACTTTGAATGTTATCATGTGAGGATATGATGCTTGGAGCTATGGCAGCTACCTTGCCACCATGAGGGTAAAATTAAGACAAAGAAAAGTCAGCCCATACTCCTGAATCTTAGAGATGCTGAACTATGCAGTGCTTGCCTCTAGACTTCTCACTTTGTGAGGTCATAAATTCCTCATTGTCTAAGTTACCTTTAGGTGAATAGCCTGTTCCTTGTAGCCTAAAGCATACATAAGGCTGAGTCACATGCTCTAGCCCTAAGGTGGGGGTGAGGCTCTCACAAATTGCACTGACTGAGAGGGAAGAAAGAAGTGGATCCAAAAGGAAAATCAGGGGCTTTGGCTGCAAAGAGTGGCATACATATGGGGAAGGGAAGAACAAGCTTCCCCCACGGAGGCAGAGCTGGGCTGGTCTCATTTGTACCTCATTTGTATCACAAAGATCAGACTGTTAACTATTTGTGAGATGGGGGCAGGGATGGGGACAGAACCCTCAGGAAGACCCACACTGAAGAGATGTTTCAGAGACGAGGGCTCACTAACAGGACCGAGACAGGCCCGACAGGCAGGAGGGGAGCCAGGAGATGGCGGTGTCCCAGAAACCAAGGAGGAGTTAACATTTACCCATCATTTGCTTTTGTGTTTTTTTCATACACACTAATAATAGTACACACAGAAGTATAACTCTTTTTGGGTTCTTGGTCTTCCCCCACACACTACCAGGCAATTCTTGAATATCAGCAGGTTGTCCAGGAATTCAATTCTGATGCTATCTGCCTGGAGACAGCATTAGATTCCCCAGGTTAAGGGCTCTGTCCCACAAGACATCCCACTCCAGGGGCCAGTCACAAACCCCAAGGAGTTCCCTGTACTTCTGACCTACCAGCTGCAGATTGGAGGTTCCCACGACCTCCCCCTTAGGTTTGATTAATTTGCTAGAGAGACTTACAGAACTCAGGAAAACACTTATATTTACCAGTTTAATAAAGGATACTAGTTATAGCCAGATGAAGAGATATGTAGGGCAGGGCCCCAAATAAAGGAGCTTCTATCCTCCTGGAGCTTGGGGCTTGGTTTGATGGCACGTGGACACGTTCTGGTTCCCCAAGCATGGAGGCTCTCTCTGACAGAGAAGCAGGACTCAAAATAGAGGGATATGCTCTTCTCATGAGTTTTTGTAAGGGCTTCATTGCATAGTCATGATTGACTAAATCATTGGCCATTGGCTGATTCAACCTCCAGCCCCAAACCCTTGGGTGGGATCCAAAAGTGTCTCATCAACATGACAAGACACCCATTTCACCTTCAAGGCTCTGAAGTGTTTTCAGGAACTGTGGATGAAGACCAGATATATCTAGGAAAAATAT
This sequence comes from Manis javanica, assembly GCF_040802235.1. Classification (NCBI taxonomy): domain Eukaryota; kingdom Metazoa; phylum Chordata; class Mammalia; order Pholidota; family Manidae; genus Manis; species Manis javanica. The sequence continues at coordinate 130,408,301 of NC_133159.1, forward strand.
ATTTGATCATCTGAATGACTAAATATGTGTTTCTTATAACTCATTTTATCAAAGTCCACCCCCTGGTCTTCAAACATGGATTCCTGACAGCAAAACGATCATGCCTGTTGCAGATTGGCAGTTACATCTGGCATGGCATTTATTCAACAGATAGAACAATAGTACCAGTGCAAATAGGCATGACATTTGGAGAAGCCAGTGTGGGCTGGGGACAGATTTAACAAGACAACTCATTTATCCTATAAAGTCATTACAAATGTTTTTAAATTGGTCCAGTTCATCAACAAGTCTTATGATCAGAGTGTCTCCCAGAGCGATGTCACTCAGGTTTGCAGGCTGCCATTCAACCCTGTCAGGTTCCAGAAGCAGAGGCAGTCTTGGCAAACATACAGCTTCACCCTTCTGGCATCTGGTCTGCTTTTGCCAAGAGAAAATATTATTCTCTTGTTCTGAGCCTCTCTTGAGGTATTAATACAATGTTGGATTTCCCTTGCATCACCCACTTATTCTTCCCTTTACCCTTGGCTGTAATCTCTCCTTCTCAGACATTTTCCCCTGTGGAAGGGACATTAGGTTCGGCTACTGTTTGGGACCGGATTGCTGGCAGTGATACTAGTCTGGCAAGTGCCTCCCCCTCAGCTTTGAACTTTGGTGATGGATGTGGATGGTTTACAGAACATTTATAAGAGGAAAGCATACATGCGAAACAGTTCTATCCCTCCGCTTATTAGTTGTTTTTTTTTCTGTAATTTTGGGAAATGAATCCTCTCTTTGACTTGTGGAATACCAGAGTTCCATCAGGCCGTAGTTAGAGAACCAGTGGCCTAAAATAAGGAGGTGCCAACAGGAAGCTGGAAGTCTCCATGGAGCCTAGAAAGAGCGAAGCCAAGAGGACACACGTATCCCCAGTGGGGCAGCAGTGGGTGGGGAAGGATGCCTGAATGGGAGGGAACACCCTTCCCGTTTCATGAGGAGCTCGGTCCAGGGGTCTGTGCCGGCTGAGTGGTTCCTAGTGCTCTCCCTGCTCATTCCCCCGGTTTCCTGGGAATTGCTTAGAAAGTTGTCTTGCAGTTCTGGTTACAAAGCATCAAGTCCTAGGGCTCCAGCAGATCACTGCGAAGGTATGGAGGGGACTCAGGAGCCTACAAAGCTGACTTGGGCTGGGCGACAAGGGCCCTTGTCTAAAGGACAGCAGATGTTTGGATCCCTCAGCAGCAGCACGTTGGCTGCAGGTCATCGCAGTGCAGTTTCCGCTTCCCAGCTGCTCAGGGATCTGGAAGGCAGGGGCTTGGCGCTGTTTGCTTAGAACTTTAAGGGAAGAAGCAGTAATGATAATTATGGAGGGGGCATTAAGCCCCCTGACCTCTCATTTTGAAGCTGCTATTTCATCACCCTTTCTTTCCTCTTCCCCATGACTTTTTTTGGGGAAACATACTTTCCTGTAGCTCCCCCAGCACATGCATTGCAAAATGACGCCTCTGCATCAACTCTGTCCTTTGTTAATTGCTCTGGTGCAACCGGGAAGCACAGAAAAACCTGGGTGAGCACTTGAATTTCAATGGTTGGTCTGGCCAATGTCACAGAGAGGCACTGGGGGTGGGGTGTGTGTAGGTGGGGAGGGTTCACAAGAACAAAAAGCTCTCCTCTCCTCGGACTCACAAGGCGTGACGCACTGCTTTGTGCACAAGAGTGCTCATCTGTGACTACCACCCACAGCCCCTGAATGCAGGAGGTGGCGGGGCTGTGCAGGCGTGCTGGGCGTGGGAGCCTGGGAGGCCTCCCCAGACACCAAGGTTTAAGATCCCTTAGAACCATACCAACAAGGAAGGAAAGGGGGACGAGTGCTGAGAACTGAGTGCTCACTCACTCTTGGGTGGGAGCCCTGGAGCCAGAGGTCCTCCCTGGAGAGTATCCCCTCCTTGGGAGGTCAAGGCCTGCCTCCTCTGGGTCTCCAGGGCTGAGCATGGGCTTCCCTCTGGCTGCATTAGTTTGATCGCTGATGCTTCTTTGCCTGAGGGTCAGAAAGATCTTACAGAACATTTCCACTGGCTTTTGGGGCCCAGATCCCTCCTGAAGTTCACCCATTCTTGATTGTTTTAAAATAAACTGTGTGAAGCCTCTTCAGCTTGCCACAAAGCAGAGACAGTTGTTTCGAAATGATGCTTTTCCATATCTTCCGGGATTTCCACATCATCATAGTCATCTTCAGGCTCAATATAGCTTGGGATGGAAAGTGTCTTCTTCTTTTGGACTTTATTTACGATTGAGTATGTAGCTGGTGGCGGACTTGGGATTTCCTGTGGGGCTAGAATACACAAAAGGGTTCTTAAATGCAAAGCTATTATGTGTTTATGTAGCTTTGACCCAGGGGCTCAGCATGATTGTCATGGGTTTTGGTGATGTTCCCACTTCCTGGTGGACCAGCACCCCATTTGACAGAGGAAACTGATACACAGACATGACAGTCTCAAGATCACCCCAGTGAGTCAATGGCATGTATTGGTCAGACATCTTGACTTCCATGTCCCTTTGCGTAGGACTGCATGGCAGTGGCAGCGATGAGCCAGAAGCTGAGACAAGAAACTGACTAGAGCTAGTAGCCGACTGAGTGGTGCTGTGTTTACACATCCTAATTCTCATAAGGAAGTGATACAAACCCTATTTCCTTTTTGGCATATCCCTCACAATGACTTATACTGTTTTCCAGAACTCTCCACGACTGGTCATGTATGAATCTGTCTGCTAAGAAGGAAGGGACAGTGATGTTTTCAAAAAGTGGGATTAGTGGAGAATGGGTCCATAGGAAAAGGACTAAGGTGGCTCAGGGCAGCATGATGAGACAGCTTCTTTCTGCTTCCAATGGGACTGGAGCTGCCTCTGCCACAACCTCCTCTTTTCCTAAGAGGACCTGAAAACCTGCCACCACTTTGCTTCCTGCAGAGCTCTGCAGTTAGATCCTAGTTCATGTTCCAGGCTCCAGCAGTTACTGGCTGTGTGACCATGGGTAAGTCACTTAACTTCTCTGTGCCTCAGTGTCCTCATCTGTCAAAGGGAATAATATGCACCTGCCTCACAGAGTTGTTGGGAGGAATCAATGAGATCATGCCTGTAAAGTAGCTAGCACGGGGTGGGTTCAAGACATGTTACTTAATATTAGTTATCCATTCAATCAAAACATTTTTATTAATTATCTCTCAAGCTGCAGGCACTGTTCTTAATGGAGAAACAGTTTATATTCTAGTGGAGAAAACAGATAGTAAACAACGACAAACAATAATTAAGTAAGACAATCTCGGAAAATTGCCTTAAGTTTAATAAAGAAAATAAGCAGGATTACTTTAGACAGGGTGGTCAGGAACGGACTCTTTGAGGGGTTGACATTTGAGCTGACACCTGAAGGGTGGAAGCCAGTTATGTGAAATGCTTAAGGGAGAACAATCCAGTCAAGGGAGCCAGAAAAATTTTCTGATAGGAAATGGGAGAGGCCCAGTGACAACCCTAAATTATTTTTTTCTTATGCTCCAAGCTGGGATATCGCTATGAATTTACACATTGAATATCAGCAGTATTGGTCAGCCCCCTTTAAACTTCATTGTCTCTTTTAAATAGGATGCTGCCATCTGTAAATCCAATTGCTATGGACTGAATATTTGTGACCCCTGAAATTCATATGTTGCAGATCTAAGCCCCCAGGGTGTCTGTTTCTGGAGATGGGGCCTCTAAGGAGGTAATTAAGGGTATAAAAAGGTCATACGGGTGGGGCCCTGATCCCATAAGACTAGTGTCCTTATAAGAAGAGACACCAGAGAGCTCTCTCTCTCTTCCCTGCCCCCTACCACCTCCCACCTCACGCACACACAGAGGAAAGGCCACATGAGGGCCCAGCAAAAAGGCAGCCATCTGCCAGCCAGGAAGAGAGCCCTCCTTAGAAACCAAACTGGCTGACATCTTGACCTTGGATTTTTAGCTTCCAGAACTGTGAATAAATTAATTTTTTAAAAAATTTAAGCCACCTTATCTATGGTACTTTGTGTAGGCAGCCTGAGCTGACTAAGACATTTAGATAAATTGTTATCCTACCCTGAATGAAATATTGGCAAAATATACTTACAGTTGTGTTCTGGAGAAAGCAAACCCCTGGGTGGCAAAGGGGGTAATTGAACTGGTGATTGATTAATAACATTCCTGGAGGGAGAGAAAAAGGAAGAGTCAGCGTTCAGTGCTGCCCGCACCTGCTGTCCACAGATTTCAAGGAAAACAGCAAATAACATGCACAGGGCTGAACATTCGAATTTTGGTCTCTAAAAATCGCATACCATTTGTAACTGGTGCTCGAAAACAACTATCTCCTCTAGTCCAGGGAGCAGCTGGACCAGAGGGAAGAGAGTTGAAGCACGGCAATTTAGAGCAGGAAGCACACCTCCCTTTGCTCACCTGAGCTGTGTGAGGAGGGGGAGGTGCCACCAGGTGTCCTCCTAAAGCTAAACGTACACACATGGTGTGACAACAGCCCCACTCCCGTAGGAACTCCATCCTCCCACCTCACACACACACAGAGGAAAGACCACGTGAGGGCCCAGCAAAAAGGCAGCCATCTGCCAGCCAGGAAGAGAGCCCTCGTTAGAAACCAAACTGGCTGACATCTTGACCTTGGATTTTTAGCTTCCAGAACTGTGAGAAAATTAATTTTTTAAAAAATTTAAGCCACCTTATCTATGGTACTTTGTGTAGGCAGCCTGAGCTGACTAAGACATTTAGATAAATTGTTATCCTACCCTGAATGAAATATTGGCAAAATATACTTACAGTTGTGTTCTGGAGAAAGCAAACCCCTGGGTGGCAAAGGGGGTAATTGAACTAGTGATTCAATTACCAAAACGCTTGCAGATGTTCATCAAAAGACATGCACTAGAACGTTCATTGCACCACTATTCATAATAGCCCCCAACTGGACACTCCCCAGTTGCCCATCAGCAGTAGAAGGGATAAATTCATCATGGTGTACCCCCACAGTGGGACCCTGTACAGCGGGGGAATGAGCACTCTACCAGCACATACAGTGAATCCTCACAAAAAATGTTGAGCAAAAGAAACCAAACACCGAATGATACGTACTGTGCAAATCCATTTATGTAAAGCATAAGGCCAAGAATAAATGAACCTATACTATTTCAAATAGTGGTTATCTTGAGGTGTAATGGCTGAGAGGGAATATAAGGTGTCAAAGTCCTGGTGATTTTGCTTCTTGATCTGGGTGCCAGCTATCTGGGTCTGTTCAGATTGTGGAAGTTGACTGAGTTGTACTCTTTCCAGGTGCACTTTTCTGTATTCCTGTCATACTTCAATAAGACATTTTAATGCAAACATAGACTCCAAGAAAGCCTCTTTACTTAGGCTCCCAGTCCCTCCTGTGTACTCTGATTTCCAAACTGGTTCTGAATTCCTCTGAGCCACGTTTTGGCCTCCTTTAATGTGGTGAAATCCACCTGGGGATCCATGAGCATTTTTAGATGGTTTGGATGAGTGGAGAAGGGGAACCAGCAAGAGTTTTGTCAGTGGCCTCTCTGCACCCCTCTGTGGCTATCCCATCAGAGGAGGGAAATTTATCTGACTGGGGAAAGGCTAGCTTCTCCCACTTTCTCCTCCAGAACTGTCCTGACTGCAGAAAGCATATACTCTGTTCGGGCCTTTGCCATCAGAAACAGGGGCTGTGCTCTGAGGGAGACCCGTGAGGTTCTCCAGAGCTGCCTGTGCAGACAGCTTTGGCTGGTTTTGAATTAGGAAATGCACTTGCCCATGGAGAAGAGCCACATGCTGCAATGCCATTTTTATTCTCAATATAATGTTACCTAACTGCATGACACTTTTATCTTACTCCTTGAGGGGATCAGAACTGGTGGAGGAGAGATCTGTTATTTGCTGGGTTCCCCCATTCCCAAAAAAGTCATTTCAGGAAAGCATAGATTTTGTGGCAGATAATACGGTTTCAAAGAAAGGATTGGCCCTTGACCAGGTCCTGGGAGATAACCTAGAAGCTCTTGGAATATCCTGCCTGATAAGAGTATTTTTGTATACTGGGGGCCCTGCAGCAGCCAGATAGTTTATGCTAACAAGGTGATTGATGGTGAATGCCTGCTGGGTTTGCCCGGGACCCTGGTGGTGCTCTATCCGCGTGGCCTCTGGAGGGGGTGGAGGCTGAGTAGCTGAAATAGGTCATGCGGGTGCTCCATGCCTATAAAACTGACCTCCAGTAAAACCCTAGAAACCAAGGCTTGAGGGAGTGCATCTGATTGGTGATACTTTGCATATGCTGCCATACGTCGAGGTTGGGAGAATTAAGTGCTGTCTTCAGTTTCACTGGCTGTGTGGAACTTAACTTCTCTGTGCCTCAGTGTCCTCATCTGTCAAAGGGAATAATATGCACCTGCCTCACAGAGTTGTTGGGAGGAATCAATGAGATCATGCCTGTAAAGTAGCTAGCACGGGGTGGGTTCAAGACATGTTACTTAATATTAGTTATCCATTCAATCAAAACATTTTTATTAATTATCTCTCAAGCTGCAGGCACTGTTCTTAATGGAGAAACAGTTTATATTCTAGTGGAGAAAACAGATAGTAAACAACGACAAACAATAATTAAGTAAGACAATCTCGGAAAATTGCCTTAAGTTTAATAAAGAAAATAAGCAGGATTACTTTAGACAGGGTGGTCAGGAACGGACTCTTCGAGGGGTTGACATTTGAGCTGACACCTGAAGGGTGGAAGCCAGTTATGTGAAATGCTTAAGGGAGAACAATCCAGTCAAGGGAGCCAGAAAAATTTTCTGATAGGAAATGGGAGAGGCCCAGTGACAACCCTAAATTATTTTTTCTTATGCTCCAAGCTGGGATATCGCTATGAATTTACACATTGAATATCAGCAGTATTGGTCAGCCCCGTTTAAACTTCATTGTCTCTTTTAAATAGGATATGTGAGCCTGGTCTTTCCTGGACTCCATCCTTGGTGCCTTTTCCCTTTACTGAGTTTAATCTGTATCCTTTTGCTGTGATAACCCATAACTGAATATAATAGCTTTTCTGCATCCTGTGAATCCTTCTAGTGGATCAAGTCCAGAGATGGTCTTGGAGACCCCCTTACCCAGATAGCAATCACAAAGCCCAAACGTGTCACAAAATATAGAAGTGCAGCGCGTGACCTATTTTTGTGCAGCACAATAGCTGTTAGAGGGCTCTACTTGTAAACCCTCTAAAGAAGGCTAGCCCTAACCCTGAGGGGTGGGTCCAGAATGCAGAGCCTAGCCTGTGACCTCTATCAAACTAGGTGGGAAGAGGAAGACTTGGAAAGCAGAGAGGGCCAGATGGTGCCCTGCACCCCAAAGCCCTGAGACCTCTCCCCTTAAAGGAGGGAGAGCCGGCAGGCATGACATTTCACTGGTGGCCCAGGAAAATGGGTGTGAAAGTCAGACCAGTGCGGCAGCGTCAGTGCGGAGTGGAAGTGAAGAGGCAGTTCTCAAAATTAAAAAGCAGAAGGATTTCACCCCACTTACTCATACATCTTTTCTTCCTCACTTTGCTTGTGTTTCAAGGGCTTGGCAACGTCCCACTTCTTGCCTAAGGAAACAAATACGCTAAATCAGTTAGGAAGAAATAGCAAAAGCTCTGATTTTAGAGGTTAGAGGCCCTCAGAGACCATGCAGGTTCTGGACATTTGGAAGAACCACCAAGGGGAAACGGGCTTTGGGACATAGAGCTAATAAGTGGGGAAGCCAGGATGGAAGCAGGCCGTCTGACCACAGAGCCTTCTGCCAATGCAAAGAGGGCAGGGCCATGCTGCCTGTAGGTAGTTGGCCTGGTTCGTAGTTGGTACTCAGAAATATTGGTCAAATAACCAAACGTGTGGTTGGGAGGCACTGGGATAAGGAATGGAAAAAGCAGCTTGCCAACCGTGATGAGCTAGACTCATAGATTATTAATAATTATAATCTGCCTGATAACTGAAGTGGGTCAAGATAAAAGAGAATAGGTAAAGGTTCTGTTCAGGATCATGCTTTTGTCCACATCTAAAAATGAAACATGTTTTAAGAAGGCAATAGATTACTATAGGGGCTATGATACACTTTTTGTATTAAAGAAACTACCCTCGAGAGGTAAAGGGGAAGAACATTGAATGGAAAGTCCAGTGGACCAACTTCTGGTCCCAACTCTGCCACCGGCTCCTATGAGACCACCCAAGGCTTTGCCTCTCTCTGAACCTTAATTTTCTCATCTCTAAGAGGAGCTTGAGAAGAATGACAAAAAGGAATCACTTCTTGTGCAGCCCTGACCTTCCGGCACAGGCTGAGCAGGATTCTGAGGCTGAGTCCACATAGAACAGGAAGGCAGTGCCCTTGTCACTGACGGACACCTGCCCAGGTCGCCCCAGGGGAAGGTGGCTTAACTGCCCCCAGGTGTCCTTCAGGCTTAGGCCATTATGTAAAGGGATAGGATCTCAAGACAACACACCACAGAATCAAGGATTTCATGACTTTGGAGATGAATAGCGAAGTGGAAACCCACTTGTAGATAATCTAAAGTTAGTGTTAATCCTCCACGAAGCTGCTTATTTATGGCCGAGGATGCCAAGAACCTCTGGCAAAGGCGAATATAATACTGGATAATTCAGAGTATGATCTCATGTGGGTAGTCATGATGGCCAAACATGTTGATCATGGATCAAGTCCATGTTTCATGCCTCAAGAGGGTTTGTTTTTAAAACCACTTTATCGAGGTATGATTGACATACAAAGAGCTGTGTGATGAGCAGCCACATTAGCAAGAAAAAGCACGGTGTGCCTTGAAACAGATTCTGCTTTCACCCAAACTTTTGGGGCTGGAAGAGTTCCTGGAGATTATTTCTTCCTTCACTGATGCAGATGGGGAAACTGAGGCCCAGAGATATAAGTTAGTGGCAGGGCTTCTACAGGCCCAGACTGGCGGTCTTGCCCTAAAGGAGCCCTAATGCTCTGAGAAGCACCCTCCCTCTTCCCCTCCTTCCACCTGCCCAGGTGAGATGGTCATTACCTTGTCTAAGCAGGCACCCACAGACACAGTATAGGATGAGGCCCAGGCCCAAGGAAACAACGATGATGACCGCAGCCAAGATGATCCAGAAATTGTCCCTCCACCAATCCATTGCTGTGGAATCCTGAGAAGAATGGGGAGAGAGGAATGAGGCAAGTGTGGACGGCATCCTGGGGTGGGGGCAATTACCTGCTCAGGGATCAGGCAGGCACTGGTTTGCAGCCCAGCCCTGCCCATTAGCAGCTGCGAGACCTCAGGCAAGTCACTTAACCTTCCCTGAGAGGCACTGTTCTCATCTCCAATGTGGGAGCAGTGCCATCTACTGCTTCACAGGAGATTATGAGGATCAGAGGTCTGTTCCTACTGGGTACTGTAGCGATGTTGGATGTGATCACCACTCTTTGTTCGTTGTCAAACATACAGCAGGAGGGAGAATCACCATTTAAAGCAATAGCTGGCTGCAGTTTTTATATGAAAGGGGTGACATGTACTTAACTTATAACAGGGGAGATAGAATTTTGAGAGCTTTTTCTGTGGGGGATGCTAGGGGTTAGAAAAATACCTTGACAGGTCTCTGAGTGAAACATGGTAAGAAGGGAGAAGGTGAATAGGCAAGACTGCATTAGCTGCAGGAGAAAAGTTACAGGAATGGGTGGTCGGAGAGTCTGGGAAGAGGAGAGGGGGATGGAGAGCAAGAAGAAAGTAGATCTTAAATGTTCTCACCACTAAAAAGACATGGCAATTATGTGATGCAATAGAGATGTTACATTGCCTAAAGCTATGGTGGTGATAATTTTGCAATATATAAGTGTATCAAATTCAAACATTAAACATACACAAAGTTATGTCAATTGTATCTTGATAAAGCCAGGAAAAAAAGAAAAAAGGGAAAAGGAATGAGAAAAGGGAAGAAAAGGAAAAGGAAAGAAAAAACAAAAGAGAAGCAGGAAGTTGGAGGATCATTACAAAGTCCCCACTGTAAAAATGACCTAAATTGGACACTAAAGTAAAAATGATCCTTGAAGCCTAAAGTAAAAATGATCCTTGAGACATCCTGGCATATCTTGGTTATCTGAGAATCAATATCCTCTGTCATCATTTAGCTGATGGAAACCTCCACGCACGTTCATGTAGAGCCATTTCCAATTCACGCTTTTGAGTAATAGTAATGATATCAACAGGGACCCAGGCAGGTGGCCCAGCAATGGGGCAAAATTAGGTTGCTGCTAAAGCCATTGTTACTACGAAGACCTAACTTGGTTTACTAGTTAAACACATGTTTGTATTACTGGCATAGTGTCTTCATTTATTAAATTGTTGTATTAGATTTGATTTTGAGTTCTAAATCAGTGAAGGTTTGACTTGATCAAATAAAATGTTCTTTGGCTATTAATAAAGTCTATGTAGCAAAGTCGTGTGTAACTGGCACTCTTTGGTACACCTCATTCTGCAGCTTACTTTTTTGCTAAACATCATGTTTTGTCATTTTTCTACGTTGGTAGATGTGCTGTGATTTACTCTTAAGAGAGTGAAGTGTCCGCTACCTGGGATATCTCATCCCCCAGGCATGTACTCAAGTGAGGTTTTGAGGTTTTGTTGCAAATCACTTCTCAGGATGCACAACAGAAAGCAGTAGGAGAAGAAGAATGAAGACAAAAAGAAAAAACATGGAGACTGGAAATGTGGCTCTCAGTGGGGCTTTAAAATTTGGTTTTGCAGGGCCCAGTGAGGTCACAGGGCACCAGACTTAAGAAGATGCCACATATCAGAGGGTGGCCTCTTGGTTCAACAGACCTAGATTGGAATATCACCTTCTTTAGCTCTGGAGAAATGGATAGATAGATGGGTGGCTGGAGGATGAATGGATGGGTGGATAAAAAGAATTTTCTTCTCTCCATTTTCTAATTCGGTAGTCTCTTATTCAAATGTGGTTCTTTGTCTAGTTTTCCTCTCATATTTTCTCTTTGTGTTTTTGTTTTACTCTTGAAGGCTTTCTTCAAAAAGCAACACAAACACTTTCTAGAGCTACAGAAGTAAATACCAGGACACAAGAGTTAAAGGCTGCTGAGTCTGAGAAGCATGATGGGGGGAAGGATGGAAGTGGGAAGACAGGGCTGTAGCTTTGCACTATAAACCCTCTGAATTACTGGATTTTTTAACTATTTGCATTTACATTGATAACATTGAAAAAGAGTCAATCAATCACATAGTGTAGCTTCTAGGCAAAGCTACTGCTCAGATTTCACATCCAAAGAAATTTCATTCTCATCAGATTCCTAGGGAAGAAGGGGGAAATAGAATGATGTCATAAAATGAAACTCTGGGTCACTTTTCAGAACTACGCAGAGTGTTAAGTATTTTTCCATTTTGTTCTTGCAAATGGAATGGGTTGGATGTGCCATTAGATGTCTCCAGTGTGTTCAGAGCCCCAAGCAGGCTGCAAGAGCCTTCTCTTCTCCCACCCTATTGCCTCCTCACCACCACACCTGCTTCCAGCTGGGGAACTGAGACTGAGGTGGGGTGTGTTGTTCTATGTCACAAGGCCTTCCTCTGTGGATGCTAATCACGGTGCCTCCCAAGACATCAGGGAAAGGCCAGATGGGGTTCAGGATAGCTTACATTAAAAGAAGCATTGCTGGGTTGTGATATGGGTGTGAGGGCCCAAGAGTGACCTAGAATGAATGAGCAGGGTTCACAGTTGATAATAAAAGCCCCAGATACCCCACATCCTAAGAGTGGAGGAACAGCACCCTTTCCTAGGACTGCTGAGAGATGCCTTTTCAACAGAACCAAGAAGAGCTTGGCTTTTTGGGAGAGAGAAGCTTTTGGTTTTGCTACATATTACTTTCACTAGTAGCTGAAGAACATTCTATTTGATCAAGCCCAAGAGAATCACATTCCACTCCCAGCTGGATGTCCTCTGGACTACCAGGCTCGTTTAATGGCCAGGGTGCCACCAGAGAGGGCAGAGGAGCTCTGGGAGAGATGGTGGGCAGTCCAGCCAGGGGGGAGCATACGATGGCTGCATGATCAAGTTCAGGTGCTGGAAAGGTAGGGCAGCTGAATCCCACCTGTGTTGACAGGCCTGGATTAGGTCAGACTGTGGGGTGCATGCTCCCTGAGAGCTACTGAAGTGTGGAGCAAAGAAGGGTTTGCAGGAGAGGATACTGTCCTCTCATGAGTATCAGCCCGAGGATGAGTCAACTCTCTCAAGGGACCACAAGTGTCGAGTCTCCACCCAACTCCACTAACTAGATCGGCAGGAACGGCCCACTGGTGGGAGACTTCCCGTGGAGCAGTCCTGTCTGTCCTCCTCAATCCAAGGCCAGGTAAGCGAGTGCAGGGAAGGGGTGCTGAGGGAGCCGAACCCCCCTTCCACCTCACCGCCTCGCTCACTGGGGCAAAGGAGGGAGCTCTGAGAGGAAGATAAGGCTGACGATTTTAACGAGCAGGACTACATTTTTTAAACCGAAATGAGCCTGCATAGTATTCAAAAGTACTTGAGAGTTTTGAAATCGGACTGAACTATCATTGGGGAGATCACTTCGCACTGGAACAAGGGGGAGCCTGGGCTGAGGCGTCGTTAGGAGCTAAGTGTATGTGTTCCTAGGGCTGCTCAGCCAGTGACCGTGACCACCACTGCGTTTTCTCAGGGTTCTGGAGGCCAGAAGCCCAGGAGGATGTCACTGGGCTAAAGTCAAAGTGTGAGCAGGCCCTTCTGGAGGTGCCCCTGGAGAAGCCATTTCTTTCCAGCTTCTGGAGGCCACTCGTGTTCCTTGGCTCCTGGCCCCTCATCCAGCCTCGATGCCAGCAGTTTTACCTCCTCTGACAGTTCTCTGAACTCACTGTCCCTCTGGCCTCCTCTTCTGCCTCCCTCTCCCACTTAAGAGGACTCTGTGATTGCCTTTGTCCCACCGGGTAATCCAGGATCATTTCCCCATCTCCCGGCCAGCTGGTTAGCAACCTGAACGCCACCTGCAAACTTAGGTCCCCTTCGCCATGTAATCGGACATACTCACTGGTTCCTGAGTTTGGGATGTGGGATGTCCTGGGGTGGGTGGGGTTGCCATGCAAACCACTTCATGCTCATATCTCCACAAGATGAGACCCTAGTTAAAGTGGTTTCCGTGGGTTTATATGTTAAAAAATTTTAATGTTGCTTGCTATTGATGTCCCAGAAAAGTAAGGGGGAAAAAGCGAGTGATGGTTCTGCCATCTTCTGGTGGGCAGGCCGCCGCATCAGGCCCGAGGTTGCTGACCCAGTCAGGAAGCAGCAAGGACCTGCCACAGAGCTGGGGACTGACATGGGTCTCTATTTCGGAGAGAGAAAATCTTTGTTTTCAAGTCTGAGGACATAGGAAGTTTCTAAAGGCAGGACTCAGACTCAAAGGTAAGGCCAGGCCCTGAGAGCCAGGTGGGTGCTCAGGGTCCAGGAAAGACCAGAATAGGATAGAAGCCAACGACCAGTGACCACAGGTCAGCAGGTCCCGGGTTGGGGGCACAGTTACAGGTGTGGGGTCCCATCTACTGGGAGGAGCCAGACAGCCACAGAGCCAGACCTCAGTTCCTGTCACCTGGGGAAGCATGTGGTGGACACATGGAACAGAAGAGCCAGAGGAAGTGTCGGCCCCCCCTTTGGTTATCAGTCATTGAGTACCGTGGGAGTGTCAGGACCAGGCCAAGAACTTGAGGAATACCGAAAGTTCTCAACCTGGGGAGCTGGAAGAGCTGCCTCGGTTTGTACCACCTCAGAGACTGATTTAACCCATCTGGGCTGGGGCCTGGCCACTGCAGGTTTGTTTTAATAAAGTTCTCCAGATGATTCTAGTGGGAGGCCAAGGTTGAGTCCCAGGGATATACACGTTATCATTTAATCCTCATTACTACCTTGGCAAGGGGCTATTATTACCCCCATGTTACAGTTGAAGAAGTAGAACTTGGAGAGATCACGCCATTTTTGAAGGTAAATGCAGCTAGTAATTGACTAACCTAAGAGTGGTCTAAGAGAACTCTTAGATGCCAGAGTTCATGTGCTTTTTATTCTGCTCAGCTGACATGAAGCTAGTAATGTTTCTTTTCATAACAGAACTGAAAGCAGAACCCTTGTTCAAGAACTTCCAGTATTGGCAAGACCTCAGCCTTTAGCTGTGACTTGTTTCACATAATGAGAACCACAATATGAAAATGCCCTTCAGAAAAGTAACATGTACTGTGAGCTAACTTACTACAGGTCCCAAGTACTGTACGTGTTCCACCTCATTTAATCCTCACTATGGCTCTATAAGGCAGCTTGTAATTATCACCCCATTTACAGAGAAGAAAACAGAGGCTTAGAAGCGTTCAGTAACTTGCCCAAGGTCGCAGAGCTAGTAAGTGGAAAAATCAGAAACCAAACCCATGTCTTTGTGACCTTAGGGCCCTAACTTGTGATCACCAAGCCAGGGTTTTGGGAAATGTATTAAAACGCGGATACCAGGGTCTTATGTCCCTACTCACTCCCAGTCCTGACCTGTAGGTTTGGCTTGAGTCTTGGGTATCAGCATTTTTAATAAGCACTCCCGGTGGTTCTCAGCCTCAGGGAGGAGCCCTGCATTGGGCCGCTCTGCAGAGCCCCCTGCCGGGCAGATGAGGAATCGGGAGGCTTGCTCCCTGCAACAGTCACAGGCAGTGGCAGTAGGTGGGTGGAGTGAAGGGCCCTATGAAGACTCCTTGAACCCCAAACACCTTTCCTGTTTGCTTGTCACAGGGCCTGCTGTTCCATCAAGTCACTTCTCTCCAGAGCAAAGTGTCACACTTGCTCTTCTTCCCACTTCCCGTCCATTTAAACTCATTTGCGGATGTGTTCGACAAGGAGGGAGAGAAACTGATTTTTCTAGGGTGTGAATGACTTCACTGGAGCCTCAGGATTTCTTCCCTAGGGCATTGACAGGAGCAGGGGCTTCCTGGAATCTTGTCCAAAATCCTTAGAGGACAGTCATAACTGAATACACTGTTTCCAGTAGGTAGAACATCACCTGGAACACAGCAGGTGCTCATACACATCTGTGAATGTGTGAGTGAATGAGGGCTGCCCGACTTCCTTCCTCCGCTCCTGTGGACTTCCCCTCTAATGATGCAGGGTGGCGGACAGTTTGGGTCCAGGTCTGAAATTCAGGCACTGTGCCTTTCAATTCTAAAGCCACCTCATCTGGGCACAACCTTGGACAGGCTCCCTGCTTTCCATCTGCCATGTGCTGCTGGCGTTAACCAGGCTGGCAGAGAAGCAGAGGCTGCGCCAGTGTTGAGGGTGGAATGGCAGCTTCGTGGGCTGCTCCCCTTTCCTCTAGTAACCTAAGACATCCTCCTCTGCAAGCCTATGGAAATTCTGAGTGATGTCAGGTCTGGAGAGCAGCTAAAGGCAGCCACCATCCCAGTCTCAACTCTCACTTCCCCAAAAGGCATTTCCAGGGACTCGGTGACAGAAAGCACACCCACACCCCAAAACCGAGAATTCCAGGGACTGTGGGTTTATTCAGCACTTGCTTTTTTCTGACCAAGATACTCAGAGTCAGAAATGCAGTTGACACTGTGACAGCCACAATATATTTCCATAAATTATACAAGTTTCATAAAACATTTCATGACACATGATGCACTCCAATATTTCCTCACCTATTACAGCCAGTCTGTGAAAAGAAGTACTGAGTGTAAACCCTTATGTTTCTTTCAAGACTCACTAATGGTGGTGCCTGGTATATTGAGAAGCTTGAGTTTTTCTCATGAAAAATAAACGATTTGAAATAACCATGGGTCCTAAAAGGTGTGAGTAGAATGCCTGTGTGTATGTGTTGGGGGGGATTAGAGTTTCAGGAAGTTGGAGGTGGCAGAGACCTCAAAAAGGTCTCTGTAGGGAGAGGCGGATTTGCAAACAGTTCAGCAGGAAGCTGGAAGACCTGGATTTGAGTCCAGATCCTTGTCCTCTGCCTTAAGGGCTTTGTGGTCTTGGACACAAATCTCCTTACCTGAGGTCTGCACTGTCCAAGACCGCAGCCACTGGCCCCATGAGGCTATTTACTGAGCACTTTCTAGGTGGCTAGTTAGAGCTGAGATGTGCTCCAAGTGTGAAGTGCACACTGGATTTCAAAGACTTAGAATGGAAAGAAGAGTAGACAAGACCTCATTAATAAATGCTTATATTGATTATATGTTAAAATTATAATATTTTGGATAGATTGGGTTATGTTAAATGTATCATTAAAACTGATTTTAGCTTTTTTCCCCCTCTTTTAAATTCCCCCCACCCCCAGTTGAAGTTTTTCCCCCTCTGCCTTGCTCATGCTCAGAGTCTTAGGATCAACTGTCTGGGCATGTGTTATTACTGATGTCAGCTCAAAAAGTGGGAAACTATGTAAAAATAGTTTTTTACATCCAGAATAATGGATAAATATGCTGCTATATTCATACAATGAAATGCTACCCAGAAATTTTTAAAAATGAATTCCTGATACACACAGCATAGCTCAATCCTGAAAACATTATGTTAAGTGAGAGAAGCCAGATGTAAAAGGCACAAATCTGTATGCATTTCTTTATGTGAAGTTCAAGAACAGACTAAACTACTCTGTTGCAGTCGAAATCAGGAAATGCCCCCAAAATGGGGCAGGAAAGGTCTGCTTGGAAAGGGGCACAAAGGAGCTTCCTGTGGTGTTGGGAATAGTCTACATCTCGATTTGGGTGGCGGTTACAGAGTATATACAGTTGTCAAATGTAGTGAACTGTATACTTAAGACTGATGCATTTTACTGGTATCAATTATATCTCATTGCAAAAATTGAAAAGATAGAATGAGTTGCCTTTAACATATTTAGCTGGCTGGCTAGGGAATGAAGGTTGCTGGTAGGAACTGGAGACGGTTGATTCCTCTGGGCGTTGGGCAGTAGGATTTGGAGTTCTGGGGGAGAAGGAATGGGAGGAAGGGAGCCAGCTGGATGATTCAAAAGAAGCAACTGGTGGTAGGAGCTTGGCAGTGGAATGGCCAACAACATTTTAAGAACAGGGCTGTATTATGTTCATTTGGCAGATGTTTGCACTGCAGCATCAGAAACCTCTCTTGTGGCCCCCCACCCAGTGTTTTCAG
This sequence comes from Manis javanica, assembly GCF_040802235.1. Classification (NCBI taxonomy): domain Eukaryota; kingdom Metazoa; phylum Chordata; class Mammalia; order Pholidota; family Manidae; genus Manis; species Manis javanica. The sequence continues at coordinate 130,425,478 of NC_133159.1, forward strand.
TGATGCCTAGTGCATCTTCCAGTGCTCCAGTCAGCAGCTTTGTTTGGGTGGTATGGGGAAGCAAGGAAGGGGCTGGGTTTCCCCCTGAGTCAGAGCAGGAGGAAACAGACACAGACTGACCTGAGAGCCCTGATGATGTGATAAGCTCACCCACAGAGCCCGGAGCCAGTGCAAACCGTGGGAGAGAGGTGGCCTCCTGGGGGCCCACCAGAGCCTCGGAAAGGGCTTTGGACTTCCAACAGGACACGAATGAGGGTTTGAGCTGCTCTCAGCCTAGATCCCAGGGGCCTGGGGGACTGTAGGCAGCACTTAGGCTGCACTTCAAGTCAGCATGAGTAGTTCTTGCCTGAATTCACCTCTGGTTCCCAGACTGTTACCACCCATGTTCCCACCTGAGCTCCTCACTGATGTCAACACTCAACATGGTCATGTGGATAGTTGATAGGTGGCAACTGAAAACCCAAAGGGCAACATAATTAAAAGGAAGCCAACCTCTCTTCTCCTTCCCTGTCTTCCCGCCTCTGTGAAAGGCTGACTGGTTCCTAGAGAACTAAGAGGAGAGGGTGGAACTGAACATGCCCTTTCTGGCCCTGCAGAGCCATGCAGATGGCACATTCTTCCTTCAGTGTAGTAGCTTATCATGTCCTCATAGCTGTCAGGTTAATCTTGCATCACATCTATTTCATTTCCAGAACTCAACTGTTCCTACATGCTCACCCATCCTACTTTATTGTTCCCCTGGCATATTTGTCTGCCCACAGTTAGAAACTACATCTATTGGCAAGCAAAAATGAAAAAATAATGACAAAATCCTGCTCTGGCAAAGTTATGGTAAAACAGATCTTCCTCCCATGGCCAACAGTGGCCAACAGCAGTATGCATTGATTTTTAAAAATCTTTTTGAAAATAAGTGGGTACATTTTTTAATTGGTCATATTCTTTGATTCCATAATATCATTTCTAGAATTATAGCCTAAGAAGTAACCCAAAGGAAGTAAAACCTAAATGTATAAATATGTTAACCTTAGTATAGATAACAGGGATAAAGATGTTAACCTTAGTATAGATAAACAGATTTGTCTGGTTCTAAGAGTGTGGAGGAAAGCGCAAAACCTGCCAGTGGGGGGCTCTCTGGCCATCACACTGGTTTTATAAGGGGGCAGAGGGAACCAGGGGTGCGTGAAGTTTGTATTTTTATTTCCAGAATGTATTCACATCAAAATAAAGCAACAAAAACTTCTCAGAATAGCTAAAATAGCTGAAAAAAAAAAAAACTAGAAGGCAAAACACCTAATTCTTTGAGATGGTGGAATTTGAGGTCATTGTTTCCCCTCTTTTTCTGCAGTTTTCAACTTTTTAGAGGGTGAAAAAAGGTTCCAAAACATAAAAAGAAGCTCTCAGGCCCTGTCTTCTCCAGGCCCAGTAATCCTCACTTTCGATGCTACCTCAGAGGCCCACATGGGCAAAGGGGCCAAGAAAGGGAGTGGCTTGAGGGACAAATGATGCATGACAAGGTGAAGTGGAAACAACAAAGGCAAACCCAGGTCTCCCCTGTACTAATTTTCCAGAGGGCAAGAGCCCGGCTCTGTCAACATCTGACCCAGCCCAACCACCTGGATCCCGAGTCCTTCGGAAGACAGGCTGCCTTGCAAAGCCCTAAACACCAGAGACACAGCAACAAAGACACCAAAGCTGGCGGTGTTCTAGGGTTTTCTTCCAAGGGCTCTAAGATGTAGCCCGGCGTTCACATAGCCACTGCCTAGACCCCCCACCCCCAGACCTGTTGGTGTCTGCTCATGAATCAGTTACCAGTGGTCACCATCGGAATCCAGAAAGCAGTCACAACCCCCTTACAGTTTGCACAGCTCATTCCCAGTCCTATGTCTCTTCAACCTGAGAGGTAGGTTTCTTCACTGTGCCATCATATGTGCAAGAAAATGGAGGCCCAGGGAGGTGAATGGTTCTGAGGTCACCTAGCCAGTGCCCGGCAGAGTGGATTCTTCAAAGCCAGTGATTCTCCAACTCTACCCAGAGGTCAGACCAAGGCCCCAGGCCACAATCCCTAGCCCAAACCCAGGTGGTCACTCTCAGGGACACATGCCCAGGTACTTACCTGGGCTGCAAGGCATCCAGATGCGAGCCGCTGAGAGGACAGCAGTGCCCTGAGTGCCTGTGGCTCAGGCGTGGCTGAAGAGAGGCCTTCCTCGCCCACAGGCCTCCCGCCCACCTCAGGGCAGTGAGTGCAGCCTGACCGCACTTCCCCTTTCTGCTCAGCCTGCCTGCACTGTCATCAGGCACCCAAACTCTTTTCCCAGGAAGGTGACTACTCAAAACTTTCCTGGAGCCGGAATCTTCTCACTGCCTCTTGTGCTCAGGGCCGACCAGAGGTCCATTCCAGGGTGGAGGGGTCAGGCCCTGGGGTAGAGACTTGGCACTGTATAGGGCGACAGGGGTGTCCCCACAGACGAGCCTGCCCTGAGCATTCCTGGATGTGGCAGCCTGGAGCTCCAGAAGAATGGCAGGACTGACTCCTACCCAGAAACAGGCCTGGGGAAGAACCTGGACTCATGTGTGGCAGATCTGTCATCTCACAAGGAGAGCAGCTCTTGAAAACCCCGGGAACCCTGTAAGTGCTGGCCCAGCTGCTCAGGGAGGCGAGGGACAGAGTCCTGTTTCTATGGTGTGTGGCCGGCTGCATCGAGAAATGGGGCCAGCCGCCCAGTCTGACTTGAGTTGGGTCTCTCCCAGAAACACCATGAGACATTTCCCAGCAAGGCTCACAGCCTCTTAAAATGGGGGCTGTGGGATGGGGTGGGTTTGGGCGGGGGAGCCAATCAACCATTTTGTTGAGTTGTCTGTTCCGGCTGAAGTGAGCTGTCAGATCAGTAAAAATAACCAGACTGGTGTGCTCTGTGACTGCCTGGAGCGAACAAGTTCTCATGGTTCTCAGTAATGATGGTGATTGATACTCTGGGATGTCTGGTAAATGTTTACCAACCGGCTCCCAGGAAACAAAAAGATTCCTGATTTGTAGTGCTTGCTAATATCGATGATGTAAATACTCCCACCATGGCCAACTTGGAGTTGCCAAGACAACATCACTGGGCTTGGAATTGGGAGGAGATGTACCCAACCAGCGGCATGTCGCGGATCTGTAACTCCCATTCTTGAGCACCTGCTGGGGGCCAGAGCCTGAAACCAGCGTTTCCCAGCCTTATCTCATCCTTGCTTACCTGGGAGATCTGCACTTATGGATGGAACATCGAAGCTCTGGGAGGTCACATCATGAATCGACTTTGCATGGCCAGGGAAGGACTTTGAACCCAAGTCTGAACATTTGCGAAGTCCGGGCTCTTTCTTATTGGGGTTGATCTGGAAGTGAACTGCTTAAAAAAACTCCTTAAAAACAAATGCAAAATGACCTTTTGAGAAGTGAATAAATGCTCCTCTGGGGAGAGCTCATCCTCTGTTCCAAAGCTGTGACTCTTTGATCTGTGCTCCACTGATTCATCCAATAAATGAGTTTATTAATCCTCTGGGACAGCCCTGTTCAGCTGTGACACTGAACTCAATAGACCTACTGCTTCTCACAATGCACTTGGCATAGTAAGTCGAAGCCGGGTGTTGGGAGATCAGAATTCCAGTCTCAGTTTGCCAACAACTTCCTAGATGAAGCTGTCCCCTGTCTGAGCCTCAGCTTCCCCATTTGTACATTGAAAGATTTGGATTTATAAACATGAGGGTGCTCCAGGGATTGTGCCATGAGTCTCTTCTGTGATTGTCTGCTCTCCCAACAGGAGGTCTCCTCAACTCCCCTTCCCAGCCATTAGTACCCAGCATAGTCCTGAGCACAACAGAAAATGCCTGACAGGTACCTGTCTGTTGACCAAGAAAAGAAGCAAGTCATCCACAGAGAGAAGCGAGTTCCATACACCAAAGGAGGCAACTTCATTCTAGCAAACTTGAAGGCCTACTTTTCCCTGAGGGCCAGAGACAAGAAATAGACCCCGTGCCTGCCTTCAGGGAAGTCCCTCAAAGTGTGGGAGGAAGGTGAAGTCATAATATAATGCTGGTGAGGTTCAATGATTTCACTCTGTGCCAGACCCTGTACTCCAAGTCCACTCAGAGCTGAGCAAGTCATGGTTCCTGGTGGAGTACAGGTTCTCCAGAACAGAAGGGCACATGGGGATACGCTATTGAAAACAATGAATGCTGGTGCCCTGGGAACACAGAAGTGGGAGGGTCCCAGTAGTGGTGTTTGAATTGGGCCTTGAAGGTTGTGTAGGAGCTCACCAATCGGAGAGAATGTGGATACACCAAGACAGAGCGTTTGGAGCTGCAGCAGATGGTTGTGGCTGACCAGGGGGAAATGTGTCCTCAAACGGAGGCCCAAGAGTCAAGTTCAGGGCTCCACAGCAGGGCGTCTGGTCTATTGAGGTCAGTGTCACAGCTGAACAGGGCTGTCCCAGATGATTAATAAATTCGTCCTTGCCGCCCACACTCTTCCCCTGGCTCTGCCATTGTCTTACCGCCATAAAAGGAGGGCAGGAAGTTAGCCTGGGCTGTTTGGCCTTTCTGCACAGCTGAGATGCACCTGCTGAGCAGGGCCCTGATCAGCCAAGGAGAGCTGCAGGTGCCCCCTGGTGGTCACTGTGGTGCTTTCCCTTTCCCTTCAGGATTCTAGTGGGGCCCTGATTCCCAAGGGGGGTGGCGGGAACACACACACACACACACACACACAGACACACACACACACACACACACACACACACACACACACACACACACACACACACACAGACACACACACACACACACAGACACACACACACACACACACACACACACACACACACACACTGTTCAGCTCTTAAACCCACAGAACCCAAGACAGTCAGACTAGCAGAAACTTGGAAGGGATTTTAATCGACTCCTCACCCCACGATTCAATGTCTTTGTCAACATCCTGCCAGGTGGTACTTAACTTCTGTTGTTTCCTCTTGACAAGGTATCCAAGACACGTATAAAATGAGGGTCTTGCCACTTGTGGCACTTCACAAGGTCAATCAATCCCTGCCATGAAGAGCAATTGAAGAAAGGGGTGGATGCTGTTATACAGGCAGCAAAAATATCACAAGGGGCCATGATTTATGCCTTCTAATTGAGAAACTACTCACACAAGGGAAGTTCCGCTCAAATCATGTGGCTTCAAAATGGAACCAGAACCCATGGGTGGAAGCTCCTAATATGGAAGAAAGCCCTTGTGGGGGCAACTGGCACCCTTAGAGAGAGTGGTCACTGAGGGTAGAGGCCTCAGGGTGGAAGCTTAGTATAATGTAGTTTGATACCTTGACCCACAGGGAACAGTTGGGCAGCCTGATATAGTGGAAAGAGTTGCTCAGTTTGGCAAACTCAGTTTTGAGTGAGGTCTTTCCAACTGCAAATCGCACAGCTCTTTCCACTGAACCAGGCTCCTGATGTCCTGGAAACAGGGTGTCATGACTTGGAAGGACAACTCTCTCTTACAGTGGTTTTGACTTTCCTCCTGCCTTCATACTGAGCTCTTTACCTCCAGGCCACCAACTTCCCCACTTGAATGGTTCAACATATCAAACTATGTTAAATAGAAAGAAAAAAAGCTCCTATTTTGGTCTAGATTCTGATGTTTTCCCATAGAGATTTATAATCGTTGTCTGCCCCATGAAATGATTAAATACTCTGCCCAGGGCCTTGCTCCGCATGTCCTGACCCTCAGGTAGCTTTCTTGGGAGCTCACGCAGCCTGCAGCACAAATGAGAGTTGGACACTGGAACAGGTGCCTCCACTACATTGTCTAATGGCCTCTGAAGCTGTCCCTTTGTGTGCAGGTCCTCCACAGGAGATGAGAGGTTGTGTGTGTCTGCACTGGGGGGCTAGGGCACCTAAGGGAAAGGCAGCAATGGTGCCTTGTGACACCATCTATTAGTTCTCATTTATTTGGTCAAATATTTTTTTGAGTGCCTCCTATGTGCCAGTCTTTGAGCACAAGTGTGAACGGGACCCTGTGCCTTCAAGTGACTCACAGTTCAGTGGGGATAGAGACAAATGAGTAGATTACTACTAACTGTGACAGTGACCACAATAAAGAGTCCAGAAGTAGACTCTAGTACATTGGGGAATTTAGGATATGATAAGGGTGGCATCTCAAATCAGCATGGAAAAGACGGACTTTTCATTTCATAGTACTATCTAGTCACTTTGAAAAAACATTGAGCTGGATCCCAATCTCACTTTTCATAAGAAAACACGTTCAGGTATAGCACAGATTTAACTTTAAAATGAAATTATTGAAGTACCAGAAGAAAATATGGATAATTTTCTTTTTAAAATTATCACAGGTGGGGAAAGACTTCCTAAATTTGGCTATACAATCAGAAACCATAAAAGAAAGCATCCTTAAATTCAATTATATTTTTAAAAAGTTTCTGAAGGACAAGAGAAACCAGGTCCATGGTTGAAAGAGATAACTAATTTGGTACATAAATGGGATGGGGCCAATGTTGCTAATTTGAACACATGTCTTATAAGCTAATAAATAAAATGAACATCCCAATAGAAAAATGGGCAAAAGGTATAAACAGGCAATTCGTGGAAGAAATACAAATAGTTTGCAAACATATGAAAACGATTACATCTCCCCAATAATAAAAAAACGTGTATAACAATGTGAAGAGAATTTAAGCTGATAAAGCCTTTCTGGAGGACAGTTAAGCAATATACGGCTGTGTTAGTTTGCTAGGGCTGCTATAATGAAGTACCACAAACTGGGTGGCTTAAAATAGAAGAAATTTATTGTCTCACAGTTCTGGAGCCTAGAAACCAAAGCGGACCGTGCTCCCTCTGAGACTCTAGGTACGATCCTTCCTTTGCTCTTCCCAGCTTCTGGTGCTGACTGGCAATCCTTGGCGTTCCTTGGCTTGCAGTTGCGTATCTCCAAGCTCTGGCCATTTCCATGTTGTCTTCTCTCTGTGTGCCTGTGTCTAATGTCTCCTTTTTATAAGGACAATAGTCATCTTGGATTAGGATCCATCCTAACGATCTCATCCTAACTTGGTCATCTGCAAAGACTCTACTTTCAAATAAAGGTCACATTCATAAGTACTAGGGGTTAGGACTTCAATATATCTTTTGGGAGGATACAATTTAACCCATAATAATATCTAATGTGAAATGAACGTACTTTTGACTCAGCAATCCCATATTTAGAAATTTACCCTGAGGAGATACCTAGGTAACTGGCAAAGAGGTTCAGGGTAGTTTTGTTTATGATACTGAAAAATTAGAAGCACCTTGGTAGTTAATTGTGTACGAGTTACGTTATTCTATTCAATACTATGGGACCAAGAGAAAGAGAAGTAATTCTACATGTACTGAGGTAGAAAATGATCATGTTACTGAGTGATGAAAACAGAGTAGAAAACTATGTCAGTGATTCTGAAACAAAGATGTGCATCAATATGTGAACAGTGGTTTCCTCCGAGTTGGTGGGATTTTTAGAGATTTAATTTGTCTTCATTTAGTTGTCTGAAGATGTTTGGGTATGTTTGTAAATCACAGAAACAAGAGCTCATCTTTGAAGAGCTCTGAGAGGGGCCTGGGAGGCCAAAGCATTGGGGAGGGGCTGGGAGTCCCTGCTAAGCCACTGCGGTTGCTGTTCATCCCCAGCACAGCCAAGCAGGCTCTGCAGCTCCTCTCCCTGCGGTCCACACTGTGAGGTCACTGAGGTGGCACCTTCCTGGCCCAGATGTAAAGTCTGTATGTAGATTCTGGGGGAGTGGGGGTGGGCAGGAGGCCCTCATTCTTTGCTGTCTAAAGGGGTCCCTGACCACTTATCCCCATTCTGGAGGTGAAGATGCCCATGAGAGGGTATGGGGAGCAGAACAGTGCCTTTCTCACCTCCAGAACCCGAGAACATGTTAGCCGGGAAAAGGGACTTTGCAGATGTGGTTAAGTAGAGGACTTCGAGATGGAGAGATTATCCTGGGTGAACCAGGTGGGGCCCAAGGAATTACAAGGGGCCTCCCGAGAGCAAGGCAGGAGGGTCAAAGTCAGCAGTAGTTGATGCATGGTGGAAGTAAGAGTTGGAGTGATGGATGAAGGGGCCAGGAGCCAAGAAATGCCTGCAGCATATAGGAGCTGAAAAATGGAGGGAAACAGATTTTTCCCTAGACCCCCCAGAAGGAACGAGTCCTGCCAACCCATTTGAGATTTCTGGCAGCCAGAACTGGAAGAGATTAAATTTGTGATGCTTTAAGGCACCAAACCTGTGGTAATTTGCTACAGCAGCCATAGGAAATTAACCCCCACCCCCACCCCCACAACCAGCACCTCCAGGAGTCTCCCAGTACCTTCCCTTGCCTTTGTCTAAGCTAGCTCAAGGAAAGTCTTGGTCATTTGCTACCAACACAATCCTTCCAGAACAACAAGTATCCTGTGGACAGACCTGTCTCCGGCTCACACTGTTCCCTGGAGCCTCTAGATGATGGGTCACAGTCATTGTCTGGTTGAGACCTGGGGAGGTGGGGTGGGTGGAGGTAGTTTTATTTTTAAAAATCACATACACAGAAAAGTTCAGTCTCTGAAAGGCTGTGAAATCCTGTCCAATTTCAGCTTTCTCCACAGGAACCCACGCAAAAAAGCATTCAAACCAGCAACTCTCTCTCTTTTTTACATTGTAGTAAGGTGTACATAACATAAAATTTACCATTTTAACCAATTTTTAAATGTACAGTTCGGTGGCATTAAGTATGTTCTCACTGCGGTGTAACCCTCAGTACCATCTCCAGAACTATGTCATCTTCCCAAACTGAAACTCTGTCCCCATTAAACATAACCTCCCCACCCGCCCTCCTCCCAGCCCTCGGTAACAACTTTTTCTTAAAAAAGCTAAAGTATTTTCAAAACCTTCAAAAGCCAACCATTTTATCTCCTGGCAAGTACATGGATGGCCAGGATCCTGAGCTATTTTTTAACTGTTCTGGGGCAAAATGATACAGAAAAATCTCACCTTTGTGCTCATGACGTGTTCACCAACCACATGTACTGCTCCTTGTGGCGACCAGGACACAGAGGGGAGGTCTCTACTGGAAGTTGGGGGCAACTGAAAGGGAACCAGGTCACCCCTGTAGCTCCCCCTGAAGAGGCTTCTTTTTGGGTCTTAGTGCTGGAGATTTCTGGTCTTTTCTGGGTGCAGGGCCTAGATCATATAATCTAGTTCAATGCTAAAGAATAATTTTCAATAAAATCACAAATCTCATACGTAGACATGAGCACCTGTGAAAGATTTTCTTCGACTCACTATTCAACAGGGGAAGTGGACAGACGTCATAAGAGATTTGAAAGAAAATAGAAACCACAGATACACTTATCTATCAGAAATATTGAAATGAATGTGCAAATACAAGCAAAAGTGTTTTTTTCCACAAAGTGGGTGGGGTGGGGAGGAAAGCCTATTCAACCTCTGCAGGGTAGGACAGAATTTGCATATCAATAGACAAAAATTATTTTTGTGTTGCTATCAGTTATCTACACCTTACAGAGAACTGGGATCAGGAAACCCAGAAGGATGTCCTTTGGAGTTTGGACAATGCACAACTTTCCACTGACACACAAAGTTTTCTCTATATGAGTGATGGCAGGACTGAGGAATTAGAAGAGCAGGTCAGTGGAGCTTCTGAGCAGAAGGGTATCAAGAGTGGTCTGTAGACCAGGACTGGGCACTCATATTTCTGGGAGATGCTGAGCTTCCATTGCTAAATACTTGCCTGTTATCTGGGTCCCTGCTGAGTTTTTGCTGTGAAACTGATATGAAAGACTTGAGGGCTTGCTTCAGGGACAGCCAGGAAGGTGAAGCCACAAAGCAAGGCAGGACCCCAGAGACTTTGTGGGCAGGAGGCCCACAGTGCCCATGGTGAAGGCAAAGCAGCAGGGGAGGTGCCACCTAGGCCGCTCAGGATGCCTGACCAAGGCTGGACCACTCAGACCAGGTACTGCCTTCAGTGTTCTCCACACTGGGGAGGCCCAGAATGGAAGGATGCACATTCCAGAGCTAGAGGCAGAAAGGACGAGGTTACCCCAAAGGAGTCCCAGGAATTCCCTGGAGCTCCTGCGAACATAGTACAGGGAGCTCTGCCCATGGTCTCTGTCCTGACACCCCCAGAGGTGAGAGTGGAGAAGCACTTCAGTACCTGCTGGGCTGAAAAGATCCTCACAGAGTTACAGCTTGGCTGGAGCTGCTAAGCCCTTCCTCTACATCCACCCAGCCTCTTCCTGGGATTCTCAAAGGAAATGATAAATTAAAGAGAGTCTAGAAATATTCTTACTTTTACCACCAATCAGCACATTGTCCCCCTTCTACGGCACGTGGGCACACACACACACACACACAGACCGTGGCTAACTGTTAAACCAGACAAGAGGTAGATGCTCCTGCAGAGGAGCCTGGCAGAGCCCAACCCAACCTGCTTCCCCAGGAGATAGACAGAAAGTGGGAATTTCAAGTGTCCGGGTTAAGAGGACAAGCAAACAAAAGCAGATACTGCCTGGAGAGATGAGAGCCCAGAGAAGGAGCTTCTGACCAGAAATCTCTCTATCTCCAACCCCCCTGGCCACACACTGTTCTTCTTCTTTTTATTGTTTCACTTTACTTTGTAGAAAGATTGAAATTCCAAGCATTGGTTCAACAGCAAAAATAGCAAACAAACTGATTAAAAAATGGAGAAGGGACTTGAACAGACATTTCTCTAAAAAAGGTGTGCAGATGATGAACAAACACATGAAAAGATGTCCAGTATCGTAATCATTTAGGGAAATACAAATCAAACCCACAATGAGATACCATCTGACACTCACAAGGATGGCTACTATTTTAAAAAAAGAGAGAGAGTGAAAATAATAAGTGCTGGTGAGGATATTAGAGAAATTGGAATCGTTATGCACTGATGGTGGGCGTGTAAAATGGTGCAGCTGCTATGGAAAACAGTAAGGCAGGATCTAACTAAAACACTCAAAGGAGGATCTCAAAGAGATACTTGTACACCTATGTTCATAACAGCATCATTCATCGCAGCCAAAAAGCAGAAACAGCCCATGAATGCACTGAGGAATGAGTGGATAAACAACATGTGGTATACACATACAGTGGAATATTATTTGGATTTCAATAGAAAGGATATTCTGACACATGCCCCAGCAGGGATGAACCTGAACTGTTAAAGGAAGTCCTTCAGGGATAAAGAGGTACAAACATCCAATGATAAGGTAACTTAGTCACGAGGATGAAAGTACAGCATAGGAAATAAAGTCTATAATATTATAATGTCTTTGTATGTTGAGAGATGGCAACTACATTTATCATGGTGTGCATTTAGTAATGTGTATAATTGTTGAATCACTAAGTTGTACACCTGAAACCAATGTAATATTGTACATCAACTATATTTCAACATAAAAATTTAAATTATTTAATTAATTATGTTAAAAAAGGAAGTCCTTCAATCAAAAGAAAATGATGCTAGATAAAATCTGGATCAACACAAAGGAACAAAGAGCCTCGAAATAGGTAAATAGGCAGATAAACACGAAAGACTTCCTATTATTTTAAAAATCTTTTTCTCAACTTGAAAAACGGCTTCCATGGAAAACCTACAGCTGACATCATACTTAATGCTGACATACTGAATTTTAGCCCTATAATTAGGATCAAGGTACAGCGTCTGATTTTGCCACTCCTATTTGAAACTGTACTAAAAGTTTTAGTCAATACAATAAAGAAGAGAAAGGCATAAAAGGAATTCAGATTTGAAAAGTAAAAGAAAAACTGTTTATTCACAGAAGAGATGATGGTCTATGTGGAAAATTCTATACAATGACAAAAAGATACTAGCATTAATAAATGAGTTTAATAATGTTTCAGAACATAACACAAAGCTAAGCTGTATGTCTGTATGCTAGTAATGATCAATCAGATATTGAAATTTTAAAAAATCTCATTTATAATACCATACAAAATAATAAATACTTAGGGAGAGATCTGACAAAGATGTGTGAGACCTACACATTGAAAGCTACAGAACATTGCTAAGAAAAAATTTTAAAGCCTAAATAAATGGAGAGCTGTATTATATTCATGGATCGAAAGACTTGTTATTAGAATGGTGTCAACTGTCCCCAAATCGATCTACAAAATCAACACCATTACAATCAAAACCTCAGTGGGCTTTTTTTTTTCTGTGTGTGAAACAAGCTGATTCTAAAATTTATATGGAAATTCAAAGGACTTAGGAAGGCCAAAATAGCATTTGGTCCTGCTACTTACTATCTGTGCATGTTAAATTGCTTAACATCACAGTGTCTGATCTGTAAACTGGGGATAACAATATACCTACCTCATAGAATTGTGAGGATTGCATAGAACTAAGATACGTGAGCACTTAGAATACTGTCTGGCACAAGCTAGGGTTTATTGTTATTATTGCAACGTTGTATGAGAATTATAAATTATCTTTATAAAATTCACAAGATAGATTACACTATAGCGACTAAAGAGCTGGGGTCTGGAGTCCAAATACTGTGGTTGTGTCACTTATAAATTTATTCTATCACTTTTAAACTCTACCTTAGGAGAGTACTTAACCTCTTTAACAACTCAACTTCTATCACCTGCAAAATGGAGATAACAATTGTAGCCAGTACTTACCAAAATGCTAGTATTCCTGGAACTTAATATAATTATCTCATTTAACTATCCCTACATCTGTTTAAGTATTATTAACAAACCCATTTTATACATGAGAGGACTGAGGCATAAAAAAGCTAAATAAGTATGTAGTGTGGATTAAACTAATAAATGACAATGATGGGATTCAAATCCAGGTACTTGAAAATCCAGAGCCCATGACCCACAGTACTGATCACCACATTAGACTCCACTGGAGATAATGATAACATAGTACCCATCTCACAGCACTGCAAAAAGTGAATAAATAAAATAAAATCTATATGGAAATGCAAAGGACCAGCATGACTAAAGTAATATTGAACCAGAAGAACAAAGTCAGAGGACTTAACATTACCTGGTTCAAGACTTATTGTAAAGCTACAGTAACGAAAGCCATGTGTTTGTTATCAGTGCAAATATATCAAACACACAAATAGGTCACTGGAACAGAATACAGCACCTGCATGTTTATGGTTAGTTGATTTTCAACAAAGGTGCAAAGGCAATTCAATGGAGAAAGAAAGAACAGTCCTTTGAACAACTAGTGCTGAAACCATAGGACATTCATATGCAAACAAAACAAAAAAATCTGAGCCAAAACAAACAAGACCAAACCGAAACACTCAAAATGGATCATAGAACTTAATGTAAAACTTAAAACTTCTGGAAGAAAACATAGGAGAAAATCTTTATGACCTTAGGGTTAGCAAGATTTCTTAGATACTACATCAAAAGCACTATCCTTAAGACAGAAAATCAATAAATCAGACTTCATCAAAATTAGAAACTTTTCTTCAAGGAGCACTGTTAAGAGAATGAAAAGACAAGAACAGCCACAGACTGGAAGCCAATATTTGAAAATCACATATCTGATAAAGATTTGAACACAGAATATATAAAGGACTCTCAAATCTTAATGATAAGAAAAAAAATTTCAATTAAACAATGGGGAAAATATTAGACACTTCATCAAAAGGCCAAAAAGACAAGACATCCTCAATGTCATTAGTGATTAGGGAAATGCAAATTAAAACCTCCATGAGGTATCAACACACCTATTGGAATGGTTAACATGAAAAAGACTTACCATCAAAGTGGGGGTAGGTTGTGGAGGAACTAGAACTCTTGCACGCTGCTGGTGGGAATGCTAAATGGAGCAACTGCTTAGATAAACACTAACAAGTTAAACAGGCACTTACCATATGACCACCCATTGATCCCCTAGGTTTTTACCCAAGAGGAATGACATGAAGACTTGTACACAAACATTCAGATCTGCTTTATTTGAGGGTCAAAAAAAGAATAATCTAATAAATGTTCATCAACAGGTAAATGGATATATTCAAAAGTGAAAAATATTGTTAAAAGAAAACCACAAATGGAGTCACTTTTGCTCCATCAAGTCACCAAACTTGGGCTTAATGTCTAACCCAATTGTAGTTTCTACCTTCCCCAGAAATTTAGTCTGTCAGGAATTTTCTGGTCAGTACCAATGAGGTTGTGTATCATATGAGCCCTCTCCAAGGTCATCTGCATGATAGGACCCCCTCAATCCATCTCCTAAGAACAGGTGACCTTGCCTGAAACAATCCATTATTTTCTTTTGCTACTAACTTCTTGTCCCCACTCCTTCTTATAAAAACCTTCCATTTTTGTACAATGCCTTGGAGCATCTCTCTACTTGCAAGATGGGATGTTGCGCTATTCATGAGCCACTTAATAAAGCCAATTAGATCTTCAAATTTACTTGGTTGGATTTTCTTTTCAACAGTACTAAACTGAGCAATAAAAAGAAATGAATTACTGATACACACAATCACAGGGATGAATCTCAGAATAATTGTGCTGTATGAAAGAAACCAGTACTGCATAATTCCATTTACACATATAAATCCCCCCAGATTGCAAACTAACCTATAGACAGAAAGCTTATCAGTGGTTGCTGGGGTTGGGGGCGGGGAGAAGTGGGCAGAAAGGATGACAATGGACGTGAGGAATCTCTTGAGGGGATAGATATGTTCATTATTTTGACTGTGATTTTGGTTTCTGGGGTACACATCTATGTGTCAATAATTCCATGCAGTTTATTTTATGTGAATAATACTTTTGTATAGCTGTTAAAAAAAACACAAGTGGGTCTGGCAGGGAAGGCTGGGTGTCAGCGGGCATGGATGACCCTGTGGGAGCCAAGCCCTTCTGCAGGGTCTGGAGTAGCCTGCAGGGGGAAAGCCAGGTCACGAGATCCTAGCAGTGGCTCCACCAGAGGGGTGGGGACAGATTCTAGAGGTAAAAAGAAGGAGAAGTAACTGGATCAATGATAATTTAAGGCCCATTCCCAGGCTCCCAGGGTAGTAATTTTATAAATCAAATCTAGGGCAAGTAAGTCCTCTGGGGCTTGAAAAAAAATCCTGCTCACCCACCTCTTTCTGGTTTCTCCCTTGTGAATGGGGTCCTGTGACCACAGCTCTTTCTGCTGATCACAGCTGGGCGTTAACTGCCTGTCAGAGAGCCACTCAGCCATGCTCAACCAGCAGGAAGGGGTGAGAGATCTTGCCTCTGCCTGGCCACCAGGGCAGGAAAGGGGTTGATCAATTGAGCCCACTGTTACTGCTCATCTTCTGGACACAGCCTTTCCTCTGCCCAAGCCAGGCGCTGATTTCTCTCTAAAGTCATGCTCTTCTGTGGACTGACCTAATTTCTCTAGGTTTAATGGAAGTCATTCATTTTCATCCCTGCCCTGTGACTTGCTTAAATGAGCCTTGAGTCAATGCTCATTTTTCCTGCCCACTTCCACACTGCCCTGGTCCCACCTCAGTTTACTCCTGAAATGCTACAGCTGCCACTATGCCTTGATTAATAGATGACTCCATCAGGTGACAGAAAGATCTAAATATAACTGTGGCTGCCTGCCTGGCTGGCTGACTTCCTGTGTGTGCTCAGGGCAAGAGACCAAGATTTGTGCCTTCCCCAAGCTTGCAGACCCAGATCCTTGCTACAGGGACACAGGGCAATCTGATGACAGAGAGAGCAAGAGAAGGTGTGGTAGGATACAGCACGGTCCAGAGAAAGAAGGGGGCCAAACCCAAAGCTAGAGGCATGGTTAATAGCCTTGCAGAGTGACTAACATCCCAAGGGGTGGATTCCTGGAAGGTTCATCCTCCCCAGTGGGCACTCTGCAAGGAACTTTTGATATCCTGGTGGTAAGCTGGTGCCTGAACCAAGTAGTAAATCCTGCCCAAGCCAAGTGTTTTCATTCTTTCATCTATTTATTCTTTCATGCAAAATCTTCACTGAAACCTCTTCACTGATTTGGTTGCTTTCAAGGAGTGGAGACCAAAACAACAAAACCGGAAATTACAAACACCACGAGAAGGGCCCTACACGGTCTTCAGCCCAGATCTGGGAGGGGATGGGTCAGGAAAGTTTTGCTGGAAGAGATCCCATTCAGACTCCCATGTCAAAGAGTTAACAGGAATAAATGGAGAGAGGTGTGCTGGGTAGGGCAGATGGGCTTGGAGATACCTTCAAGGAACTATTTGGATATTGGGTCCTTAGGGTGAGGTGGGGAGGGTCTGTGGGACAAGGTGAGGCAAGGCTGGGCACTATGGCAGGATCATGCTCTTGAAGGCCCTGTATACCTGGCTAAGAGAAGTGAGCTGTATCCAGCCAGCAGTGGGGAGCCATCAAAGGTTTTAGGCACATTTAGAAGGATCACTCTGACTATGGAATGGAGAATAAATGGTAGATAAGCAAGTTGGGAGGTGGGGAAATGTAGTCATCCCAGGTGATTAGAGGTGAGTCCTGAGCTGGACATTTGCACAGAGAAGAAGAAGAGACAGACTGAGGCTTGAAGGAGGTAGAATTTGACCCACCCCTTGAGACAGGGACCATGGGCTTAGAAAAAACAGGGTGAGGGCCTCCAGAGAAAGCAAAGCAGGATAGTTATAGTCAGAGCAGTTTAACTACACGGAAGGAAACCCCCTTCCAAAACTCAGTGTTAAACATTAAGCTCTAGAGTCATTCTTCAGTGAGATCAGTTAATATTCCCCAGATAAAGAAGAGTAGCACATGTTTTATTATGCTAATCATTTGTAATCATGTGTAAGATTCACCTTAGCATGCTTAAGGCCCAGACCTATGTGCTGTCTTTCCTCCTTCAGATCTGATGAGGTGATTTGCAAACTGGGCAACTAATTGAGCAAGTAAACCCCAGGGATAAACAACATAGTAAAAGGCAGGAAGGATTCCACCTTAAAGATAAGATTGCATTTTAATATCCAGGAAGTTAGGAAGTAATATTCTTAACTTACTCTTTAGCAAACAGATAATACCTTAGCCTACCTTGGGGGCTGGGCAGGTGGTCTTGTTTGATATGCTCCCAGACCAAGATGCTGGTATCTCAGGGAGAAGTCAGAGCAGGAAGTTCCTTGTGTTAAGTTAATTCTAAATATTCAGGGACCACTTAACAAGTCTGCACCCCTAAGCCTTTTATCATGTTCCTAAAAATCTGCAAATGCCTATAAAACCCCTAGACAATGCACAACTATGGGCTCTCTTGTCCCCTCCTGGCATGAGCCACGAGCTCTGTCCTCTCTGTATCTCTAAATAAAAGCCTCTTCCTAGCTCTCCTACCTTGGGTGTTTGCTAAGTTCATTCTTTGACTCCTCAAACAAGAACCCCGGCATCACCCTCAGCCCCAAACCCTAAGAAGTACGATTACCATCATCCCCACTTACAGGCAGGAAACTGATGCTGCCATTAACAATTTTTGAACAAATATATTTTGAGCACCCACTCTGGGTTAGACATTGTGTTAGCAGATTAAGAATAGTCTCAGATCCATTAAGAATTTGCTCTCATCCAGGGATCTCCAGATTTAGACAATTTCTACCATTAATAGCAAAGCATTTTTGAGCACACACTACCACTCATTTCAGTTCTTTATTTCTAATGACTCATACAGCTATCATTTTCTGCAGACTATACACTCAGGATGAGAGGCATTGGTAATAATCGTGGATATAAATGTATTTCAAACATGCTTTCTGATGATTTTTCTCACTTTCTCACTCATTTGCCAGATTTTTGTCTGATCAGATTAGTGCATCACTGTATTTACATCATAACACTGCTGCAGAAGGACCTCCACTGGGAACAAGAGAAGCATCAGGTCCACTGCTTCTTTATTTGGGGATTGTACTGGTTTTACTTGTTTATCTTTGCAAACTGCATGTCCAGTTTTGGAGAGCTGGCTTAGTGAACACTGGATAATGTCATCAGGAAACCTGGTTAACTGGGTCCATTTACGCTGCAGTCCATTGCAATATGCTGAAAGCAAAGATCATGGTTGCTTCTGCGCACACTTTTGCCTCCAAGCCTTCAGGTGGACCGCCCCTCCTTGTATCAGGACATCTGTATACCCTGCCAGACCTGTACAGTCACAGAAGGACATGGACTTAACCGTGAGGTGTAGATCTGCCCTCACTAGGCGGGTTACCTTGGCCAAGTCACCAAGCCCAAGGATTTTTTTATATCATGTATCCATCCAACCACCTAATATTTAAAGAGCAATTGCTACCTACCAAGCAATCTGTGAGGTACTGGAGATGCCCTGATGAATGAAAGAAACAATGTTCCTGCTCTCACGGGGCTTACTATCTAGTGGAGAAGATATAATGTATAAGCAAATAAGTAAAAGGGCGATTTCACACAGTGACAAGTTCTGATCTGTACAACAGGATGCCAGTGTCAATCTGCATAATATTTGCTAGCCATATATGGTGTATTTCAACCTTTTTAGGTTTCATACAAAATCTTACCCAGATGGATTATCTTGCAGATCCCCAGAAATAGAAGCCATATCTATGGTAGCAGGTATCTCTTATTTCAGAAGTAGAGACAGCTCTGAGGTAGCTATAGGAAGCATCCAATATGGGATCCTTGATTCTCCTGACTAAAACCCTCCAGCAGATTCTCATTGCATTGAGAAAATACCTGAATCCCTTAATATGGCCATGTAGTAAGAGCAACTATATAATTTGCTGTCCAAACCCAAACAGTATTGAAAGTGAGACAGCAGGACAAATTGTAAAGGGGCCAGATGACAGGTGTGAACTGGACAAGTCCCAGGGAAACTGGCCTGAAAAGCTACTCTAAAACATAACCTCAAGCTTATGTCCTACAGTTAGTTTCCCTGCTTCTTTCTGAAATTCATCACACAGGTTTTGTTTCTGGTCCTGTGCCATGCTGAGGATTTCTTCTTTTCAGTCTTCACACTTGTTCCTTCTACCTGGAACACGGTTCCCAGATTTTCACATGGCAGATACCTCCTCAATATTTCATCCTTGGTTCAAATATCACCTCCTCAGAGAAAATTTTCCCCACTACCCTAAGCAGCACTTTCACCTGCCTCCATGCCCCACGATGCCACACACTTCCTCTCCATCCGTTATTCATGCTGTTTTTTTAAACAGAACTTGTCACTGTGTGAAATCGCCCTTTTACTTATTTGCTTATACATTATATCTTCTCCACTAGATAGTAAGCCCCGTGAGAGCAGGAACATTGTTTCTTTCATTCATCAGGGCGTCTCCAGTACCTCACAGATTGCTTGGTAGGTAGCAATTGCTCTTTAAATATTAGGTGGTTGGATGGATACATGATATAAAAAAATCCTTGGGCTTGGTGACTTGGCCAAGGTAACCCGCCTAGTGAGGGCAGATCTACACCTCACGGTTAAGTTCATGTCCTTCTGTGACTCCACCCTGCAGTGACACAGAAGGGTACTGGGGGCCCAGAATGGACAGTCACATGGCCCTGGGGCAGAAATGAAGCAGTTTGGAAGGAAGTGAGCTGAGGGAAAAGACTTGGCACCTGCCCACTTCTATGGACTTGCCTTTCAGGTCTCTCCATTTGGAATGTTCTTCCCTGCCTTCACCTGGCCAACTTCTATTCCTTATTTAAGAGTGAGCTCAATTTAATTAAATGGCAGGATATAACACAAATTTATAAAGACTAAAAGCCATATGGAAAATATTTACCAGCTTGACGTTAAATACAGTAAAAACCAAAATCTTCCATACTAGGATAGGCATTAAAAGTTAAAAGATAAGCAAGAATATGGGACAAAATATCTGTAACACACATAACAGACAAAGGATTGCTATATATAATATATAGAGCACTCCTATAAAGACAAATAAACCAATTAAAGAAACTTAGGCAGAATGGATAAATAAACTATAGTATATCCCTTCAATTGAATATTATTCAATGATAAAGACAGGTAAAATGATACAAACAGGTAATTTGAGACTAGAAATAAAAATGGGCAATTATGAATAAACCAGTAATCAGAGAAATGCAAAATAATTTTTCATCTATCAAATTGTCAAACATTTAAAAGACTGATAGCACACAGTGTTGGTGAGGGTGTGGGGAAATGAGCACTTTTATATACCACTAGTGAGAATATAAACTGGCATTTTTGGTGAAAAAATTGGCAATTTGTACCAAAAATATTTTTAAATGCACTATCGCTTTTTTTTAATTAAGGTATCATTGATATACACTCTTATGAAGGTTTCACATGAAAAACAATGTGGTTACTATATCCCCATATTATTGAGTCCCCCCATACCCCACAGCAGTCACTGTCCATCAGTGTAGTAAGATGCCACAGAGTCACTACTTGTCTTCTCTGTGCTACACTGTCTTCCCCCATGACCCCACACACCATGTGTACTAATCATAATACCCCTCAGTCGTCTTCTCCCTCCCTTCCCACCGGCCCTCCCCTACTCCTTTCCCTTGGTAACCGCTAGACCCCTCTTGGAGTCTGTGAGTCTGCTGCTGTTTTGCTCCTTCAGTTTTGCTTCATTGTTATACTCCACAAATGAGGGAAATCATTTGGTACTTGTCTTTCTCTGCCTGACTTATTTCACTGAGCATAATACCCTCCAGCTCCATCCATGTTGTACACCATCACTTTTTAAGTACATCTCACTTACAGGGATCTAGTTTATTGAAATTCACTGGCCAAAGCTCTACTTGTGAAGCTACTGTTCATTACTGCATCATTGATTTAAATTAGATACAAATTACATGCTCATAGGTAGGGTAATGGATAATAAAAAATATGGTACATTTGTCCATTAACATACTGTAAAATACTTCAAAAATGAATTAGACCCATAAGTACTGAAAGGAAAAAAAATGTCCATTATATTTAAATTACAAATTTGTGTTAAATTACAAAATGGTTTGCTGAATAGTACGTAAAGCATGTTCCCATTTCTCTGGAAGTTATGATTTTAGAACATCCTTATATGTTTAGACTTTCATTTTTATGACATTTGAATCTCTTACCGAAATAAACATATTTTTTTTTACAAATGAGAAGTTATTTTACAAAGCTTCAGTATTTCTAAAAACTCAATTAAGACTTTTCCTTAACTATTTTTAATACTGAATTTAGTTAAAGTTCTGTCTGCATTGGCTGAGTTGATTTACATTACATAAACACAGCAAAATATCATTACCATCTTCTAGGAACTTAAATTAGAACAAAAACCAAGCTCACAAAATTCAGCAGCTGTGCAATATCCTGAGTAGGGTTTGGACTTGCTGCCACCAAAATCTGAGCATAGATTTGGCAGTCACTAAGTAGCTGACTCAAACTCTTGAAGGCCCTCCTCATTTGCAAAATGACAATTAACAAAAAATCGAATGCAGGAGGTCTGAGAAGCACAGGTGGGATTCCTGAGGGCAGAGGGCAGAATAACCAGCCAAGATGAAATGAGAGATTAGACAGGGAGTGTACATGTCAGTTTTCACCTACCTTATTCTTTCCTGAAGCTCAGAGTTACAGGGAGGCTGGAGAAATAAATGATTTGCACTGGTTACTGAAGGAATTCAGTTGCAAGATTGAAAAAGTAAACACAATCATTCTCACCTCTGTTACTTGGTGATCTAAGGGTTCGAGTCAATGAAATGAGACCAAAAAAGCAAGGGGGAAAAAAAAAAAGGAAACAAAAGGTGCAATTGTAAAAGTGTAGGCTCAAAATTATGACTAAAAACTTTAATCCAGCCTTAGTTAAAAATCAGAAGAAACTATTGGTCACAAGAGTTTTTGATGTGAAGGCTGGAAAGGCAATGTATTTGTGCCAGAATTATTTGAGAGTTCCAACATTATGTCAGCTATTGTCATCTAAGCAAGAGAAGGAGGAAAAAGCACTTTTGGAAATTAGCCAGCTGTCACCAAAGATCTAATTTATGATTAAACTATACATGCGTACTTCCTTGTCATCCCGATGGCAGTTTCTCTCAATGTGTTCACTGGTATTCAAGGAGAAGGAACTAAAGATGTCCCATGAGATAGTCATCTGTTAAGAGGACAAGAGCTTTTTTGTTTCTGTTTAATTTCACAGGAATGTAACCTTTAACCACAAGGCTTGGGATGACTATAAACTTGTAAAATATCTTTATTACGACAGATTGTATTTGTTCATTTAAGCCACAAACCATACTTGTTACAGGAAATGGCAATTTGCTCACTTAATCCGTAAATGAGCTCAATGGTTTATGATTAATGAAGCACCATTTCATAAGTGGAGTGATTCGCATTGCTTAGACATTGGTTGGCTCAAAGAATTGCTGGGAGAGCTGGGGAACCAGGTTTGAGGCTATGTGGTGAGGACCACAGAGTTACAGCAAAGAATCAGTCTGGAGAGGACATCGCTGCTACTGTTCAAGAGGGGTAAATGCCACAGTGACATTGCTGACGGCATTGGGAACTGACAGCTACCACTGGCGTTGCTGCCACTGCTGATAACAGAACTGGACACTGTCACCACTATGGCCACTACTGTCAGTGACATTTCTTTACTGCCTCTATTTATTCCTCAACTCCCAGTTCAGAATTCGGGACAGCGCATTTTATTGGCTGCATCTAGGTCACATGCTCAGTCCCAACCACAAAGGAGACTGGGAAAGTAAGTCTCCAGGCCGTTTCAGCTTCTGTGGTGGGAGGAGGGCTCTACCATTCACCAAGACTGTTAACATAGGGAAAGGGTCCCAAAAGTACGAATTACGGGAAAGGCGTTCAGATTCTGAGCAATCAGTAACAGTTACAAAAGCCCGTCACAACTGGTTTACCCCAGCTCTCCTCTTCCTTTGCATCTGTGCCCAAACAACTGCATGTTGCAAGAGAAAACCACCTCACCGTATTGACGGAACTCACAATTCATGGCCACAGCCTCAAATGAGCTCTCGGCACTGCCAGACTATTTTTCACTTTCCTAGTAAATTCAATTTTCTACTTTCTGAGATACGGTTAGGGAATTTTCCTCTACCTTTCGAGATTCTTTTAGTTGATCTACGAACCAAATGGCTGTGAGACAGATTAACAGGAGGCCAAACCTGAAGTGTGATTATGTGTGTGTGGGACTCCACAGACACGAGATTCCAAAGACAATCCTGAACCAGGGAAGAAGGGGTAGGGGTTTGGGACTTCAAAAGAAAGGGAGGCAGTTCACAGGAATTTGAAAGAGTAAATGTTTGGTAAACAAATGTATGCTGGGCCACACAGAAGCAATGGGACACAAAGGAGCTTTCACAGACTTAGCCACATTCCTCCCGGTCCACCACACCTAGGTCACGTTCTAATACAGCTTCTATGGTGATAGCTCTCCTGGAGCAGCTCCTCCATCTAGACTCTTTTTATGGAGTTGCGGGTAGGGAAAGGTCAAAGTTGTGGCTTTTTTTTTTTTTTTTGAGAGGGCATCTCTCATATTTATTGATCAAATGGTTGTTAACAACAATAAAATTCAGTATAGGGGGGTCAATGCTCAATGTACAATCATTAATCCATCTCAAGCCTAACTCTCGTCAGTCTCCAATCTTCTGAAGCATAACGAACAAGTTCTTACATGGTGAACGAATTCTTACATAGTGAATAAATTCTTACATGGTGAACAGTACAAGGGCATTCATCACAGAAACTTTCGGTTTTGATCACGCATTATGAACTATAAACAATCAGGTCAAATATGAATATTCGTTTGATTTTTATACTTGATTTATATGTTGATCCCACATTTCTCCCTTTATTATTATTATTATTTTTATTTTTAATAAAATGCTGAAGTGGTAGGTAGATGCAAGATAAAGGTAGAAAACATAGTTTAGTGTTGTAGGAGAGCAATTGTAGATGATCAGGTGTGTGCCTGTAGACTATGTGTTAATCCAAGCTAGACAAGGGCAATAAACCATCCATGGATGCAGAAGATTTCTCTCAAAGCAGGGGGGATGAGGTTCTGAGCCTCACCTCTGTTGATCCCCAATTTCTCACCTGATGGCCTCCCTGCAACTGTGCCTGTCTTAGGTTGTTCCTCCCTTGAGGAATCTTACCTGTCTCTGGCTAACCAGTCATCTTCCGGGGCCATACAGGGAAATGTAAAGTTGGTAAGTGAGAGAGAAGCCATATTGTTTGAAAAGGTTAGCTTTTTACTTCTTTGCAAAATTATGCCCTGTGACTTCTATGCCCAGCACTTGTCTCGAGGTATCTTTACCACCTGGAGGAATTATGATACTCGGTAACTTTGATATGAGGCACGAATTCTATTTAAGGGTTGTAATTAGGAAGGAAGAAGAAAAGCTATAGAGGTAGCATATGGAAGAAAACATGGGAGGATTGATTATTTCTTTGACATATCTTCTTGTAGAGTACCTTAAGTACGTATAGGTCTTAAACTACTAACTAATTTGTACACACATATTAACATAATAGGAATACGGTGACATAAACAAAGCAAATCTATAATTACCATCCATCTCCAGTGAAGCCAAGAAAACCATTTAGGCACCCTAGGCATTTGTGAAAATTTGTCTATGATATGATGGATATTGTCCAACTGTATTTGAACAGTCTGAGAAAAATCAGACAAATTAAAGCAGCCCATTTCTGGGATCTGTTCACCTCCCATATGTCCTTTTAACCGTAGATAGTCTATAGTCATAAGATTTTGGAGTGCTACACCTTGCACCCCTCCCAACTCCTGGTTGAGTTCTAACAGTACAGATCCGGTCAAATTCGTTGTCTCACTGTATGCACATGCCAGCCTAGACATCTCCCTCCTCATTCCAATGGCAAGTCCAGGAAATGGTGGGGTGGACGCAGCCACGACCGCAGCATCGCCCGGATCCCTGTGGAGGCTTTTTGATGATCATCCCCCGGCACGAGTCCTCCAGAGAGTGCTGATGCCGGAAACTCCTCCTCATATCGTATCTTAGTTCATTTTCTGGGTATCCAAGCTAGGCCTTGATCTTCTGCATAGAAACAAACAGACCCTTTGCCCACACTTTGACATGCCCTCTATACCACTGTGCAGAACTCATTGGAGGTCAGCACACAGGGACTGCTTTTTTTTTTTTTTTTATTAAGAGAAAGGAATATTATCAGAAAAGAGTACCTCCATAGCTGATCATCTGACACCCTTTAAGTGATCAACATTAAGGATATTTAAAGCATGCGTTGATCTTTGATTTACCAATATTTTTATCCTATCAAGGAGTAATCCCCCTTTTCTTTCTTTCTTTCTTTCTTTCTTTTTTTTTTTTAAATCTTTAATCTACACTTACATGAAGAGTACTATGTTTACTATGCTCTCCCCTATATCAGGACCCCCCTAACAACCATATTACGGTTACTGTCCATCAGCTTAGCAAAATGTTGTAGAATCCCTACTTGTCCTCTCTGTGTTGTGCAGCCCACCATCCCCTTTCTCCCACCGCCCCCCATGCATGCTAATCTTAATACCCCCCTTCTTCCCCCCCCTTATCCCTCCCTGCCCACCCATCCTCCTCAGTTCCTTTCCCTTTGGTACCTGTTAGTCCATTTTTGGGTTCTGTAATTCCACTGCTGTTTTGTTCCTTCAGTTTTTCCTTTGTTCTTATACTCCTCAGATGAGTGAAATCATTTGGTATTTCTCTTTCTCCGCTTGGCTTATTTCACTGAACATAATACTCTCCAGCTCCATCCATGTTGCTGGAAATGGTTGGATTTTTCCACTTCTTATGGCTGAGTAGTATTCCATTGTGTATATGTACCACATCTTCTTTATCCATTCATCTACAGATGGACATTTAGGTTGCTTCCAATTCTTGGCTATTGTAAATAGTGCTGTGATAAACATAGGGGTGCATCTGTCTTTCTCAAACTTGATTGCTGGGTTCTTAGGGTAAATTCCTAGGAGTGGAATTCCTGGGTCAAATGGTAGGTCTGTTTTGAGCATTTTGATGAACCTCCAAACTGCTTTCCACAATGGTTGAACTAATTTACATTCCCACCAGCAGTGTAGGAGGGTTCCCCTTTCTCCACAGCCTCGCCAACATTTGTTGTTGTTTGTCTTTTGGATGGCAGCTATCCTTACTGGTGTGAGGTGATACCTCATTGTAGTTTTAATTTGCATTTCTCTGATAATTAGCGATGTGGAGAACCTTTTCATGTGTCTCTTGGCCATCTGTATTTCTTTTTTAGAGAACTGTCTGTTCAGTTCCTCTGCCCATTTTTTAATTGGGTTATTTGTTTTTTGTTTGTTGAGGCGTGTGAGCTCTTTATATATTCTGGATGTCAAGCCTTTATCGGATCTGTCATTTTCAAATATTTTCTCCCATACTGTAGGGTTCCTTTTTGTTCTATTGATGGTGTCTTTCGCTGTACAGAAGCTTTTCAGCTTAATGTAGTCCCACTTGCTCATTTTTGCTGTTGTTTTCCTTACCCAGGGAGATATGTTCAAGAAGAGGTCACTCATGTTTATGTCTAAGAGGTTTTTGCCTATGTTTTTTTCCAAGAGTTTAATGGTTTCATGACTTACATTCAGGTCTTTGATCCATTTTGAGTTTACCTTTGTATATGGGGTTAGACAATGGTCCAGTTTCATTCTCCTACATGTAGCTGTCCAGTTTTGCCAACACCATCTGTTGAAGAGACTGTCATTTTGCCATTGTATGTCCATGGCTCCTTTATCAAATATTAATTGACCATATTTGTTTGGGTTAATTTCTGGAGTCTCTAATCTGTTCCACTGGTCTGTGGCTCTGTTCTTGTGCCAGTACCAAATTGTCTTGATTACTATGGCTTTGTAGTAGAGCTTGAAGTTGGGGAGTGAGATCCTCCCTACTTTATTCTTCCTTCTCAGGATTGCTTTGGCTATTCGGGGTCTTTGGTGTTTCCATATGAATTTTTGAATTATTTGTTCCAATTCATTGAAGAATGTTGCTGGTAATTTGAGAGGGATTGCATCAAATCTGTATATTGCTTTGGGCAGGATGGCCATTTTGGCGATATTAATTCTTCCTAGCCATGAGCATGGGATGAGTTTCCATTTATTAGTGTCCCCTTTAATTTCTCTTAAGAGTGACTTGTAGTTTTCAGTGTATAAGTCTTTCGCTTCTTTGGTTAGGTTTATTCCTAGGTATTTTATTCTTTTTGATGCAATGGTGAATGGAATTGTTTTCCTGATTTCTCTTTCTATTGATTCATTGTTAGTGTATAGGAAAGCTACAGTTTTCTGTGTGGTAATTTTGTATCCTGCAACTTTGCTGTATTCCGATATCAGTTCTAGTAGTTTTGGAGTGGAGTCTTTAGGGTTTTTTATGTACAGTATCATATCATCTGCAGATAGTGACAGTTTAACTTCTTCTTTACCAATCTGGATTCCTTGTATTTCTTTGTTTTGTCTGATTGCCGTGGCTAGACCTCCAGTACTATGTTAAATAACAGTGGGGAGAGTGGGCATCCCTGTCTTGTTCCTGATATCAGTGGAAATGCTTTCAGCTTCTCGATGTTCAGTATAATGCTGGCTGTGGGTTTATCATATATGGCCTTTATTATGTTGAGGTACTTGCCCTCTATTCCCATTTTGCTGAGAGTTTTTATCATGAATGGATGTTGAATTTTGTCAAATGCTTTTTCAGCATCTATGGAGATGATCATGTGGTTTTTGTCTTTCTTTTTGTTGATGTGGTGGATGATGTTGATGGATTTTCGAATGTTGTACCATCCTTGCATCCCTGGGATGAATCCCAGTTGGTCATGGTGTATGATCCTTTTGATATA
The DNA here is from genome assembly GCF_040802235.1 of Manis javanica. Taxonomy (NCBI): domain Eukaryota; kingdom Metazoa; phylum Chordata; class Mammalia; order Pholidota; family Manidae; genus Manis; species Manis javanica. The sequence goes on from NC_133159.1 coordinate 130,453,353, forward strand.
CTGTTAAATTCTGTTTGCTAATATTTTATTGAGTATTTTTGCATCTACATTCATCAGGGATATTGGTCTGTAATTTTCTTTTTTGGTGGGGTCTTTGCCTGGTTTTGGTATTAGGGTGATGTTGGCTTCATTGAATGAGTTTGGGAGTGTTCCCTCTTCTTCTATTTTTTGGAACACTTTAAGGAGAATGGGTATTATGTCTTCTCTATGTGTCTGATAAAATTCCGAGGTAAATCCATTTGGCCCCGGGGTTTTGTTCTTGGGTAGTTTTTTGATTACCGTTTCAATTTCTTTGCTCGTAATTGGTTTGTTTAACTTCTGTTTCTTCCTTGGTCAGTCTTGGGAGGTTGTATTTTTCTAGGAAGTTGTCCATTTATTCTAGGTTTTCCAGCTTGTTGGCGTATAGGTTTTCATAGTAGTCTTTAATAATTCTTTGTATTTCTGTGGAGTTTGTCGTGATTTTTCCATTCTCATTTCTGATTATGTTGATTTGCGTTGATTCTCTTTTTCTCTTAATAAGTTTGGCTAGACGCTTATCTATTTTGTTTATTCTCTCAAAGAACCAGCTCTTGGTTTTGTTGACTTTTGCTATTGTTTTATTCTTCTCAATTTTGTTTATTTCTTCTCTGATCTTTATTATGTCCCTCCTTCTGCTGACTTTAGGCCTCATTTGTTCTTCTTTTTCCAGTTTCGATAATTGTGATGTTAGACTATTCATTGGGGATTGTTCTTCCTTCTTCAAGTGTGCCTGGATTGCTATATACTTTCCTCTTAAGACTGCTTTCACTGCATCCCACAGAAGTTGGGGCTTAGTGTTGTTGTTGTCATTTGTTTCTATATATTCCTTGATCTCTATTTTGATTTGTTCATTGATCCATTGATTATTTAGTAGCATGTTGTTAAGCCTCCATGTGTTTGTGAGCCTTTTTGTTTTCTTTGTAGAATTTATTTCTAGTTTTATACCTTTGTGGTCTGAAAAATTGGTTGGTAGAATTTCAATATTTTGGAATTTACTGAGGCTCTTTTTGTGAGCTAGTATGTGGTCTATTCTGGAGAATGTTCCATGTGCACTTGAGAAGAATGTATATCCTATTGCTTTTGGATGTAGAATTCTATAGATGTCTATTAGGTCCATCTGTTCTAGTGTGTTGTTCAGTGCCTGTGTGTCCTTACTTATTTTCTGCCTGGTGGATCTATCCTTTGGGGTGAGTGGTGTGTTGAAGTCTCCTAAAATGAATGCATTGCAGTCTATTTCCCTCTTTAGTTCTGTTAGTATTTGCTTCACATATGCTGGTGCTCCTGTATTGGGTGCATATATATTTAGAATGGTTATATCCTCTTGTAGGACTGAGCCCTTTATCATTATGTAGTATCCTTCCTTATCTCTTGTTACTTTCTTTGTTTTGAAGTCTATTTTGTCTGATATTTGTACTGCAACTCCTGCTTTCTTCTCACTGTTGTTTGCCTGAAATATGTTTTTCCATCCTTTGGCTTTTAGTCTATGCTTGTCTTTGGGTTTAAGGTGAGTTTCTTGTTAGCAGCATGTAGATGGGTCTTGCTTTTTTTATCCATTCTATTATTCTGTGTCTTTTGATTGGTGCATTAAGTCCATTTACATTTAGGGTGACTATTGAGAGATATGTACTTATTGCCATTGCAGGCTTTAGATTCGTGGTTACCAAAGGTTCAAGGTTAGCTTCTTTAGTATCTTACTGCCTAACTTAGCTTGCTTATTGAGCTGTTATATACACTGTCTGGAGATTCTTTTCTTCTCTCCCTTCTTATTCTTCCTCCTCCATTCTTCATATGTTGTGTGTTTTGTTCTGTGCTCTTTTTAGGAGTGCTCCCATCTAGAGCAGTCCCTGTAGGATGCCCTGTAGAGGTGGTTTGTGGGAAGCAAATTCCCTCAGCTTTTGCTTGTCTGGGAATTGTTTAATCCCGCCATCATATTTAAATGATAGTCGTGCTGGATACAGTATCCTTGGTTCAAGGCCCTTCTGTTTCATTGCATTAAGTATATCATGCCATTCTCTTCTGGCCTGTAGGGTTTCTGTCGAGACGTCTGATGTTAGCCTGATGGGTTTTCCTTTATAGGTGACCTTTTTCTCTCTAGCTGCCTTTAAAACTCTTTCTTGTCCTTGATCCTTGCCATTTTAATTACTATGTGTCTTGGTGTTGTCCTCCTTGGATCCTTTCTGTTGGGGGTTCTGTGTAATTCCATGGTCTGTTCGATTATTTCCTCCCCCAGTTTGGGGAAGTTTTCAGCAATTATTTCTTCAAAGAGACTTTCTATCCCTTTTCCTCTTTCTTCTTCTTCTGGTACCCCTATAATATGAGTATTATTCCTTTTGGTTTGGTCACATAGTTCTCTTAGTGTTGTTTCGTTCCTGGAGATCCTTTTATGTCTCTCTATGTCAGCTTCTATACGTTCCTGCTCTCTGGCTTCTATTCCTTCAATGGCCTCTTGCATCTTACCCATTCTGCTTATAAATCCTTCCAGGGATTGTTTCACTTCTGTGATCTCCTTCCTGACATCTGTGATCTCTCTACAGACTTCATCCCATTGCTCTTGCATTTTTCTCTGCATCTCTGTCAGCATGTTCATGATTTTTATGTTGAATTCTTTTTCAGGAGGACTGGTTAGGTCTGTCTCCTTCTCAGGTGTTGTCTCTGTGATCTTTGTCTGTCTGTAGTTTTGCCTTTTCATGGTGATAGAGATAGTTTGCAGACCTGGTACGAGTGACCGCTGGAAGAGCTTCCCTTCTTGTTGGTTTGTGGCCTTCCTCTCCTGGGAGAATAGCGACCTCTAGTGGCTTATGCTTGTCAGCTGTGCGCAGACAGGGCTTCTGCTACCTGACCGTTTGCTATGGAGTCTATCTCCGCTGTTGCTGTGGGCGTGGCCTGGCTGGGGCTGCTCCTCCAAAGTGGTGGAGCCCTGTTGGAGGGGGAGCCGCCGGTAGGCTATTTTTCTCAGTAAGGGGCCTCTGTGCTCCCTGTTGCCCAGGGGGTTAGAGTGCTCAGAGATCCCCAGATTCCCTACCTCTGGTCTAAGTGTCCTGTCCTGCCCCTTTAAGACTTCCAAAAAGCACTCTCCAAACCAAAACAACAACAGCAACAATGAGAGAGGGAACAGAAAAAAAAAAAAAAAAAGGAAAAAACGCGATTTTTTTTTTTTTTCCTCAGGCGCCGGTCCCAGGCACCCGCTCACTGGTCCTGCTGCCCTGCCTCCCTAGCACCAGGGTACCTGTCCCTTCAAGGCTTCCAAAAAGCACCCGCCCACCGGTCCCACAGGGAAAAACGTGCGATATTCTTTGTCTTCAGGCGCCGGTCCCAGGCACCCCCTCACCGGTCCCGCCGCCCTGCCTCCCTAGCAATGGGGTCCCTGTCCCTTTAAGGCCTCCAAAAAGCACTCGCCAAAAAGAGAAAAAAAAAAGGGGGGGAAAACGTGCGATTTCCTCCGTCCTCAGGCGCCGGTCTCAGGCACCCGCCCACCAGTCCCGTAGGGAAAAACACGCAGTAATCTTTGTCCTTAGGCGCCGGTCCCAGGCACCCTGTCACTGGTCCCGCCGCCCTGCCTCCCTAGCAACGGGGTCCCTGTCCCTTTAAGGCTTCCAAAAAGCACTCGCCAAAAAGAGAAAAAAAAATCGCTCAGGTTTCTTTCCACCCTCCGGGAGCCGGGGGGAGGGTCGCTCGGGTCCTGCCGGGCCGGGGCTTGTATCTTACCCCCTTTGCAAGGCGCTGGGTTCTTGCAGGTGTGGATGTGTTCTGGATGTTGTCCTGTGTCCTCTGGTCTCTATTTTAGGAAGAGTTTTGTTTGTTATATTTTTATAGCTCTATGTGTTTTTGGGAGGAGATTTCCACTGCTGTACTCATGCCGCCATCTTGGCTCCGCCTTCCTCAAAGTTGTGGCTTTTTTATGGGCCTTCCTTCCTTGTTTTCAGCTTTGAAATAATTGGCCTGCCAAAGTGGCATGTTTGGGGGCAGACTGCCATTGGCCCCTACAATGCTGTTTCCTACATTTCTCCTCAACTCTCCAACATCTCCCCCTAGCCCAAAGATGCCCTTGTCTAGTGATCCCCTCAAGAAACCTGATGCATTCATAGGTGCTCTATCTCTCTCCTCTTTCCACCAATGCAACCCTTCAACTTCTTTGGAATCCATCCCCTCTCACTTACTCAAAATCCTTGCTCATGTATTCTCTCCTCTTTCACATTCTGGATCATTCCCACTGGCATGGAAATGTGTCTTCACATCACTGGCCTTCAAAAATATAAACAAAGCAAAACCCTGCTCCAAGCCCATGGCCCCTTCCAACTCTTGCCCCATATCTCTGTTTCTCTTTCCCAAACAAACCTCCGTAGAAAGCTCTATTCTTGTTTTCACTTGTCCTCATCTCCAACTTTTCCACAAAAGCCACTTCAGTCAGTCTCTTGTCACAATTTTATCAAGGTCACCAATGACCTACATCTTACCAAAGCTGATCTTTGTTGGACTTTTCTGTTGGCATCTTATTGAATTCTCAGTGGCATTTGATACTGTTGAATGTTTGTCCTTTTTGAAATGCTTTCTTTCTGAGCTTCTGGAACTTCACACTCTCTGGTTCTTCTCACCCTTCTCAACCTACCTTGCACCCTCAGGACTCTTTCCTTCATTCTCTTCTACTCTCTATCTACATTCTCTCCCTCAATAATTTCCAGCCTCTTTATCTATTTTTTTTCTCCATGAATTTCATTCTATTTTCCCCTCATCTTACTTTGAAAAATTTCAAGCTTACCAAAAAGTTGGAAGAATAGTAACTATGAATACCCATATACTCTTTCACAAAGTTCCCCAGTTGTTACCATTTTGCCAACATTTGTGTGTACACTTTCTATTCTTTTCTCCCTTGTTTTACCCCTGCCACTATATTTTTTGCCTAACTATTTGGAAGCAAGTTTCAGTCAACATGATACTTCTCCCTTAAATATTTTAGCATGTATACATCAAGATTGGAATAAAGATTTTCCTAAGAGACTATAATGTTATTACATCTAGGAAAATTAACCATAAGTACATTAACATAATAAAGTCCACATATGACAAACCCACAGCCAACATTATACTTAACAGTGAAAAGATGAAAGCTTTTCCTCTGAGATCTGGTAAAAGACAGGGATGCCCACTCTCTCCACTGTTATTCAACATAGTACTCGAGGTCCTAGCCATGGCAATTAGACAACACAGAGAAATAAAAGGCATCCAGATTGGTATGTAAGAAGTTAAACTGTCACTGTCACTCCAAAACTACCAGAACTAATATCTGAATTCCGCAAAGTTGTAGGATACAAAATTAATACACAGAAATCTGTTGCATTCCTATACACTAATGATGAACTAGCAGAAAGAGAAATCAGGAAAACAATTCCATTCACAATTGCATTAAAAATAATAAAATACCTAGGAATAAACCTAACTAAGGAAGTGAAAGACCTATACCCTTAGAAGTACAAGACACTCTTGAAAGAAATAAAAGAGGACACTAATAAATGGAAATTCATCCCATGCTCTTGCATAGGAAGAATTAATATTGTCAAAATGGTCATTCTGCCTAAAGCAATTTACAGATTCAATGCAATCCCTATCAAAATATTGACAGCATTCTTCAATGAACTGGAAAAATTGTTCTGAAATTCATACAGAACCACAAAAGACCCTGAATAGCCAAAGCAATCTTGAGAAGGAAGAACAAAGCTGGGGGGATTATGCTCCCTGACTTCAAGCTCTACTACAAAGCCACAGGAATCAAGACAATTTGGTACTGGCATAAGAACAGATCCATAGACCAATGGAACAGACTAGAGAGCCCAGATATAAACCCATACATATATGGCCAATTAATATATGATAAAGAAGCCATGGATATACAATGGGGAAATAACAGCCTCTTAACAACTGGTGTTGGCAAAACTGGACAGCTACATGTAAGAGAATGAAACTGGATTACTGTCTAATTCCACACACAAAGTAAACTCAAAATGGATCAAAGACCTGAATGTAAGTAATGAAACCATCAAACTCTTAGAAGAAAACATAGGCAAAACTCTCTTGAATATAAACATGAGCTACTGTTTCATGAACATATCTCCTCAGGTAAGGGAAACAAAAGCAAAAATGAGCACATGAGACTACATCAAACTAAAAAACTTCTATACAGCAAAGGACACCATCAGTAGAACAAAAAGGCATCCTACAGTATGGGAGAATATATTCATAAATGACATATCTGATAAGGGTTGACATCCAAAATATATAAAGAGCTCATGCACCTCAACAACCAAAAAGCAAATAACCCGATTAAAAAATGGGCAGAGGATCTGAACAGACACTTGTCCAAGGAATAAATTCAGATGGCCAACAGACACATGAAAAGATGCTCCACACCACTAATCATCAGATAAATGCAAAGTAAAACCACAATGAGATATCATCTCACACCAGTAGGATGATGGCCAACATCGAAAAGACAAACAGCAAATGCTGGCGAGGATGTGGAGAAAGGGGAACCCTCCTACACTGCTGGTGGGAATGTAAATTAGTTCAACCTTTGTGGAAAGCAGTATGGAGGTTCCTCAAAAAACTAAAAATAGAAATACCATTTGACCCAGGAATCCCACTCCTTGGAATTTACCCAAAGAATACAACTTCTCAGATTCAAAAAGACATATGCATCCCTATGTTTATCGCAGCACTATTTACAATAGCCAAGATATGGAAGCAACCTAAGTGTCCATCAGTAGATGAATGGATAAAGAAGAGGTGGTACATATACACAATGGAATATTATTCAGCCATAAGAAGAAAACAAATCTACCATTTGCAACAACATGAATGGAGCTAGAGGGTATTGTGCTCAGTGAAATAAGTCAGGTGTAGAAAGACAAGTACCAAATGATTTCACTCATCTGTGGAGTAAAACAACAAAGCAAAACTGAAGGAATAAAACAGTAGCAGACTCACAGAACCCAAGAATGGACTAACAGTTACCAAAGGGAAAGGGACTGGGGAGGGTGGGTGGGAAGGGAGGGGTAAGGGGATTAAGGGGCATTATGATTAGCACACATAATATAGGGGGGGTACAGGGAAGGAAGTATAGCACAGAGAAGGCAAGTAGTGACTCTATAGCATCTTACTATGCTGATAGACAGTGACTGTAATGGGGTATGTGGTGGGGACTTGATAGTAGGGGGAATGTAGTAACCATAATGTTGCTCATGTGAAACCTGAGCATAAGATTGTATATCAATGATACCTTAATAAAAAGAAATTCAGAAGAAAATTAACCATAAATTAAAATAATCTAATAGGCAGCACATATTAAAATTTCCCCAAATCTCTGAAATTATGGAAGATTTTAGTTTAGATCCAAGGTAAAATCAAGATTTATCTATTACATTTGGTCATTAATACCTCTAGTCTCTTTTATTGTAAATTGGACAACCCCTCCCTGCCTTTTTCACAGAGTTGATTTTTTTGAAGAGGCCATTCTTGTAGTAGAATGCATTCTAAATAAGTCTTTTTCAACTTGGATGATTGAAGCTCCAGGCTGGAGGGGGTTCCCAGCTCCTGGCAAATTCACTCAGAATTCTGTGAGACTGAATAACAATGATAGTACATTGCAGGGTAAAAGGGTTTATACCAAGCTTTATTCTTGTGGTGTCAGGCTGTGTGCTAGAATCACATCTGCCTCTGAAAAGTCTGCATGCAGCAAGTCCACCTCCATCTGTGCCTCCACTCCAGGCTCTGTACTGAACGCTGGGTGGAGCTCTTTGTATAACAACACAGGCTTATTGCCAACCTGTGCTCAACAATGCACCTCCCTTGCAGAACACATATTACATCATTGCACGTGCACAGCAGGAAAGGAGATTAGGATCAGGTGAGGATCCTGGCCATGGACTTCCATTTTCCCCACAGTGATTTTGCCTCCTAGGGGAAATTTGGCAATGTCTGGAGACATTTTTGGTTTATCACAACTGGGGAGGTGTGTGTTAATCTCTGAAGGCTGCTATAACAAAATAACAGATGGTTATTAACAATGGCTTATGAACAACAGAACTTTATTTCTCACAGTTCTGGAGGCTGGGAGATCCAAGATCACAGTGTTGCTGGCAGAGTAATTGTTTTGCAAGGATTTACTTCCTGGGTCGTAGGTAGCTGTTTTATCACTATACTCTCAAATGGCAAAAGGGGAAAGGGAACTTTCTCAGGTCTCATTTATAAGGACACTAATCCCTTTCAAGAAGGCTGTGTCCCCATGACCTAATCCTAAAAGCCCCAACTTCTGATGAATTCACTGTGGGGATTAGGATATCAACATACAAATTCTGTGGGGACATAGTCGATCTATTGCAATGTGCTACTGGCATGTAGTGGTAAAGGCCAGGGATGCCTCTAAACATCCTATAATGTACAGAATGGTCCCCACAATAAGGAATTATCCAGTCCAAAATCTCTGTAGTGCTCAGGTTGAGAAACCCTATTTTATATTTATCTGATTGTTTACTTATGATTTAGATTCAGGTGTAGTTTTTTTGGTGAGAAACATACACAGGTGATACTGTGGCTTTTTAGTGAATCTCAACAGAAGCCCTTCCTTGTCAAACTGAATCTCTCGGTGGTCCATAAGTCTGGTCACTGAAAAAGTGGAGGCTCTGGATTTCTCCATTGGAAACCTACAATTTCTCCCTTTGTAATTAATAAGTAACCTGTGGGGTGATACTTGGAGATCTTGTGAATATTCTATAATTTCAAAATATTTGACCCAACAGTTTAGCATTGATTGATGATCCTTACCTGAAGCAACTGTTACACTGGGGGTTGCAGAATGGCTACTTTTTATTCTATCATTCCTTCAATGATTACTAGCTGGCATTCTTCTGTAAAGACCTTTTTATTCTGTTTCTCTTTTCATTTTAGTATTACTATTGATTAACGGAAAATTTTAATTTAATATAAAGCATTACCATCGTTATTCATTTTGATGCTCCAATTGTCACTAACTTGGCCAGTGGTGGTTACTTTAAGTTTTCTCCTGTGTCCTTTCAACATTTCCATTAGTCTTTGAGTTTTCTTTAATCTTCTTAGTCTTCATTGCATTCTGGTACAAAATATGTCCCATGCTCATCTTCCACTTTTCCTGCACCTGCCTTGGAATCATCCATTTCTACAAATATTACATGTTTTTTTAATAGGTCACAGTATTTAGATGAACTGTGTGCCAGATGACTTCATTGCTACTAGTGTATTATTGCTTCTAAGCCCTTTCAGTGGAAAGAGCAAAAAATCAAGAATTCTTGAAAAAAATACATTTAAAAAAATAATTAATATTATTATCACCAATTCGAATTCAACAAATACTATAACACCTTTGTCCCTCTATATTTGAATCTTCCTTCTTGCACTATTGAGAATCCTCAGCAAAGTCAATATATTTCTGCTTTTGTTCTATCCTATATCTAAAACAGTTTGAGAATTACTTGCTATATTGTGATTTTCAGTCGCCTCTGGGTTAGCCTATGTTTCCTTTTGTGAAAAAAATGAATACATACAGAAGTATTTCCAGAATGGCAGAATGAAGATCTTTGAAATTCTGCTCCTCCATAAAAGCAACAAAAATACTGGAAAAAATTGTTTAACTCATCTTTTTCAGAACTTTGAAAACTAACCAAAGGCTTGCTGAAACCTGAGAATTTATTCAAGAAAAACAGCTGAAAGTAAGTAAGAACAGAAAGATTTCTGGCATTTTAATTTACTCTATTCCCCTTAGATTTGCAGTAGACTTGAAAGTACACTATGAAAAATCAGCAGCCTAGATGTCACTGGAGGGTATGAAATAGATGTGAACTGCCTCCAAAATCCCCAACTCAGAGAATTGTCACTATTTGATCTCACTGTCAGCTCCCTAAAAATCTCCACTCTTAGGGCTTGTTTTTATTTGAAATGACTCAGAGCTCACTCCATGCAAACAGCCCTATCCCCAGGGCATTTGTTGAAGAAAAAATCAGCTGCAATTGTTTAACATTACAGCTGCCAGAGGTGGTAATACCAGTTGGGGCTAACTTGAGGCTGACCAAAGCACTTAAGGAGAAGAACTGGGGAGTGAGGTGCATAGAGGGCTTTGATAATATCTGATTAATTCTTTGGACTCTAGAATGACACATGCATGTGCAGAGCTATGCACATGTCCAAGAAAAACCTGATAGGACTCAGTCTTTCACTTCTGACTGACCTATATTTGCACAAGTAGGAAATGAAGGGTAAGACCCAGTTGTAAATTCCCTGCTGGAGCATTGAAGTCATAACTGAACACACACATGGAGCCTTTTGGCAAAGGCTGTGAAGTTTATTGGTTCAAAGCATTTAAGGAAATCTCTGCCCAATTAGATGCCATTGAAATAATTGAGTAGAGACTTCAGTGGCTGCAGAGAGAAGAAAAATGATTCTACAGAATTAAGTCATTAATGCAACATACAGCAACAGCATCAGCAAAAATCTGAAACAACAACAAATTTGGGGAATCTGATTTTGAATTGCCACATTATATTATTTAAAATATACAGTTTCAAGAAAAAAAAACTATGGTTTATAATGAGGCATCATTTATGTCTAGACATGAAAGTATCACCCATACCCTGGGAAAAAGCAGTCAATAGAAGCTGACCCTGAGGAAGTCCATACATTGGACTTACTAGATAAAGACTTTAAATCAGCTACTATAAATATGTTCAAAGATCTAAAGGAAGCCATCTCTAAAGAACTAAACTAAAATATGAAAGTGATGCCTTGCCTAATAGAGAATATCAATAAAGATATGGAAATTATAAAAAGGAACCAGATAGAAGTTCGGGAGTTGGAAAGTACAATAACTCAAGTGAAAAGTTCACTAGAAGGGCTAAACAGATGATTTGAACTGGCAGAAGAAAGAATAAGCAAATCTGAAAATAGGTTGTTTGAGATTATCCAATCTGAGAACTAGAAAGGAAAAAGAATGAAGGAAAATGAACAGAGCCTAAGAGACCCACGGGACATGCACCATTAAGCATACAGTTAGATGAATAATGGGAGTCCCAGAAGGAGAGAGGAGATAAAAAGAATATTTAAAGACTTCCCAAATTTGATGAAAAACATTAATTTGCACATTCAGGAAGCTCAAGTCAACTAACTTGAAGTATGATAAACTCAAATGATGCATACCTAGCTGCCTCAGACAAACTGTTGGAAACAAAGGCCAAAGAATGAATCTTGAAAGCAGCAAGAGAAAAGTGACTCAGCATATAAAAGAAATACTCAATAATATTAACAGATGAATTCTTATCAGAAACCATGGATGTCAGATGGCAATGGGATGATACAGTCAAAGGGCTGAAGGGCAAAAAGAAAAAAGAAAAAAGATTGTCAACCAAGAATTCTATATTCAGAAAAATTATTCCTCAAAAATGAAGGAGAAATCAAGACATTCCCAGATAAACAAAAACTAAGTGAATTCATTACAAACAGGCCTGCCCTACAAACATTACTAAATAGAGTCCTCTAGGTTGAAATGAAAGGACACTAGACAGTGGCTCAAATACACACAAAGAAATAAAGAATAACAATTAAGGTAACTACATAGTAAAAGTTGATTCTTTGAAAAAAAATCAACAAAATTGACAACTGTTAATTAGATTGACCAAGACATAAGCAGGGACATTATTACCAATCTTATAGAAAGAAAAGGATAATAAGAGAATAAAATGAACAATTGTATGCCAATGAATTAGATAATTTAGATGAAATGCACAAATTCCTAGAAAGATAAAACTGCTGAAACTGACTTATGAATAGAAAATATAAATAAATCTATAACAAATAATTAGATTGAATTGGTAATTTAAAAAAATACCCAGAAAGAAAATCTTAGAACCAGATGACTTTACTGGAAAATCCTACTACGTGTTTGAAGAAGAATTTATACCAATACTTCACAAACTCTTCAAAAAAATAAACAGGAGGGGACCCTTCTCCACTCATTCTATGAGCCACTTTGGAAAACAGTTTGGCAGTTCCTTAGAATGCTAAACATAGACCAAGTAATTCCACTCATAGTTATATACCCAAGTGAAATGAAAGCATGTATCCACACAATTTATATATAAATATTCAGTGTTATATGGAAACAACCCAAATGTCCCTCAACTGATGAATGGATAAACAAAATGTAGTGTATCCATACAATAGAATATCATTTGGCCACAAAAGAAAAGGAAATACTGATACAGGCTACAGCACAGATGAATCTTGGAAACATTATGCTTTATGAAAGAAGCCAGACACAAAAGTACATACAATTCCATTTATATGAGATTTCCAGAATAAGAAAATCCATATACATGGAAAATAGACAAGTGGTTACCAGGAGCTGGGTGGAGAGGGGAATAGGGAGTGATTGTAATGAGTGTGGGGTTTCTTTTGGTACTGATGAAAAAGCTCTAAAATTTATTGTGGTGATGGTTGCATGTCTTCATGAATTTACAGCTAACCACTAAATTGCATACTTTAAAAGGGTGAAATTTATGTTATATAAATTATCTCTCAATAAAGCTGTAATAAAAAATTAGGACATACAGAATATATAGCTTATTTCCTCATTTTTTCTTATGAAAATGTAGCATACTATATATACATTCGAACCTGCTTTTTTTCACTTAATATATTTTGGCATTTATTTCAAATTAGTACATACAACTCTTCATTCTCTTCTACAGGCTACATAGTACTTAATTATGTAGCTGTACTATCTTTAATTTAACAAGTTTCCTAGGTAGGTGATATTTGGGTTGTTTTAAATATTTTGTTATGTGAAATAATGCCACAGTTAATAACCTTGTGCATTTGTTGTTGTTTTTTTGCAGATATAACCTCAGGGTAAGTTCTCATAAACAGATTACTGGTTCGAGGGATCAATGTGTACAAATATATAATTTTGTTAAATACTACCAATTTTTTCCCTCCATAGTGTTTGTTTCATTTTGTGCTTCCAACAGCAGTGTGAGAGCGTTCCTATTTTCCTCACAGTTTCATTAGTAGGGGAAGTTGTCAACCTTTTGAATTTTTGTCAACCAATGGCTGATAAACAGATCTCAGTGTAGTTTCATTTTTGAATTCTATTTTGAGTGAAGCCAAGTGTCTTTTGATGTGTTTAAAAAACTTCTGAGGACTTTTCAAGTGAACTGCCATATCCTTTGCCCAGTTTTCTGTCAGGTTTTTGGTCTTATTTCTGCAGAGTTTCACAGAGTTTTTTATATAATCTAGCTGTTAACTACAAATATCATCTAAACTGATGACTCTTAAACCATATGCTCATGCCTGAGCTCTAAATTTGTCTATCCAACTCTTTGATATTTTCTCTTAGATTCCCACTAAGTGTCTTAGATCTATCACAGCAAAAACAGAACTCTATTTCTCCCTCTCAGCAAATCCTCATCTCAATAAATATTACCAAAACACTTGACCACTTTTCATTTTTTTTAGTTGTTTTCTTTGTATTTTTTAAAAAAGTATATATTTCTATTGAGGTACATACAATTAAATGCACAAATTTTAATGTATAGCTCAAAGAATTTGACATGTGTATACACTCTTGTAACCATCACTGAGATCAAGATTTCAAACATTCTCACCAAATTCGTTTTACCCTTCACCTATTTCACCCATCTCCACATCCCCCTCCCCTATGGCAACTACTGGTCTGTTGTCTGTGTTTTTGAGTTTATTTCCATTTTATTTGCTTGTTTGTTCATTTGTTTTGTTTTGTAGATTCCACATATAAGTGAAATCATATGGTCTTTGTCTTTCTCTCTGACCATTTTTCTGTATCTCCTCTGGTATAACCCTGGGCCAAGCCACGATCATCATCTCCCGGACTCTGGCAGCACCTCCTGCTGGCCTCCCCACGACCACCTTTACCTCTTTCCAAATGGAAGGACCAGTATGAGGGCTTTAAACGTGTAAATTGAATCCTGTAGCTCTTTTGCTTACAACTCTCCAGGGACTTCCCATAGTAGATGGAATAAAATAGAGTATACTTCAATTACTTGTTAGGGCTTCAAAGTCTTGCAGGGTTGGACCTGGCCTACCTCCGCAGTTGTCTCCCACCCACCTGGCTCTCATTCAGTCTGCTGCAGTCACCCTGGTGCTTTTTTTGTCTCTTGAACATGCCAAGCCAGTTATAGTGAGCATGCCAAGCTAGTTATACTTTTAGAATTCTTAAAAGTTTTCCTCTTTTTGCCTGAATATTTTTCCCTTCCACATCTTCTCATGTCTCCCTCCCTCTCCCCACTCAGCCTCAGCCAAAGCAGCTCCATCCACTAATGCTCTAGTTAATTTTATTCAAGCCTCTCCTCAAACCAGTGGCTGCTCTGGACATCTCAGTTATCAGCAAACAAATTCCTCGTCTTTTTTTAAACCAGTTTGAGGGTTTCTTTTTCCTCTCTTGCAACAAAGAAAATAATTTTAGTTAATGTATTTATAGGAATTTATAAACAATAAAATATAATTTATATATTTGTAGGAATTTACCAACAATAAAAGGGGGGAAATAATTTGGGGGCAACTGCCTATCCATTTTCCATGTTCAATCCCTTACCTCATACCATATAAAAAGTTATTCCAAGTAGATGACAAACTTAAACATGAAAAACCAAAACTATAAAAATTGGGGGGAAATGTTGGGAGAACTACTGAGAATACATTTATGAACTCAGGGGTGAGTAAGGCCTTTTTGGACAAGATGAAAAATTCAGAAGCTATGAAAAGATAGATACATTGACAATTAAAATTTAAAACTTCCATAAATGAATAATACTATTAGTGTTATTAAAGTTAAAAGACAAATAACAAACTGGAAGAAAACACAATGTATTTAACTTATAAAAGATTAATATCCCATATACATTAATAGTGCCTACAAATCAATAATAAAAGCCAAGCAGAAGATATATAAAATTCATAGTAGGCAAAATACAAATATCTAATAAGAATAAGACTCCTATTCTTATTGGTATTCAGGGAAATTCTTATTAAAATGACATTGGTACATAATCTTTTCCCCATCAGATGGGCAGATTTAAAGAAGATCGATAAAATCTAGCATTGGCAAGGATGTGTAGAAATGAGTATGTTCCTACACTTTTGGTAGGAATATGCATTGGTGTAATACTCTTGAGACTAATCTGTCAGTATCTATTATAATGAAAAAGTGTTCATGACTTTTGATCTAGTAATTCCAAGCAGCTAAGTAAGTCTCCTGGAAAATCACTCTTTTAAGTTCCTAAACAGACGTGCATGTTCCTTGCAGCATTCCTTGTAAATAATGACAAATTACAATTAACCTACCCTTTTGCTAAAATGGGAAACTATGTGGGAGTTAAAAAGAATAAAGTAGAGCTATATGTATTGACTATGCTATTATGGAAAAAGGCAAGTTCAGAATAATTTGTACAATGTGATCTTCTATGTAAAATGTAACATAAAACAGAGGTGCATGTTTGTGCATGTTCATAGATACATAGAAAAATGTCTGAAAGGATTCATACAAAACTAATAATAGTAGCTTGCCCTGGGGAGGGGTGTGGGATTGTGTGTGTATTAGGGGATGAGAGTTTGAGGAGCTACTTTTGCTTTATGTGTAATTAAAATAAATTTATAGCTAGAATCTTACATGAGTAATTTGAAAAAAATAAACTAGAAATGGAAAGGAAAGTAACTTCTGGAAATATCATAGAACATTCTAAGAATGAATTCAGTTGATAATGGCATAGCAGTGCAGGGGTATTTGCTGATATCTGATAGACATGGTTAGCCAGCACTGATGGCAAAAAAAACATACATTTTGGAGTCAGAGAGATTTGAATTCTGGTTCTCCAGTGCACTGTATGACTTAGGCAGATCATTTAACCTCTCTGAACTCTGGAATAATAAATGGAACTTATTGCAGAGGGCTGTTATGAGGATTGAGATAATACAGGTAAAATCTCTAGCACATAGAGGGTGCTCAGTTAAGTGGTGGAAATTATTATCAGTAGTGATGGTTAAAATTATGGTCTGTAACCCAGTTAGAAATGAGAAGCAGATGAATGTTGACCGAAGAGAATTGAATCACACAGATTTGATCTGCAAACTGTAGATCTTCCCACCACCAAGGATCCTTTCATTATTTGCTCCGTATGTTCCAAGTGTTAAATCATTTTTTCATCCATTTAATCTCTCATTCATTCAATAAGTATTTATTGAGCCCTACCTATGTTAGACACTAGCCCATACAATGTTAGAAATAAATGACTGTCCCTATTTTCTGGGAATTGACATCTTCCCTCAGTGAGACAGAGACACATAGCTAGTTGGCAGTGTAAGCATGGGAATTACCCACATGGCTATTAGACCTGGGTCTGATTTCCAGCTCTATTACTTGCAAGCTCTGGGACCTTGGATGAGTTTTTTAACCTCTTTGGTCCCATCATCCACAAAATGAGTTGACAACAGTTCCCATGTCCCCCTACCCCCATCCTCATCATAAGGCTCTTAAAGGACTAAGTGAGTCCATACAAAGATAAAGTACATTGCCCAGTGCCTGGCACATGGTGCACACTAGTAAATGTCATCCATTTTTATTTCCAGGTGGTTATGCTATTGGTGTGGCCAATGTTATAAAAGGGGAATTCCAAGAGAAGGGAGCACCCACCAGGTCTAAAGATACCTGTGTACTTAGCAAACTTCATATATGAAGTCATAATGGATCCGACTGTGTTATTAATCAACAGCTCACACAGAACTGACATAAGAACTTCTTAGCATCATGAGATAAGCAATGTGATATAATATCTGTCCAAAGCAAGGAAACTTAACATTTTAGACTTGGCACCTTATCTAGTATAATGTTTATCTAGTATAATCCTTTAGGCTTTGAGAATATTGAAAATTTCTGCCCTGGATCTCTAGGAATACCTTCACAGACTGATTTCTAATGTCCAGGGACTCTTCTTTCCAGGATGGAAACTACTGATCAAGGAAAAAAGGAAGGAAAGGAGAGAAGGAGAGGAGAGGAGGAAGCAGACATTTATAGAGCAACTACCATAGGTTAGGAGTTAGGCACCTTATCCCTTTAGTCCTCTTGATGTGCCATGAGGAAAGTCTATTATCCCCATTTTAAAGGTAAGTAAATAGGGGCTCAAAGAGGTCAAATAATGTGTGCTGGGTTGACAGCTAATGTGTGCCAGAATTCCAGGTCTTCTGATTCTAAGCCTGGAGCTCTGCCCGGGACATCAACCTGTATCTCATGAGAGTATGAGAGAGAAGTCATCTCTGTTTGCGGCACTCTCCCGTACACTTCTCACTTGGGAGAGGGATGAGGGTAAGGATCGATTGGAGTGATGATCAACAGTCACTTTCTACCCACTCCAGGTCTCAGGAGAGAGAGGTAGCTGCTTGTGTCAAATAGATCAGGGATAGTGAGAGAGAAGGACCGTTATGGCTGAGGGCATAATGGCATTTGTCCCTCATGGGCTCTTCTTGGGAACCAGTACCCAGGTTAGGAATTTCCATGTTTCCATGTGCCTGGAAGCAGACAGGGTCCCTGGGGGAAAGTCCCCTTGATTCCTCTCCTTCTCCCATAACCTCTACCAAAGCCATCCCTTGTTGAAGGCCAGAGAAGTATGGTGTCCTGACTCTTCTCCCACCCTTGAGACTCTGGGTCCTAGAGAGAGAGAACCCCAATACTACTGAGTACTATCAGTGAACTCCATGTTGGGACACCTGGACATTGTGTCCTGTGGTTTCTGTAAGTACAAACTGAAACCACAGGACAGGATTTTTAAATGGAATTTATCCAGCAAATGTTGGTTTATCTACTCTGTGCCTATTGTCCACCTTTTGGGTTATTGTGAGGAGTAAAATGTAATAATACATGGGAAAGCACCTAGTAAACTTTAAAATGCAGCAAATTAATTACTCTCATTAGTATTATGGAATCTTGAGGCTGAAAATGACTGTAAAAATGATGTAGTCTAATCCCCCAAACGTAGCAGGAATCCTTCTACAGTACCTCTACCAATTGCTAGCTAGCTCTACATGTACACTTACAGTGGCAGGGAGCTTACTCCCTGAAAGATAGCACTTTTTATGGTAGGCTCTGACAGAGAAAATGTTTTTCTTTAGGTTGAGTTGAAGTCTGTCTTGTTGCAGTCTTTGGGCATACAGTACAGGATCTGAAGACAGTCTTCAAGGTCCAAGTCATCTTTTTTTCCTCCAGGATACCTTCCTCTGATATCTCCATGCACTTTGCACCAAATTATTTTTAGATTCTTCATTCCGTGGGCTCCACCCACTCCAGCTGATCCGTATCCCTAGCAAATAATGGTGCCAGAACAAACACAGCCAACACCGCTGATGTGACCTGATCAGGGCAAAGTGCAGGAGAGGTGTCACCTCCTATAATCTACACTCTGTGACTCCATTAATAAAGCACAAAATAAGTGCTTTCCAACAGTTGCATTGAATTTGCTCATTTTAAGCTTGTAATTGGCAAATACCCCCAAATCTTTCTCACCTAAACTACATGTTTCCCAGATTTTGTAACTTTATATAAATGGAATCATGCTGTACATATTATTTTTTAATTTGCTTCTCTTTAAATTTAGTTTTTGAGATTTATCTCCATTGAACATGTAGATGTGGTTTGTTCGCTATGATTGCT
Source organism: Manis javanica (assembly GCF_040802235.1). Lineage (NCBI taxonomy): Eukaryota > Metazoa > Chordata > Mammalia > Pholidota > Manidae > Manis > Manis javanica. The sequence goes on from NC_133159.1 coordinate 130,472,119, forward strand.
GTAGAGTATTTCATCCATTGTATGAATATTTTAAAACATAACCTACTGTTGATGAACATTGGGTTTTTTTTTTCTTATTGTATTATAAACCATGCCAGCTTGAGTATTCTTCTCCCAGGCACATATGCAATGTAATTGTAAGTAATTATTTCATGTGTTTAAATCTTATTTCCCAATTGCTTTCAGAATACAAGAATCATGTGTTTTACACTAATATATATAGGTTTTGAGAACACACACTAGCTTTCTTTAGAATATATACCTAGGGATGGCATTTTTGGGCCTTAGGAGTTACCTAAAAATATGAAAATGTGCTCATAGCTCTTGCATGCTTCTACCTGATTTCAAAATTTCTTTTTCAACCACCTCCTTGGCATGGGGTGCTCTAGGTGTCCAAACCAACACACTGATCATTTCTGAGTGACCTTAATCTTGAGGGCCTGGCTTCAAGCCCCAGATTACCCATTGCAATACATGTGTCTCTTACTGGAAGGAGCCCCTTCTGTAATGGGTATCAGCATATGCTATCTTTATGGCCCCTGCCTCGCATTAGTCATCATAAGACAGGACTCACTGGGCTGCCCTATCCTGGACAAAGGTCTTCCTTTCGAGCATGGGAAAGCCATTTATGGGGAGTTGGGGATAACCTTGATTGCTCTTTTAAAGGCACCCCAGACATCCAAGGATATTAACTACTCAAAAACTCAAGTCTGCATTTAGGTTCTCCCCTAACATTAGCAGGATTTGGGGTTAAATCACAAATAGATGCCACTTGTCTACCTAAATTATTTAAAATTATAAATCATTCCACTAACCATTAACCTTAACATATTCTGGTGGTACCTGATGTTTTCTAGATGTATTTAGCCTGTAGAGAGTAGTAGATACATAATAGAAACATATAACCTGAAAGGAGTCCCTTGACAAATATACATCTTTAATGATGCAGAAGACCAAGTTCAAATTTAGAATTCCAGGACTCCTCAGATTTATGCACTTTGAGGTGGTGAAGGGAGTGCTGGTCCTGGCTGGACTGTTGGCCCTCTGCCCACCTGCCTTCTTTTCTCATCTCTGTCCTGCACTAGGGATCTGTGGACACAGCAACTCAGATGTCCAAGTGATGTGCTATCTCTTCAAACAGCTGCCCCTTAGCCACTTTTAGGGATGCTCAGACTCTGCCCTGGAGAGGATGGACCTGGGGGAAGAGGCCACATTCTCCAGCCATTTGAAGAGAGAATTCTGGGGTTACAGGAGCCCAGAACTTAGTCCTGGAAGAGAGGCCCAGGTGCTAGATGGGCATGGTCCCTGGACTCTGTGGGCTCCTCACCCTGTGGGAGGAGTGTGGCCAGAGCGAGGCTAGAAGAGAGCCTAGAAAATGTGGGGCCTTGGGGAGGCTCTCTTTCCCAGGTATTAGGGAAGTACTGTCTGTGTCATCTCTCCTCACCCATCCTGCGTGCAGGGGCTGTGTCAGGCTGCATCCCCAGCGTCTGTCAGTGTCTGGCATCTAGATGTTACATTGAACATAGGTGCTTGGTGGAAAGTACATTTGAGACAGCTCCTCAAACCTTAATTCCTTTAAACTTTCTTAGCTATTATACAGATGAAGGCTGTGGGATTCAGAGGTTAAGTGACTAGCCCAAAGGTCACACAGCTAGATGAATAGAGGCTGGATTTGCACTCACTTCACCATCCGGCCAACTCGCTCGTTCTTTTTATTATTTTTCTTTGCCCCTGTGCTGGGGCGCAAGAATGGGTGCGGTCCCTCTAAGAAGCCAGCCCATTCCCGCCGCTGCTCTCTTGTCTGTATCCCTCCCCATCCTCCTCTATTCTGCCTCGTTCCCGCGCTCCCGCACCGGGATCCGCTGCTCCTGGTTCTCCTCCCCTCACGGAGCCCCTCCCCTCCCCTCAGGGCGACGTCACGTGCCGCCCCATCCCACGGCGCCTGCGCACTGCTTATTTCCCGCTGTCAGGATGAGGAGGCGGAGGTCGGCGCTCGGGTCCGTTTCTGCCCGCGGCTGTGGAGGCGCCGGTGGCTCCAGCCTTAGCGGTTTCTCCCTGGGCGGCGGCGGCGGCGGCGGCTTGGTCGACGTCTCTCTCGACAGCTGAACCCCCAGGAGCCCGGACGCTGCTTCCCTGCCCATCCTCGAGAAGCGAGGCCGGCCGCCAGGCCATGGCGCAGCCGGGCCCGGCTCCTCAGCCTGACGGTGAGGCGCCCACCATGGCAGGCGCGTCGGGCGCGGCCTGCCCAGCGCCGGCGTCGCGGGAGGACCTGCGGGCAGCTGGAAGGGCGCGCGCCGGCCCGGGGGTGACCCTGCCGCGCAGAGGCGGGAGCGCGCGGGCTCCGGCGCCGTCTGCGCGCGAGGGCGGCTAAGGGGCCGGGGCGACTGCCGCCGGGGAGGGGGCGGGAGGCACGGCCGCATCTCTGGCCGGAGGCCCGAGGGAAGGGCGTGGGGAGGCTGCGGCGGGGGACCGGGCAGAATCCGGAGAGCGTGGAGAGGGAGCTACGGTGGTACCAGCACGTGGGTTCTGACTGTGGGGAAGATGGGAATCGGGAACTTGTGCTATATTCATTAAAAACAAAACAAAACTGCTTGGGTAGTCGTGGTGTTCCCTCCCCTTCCCCACCCCAGTCCATGCTACAGAGCTCTTTGCACCCACTTTTGTGACAAAATTAGTTGGGGTCAGTAACTGTTTTTAGTAGCGTTCCTTGAGAGGCATGTGGCTTAATGGTGAGTGCTGGGGCCAGAGAGTCTAAAGGACCTGGATCCTTTGCCAGTAAGCTCTGGGCAAATTTCTTAGCTTCTTTGAACTTAAGTATTCTTACTCATGAAAAGTGATGAATTCATGCCTTTGTATTTAATTTATAAAGATGGCAACGTATATGTATGGAAATTGATTAGTAGTATTACCGGGTTATTTGGTAGTAATGAGAATGGTGTTTCAGAATGCTGAAGTCTAGGAAACGTGTCTTTTATAACACATTCTTGGAAGGAAAAAGAGCTCCATCCTAAATAAACCAAGTTGGTTGTCAGAGTCCTTCATGACCTTCTGGGAAGAGGGTTTAAGCTCTGCTTTAGGGACTGACCACATCTTTCTAGATTTTACTACCTGGAGATATATTTGGAAAGAATGTACTTGGTCTTTGGCAGAGTACTACCGGATCAAGTTGAGGAAGTTCTTTCAGGTGTATTTGTATAATCAGCTTTTGTGCTTAGCATCTTTAAGGGTGAGTGGAATGTTAAGATATGGTGCTGAGCACATAGTAGATACTTAAAAAGTTGCCTTTGTCTAGAGTTGTCCTTTAAAATAGCCTTTCATGAAAATCTTTCTCTCTGTTCTTGATTTTGGGGAACCTGACACAGTGTTATCAGATTTTTAAGGCTAGCTGCTTTCTTGGTCCTGTGCTCCAAAACCCGTCAGCTTCTGGTTTTAGGTTTTGTTAGTTGTCTAAGGAGAGATGTTTAGTATACACAACTGTAATTGTATGAAAATCCTGCTTGCTGTTTCTGTTTCAGTAAAAGAGAAGGGAGGTATTTCTGGTGGGCTGTGTGAGAGAGGAAACAGATGTTTTCAGGGTACATTTTAATTTTCATCTAATTGCTTTTGGTGTCAGAGAAGAAAACTTTGCTTTTGCACAAACCCCTCTTTGTTAACTGCAGACAGAAGCAGAATACAGAGAGCCCCAGTGGCTTCTGGTTCTGATCTGGTAGGTATGCTTAGCTGGCTGCTGCCTTCTCTTAGTTGCATGGAAACAAATGTCTAGGGGCAGCTCAGGTGACATGACAGTCTGGAATTAAAATTCCCTGTCTCTTTCAAGATGTGAACTGGTCTTGTAAATAGGCAGAAGTGACTAAGCACTTGATAGAGGCTAGGAAAAACTAGCTTTAGGAAGTCTTGTATTCTTGCTATTCTTAATACAGGTTTATTCCCTGTTTTTCAAATCCTTCGACTCTAGGATGAGTTACAGTTTGCATAGATTGCAGTATTTATTTTCAATTAGTGTAGTAAATGAGCAGCTACCGTTGCTGTTTACAAAAGGCAAGAAAATATGGTATATTTGACTGCTTTGAGTGTCTTCTTAGAAGTTCATCTTGGGGATTTAATTTTTCTTAGGTTGAACTTAATATAGATCACTTCTTAACACTTCAGCTTTAAGCACACTCAAATTTCCTAGCTCTGATTTAAAAAAAAAAAAACTTGCAGAATTCTTTTGAGTCAAAGTGGTAAAAGATAAATGCTTAGTTTTTTACTTTAATATTGCTGTTATCCCATTTTAGAAGCAGTTGTCTTTTATGTTGTCATTGTTTTCTTTTCCTTTTCAAAGGTATCTTTGTTTTTCATGAGAGAGAAATGGTAGATTAAGAAAAGAATTGATTTTTCTGTACATTGACAAGATGGAATGTAGTAATTTTCTTTTACTGTTTTGTAAATTTTTTGAAAAAATTTCTTTTGGATGTGCATCTTAGTTTACTCATTCAGAATAAATATAATTTTAACAGCCAAATTTCAGCTGATTATTCCGTTTTACCATGAGAATTCAAAAGCTATTATAGAATGTAAAAATTTTCAAGTTTTAATATTTCATTTATTTTTTTGATTTTTTAAATTCAGGTGTAGTTGATATACAATATTGGTTTCAAGTGTACAACATAGTGATTCAACAGTTATGTATATTATGAAATGCTTACTCCAACTAGTGTAGTTACTATCTGTCAACATAGAAGGATGTTGCAGAACTATTGATTATATTCTCTGTACTGTATTTTCATCCCTGTGACTAATAAATACTGAGATTTTGTTAGCCACAAAATGAAGGTATTTCACCACCAAACCCAACCCGTCCCCCATGGTATCCACCAGTCACTTCTCAGTGTTTCTGAGTCTTTTGCTATGTTGTTTGTTTTGAATTGTTTTTAGCTTCCACATATAAATGAAACCATATGGTATTTGTTTTTCTCTACCTGGCTTATTTCACTCTGCATAATATTGTCTAGGTACATCCATGTTGTCCCAAATGGCAGGATTTCTTTCTTCTTTTTTATGGCTAAATAATATTCCATTGTGTATATGTGCATATCCACATTTTCTTTATCCATTCATCTATTGATGGACAATTTGGTTGCTTCCACATCTTGGCTATTGTAAATAATGTGGCAGTAAATATAGGGGTGCTTATATCTTTTTGAATCATAGATTTTGTTTGGGTAAATTCCTAGAATTACTGGATTGTGTGGTATTTCTATTTTGCGTTTTTTTTGAGGAACTTCCGTACTGCTTTCCACAGAGGCTGAACCAATTTACATTCTCAAGTTTTAAGTTTAACTATATCTTAGGTGCATTTGCTTTGATTTTACTTCTTTTCTTTATATAAAAACACTGTCTCTAAAATCCCTCCATTAAAAAAGTGTGTCCCCTCCCACCTTTGAAAAGTAACCACTATTAAGTTTTCTGTCCTTGACTTTTTTCCGTAGTTACACAGACAGACTACCTTTCCCCTCTGAAATGGACATGCTTTAGGTACATAGGTCTGCAACTTGTCTGTTTTCATCTGTATACTTGCAGATGGTTATGTTGCCATGTAATGTGCTGTAAGCACTGAATGCATTTATCTCAGGAAATGTTCATATCAGTGTGTGGGTATGATTATAATATTTTATTGTTCCTATTTTACTGATGAGGAAACTGAAGCACAGAGAAGTTAAAAGTGCCTAGAGTATATAGTTAGGAAATTGAGGGAACCAAGGTTCAAATCCAGGCCATCTAATGCCAGGGCCCTCTGGTCTGTGTACCAGATCATGGACTACTTTCCAGGTCAGTGTTATAGATCTACTTCATTGTTGTTAAAGAGGATATCATCGTATGTATATACCATGAATGATTTATTTGCTTGTTTCTCTATTGATAGACAAATAGTTGCTTCAAATTTTTCATTATTTTGTAAGCAGAGCTGTAATAAATATCTTTGTACATATTTTTCAGGTACTCTTACTTCTGTAAGACCAGTGAATTAAAAGGGCATGAGCTCTGAGTAGTTTAAATTTTAATAGATACTGACAGTTTACTCTCAAGAAAAGTATCAATTTACATACCTGCCAACAGTATATGACAGGGTGGATTTTCCCTACATTCTTATAACCACTGAATAATGTCAGTTCTAAATTTTTATCTTCTGATAGCTTAAAAAAAATGATATTCTCTAGTTAACAGACACTTGCCTGCCTACTCTATGCCAAATCCTATGCTAGGCTGTAGGAAATACGATGATGAATGAAGCCAACTCATTCCTGGGTGGGGAATCAGATGCACATTAATTAGACAACTATAAAACCATGTATGAGTGTGTACTCAACAAATATGAGTGTGTACTACTTGGCAGGCTCAATTCTAGGTATTTGGAATCCATCAGTGGGCAACACAGATAATAAATAAATGTGCCCTAGTGTAGGATAAACAGATGCTAAACAACAAATATAACCAAATGATATGGATTGTTAGGGGATAAGTGCTGTGGTAAAAAGAATATAGCAGGGTAAAAGGAAGGGGGGTGGGCCGTTTTTAAATAGGGTGTTTAGAATAGCCTTACTGAGAAGATGACATTTGAACAAAGACTGGAAGGAGAAGGGTTGGTTATGAGGATATCTGTAGGAAAGTCTTCCAGAAGGATCAATTTTTATAAATGCCTTGGGAAGGAGTATGTCTGGCATGTTTGAGAAATGGCATGGAGGTCAGTGTAGCTAGACTCAAGTTAAATGGGGGGTGGGTGTGGGGGAGTAGGAGAGGGTATGGGCAAGGGGAGTAGTAGGATAAGAGGTAATGGAGTGGGGGGCTGATCTTGTAGGGGCCTAGAAGCATTGATTGCCTTTAGCTGGGGAACCATTCAGAAGGTTTTGAGCAGACTTGTGAAGTGATCCGACATGTTTTAAAAAATCATTCTGGCTGCCAGATTGGCAGTAAAGAGAAGACATTAACTCAGGTAAAAGATGATGAGGTTTGTGTGAGGTTGGAGGCACCAGAGGGAGGGGTGAACACGTTGGACACTGATGACGTGCCAAAGTCCCCGGCTGCTGCCCCCTCCCAACCTGAAAAATGTGCCTTAGGCTAGCCAATCCTTGTGCCACTGTAAATCTAAGCTCTGCCTCCCCCTACCTTCTTTAAAAACTTGCTGCCTGCCCTGCTGAGCGTGATTTCCCAGGCCTGAGATAGCCAGACAGGGGAACATCATCTGGGAATTGCACTCAAACTGCCTGGCCCTTTGTTGCCTCTCATCGCCTGCTTATTTCGGTTAGAATTTATCTTACAGTTTGGACTAGGGAATATTGTTGAAGGTTATATTTGAAGGTATGGACAACAGGTTTTGGATTAGTTATGGAATGCAGGAGAGAGAAGAGTTAAGGATTTCTTAAGGTTTTTGGCCTGAGCAACTGTGAGAGGTACATGATGCTCTGAATGCTTGTCATTTAGGAATTTGACCCATTAGGGAGTTTAGGAAAGATTTTTGAGGAAGTGGTCCTAGAGATCTAATGGATGAGCAGGAGATTCCTTTTTTGGAAGAAGCAGGATGAGTAAGAAAACTGAAAAAAGGTCTGTATGTCTGGGTAGAGAATGAGAGGATGTGATATAAGTATGGGTTGATCAGCATGGGCTTTAGCCTTAGAGCTGTAAAGGAAGCAATTGAAAGCTTTTAAATAAGTCAAAGCAAAATTTAATCTTAAGCAAATTAAGAAAACATGATAACTTTAATTTGTACTTCCTGATAATGATTATATATATTTATTTTTGCTTGTGCACAAAGCTTTTAATTTTTATGTAGATCTGACCATTTAAAAATATATAATAGTTTCCGGGTTTCTTGTCTTGCTTAGGAATACCTCCCCAACTCCCATGTTTATTAAAAAAAAAACCCTCGTTTTCAACACTTTCTGGTTTTGTTTTTTATATTTAGTACTTTAAAATCATCTGGAATTTAAATTTAAACAGGGAAAGTTGAATATAAAGAATTATTAACTAAACAGGAGATTACCTAAGAGAAAAGGAAAACCTAGAGAATAAAGGAATAGCAGATCCAAGAAGCAGTCAGTGAGGCTAGGGCTGGGACAGAGCACCCAGGGAAGGAACAGCTCTTCAGGAGGCCACTTCCAGAACTGAGATCTAGACTTCGTTGTACAGGGTGCAGCTGGGGCACTCTAGGGGGCAGAGTTCATTGAGGGGGCCACATCTGCAGAATTTGCAGGAAAGCTGCTTTCTGGCTTACTGGGGAAAGCTGCTTACACCTGAAAGTTGTTTTCAATGAGATATAGGAATCTAACTTTATTTTTCTTCCAAATAGCAACACCATTTATTCAGTAATCCATATACTTGGTTTGTTATAACTTGATAAATCCTCCAACCACTACACTTGAAGAGACACCTGGTCCAAAACACAAAAGCCCTCAGCTTACCCCACAGTCTTATCACTGCAATGTCCTGACACATGCTAGCCTGGAATTGTATAATACCCTTTAATTTGTATGTCTTACCTGACCTCCTGTGGATGGAATTGCCTTTGAATCTTAAGAGCTCTGATTTCTAAAATATCTTCAGTTCACCATATAGTAGGTTTTTTATCCAGTGAAATTTAATACTCCTTTTGTATAATCATTAAATTGAGTTTAGTTTTTATAGGAGTATTCAGTAAACATTTATTTGTGTTTAGTTGTGCTAGGTAATGTGCAGGGGATATAGATATAGATATGGTTCTGCTTTCAAGAATTTTATAATCTAGTGGGGGAATGAGCCTTAGGCACACTACTGTGAACTGAGGAGGTGTCTAGTGATAGAAGATAGTTTTCCTCTGTTGGATCTCAGAGGAAGCTGTTCCTGCGCGTGAAAAATAGGAAGAGCTGTGAAGGAAGGCTTCGCTCATTTCCTCGTCTCGATACCTGTATCTCTTCCAAGTGGTAGACTGATTTCTGTTTGAGTGCATCTGGAGAGAGAAGGAACTCACTATCTCCTAGTTTTGGCTAGTTCTAATGTTTTGTTCATCTTTAAAAAAAAATAACGAGAAATTTGTGTTTCTTAATCTCCTTCACCTATTTTTGTCTACCTCTGCCCCCCCATGCTTATCCTTTAATTAGGTGGAAACTTGCCTTACTATAACTTCCACCCACTGATTTAGTTCTCTTCTTGTGTGCTACCCAAAAAATCCAAGGCATTCTTTTCCATGTTAGTCTGAAGAAATTTGATAATAGCATTATGTCCTCTCTAGATATTCTCTTTATTTCTTCCATTATTGTACCAATTTTGAACCTACTTAATAAAATTTGGTTTTCTTTGAGTCAGATTCCAGTTGTTAATGACTTCTGGTGGTACCTGATGTTTTTTTTTCTAGATGTATTTAGCCTACAGAGAGTAGTAGTTACATAATAGAAACATACCACTTGAAAGGAGTCCCAAAGACAGTTATCTTCCCTCACTTTAGGAAATTAGGACTAAAGTGGAAGTAATTTGCATTACAACAGAGACTACTAGAATTTAGTAGTAGAGTGGGGCTGTCACCTCTCTTGTGGTTAATTGCTTTTGTTTATGTAGACTGAGCTTTCTCTAGATGCCTCTTATGATGCTGCCTGAAAAGAATCACAGAGTTGATATAACTTGATTACAGTCTGTTAGAATGCACAAGACTTTTTCAATAATCATTGACTGTTCATTAATACTTTCATTCTTTAAATAAGTATTTATTGCTTATGCTTATTACATGATTGGCATTGTGTTGGGGATTATTACAACAAAAGGACAGGCTATGAGGAAGGCCATGGATGAAACTAATGGGTAGGTTGAGGAAGAGGAAACCAATGAGTAATCATAAAAAAGGAGAGTTAGGAAGAAGATTAGTATTAGAAGTCAGTATTGAGTATAGAGAAAGTCTGAAGGAGGAGGAATATGGTCACCTGGATTAAATACTTCAGAGAAGTCAGATGAAGACAGAAGTAGTCATTGAAATTAGCAATTCAGTGATCATCAAGACCTCTAAGAGTTTTTGTAAGGAAGAAATAATAGGTAAAGGCAGCCATGTATAGACTCATTTTAAAAATTATGGTCATACACATACAAGTGGGGTGGTTACTTGAGAGGGATAATAGAGTTGTGGTAAAGTGTGTGTTTTAAAAATAGAGATTTAAATAATTGTCGATGCTGGAGGAACTGCCAGTGGGAAGGGAGAACCTGAAGATATCAAGGAGAAAATAAGTAGGAGTAGGTCTGAGGAATTGAGAGCAGGGAAGTTGGATCAGGAGTTTGAGTGTCAAGAGGAGAGAAATCTTCCAAAACAACAGAAAAAGGAAAGGGTGAGTGAGAGAGAAAGGTAAGGAAAACCCTGAGGCAGAAGAGAATCTGACTAAATGTATTTGTAGTCTCCATTCTTTTATTCATTTATTCAACACACATGGTTTGAGTGTCAACTGTGTACACACAGTAATCAAGGTGCCTGTCCTCATGAAGGTTGTAGTTTTGAGAACTCTGTTGCAGTCAAGTAAATTAGGTTGTTTATACTCATTTGGGTTCCTCATCCTAACGACAAAGCTCAAAATAATTTGGCTGTTTTCCCGGTTTTCTTATATGACCAGTACCATTCTAGATGCAGAGGAGAGAAGTGAATTCACTATATACATTGAGTACCTTGGGCATTAGGGCTTAATCCTGTCATGGAACCTGTGTTAAGAAAGACTGGTAGAGTTGTAAGTATGATTGGGTCCTTACTGTGGGAAATCTGATGGGGTGGGGAGAGCTAGCAATGATGTGGGTTACCATACCTTTGGTTAAGGCTATTAAAAATCAAGACAAACTTGATATTTACCATGAATCCCCTATTAGTATCTACTTTCTCTAAGCTCCTGCTATGTTATCTATAAATTAACTGCTGCCACCTTGCCCCCACTTTCCCAACTTCATACATAGATCTTAGTCCCCAACTTTCTTAGCTCTCTGCAGCAGAGTCTGTCTGAAACTACTACTATCTTTCATTTAATTGTGAATCTGGTAGGGTTCTCTACACATTTATGGAAGGGACATTATCAGTTTAGATCCATTTCTATTGCAAAAATTTGTTCTGCATTTATTACTAACAGATGAAAATCCAGTCTTTCTAGAACACTTTCAGTTTTTATGGTAACTGTATTAGAAAATTCTTAATTTTGTTAGGCCCAGATCACTTCCCTACAACTTGTATACCTTGGTTGTGACCTCTTGAATGAATCAGAGTTAGGGTATTTTTTCTTACACATAGAAGGTTTTCAGATATTTAAAGAGCTTGCTTCCATCTTGTCATAAGAGGATTCTATATCCTCACCATTTTCATGGCTTCCTCTGCAAATGCTAGCCAGATGATGTTCAAATCCTACATAGTGCTAATGTTCTTAAAATGGTGCACCAAAAATTGACAGTTATTCCAGGCACTTGTGTAAACAACAGAAAAAACATTTTTTTTGATCAAGACCTGCAATTTTTTAATGTATGCTAACATCCCCTCATTTTATGTTTTAATTCACTGTATCATATTAATTCATAATAAAATAGCAACTATGATTTACTGTAAAGCTATATGCCTTACAATGAGCTGTGTATTTTTTTTGGTTATCATTAATCTACAATTACGTGCAGAATATGTTTACTAGGCTAACCCCTTCACCAAGTCCCCCTCACAATCCCCATTACACTCACTGTCCATCAGTGTAGTAAGATGCTGTAGAATCACTACCTGTCTTCTCTATGTTGTACAGCCCTCCCCATGCCCCCCCCTACATTACACATGCTAATTGTAAGGCCCCTTTCTTTTTTCCTGCCCTTATCCCTCCCTTCCCACCCATCCTCCCCAGTCCCTTTCCTTTTGGTAACTGTTAGTCCATTCTTGGGTTCTGTGATTCTGCTGCTGTTTGTTCCTTCAGTTTTTTCTTTGTTCTTATACTCCACATATGAGTGAAATCATTTGGTACTTGTCTTTCTCCACCTCACTTATTTCACTGAGCATAGTACCCTCTAGCTCCATCCATGTTGTTGCAAATAGTAGGATTTGTTTTCTTCTTATGGCTGAATAATATTCCATTGTGTATATGTACCACATCTTCTTTATCCATTCATCTACTGATGGACACTTGGGTTGCTTCCATTTCTTGGCTATTGTAAATAGTGCTGAGATAAACATAGGGGTGCATCTGTCTTTTTCAAACTGGGCTCCTGCATTCTTAGGGTAAATTCCTAGAAGTGGAATTCCTGGGTCAAATGGTATTTCTATTTTGAGCTTTTTGAGGAACCTCCATACTGCTTTCCACAATGGTTGAACTAATTTGGAAATACACCAGCAGTGTAGGAGGGTTCCCCTTACTCCACAACCTTGCCAACATTTGTTGTTGTTTGTCTTTTGGATGGTGGCAATCCTTACTGGTGTGAGGTGATATCTCATTGTGGTTTTAATTTACATTTCTCTGATGACTAGCGATGGGGAGCATCTTTTCATGTGTCTGTTGGCCATCTGAATTTCTTCTTTGGAGAACTGTCTGCTCAGCTCCTCTGCCCATTTTTTAATTGGATTATTTGCTTTTTGTTTGTTGAGGTGCATGAACTCTTTATATATTTTGGATGTCAACCCTTTATCAGATCTGTCATTTATGAATATATTCTCCCATACCGTAGGATACCTTTTTGTTCTATTGATGGTGTCCTTTGCTGTACAGAAGCTTTTCAGCTTTATATAGTCCCACTTGTTCATTTTTGCTTTTGTTTCCCTTGCCCAGGGAGATATGTTCATGAAGAAGTCACTCATGTTTATGTCCAAGAGATTTTTGCCTATATTTTTTTCTAAGAGTTTTATGGTTTCATGACTTACATTCAGATCTTTGATTCATTTCAAATTTACTTTTGTGTATGGTGTTAGACAGTAATCCAGTTTCATTCTCTTACATGTAGCTGTCCAGTTTTGCCAGCACCATCTGTTGAAGAGACTATCATTTCCCCATTGTATGTCCATAGCTCCTTTATCATATATTAATTGACCATATATGTTTGGGTTAATGTCTGGAGTCTTTATTCTGTTCCACTGATCTGCGGCTCTGTTCTTGTGCCAGTAACAAATTGTCTTGATTACTGTGGCTTTGTAGTAGAGCTTGAAGTTGGGGAGTGAGATCCCCCCTACTTTATTCTTCCTTCTCAGGATTGCTTTGGCTATTCGGGGTCTTTGGTGTTTCCATATGAATTTTTGAACTATCTGTTCCAGGTCGTTGAAGAATGCTGTTGGTAATTTGATAGGAATTGCATTGAATCTGTATATTGCTTTGGGCAGGATGGCCATTTTGATGATATTAATTCTTCCTAGTCAGGAGCATGGGATGAGTTTCCATTTGTTAGTGTCCTCTTTAATTTCTCTTCAGAGTGTCTTATAGTTTTCAGGGTATAGTTCTTTCACTTCTTTGGTTAGGTTTATTCCTAGGTATTTTATTCTTTTTGATGCAATTGTGAATGGAATTGTTTCCCTGATTTCTCTTTCTATTAGTTCATTGTTAGTGTATAGGAAAGCCACAGATTTCTGTGTGTTAATTTTGTATCCTGCAACTTTGCTGAATTCCGATATTAGTTCTAGTAGTTTTGCAGTGGAGTCTTTAGGGTTTTTTTATGTACAATATCATGTCATCTGCAAATAGTGACAGTTTAACTTCTTCTTTACCAATCTGGATTCCTTGTATTTCTTTGTTTTGTCTGATTGCCGTGGCTAGGACCTCCAGTACTACGTTGAATAACAGTGGTGAGAGTGGGCATCCCTGTCTTGTACCCGATCTCAGAGGAAAAGCTTTCAGCTTCTCCCTGTTCAGTATGATGTGGGCTGTGGATTTATCATATATTCATATATGGCCTTTATCATGTTGAGGTACTTGCCCTCTACACCCATTTTGTTGAGAGTTTTTGTCATGAATGGATGTTGAATTTTGTCAAATGCTTTTTCAGCATCTATGGAGATGATCATGTGGTTTTTGTCCTTGTTTTTGTTGATGTGGTGGATGATGTTGATGGATTTTCGAATGATGTACCATCCTTGCATCCCTGGGATGAATTCCACTTGGTCATGGTGTATGATTCTCTTGATGTATTTTTGAATTTGGTGTGCTAATATTTTGTTGAGTATTTTTGTATCTACATTCATCAGGGATATTGGTCTGTAATTTTCTTTTTGTTGGGGTCTTTGCTTGGTTTTAGTATAAGGGTGATGTTGGCTTCATAGAATGAGTTTGGGAGTATTCCCTCCTCTTCTATTTTTTGGAAAACTTAAAGGAGAATGGGTATTATGTCTTCTCTGTATGTCTGATAAAATTCCGAGGTGAATCCATCTGGCCCAAGGGTTTTGTTCTTGGGTAGGTTTTTGATTTACCGATTCAGTTTCTTTGCTGGTCATTGGTTTGTTTAGATTTTCTGTTTCTTCCTTGGTCAGTCTTGAAAGGTTGTATTTTTCTAGGAAGTTGTCCATTTCTTCTAGGTTTTCCAGCTTGTTAGCATATAGGTTTTCATAGTATTCTCTAATAATTCCTTGTGTTTCTGTGGGATCCGTCATGATTTTTCCTTTCTCGTTTCTGATTCTGTTGACGTGTGTTGATTCTCATTTTCTCTTAGTAAGTCTGGGTAGAGGCTTATCTATTTTGTTTATTTTCTTGAAGAACCAGCTCTTGGTTTCATTGATTTTTTTCTATTGTTTTATTCTTCTCAATTTTATTTATTTCTTCTCTGATCTTTATTATGTCCCTCCTTCTGCTGACCTTAGGCCTCATTTGTTCTTCTTTTTCCAATTTCGATAATTGTGACATTAGACCATTCATTTGGGATTGTTCTTCCTTCTTTAAATATGCCTGGATTGCTATATACTTTCCTCTTAAGACTGCTTTTGCTGCGTCCCACAGAAGTTGGGGCTTTGTGTGATAATTGTGCTGGATCCAGTATTCTTGGTTCAAGGCCATTCTGTTTTATTGCATTAAATATATCATGCCATTCTCTTCTGGCCTGTAAGGTTTCTGTTGAGAAGTCTGATGATAGCCTGATGGGTTTTCCTTTGTAAGTGACCTTTTTTCTCTCTCTGGCTGCCTTTAATACTCTGTCCTTGTCCTTGATCTTTGCCATTTTAATTGTTATGTGTCTTGGTGTTGTCCTCTTTGGGTCCTGTCTCTCGGGAGTTCTGTGTGCCTCTGTAGTCTGAGTAACTATTTCCTCCCCCAGTTTGGGGAAGTTCTCAGCAATTATTTCTTCAAAGACATTTTCTATCCCTCTTTCTCTCTCTTCTTCTTCTGGTACCCCTATTATGCGGGTGTTCCTTTTGGATTGGTCACACAGTTCTCTTAATATTGTTTCATTCCTGGAGATCCTTTTATCTCTCTCTGCATCAGCTTCTATGAGTTCCTGTTCTCTGGTTTCTGTTCCATCAATGGCCTCTTGTATCTTATCCATTCTGCTTATAAACCCTTCCAGAGTTTGTTTCCCATCTGTAATCTCCCTCCGGACGTCTGTAATCTCCCTCCGGACTTCATTCCTTAGCTCTTGCATATTTCTCTGCTGCTCTGTGAGCATGTTTATGATTTTTATTTTGAATTCTTTTTCAGGGAGACTGGTTAGGTCTGCCTCTGCAGATCCTCTCTCAGGTGTTGTCTGAACTATCTTGGACTGGACTAAATTCTTTTGCCTTTTCATGGTGATAGTGGTGGTTGTAGGGAGGTTGCGGATGTGTCAGCTGGGAGAAGAAAGTCCTTTCCTGCTTGCTGGATGCCTTGCCCTTCTCCACTGCCTGTGTCGGTTACCTGCTCTCCTGGAGCAGCCACTAGGTTAGTCCTCTAAGCTTCTGTGGGCAGGGTCTCCATCAGAGCAGCGCGGAGCCCCTGCAGGGAGTGGTAGGCACACCAGGTGCGCTCCTCCATGATAGCGGCGCCCCTGCCGGGCTGCTGTGTGCCAGCAGCAGCCTTTGGGTCTAGCCCGGGCGGCTGTGCGTTGTGCTGGGATTCTGGTCAGCTGCTGGGAGTGTGCCTGCTCCCTCTGGCTCCGCTGCAGGTGTGCGTGGGGCTCTCCTGCATGGGCCTCTACCGGGCTCCTCTGGTTCCACTGCCACCGGTGCGCGTGAGCCGCACCCGGCCTGTTTGTTCACTGCCGCTGCGG
Organism: Manis javanica; assembly: GCF_040802235.1. NCBI lineage: Eukaryota > Metazoa > Chordata > Mammalia > Pholidota > Manidae > Manis > Manis javanica. The sequence continues at coordinate 130,488,271 of NC_133159.1, forward strand.
GCTTGCACAAGCGTCTCCTGGTCCCCTCTGGCACCGTTGGCGCACACGATTTGCTCCCAGTCCCTTCCAGCGCCACTGCCCCCGGCATGCACTGCCACTTTCCTGCTACTGGGCTGGTGTGTCGGGGTCCGTGCCAGTTGGAGGAACGACTGGCAGGCTGCTTAGTGCTGTGAGGGGCTTCAGAGCTGTGCTGCCTCCCTGGGGTTTAGGGAGCCTTAGGTTTCCCGGGATTCCCAGCTGCTGGCTAAGTGTGCCGGGACGACTTTGTCCAGCAATGGGGTCCCTGTCTGTTTAAGACTTGCAGAAAGCACTTGCTTTTCTTTTGTTTCAGGGGCGCCAGTTGTGGCAAAATGCCCACAGGTTTTGCTTTTCTGTTTCTCTAATATCCAGCACCTCATGCACCTTGTGGCTGCACTCCGGGTGCGGGTTTCTAGAGCTGGTTGTTTAGCAGTCCTGGGCTTTCACTCCCTCCCCATTCCGACTCCTTTCTTCCTGCTGGGTTCTGGGGTGGGGGAACGTTTGGGTCCCTCCTGGCCCTGGCTCGCATCTTACCCCCTTTGTGTGATGTTGAGTTCTCACAGATGTAGATGTATCCTGGCTGTTGTACTGCATCCACTGGTGTCTCTTTTAGAAACAGTTGTATTTATTGTATTTTCATAAATATGTATGTTTTGGGGAGGAGATTTCCTCTGAACTACTCATGCCACCATCTTCCCATGATCCCCCAAACATTTTATAATTTTAGATAAAAACTTATATTGCCTATTGCAAACAGTCCAGAAAATGCAGAAAAGCATAAGGAGGAAAATGATCACCCAAGGATAATTTCCATTAACATTTTGGTATATTATTTTTCCAGGTTTTTATATGCATGTTAAGATATGTAAAAAAAGAGCCCTTAAAAATCTGATAAAAAGTTATAATGCTTTTATAGGCAGTTGTTTCCACTTAAATTGAAGGGATATTCATGATGTGTTATTAAATAATGTTCATTTTAATGACTGCAGTATTCCATTATATAGATTCCATAATATGTTTTATTCTTGGCAAAATTCTTACATTTTTTTCCTATTGCATGTAATACTGTAGTAAACATCCTGATACATATGTCTCCAAATATATGTGCAAATACTTCCCTCAATAAATCCCTAATTGTTTCAAAGGTTTTGTACATTTAAATTTTGATACTTTTCATATATTTACATTTTGATGTAATCTTTTGTATAAGGAATACTTCTTAGAGCATTTGGAAGTCCACTCTCTAGTGATTTAAACAAAGGGATCAGCTTTTTGTGTGTAACAAGTTCAGAAGTAAGGCAATCCAAGGCAGGTTCAGTTAGTTGCTCAGGATGTCCAAAATCCAGGTTCCTTATGTTTTCTGCTTTTCTCCTATATAGCCCATTTGTTCACATCTTTGGTGTGTGTGTGTTTTTTTTTTCCCCTTGCAGATTCAATTCTGATTACTTTTTGTGAGTATTTATTCTTAAAAATTTTTTAATAGTTTCTTTTCTTTGTAATTCATTGAGATTAATGGATTTCCTAATGTTGGACAGACTTTCTATACTTGGGATAAACTCCACTTTGTTGTGATGGATTGATTGTTCTTCTAGTGTGTAGCTAGATTTGATTTGCTAATATTTAAGAATTTTTGCAATTATATTCATAAATGAGATTGACCTGTAGTTTTTATTTTGTACTGCCTTGGGTTTTGGTGTCTTGATTATGCTAGCCTGGTGAAGTAGATTGGGAAACATTCCATCTTTTACTATGCATAGGAAATATTCATACCCTGTAGATTTGATTTGATATAATTTGTTATGTTGTCTTTTGAGTTTCATCTTGAAACCTGTGTAGCTATTTCATAATTATGTCACTTTTCTGTTGTTAGACATTGGCTTGTTAATGTTTTGGATTGTCTGATGCTGCAGCAACGTTCTTGCAACTAAATCTGTACACATATCCATGATTACTTCTTTAGGATAAGTTCTTGGCAGCAAAATTGCTTGGTTAAAGAATATATAAAATTTAAGACTTTTGCTATTGATTACCACAGTCATTTGTCTTGAAAGATACCCTGGATTTGTTTTTAATCAGGTGTAGTAAGGAAAAAGAGACAACTGCCTTTGAAGGAAGGGTTTTATTACTTAAAATTCTCAAGAGACGGGGAAGTGCAGTGAAACACAGGATCACATGAGGAAGGACCAAGGTCAGTTAGGAGGCAGAAGGAATGCAGGGAGAGCATAATAGCCTAGAGCCTTTATTATGGAAAGAATAGGTGGGGCAGAATGGGCAAGTTTGAACAACTGTAGAATTGGATAGTTGGAAAAATGTTGGTGGGCTCTGGTCTATAGAGGTAGTCCCTATATGTCTGATACTTGGCCTGGGGGGATTTAGGGCAGGGGAATTATTAGCTGGGTGTGTGAGTTAGATAAAGGAGGTGGTTGGAGTATGTACTTGGGATTGGTTGGTTTGCATGTTCCCAAGTGAGTTGTTGATTATTTCTAGGAATTAGCTAGCTCTTGGAGGAGCAATCTGTTTCTGGCCAGCAGAGTCCCATGTCAAAGCATCTTAAAATACAGAAAACAATAACATTAACACACCATATCCTAAGATTGTAGTACTTAGTACTTCCACTTGCAGTGTATGAGCATGCCAGCACTATGCAGTGGTATCTTCAATTTAAAAAAATTTTTTGACTAATTTTGGTGAGCAGAACATCTTGTTTACATTTGCATTTCTTTGATTTCTTTTGACATTTGGTATTTTTTTGCCAATGATCTATCTATCTTTATCCTTTAACCATTAAATTATGTTTGTCTTTTTAGAATCTTAAGAGCTTTTTACATCAGGACATCACTCCAACAAATCTAGGGGGGGGGTTGTTTTGTTTTTTTCTTTTGGAGTGTGTGTGAAAATTTGTTGCCATAAATTTGAATTAGTTTGGCTTCAAATTAGATTAATTTGAATCACTTTGAAAAGGGAATCAAAGGAGAACATATGGGATTGGGAGGAGGGTGTTAATGTTGGCCTTGCTACACCATCCCATCACCTGCTTTGACTGTGCAGTTGATAGAAAGATTGCATACCTGTGGACCATGTTTACTCCATCAAGACCTTAAAGATTGTACAGAAGACACTTGTGGATAAAGCTCTTTCCTTTGTTTCCATACCAGAGTATTTCTTGTTTGGTGATAGGAAAGTGAAAACCTTTTTGTTTGACTATTATTTAGTGATCTGGTTGAATTTGGAACAAGAAATCAAATTATTTCCTTATTCACTGACTTCCCCCATATTAAAACAAGTTTTTAAAATTTGATTGAAGAACACCCATAGATAATTTATATGCAGTGTTAGCATAATTTTTTTTAAGACTGCTGTGTCTTTCCTGTATTTCTCCAGTATTACCAAACTTCATTTTTGTGAGATAGAGAATATTGAAAAGTACCTGAGCAGATGATAAATGAACATTTGAGAGTGTTGCTGCAGAGCTTTAGGAATCCAGTATAGATTTGGACTAGATGAATCTCAGAATTTTAGGATTGGAAGGGAATTTTTAACCTATCTTCTAGTCTGTCATTCTGTATCTGAAGTTCTCAACCCTGTCAAATTTATAGCAGATTTCTCACCTTTGTCACTGTGGACATTTTGGGCCAGATAGTTCCTTGTTGGGCTGGGGAGGGGACTGTGCTGTCCTGTGCATTGTGGAATGTTTAGCAGCATCCCTGGCCTCTACCCAGTAGATGCCACAACCCCTCCCTGAGTTGTGACAACCAAAATTGTCTCCAGACATTGCTGATGCCGGGATTCTTGTTCACGAAGCCGAAGAATAAGCTTCACAAACACTCAAGGTAGGAGAGCAAGGTGCAGGCTTTTATTTAGAAATGAAGTGAGAGGAAAGTGCTCCTGGCTCATGCCAGGAGGGGACAAGAGAGTCTGGATTGGTGCGTTTGTCTAGGGGATTTATAGGCAGTTGAGGATTTTTGGGAACTGAGGGCTTAGGGTGTGGACTTGTACCACTTGCCCTGCCCTCAAGGTGGCCTGGGTTGTTGTCTGTTTGCTAGGGCTGTTTACAGTGAAGTCACGGGTTATGCTGAGATACCCTTCTGGAACACTCAAACATTCCAGGCCAAGTGGCTCCTGGCCTTTTGATCTTTAACTGATTTCACTGAAGATGTCTGTATTCCTAGTTTGGTATCTTTACCCTAAAGAATTAGTGTGACCTTGACTTTGCATAATGCTGAACACAGAGTTTCAGTAGGGACTTTACAGTGTTACATTGCTTTGACTGTAAATATCTTGCCTTGCTTTTTCGGGAGGCCCTCACCCTACTCTGTCTAAGCCCATGGTCCCTGTCTCATTGCCATATGTCCCCTGGGGAGCAAAATCACCTTCGTAACTACCAGTTTATAACAAAATGCTTTAGAATGCTCCGTCATCATTCTGATATAAAATTATACACGATTTAAAAAACATATAGTATACTACTATTAAAGAAAACAATTTATGGTTAAGTAGTATGTATGTCAACATGTAAATGAACAGTAGGACTAAATAAAAAAAGCGTCCCCAGGAGGTAGTATTACACCTGCTTATAACTCCTGCTCTTGTGATGCATGAATCTCCTCTATTAATCTCCTCTGTTAAGTACCTATAATCACAGGGAGATCTGCCTAGGCCTTGACAGGTGAGTGAATCTAGCTCTGCCACTTATTAACTGTGTAACATAAACAGATTACTTAATCTCTCAGAGACTGTTTCTTTGTCTATGTAACTGGGGATGATAATGCCTACTTTATGGTTTGTTTTGAAAATTTAATGAGCCAGTGCATAAAAAATAACTTTCCTGGTGTTCTGTGAAGAGCTGTATATGGATTATTTAATGTTTACTACAATCCTAGGTGGTAGTATTATTCTAATCCCCATTTTTATAGATGGAGAGAAGGAACCACTTTATAAGTGGTAGAGCTGGGATTCAAACCCTAATTCCAGAGTCTGTAGTTTCAATTATTATGGTCTACTACTTTCTCTTTAATACCTGAAAAATAGGGGATAGTTAATTGTTCTTGTTATTACTTCATTTTTGTTAGCTTTAATTAAGGACTCCTCCTTGGATCCCCACCAAGTATTAACATTAGTGCATTCTCCTTGAAAAATTTTAATTCTCATGTCCCCTTCCAGGGACATGAAATTAATCTTCTTTATTGACATGTAGGCAGGATAGCTATTTATCAAAATTCTGGTCCCTCTTATGTATGACCTTGATAATCTCTGAAAAACTCATAAATAATGCATCCACCTTTCCTTATGAATAAAATATAATTCTTATATTTTTATTATTTATTCATGAAGAACTTTTCTTCTGCTAAGTAACTCCTAATGTCAATTTGGTGGCTGTTTTGTAGCCTTTTTATAACAGAAGTGTAGGTAGGTAAGTTAGATCTACATTTAAAATTCTGTTTTATAATGAAGGACATTGTATACAGAGGGAATTTGATTTGTTTTACAGTATAATCAAACATGGTTCTAAGAGGTATCTTATGTTGCATTAGGCTTGACTTTTCGCCCCATAAATGATTAAAAAAATCTTTAGACTATTCCAAGTGAGTTATTTTACATTAAAAGAATTGGTAGTAACTAGAAATAAGTTTTTTTCTTAATAGTTCTGCATTGTGAATTGTATTTGTAAATATAATGGCCCATTGTCTGGAATGGTGGAGGTATGTTTCATGGGTATGTTATTTTTCAGCCGATTTAGAGTTAAGCCATCAAGCAAAGAAAAGGCAAGCCAAAATAAAAAAGCATTAGAGTTCTTTATATGGAATTTCTAAGACACTTAAAGAGTAAAAAGAGTAGTATGTAGACCCATCACCCTCTGTGTGTTGTGATTATCAGTATCTGGCCCGGGTAGTCTTGTTTCATCTATAACCCTCTCCCATGATCCCTTCTAGGTTTTTCAATAGCAAATCTCAGACATTGTATAATTTCATTTGGAAACATTTCAGTATGTATGTAAGCACAGCTATAATACTATTATAACACCCAAAACCAAATAACAGTAATTCTTTAATACCATCAAATACCCAGTGTTGAAATTTCCTCAGTTGTTTCAACTTTAAAAATTGAGTTTGTTCCTAGCATAAGATTATATATTAGTGATGCTTTAATGAAAAAAAAATTGAGTTTGTTCAAAGCAGGATCCAAAATAGGGACCATCCTTAAGAACAGTTGGTATGTCCTGTCTCTTTTTTCTTTTTTTTTTTGTGCTGAAATGCAATTTATTTATTTTTTGAGAGCGCATCTCTCATATTTATTGATCAAATGGTTGTTAACAACAATAAAATTCAGTATAGGGGGTCAATGCTCAATGTACAATCATTAATCCATCTCAAGCCTAATTCTCGTCAGTCTCCAATCTTCTGAAGCATAACGAACAAGTTCTTAAGTGGTGAACGAATTCTTGCATAGTGAATAAATTCTTACATGGTGAACAGTACAAGGGCATTCATCACAGAAACTTTCGGTTTTGATCACGCATTATGAACTATAAACAATCAGGTCAAATATGAATATTCATTTGATTTTTTACTTGATTTATATGTTGATCCCACATTTCTCCCTTTATTATTATTATTATTTTTATTTTCAATAAAATGCTGAAGTGGTAGGTAGATGTAAGATAAAGGTAGAAAACATAGTTTAGTGCTCTAAGAGGGCAAATGTAGATGATCAGGTGTGTGCCTGTGGACTAAGTATTAATCCAAGCTAGACGAGGGCAGCAAAACATCCACGGATGCAGAAGATTTCTCTCAAAGCAGGGGGGGTGAGGTTCTGAGCCTCACCTCTGTTGATCCCCAATTTCTCACCTCATGGCCCCCCTGCGACTGTGCCTGTCTTAGGTTGTTCCTCCCTTGAGGAATCTTACCCGTCTCTGGCTAACCAGTCATCTCCCGGGGCCATACAGGGAAATGTAAAGTTGGTAAGTGAGAGAGAAGCAATATTGTTTGAAGAGGTTAGCTTTTTACTTCTTTGCAGATTTATGTCCTGTGGCTTCTATGCCCAGCATTTGTCTTGAGGCATCTTTACCACTTGGAAGAATTATGATACTCAGTAAATTCGATATGAGGCACGAATTCTATTTAAGGGTTGTAATTAGGAAGGAAGAGGAAAAGCTATAGAAGTAGCAGACAGAAGAAAACATGGGAAGATTGATTATTTCTTTGACATATCTTCTTGTAGAGTACCTTAAACATGTATAGGTTTTAAACTACTAATTAAATTGCACATACACATTAACATAATAGGAATACAGTTACATAGCCAAAGCAGATCTATACTTGCCAGTCATCTCCAGTGAAACCAAGAAAACCAGTTAGGCACCCTAGGCATTTGTGAAAATTTATCTATGATATGATGGATATTGTCCATCTGAACTTGAACAGTCTGAGAGAAATCAGACAAATTAAAACAGCCCATTCCTGGGAACTGTTCACATCCCATATGTTCTTTTAACAGTAGATAGTCTGTAGTTGTAAGATTTTGGAGCACTACAACTTGCACTTCTCCTAATTCTTGGTTGAGTTCCAACAGTATAGATCCAGTCAAATTTGTTGTTTTACTGTATGCACAGGCCAGCTTAGATATCTCCTTCTTCATTCCCATGGCAAGTCCAGGAACCGGTGGGATGAATGCAGCTACAACTGTAGCAGCGCCTGGATCTTTGTTTAGGTTTTTTGATGATCATCTTCTGGTATGAGTCTTCCAGAGAGTGCTGATGTTGGAAGTTCTTCTTCATATTGTATCTTAGTTCATTTTCTGGGTAGCCAAATTAGGCTTTGATCCTCTGTATAAACACAAACAGACCCTTTGCCCACACTTTGATATGCCCTTTATACTATTGTGTAGAACTCATTGGAAGTCACCACACAGGAACTGCTTTTTTTTTTTTAAGAGAAAGGAATATTATCAGAAAAATGTACCTCCATAGCCGATCATCTGACACCCTTTCAGTGAACAAAATTAAGGATATTTAAAGCATGCATTAATCGTTGATTTACAGTTAGTTTTATCCTATCAGGGAGTAATCCCCCTTTTCTTTCCTTCATTTTTTTTTGTTATCATTAATCTACACTTATATGAAGAACACTATGTCTACTAGGCTCTCCCCTATACCAGGACCCCCCCCCCAAACCCCCTACAGTCACCGTCCATCAGCATAGCAAAATGCCACAGAATCACCACTTGTCCTCTCTGTGCTTTAAGGCCCTCCCCTTTCTCCCACCCCCCCATTATGCATGCTAATCTTAATACCCCCCTTCTTCCCCCCCCCTTATCCCTCCCTACCCACCCATCCTCCCCAGTCCCTTTCCCTTTGGTACCTGTTAGTCCATTCTTGGGTTCTGTCATTCTGCTGCTGTTTTGTTCCTTCAGTTCTTCCTTTGTTCTTATACTCCACAGATGAGTGAAATCATTTGGTATTTCTCTTTCTCTGCTTGGCTTATTTCACTGAGCATAATACCCTCCAGCTCCATCCATGTTGCTACAGATGGTAGGATTTGCCCTCTTCTTATGGCTGAGTAATATTCCATTATGTATATGTACCACATCTTCTTTATCCATTCATCTACTGATGGACACTTAGGTTGCTTCCAATTCTTGGCTATTGTAAATAGTGCTGCGATAAACATAGGGGTGCATCTGTCTTTTTCAAACTTGATTGCTGCATTCTTAGGGTAAATTCCTAGGCGTGGAATTCCTGGGTCAAATGGTAAGTCTGTTTTGAGCATTTTGAGGAACCTCCATACTGCTTTCCACAATGGTTGAACTAATTTACATTCCCCCCAGCAGTGTAGGACATTCTTCATAGCCTCGCCAACATTTGTTGTTGTTTGTCTTTTGGATGGTAGCCATCCTTACTGGTGTGAGGTGATACCTCATTGTAGTTTTAATTTGCATTTCTCTGATAATTAGCAATGTGGAGCATCTTTTCATGTGTCTGTTGGCCATCTCTATTTCTTTTTTGGAGAACTGTCTGTTCAGTTCCTCTGCCCATTTTTAAATTGGATTATTTGTTTTTTGTTTGTTGAGGCGTGTGAGCTCTTTATAAATTTTGGACGTCAAGCCTTTATCGGATCTGTCATTTACAACTATATTCTCCCATACTGTAGGGTTCCTTTTTGTTCTATTGATGGTGTCTTTCGCTGTACAGAGCTTTTCAGCTTAATGTAGTCCCACTTGCTCATTTTTGCTGTTGTTTTCCTTGCCCGGGGAGATATGTTCAAGAAGAGGTCACTCATGTTTATGTCTAAGAGGTTTTTGCCTATGTTTTTTTCTAAGAGTTTTATGGTTTCATGACTTACATTCAGGTCTTTGATCCATTTTGAATTTACTTTTGTATATGGGGTTAGACAGTGGTCCAGTTTCATTCTCCTACATGTAGCTGTCCAGTTTTGCCAGCACCATCTGTTGAAGAGACTGTCATTTCGCCATTGTATGTCCATGGCTCCTTTATCGAATATTAATTGACCATGTATGTTTGGGTTAATGTCTGGAGTCTCTAGTCTGTTCCACTGGTCTGTGGCTCTGTTCTTGTGCCAGTACCAAATTGTCTTGATTACTATGGCTTTGTAGTAGAGCTTGAAGTTGGGGAGTGAGATCCTCCCTACTTTATTCTTCCTTCTCAGGATTGCTTTGGCTATTCGGGGTCTTTGGTGTTTCCATATGAATTTTTGAATTATTTGTTCCAGTTCATTGAAGAATGTTGCTGGTAATTTGATAGGGATTGCATCAAATGTGTATATTGCTTTGGGCAGGATGGCCATTTTGGCGATATTAATTCTTCCTAGCCATGAGCATGGGATGAGTTTCCATTTGTTAGTGTCCCCTTTAATTTCTCTTAAGAGTGACTTGTAGTTTTCAGGGTATAGGTCTTTCACTTCTTTGGTTAGGTTTATTCCTAGGTATTTTATTCTTTTTGATGCAGTTGTGAATGGAATTATTGTCCTGATTTCTCTTGCTATTGGTTCATTGTTAGTGTATGGGAAAGCTACAGTTTTCTGTGTGTTAATTTTGTATCCTGCAACTTTGCTGTATTCCGATATCAGTTCTAGTAGTTTTGGGGTGGAGTCTTTAGGGTTTTTTATGTACAATGGTTTCATTGATTTTTTCTATTGTTTTATTCTTCTCAATTTTATTTATTTCTTCTCTGATCTTTATTATGTCCCTCCTTCTGCTGACCTTAGGCCTCATTTGTTCTTTTTTTTCCAATTTCGATAATTGTGACATTAGACCATTCATTTGGGATTGTTCTACCTTTTTTAAATATGCCTGGATTGGTGTATACTTTCCTCTTAAGACTGCTTTTGCTGTATCCCACAGTAGTTGGGGCTTTGTGTTGTTGTCATTTGTTTCCATAAATTTCTGGATCTCTATTTTGATTTGGTCATTGATACATTGATTATTTAGGAGCATGTAGTTAAGCCTCCATGTGTTTGTGAGCCTTTTACTTTCTTTGTACAGTTTATTTCTAGTTTTATGCCTTTGTGGTCTGAAAAGTTGGTTGGTAGGATTTCAATCTTTTGGAATTTACTGAGGCTCTTTTTGTGGCCTAGTATGTGGTCTATTATGGAGAATGTTCCATGTGCACTTGAGAAGAATGTGTATCCTGTTGCTTTTGGATGTAGAGTTCTGTAGATGTTTTTAGGTCCATCTGTTCTAGTGTGTTGTTCAGTGCCTCTGTGTTCTTACTTACTTTCTGTCTGGTGGATCTGTCCTTTCGAGTGAGTGGTGTGTTGAAGTCTCCCAGAATGAATGCATTGCATTCTATTTCCTCCTTTAGTTCTGTTAGTATTTGTTTCAGATATGCTGGTGCTCCTGTATTGGGTGCATATATATTTATAATGGTTATACCCTCTTGTTGGACTGAGCCCTTTATCATTATGTAATGTTCTTCTTTATCTTTTGTTACTTTCTTTATTTTGAAGTCTATTTTGTCTGATACTAGTATTGCAACACCTGCTTTTTTCTCTCTGTTGTTTGCATGAAATATCTTTTTCCATCCCTTGACTTTATGTCTGTGCATGTCTTTGGGTTTGAGGTGTGTCTCTTGTAAGCAGCATATGGATGGATCTTGCTTTTTTATCCATTCTATTACTCTGTGTCTTTTGATTGGTGCATTCAGTCTATTTATATTTAGGGTGATTATTGAAAGGTGTGTACTTATTGCCATTGCAGGCTTTAAGTTTGTGGTTACCAAAGGTCCAGGGTTAGCTTCTTTACTATTTTACTGTCTAACTTAACTCACTTGTTGAGCTATTATAAACATGGTCTGATGATTCTTTATTTCTCTCCCTTCTTATTCCTCCTCCTCCCTTCTTCATATGTTGTGTGTTTTGTTCTGTGCTCTTTTTAGAAGTGCTCCCATCTAGAGCAGTCCCTGTAAGATGCCCTGTAGAGGTGTTTTGTGGGAGGAAAATTCCCTCAACTTTTGCTTGTCTGGGAATTGTTTAATCCGTCCTTCATATTTAAATGATAATCGTGCTGGAGATAGTAGTCTTGTTTCGAGGCCCTTCTGTTTCATTGCATTAAGTATATCATGCCATTCTCTTCTGGCCTGTTGGGTTTCTGTTGAGAAGTCTGATGATAGCCTGATGGGTTTTCTTTTGTAGGTGACCTTTTTTCTCTCTCTGGCTGCCTTTAATACTTTGTCCTTGTCTTTGATCTTTGCCATTTTAATTATTATGTGTCTTGGTGTTGCCCTCCTTGGATCCCTTGTCATGTGAGTTCTGTGTACCTCTGTGGTCTGAGAGGCCATTTCCTCCCCTACTTTGGGGAAGTTTTCAGCAATTATTTCTTCAAAGACACTTTCTATCCCTCTTTCTCTCTCTTCTTCTTCTGGTACCCCTATAATGCGGATATTGTTCCGTTTCAATTGGTCACTCAGCTCTCTTAGAATTCTTTAATTCCTGGAGATCCTTTTATCTCTCTGCATCAGCTTCTCTGCGTTCCTGTTCTCTGTTTTCTAGTCCATTAATGGTCTCTTGCATCTCGTCCATTCTGTTTTGAAGTCCTTCCAGAGCTTGTCTTATTTCTGTATTCTCCTTCCTTAGTTTTTGCATATTTCTGTGCAAGTCCATCAGCATGGTTATGGCTTTTCTTTTGAATTCTTTTTCAGAAAGACTGGTTAAATCTATCTCCCCAGGCTCCTTCTCAGGGGAAGATGTAGCAGATGCCGAAGTTGTTTGGGTTAGTCTTGTCTGGATCAAATTTTTTTGCATTTTCATGTTGATATGTACTATTTACTGTCAGCTGGGAGAGCCAAACTTTCCACTTGCTACTCGCCTTTCTTTACTGGGACAACTGCGACCCCTAGTGGCTTGTGTTGGGCAATTGCATGTAGACTGGGTCTTTGTGTCTTGCCGGGACGGTATGGAGGAAGCTCCCTTGCTGAGGGCGTGAGAGCCTTAGGCTGCTTCTCTGCTATGGCTGCGCCCTGGAGGGGTAATGGACAGGGGGTTGTTTGGCTGTTTACCTCCGTGAGGGGTCTCAGAGCTGTTGCCCAGGGGGTTAGTGCGCCCAGGTTTCCTGGGAATTTCCAGCTGCTGGACTGTGACCTGGATTGTTTCTGTCCAGCTGTTGCATCCCTGTCCCTTTAAGACTTTCAAAAAGCACTCGCTTTTCTTTGTCACAGGGGCATTAGTTTCGGGACCCGCTCAGAGGTCTTGCTGCCCTATTTCCCTAGTTTCCAGCCCTCCACGCATGTGGTGTGTCTGCGCTCTGGTGCAGATGGCTAGGGCTGGGTGTTTAGCAGTCCTGGGCTCCCTCTCCCTCCCTGCTCCGACTCCTCTCTTCCCGCTGGGAGCTGGGGTGAGAGGCGCTTGGGTCCTGCTGGGCTGGGGCTTGTATCTTACCCCTTTTACCAGGCACTGGGCTCTCGCACGTGTGGATGTAGTTTGGCTGTTGTCCTGTGTCTTCTGGTCTCTCTTTTAGGATTAGTTGTATTTGTTGCATTTTCAAAAATATATGTTTTTGGGAGGAGGTTCCCACTGTCCTACTCACGTCGCCATCTTGGCCCTGCCTCTGTGTTATGCTTTTTTGTGGTGATTTTGTTTTGCCTTTTTAAGGAGCATTTCAGAATGGTGGCATGTACCTCCAGGTACAGAATGTCTGGTTGTCTTTTGGGATCTTAGGACCATCGATCATCATTTTCTAGATTTCATCATTCATTAGGGTTTGTAAAATAGAAATTTATTAGCTGGAATGCTTCTACAAAGAAAAATTCTCCTTGTATATTTTGCCATTCTAAGGTTTACTTTGTGTGGGAAATGGAGAATAAATGCTTGATACCTTTCCCTTTAGTAGTTTTCAAAATAATGACTTGGTTGCCTAGAATCCTTCAAAGGTCTCCAATCAGGTTTCTTTTGTTCTTTGTGTATCATCAAGAACAAACAGATTTATATGTATTTTACTTCATTGTAGTTATTCTTACTTGATTGTATTAGTTTACTATGGCTGCTCTAGCATAGTAGCACAAACTGGATGTTTTAAAACAATAAAAATGTATTCTCTCACAATCGAGTCCAGAGTTCAAAATCATTATCATTGGACTGAAATCAGATATCAGCAGGGCTGTGCTCCTTCCGGTGGCTCTAGAGGAGCATCCATTCCCTGCCTCCTCCAGCGTTGGGTGGCTGCTGGTATTCCATGGCTATATCATTCCAATCTCTGGTTCTGTTGTCACATTGCAATTGTCCTCTGTGTTTGTGTCAAAACCCTTGTTTCTTTCTTATAAAGTTATATGTGATTACCTTTAGGGTCCAGTGGATAATCCAGGATAAATTCCTCAAAATCTTTCATTTATTCACGTCTTTTGCTGTATAAGGTAATACAGGATCTGGTGATTAGGAAGAGAATATATCTGGAAGAGGGTAGGGCGGTTCAGCCTACCACACCGATGTTTAAAATATCCCACTTTGCATCAGGGTGCCCTTTTTGTTTTTTTTTTTTTGAGAGGGCATCTCTCATATTTATTGATCAAATGGTTGTTAACAACAATAAAATTCAGTATAGGGGGGGTCAATGCTCAATGTACAATCATTAATCCATCTCAAGCCTAATTCTCATCAGTCTCCAGTCTTCTGAAGCATAACGAACAAGTTCTTACATGGTGAACGAATTCTTACATAGTGAATAAATTCTTACATGGTGAACAGTACAAGGGCATTCATCACAGAAACTTTCGGTTTTGATCATGCATTATGAACTATAAACAATCAGGTCAAATATGAATATTCATTTGATTTTTATACTTGATTTATATGTTGATCCCACATTTCTCCCTTTATTATTATTATTATTTTTATTTTTAATAAAATGCTGAAGTGGTAGGTAGATGCAAGATAAAGGTAGAAAACATAGTTTAGCGCTGTAAGAGGGCAAATGTAGATGATCAGGTATGTGCCTATGGACTAAGTATTAATCCAAGCTAGACAAGGGCAGCAAAACATCCATGGATGCAGAAGATTTCTCTCAAAGCAGGGGGGGTGAGGTTCTGAGCCTCACCTCTGTTGATCCCCAATTTCTCACCTCATGGCCCCCCTGCGACTGTGCCTGTCTTAGGTTGTTCCTCCCTTGAGGAATCTTACCCATCTCTGGCTAACCAGTCATCTTCCGGGGCCATACAGGGAAATGTAAAGTTGGTAAGTGAGAGAGAAGCCATATTGTTTGAAAAGGTTAGCTTTTTACTTCTTTGCAGATTTATGTCCTGTGGCCTCTATGCCCAGCACTTGTCTTGAGGTATCTTTACCACCTGGAGGAATTATGATACTCAGTAAATTCGATATGAGGCACGAATTCTATTTAAGGGTTGTAATTAGGAAGGAAGAAGAAAAGCTGTAGAGGTAGCATATGGAAGAAAACATGGGAGGATTGATTATTTCTTTGACATATCTTCTTGTAGAGTACCTTAAGCATGTATAGGTTTTAAACTACCAACTGATTTGCGCTCACATATTAACATAATAGGAATACGGTGACATAAATAAAGCAAATCTATAATTACCATCCATCTCCAGTGAAGCCAAGAAAACCATTTAGGCACCCTAGGCATTTGTGAAAATTTGTCTATGATATGATGGATATTGTCCAACTGTATTTGAACAGTCTGAGAGAAATCAGACAAATTAAAGAAGCCCATTTCTGGGATCTGTTCACATCCCATATGTTCTTTTAACCGTTGATAGTCTGTAGTGATAAGATTTTGGAGTGCTACAACTTGCACCCCTCCCAACTCCTGGTTGAGTTCCAACAGTACAGATCCGGTCAAATTCGTTGTCTCACTGTATGCACATGCCAACCTAGACATCTCCCTCCTCATTCCAATGGCAAGTCCAGGAGACGGTGGGGTGGATGCAGCCACAACCGCAGCATCACCCAGATCCCTGTGGAGGCTTTTTGATGATCATCCCCCGGCAAGAGTCCTCCAGAGAGTGCTGATGCTGGAAGCTCCTCCTCATATCGTATCTTAGTTCATTTTCTGGGTATCCAAGCTAGGCCTTGATCTTCTGTTAGTCCATTTTTGGGTTCTGTAATTCCGCTGCTGTTTTGTTCCTTCAGTTTTTCCTTTGTTCTTATACTCCTCAGATGAGTGAAATCATTTGGTATTTCTCTTTCTCCGCTTGGCTTATTTCACTGAACATAATACTCTCCAGCTCCATCCATGTTGCTGGAAATGGTTGGATTTTTCCACTTCTTATGGCTGAGTAGTATTCCATTGTGTATATGTACCACATCTTCTTTATCCATTCATCTACAGATGGACATTTAGGTTGCTTCCAATTCTTGGCTATTGTAAATAGTGCTGCGATAAACATAGGGGTGCATCTGTCTTTCTCAAACTTGATTGCTGGGTTCTTAGGGTAAATTCCTAGGAGTGGAATTCCTGGGTCAAATGGTAGGTCTGTTTTGAGCATTTTGATGAACCTCCAAACTGCTTTCCACAATGGTTGAACTAATTTACATTCCCACCAGCAGTGTAGGAGGGTTCCCCTTTCTCCACAGCCTCGCCAACATTTGTTGTTGTTTGTCTTTTGGATGGCAGCTATCCTTACTGGTGTGAGGTGATACCTCATTGTAGTTTTAATTTGCATTTCTCTGATAATTAGCGATGTGGAGAACCTTTTCATGTGTCTCTTGGCCATCTGTATTTCATTTTTAGAGAACTGTCTGTTCAGTTCCTCTGCCCATTTTTTAATTGGGTTATTTGTTTTTTGTTTGTTGAGGCGTGTGAGCTCTTTATATATTCTGGATGTCAAGCCTTTATCGGATCTGTCATTTTCAAATATTTTCTCCCATACTGTAGGGTTCCTTTTTGTTCTATTGATGGTGTCTTTCGCTGTACAGAAGCTTTTCAGCTTGATGTAGTCCCACTTGCTCATTTTTGCTGTTGTTTTCCTTGCCCGGGGAGATATGTTCAAGAAGAGGTCACTCATGTTTATGTCTAAGAGGTTTTTGCCTATGTTTTTTTCCAAGAGTTTAATGGTTTCATGACTTACATTCAGGTCTTTGATCCATTTTGAATTTACTTTTGTATATGGGGTTAGACAGTGGTCCAGTTTCATTCTCCTACATGTAGCTGTCCAGTTTTGCCAGCACCATCTGTTGAAGAGACTGTCATTTTGCCATTGTATGTCCATGGTTCCTTTATCAAATATTAATTGACCATATATGTTTGGGTTAATGTCTGGAGTCTCTATTCTGTTCCACTGGTCTGTGGCTCTGTTCTTGTGCTAGTACCAAATTGTCTTGATTACTATGGCTTTGTAGTAGAGCTTGAAGTTGGGGAGTGAGATCCCCCCTACTTTATTCTTCCTTCTCAGGATTGCTTTGGCTATTCGGGGTCTTTGGTGTTTCCATATGAATTTTTGAATTATTTATTCCAGTTCATTGAAGAATGTTGCTGGTAATTTGATAGGGATTGCATCAAATGTGTATATTGCTTTGGGCAGGATGGCCATTTTGGCGATATTAATTCTTCCTAGCCATGAGCATGGGATGAGTTTCCATTTGTTAGTGTCCCCTTTAATTTCTCTTAAGAGTGACTTGTAGTTTTCAGAGTATAAGTCTTTCGCTTCTTTGGTTAGGTTTATTCCTAGGTATTTTATTCTTTTTGATGCAATGGTGAATGGAATTGTTTTCCTGACTTCTCTTTCTATTGATTCATTGTTAGTGTATAGGAAAGCTGCAGTTTTCTGTGTGTTAATTTTTTATCCTGCAACTTTGCTGTATTCCGATATCAGTTCTAGTAGTTTTGGAGTGGAGTCTTTAGGGTTTTTCATGTACAGTATCATATCATCTGCAGATAGTGACAGTTTAACTTCTTCTTTACCAATCTGGATTCCTTGTATATCTTTGTTTTGTCTGATTGCCGTGGCTAGACCTCCAGTACTATGTTAAATAACAGTGGGGAGAGTGGGCATCCCTGTCTTGTTTCTGATATCAGAGGAAATGCTTTCAGCTTCTCGCTGTTCAGTATAATGCTGGCTGTGGGTTTATCATATATGGCCTTTATTATGTTGAGGTACTTGCCCTCTATTCCCATTTTGCTGAGAATTTTTATCATGAATGGATGTTGAATTTTGTCAAATGCTTTTTCAGCATCTATGGAGATGATCATGTGGTTTTTGTCTTTCTTTTTGTTGATGTGGTGGATGATGTTGATGGATTTTCGAATGTTGTACCATCCTTGCGTCCCTGGGATGAATCCCACTTGGTCATGGTGTATGATCCTTTTGATACTGTTAAATTCTGTTTGCTAATATTTTATTGAGTATTTTTGCATCTACGTTCATCAAGGATATTGGTCTGTAATTTTCTTTTTTGGTGGGGTCTTTGCCTGGTTTTGGTATTAGGGTGATGTTGGCTTCATTGAATGAGTTTGGGAGTGTTCCCTCTTCTTCTATTTTTTGGAACGCTTTAAGGAGAATGGGTATTATGTCTTCTCTGTGTGTCTGATAAAATTCCGAGGTAAATCCGTCCGGCCCCGGGGTTTTGTTCTTGGGTAGTTTTTTGATTACTGTTTCAATTTCTTTGCTCGTAATTGGTTTGTTTAACTTCTGTGTTTCTTTCTTGGTCAGTCTTGGGAGGTTGTATTTTTCTAGGAAGTTGTCCATTTATTCTAGGTTTTCCAGCTTGTTGGCATGTAGGTTTTCATAATAGTCTTTGATAATTCTTTGTATTTCTGTGGTGTCTGTCGTGATTTTTCCATTCTCATTTCTGATTATGTTGATTTGCGTTGATTCTCTTTTTCTCTTAATAAGTTTGGCTAGAGGCTTATCTATTTTGTTTATTCTCTCAAAGAACCAGCTCTTGGTTTTGTTGACTTTTGCTATTGTTTTATTCTTCTCGATTTTGTTTATTTCTTCTCTGATCTTTATTATGTCCCTCCTCTGCTGACTTTAGGCCTCATTTGTTCTTCTTTTTCCAGTTTCGATAATTGTGATGTTAGACTATTCATTGGGGATTGTTCTTCCTTCTTCAAGTGTACCTGGATTGCTATATACTTTCCTCTTAAGACTGCTTTCGCTGTGTCCCACAGAAGTTTGGGCTTAGTGTTGTTGTTGTCATTTGTTTCTATATATTCCTTGATCTCTATTTTGATTTGTTCATTGATCCATTGATTATTTAGTAGCATGTTGTTAAGCCTCCATGTGTTTGTGAGCCTTTTTGTTTTCTTTGTAGAATTTATTTCTAGTTTTATACCTTTGTGGTCTGAAAAATTGGTTGGTAGAATTTCAATATTTTGGAATTTACTGAGGCTCTTTTTGTGAGCTAGTATGTGGTCTATTCTGGAGAATGTTCCATGTGCACTTGAGAAGAATGTATATCCTGTTGCTTTTGGATGTAGAGTTCTATAGATGTCAATTAGGTCCATCTGTTCTAGTGTGTTGTTCAGTGCCTGTGTGTCCTTACTTATTTTCTGCCTGGTGGATCTATCCTTTGGGGTGAGTGGTGTGTTGAAGTCTCCTAAAATGAATGCATTGCAGTCTATTTCCCTCTTTAGTTCTGTTAGTATTTGCTTCACATATGCTGGTGCTCCTGTATTGGGTGCATATATATTTAGAATGGTTTTATCCTCTTGTTGGACTGAGCCCTTTATCATTATGTAGTATCCTTCCTTATCTCTTGTTACTTTCTTTGTTTTGAAGTCTATTTTGTCTGATATTTGTACTGCAACCCCTGCTTTCTTCTCACTGTTGTTTCCCTGAAATATGTTTGTCCATTCCTTGGCTTTTAGTCTATGCTTGTCTTTGGGTTTAAGGTGAGTTTCTTGTTAGCAGCATGTAGATGGGTCTTGCTTTTTTTATCCATTCTATTACTCTGTGTCTTTTGATTGGTGCATTAAGTCCATTTACATTTAGGGTGACTATTGAGAGATATGTACTTATTGCCATTGCAGGCTTTAGATTCGTGGTTACCAAAGGTTCAAGGTTAGCTTCTTTAGTATCTTACTGCCTAACTTAGCTCGCTTATTGAGCTGTTATATACACTGTCTGGAGATTCTTTTCTTCTCTCCCTTCTTATTCCTCCTCCTCCATTCTTCATATGTTGTGTGTTTTGTTCTGTGCTCTTTTTAGGAGTGCTCCCATCTAGAGCAGTCCCTGTAGGATGCCCTGTAGAGGTGGTTTGTGGGAAGCAAATTCCCTCAGCTTTTGTTTGTCTGGGAATTGTTTAATCCCGCCATCATATTTAAATGATAGTCGTGCTGGATACAGTATCCTTGGTTCAAGGCCCTTCTGTTTCATTGCATTAAGTATATCATGCCATTCTCTTCTGGCCTGTAGGGTTTCTGTCGAGAAGTCTGATGTTAGCCTGATGGGTTTTCCTTTATAGGTGACCTTTTTCTCTCTAGCTGCCTTTAAAACTCTTGTCCTTGATCCTTGCCATTTTAATTACTATGTGTCTTGGTGTTGTCCTCCTTGGATCCTTTCTGTTGGGAGTTCTGTGTAATTCCATGGTCTGTTCGATTATTTCCTCCCCCAGTTTGGGGAAGTTTTCAGCAATTATTTCTTCAAAGAGACTTTCTATCCCTTTTCCTCTTTCTTCTTCTTCTGGTACCCTTATAATACGAATATTATTCCTTTTGGCTTGGTCACATAGTTCTCTTAGTGTTGTTTCATTCCTGGAGATCCTTTTATCTCTCTCTATGTCAGCTTCTATACGTTCCTGTTCTCTGGCTTCTATTCCTTCAATGGCCTCTTGCATCTTATCCATTCTGCTTATAAATCCTTCCAGGGATTGTTTCACTTCTGTGATCTCCTTCCTGACATCTGTGATCTCCCTCCAGACTTCATCCCATTGCTCTTGCATTTTTACTCTGCATCTCATTCCATTGCTCTTGCATTTTTCTCTGCATCTCTGTCAGCATGTTCATGATTTTTATTTTGAATTCCTTTTCAGGAGGACTGGTTAGGTCTGTCTCCTTCTCAGGTGTTGTCTCTGTGATCTTTGTCTGCCTGTAGTTTTGCCTTTTCATGGTGATAGAGATAGTTTGCAGTGCTGGTATGAGTGACCGCTGGAAGAGCTTCCCTTCTTGTTGGTTTGTGGCCTTCCTCTCCCCCTTCGCAAGATGCTGGGTTCTTGCAGGTGTGGATGTGGTCTGGATGTTGTCTTGTGTCCTCTGGTCTCTATTTTAGGAAGAGTTTTCTTTGTTATATTTTCATAGCTCTATGTGTTTTTGGGAGGAGATTTCCCCTGCTCTACTCATGCCGCCATCCTGGCTCCTCCCCCAGTGTGCCCTTTTAAGTTGACTGGTAAATCCTTTGATTACAATCTCAGTGGATGCTAAGATGTTCCAGGTTTAGCTTGTATACTTCCTCTTTTTTTCCAGGGAGCTCTTGTTCCTTTTAATGGGAAATGGTATTTAGCGACCACATTCTTGGAGTGAGTGTAGCATCTATTTTTCTTAGCAATTTTTCTGAAATTACTTATAATTTACCCTGTTTCCTTAAACAGAATACACTGGACATTATTAAAATTTTATTAATGACTTAAGTATTGTGAACATTAGTTTTGGGACTGAGCTGTAAGCTGGTGACTTCCCCAGTGCCACTGATTCTTTTAAAAATTAGATTTATATTAATATTAAGTGGTACTGAATTCCAGTTCAGTTCTAGTCATTGTTTTATTTTTGTTTACCTGTGACGCAGTCGTGCTTGATGTTGGTGGGGTCTGTTTGTCACCTATAGTTAAGTCAGATGGGAAGGGAAGTCTGCTCCTCAACTAAACATTCAGCTGTGTGGGTTTTTGTTTCTGTTAAGCTTGAAGACTTTTTTAAAGGGGGTGCAAACATGGTAGTGGTGTGTGGAGGGGTATTTGCGTTTTGCTGATGGTCAGCATTGCCAGACCTCTGGTTATAGCTTTAGTAAAGGTACTTATTTATTTTAATTTGAAAACCATTTAAAGTTTAACAATAGTATTTTTAGAAGGCACCGAAGGTGTCGCGGCTCAGGCGGCCCCCTCCGCAGCCGGCGTGGGCCCCGCGGACTCCGAGGTGGAGGAAGTATTTGATGATGCATCTCCTGGAAAGCAAAAAGAAATCCAAGAGCCAGATCCTACTTATGAAGAAAAAATGCAAACTGACCGAGCAAATAGGTTTGAGTATTTATTAAAGCAAACAGAGCTGTTTGCACATTTCATTCAGCCTGCTGCTCAGAAGACTCCAACCTCACCTTTGAAAATGAAACCAGGGTGCCCACCAATAAAAAAGGATGAGAAACAGAACTTGCTTTCAGTAGGCCACTACCGACACCGTAGAACAGAGCAAGAGGAGGATGAAGAAGTATTAACAGAAAGCTCCAAAGCAACCAACGTTTGCACTGATTTGAAGACTCTCCATCATATGTAAAATGGGGTAAACTGAGAGATTATCAGGTTCGAGGATTAAATTGGCTCATTTCTTTGTATGAGAATGGCATCAGTGGTATCCTTGCAGATGAAATGGGTCTGGGAAAGACTCTTCAAACAATATCTCTTCTTGGGTATATGAAACACTATAGAAACATTCCTGGTCCTCATATGGTTTTGGTTCCTAAATCTACATTACACAACTGGATGAGTGAATTCAAGAGATGGGTACCAACACTTAGGTCTGTTTGTTTGATAGGAGATAAAGAACAAAGAGCTGCTTTTGTCAGGGATGTTTTATTACCAGGAGAATGGGATGTATGTGTAACATCTTATGAAATGCTTATAAAAGAGAAGTCTGTCTTCAAAAAATTTAATTGGAGGTACTTACTTATAGATGAAGCTCACAGGATCAAAACTGAAAAGTCTAAGTTATCAGAAATAGTGAGGGAATTCAAGACTACCAATCAATTATTATTAACTGGAACACCTCTTCAAAACAACTTGCATGAGCTCTGGTCACTTCTTAATTTTTTGTTGCCAAATGTCTTTAATTCAGCTGATGACTTTGATTCCTGGTTTGATACAAATAATTGCCTTGGGGATCAAAAGCTAGTTGAAAGGCTTCATATGGTATTGCACCGATTCCTCCTTCGAAGAATTAAAGCTGATACTGAAAAGAGTTTGCCTCCAAAGAAGGAAGTAAAAATCTATGTGGGTCTCAGCAAAATGCAGAGGGAATGGTATACTCGGATATTAATGAAGGATATAGATATACTAAACTCTGCAGGGAAGATGGACAAAATGAGGTTATTGAACATCCTGTTGCAGTTGAGGAAATGCTGTAGTCATCCATATCTCTTTGATGGAGCTGAACCTGGTCCACCTTATACCACAGATATGCATCTACTTACCAACAGTGGCAAAACGGTGGTATTAGACAAACTGCTCCCTAAATTAAAAGAACAAGGTTCATGAGTACTAATCTTCAGTCAAATGACAAGGGTGTTGGATATTCTGGAAGATTATTGTGTGTGAAGAAATTATGAGTATTGCAGATTAGATGGGCAGGCACCCCATGATGAGAGACAAGAGTCCATCAATGCATACAATGAACCAAAGAGCACAAAGTTTGTGTTCATGTTAAGCATGCGTGCTGGTGGTCTTGGCATCAGTCTTGCTACCGCTGATGTAGTAATTTTGTATGATTCAGATTGGAATCCCCAAGTAGATCTCCAGGCTATGGACCGAGCACATAGAATTGGACAAACCAAGACAGTCAGAGTGTTCTGCTTTATAACTGATAACACTGTAGAAGGAAGAATAGTGGAACGTGCTGAGATGAAACTCAGACTGGATTCAATAGTCATTCAACAAGGAAGACTTGTGGATCAGAATCTGAACAAAATTGGCAAAGATGAAATGCTTCAAATGATCAGACATGGGGCAACGCATGTATTTGCTTCAAAGGAAAGTGAGATTACTGATGAAGATATTGATGGTATTTTGGAAAGAGATGCAAAGAAGACTGCAGAGATGAATGAAAAAACTCTCCAAGATGGGTGAAAGTTCACTTAGAAACTTTACAATGGATACAGAATCGAGTGTTTATAACTTTGAAGGAGAAGATTATAGAGAAAAACAAAAGATTGCTTTCACAGAGTGGATTGAACCACCTAAAAGAGAAAGAAAAGCCAACTATGCTGTTGATGCCTATTTCAGGGAAGCTCTTCATGTCAGTGAACCTAAAGCACCAAAGGCTCCTTGACCTCCTAAACAACCCAATGTTCAGGATTTCCAGTTTTTTCTTCCACGTTTATTTGAATTACTGGAAAAAGAAATTCTGTATTACAGAAAAACTATTGGGTACAAGGTGCCTCGAAATCCTGACCTACCAAATGCAGCACAAGCACAAAAAGAAGAACAGCTTAAAATTGATGAAGCTGAACCCCTAAATGATGGAGAATTAGAAGAAAAAGAGAAGCTTCTAACACAGGGATTTACCAATTGGAATAAGAGAGATTTTAACCAGTTTATCAAAGCTAATGAGAAGTGGGGTCATGATGATATTGAAAATATAGCAAGAGAAGTAGAAGGAAAAACTCCAGAAGAAGTTATTGAATACTCAGCTGTGTTCTGGGAAAGATGCAATGAACTCCAAGACATAGAGAAGATTATGGCTCAGAATGAAAGGGGAGAGGCAAGAATTCAAAGAAGAATTAGTATCAAAAAAGCACTTGACACAAAGATTGGACGGTACAAAGCACCTTTCCATCAGCTGAGAATATCAGATGGTACTAACAAAGGAAAAACCTATACTGAGGAAGAGGATTGTTTTCTGATCTGTATGCTGCACAAACTTGGATTTGACAAAGAAAATGTTTATGATGAATTATGACAGTGTATTTGCAACTCTCCACAGTTCAGATTTGACTGGTTTCTTAAGTCCAGAACAGCAGTGGAGCTCCAGAGGAGATGTAACACCTTAATTACCTTGATTGAAAGAGAAAACATGGAACTAGAAGAAAAAGAGAAAGCAGAGAAAAAAAAAGAGGACCAAAGCCTTCAACTCAGAAACGTAAAATGGATGGAGCACCTGATGGTAGAGGAAGGAAAAAAAGCTGAAACTATGAATACATATTTGTTTTGTAATCACTAACTTTAAACTAGTAGTTCTTTAATTTACGGGTCTTCATAAGATGTACTGTTCAATGCTCAATTATGTCATTCAGAGACATCAGGTTCATCTGTTTACTGAGCTAGATGTAGTTTCACTTTTTTAAATGCAACAGCCGTGGTGAAATTTTATCATTAACACTTGAAGTAATAAAACAGGCTTCACTTATTTAAAAAAATTTACATATGTGAGAATTTACTAATTTTAAGTATATAGATCCATGAATTTTTACTGACTGACACTTTTCTGTAAGTGTTACAGAGTGTTTTACTCCCAAGTTCTTTCATTAGCCCATTTGAGGTTATACCCCTCTCTGACTTTTGGGTAAGTGCTAATCTGCTTTCTGTCACTATAGTTTTGCCTTTCCTAGAATTTCATGGAAGTAGAATCATACTACTTGTGTCTGGTTTGTTTTACTTAGTGTGATGCTCTTGAGATATATTTATATTGTTGTATTAATTTATTCCTTTTTGTTGCTGTATAGCATTCCATTTTATGGATACACTATTATTTGTCTATTTATGTTGGGTACCTCGGTAATTTCCAGTTTTGGCCATTATAAGTAAAGCTGCTGTGAGCATTTGTGTACAAATCTTTGTGTAGAAATGTTTTCATTTGTAGAATTGCTGGATTGTATGGTAAGTGTGTGTTTATAAGAAGCAGCCAAACTGTTTTCCAATGTGGTTGTGCTATTTTGTACTTCCATCAGCAGCATTACCAATACTTGGTAAATTCAAACACAAAAATAAGGATTAAATTAAACTTCACTGATAGTGAATTCTTCAGAGTCCCAAGCCAGATCCTAAAGTGGCATGATGTAGTTCTGCTTATGAATGGCAATACAGTTAGGCAGAAAACTGAATTCTTCCTTAAGTAAGCCCGATTGTTAAATTTTCAATAGCCTTCTTTGTCTTGTAAGTGTAGAACTAAGATATTTAAATACACAAGAAGTTGGAAAGTATATTTGCTAATCAGTCTAATTATAGTCATGCTTTTGCACCTGGCTTGGCATGGTGTTTGAAATACTTAGGATGTAGAATAATAGCAGTTTGTACAAATTGGATAGAGAACAGTCCATTTTCATCCATGCATATTTATGTCAGCTGTTGAACACCAGCTTTTGACATTTATAATGGGACTGAATGTAATCAGAAATTGAGGTGATTTGAAAATTGCTGGCAAAATGCATGTAATAGTGGTGGCTGAACTTTATATTTTGATGAGTATTAAAAAATGTCTGCAGTTTGTTTCAGCTGTGTATTTGGCTTACTTCTGAAGTTATCCTTTTTTGGCAATTATTTGAGACTTGTTCTAATGATTTACTGTGTCAGTATATATTCTGTGTGGGAATACAGCCTGGAAATAGTTTATACTGCATTATTTATCTGCTGAGCATTCACTGAAACCCCCATTCTTTTCTGCACAGTTACTTCTCCTGTATTTTCTACTTTTTCTCAAAGCTTTGTTATCACCTATTGGTCTTGATAAGTACTTGAACACAATTTCTGGAACATTTTAAAAAGAATAGAGTATTAAGTAGTGGTTATGAGCATTTTAGGAAGTAAGGTGATTTTGTAGTTATCACAAGGAAGAATCTCTAGACAAGTCGAGCCAAATGAACAGTTCCTTTTTTTTAGAAGAATTTTGGGGCCTAAAAACTATTAAATTCTGAAGCTGTAAATAGTAACTATCCTTTTAGTGACTATTGTATGTGGGTTGCTTTTATATGATGGTATCTCTAATCTTCAAAGCATGTGATATTCTGCAAGATGGGTGTTGTTTTTATTTTAATGAAATTTTGGAAAGATTAAACTATTGCCTCTAGTTCACGTAATGAACACTTGGGTTTGTGTTGAAGCACAAGTTTCTCTGATTCAAATTTTTGATACCTTGTTAAAATTCAAAGATAAGCTATTTGACTACAAGAAATCATGGATAAGATGAAGAAACATGATTTGGTACTAAGGAAGGTTGGAATGAATTTGTAACTAATAGAGCAGTCTAATGTATCAACCTCCACTGAGATCTCAGGTGATCTACCAAAAGGCTTTATCTTTAGTTTTAACTTAAAACTTTGTTAAAAAACAAGACAAAACCCTGCAACATAGCTAAAACTGCACCAGGTATAAGTTGGAGGAGCCTTGGCATAATTGAAGTTTAAGTGAGAAGGATTTAAAGATGTTAGATTTTGTTAATTGTGTGGGCTAACAATGGTGGTGTGGGGTAGTGGCCAAAAGAACTAGGGTACGTTTACAGTACACATCAATAAATAGTACGGCCCTCAGAAAAAATGTTTCTACTAGACAATATGATACTGTCAGTGTCGTGTTTTATGTAGAGTTTTGATTAATTGTTGTGTTTGGGAACAGCAGCTGAGATAATGAAGGATTTAAGAATTATTAAAGGGTTAGGTGGTGTTTCATCTGGAGAAGAAAGGAGCCAGCAAGTGTGAGATACCAGATAATAGAAGTTTTCCTCTTTAATTCTGTAGGGCAGAACTAAGATCTGTAGTTGATTTATGGTCATGCTATTAAAAACAGGTATTTCTTTTTTTTTTAAATTAAGCTAACATTGATATACACTCTGATGAAGGTTTCACAAGAAAAACAATGTGTTTACTACATTCACCCATATTTTTGAGTCCTTTCCATACCCCACTGCAGTCACTGTCCGTCAGTGTAGTAAGATGCCACAGAATCACTACTTGTCTACTCTGTGCTATACTGTCTTCCCTGTGACCTCCCACACACCATTAAGAACAGGTATTTCTAACAGATGACCAGTTATCCAAGGGAAAAGGGGAGGATAATCTAACATCTGTGATTGGAGGGATTGGCTGCCACGTGAGGCAGTGAACTGAGTTACTAGATTTATGTTTATGTGGAAGGCAAATGATCACCTATATGTGCTATTGTAGGAATGGATTCCTGCATGAATTAAGAATTGGTGATTTGCAAACTTTTTGACCTCTCTCCACACTAAGAAACATGTTTTTCATTGCAACTAAGTATAAATCTGAGAGTGTATGAAATATAAACTTCATGAAATAATGTATACCCATATTACATGCATTGCCAATATTTTGTTATATTTCATTATTTTTAAAAAGCTGATTGCTCATCACTGAATTGATTTAACTATTCACTAATGGATTGAGACTCAATTTGAAATATACTGAATTTAGAATAATCTCTAAAATTGTGGCAACACTATGATCCTATTATTGTTCCTACTCAATAATATAGAAATTAGACCCAGAAAATTCCACATTTTAAATGTCTGAAGGTTATTAATTTTGATGATAAACATCTCTAGGGAGGTTGAAATGAGAAAATATTCTTGTATCCTTTGAATCTTTCCACCTCTGCCCCTGTCACTCCTGCTGTCCCTTTAACTCTTCCCTAAATCAGTTTTTTTCCATTGTTTCTTCTCCTTAATTTTACTTTTAGCCTTTTGAAGAATCTCTTCTTAAATAGTTTTTCATTATCTCATTCCCCACCCCGAATTAACATTTGGTGGCAGTTGTTCTTTCACTTAATGTTTTTCCTGAATTCATAATAACATCTTCTGACAGTTTTACATAAACTCGTAATCATTTACATAAGGAATAATTGGCTTTCTTATTTGATACCCATCGTCTTAAGGGAGTTATCTTTTATCTGAAATATTATGACACATGATTAATTTAAGAGAATTGCAAAAAAGAGAAAAAGTAAAGTAAAAGACAAAATAAGGTTTTCATTTTGACTCACAGAAGGAAGGCCAAGAAGTTGTTCTGTGTAAACTTCTTAACCAGATGTTACTCTGTCTTAGAACTGGTTTATGTGAGTTAAATGGACAAAGCAAAAGCCTGCAGTTTCTTAAAGTTGCTAAAAGTCAGATGTTTTGGGGATTATATACAGTGAAATGGAATTATGTAAAGGGAAATGACAATTTTTTGTACTAAAGAATTATAATTATCTTTAGTTCCGAAATGCCATATCTATTTGCAAAGTGATTGGTAATGTTAACTGAATTACCTGCAGCGGGCTGCTGTTTGATTATTTTCTAGATTAGTAATCCCTGCCGCTCCACCCATTTTACTCTCTCTTCTTCCTCTGTAAGGCATGCTAAGTAATTGTGAATTTATTTAAATATTAGCCTAAACAAAGCACAATTATGAGTTGCTGTACAGCAAGTAATATTTTTAGTTATTCCTAAAAACTGAACATGATGAGTTTTTAGAGTACCAGGTGAAGGCAATAGCTAGCTGGAAGGACCTTCTTGAAATAGAAAAAGATACTGCTTTTTAGGGAATTTATTTGTTTTAGATTATTGCTTGTCCTGAGAAAATGTAATTAAAAAAATAATTAGGGTGTTAAGACTATTGAAGTTAATTATATGCACTTTTTATGACCAGAGACTTTGAGATGGAGCAATAAGATAACATCACTAGAACTAAAAAACAGAAGTACTTCATTGTCTTTAATTGAAATCTAATCAGCGTAATTTATCCTTTTACTTACCCTTTGATTCAGAGAGGCAGCCACTCTGAATATAATTTAGCATATTCTTTCCAGTCTGTTTTTTCTATGTACTTTTTTACATAGCTCATGTTATGTTGTATATAGTTTTGTATCTTGTTTTGTTTAATATAATTTTTCTGATTTCATATTATTTCATTGGATGGACATATTTCTCATACTTAATACTTTATTTTAAAACCCAGTGATACACAAGTAAGATTTCTGAGTTTCAGAAACTGTTCAGATTCTTTTGTTTTACTGGAGTTGGTGTTCTGTTGGTTTGGGGTTTTGTTTTTGTTTTTGTTTTTGCTTGAAATAGTTTTTTTTTTTTTCATGTATCTTGAGCATCTTTAAATAAAAAGATTAGGGTTGTAGTAATATTTGACTAGACTGTTTTTTTCTTCTCCCAGTGCTCCCGTGTTTTATCAAATTTAGTACAATGTTAGAGGAATGTGATAGTGGGATATAGCTTGGGGCTTCAAAATATTTTAAAGTTAATACATATTCTTCCATTTATATCAAAATTAGAGGAGATATATCCAAGAATTGAGTCTTATTTACCATAATATTCTCTTTCCTTTCTTTCTATATTGTTGCTTAATTCAGACATTTTGAATAAATGATGTAGTGATTTTTCCCTTTGGATGTCCAGCATTAAAGGTAGCCATTGCATAAGATAGTTTTCCCTTTTTTCTTATTACTAGGATGAAGGTAACTATACGAAGGTTTGGAATGGTTAAGGAAGGCTGACATTAATAGCTCTCAGCTGCTAAGTAGCAGAGGTGTGGTAGAAAGCCAAGCCAAGAAAAGGGACAATGTTCCTTTAAGGCTTTAAGAACTCGGAGAAATACCAGGGTGCTTGAGTTTAAAGCAATGTAACAATGTACCTCCCACCGGGACCCAGTGATATGGAACTGCTTGTTGATCATAGTCATGTAGGCCCATTAGTTTACAATAGAGGATCCGGGTACCCTTTATTGAGATAGGTTAAAACATAACTAGCATTCTGGCTGAACTTAAAGTGCACTAACAGCTCCCACTGCAACATTCTTGGGGGCTGACTCTCCTTCACCCATGTAGTGGATGTATAAAAGGCATGGCCCTGCTGCACTCGGGGTCAGCCTTTGGATATGAATCCTCTGTGCCAGTGCTAGCACTATAATAAACTGCTTCTTGCCAAACGTCTTGGTGTCCTGGTTCCTTGTTTGTAGTTCCCGCAGTTCCTGCAACAAAGGCTTAACGTTGTTGAAAGTTGACCTTAACACTAATAAATTTGTCCATGATGCTATGAAGATATGTGTTAATAGGGAAGGTTGTGAGCTGGAAGTCTAAGCATGGAACTGAGTCAGAATCATGAGGTTGCAAGTGACTTCTGGTCTTTTATATATAGTCAATCACTCTGTTTTTTCCCCATTATTCATTAAGTAAATACACTAGTTCAATAATTTCAGCTAACATGTGCCATTTTTTCCCTATATGCCAGGCTAAGTACTTTTCACATGAACTGTTAGCTAATTGTTGTGAACTTCTAGTCACCATGTTAGAAAAATAACAGTGTTTTGTGTGATGAGGGTTATTTTCAGTTTGATCTGTGGTTGGTTGCTAATGCATTAGATGTGCTTGTTTATAAACTTCCCTGCTGTCTTATGCAAGGTGAATTGATTTTTCTAGATATAGCAGTAGAAGCATTCTTGTAAAAAGCAGTTGTTTTTAAAACAAGTTAAAAGTACTTGAGGTGGATTTAAAATTTTTAAATTAAAAAGCAAATGAGAATAAGGGATTACTTGTCGTATCTCAGAGGGATCGTGATTCCTGGAATTGAAAACTGTCCTAAAGTCTGGAGAGAGGCAGCCAGACCTGTGGTTGTTGACTGCGGCTGAACTGTAGGTCAAAGCCAGGGTGGGGTTGGGAGTAGTGGAAAAACACTTAATTTTGACTGCAATTTTGTTGTTGTTGTTATCATTAAGGTACAATTACATGAGCAACATTATGGTCACTAGACTCCCCCTATTATCAAGTCCCCACCATGGTTGTAGTTTTAAAGGCTGCATTTTAGTTTTTATTGATTCACTAGCCTTAATTTCTAAATATAAATATAATGTTGAACAGTATGGGCATTGCATGTGTATGTTGATGGAACATAGGAGTGGGGTGGGAGTAGTGTTATTAGGGAAAAGAACAGAAGCGTCTTGCTTTTTCTTCTTTCTTGATTCCCTAGAGTCCTTTCCCCACCTCATGCAGTAATCAGTGGCTACCAGTAATAATTAAAGTGCTAAGTAGAAAACTTGTGTAATTTATTTAACAATAGGGGTTCGGACAGTAAAAGACCACGAGAAATAAGCATGGAGAACAAGTTTCCTTCATGATTTCAAGATAGTAAATGTGAGATAATTGCAATTTCCCTTTCCCAATGAATTCTCCATCTCTCTCTTCTGCAAAGGTTATCAAACCTTCAGATGACCAGATGTGATTCTTTGATTTGGCCTAAAGATCCTAGATATTTGCTTGTCAAAATAAGTCCTTACTGTAAGGCTGGAGGCACTGGAGGGAGGAAAGCGAGGACAGTGCAAATGGAACAAAGACAGCACCAAATAGCTCTGTGCCATATGAAGAAGGAACAGACAGGTCTTCCGGGATTCCAATCCCATGACATGCCAACAAACCCCGGATGCAGACCCCCTCCATCCTGAAGGAGGAGACGTCTGGCTGTCCATCACTTGACCCTGAGCCAATAAAAAAATTCCCCACATACCCCTGGCACGGCTCACTTCCCCCTCCCCTCCCTGTGCTTATAAAAACTCCCCACCTATCTGGTTACCCGTGACTTCCCAGGCCTGTAACTAGCCAGACCGGGGAACATCGCCTGGGAATTGCGTTCAAATAAACTACCTGGCCCTTTGTTTCCTCTCTTTACCTGCTTATTTCGGCTAGAATTTATCTTACACTTACCTGTAATGACATGGAACTCATAAAGCAGCAGTCATTTCCTTTCTGCATCGATGCTCTTTGATCTGAGGCTGGTCTGAAGATGTCAAGTGAATGAACAAGTATTGGTTTTAGTTCATTATTTATTATCAAAGGAATTGTAGAGAACTTTGAAAAGCACATGGAAAAGATTAATGGGCCATAATTCCATTATTTGTAGGTAAATCAATTAGTGCTCTTTTTTCAGTCTTTTTTTCTAGGCACTATAAAATCAGCTCTTAATTAAATTGAGTAATGGATTGGGAGAAGGGACAGCCTTTAGAGATTATTTCAGATCATGGTTATAATTGTAGGCAGGTTATATGAGGGTGACTAGTAATAGGGAATTGGGACCTTTGCTGGCTAGGAAATTAATAGCTTTAGTGGCTGGGTTTCTGTTGGTGCTGTGGAGGAGATCAAGAGTTTGGACTCTTGGATTTCCTACTTCTTGATGGAACCAGAAGAACCTCTGGATGTGGTCAGGATAGGCATTTATTTATAATCACCTGTGGCCAAATTCTAGCACTCCTAAAGTAGAAATGTGTCCCTATCCCTGCACTAATCTAAAAACCAGATAATCTCCCAGTAATTGAGAGTTCATAGAGTGTACAGTTCTGCATCCATTCTGTATGAAGTGTTTTTTTTTAAAATAATTTTAGTAGAATGATAATGAGTCATCTTGAATTTGGAAGATTAGTTCAGGCTGGTGGAGCTAGTGTTATCGGGAAACATTAGATTTTGCCTGTAACACTAAGGAGAAACAGGCACTAGCAAGACTGGCAGTAGGTTCATTTGTGGGATAAATCAAATAATCCAATATTTAATAGTTCCAGCAGTGGACTGACATTCTGTCAGTTATACTAAGGAACTTTAGATGCTCTCTTTTGGGAAATTTGTCTTATGGGATTATTTATATACTGTTTTGCTTTACATGATTCATTCACAGAAAGTATGTGTTAAGTTTAACAGAAGTATCTTATTTTTTAAAATTAGAATTTCTTGGGATATATTGGATCTTTGGAAAAAATTTGACTACTTGTTTCATTGTAGAAATGTGCAGCTGGAATATTAATTTATTCTTGTAACTTATTTTATACATGAAAGTTATTACTTGTTAATTAGTATTTCTTTTTTACAGTTTCTCTTCAGCAGCGGGTAGCAGAATTGGAAAAAATTAATGCAGAATTTTTACGTGCACAGCAGCAGCTTGAGCAAGAATTTAACCAAAAGAGAGCAAAATTTAAAGAGTTATATTTGGCTAAAGAGGGTAAGTGCTTAAGTCTCCTCCCGACCCCCATACTAGAACTGCCTTAAAATATCAAGCTTTATGGTAGTACAGTGTTAATTTTATCATTGGATAAACTTTGATTTTATTTGTATTTAGAGTGTATAATAAAAGCTTATTTAGAGGCTAGTGTTAAGAATGGAATTGAAAAACAAGTTGAAAAATGCATTATTCAGATTATTCCTTGTCTTCTGACCTTAATGATGATATTTAATATAGTAGGCTATATAGTCCTAGGACACAGGACTTTGAGTGCTCTTAATACTTGAGAGAGTGCCCCGGGCAAATCAGGACTGCCATTCTAGTAATAGCCTTAGCCATTGTTATGTTAAAACTGACGGTTCCTTGAATTTTTTCAACAGATGTTCATTTATTTATCAATAAGTATTTAATGCCTACTGTGAGTCAGACATTGTGCCTGCATGTGGTTATACAGAAGGAACAAAATTCACATGGTTCTTTAACTTGAAGGACTTCAGCTCTCTTGAGGAAACCAGATATTAAGTAATTGTGTGAGTTGGTTTAAGGCAAGTGTAAAAGGCAAGTATCTATGAAGGCATATCATCAGTGACTCATCTGAAGGATAAGGGGAGAGCTTACGTTTTGGGTACTGATCTAGGAAAGTGTGTTTCTGGTTTCCAGATCCTCTGGATGGTTCTCAGCTCACAATGTGCAGTGGAATAGCACCAGTACCACTGTGACCTGGGAACTTGTTAGAAAGGCAACACTTTTGGTCCTACCCCAGATTTAGGAGGAGAAACTCAGGAATTAGGGTCCAGCCATCAGTGTTTTAGGGAGCTCTGGAGATGATTCAGATGCACACTAAAGTCTGAACCACTGCTCTAGTCTGGACCACTGGCTCTAAACTTTAACATTAGTAAAAATCACCTGGGGAGTTTATTGGAGCGCAGTGCTCTGGGGTGCGGCCCAGAACTCAGGTTTCTGAAAAGCTAGTGGTGTAATACTGCTTGTCCAAGGACCACAGCTTTAGAATCATTTCTCTATAGACTAGTGATTGTACAATTTTTAAATTTACAAATTCCATAAAATATTGAGACAGGGACCGTGGATGTAGTCAGAGTAGGGTGAGGGTCTCCGGAGGGGGCAGGGCGGGATATTTGCAGTCAGAGCAATGTAACTACATGCAAGGAAACCGCCCTGCTAAAACTCCATGTTAAACATTGAGCTCTAGAATCATTCTTCAGTGAAATCCGTTAATGTTCCCCAGATAAAGAAGAGTAGCACATGTTTTTTTATGCTAACCATTTATAATCATGTGTAAGGTTCACTTTAGCATACTAAAAGGCCCAGGCCTATGTGCTGTCTTTCCTCCTTCAGATCTGATGAAGTGATTCTTGCAAGCTGGGCAACTAATTTAGCAAGTAAGCCCAGGCATAAACAACACAGTAAAAGGCAGGAAGGATTCCACCTTAAAGATAAGATTGCATTTTAATACCCAAGAAGTTAAGAGTTAGAAATTCTTAACTTACTCTTCAGCAAACAATACCTCAGCCCACCTTGGGGGCTGAGCAGGTGGTCTTGTTTCATATGCCCCCAGACCAAGATGCTGGTATCTCAGGGAGAAATCATCAGAGGAAGTTGCTTGTGTTAAGTTAATTCTAAATATTCAGGGACCACTTAACAAGTCCACGCCCCGAAGTTTTTTCATGTTCTCGAAAAATCCTCAGCTGCCTATAAAACCCCCTAGACAATGCACCACTACGGACTCTCTAGTCCCCTCCTGGCATGAGCCGGAAGCTCTTTCCTTTCACTGTATCTCTAAATAAAAGCCTGTACCTTGCTCTCCTACCTTGACACTTTGTGAAGCTCATTCTTTGGCTCCGCAAACAAGAACCCTGGCATCAATATTTATATAACTTGTCACACCTTTTTAAAGTTGATGTCAAAATTTTTTATTTCAAATGTAAAATGATACAAAGGATGTAAATTCTATCTTATTATCAATACTTACAATTCAGAATAAAACCTCATACTTTTAAACATATCCAATGGAATCAATCATAGTGATTTAATATCCATCACCATAAAAAATACATGAGTAAGCTCTTTAGCAGAAATTTTACATTTTTTTCCCTCCTTGTGTTGGGTTTTCTTTTTTACATCTTCCTCAGAAGTTTATTCTAAAAAGAACACAATTCAAGTGTGCATCAGAATTTTACTTGTAGGGTTTGTTAAAACAAAGATTGCTGCCTCCCATCCTAAGAATTTCTGATTCACTAGGTCTGGGAATCTAGAATTGTATTTCTAGCAGGTTACCAGGAGATGCTGATGTTGCTGGTTCAGGGACCATACTTGAGAACCACTGGCCTAAACAAATATTTTGTGCTTGAAAGCCATTTAAAAAAATTTTGGTCAGACTCATCTAAAACAAAAATATGCATGTAAATTTCTTCTTTATTGAGTTATCATTACAGTTATTCAAAGTATATAATTCACCATGAATATTTTATACATTAAAAAAAGTTATTATTAAAATGTAAAAGTTATTGGAAACGCAGATCTTATGAGATATATTGGATCTCCAATTAAGTTATTAACCTCTGGGTGAATATCTTTCTCAAAGAAGGTGTTTCAGGTTTTTTTCTTGTTAAATAGATGTAAGTGTTGAGAACCCTTGGTCTCATAAATAAGTAGGTGAAGATAGAAGATTTTTAAATAGCTATTATTATTCCATTTTCTTAACTCTTTCTGAATTATATGTTAAGTCATAGTGGTCTGCTTCAAAAATATTTTTATTCTATTGGCAGATAACTCAATAAGGTCTTCCTTCAATTTTGTTGAAAGCAGACTTTGCAACCTGCCAAAATATTTGTTACCCACTTACTAGTCATTCCCTTTTTTGTTACTGATAATGATACTTGAAATTGTCTCTCTGGTTTGATATCAGGGTAGTTTTTACACACAGGGCAGTGAACCGTAGTAAAATTCAGGATGGGTGAGAAGCCTTTCTTTTGTTAAGTAGGATAAGGGTGTTAGGTAAAGGGAGGTGGGCAAAGACAATCTGTACTTAAATACCCCTCTATTTTAGGAAAGAATATTTATGAAAGTTGAGGATATTGAAGTAGATTACTTTAAATCAATATTGTAAGGTTGAAGGCACCTGGGGGAGGGTTGAGCACGTCGGACACTGATGACGTGCCAAAGGCCCTAGCTGTTGCCCCTCCCAACCTGAAAAATGTGCCTTGGGCTAGCCAATCCTCCTGCCGCTGTAAATCTAAGCTCTGCCTCCCCCTACCTTCTTTAAAAACCCACTGCCTGTCTACTTACATGCGACTTTCCCAGCCTCCATTTCTGTAGACTGAGAAACCTCGCCCAGGAATTGCATTCAAATAAACTACCTGGCCTTTTGTTGCCTCTCTTCGCCTGCTTATTTTGGCTAGAATTTATCTTACAAATATGTGCCTATGAATCCCTTGGAAAAGCTTTGCATACCACCAGGGGTGTATGTACCCCACTTTGAAGACCACTGCCTTGGAGTGGTGTTATTCAGAGTATAGGTTAAAACCCATTGATGGATAACCCATTAAGTGGGTTGTGACCAGCAATTAAAAAAAAAAGAATACAGTGGAAAATAATAGACCCTGTTAAACTTTGTAAGGCTTAAGTAAGTACAGTTGCACAAAATGTTTTGTTTCAGTTACATATATACGTGTATATATAGAGTTGCAATATAAAATATATTTCTTGCTGTGAATTATGGTCAGAGAAGTTTGAAAGCCAGTGTTCTGTAGGTGGAAGGTTCATAGGCTTCCCAGAATTCCACCCTGGCTTGGAAAGGCTTACCTACTGACTGTAGTATGAAATGGGGTTTTGTTTTCTCATGGCTTACGTAGGAGGGCTGTTTCCTATTTGATTTTGTTCCTTCATATCATAGGCTGACAAGGAGATGGGAAAGCTGCTGTTCCTGTGTAGGCATGGTGGCACTGCAAGACACTGTGGAGGTTGGGATGAATGAGATGCTTTTTATCTTCAAGAAAGTATAGTGTACTGGGGTAGATGATACATTTTGCACAGTGTCATTGCTCTAATGTTAGGTATTACGAGTAGTAAGTTCTGTCCAGTTCTTCAATATGTTCATGTGGATTTGTTAACCGCTCCTTTTAAAATTTGTTTAACCTTGAATTGATGAGACAGCACTCTAAACTCTGTGCAATGGTATGTTCTTATCTGTAATACCTTTAATGTATATGTCTAAGGTTATGGCGGTACTTCCTCTGATGACTAATTCAAACTCAGTATGATACTGGCTATGACATCCTTTTGTCCTTTCACCTTTCACACCAATAACTGTTTTGTTTTGGTTTGGTTTGATGCTTGATCATCCTGTAGAGCTTTCTCTTTCACTCTTTGCTTATGTAATAAATTCAAGTTAATCTTGTTTAAGATTTGTTCATTTTGCTTTCTGTTTTTCTCTGTCCCCAAATAAAACTTTTAGGGTTTCTCTTGTTCTTATTTTCTTTTTGGAATTATAAAATTTTCTGTAAAATTCTGAAGAAATGAAAATGACTAAGAATCATTTCTGAAATACATTATCAGTTAGTTTTATATCTGATCTAAACAGCTTGTAATGTGAGTTCATTAAAATATACTTGATATGTTCTAATTGCTTTGAATACATCTAGACTCAGTAAATAATCTCTATGTGTACTATTACATATTTCCTATCTGAAGTTCTCAGTGAACTTAAGTTGGCCATAGAGAACAATTTTGGTAACTTTTACAAAATTTCAAAAGGAGGAATGTGATCCTTCTTGAGATTTTTTGGTGGCATTTCTAAAGAAAATGCATAATGTATGAAAGTTAAATGTTAATACAGTTTCTGTCTTTGCTGTTAGCCTGTATTGCAACAAAAATTAAATCTGAAATGTCACCTAAAGCAACAGTTTATTACTGCATTTACTCTGAAGTATAAACCTAGTCTTTTCTTTTTTTTTCTTTTTTTTATAGGGTGTCATTAATATACAGTCTTACAAAGGTTTCACATGAGCAGCATTGTGGTTACTACATTCACCCATATTATCAAGTCCCCCCACACATCATTGCAGTCACTGTCCATCAGTGTAGTAAGGTGCCACAGAGTCACCACTTGTCTTCTCTTAAACCTCGTTGTTTATGATTGTTACAGGTAACAGTATAAGTCATGGTTTTGATGTGCACATCAGTATTTGTTTTATCTTTCAGCAAATCAGGTCAAGGTAACCCCGGAAGTCCAAACATTGGTATTTTTCTCAATAGGAACAGCTTTTGCTTTGGTGTTGTAATAGCTGTGCTTTTATGTATTTGGAGAACAGTTGAAATACAGGTGCATACAGTAATGAGGAATGCTAATAAAAGAGATTGTTACCTTTGACTACCCTTACTGACTATTCCTGCCTTAGCACCTATTCTTTTTCCAGCTGACTTCAACTAGGACTGTTATAAATATTTCTGAAAGTTGTTGCTTTTATGTTGAATTTCAAAGAAGTATTTAGTTTTCAAAAAAGGTACTTGATTTAGTTTTCTCCTTTAACCAACTTCAGTACAAAGGTTGGAACTGCAGAAGTATTTGTGTTCTGGAAATTCTTTTCTTTGGGCAGTAAGAGCCTGTTACATGAGCCAGCAAACAACAGGCCACAGAATTCTCAATTTAAAGGGAAGTAGTAGAAATAGAGTTCATGTTAATCAACAGAAGACAGTGAAATTTTCTAGTGGTGTTCAAAAGGATTTTGTACACTGTCATAATTTATATAAAGCTGTGATACTAACTAGTCAGTTTCAGTATTTAAAAGCTAGGTTTAGGAAGATATTTGTGCTTCAGATGCCATAAGCTTGTACTCAGTTGTGAAAATAAAACTAGAGTATATTTAAAAAATTAAAAAGAAGCATTAGAAATCTTGGAAATACAATTAAAAAATTGAAATAAATTAGTTGGTTGAAACTAAAGACAGGACACAAGATTTTAGTATATTAGCGTAGAGTATTGAGGATTTCTCCTTCCCAGAAACACAGAGAGAGAAATATCAAAGAGCAGCTGACATAGAGGCTGAATTGAATCTCCAACTCATATCTGAAAAGAATTCTAGGAGAAGAGAATGGAGGGAGTGGTAGAGAATATTTGAGGAAATAATAACTGAGATTTTTCAAACATTAAGAAAAATGTGAGTTCTCAACGTAAATAGTGAATGCCAAGAATGGTAAATAATAATAAATTCACATTTTAAAACATTAAGAATGAAAGGAAAATATTGAAAACTACCAGAGAGAAGAAAATTATGCTAGCAGGATATATCACATAAGCAAAACAGATGACAGGAGACAATAAAATAAGATCTTCAATATGCAGAGAAGTAACTGTTGAAGTTTTATATGTAGCTAAATTCAACAGTGAGAGCAAAATAGTATGTCAGGCATACAAAAACGAAGAGCATTTTACCACCCACAGAAATCACCATAAGAACTAGTAAAGATAACATTTGCAAGAAGAAAAGTAAATATAAAGGGGAAGTATAGAATATGAGAAACAAAACCAACCATAGAAACTGATAAATCTGACTACAAAATAAATAAAAAAACCTCTTAGTTCACTTTATTTCTTTAAAAGAAAAATTAAAATGAGAAATAACAAGATGGATGCTTAAGGCAAAAAGGGATTGCAGGAATATAGAAGGCTATCTCATAATGAAAGAAACAATCTACCAAGAAAAAAATGTAACAGACGTGAACTTCAGCAAAATAGCCATGACATGTCATGAAAATTAGAAAAACAAATTGATAACTACGCATACAGGAGATGTTTAACATTGTGTCAGATAGCTTTGAGCAACAGAATTTTAAAAAACTTGCTCTCCTAGGAATTCTGTACCCAAGAAACCAAAAATATGCATTCCTTTTATATTCAAAAGGACCACTTTAAAAATTGTCTATGTACATCTAAAGGGAGACTCAACATATTTAAAAAATCAAGCTACTTACCATATTTTCTTACCTAATGCAGTTAGAAAGATTTTAAACAATGTAAATTTTTTTTTTAAGTTTAGAAACTGAGAATGCATTCCTGTTGCTCCTGAGTTGAAATCATAATGGAGATTGCACAAAACTTAGAATAAGATGAAGATACTTGTGGGATGCAGCTAAAGCTGCCTTGAGAGTATAACTTTAAAAGTGTGTTATAATTTATTAAGACATGAGAGATTGAGAAATTATCTAAGTATTTAATTCTAGAAGCTAGAAAAAGAGTGAGCCCAAAGAGAGTAGAAGAACGAAAATAATTTAGAAATTAATGAAATAGAAAGCAAAGTTAACAGGTAAGAAACTCAATAAAATCAAAAGCTCATCTTTTGGAAAAAGCGAATAAAAAGAAAATAAAAAGGAGACATTGTTAGGGTCTGGGCTTCCGAGGCTTCTCCAGAGAACAAACTACACAGGCATAGAGATGTAAATTCATGCAAAGTCTTTATTCAGCCAGCTAGCTGGTAGTCCCGGCCCCCAGGTTAGTGATCCTGGGTAAAAGCCCAGGTAACCAATCCTGGCCCTAGGGTCCGAGTGACTCGGCCTTAGGAAGGCAAATCTGATCAGCAGAAAACTGGCGCCCGAGGAGGAAAAGATCGAGCTCGTCACCCTGCGGCAGTCCGAGTGGACGCCCTTCGGGAGAATTACGACAGTTTTTGAGGACCCTGAAAGTGGTGAGTGTGGTGTGCACCAGAGTGAGAGAAGGACCGGTCCGAACGAGTGTGATCAGATGTGGTATGTGTGCTTGGTGTCTTCATTGATTGTTTTACTGTGTTTTGGTTTCGGTTTATATTTCTTTTTGCGCTTCTCATTTTAAGTTTCCTTGTTCTAAGGTTCTCCTGCTCTCTCCGTTCCTCCTTTCTGCCACTACATCATTCCCTGCCGGCACGGGTCGGGCAATTAAGAGCCATTAGGGCGCCCGCCGCTAGAAGACTCCCGTGACAGGATAAGAGGGTCACAGCCGCGAATCCCAGATAAATTCGTGTCCCCGCGGAAGAAAAACTGTGCAACGACAGGCACTCGTTCACAAGCACATACAACAGTCATTTTGTTTGAAGTGGCATCTTTATCCTTCGCCTTTGTCTCCCTCATATTCTTTTTCCTTCTTCTTTCTCACCATGGGACAGACTCAGATGACCCCCTCAGTGTGTAAATGAATATATCTTTCTACCTCCGGATGGTATTAATGAAATTGATTTAAAGACAAGCGCTTGTGAAAATTGGGTATTCTAAAACTTCCAGAAAACCTGATAAAAAGTGTTAAGCATTAATGCTAATTTGAGTTTGCCTGAGGCGGGCATGTCCTTGTGGTTATCAGCTGCCTAAATTTACCTGAGGTCATTTAAGTCATGTTGTCTGCTAAATCTTTTAAGAATAAAATGCTTAAAGGCTTGGCTTTGTCTAATATTCAGTAAAGGTCTTGTAAGTAATCTAGCATAGTTGTCACGAATGAGTGAACTAAATGAGTGTGCCAAGTAAACACCTTTTTAATTGTGTGTTACAGTGTGTATACCTACCTACTGCCTGAGAATCTTTGTAGTAACCTAAAACCTTAAAGTTTTGCTAAGTTAAGAAGATATACTCTATGAGAGATTGTGCTGTAAAGCTCATGGTTACAGAAATTATAAAATGTGTTCATAAATTTGTCAATCTAAAGAATGTTAGTTTAACAGTTTACAATAGCCTACTTCTCAGTGTTCACTGGAAATTAAAGTTTCTAATAGTTTTAAGTTCTAATTAAAACTACTTAAAGTAATAAAGAAAACATTTCTCTATGCTAAAAGATGTATATTTTAATAAGAAAAAGTATAAAGAATGAAAACTCTTCTGCATGCTAAAGAATGTGTTTTGTGATAAAAGAAAGTAACTTTGTTCTAAAGTACAGCTATTTATTTAAAGAGAGAAAACAGCATGGTGCCTTTTGTTGTAGAAGATCCGCTCAGCCTGTTGCTTTGGGGGGAGGGTCAGGATGTTTAGAGATAAGGTGAGATAAACCCAGTCAAGCCGCAGGCAAGCCCAGACCCTAACAGACATAAGTACTCATAGAGTGGAGATGCAAAAGCATAAGAGTACTATGTATCTCTGTGCCCAAAATCTGGAAATTTAAATGAAATGAATAACTTCCCAGGAAATACGAATTACAAAATTACCTTAAGTAGAAAACCTGAATAAATCATAACCATGAGAAAAATTAAATCAATAAACAATTCTTATTTACAAAGGATAACACAGGTTTTATAGACAAATTTTGTGAAATCTTCAAGGAAAGTTTTTTCCTATCTTTTGTATACTATATCAAAGCAAGAAAAAGAGCCATCCATTCATTGTGGGATTAGTATAACCTTGCTGTTTTAACAAGAAACATTAATACTAGCTTACCAGTAAACCAGACTCATTTATGACCATGGAGTTTTAAAATCCTAAATAAAATTGACATCAGTAGAATATTAAAAAGTAATATAACCATGCACAGTAGGAATGCAAGGATAGTTTAACATTAGATCATTAGACCATCAAGTTATTGATGTAATTTACTACATTAACAAATTAAATGAGAGAAACCAGAAAGAACATTCAATAAAATTTAATACCCCTTAGTAATGAGTTCATACTAGTTCCTAGCAAACTAGGAATTGAGGGAACCTGCCTTAGCCTATGGAAATGTTTCTACTAGAAACTTATAGCATATATCATACTTACTGATGAAAGGAGACAAGGCTGATTGTTGGTACTTTAATTCATTTTTGTACTACAGATCCTCCTAGTCAATAAAATAAAATTACAATGAATTTATAAAATTTGGAAAGTTAAAAGATTTGCCTCTATGTGGAGTCCATATGATTATCAACATAGAGGAACCAAGGGACTTCACACTGTTAGAACTAAAGAGAGTTAACATTGTTGGAATGAAGATCAGTATAGAAGAATCAGTAAGTGTTTCTCTGTACCAGTAACAAATAGGGAAGTAATAGATGAAAAATAAGTCCTGGAGAAAATAAATATCAAAAAGAAAAATCAGAATCCTTAGTCATTCGGGTGTAAGTCTAATCAAGAATGTGTAAAACCTTTATAGAGGAAAGTTATAGAAAAACATAAAGT
This sequence comes from Manis javanica, assembly GCF_040802235.1. Taxonomy (NCBI): domain Eukaryota; kingdom Metazoa; phylum Chordata; class Mammalia; order Pholidota; family Manidae; genus Manis; species Manis javanica. The sequence continues at coordinate 130,531,706 of NC_133159.1, forward strand.
CATGTATAAATGGAATGAGATACCATGTTTATAGGTGGAAAGACTCAATATTATAAAGATGCTTTCACCTCAAATCTATAAATTTAAAACAATTAAAATCTGTTTTCCCTCATGGGTCTTCCATGCTATCTTCAATTGTACAAGGAAGAACCAGGATCAAGAAAATGGTGACCCATTATATTAAACCACCAATTTATAGGAAATACAAAGAACAAAGGAAGCAATTCAACTGTATAATAGGTATGCAGTTAGCAAAATCCAGACTGTGAGAAGCTCTGCAAGACTACCTAGTTTCCTCAATAAATATTTTGCAAGGAAAAGAAAAGATGGAGGGGAAACCTGTAGATTAAATCACATACCCATTAACAGTAATGTATGGATCTTATTTAGATCTGATTCAGAGAGCTGAACTATTAAGAAAATTTAGCCAAGTGGAAATTTAACACTGACTGGATGTTTGATGATATTCGGGTGTTGTCAATTTTTTTTTCAGGTATGAAAGTGGTCCTTACAAAGTGAAATAAGCCAGCTAGAAAAAGACAAATATATAATCCCACTTATATGAGGTATCTATAATAATTAAATTCATAGAGACAAAGTAGAATGTGGTTGTCAGGAGCTTGGAGGAAGGGGAATTAGGGAGTTTTTTTTTTAATGGATATAGTTTCAATTTTGTAAAGATGAGTTCTGGGGATTTGATTGCACAGCAATGTAAACAACTTATCACTGAACTATTCACTTAAAAATGGTTAAAATGGTAAATTTTATGTTGATGTGTATTTTTTTAAAATAGCCCTTTCAGAGATTCATACTGAAATATTTATGGGTAAATAAGTTTGAGAATTCCACTTCTGGTATGGTAATGTAAGGGACTCCACAGAGCCACTTCCTAGCAAAACTGGTAAAAATTATTTTTCAAAACAACCCTTTAGAGTCTCTAGAAGTGGTCCTAAGGTCTACAGCAAATGAAACATTTCTTCAAGAAAATCTAAATTTGGTAAAAGCAGTCTGTGGCATTTGATCTGTGAACTCCCTCCACCCCAACACACACACAGCCTGTTGTAGAGGTTAACTTTCAGTTGAGTGTGGCAGAGAGGTCTGCAGCTCCTTCTGCCCAACCCCCACTTTTAGGATGGGGGCTATACCTTGGGTGTGGCCTATTGAGGATATTGAAGCCTTGATAGCCCTTGTCCTAGCTTGTTTGTTGGGTGGATGTTCCATCCTGGTAGAAACAAGCCCAAGAAGACCAGAAGCTACCACTACCATCTCTCTGACTCACTGTCCTGTTCCTAAAGCAAATACGTCACTCAGCACCAGCAATTAAGTGAAGTTTGACAGGTGGATATGGTCAGGGAAAGACACTCAGAAGGAAGTCCTGCATAAACCATCATCCCAGTGTGACTCTGCACGTGCTGAAGGCTGTACCTTTTGAGGAACAACATCAGATGCTTCACACTGTGGGGGTGGGAGGAAGTGGGGGAGAAGAAGAAAGACTACTAAAATTCAGTCAACCACTTAAAAAATAGCAGACAACAATAACAAGCATAATGAAGTGGGAGTGAGCCACTACTAGAGCTGCTGCAATATACTAACAGAAATGTCATTTCAACAAAAAATTTAGGAAAATATGAAATAAATGGAAAACTGTGACCCATACAAAGGAAAAAAGCATACACTACCTGTGAGGGTGATTAGATGTTAGGTTTAAAGTATGTTTAAAGAACTGAGGAAAACCATGCTTAAAGAAGGAAAGTGCAACAGTGTTTCATCAAATGCAGAATATCAATACAGAGAAATTGTAACGAACCAAATGGAAATTCTGGAGTTGAAAAGTACAATGACTAAAATGAAAAGTTTACTTGCGGGGCTCAACAGTAGATTTGAAATTGCAGAAGAAAGATTTAGCTAACTTGATGATAGATCACTGAAGATTACCCAGTTTCAAGAACAGAAAGAAAGTAGGAAAATGAACAGAGCCTCATAGAAATCTGTGACATCATTAAGTGTGCAAATGTACATGTAATGGAGCACCGGAAGGAGAAGCGAGAAAGAAAAAAAATATTTGAAGAGATAATGGCTGGAAATTTCCCAAATTTGATGAAAAGCAGTAATCTACACATCTAAGAAGCTCACTGAACTCTTAAGTAGGATAGAGATGTGCAAAGAGCTACACAGACATTACATTTTACATCATAGTAAAAGTGTTGAAACCCAAGGACAAGGAGAAAATCCCTAAAAGGAGCCAGAGGAAAACAACTTGTCATCTGTAAGAGAACCTCAATAATATTAACATACGACTTCTTGGAAACAATTGTGGCTACAGGTAGTGGGATGACACTATCTTTCTTAGATAAACAAAATTGGAATTATTTCCTAGCAGAGTGCTTTACAAGAAATACCAAAGGAAGTTCTTCATATGAAAGCAAGTGATTCCAGGCAGTAATTTGAATTCCCGTGAAAAAACCCAGAGTCCTCAGTAAAGGTAGTTGTGTAATTATAACACAGTATAAATATATAATTTCTTAACGGATTTTAAAAAGCAATTATATAAACCGGTATGTATATTATTTATTTGATCTATGACATATGGAAATGTAATATATTTGCCACTATCAGCACAAAGGAGTTGGGTGAGAGGAAAGCTGTGTTGGACTAAGGAAATGACACCAGATTGTACTTCCAACCCCAGGATCAAGTGAAGAAAGCCAGAAAAGGTAAATAAGGCCAATATAACACATACTGTGATATATACTTTGTCTCCTTTCTCCTCAAAGCTTTATTAGAAAAGTTACATGAAGCGATAATACAGCAATGTATTATTGGGTTCATAACATGTATAGATGGCAATGTATGTAACAGCAATAGCACAGACATGAGAAAAGTGAAGAGAGCTATAGAACAGTAACATTTCTATATTTCATTGGAATTCAGGTTGTATAAATCTGTAGTAAATTCTGTTAAGATGTATGTGGTAAGGCCTAGGGCAACCACTAGAAAATAACACCAGAAAATATAGTGTAGGGAATCCACTGAAAAACTATTTGAACTATTATGAGTTTAGCAAGGTTGCAGGATGCAAGATCAACATACAAAACCAACTGTATTTCTACACACTTGTAATGAATAACCTGAAACTAAAATTTGGAAACAATTCCATTTACAATAGCATCAAAATGAAGTACATACTAAGAAATAAATTTAACAAGATAATAGCAAAGCATGTACTCTGAAAACTTCAAAAAACTTAAAAAATTTAAAAAGGTCTAAGTAATTAGAAAGACATCCCATGTTCATACATCAGAAGACTTAATATTGGCAGTACTCCCCTGATTGATTTACAGATCCAATGCAGTATCATTCAGTCTCAGTGGCCTTCTTTGTAGAAATTAACAAGCTGATCCTAAAATTTATGTGGAAATGTTAGGGATCCAGAATAGCCAAAGCATTCTTGGAAAACAAGAACAAAGTGGAGAACTCAACACTTTTTGATTTCAAAACTTAGTACAAAGCAACAGTCATGAAGACAGTGTGGTACTGGAGTAAGGATAGGCACAATTCAATAGAATAGAATTGAGAATTCAGAAATTAACCCTTACATACATGATCAGTTGATTTTCTACAAGGTGCAAAAAACAGTTCAGTGGGAAAAGAATCATCTGGATATCCACATGTGAAAGAATGACTCTGGTCCCCTAAAGTCTACAAAAATAAACTCAGTGTGTCAAGGACCTAGATTTAAAAGATAAGCTATAAAATTCTTAGAAGAAAACATAGGAGTAAGTCTTTGTGACTTTGAATTAAGCAATGATTTCTTAGGCGTGACACTATGAACAAAAGTAATCAATGAAAAACAAATTTGACTTCATCAAATTAAAAATTTTTGTGTTTCCAGGGATACTATCAAGAGAGTGAAAAGATGACCTACTGTATGGGGAAAGTTTTACAAGTATTATATTACATAGGGGACTTTTATCTAGATTACATAAAGAACTCTTACAACTCAATAACGAAAAGACAACCCAGTTAAAAATCAACCAGTTTAAAGTCAAAAGATCTGAATAGACATTTCTCCAAAGAAGATATACAAATGGCCAGTAAGCACATATGTGATAAGATGCTCAGTATCATTAGTTTTCAGGAAAGTAAATGAAAATTACAAGATGCTACCTCACATCCCCTAGGATGGCTATATCAAAATGTCAGTTATTAACAAGTGTTGGTGAGGCTGTAGAGAAATCAAAACCTGAACACTTGTCAGGAATGTTAAGTGGTGCAGCAGCTTTGAAAAGTAGTCTTAGTTTCTCAAATGGTTGAACATAGAGTTCCCATTTGACCCAGCAATTCCACTCCAGGTGCATGCTCAAGAGAAAAGAAAACATGTCCATACATAAACTTGCACATGAATTTCCATAGCAGCATTATTCACAATAGCCAAAAAGTGGGGAACAACTCAAATACCCACCAACTGATAATGGATAAGCAAATAGTTTTTATTACTCCTTCATAAAAGGAATGAAGTACTGACATTAATTACTACATGGATGAACCTTGAAAGCATTATGCTAAGTGACAGAAACCCGTCACAAAGTATCACATATTATATAATTCCATTTATAGGAAATGTCCAGAATGGGTGATCAATAGGGACAGAAAGATTCGTAGTTGCTTAGAACTAGGGCCTAATGGGTTGAGGGGTGATAAAGAGTACTGGGTTTCTTTCTGGAGTGATTAAAATGTTCCAAAATTGATTGTGGTGATGGTTGCCTAAGTCTGTGAATATATTTAAAAAAGAGATATCACTATGGAAGCAACGTGTCTATCAGTAGATGAATGAATAAAGAAGATGTGGTACATATACACAGTGAAATACTGTTCAGCCATAAGAAGAAAACAAATCTTACCATTTGCAACAACATGGATGGAGCTAGAGGGTATTGTGCTCAGTGAAGTAAGCCAGGCAGAGAAAGACAAGTACCAAATAATTTCTCTCATTTGTGGAGTGTAACAACGAAGCAAAACTGAAGGAACAAAACAGCAGCAGACTCACAGACTCCAAGAAGGGACTAGCAGTTACCAAAGAGGAGGGGTGTGGGAGGGTGATGGAGATTGAAGGGTATTATGTTTAGTACAAATGGTGTGTGTGGGGGCGGTTTCTTGGGGAAAACAGAGTGGCACAGAGAAGGCAAATAGTGAATCTGTGGCATCTTTCTACACTGATGGACAGTGACTGCAATGGGGTATGGGTGGTGGGGACTTGATAATTAACATATTTTGTATATTACTTGTAGTATATACTGTGTTCTTTCATTAAAGTAAGCTAGAGAAAAGAAAATGTTTTTTCAAATTGTCACACATCTCCAAAATACTTTCCAGTATATATATTGAAAAAGTTTATGTATAAATAGATCCACGCAGTTGAAACCTGTGTTCAAGGGTCAGCTGTGTATGGGAACTCTGTACTTTATTCAGTTTTGTTGTGAACCTAACATTACTTTAAAAAATAAAGTTTATTAATTAAAAAAAATGTCTGATCCATCTCAAAATGATATGGAGTGCAAACAGGTTAATGGGGCAAGATTGCCCATGGATTTATGATTGCTGGACCTGGATGGTGGGGATATGAGGGTTGTAATAATAGCTTATGATATCTGAGAGTAGGGAAAGTTCCCATACTTTATTCAAAACTGTCATAGCCTGTTTATTAAACTATTATGGGAAATTTTAAGCATATGCAAGAGTAGACAAAACTGTAATAGTGTAGTATTGGTGCGAGAATAGGCAAATAGACATTTTTTTAAAAGTTCTGTAATCAGACCCTCACATAAGTGCAAATTTGATACATGACGTAGGTGGCATTTTAAAGATGGGAAAAGACTGGGGCAGTGGGTGTAAAACAATGGGAACATTTGTATAGAAAAATATTGCCTATGAAAGTAATAGTTAATATATTGATTGGTACTATGATATTGGAGCTAATGAATAAAGTAGTTATATGTATTAACAATCTTGATAACAGTGTTGAGGTATAAGAGTTAATTGCAGAAGAATTCCATGCTTCAGGAGCATTAAAGTTTAAAAACCTGCAACATAAAAGTGTAAAATATGCATGGTAATAACTCCCAATTCCTGTTAGTTGTTACCTCTGAGAAAGGCTGTGTATTTATAATGTTTTATTTTTTAAGATTAAAAAGAAATTGAAGCAGGTGCAGGACTAATATGCAAAATTGGTAAGCTAAGGTGACAGGTAATTGGTGTCCAACATAGAATTCTTTGCCCCTATGCTTGAAAAGCATTATAAAGCATTAGTTTAAACAAATGAAGTGTCTTGTTGGATCTTAATTCAAACAAATCTTCAAAAAGACATTTTTGTGGCAATTTGAGAAATTTTACTACAGATTGGGTATTAGATTGTATCAAGCAATTGTCGGTTTTGTTAGGTATGACAATGGCAAGTTTGTAAGAAAATTCCCATGTCTTTAGAGATGCATATGCAGATGTAATATGGTTTCTGGGGCCTTTAAAAAGTTAAGGAAAGTAAAAGGATAGTTGAAATAAATGTGGCAAAATCTTGTAATTGGTGAATCTTGGTGATAGATATGTGAAGGACTGTTGTACTGTCATGTCAACTTTTGAATTTGATAATCATTGTAATTACACATACAAAAAATGAATAATTTGTCTTTAATAATAACTTGTACCATTGGCTAACATACTTGAAATGATTTGCTACAAAATTTTAAGTTTTTCTAATTTTATTTTTAACTTCTATTTATTTTCTGGTTTAAATATATGTACAGATATAACCTAAATATATGTAAAGTAATTTAGGAATGAAATTTGGCCTAATCGTCTTCCAGGCTGTTTATACTGCTTTTAGCTGTGCAGAGACAGGCCAAAAATTAGTTTTTATGTTTGGTATTTGCTTGCAGTTTTTCTGTTCGTAGTGACAACATGGTAGTGGGTAGCTCTGGGTAATTTCCAACAAACCAAAAGTAGCAGGAATAATTAGCATTGAGGAGGTATTAAGTACATAAACTTCAGCGTTGACAAAATTGTAATTCTCAGAAACGAGTTAAGTATTCCAGGAATGACACTTTTTCTTTTATTTCACGTTTTATAAAATAATACTTAGGATACAGAGCTGATACACACACACAAAAAAAATTTTATGGTTTCACATGCTTGTGACTTTCAGTTTCTGGGTCATTCCCATTCACACCTACCATGATTTCTTAGATATTCAACCTTCCTTAAAGATAGTTTAGATAATTACTTTCTGCAATTAATGTTCTTATAACTGTCTCTGGCTAGTGTTTCAAAATATCTTGATAGTGGTGACCAAATGATGTGAAACTGACTTTGAGAGGAAAGATTTCTTAAATGATTTTACTTAAAATTAGCACTACTAGGCTTTTTTCCATTACTTTTAGACTACCAAATTGTTAATTCATATGATTGTTTGATAATGGCGAATGTCTACACAACTTTTATTAGTTCTTTAATTGATACTATTTATTTGACTTTTTAAAAGTACTTAGGAAAATACTGCCACTGTTCCTAGTTTGAGGGTTTTGTAATTCCCTTAAAGTCATACAGCTGGTTAGTCATGTAACATTAGCTCTTAAGTTGTTTTTATGGCTGGTTGGTTTTATGGCTTGGTTATTGTGCTTTGTAAAGGAAATTGATTACTTTGCAAAGATGAAAAATTGTTTTGTATAAACATCTTGTAACTTTTGGATGGCAAAAGATATAAAAAAAAAGACAGCAGTGAACTGGGAAAAATTTTTTAAGAGAAAATAGGTTTAATATCCAGTATATATAAAATATTCTTCTAAATCAGAAGAAAAGCATTTAGGAACAGAGGTAAAGGATATCACCAAAGAAGAAATACATGGTCACTAATAAATTTATGGAAAGATACTAAACCTCACTATTCATAGGGAAATATGGTTTAAAACTATCATCATTTTCTACTGAGGATGTCAGCAAAATTTTTTAAAAATGGAAAATTGGTGACTATTGGTAAGGGTATGGGAAAACACACACAAGCCTATATACTGTTGGTAGGTTCATCTTTTTTGGAAGTCAGTTTGGTTAAACATATGCCCTACCTATGTTTAAATCATATAGGAGGCATATCAGATCAACCAATGTTTAAGAAAAGTTGTGCTGAGAAATGAATCCCAACTTTTAAAAAACCTGATCTAGTAATTGCCGTGTACTCTGGCTTCTTTTTTTAATAACCATTTCTTGAATGTTTACTTTGTGCAAGGTACTATACTAATAAGCATTTTTAATAAATTGTCTACTCACAAAAACTACCTTCTGAGGTGGGTATTTTTACTGCCATTTTGTAGATGTGCAAACCGAGGCCTTTGATTAAGTAAGCTCACCTATCCAGTGGGTAAAAGAGCCTAAATTTAGCTCTAAAAATATGTTTTTTATCTGGTTAGATAGTTAATAATTGATTTGTGATACCTAGTATACCTTAAATCTTGCCTTTATTAAAATGATTTCATTTTTCTAACTTAATGCTTAAAAATGTAATGCTTAATTTCTTCATCAGAATGTTAACATAAGTTTAATGCTCTATTTCTTTATTGGAATGTCAGCTTGATAACAGTGAACACTTCATTAATGGAAAGTCTGTTACTTTTTTCCCAGAGGATCTGAAGAGGCAAAATGCAGTGTTACAAGCTGCACAAGATGATTTGGGACACCTTCGGACACAGCTGTGGGAAGCTCAAGCAGAGATGGAGAATATTAAGGCCATTGCCACAGTTTCTGAGAACACCAAGCAAGAAGCTATAGATGAAGTGAAAAGACAGTGGAGAGAAGAAGTTGCTTCACTTCAGGCTGTTATGAAAGGTAAAGACAAAATTAGATCTGCTCTACAATTTTCTAAGATAAGTAATTCTGATGATTGCTAACATTTTCAGAAGGTCTTAAAATATACCCAGAGTTTTATTTGTGGTTTTATCATCTTCAAGATGTCAAAGTAAAAGGGAAGCCAATGATACTGTAAATGGGTATATCATCTATATATTTAACAAATTGAGTGATGGAGGATTATAATGGGAATGTTACAGAGATACTGCATTAAATAACAACTATAGTTCATCGTAAGGTTTAAAGCAGGACATCAAAATGGATTTGTTTATAGGAGGTAGACAGCTAATGTCAAGAATAAAGCTGTATGGGCACAGGGAGTGTGCTGAAGAGAAAAGTTACTACTTACGCTTGTTAGTTCTAGTTAATTATTGCCTTCCCAGTACAGTGCTGCTATAATTTTACATTTTTAAGAAAAATTTATATTTCTAAATGAAATTGTCACTGCAATCTATGAGGTAAAATTGCCTATAGGTCAGAACAGGCTTTATGGGCTGCCAGCTAGTAACCTTTGGTCTATAGAAAGGCTAGTAGTTCAGTCTCTGTCTGCTGTTGATCCTAGTATTCAATTATGTATGGCATTTCTGAGAAGATGATAATGAGATGAATTAAGTTGCCCTATAAATCTTTGGGCTCCTAGAATTAGTTGAGATAATATTATAAATGTGAAATAGTGATGACTTTTTTTTTCTGTCTTCTTAGTTATGTATCATTTTTGCCTTAGTGCCCTTTGTACAAAGGCAGGTAAGACTAGCCCTATCCCTGAAGTGGTGGCTATCACCTGGTGATTACTGTAAGCTTTGTGTTACAATACTTACTATAGTAGGTTACCCAAACAGGAGTTCATTTTCTCACAGAAGAAGTACAGAAGTTAGGTAGTCTTGGGCTGGTTACAGTGGTTCCATGATGACATTAGTGTCCTAGCCTCCTTCAGTCCTTCTGTTCCTTCATCCTTAGCATGTGATTTTCAACTTTATTTTGCTTTACGGCGAAAAATGGCTGCTCTTCCTCCAGTCTGCCTCAGAAAAGCAAAAATTCTTCAGAAATCTCCAGTGTTTACCCCACCTCTCCCTGCACACACACTTTATTGGGGTGTGTGTTTGGTTACCCATAACTACAAAAGCACCTGGAAAATCTAGTTTTAAATTGGGTCATTGACTTCCTAACCAAATTGGGGTTTTGTTAGTAAGAAAGAAGGAGTGGAAATTAATGGGCAGCCAGCAGTGTTTATCACATTATGTTTTAAGTTTATATTAAATATAAAGCCACTTATAAAGACATAGAATTTGTCTCAATTTAGAATCTTAGGTTGCCGTAAAATAGTCCAGAAATAATTCCCTTTTCTCACACTTTCAGGTATTTGGATAGGGGTGATGAGTTGTGTTTGCTGTAGGAACCATAGTATAGTGTCTTAAAAACATAGAGTGGTGTCTAAGAACATAGGTTTTGGAGTTGGCCTTAGGTTTGAATTCTAGTTCTGATCTTTCTGGTTATGAAACATTGGCTAATTTAACCTTTCTTAAGCATTCCTCATCTGTAAAATAATATATGGCAAGATTTTTGTGAAGATGAGAGATGACTTAAAGCCCTTAGCAAAATTTCTACATATAAGAACTAGAAATGTTAGTGGGTTTTTTTTTTTTAGGGAATTTAAACATTTTCAGAAAATAAGCATAGGCTTTTTATATAACTACTTAAAAAACTTTTTTTAATTTTTGTATCATTAATATACAATTATATGAGCAACATTATGGTTACTAGACTCCCCCCATTATCAAATCCCCACCACATACCCCATTACAGTCACTGTATAACTATTCTTTAAATTTGGGTGTGCCAGAACATTTTTTTTCCAAATGCTTAGACATGAAATATTTGGTGATGTTTTATAGAAACAGTTCGTGACTATGAGCACCAGTTCCACCATAGGCTGGAGCAGGAGCGAACACAGTGGGCACAATATCGAGAATCCACAGAGAGGGAAATAGCTGATTTAAGGAGAAGGCTGTCTGAAGGTCAAGAGGAGGAAAATTTAGAAAATGAAATGAAAAAGGTATGAAGGAATATATTCATCTGTAGAAATGCTTGAAGCCAAATGCAAGATGCTTTAATTAATATTCTCATAAGAAGTTGTACTTTTTGTTTTCTGTTAGGGGACTTATTTGGACACAGACCTAAATATAGATTGTTCTAGATACCTTGATACCCTTTCCCCAGATATATGTATGGCTAACTCTTTCACCTTCTTCAGATCTTTGACCAAATGTCTCCACTCCACCTCAGGAGTTCTATCCTGACTATCCCATTTAACATTGCAACCTGCCTGCCTATCACCACTCTGCTGATCACCTTTATCCTGTTCTGATTTTTTTTTCCATAGCAAGTATTTCCTTGTATATGTAGAGAGTTCACCTTATATTGTGTATATCATTTGCTGCTTTTCTCTTGTTGCTAGAATGTAAACTCCATGAAGTTGGGAGTCTTATTTGTGTATCTTGAATGCCCAGAATAGTGTCTAGCATGTAGGTGCTCAATAAATATTTAACAAATGTATGTTGTTGCTTGGTGATATTGTCCAAACCAAAGCTTTATAACAGATGTTAGTTCTCCTTCTTTCTCAGTATATTTTGTTTCCTGTGTGATGAAAATACCATGTTACCATAAGATGCCTAAACATAGACCAACTAAATGTAAGGTGAAACATTTTATCACTGAGAAAACTTAAAAAGCTTTTCACCAGTTGATTATATAAATTTTTACTTTAGTAATTTATATACATACATATTTTTAAGTCACATATTATGTAAAATAATAATTCAAATTTGAGTTTTCAGTTGGATGAACCGTAATTCTTGGTTCATAGTCCTTGGTATATTCAAGGACTACTTTTAGGTATAAAGAAGGTTATTTAATTAACTTTAAAAATAATGTAAAAATCATGCGAGAACCCAATACCCAAACAAAAGCTTTGAACCTTGAGGAAGAGTTTTTTCCATTCTTTTATTTCAGGAAAAGATGATAATTGACTGTCTTCATGAGGATCTGACAATAGAGTCACTTAGTCATCTAACATAGTTACCCAAGTAGACGGCCTTGACTTCTCTCGAGTTGTTTGAGATAAATTAATATTTGATGCTGTTATTAGAAATTTTCTTCGAAGCCACAGTACCCATTCACATGAGTATAGTTTTTTTTTGTTCTAATATGTTCATATTCATGATTTCCACAGTGTGCCACTTCTTGTCATTTTTAAAATTAGTTTTCATTATTTAAAATAAACCTTATTTTTTAGGACAGTTTTTGACTTACAGAAAAATTGCAAAGATACTATAAAGTTCCCATATACTCCACACACAATTTCTCTTGTTATTAACATCTTATGTTAGTATGGTACATTTGTCACGATGAAAGAAACAGCATTGATTCATTATTATTAAAGTCCATTCTTTGTATTCACATGTCATTAGTGTTTACTTTTTTTTCAGTGCCCAGATCCCATCCACGATACCACATTGCATTTTAGTAATGTCTCTTTAGGCTCCTCTTGGCTGTGACAGTTTCTCAGATTTTCCTTATCTTTAATGACTTTGGGCTGTTTTTAAAAAACCACCTTTAAAAGTTTTTATAATGATGTGCAACACTTGGAGTCATCTTTGCATTAATAAATAACTCAATTTGTGTTAAAACCTTTTCGTATTTTTTCCCTGCTGATTTTTATCAACAGACCTCTGTAAGCATCCCAAATTACCCTTGACTGTATATAATTTTAAGCTCATGCCTTTTCCAAACACGACTTAGTTAAAAATAAAATAAATGATGAAATGACTTGTGGACTAGAAAACAAAAGTGCCCCCTTTTTTCTGAGAGACGTTTTATAGGAAAAATCACCACTCATATTTGGGGTATGAGGTATTTTCCTTATCATGAACAATTTGATAAGCTTGAACTCTTTTAAATTAGTGAATAAGGTTAATTTTCATATTCATTAGAGGAGAAAAGGCTAACTTTTGTCTGCCTTTGTTTCTGTGTGTATGTGTATAGAAAATCAGGCTTTACTATTTTACTAATTTATATTGTTTCCTTTTAATCCATGTTTTTGAGAATGGAGGACAGGAGACAGTATGGTTTTAGGGGGTCATTCTTTGGGTTTGTTTAAATATCAAAAGTAAAATAATAAAGCACTTTGTTTAAATAGCTAGGTGGAAGCCTTTTTATAGCAACATGATTTTCTAATATTTTAGAAAATATATTTTTCTATTTTTTATGTTTAAAAAAATAACCAGTCCTTTCAGTATTCATAAAAAATTATAGTTTCATTAATTTAGTAGCCAGAATTATTAAAATTAAAGTATTTATTATGTGTATTTCTTTTTACATGTAGGATATTTTCCAACTCAGTTACTCAATTAAAAAGTCATATTTGTCTGAGTGAATCTGTTTTCCTGCTTATAAATTCTACATGAAATATTTGGGAAAACTGATTATGCCTTAATATTCAGAGTAATGCAACATTTAAAAGTTGGATGTGGTTCAATTTTGTGAGTGCTCCTACATGCTTAGCTTGGTAGATTTATTTGTCCTACTGATTTTAACAAGTGGGCAGGTCAGAATTTCTTAGAAAAGCAATAAATTAGTAAGTGTTGCTTTTACTTTTTTTTAACAATAGGCCCAAGAGGATGCTGAAAAACTTCGGTCTGTTGTGATGCCCATGGAGAAGGAAATAGCAGCATTGAAAGATAAACTGACAGAGGCTGAAGACAAGATTAAAGAGTTGGAGGCCTCAAAGGTTGTGAAACATTGTAATTCATTTGCTTAAAACCCAAGATTCTGCTTTAATGCTATGAGCATTAAATCACTAATGAGAATCACTAAGAGGTTAAAAACTGTAATTTAGATTATGTATCTTTAGAATTTTGCTTTCTTTAAAATGCTAAACAATACTTGGAGATGATTTTGTCCTTATGGATATTTTAAATAATCACAATAGTAATGTTTGTCCTGCTTTGTTACAAAGTTAATGATCATTTTCTTATCAAAGTGAGTCATGGTCTCATTCATCTTCCTATCAAGGAAAATAAGCTCTTCAAAATTAACCTTGTTTTCTGAAACTGGCCCCAGAATTGATCTTTTAGAAATGATTAGTTATAGTGTGGCTGGATTTATTGGCTGTAAAGACACAACAGAATAAATACAAAGGGAACGTTGAAAAATTTTAATAATTAGCTAAAAGAAAATAGGAAAGAAAATAATTCTAAGAGAGTAAACAAAAGCATAACATAGGATGTAGAAATACATGTAGGAATATACAAATGGTAATATATCAATAATTCTAGTAAATGTAAATTGATAATGTAACCTACTAAATGTAAACCTACTAAAATGGGATTTTTAAAGTCTAAATTTTTATTACTTATAAGAAGAACACCTACAGTAAAGCTGCAAGGTAAGATTGAAAATAAAGGAATATTTAAAGATATGCCATATAAATTCTACCAAAAAAAGTTGATATAGCAATTATAATATGAAGCAGGATGTAAAGAAAAAAGAATAAAGAAGGACCACACCTAATAATTTATCAGTAAGATATGACAATCATGAACTTGAATGTACCTTACATAGTTTAGAACTACATGAACTAACAGGTAATGATTTCAAGGAGGAATTGATATACACAATTATAGTAGATTTAAAATGACCTTTATTAGGTGATAGTACAAGCAGAAAATATATTAGTAGGGATATAAGAGTTTTGAGCAACCTGATTAATAATAGACATAACAAACACACAGAATCCTGTACCCAAGGAAAAGGGATTATATTTTATACAATAGTAATCCATAGTAGTTAGGAACTCAACATTAGCTGGGACCTTGGGCAAATTAATTAAATTTACTGTGTTTTGGTTTTCTCAGTTGTAAAATGGGGATAATTATAGTACCTCAGAATAATATATAATAATACCTGCCTCATAAGGCTGTTGTGAGGATTATGTATGTTAACACATATAAAACAGTTAAGGTAGTACATGGAATAAAGTTGTTAGTTTTAGGTATGTTATACTTTTCATAATGTCACAAGGGAAGTGTCAACAAATTTCAGAAAACTGATGTTATACAGACCCAAATCTCTGACCACAGGTTGTTATATTATTTACAATCAAATTATAGTTAAAATAAAATATCTGGAAATTAAAAAAAAACCTCATGGAAAAGGGAAAT
Organism: Manis javanica; assembly: GCF_040802235.1. Classification (NCBI taxonomy): domain Eukaryota; kingdom Metazoa; phylum Chordata; class Mammalia; order Pholidota; family Manidae; genus Manis; species Manis javanica. The sequence goes on from NC_133159.1 coordinate 130,546,813, forward strand.
GTAAAATATTTAGAGAAATTTGAATGTTTTACTCAATCTAAAAAAAGTACAATAATACAGACAATGTGAATGGAGGAGATAATATAGGTAAGAGCAGAAATTAATGAAATAGAAAAGCAAAAGAAAAGATGTCAATATAATGAAAAAAAAGGGAAAAACTAATAAGACTGATAACCCTCTAGTAAGACTAATCAGGAAAAAAGAAAAAGACTCAAACCATTAGATATGAAAGGGAACATAACTACAAATCAGTAGATTTAAAAATAATAAATGCTGTGAACAGTGTCACACCAACATATTTGAAATGAAATAAATTTGATGATAATGAAAAAATTTCTAATAAAGATAATTGTCTAAAATTATCTCAAGATAAAATAGGAAAGCTAAAGTAGTAAATATTAAAAAAAGTGTTTATGTTGCATTCTTCCTTTCTCATCACTTCTGTTCCAAAAGACATTGGACACAGTTGGTTTTGCAGGCAAGTTTTCCCCAAACTGGAAAAAAGACAATCCTTGTATTTTACAAACTGTTAGAGAATGGAGAAAGCTCTCCAACTCATTTTACAGGACTTGTATAACTTCATTACAAACACATAGAAAGTGTAGTATAAGAAAAGGAAATTATAGATCTAAATTATTTAGGAATACATAAACAAAAATTTTCAACAGTGTACTTTAAAAAAAAGATATGATCAAATAGGGCATATTCCCAGGAATTTAAGGATGGTATATCAACAGAAAACCTGTTGTTATGGACCACATAAAGGGATTGTAGAAGAGCGATATATTCACCTTAGGTTCAGAAAAGCATTTGATAAATTAAAAAAGTCAACAACTGAATAAAGGTCTATCTGTCAGTCCTTCAGCAAACATAATTAATGATAAGTATTTAGCAGCCTTATGATTAATGACAAGAACAATGTGAGGAAACCTAAACTCAGTGATTTTGTTTAGATTATTTTTGTGGTCCTAAACAATGCAGCAAGATAAAGAAATGAGGCATAAGAACTAGAAAGAATGCAGTGAAACTGATTTGACTTTTTATGTAGAAAAGCAAGAGAATGTACAGATTATTAGACATAGTAAGATTCGGGAAACTTGTTCCATCAAAATCAACATACAACAATAATAGTATTTGTATACTTCAGTAATATCCAATTAAAGTAATGGGGAATAAAGATCCCATTCATAATAGCAAAAACAAAAAATTCCAAAACTATGTAAATTACCTGAGAATATATCAGAAGAAAAACAAGATATTTCTGGCATAAATTTTAAATGAAGATCTGAATGCATGTATTTTCCTGAATGGAAAGATAATATAGCAATATAAAACAGGCAGTATATTCCCAGACTAATCTATAAATTCAGAATACCATTCAAAATCCAATAGGATTTATTAAGGAACTTGATAAGTAAATTCTAGAATTCATACAGTCAAAGAAAGGATCATAAGTATGCACAATTTTCTTAGCAAAAATCTAAAGAAGGCAAGGTGAGGAGACTTGTCCTACCTATCAGATATTAAGACTTACAGTAAAGCTATACAATTAACACAGTTTGTTATTGGATAGTTCATTATTAGTTTGTTATTGGTGTAAAAGGGCCAATGAAACAGAATAGAGAGCCCAGAAGTAGACCCACATGTATTTGGAAATTTGATACATGACCAGTGACATTATACGTTGGTGGGAAAAGAATGGATTCTTAAGAAACAGCCTTTTCAAATACTTATAAAATATGGAATAAAGTGAAATTAGCTTTCTACCTCACACTTTAAAAAATTAATTTCAATGAATTAAAATCCCAAGAGTGAAAAGTAAATCTTTAAAACTTTTAGATGTTAAAAAAAGAGAATATTTGTGGTACAAAAACACTTCTTAAATAATACAAAATACTGAGTGTGAAAGAAAAGATAAATTTGTGTAGAATATAAAGCTTCTGTATTAAAAGGTATTACGAAAAGTTGGAAAGAGAAGATACAGACTGTTAGATTATAGCCATGCTTCTTACCTGACAAAAATTAGTATCCAAAATTAATTAAAATTTCCATGTCCTTAAGTGACAAATGGCCTAGTAGAGAAACAAGTAAATAATATGAACAATCAGTTTACAGAAGAGGAAACCAGAATAGTCAAGGAATGTGAAAAATATTCAACTTCATTAGAAATCAGGGAAAGGTAAGTGAAAATGGGATACCATTTCACCTTAGCCATATTTTAAGTTTACAATACAGATTTGTTGCATTTACCCAGTATTGGAGTATATAAAACTCTTCTCAGCTGCTCCTGTCAAGTTGGAGCTCTATTTGACTATTTTGGGGTTATCTGGACTCTTGTTGCTTCCTTTTACTTTCTCCTGTGTAGATACAGATAACATTTAGGCCATATAGGTAGCTTTCAGTGGTTTGTCCCCTTGGTGTTTTGTAAGATGTCCGTGTGTTTTTGGTTTTGTTATTTTAGTAGCTCTGTTGTTAGGGTATGTGGAATTCAAAGAAATTCACATAATGTGCCATTACTGCCACCATCTTCCCAGAGTTTTGTTCAGTAGCTTTTCAATGTTAGAGATTCATTAATTATTAATGAAGTCAAATGTTTATTCTAAGAAGGAATAAACAAGTAAATATTTATTCTAAGAAGAAGTTGTTACATACCACCATTTTATGTCTGCTATATTGATTCTCTTTTACCATAACGGAATTACCACCCTGTCCAGGTGTTAGGGAAGATGCCTTACCACAGTCAGCACTTGGTTAGTATCTTTTTGGTGGGCTGACAAGCTCCAGTGAAGCATCAAATGGCAGCATAATCATTTTAGTCTATGACTAGTACTAATGTATTACTTGTCAAGGAGTAAAGATAATTGAAAACAGATCAGCCAGCTATTTCAAGTTTGAAGAAGTAGGAAGATAAAAAGCATGAAAATGACCTTGAAAGTGAAATTAGATATAACCATGTGAAAGTGTTGAAAGTTAACTTAATTTAGGATGGACAGTTTGTAAGGCAGGATAAAACAGGTGATTCTATAATCTTCTAGGGCAAGATTGTATTTTATTTGGATTTTAACTAGTTCAGATACTAGAATATATCAATATTTGAATGCTATTGTAAATTGTTAAACAGAGATAAGGCATTTTTTAGAAGATATGATTTTAAAAAGTATTCTGCATTCCTTCAAAATTTGTGTTCATTATAGTACAAGACCAGTTATTTTTTCCATCATGACTTCCTCTTTTTTTCCTTCCATATGTATATATGAAAATATCTCCTTTTTATACATTTAGGGCATTTAGAATTACCTCACCAGAAATCAAAGAAAAGCAGACTTACTAGAATATGCTACCATTTTTATCTTTAGAAAGTAAGTACTGTTTTAAAACACAACATGGGTTACTGGGTGTGCAATAGAAGTCAAATATTTGCACATATGTGTGTGGCTCTGGAAATACAAATTAAAGCTACCTTTTTGAAAAGCAAGGTACAAAACTGTTATGTATAATCTGAATTGTGTATTTGCCCTGATATAATTATGGATAATGCCTACTATTAACTTAATTTTTCCAGTCTTCTATAATAAGTATATGTTTTATAATTAAAAATTGTAAGTGATAAATTTCTATAAATGCAAAATTTCTCCAAGGCCCATCCAGAACTTACCATTATATCTAAGATAGAAACTTAAATTTTTAACTTATTACAAATTCATCTTGTTTCAGGTTAAAGAACTGAACCATTATCTGGAAGCTGAGAAATCTTGTAGGACTGATCTAGAGATGTATGTAGCTGTTCTGAATACACAGAAATCTGTTTTACAGGAAGATGCTGAGAAACTGCGGAAGGAATTGCACGAAGGTAAATATATATTCTGTATATTTTTCATCTCAGCCTCTAAGGGAACTATATGAGTAAAATTGGCATTGATAACAAAACAAATCTTAAAATACCAATACATGTTAGTGATTCATTTTAAACTTTGCACTTGGCTTGAATGTACTCATGAAAAACTGGAGTTGTGAGGTCTACTAAACACACTTGGAGTGTTAATAGCTTCTCTTTTCTCCAGGATGCCAGTAATAACTTTGGAAGGCATGCATTTTGGGGAGAAATAGAGCTGGGGATTTCTGCTTAAACATCTTTTGCCCCCAGACCCATTTTGATGGAGATGCATTAGCAAAAGTGAAAATGGGACAGTGAAGGTAGATAGTGTATTATGCTGTCCTTAAGTAGCATCCCTATTTATAAGGGACAATTTTGATTTCACTAGCTTGGTAGCAGAGTGATGCAGAAATTGACTCTTTTCCGAGGATAGGGAAGAAGGCTTATCCATTCCCCGTTTAAATAAAAGCATGTTTTTATCTCTAATTCTTCTAGTTATTCTTAAGAACCTAGGGTTTTTTACATTTTTTGTGTCATGGACTCCTTTGGCAGTCTTATGAAGCCCTCTTAAAATAATGTTTTTAATTCACAAAATATATAAGATTACAAAAGAAACCAATTATATTATAAAATAATTATCAAAATGCAAAGTTAATGGTAAAGTAATAAATGTACTATTTTATTGCATTTAAATAACAAGGTCTAGTAGCAGATGTAATGGTTACTGTAATTTTGAAGTGGTGATGAGCATAAATGATATATTAAGAAATCTGTAACAACTGTACTGAGATACAGAAATATAGATGACATCTGTTAGTGACCAAGTCATAGGTGTTGTTATATTTGTTGTGGTTCATTGCCCACATTTTGTAATTGAAGGAAATAAAATTAAATAAAATTGAAATACATTTCAATTAGAGGTTAGTGAAAATGAAGGTCTTTTTTCCTTATCCAATGCTTGAATTCTTGAACTCTTAACACTTGTGGGTTTTGCTAGCAACATATTTTAATATGCAGGTTTAGGGCTGTGGTGATAGAGTACTACAATGAATGCTTTTAAGTATGTCAAATGCTGTGGAATATACAGCTCTTTCATAAATAGTTTAAGTTTGCAAATGAGTTAGTCTTTTCCCCAAATAGTAGAAAGCTGAAATTACATAAACCTAAAGAATTATTTCACAAAATGTTATGAAAATAACCCAAAATTTGAATGAGTCTTTGGCTTTTGGGAGACATTTTTCAAATGTGCTGCTGCAGTCAAAAAGACACCAAACTCTGAAAGAAATAGGAATTTTTGTTTGAACTATGTGCCCCAACCATTCCAGAAATAGTGTAGGACCCCCAAACCTTCCTAATATACTTGGAAAGTATCTGAGAAGTTTGATTAAGGTGTGTAAGGAGATAGAGTAATTTCCATACTGCAACACTCACACCAAAAAATAGTATTTAATTGAAAAGAAGACATAAAAATTTAGCAGCAGTATAACTAACAGCTTAAACTGGGGGAATTAGATGTAATCAAGTTAATGCAATTGCATATCATAGGTGCTAGACTGGGATGTGCCATGGGAGGCAGCAGTGCTACAGACAGTCTTCTTCAAGAAGTTAAGTGGAGTTTTGAAAGGTAGACAGGTATTTTTCAGGGAGTCAGAGATGAGCCTACCATGCAAGGCCATTTGCATGCAGTGCAACAAGATAAGGAAGTGTAAGAAATGTAGTTTAGCAAAATTAGGGGCAGTGGGGCAAAATGTGAGGAGAGGTAGACATGAGCCAGATCACAGTTACTTTGTGCTAAGGATTTTGGATTTTATACAGGCAGTAAGGAGTCTCTGAAGGGTTTACATGTTCTTTTTAAAGACAGGTTTATTGAGATATCCACATGCCATGAAGTTTACTCTTTAAAGTATATAAGTTAGTGGTTTTGAATATATTCAAAGTTGTATACCGTCTCCATTATCTAATTCCAGAACATTTTCATATATTCCTAAAATAAATTCTATACTGTTGCCATTCACTCCTTATCCTCTCCTACCACCTAACCCCTGATAACCACTAATCTACTCTGTCTCTATAGATTTGCCTATTCTGGACCTCTGTGTAAATGGGATTATATACTTTGGTGTCTGTCTTCTCTGAAGGACTTTAAGCTTGAAATTGATAGCATTAATTTTGCGTTTTATTAAGTTCAGTATAACAGCAGTGTGGAGAATAGGGCAAGATGGATGGCAGGAATAACAAAGGGACTGCTGTGTAGTTGCTCTAAGTCCTAAGGGCTGGGCTAAGGCAAAAGGCAGAAGATGGCTTGTGCTGCAGAGGAGGTAGAACTAGGAGGCTTCTGTTACATCTCAATGTTTTGGGGAGAGGAAGAGGCAGAAGCACAAATTCTTTCTCAGGTTTCTGGCTTGGGTGGCTGGGTAGATGGCAGACAGATGATGCCATCTAACTCTTTCTTCATAGAAAATGGCTGAGTTGATGAGTATCAGCAACACAAACTATACAAAGATTCTTTGGCTTATCCTGAGAGATCAAAACTCACTGGGTTCAAGAAGGATTCCTGGATAACTGATTTATTAGAATGTATTAAAGATAGTTAGAAGTGGTTGCTATACCTTTGGCCTTTAGAGGAATGCTTCCCAAGGTGTATTCCCTGAAACAGTTGTTATTTGAGTGGCACTGTGGAAAGGATTTTTTTGGTTAAATAAATTTGGGAAATACTGTATTTCCAAGGGAGCATTGGCATATTTAGAACCTGAGCTCAAAGTTCTGTGATAAAAAAATCTTTAAAAGTGTATTTAATCTGGGGTTTCTAAAATTTACTAAGCACAGGAATTTTTGTTGTTGGTGGTGGTTGTTTTTTTCACATGTTCCTGTTCCTTGAAACACACTTTGGGCCATTGCTTAGAGAGATGATGGGGACAGCTGCCATGTCCTTTGATAAGTTGCCCCTTGGTTCTTGTCAGAGGCTGAATGCCAGGCAGAATGGACCATTGGCCAGACCTGGTCTAGTAGCCTCATATTAAGGAAATTGCCTGCCATTAAAATCCAGTGTTTCTGATTGGGGAATTCCTGAACAGTTTGCCATCTTTTGGAGCAAGAACGACAACAACACAACCAGTTAAAACACACTTGGCAGAAGGCCAATGACCAGTTTCTGGAATCTCAGCGTTTGCTCATGAGGGACATGCAGCGAATGGAGATTGTGCTAACTTCAGAACAGCTCCGACAAGTTGAAGAAATGAAGAAGAAAGATCAGGTGAATAGCAATTTTATAGGACTTGCTTACTTTGTTAATGATATACCATCCTTACCCAGCCTCTCCACCCCACACACATGCTCGCATTACTTTATGTATATTACAGATTGACTCAAGCACGAAACAGGGTGATGTGTCCCACTTCAAAACACATAATAGTTGAATTTGAGGGATTTTGTTATCCAACTTTAGAAATGGCCTTGTCTGGGGAATAATTTAGAAATGATTGTTTTTAGAGATGCAGGATGCAATAGTGCATATTTTTAGGAGAATCTTTTTCTACAGTTCTGTCTAGTTCTCTAGGGCTTTTGAATTGTGTTAATCCAGGCCACCTCTTTGTGACATTGCTCTAAAAGCCTTATTAGAAGGTGGTGGTGTGGGGATGGAGAGACTAAATGATGTAAAAAGGCAGGTATCTAGAGAGCTGTATACCCTACGTCCTTTTTCCTTATTTTAAAAAAAAGTTATTGAAATTACATGAGTAATACACAGATACATCCTCATGTTAAAATATTTTGTTTTAAATACAGAGTGAAATAATAAATACAGCACAATAAAGTGAAAATATCCCTTGATAACTCCCACACCTCCCTTCCCAGAAGTAACCGCTTTTGTAATCAGAAGTAATCAGTTTGGAAGGTAGTCTTCCAGACCATTTCTGTGTGTATATAAGTATATCAGTATTTAGGGCTTTTTTTTTTTGTTTCATATAACTGGTACCTTAGTATAAGTATATATAACTTATTTTTCTCATAAACATTATCTTGGATATATTTTCATATCAGAGATCTAGCTCATTTTTGTTAACTGGTAGCATGGATGTATTATAATTGATTTAATCCCTTTCCCCTCTTTGTAGTGGACATCTAGATGGCTTTGTGATTTTTTGTGGGGTTTTTTAGTCATTTCAAACAGTGTTGCAGCTTATATTCTATAATATCCTATGTTGGGTATGTGTGAAAATATTTCCCTAGGATAGCTACATAAAAGTTTTTCTAGGTATTATAAGAAATATTTTAAATTAATTGTATGACTTGGATTAGATTTCGGTCTTCAGAAGTTTCTCCCTTTTTAAATTTCCGTCTCAGTTCTGACTCATCCATTTTGTAAGTAGACACAGTCCACTTAAGGATTTAGATTGTAAAGAATGGATCTAATCATGTCTCTCCTGCTGTCCTTTAAAACAGTCTAAATTTAAAAACTGGTCATTTAAAGCCTTCATTAACATTTACTGAGCTTTTAATTTTACTATGTGTCAGCACTGTGTAAAGCTTTATATATGAAGCTTTATCTCATGTAGTTCTTAAATAAACCAAAAACAAAAACTCTTCAAAGAATGTCAGGATTTTGGCAGATGTGAGGTTTGAAACAATCTCTGATTCCAGAGTCTAAGCATTAATCACTACCCCTTCTCCATGTACCTCACTTCTCATGTGTCTGCCCTCTTCTCAGTTATAGATAATATGGTGTCCCCCATATACCTGCTCTTTTGAGCCCTTGTGCTTTTGTATATGCTTCCTTTCTCCCTGGAACCTGTGCTTATCTCCTCTCTGGCAGTTGGCAAACCCATCTTACTGATACTTCAAGATCCCATTCAAGTGTCACCTTTGAGCTCCCTTTTCTAGCCCCCTCAGATGAAATAATAGTTTTATCTCCTGTAGAATCGTGTGCATATTTATATAGAAATGGAATTTGGCATTTGTCGCTCCCTACTAGACTGTTTTGGGGGGGACATTGAAGATATCTTAAGAATTCATCTTTGTTGAGTGAATTATTATATCAACTTCAGTTATTTCTTTTGCATTTCATATAAATTTGCCCATAATTCTAATGGATGTGTAATGCCATAACTTTTTCCTTTTTGTTTTCTACAGTACTCTGAAGGAATGTTCTATGTAAATTTTCTTTCTTGGATCATATGAAGAAGAGAGGGTGGTTGGATTTCTTTTGTTTTGCCTTTCCCATAATATACCCTTCTTGGAAGCGGTTTCTTGATTTCTTCCTATTACCAGGGTTCATACTTTGTTCCTATAGTATTTAAATAGTTTGGTGTGACCATGTGTCCTTAGATTTGATTACAAAACAAATAAACTTAAGTGTCCAGTTTTCTCTTACCATAAAGCTCTTTTCTTTTTTTATTTGTTTTGAATGTTTAACAAACTATATGAATCAGTAGTATAGATTACCTGGGTAATATATATATATATATATATATTTCTAACTTTTAGGAGGAAGATGAACAACAAAGACTTAATAAGAGAAAGGATCACAAAAAACCAGATGCTGAGGAAGAAATGAAAGTGCCAGTAGTGTGTGCTTTAACTCACGAGGAATCTTTAGCCCCTCTATCAAATGAAGAGGTATAGTGAATCAGTCATTTAAAATCACTGTCTATACAGTTATTAACTTAATATTGTTAGTTACACCATTATTAGCTTTTCATACATCAATCAGTTGTATTGTTCATATGGGAAGTGCATAGCTATTAGCTGAAAATTAGATTAAATGATATTTTCGGTTGTTTTTACAGTATTATAGGTAATTGAAACATGTTGCAGTTTCTCTCACCATGTCTGAAACAGTTAGGTATTCTTTTTTCCAGTGGTTCCAAAATTAAAATATTAGAAGAACACTTAATATCTGTAAAATATTTTTTGATAAGATTAATAAATGTTGCTAATACTCAGCTTTTTGTTTAAAAGAGATGATCTAAAGTATTGAAACCCTTAACTCCCTATAGCATGTATTTGAGTATTAACAAGTATTAGATCTTAAGCCCTGAGAACAGTGGGTGAGGTTTGGCAGATTGTGAATGGTGGGGTAGAACACTATGTATTGGGAAGGGGTAGAATAGAGAGACCCGGAGGTGGATAGTGAAAAGTGATGTTCCTGATGGCTTTGTTACCTCTCGCCCATGATGTGACAAGGTTCTGTGCATTACATTTCCTGTCTTCAGCCTTTCCTACTCCACTGCACCCTCAGCATTACTGTCATATTCATTTTTCTTAGGTGTCGCTGCAGTCAGGACACTCCCCTACTCAAAACCACCACTGACTCCCATTACATACATTAAGTAGAAGTTCCTTACTCAGACAACCAGTGCCCTTCATAATATGCACTCTGTTTTAGCCACGTTTCTCATCTTGTGCTATACTCTCCACCTTGCACATTGGTTCCTTCACCTGGAATGCTTACCTCCCCCTGTCTTGTTGAGCATTGAAAACCTATTCATCCTTCAAGACTCATGAAGATATCTCCTCCTTAGTGAAGGAAATGTTTGTGTTATTGCTTTAAGATAAAATGAAGGTCCCTAATTTGGCAAGGGCCTTCACAGTTGAATGACCCTTCAAGCCTTACAGTGCTCTCTGCTAATCACAGCCAGACCTTTTTTTCTACTTAACTGTCTGTGCTCAGATGCCTTGTTTATAACATCCTGCTGTTCAGGATTTCATATTCACTCCCTGCCCCAACCTCCTTTCCCAGGCTGGAGAATCAGTTTTAGTTAAATTGGATAAGGGTCCATTCCTACTTTAAAAGATACCATATTTCTATTTAGTTTGCAGATTTACACTAAGCCATGTATACTCTATTTCCTGGTGGCTTGTATTTCCATGTTTATGGATTGTTTGATATTTAAAGAGAGTTTTAAAAAATCCTAGTGGACATTGAAAAGTATGATGTAATTGTTTTTCTACATTCTTTGTTTTGGATCATAATACTGAGAACTGGTTGACCTGATTCTGCTGTGTAGTTTTTTAATAGTTAGACTCCCAGGAGACTGTCTCAATTTTTGCATATTGCCAAATATTCTGTGGTTTGTGCATCATGCAGTCCTGTGTCCAGGAATGTTTGAAAAAGTTTCAAACTAAAAAAAAAAAAAATTTTAGCAGGAAAACAGGAAAGGGAGATTTGTTGTGATTTGTAATGAAGCATTTTTCTTATTTTTGATTTTGTCTTAACAAATCTATACTATATATTGTATATAACATTATTTCCCTACATTTGAAATATCCTTTAACTTTCAGATCTGATAGTTTGTAATTTGAATAAATCTATTTTATATTGACAGTCATGATGATTTACTTTAGTTGGTTGGTTTAAAGTTAATGGAATGCTTTGGAGACGTAGATTTATTACTAAAGACAACTAAATTTGTAGAACATTATCTCTTCTTTAACCTGATGCTTAGAATGTACTCTCCTCACTATAATAATACATGCTCATTATGGAACATTTGGAAAGTACATAGAGAGGGCATACGAAACAAAAATAATTGGTAGGTAATTCTGCTGCCCAGAGAGAACCACCACTAACATTCTGATATGTACCTCTCCTTTCCCTCTTTTTCCTTTTTCTTTTCCAGAGTTAACATGTATGTGGGTTTTTTTTGTACTTTTTAAACATATTGCAGATTGTAACTTTATGTAATGTTTTATATACATTTTTTTCCACTTAAATCTCTCTTTAAAGGTTTTGGAACATTCATAAATGTTTTCCCCCAAAAAATACATTTAATGGCTGACAGTATTTCAGCATGTAAATGTACCAAAATTCCTTTATCCCCTACTAACTGATTTGTGCCTAGATTTTAATCTATAAAGGTGACTGAGTGATACCACAGAAAGGTCATCATTGAAAGAAAAGTTTAATGTTGCAGTCCTCCTAACAATGAGAGTCATGGCACAGCATGCAGAGCCACATGGAGAAGCACCAGAGTTGGTCATGAGGCAGAAGCAGGAGCAAGGGGAAGACATGAACCACAGCCATTATTGGGGTTCTCAAGGGGAAAAGCAAAGTAGGGCAAGGTAAACAGCATAGGACTGGCTAGTTTTGAATAATTCAACAAGCTTTGGGGCATAGAGCCTGTTAAGTTTTCTAGTACCTGGCCCAGAGTTGCTTTAGGAAAGGGAAAATACTGGCTTGGCATACAAAAGTTAGATAAAGGACTCCTTTGTTGCAGGGGTGGGGGGTAGACTTGAGATTGGTTGGTTTGTTTATGAGAGATTTGTTGATAGGCAAGTTGTTTATTATTTCTAGGAGTTAGCTATCTTGGGGGAACAGTCTCTCCCTGGCTAGCAAGGTCCTCAGAATGTCAAAAACATCATAAAAAATACAGAAAGCAGAAAACATGATTAATACACTAATGGATAGTCAAGTTGGTTCCATTTTTATTTTACTAAGGTATTAGTGATATACACTCTTATGAAGGTTTCACATGAAAAAACAATGGTTATTACATTCACCCATATTATCATGTCTCCCCATACCCCACTGCAGTCACTGCCCAACAGTATAGTAAGATGCCACAGATCACTATCTGCATCCTCTGTACTACACTGTCTTCCCTGGGAACCCCCCACACCGTGTGTACTAAACATAATACCCCTCAATCCCCTTCTCTCTCCCTCTCCACCCTCCTCCTCACCACCCCCTTTGGTAACCACTAGTCCCTTCTTGGAATCTGTGAGTCTGTTGCTGTTTTGTTCCTTCAGTTTTGCTTCCTTATTGTACTCCACAAATGAGGGAAATCATTAGGTATTTGTCTTTCTCCACCTGGCTTATTTCACTGAGCATAATACCCTCTAGCTCCATCCATGTTGTTGCAAATGGTAGGATTTGTTTTCTTCTTCTGGCTGAATAGTATTCCCTTGTATATATGTATCACCTCTTCTTTATCCATTCATCTACTGATGGACACTTAGGTTGCTTCCATATCTTGGCTATTGTAAATAGTGCTGCAATAAACATAGGGGCACATATGTCTTTTTGAATCTGAGAACTTGTATTCTTTGGGTAAATTCCTAGGAGTAGAATTCCGGGTCAAATGGTATTTCTATTTTTAGTTTTTTGAGGAACCTCCATATTGCTTTCCACAATGGTTGAACTAGTTTACATTCTCACCAGCAGTGTAGGAGGGTTCCCCTTTCTCCGCATCCTCGCCAGCATTTGTTGTTCTTAGTCTTTTCAATACTGGCCATCCTAACTGTGTGAGGTGATATCTCATTGTGGTTTTTATTTACATTTCCCTGATAATTAGCAGTGTGGAGCATTTTTTCATGTGCCTGTTGGCCATCTGAATTTCTTTTTTGGACAATTGTCTGTTCATATCCTCCACCCATTTTTTAATTGGGTTGTTTGCTTTTTGGGTGTTGAGGTGTGTTAGTTCTTTATATATTTTGGATGTTAACCCCTTGTCAGATATGTCATTTACAAATATATTCTCCCATACTGTAAAATGCCTTTTTGTTCGGCTGATGGTGTCCTTTGCTGTACAAAAGCTTTTTAGTTTGATGTAGTTTCATTTTTTATTAGTAAAAGTTTTCATTATTCTAAGTAATGCTGTAATGCTCTTATATATAATTCATCCTTGTACAAAAATCATTATAGACTTAATCTGATTATTTCCATAATGTAAGTTCTTGGGAAAAGAACTGTTGAGTTTTTAGGGGCATAACATTTTTAAGGTGCTAGAGCATGATGTTGAATTATCTTATAGAAAACCGTATAGTTTACATTTCCCCTAGAAGTAAGTATATGTTCCTTTACTACTATCAGCATGGTAGTCTGGTATTTTTTAAATGGCCCTCCAGTTTTTCTTGCTCTATTCCCTTCCCTCTTCAGTGTTAGGCTCCTTTGTAAGTGAAAATAAAAGGAAGGTTCTCATTCTAGTTTTTATTAGGATACTTATTTGAGACTTTAGTTAGCTTAATATACCAGATTTCTGTTCCTCAGCTATCTGCTCAGATGAAAAAAGTCTTTAAAAAGGCAGAAATGGAAGAATTAATGTAAAAGTTGTTAACTTTTATTTTACCAATTAAGGATATTTTAAAAATATTAAAAAGATACTGCATTTCTGGTCTTTTTCCAGATGATAAAAAGTGCATTTATCAATAAAAAGTAGAAAAGATATTCTCTCAAAATAAAGGCTAGTCCATTTAATTGAATAAATTTAGTTTCAAGAAAAATTTGCTACATTTTACTTATTTTCTAATTTTCCCAATTACTGTAACTGGATTGTGGAATGGCACTGGTGTGTTTTTTGACTTTAGGATTGTGCTGCACCACTTTTTCTTTCTTTTTTTTTTTTATTAAGGTGTCATTTATATACACTCTTATGAAGGTTTCACATGAAAAACATAGTGGTTACTACATTCACCCATATTATCAAGTCCTCCACACACCCCATTGCAGTCACTGTCCATCAGTGTAGTAAGATGCCACAGAGTCACTACTTATCTTCTCTGTGCTACACTGTCTTCCTTGTGACCCACCCACACACCATGTGTGCCAATCATAATACCCCTCAATCCACTTCCCCCTCTCTCCCCACCCACCCTCCCACACCCCTCCCCTTTGGTAACCACTAGTCTCTTCTTGAAGTCTGTGAGTCTATTTTGTTCCTTCAGTTTTGCTTCATTGTTATACTCCACAAATGAGGGAAAGCATTTGGTACTTGTCTTTCTTCTCCTGGCTTATTTCACTGAGCATAATACCCTCTAGCTCCATCCATGTTGTTGGAAATGGCAAGATTTGTTTTCTTCTTATGACTGAATAAGTATTCCATTGTGTATATGTACCACCTCTTCTTTATCCATTCATCTACTTATGGATATAGGTTGATTCCACATCTTGGCTGTTGTAAATAGTTGGGCTGTGATAAACATAGGGGTACATATGTCTTTTTGAATCTGGGATCTTATTTTCTTTGGGTAAATACCTAGGAGTGGAATTTCTTGGTCAAATGGTATTAAATATTTTTAGTTTTTGGAAGAACCTCCATATTGCTTTCCACAATGGTTGAACTAGCTTCCATTCCCACTGTCAGTGTAGGAGGGTTCCCCTTTCTCTGCCTCCTCGCCAGCATTTGTTGTTCATTGTCTGTTGGATGTTAGCTATCCTAACTGGTGTGAAGCGAGATCTCATTGTGGGTTTAATTTACATTTCCCTGATAGTGATGTGGAGCATCTTTTCATGTGCCTGTTGGCCTTTTGGATTTCTTCTTTGGACAATTGTCTATTCGTGTCCTCCACCCATTTTTTAATCAGGTTATTTGCTTTTTGGTTGTTGAGGCATGTGAGTTCTTCATATATTTTGGATGTTAACCCCTTGTCAGATATGTCATTTACGATATATTCTTCCATACTGTAGGATGCCTTTTTGTTCTACTGATGCTGTCCCTTGCTGTACAGAATCTTTTTAGTTTAATGTAGTCCCATTTGTTCATTTTTGCTTTTGTTTCCCTTGCCTGAGGAGATGTATTCATGAAAAAGTTGCTCATGTTTATATTTAAGAGATTTTTGCCTATATTTTCTTCTCTGAGTTTGATGGTTTCATGACTTACATTCAGGTCTTTGTTCCATTTTGACTTAACTTTTGTGTATGGAATTAGACAATAATCCAGTTTCATTCTCTTACATGTAGCTGTCCAGTTTTGCCAACATCAGTTGTTGAAGAAGCTGTCATTTCCCCCTTTTATGTCCATGGCTCCTTTATCATATATTAATTGACCATATATGCTTGGGTTTATATCTGGGCTCTCTATTCTGTTCCACTGGTCTACGGGTCTGTTCTTGTGCCAGTACCAAATTGTCTTGATTTCTGTGGCTTTGTAGTAGAGCTTGAAGTTGGGGATCATAATCCCCCCAGCTTTATTCTTCCTTCTCAGGATTACTTTGGCTATTCAGGGTCTTTTGTGGTTCCATATGAATTTTAGAACTATTTGTTCTAGTTCGTTGAAGAATGCTGTTGGTATTTTGATAGGAATAGCATTGAATCTGTAAATTGCTTTAGGCAGGACAGCCATTTTGACAATATTAATTCTTCCTATCCATGAGCACAGGATATATTTCCATTTATTGGTGTCTTTAATTTCTCTCATGAGTGTCTTGTAGTTTTCAGGTTATAGGTCTTTCACCTCCTTGGTTAGGTGTATTCCTAGGTATTTTCTTCTTTTTGAAGTAATTGTGAATGAAATTGTTTTCCTGATTTCTCTTTCTGCTAGTTCATCGGAAGTATATAGGAACACAATGGATTTCTGTGTGTTGATTTTGTATCCTGAAACTTTGCTGAATTCTATTACTAGTTTTAGTAGTTTTGGGGTGTATTCTTTAGGGTTTTTATGGACAATGTTATGTCATCTGCAAACAGTGATAGTTTAATTTCTTCCTTACCAATCTGGATGCCTTTTATTTCTTTTTGTTGTCTGATTATCGTGGCTAGGACCTCCAGTACTATGTTGAATAAAAGGGGGGTGGGTGTGGGCATCCTTGTCTTGTTCTTGATCTCAAAGGAAAAGCTTTCATCTTTTCACTGTTAAGTATGATGTTGGCTGTGGGTTTGTCATATATGTCCTTTATTATGTTGAGGTACTTGCCCTCTACACCCATTTTGTTGAGAGCTTTTATCATGAATGGATGTTGAATTTTGTCCAATGCTTTTTCAGCATCTGTGGAGATGATCATGTAATTTTTGTCCTTTTTGTTGATTTGGTGTATGATGTTGATAGATTCTTTCTAATGTACCATCCTTGCATCCCTGGAATAAATCCTACTTGATCATGATGGATGTATTTTTAAAATTTGTTTTGCTAATATTTTGTTGAGTGTTTTTGCATCTATGTTGATCAGGGATATTGGTCTGTAATTTCTTTTTTTGTGGTGTCTTTGCCTGGTTTCTGTATTACAGTGATGCTGGCCTCATAGAATGAGTTTGGAAGTATTCCCTCCTCTTCTACATTTTGGAAAAGTTTAAGGAGGGTGGGCATTAGGTCTTTACTAAATGTTTGGTAAATCAGTGGTGAAGCCATCTGGTCCAGGAGTTTTGTTCTTAGGTTTATTTTTGATTACTAATTCAATTTCATTGCTGGTAATTGGTCTGTTGAGATTTCCTGTTCTTCCTGGGTCAGCCTTGGAAGTTTGTATTTTCCTAAAAAGTTTTCATTTCTTCTAGGTTATCCAATTTGTTAGAATATAATTTTTCATAGTATTCTCTAATAATTCTTTGTATTTCTGTGGCCCCGTAATGATTTTCCCTTCTAATTTCTGATTCTGTTTATGTGTGTAGACTCTTTTTCTTGATAAGTCTGGCTAGGTGTTTTATCTATTTTGTTTATTTTCTTGAAGAACCAGCTTCTGCTTTCATTGATTCTTTCTATTGTTTTATTCTTCTTGATTTTATTTATCTCTGCTCTGATCTTTGTTATATCCTCCTTCTACTGACTTTGGGTCTCATTTTTTCTTCTTTTTCTAGTTTCATTAATTGTGAGTGTAGACTGTTCCTATGGGATTGTTCTTCTTTCCTGAGGCAAGTCTGTATTGCAGTGTACTTCCCTCTTAGCATAGCCTTTGCTGTGTCCTACAGGTTTTGCAGTATTTTGTTATTGTTGTCGTCTGTCTCCATATATTGCTTTATCTTTTTTTACTTGGTTATTGATCCATTGATTATTTAGGAGCATGTTGTTAAGCCTCCATGTATTTGGGGCTTTTTAGTTTTCTTTGCACAATTTATTTCTAATTTCACACCTTTGTGGTCTGAGAAGCTGTTTGGTACAATTTCAATCCTGATTTACTGAGGCTCTTTTTGTAGCCTAGTATATGATCTATTCTTGAAAATGCTCTGTGTGCACTTGAGAAGAATGTGTATCCTGCTGCTTTTGGGTAGAGTGTTCTGTAGATGTCTGTTAGGTCCATCTGTTCTAATGTGTTGTTCACTGCCTCTGTGTCCTTACTTATTTTCTGTTTGTTTGATCTGTCCTTTGGAGTGAGCGGTGTGTTGAAGTCTCCTAAAATGAATGCATTACTTTGTTTCCCCATTTAATTCTGTTAGTATTTGTTTCATATATTTAAGGTGCTCCTGTGTTGGGTGCATAGATGTTTATAATGTTTATATCCTCTTGTTGGACTGATCCCTTTATAATTATGTAATGTCCTTCTTTGTCTCCTATTTCTTTCTTTGTTTTGAAGTCTTTTTGGTCTGATACAAGTACTGCAATTCCTGCTTTTTTCTCCCTTTTATTTGCATGAAATATCTTTTTCCATCCCTTTACTTATAGTCTGTTATGTCTTTGGGTTTGAAGGGAGTCTCTTGTAGGCTGCACATAGACAGATCTTGTTCTTTTATCCATTCAGTAACTCTGTGTTTTAATTGGTGCATTCAGACCATTTACATTTAGGGTGATCATCAATAGCTATGTACTTATTGCTATTGCTGGCTTTAGATTTGTGATTAGTAAAGGGTCAAGGATAGCTTCTTTACTGTTTAACAGCCTAACTTCACTCAATACGCTATTTCAAATACAATGTAACGGTTCTTTTCTTCCCCCTTCCTTTCCTTTCTTTCTCCTCCATTCGTTATATATTAGGTATCATATTCTCTATTCTTTGTGTATCCCTTGACTGACTTTGTGGGTATTTGATTTAATTTTGCATTTGCTTAGTAATTAATTGGTCTACTTCCTTTTCTGTGATTTTATTTTCCCTGGTGACAGTTATTTAGCATTAGGAACAGTTCGGTCTATTGCAGTCCCTCCAAAATACACTGTAGAGGTGGTTTGTGGGAGGTAAATTCTCTCAGCTTTTGCTTATCTGAAAATTGTTTAATCCCTCTACAAATTTAAATGATAATCTTGCTGGGTAGAGTATTCTTGGTTCTAGGCCCTTGTCTTTCATTGCATTAAATATATGGTGCCACTCCCTTCTCGCCTGTAAGGTTTCTGTTGAGAAGTTTGATGATAGCCTGATGGGGTTTCCTTTGTATGTCATCTTTTTTCTCTCTCTAGCTGCTTTTAAAAGTCTGTCCTTATCCTTGATCTTTGCCATTTTAATTATTATATGTCTTGGTGTTTTTTTCCTTGTGTCTCTTGTGTTGGGAGATCTGTGTACCTTCATGGCTTGAGAGACTATCTCTTTCCCCAGATTGGGGAAATTTTTAGCAATTACCTCCTCAACGACACTTTCTATCCCTTTTTCTCTCTTTCTTCTTCTGGTACCCCTATAATGCAAATATTGTTCCATATGGATTGATCACACAGTTCTCTCAATATTCTTTCATTCCTAGATATCCTTTTTTCTCTCTGGTGCTGCACCACTTCTTAAAAAAATTTAGATGATATTCATAACATATAATTAATCATTTAAAGTATGCAATTCAATGGCATTTAGTATATTTACAGTGTTATGCAGCCATCACCTCTGACATTTCATCACTGCCCAGTGGAGACCCCATATCCCTCAAGATCACCTCTCATTCTCCTTTCCTGTCAGCCTCTGGCAACTACTGGTTTGTTCTCAGTCTCTGTAAATACCTATCCTGGACATTTCATATAGATGGAGTCATAAACACGTGGCCTTTTGTGTCTTGCTTCTTTAGCCTCGTGGTCTCATGTAATGTGTTGATGACACCTGACTTGAAGGTTGGTTTCTAGCATACAATACCACCATCATTTTCCTTCTACTCTGGCTACTTCTTCCTCTGTGCAATCCCAGAATGGACAAAATTGGTGTTTCTCAGGATTCTGCCCTTGGCCTTCTCACTGTACAGATTCAACCTAGGTGTTCTGATTTACTACTGTGACTTTAATTATCATTATATTGATGGCCCTCTCAAGTCTCTGTCTAAAGACTTACATGTCCCTCTATTAGGTGGACAGCTCCCCTAGGATATATAACACATTCAACATAGCCAACACTGAATTTAGGACCTTCCCTGGCTCCTTACATCTGGCCTAAATTCCTCTCTTGGAGCTTCCAGAGCATTCATAGCTCTAGCTTGTTTTATTAAATAGGATAGTCTAATAGCCTGTTTACTTGTTTATTTTTTTCATGAAACTGTAAGCATCAGAGATTGCTCACAGTTGTATCCTGATTTTGATTTAGAGCCCAGTGTGTAGAAGATGCTCAGTAAATGTTTATTCAGTGACTGTATGGAGATAGCATGCTAATGGTTATCATGTGTAATGTGTGGCAAAATGCTTTCAATATATGGTATTTTTTCTCTTTGGAAATTTAGATAATTGTCTAATTTGGCAGTACGTATTTTCACATTTCAGGAACATCTTGACAGCACCCATGGTTCAGTCCATTCCTTAGATGCAGACTTACTGTTGCCATCTGGAGACCCATTCAGTAAATCGGACAATGATATGTTTAAAGATGGACTCAGGAGAGCACAGTCTACAGACAGCTTGGGAACCTCAGGTTCCCTGCAATCCAAAGCTTTAGGCTATAACTACAAAGCAAAATCTGCTGGAAACCTGGATGAATCGGATTTTGGACCATTGGTAGGAGCAGATTCAGTGTCTGAGAACTTTGATACTGCTTCCCTTGGGTCACTGCAAATGCCAAGTGGGTTTATGTTAACCAAAGATCAGGAAAGAGCAATCAAAGCTATGACACCAGAACAGGAAGAGACGGCGTCCCTCCTCTCCAGTGTCACCCAAGGGATGGAAAGTGCTTATGTGTCCCCTAGCGGTTATCGATTAGTCAGTGAGACGGAATGGAATCTCCTGCAGAAAGAGGTGAGTGATCTTCCTGAATTGTTTTCCTGTTGCTTACTTAACTGGGTTGTTCTGGAATTTATTGCTCATTCAAGAGAGTCCCTGGAGTCAGTGCATGCACATGTTGCCAGTAAGGGGATGTTAACTGTATTTTCTGCCCTTTGTCCTGGTCAGCTTTGGCCGTTCAGGTGACTATGAGAAGGGAACTATTAGCTGGCAGCATTTAATGTTAACTCCTCTACCTAAAGTCACACCTCTGAAGTTGGAGCAGTCTGCCTGAAGAGCATGAGTTTAAGTTAGAGTGTTGAATTTGGTGCTTTGCAGTTTTCTATAATCTCAATGTATTCCAAGATTCATACTCCTTTCATCTTTCCTTGAGATCTAAAGTGCAAATGCTTGTCAGCAGTTGATGCTGAAAGTGAGTTTAAGGAGAGGATGGAAAATAATGGGAGAGAAAAAAGGCAACCTTTAATGGGATTAACTTTCCTCCCAATAGTATTTGCAAACTCAGAAGTAAGATTAGGAGATAAAAGCTTAAATGTGTATTTGCATAGTGCTTTACAGATTACAAAGCCCTTTCACATACCTCATCTTTTTGAGCTTTGCGATAATAACAAGGCAATCAGGGCATGATTGTTCCCAATTTGCAGATGAGGAAACTGGCTCAGCAAGGTCAAATGAGTTGTTCATGTTTCCCCTTTGACTTAAAAGCAAAACCTGGTTTAGAATCCAGGTTTTCTGACTTACAGCTTTTTTTTTACTCAGGACTACTTCTCTTTAAAAAAAAGCTGTTTATCAGTATGTGGAACAGCTTATTAGGCCTGACAGAAATTGTTCTCCTTTGTCTCATGCAAAATATATGAATAGGTGATATTTAATAGTTTCATACCTACTTTGTGACTGGAGCTATTGAAATAGTTAATTGGCACTGGTTGCTGTCCATCACAATCCTGCTCTTGGTGGGTAGTATTAATTGAAATTGTGAGTGCCCCAGTGTAGTACCTTTTGCTTGCCTCATGTTTTCCTCAAATGTTGTGTTTTGTGGCCTTTAGCTCTTGTTGATAAAGTTGGGTCCCATGTTTTCTTATTGTACTTGTGTTGGAGTTTATGACTTTTTAGAATCCTATCCTGTGCTTTAACTTCTTGCCCTAAGTCCCTAAAGAAATTGTTTACTCCATGTTCTATTTTGAGTAGCATAGGTAAGACTATACATGTGTGCCTCAAGTATGTGGTGTAGAATTATTTTGCTCTACCTGAAAAGAGGTATTTTGGTGCCCTTCAGGTACATAATGCTGGCAATAAACTTGGTAGACGTTGTGATATGTGTTCCAATTATGAAAAACAGTTACAAGGAATTCAGATTCAGGAGGCTGAAACAAGAGACCAGGTGAGTTTCTTGGGGTATGCCAAATTGGTGAGCTGTTTTTTGTAGTTTTTATTGGAGGTGCAGATTAATTGCTTTTTTTCCCCTCCCATTTCTTTTCTAAAGTGTATCTATCTTTTTAAATATTAAATAACCTGATACCTGCAGTGTCAGTTGCATTCCCGGTGGGGGCACGCTAGAACAGTTTCTGTTGCATATCTTTGGCTTCATTGGCTTGTGTGCCAATGCAGAGGTCAGCTCAACTCGTACAGGAGCACTGGTACATCTCCTTTCCCAACCTGTTGCTCCTGCCCACAGCCTGAAAGTAATATTGGCGTGAGTGTATACATGTGGAAGGTGCCTTATGATATGGAGCTTTAGGGAGATAACTGGCTGACTGTTGTCTCTAATTGAATATTATATTAATCAGTATTTGGAATCTTCATTACTTATGGCCTACTTCTTATCATAAATTTGTTGGATTGATTAAGGTTAATTTACAGGGTCACATAAATTAAGATTTGGTAGATTTGGTATGCTGAGATTGACAAGTACCTTTCCAAACACAGTGCCTAATAATGGGCTCTTCAATAACACTTAGAAAGTAATACAGAATTTCATGAGAGTAGTCTTGGGAAGGTATATGTAGACAAAAGATGTTTTTTTTCTTATATTTTCAAATTATTCTTTGATTATTATGTAAATTGTTCCTTAGTCTTCAAAATAAGTTTAATCAGATTAGAATGATGGTTTAATATTTTTTAAAAATCAATTTAATTTTTAAAAATGGTTTAATATTTTTAAAAGCTATTGGCATTCATTTCTTCCATATATACTTTTTTCATAGATGATTCAAAGGTAAAGCTGTTCATTAGACTAGTATAGTTGACATGTGTTGTGGTAATGGACTATGTTGGATTCCATAGTCATTTCAGTAGACATTTTACTGATGTTTCATCTGTTCAGGCAATTTCCTGGGTATTCAGATGCAGAAAGAACATAGTACTGCCTATTGGAGCTTTCAGTGTTGCCAGACAAGCCAGCAGTTCACTCTAGTTTGTTCCTGTGGATGTACAAATAGAGCTTAGAGGAGGGTCTGGGTCGTCTAACTAAACTGTGGGCTCAGAGAAAGTAACTCATGAGCTAAGTTTGTTTTATGCTGAAGTAAAAGTAATTACGAAGAGAAGTGGGGACAGGGTGTTCACAGAAAGGAAAGATGTATGAAGGAGCAATTATGAAGGACAATGATGTGTTCTAGAAAGCACAATATTCATGTGGCTGGGCATGGGGTGGGATGTGTGATAAAATAATGAGGGAAGAAGCAACAAAGGGAAGGCCAAGATATGAGATCACTGAGGGAGGGGTGGTGATTGAAGGGATTTAAATTTTACCCTAAAGACTTTGGGAGGCAGTTAGGAATTTTAAGTAGGGAAATAATACTGTTTGACTTAAATTTTAGGAAAAATTTGTAGTGTTAGTGTGGATTGTAGACTAGAGGCAGAGGATAGATTAGAATCCTAGAGGCCTGTGCCCTAGCTTAGAGGACCCATGAGGAAAAGCGGATATTTTCACATGAGGTAATTATGTGAAAAATGATTTTTTAACTGTGAAGCATGGTACAGTTGTCCAATGAGGTCATTGATTCATTTTTTTTTTTTTCTGAATTGACAAATCTATGATTTTTTTGGGTGAGGGAAGATCAGACTTTTAAAAAAACTTCAGAGCTCGAGATTTTTTTGTTAATTTATAAAAGAATTCTGGTTCTTCTAATTGACATTTAAAATTGCATAGGTGAAAAAGCTACAGGTGATGCTAAGGCAAGCAAATGACCAGTTAGAGAAGACGATGAAAGATAAACAGGAATTAGAGGACTTCATAAAGCAGAGTACTGAAGATTCAAGTCATCAGGTAAATGAGGGTTTTTAGAATGTGGCCCATGTGAGATGACTGCATTATTTAAACAAAAAAATTCTAAACACATAGTAATATTTCTTTTTTCCCCTAAAAATTTGGCAGTTTTATTTTCCCTTGGAAAAGAAAGATCTCTTACTGATCTTTCTCTGGTGTCTGTTTTACAGAGTTTTAAAAATAACTCTTGGGGTAACTAGCTTAGTGAATATTAGGGAACTCTAATTCTCCTTTACCCTTCTATTTTTATTAGATTTTTCTGCTGCACAAGAAATTTGCTGACAGAGAAGATACTAATTCTCTCTTTTTTGACTTTTTAAAAATACCAGATACATAGAAAAAAACTCAAGCATATACAGGTATACTGAACATACCAGAACTAACATCTGTATAACCAACATAAAAATTAAATAGTAGAACATTAGCCAATATCCCAGAAGGTGTCACTTTCCCCTTCCACGTTTACTAGCTCCTCCACAGAAGTATCAAGTATCCATCATCCTGACTTCTAAAATCAGTAGGTTGGTTTTGTTTGTTTTTTTATTTTTATAAATGAATCATGTGGAATGTATTCTTTTGTATCTGTCTGCCTTCATTCAACATTGTGAGATTCCTCTTCATGATATACGTAGCAGTGGTTTGTTCATTTTCATTGTTATGTAGTTGTACCATTGTATGGATATGTCCTCATTTATCTTACTGTTGATGAGTGTCGGGTTGTTTCTAGTTCTGGGATATTGTGGTAATTCTACTTTGAAATTTCTGTATAGGGCTTGTTATACATATTTCTGCTGTGTATATGCCCAGCAGAGGAATGCCTGGGTCAGGCATTCAAAATATATGTCATCTTTGAACTCACACTCCTCAACACCCAAAAAGCAAATAACCCTACTAAAAAATGGGTGGAAGATATGAACAGACACTTCTCCAAAGAAGAAATTGAGATGGCTAGCTGGCACATGAAAAGATGCTCTACACTGCTAATTATCAGGGAAGTGCAAATAAAAACCACGATGAGATATCACTTCACACCAGTTAGGATGGCCAACATCCAAAAGACAAACAACAAAAAATGCTGGCGAGGATGCAGAGAAAGGTGGGAATGTAAGCTAGTTCAACCATTGTGGAAAGCAATATGGAATTTTGTGGAAAGCAAAATTCTCAAAAAACTCAAAATAGAAGTACCATTTGACCCAGAATTCCACTCCTAGTAATTTGCCCAGAGAATATAATTTCTCAGAAAGACATATGCACCCCTATGTTTATTGCAGCACTATTTATAATAGCCAAGATATGGAAGCAACGTAAATGTCCATCAGTAGATGAATGGATTAAGAAGAGGTGGTACATATACACAATGGAATAATTTTCAGCCATGAGAAGAAAACAAATCCTACCATTTGCAACAACATGGATGGAGCTAGAGGGAAATAATCCAGTAAAATAAGCCAGGCGAAGAAAGACAAGTACCAAATGATTTCACTCATCTGTGGATCATAAGAACAAAGCAAAAACTGAAGGAACAGAACAGCAGCAGACTCACAGAACCCAAGAATGGACTAACAGTTGCCAAGGGGAAAGGGACTGGGGACGGTGGGTGGGAAGGGAGGAAGAAGGGGAATAAGGGGCATTATGATTAGCACACATAATGTAGGGGGGAGCACGGGGAAGGTAGTATAGCACAGAGAAGACAAGTAGTGACTCTGTAGCATCTTACTATGCTGATGGACAGTGACTGTAATGGGGTATGTGGTGGGGACTTGATAATGGAGGGAATCTAGTAACCACAGTGTTGCTCATGTGATTATATATATTGATACCAAAAAATATATATATATATATATATATATATACATGTCATCTTTAGGAGATAAAAATGCCAGTTTTTCAACAAGGTTGTACAGACTTACACTCCCACTAACAACGAATGAGAAGAAATCTTGTGAGTCCATAGTCTTGACACATGATTGATTGATTGTTTGATTTAGAAGTTGTTTAAAATTTTTTAAAATTTATTTTATTAAGGTATCATTGATACACACTTATGAAGGTTTCACAAGAGAAACAATGTGGTTATTACATTCACCCTCATTATCAAGTTTCCCCCATACCCCATTGCAGTCACTGTCCATCAGTGTAGTAAGATGCCACAGAGTCCCCACTTGTCTTCTCTGAGTTACACTGTCTTCCCCGTGACCCCACACACACCATGTGCACTTATCAAGATACCCCACAATCCCCTTCTCCCTTCCTCCCCACCCCTCCTTCTCCACCCCTTCCCTTTGGTAACCATTAGTCCCTTCTTGGAGTCTGTGAGTCTGCTGCTATTTTGTTCCTTCAGTTTTGCTTCATTGTTATACTCCACAAATGAGGCAAATCATTTGGTATTTGTCTTTCTCTGCCAGACTTATTTCACTGAGCATAATATCTTCCAGCTCCATCCATGTTGTTACAAATGGTAGGATCTGTTTGTTTCTTATGGCTGAATAGTATTCCATTGTGTATATGTACCACCTTTTCTTTATCCATTCATCTACTGATGGACACTTAGGTGCTTCCTTATCTTAGCTATTATAAATAGTGCTGCAATAAACAAATAAACATAGGGGTGCATATATCTTTTTGAATCTGAGCAGTTTACTTTGGATAAATTCCTAGGAGTGGAATTCCGGGTCAAATGGTATTTCTCTTTTTAGTTTTTTGAGGAACCTCCATATTGCTTTCTGCAATGGTTGAACTAGTTTACATTCCCACCAGCAGTGTAGGAGGGGGTTCCCTTTTCTCCGCATCCTCACCAGCATTTGTTGTTGTTAGTCTTTTCGATACTGGCCATCCTAACTGGTATGAGGTGATATCTCATTGTGGTTTTAATTTGCATTTCCCTGATAATTAGCGATGTGGAGCATTTTTTCATGTGCCTGTTGGCCATCTGAATTTCTTCTTTGGAGAAGTGTCTGTTCATATCCTCTGCCCATTTTTTAGTAGGGTTATTTGCTTTTTGGGTGTTGAGGCGTGTGAGTTCTTTATATATTCTGGATGTTAACCCCTTGTTGGATATGTCATTTACAAATATATTCTCATACGGTAGGATGCCTTTTTGTTCTGCTGATGGTGTCCTTTGCTGTACAGAAGCTTTTTAGCTTGATGTAGTCCCATTTGTTCATTTTTACTTTTGTTTCCCTTGCCTGAGGAGATGTGTTCATGAAAAAGTTGCTCATGTTTCTTCCAAGAGATTTTTGCGTGTGTTTTCTTCTAAGAGTGTTATGGTTTCATGACTTAAATTCAGATCTTTGATCCATTTTGAGTTTACTTTTGTGTATGGGGTTAGTCAATAATCCAGTTTCCTTCTCTTGCATGTAGCTGTCCAGTTTTGCCAGCACCAGTTGTTGAAAAGGCTGTTATTTCCCCATAATATATTCATGGCTCTTTTATCATATATTAATTGTATTTGTTTGGGTTTAATTCAGGGCTCTCTAGTCTGTTCCATTGGTCTATGGGTCTGTTCTTGTGCCAATACCAAACTGTCTTGATTACTGTGGCTTTGTAGTAGAGCTTGAAGTTGGGGAGCGTAAACACCCCTGCTTTATTCTTCCTTCTCAGGATTGCTTTGGCTATTTGGGGTCTTCTGTGGTTCCATATGAATTTTAGAACTATTTGCTCTAGTTTGTTGAAGAATGCTGTAGGTATTTTGATAGAGATTGCATTGAATCTGTCAATTGCTTTAGGCAGGATGGCCATTTTGACAATATTAATTCTTCCTATCCATGAGCATGAGCTGTGTTTCCATTTATTGGTATAGGTCAGTTCCTTTTTAAAAGTCTTTGCAAAGCCTTTGGATCTGACCAAATGTGTAATAGTTCAAGGGTGAATATGGGACTTGTGCTGATTATACCTGGAATTAGGGGATCCTTTTTCTAGTTCTCTCCTCTCTGAAAATACCTCCCTACTCTTCAGCTCACAGGGATCATGTTCTGGCCATTTGATCAGAAAGACAGTTTTGTTTTTTGTGCCATGGCAACTGTCGCAGCTTTACAGCTGGGGCAGCCCTCCAATTAATGCTCTCAAGAAAGTAAGAAAAAATCCCATATAAACAGTAAACTTACTCCTATACGAATTACTTCTTCCCATTTTGACTTTCCTCCCTAAACTCTCTGCTTTTGCTAATTTTTCAGAGTCCTCAGATGGTTGCTTTATGTATTTTACTCAGTTTTCAGTTATAATTGGGAGAGAAAATCCATGGTGGCCTTAGTCCATTTTGGACAGCACCAGAAGTAGCCATTCTCTCATATTTTTGTTCATTAGATATTTTTTCTTTCCACCTTCATTCAAGGAAGATAATTCTGGCCAGCTGTACAATGCTGAGCACTTAATGCAATTTTCTGTTAACACTTTGAAGTTACAGTTCCTTTGCTTCTGGCTTCTATGTTTCTGATGAGATGTCAAATATCAGTCTTGTTCCTTTGAAGGTAAATGTTACTTTTTTCCCTGGCTATTTTAAGGATGTTCTTTTCAAAAGTTTTTGTTTTTAGCAGCTCTACAGAGCTATACTTAGGTGTATTTTTCTTCATATTTCTCTTGTTTGGGGTTCACAGTGTTTCTTGGATCTATGAGTTGGTGTTTTACATCATAACTGGAATATTCTGAGCTGTTATGTCTCTAAAAGGCTTTTTTTTGTTGAAATATATGTACAGTTTAAGTGTACAAATCTCAAATATATATGTTGATGAATTTTAACATGAAAATTTTTACTATGTCAATCACTACCTTATGAAGATACGGAATTTTCTAATACACTCATATTCTTTCCTAACAAATATCCCACCTGCCTATACATAGATGTAGCCAGTATATTGACTTTTTTTTAATACACAAAAAATCTGTTGCTTTATTGTATAACATCAATGAACAATTTGAATTTGAAATTAAAAATACCACTTACAGAACTTATTCACTATGTAAGAATTCGTTCACTATGTAAGAACTTGTTCGTTATGCTTCAGAAGATTGGAGACTGATGAGAACTAGGCTTGAGATGGATGAATGATTGTGCATTGAGCATTGACCCCCCTATACAGAATTTTATTGTTGTTAACAACCATTTGATCAATAAATATGAGAGATGCTCTCTCAAAAAAAAAATACCACTTACATTAACACTCACAAAAATGAAGTACTGAGTACAAATCTATCAAAATAGGAATAACATCTATGTGAGGAAAACCACAAAACTCTGATGAAAGAAATCAAAGATGATCTAAAAATGGAGATACTCCATGTATATAGATAGGAAGACTCAGTCTTGTCAAGATTTTAGTTCTTCCCAACTTAATCTATAGATTCAATACAGTCTAATCAAATCCCATCAAGTTATTTTGTGGATACTGACAAACTGAAAGTTTATAAGGGATTGAAAAGACCCAGAATAACCAACACAGTATTAAGGGAAGAAGAAAGTTGGAGGGCTGACAGTATTTGACTTCAAGACTTATTATGAAGTTATAGTAATCAAGGCAGTGTAGTATTGATGAAAGAATACATAAATCAATGGAACAGAATAGAGAGCCCAAGAATAGACCCACACATGTATAGTCAAGTGATCTTTAAGAAAGGAACAAAGGCAATTCAATGGAGAAAGGGTGGTCTTTTTCACATATGGTACTGAAACTGGATGTTTACATGTGCAAAATATAAATCTAGTCATAGATCTTACACAGACCTTACATGTTCCCCCCAAATTAACTCAAATGTATCATAGACATCAACATAAAGTGCAGAACTATAAAACTCCTAGAATACAGCATAGTAGAAAATCTAGGGGAACTTGGGTGTGTTGGTGACTTTTGAGATACACTGAAAGCACTATCCATGAAAGAAAAAAAAATGATGAGTTGGACTTCATTCAAATTTAAAACATCAACTTCTCTGTTAAGAGAATGAAAAATTGCTGCCTTCCTCTCCCACTGTCTTGAGGACCATGGCTTTAACAAAACACTAGAAATAACATCAATGCCCACTAAGAGGGGATTGGTTATTAGATGACCCTGTTGGAATGAAAGCCTTAATAGTGGTACAAATAAGACATTTTCCATTGTACCTCTAGGTCCTCTCTTCCTACTTCTCCACCCTGCTCTGGAGTACCAGGAAACTAGCCTTTGGCCTCTGCTAGGTACAGCTACCTGGGAGCCTGGCAAAATACTAGAGAGGGGAGATGGAGAGTAAGAGTAATTTATTCTCTGAGAGGTCAGAGTATTTATTCCTCTTAGTAGGGCCAACACAACTTGTCTATTTCCTCGACCTGTGTACATGACTCTGTCCTTCTCAAGTCAGGTAACCACTGCCTCCCCTGTCCCCTTCCTTCAGGACTAGGGATGACAGACCCTCCCCCAGGCCCCCCCTCCCCCCCGGAGGCACTGTACTATCCTTGTCCTTTTCCTTCACTATCCAATACCTTTTGTAAATACTCCTGATATTAAACCCACCTCAAATTATCCTAATTTGATTGGGCCATCTGTTTCCTGCTGGGTCCCTAACAGTATAATTAAAGATGTGGGAAAATGCAAATGAGAGATAATAGTAAAACATAAAAAGCAGACTACCAAACTGCATACAGCCGGTTCCAATTAGGGAGAAATTGCTCATAGAAAGGAAAAAAGGGCAAGGGGATTGTAACCAACTGTTAAAATGAATTACCTAGAGGAAGTGGGATTAAAGACTCACTTTTGCTCTCCAAATTGTATGTTTTTGTATTGGCTATATCTTTACAATGAATGTGTTACTTCAGCAATCTGAAAACATATGCACAGATAAATATACATAAAATTTCCAAACATTGGAAACATTGTTCCAGAGTTGGTGTAAGGAGAGAGGCAGGTAGTGAAGATACAGGTTTTTTCCTCCTCTAGGCATTTCTGTATTTTTCAAGCTTGATCCAGTGAACTGTCTTGCCAATTTTATCAGAAAAAGAAGTAATAGATTTTATTTATTTATTTATTTTTTGATCACGCATCATCAACTATAAGCAATCAAGTCAGATATGATTATTCATTTGATTTTTATACTTGATTTATATGTGAATCCCACATTTCTCCCTTATTATTATTTTTTTAATAAAATGCTGAAGTGGTAGGTAGATGCAAGATAAAGGTAGAAAACATAATTTAGTGCTGTAAGAGGGCAAATGTAGATGATCAGGTCTGTGCCTATAGACCAAGTATTAATCCAAGCTTGACAAGGGCAACAAAACATCCACGGATGCAGAAGATTTCTCTCAAAACAGGGGGTTGAGGTTCTAAGCCTCACCTCTGTTGATCCCCAATTTCTCTTCTGATGGCCCCCTTGCGACTGTGCCTGTCTTGGGTTGTTCCTCCCCTGAGGAATCTTACCCGTCTCTGGCTAGTATATTGACTTTTAACACTGTGTTTTAGTATTGCTTGTTCTTAAACTTTATATAATGACAGCATATAGTATGTAGCCTTTTGCATTAGGTCTATTTAATCATCATGTCTGTGAGACTCATCCATATTGCTTTGTGTATAATAGTTATATTTTAATGATGTGTCTATACTATTACATGTAGGTAATTTATTTACCCTTTCTACAGCTGAGATATATTTGGGTTGTTTCCAGGTTTTGGCTATTGTGAATGAATACATTTTCTAACATTCTCGTACATGTCTTTTGGTCGGCTTGTGAACTCATTTCTCTTTATATCTAGGAGTGAAATTACAGAGTTTATGAATGAGCTTATTTTAAGCTCTTCTAGCTATTTCCACCGGCCACATATTTATGTATATTAGAGCTTATTGTTGCATCTATGTGGCTTTTGTAACATCTCTTCTGTAGTTTTCATCTTTGGTGTCTTTTTCTTCAGATCTGTCTTCTAGTTTACTTATTTTCTCTTCAAATGGGCCTAATCTGTTAAACTCATCTGTTGCACTTTCAATTTAGAAAATTGAATTTTGCAGTTTGTTACTTCCATTTGATTATTTTTCATTGTTTCAGTTCTCTGGCAGTTCTAAATTTTGTCTTTTAAACCTCTGAACAGATCAAGTATAGTTATTTTAAAGTCTGTCTCTAACATTTCACATATTGGATTCATTGTAGATCTGTTTCTATTATCTGTTTTTGTTTTTTATATTTTTTTTCATATCCTTTACTTAGGCATTTTTACTTGACTTGCTGAACATTGTATATGAAAAATTATTGAAATAATATAAAGCCGTTTTCCTTATGAGAGGCAGGCAACTAGTGGCACTAATAATCCTGGATCACCTTAACCCAGTTACAGGAATTGAAATTATATGAAGTTGTGAAGGTTGGATTATTTTTAATTCTTCCCTCACCATAGGGGACCTAATCCAAAGTGCAGGTTGTTTATCAGAGGTCCCTTTGTGTAGTGGGTCCTGAATTCTTAGTTTTGGCCACTGTATTCTGGGGCTCTCAAGCACTGCTCAGCTTCTCAGTCTCCCATCTTCTTTTGGAATTGGCATGTCCTTCTAGAGAGGAGCTGCCCTCAGCTCTCCAGGTGTCCTCATTCTGGTCTTTGCTCTGTTTCTTTTTTGCTTTGTTCTCCAGTGCCTTCAAGTAGATATCTTTCATATTTTTGTAGGCTTTCTAATTCTCAATAGGGAGGTTGGTTCACATTACCTAATCTGCCACCACTGGAAGCAGAATTCTTAAAATGATCATATTAAAAATAAAATTTATTTTGATTTATTTTACAGTTCTTCTGTATGAGTTATCAACTGTCATATGAAACCCTCCTCAGGAGCATTAAAACTAATTCGAGGGAGAGTAGAGTTCAATGATGTTGATCATGTCTGTATTGTTTTTAAGTAAACCATTTTAGAAGACTGCAACTAGTTCAGAAAAGATTTGTTTATTCTTTAAACTGTGTGCCTTTTCTGTGGACCAGAGTTTCAAAATGTATATTATTTTTTTTTAGCTCCTTCAAGAGTAATATTTATAACTAGGTCTCATGGATCCATACCTATGTCCAGAGGCTCATACTAATGCCATTTATTTATGTGTGCAAGTGCATGACCATGGGGACTTTGGTACTGTCTTATGTTAGCTGAAAGGCTGAGGCTTTGTATGTAGTAGACACACACATATCTGTTGAATGAGTAATGAGTGAGTTATGATAATTAGAACTAATAAAGCATAAATTCTGGACAT
This sequence comes from Manis javanica, assembly GCF_040802235.1. Lineage (NCBI taxonomy): Eukaryota > Metazoa > Chordata > Mammalia > Pholidota > Manidae > Manis > Manis javanica. The sequence continues at coordinate 130,579,880 of NC_133159.1, forward strand.
AATAATAAGTGGGAGATGAAAGGGTTAGCTTTAGAATAACCAGTTTCCTAACTGTATATTTACTGCGTATGCATTTTTTTTAAAGATCTCTGCGCTTGTCCTAAGAGCCCAAACGTCTGAGATCTTACTTGAAGAGTTACAGCAGACATTTTCCCAGGCAAAGAGAGATGTTCAGGAACAGATGGTAAGTGAACATTTAAATAAACATTAACTATGTTTAATGTATTCCTTTCTGTTCTATCCTGAAATCATCTGGGATTATGACCTTATCTCCCTGGCCAAAGTGGTTACTATTATGTTCTCCAGGGCGTATAGAACATTAGTAATGACAGGATTATGTGAAGATGTTATTCCTTTTCTAAACCTACGTCCTGACCAGAAAAAAAAACCCAAAACCAAAACCCCCCACAAAACTCACCTTTAACTTATTTTTCTGATTTGGGAAACCTAAACAGAATAAACTTTGGACAAACATTTATTTTTCCAGTTCTAAATACAAGCTAAAACCTGAAGTCTGTCAAAGCCATAGCAGGTGCAGCTTTCAGGCAGTTATTGTGCTCTTCCTGGATAGCTAATTTATTTAAAATAACCTCATTAATTTCACAGGAGTTATGATAAAACATGCACCATAACTGGTGTGGTGCTAGTGAACTTCCAGACGGTCATTGATTTCTGTTTCACCCTGTTCCCACCCACTTCCATACATGATAGTTTAAATTTATTTTTGTTTTATCCTTCTGTTTTTTTCTTTACAAAAATAAGCAAATATGTACATATTCTTCTTTCATAGTCCTATCCAAAAGGAAATGGGGTGCTAATATTTTGTTGTAAATGGGTTTAAAGTTAGCATGAAGCACAACAGATTGTGGTCTGAAGAAAAATAAGAGCCTGTAGAATTAACCAAAGTTTGTGCATGATCTTGCCTGCGTGCCAGCAGTTGTTTGCCCTTCAGGATGCAGCGATCACCTTCTCTAGGCAATGTTGTTGAACCCTCTCCCCTAGTTAGGTACCCCTTTATCCTTCATCATTGCTGTATTTATTCTCTGTTGTAGTACTTGTTAGCACAGTTGAGTGATTTTTGGTTTATTTGTCTTTCCCTCCACTGCACATGAACTTGTCCAGGGCAAAGTCTCTGTCTTTTACCTCTTCATTTCTCAAGTGCAGAAAAACACCTAGCATAGATTAGTAATAATTGCTAACGAAATGTTGGATGATGAGTAATCTACATTTATATATACTTATAGGTTAAATGACTTAGTATTTAAAATTGCAAAATTAAGTACTTTTCATAATTTTATCTTACACTTCAAATTCATAGGAAATACCCAAAATGTTTTTATGCATCAGCAAGCAGAAGTGGGAGTGTGTCTCATTTTAAGAATGTGTTACTCAAGTGTCCTGTATTTCCTAAGCATAGATCCCCTCTATGACTCCCAAGATTTGGGATCCTTGTCTGTTCACAGTGATCCTGAGCTTGAACATACATATATATAATTAAAGGTGAAGACACTGCTTTTTGTTTCTCCCTACTTCCTGTTGAATGTGTGCCATCAGCAAATAGAAGTTTTTGGAGTACATGCTCTATCTGATGTCCTGATTGTATCAGTCATTTCCATTGAGCTGAGATGCTAGTCCTATAGTTCAGGGATATTGGGGAAGAGATTCATTGCTTTTAAGCTATTGGTAGAAACAGTGAAGAATGAGCTCAAATATTTGTTCATTGTCTGTCTCTTTGAATATCTGTAAAGGCTGCAAATCAAAACATCTCTGAGCTGCTTTTTGTAAGTCTTACAGAGCTTTATCATGTCCCCTTCATCCTCAGCCCTCATTTGGTTTGGCCTTGTGTTTCTCGGGGGCAGCTATCAGCAGATAGGATTTACCTCTCTGGCTGTGATGAGCATCTGTTTCTATTGCAGGCGGTGCTGATGCAGTCACGGCAACAGGTTTCAGAAGAGCTGGTGAGGTTACAGAAAGATAATGACAGTCTGCAGGGAAAGCATAGCTTGCATGTGTCATTACAGCAAGCAGAAGACTTCATTCTTCCAGACACTACAGAGGTAACTGACTTCCCACATGATCAAAAGTGTAAATCAGTATATTTTCTGAAATGGCTACAGATTCTTCTTTTTTCAAATATGCTTTATTGAGTTATAATTCACATACCAAATAATTCACCCATTTAAAGTGTACAGTAGTTTTTAGTATATTCTAAGATGTGTAGCCATCACCATAGTCAATTTTAGGATATTTTCATCACCTCAAAAAGAAATCCCCTTACCCTTTATTCCCCTTCTCCTTGCCCACTCCCAGCCTTAAGCAACTACTAATCTACTCTCTGTCTGTAGATTGCCCTATTCTGGACTCCCTATGATAGAATAATGCAGTATGTGGTCTTTTATGTCTGCCTTCTTTCACATAGCATACTATTTTCAAGGTTCATCCATGTTGTAGCATGTGTCAGTACTTCATTCCTTTTTATAGCTGAGTAATACTCCACTGTATTAATATTTTATTTATTCATTTGTTTGTTAATAGGCATTTGGGTTGTTTTCCACTTTTGGACTATTTTGAATAATGTTGCTGTAAACATTCATGTGCAGGGTTTGGTGTGGACATGCTTTGTCAGTCCTCTTGGGTATAAGCCTAGGAGTAGAATGGCTGGGCCATGTGAAAACTCTGCTTAATCACTTGAAGAGTTCTCCACATCCTTGCTAACACTTGTTATTACCTTACTTTTTGATTTATAGCCATCCCAGTGAGTGTGAAGGGGTATTTCATTATGGTTTTGATTTGATTTTCCCTAATGACTAATGATAATGAGCATCTTTCCATATGTTTATTGGCCATTTGTATATCTTCCTTGGAGAAATGTCTATTCAGATCTTGATGATTGTTTTTCTAAATGGTACTTAAGAGAGTGTACCACACCTGCCTTCCTTCTGTCTTCCATTTACTTCTGTGAACTTTTGGTCGCTTCATTCTTCTGAGGTTAGGTGAATCTGGGCTGCAAAACCAGAAGCTTCCATGAAACATTCATATTTATCTCCCTTTCTCCAACCTTTATACCCATGTATTTCTAAACCTTTCAGCATATAAAAAAAATACCATGTTAGGCTAAACCCAAGTAAATACTGTTAGCAGTATAGGCGAAGATGAGATTTTTTAGCACAATTTTCAAAACAAAATAGAAAAATGTTACTTGTTAAGATACTTTAATGTGTTTTAAGAAAAGATTTAATTGTTAAAAATTACTTAAAAATCAAACATTATAGAAATTCATAGTTTTATAAGTTTTCCCTAATCCTGTCCTGCATATTTCAGCTTCTACACTTTGGACCTCATTCTTTTTCTTTTTTCCTACAGACATATGAAGATTTCTGTTATTTTTGTGTTTCTCATTTATAAGGGCTCCATTAATTGCCTTGCCGTTAGCCCCATGCTCTTCCTCTCACTTCCTCCCTCCCGCAGCTTGTGGTCTCAGCTCAGGTTACTGCCACTCCTGGGAGGGCTCTCTCCTTTCAGAAAAGGTGACTGAATTAATCAGAGGGAAAGTTTGGGGACCTGTCTACTATTGCTTTCAGCATTATTCCATCTCTGGAACTTTTCTCTTTCAGCAGGAAAAATTCCTCTCTTCCATGTCCCTTAGACTTTTTACTCCTAGATTAAAAAAAAAAAAAATTCCATGAGTCCTTTAAAGATGTAACCAGTCTAACCTGTAAGCCTTGATTCTTAGACCTGCTTCAGTAATAAATCTTACAACATTTTTCTTGTTAGAGTTTTTAGTTACCCTTTTTTTATATACATTTGGTAGTTCTGTAATTTATATACATTTGTTAGTTATCTAAGTATCCCAGTTTTTACTTTAGAGTTGCTTTAGGATGTGATTAGATTTTTAAAAGAAGACAACTTAGGGAAAAAAGATTTAAACTGAATTTGTAATAGAAAAAAAACTCATTCCCTTAGAAAGCCTCTCTACTGCCATCCTTGCCTCTGGCTTACTGGGGTACTTTGCTTGTGGGAGATGTTCAACAACTGTTGGAATGAGTAACTGAATAATAAGTAAATGAATTTTATCCTTATAGAGTTCACACTTGCTTCTGAGTTTTAGTCTTTTTGGTCCTTATTCCCTAACTCCCCTCAAATCTAAGCAAGTTATAGTAGAAGCTTCTGGGTTACTCATAGTGAATCCCACATTTTAAGTCACTTATACTATTTTTAGTTTTCTACTTGTAAAACAATTTGAGGGAAAAACATATAATTCATAATACACATTTTTGGCTGGAAATGTTTTATTTCTGTAACATACTGAATGTTAACATGGCACACAGCATCTTCCCCTTGAAGCCCTGAGTTGGAGTTCGAAGTCTTAGTTTTGAACCATTAAAACAACATCTGAAATTCTGGTTGCAGAAAATGTTAGCTGTTTTTATTTTCTTTTGTCCTCACAAACCCAATAACCACTTGTTTCTCAAATCCAGGCACTGCGCGAGTTGGTGTTAAAGTTCCGAGAGAACATCATTAATGTGCGGACAGCAGCAGACCACATGGAAGAAAAACTGAAGGCCGAAATACTTTTCCTCAAAGAACAGATTCAAGCAGAACAGTGTTTAAAAGAAAACCTTGAGGAAACTCTGCAGCTAGAAATAGAAAACTGCAAGGAGGAAATAGGTGAAGAGAAAAGTGATGTAGTTTGGAATTGGAGGCACTAAATAAAACTTCTTTGTAATATAAGCAATACATGGTCATGAATGTAGAAAACAGAAGAGTGTAGGGAAGAACTAAGGAAGGGTTCAGTCAGTTTTTCCAGATATTCTATAAATCCAGTACTTGGGAGTAGAAAAAAATACATAAAACCAAAAAACACTCATCTTTTTAGGAGCTCTGCTGAATGGTTGGTTTCTTTGGCAAATATTAAAGCTTGGAAACTCAGTACTTGAATCCAGTGGGCTGGGGAATGTGATTAGATGGGTGGCATTTCCTTGTAGAACATTGATGTGTTAACAGACTTGTACTGGGAATATACGCCCCACCCGTGCACCCTACCCCATCCCCAGTTAGATGTGGGTATTTGATGTAGGGTCGTCGATGACATAACTAATTCATTCGTGCAGGTAGACTCCTTACCCGTTCGTGCTGCTGATTGGTTGGGGATGGTATTGAGAAGGAGGTGTTGCTTGCCTGCCCCTCTGGCCCAGTGTACTTTTGACTCCTTTCATTGTATGAGATTGAGCTTATGGTAGAAAGGGTGAGAGAAAAAATTGCATTATGGTTTAAAGGAAAAAAAGAAATATAATGAATGCTAACACTTCTCCTAATTTTTTCCTTCTAGCTTCCATTTCCAGCCTAAAAGCTGAATTAGAAAGAATAAAAGTAGAAAAAGGACAGGTGAGTTTCATGAATTTCAGATGAATTCTGTCAGAAAACAGTAGTTATTTATTGAATCCTGCCATGTTGACCCAGGGAATAAAATACTGTTAGGACCCAGTCCCTGCCCTCAAGCAACTTCTGTCCAGTGAGGTAGGGCGTGGGGATGATAGAGACCCCTTACTGCGAGTTGGCCCTGTGTTGACTGGAAGAGGTGCAGGGCAGACAAAGATGTGGCTGCAGCTGGGAGTTTCTACTGCAGAGAAGACTTGCAAGGCAGGGCCATGACATGATATGTACTTAAAGCTACAGTAGAAATATGTACAGACTCTTATATAAACAGGAGGTGATGTTTTCTGGCTGGCTCAGAGAGTCCTCTTCTTTTACACACCATCAACACTTTTGGTGATGACCCCATTCAGCCCCATTGCCTTATTGTTCATTGCCTCAGTGTCCTTTGCCTCCAACCTGCCCCTCCTTCCCACTCTGGGCTGCACCTCAGCCCACCTCTGCCATCACACTCCAGCCTCACATTCCCTCACCTGTCTGCCTGCCTTCCAGCTTCCAGGTCTTAATCCCATAGATCCATCTGTCTGAGGACCTCATTCAGACCTTCAATTCCCTGAACTTCCCTTTTCTCCTGGTTTTAGCAACTTCTTGTTGCTTTACTTTCTTTCCTGCTAGGCTGCATCTTATGTATCTTCCTCCCCAACTAGTAAGTCTTCTACCAACACCCACAGGTCCCTATTCCTGTCCTTTTGCTGCCCTCACTCAGTACTGCCTAGCCCTGCATCAGTCCCTGTGTCTGTCCAAGCTGCTGCTGGCCTGGAGGGAGTGATGCTTCTCATGCTGTCAGTGGAGCCTCTGCTGTTCCTCAGCCTTTCATTGTCCTCGGTGTTTCCTGTCTGTCCTGCACAGTGGCCATTTTATTCACCGCTCACCTCCTCCTTCAGCAGACGGTGGTCTCACACCCTGTTGTCAGGACTGCCTTCAGCTTCTTGGCTCCTCCATTACATGTTCTCTCACTTTTCTTCCCAGTCTCCTTTCTTGTTTCCTCAGAGAAGGTGATGACCTGTTTTGAACCAGCCCTCCATCCCTGCTCACGGGCTGTGACTGAACCCCTCACCTCCACCCCAGGCATCCTCTCAGCCATTGGCAGGACTTCTGCCTTTTCATTGGTCTTTCTGTAAACATGCTCAGATGTCTCCCAGTAGGAGGGGAAATGCCTCTCTTTGGATTGCCTTCTCTCTCAAGCCACCAGTCTGTGTGCTCCCCTCACAGCCAGGGTTCTGGAAGATGGTCCCCCCGCCTGGCCTCCCATCACTCCTCAACCCTACTTTCAAGGTTGTACTGGCAGAAATTATCCATATTCTAAACGTGTCCCATCCTTCCCACTCCCACTGCCACTGTTGGTTCAGACTTCAGGACTCACCTGTCTTATTGTGGCAGCTGTCTACTTCCTTGCCTCTAAAATTTGTCTCCTTCTGGGTCGTCATCATACTGAAACCAAGGTGATTTTTAAAAAATTACAAACCTGTGTACCAGTCTGGTTAAAAACTCCCCAGTGGTTCCCTTTATCTTCAGAGTCAAATCCATCTTCCTTTGCCCAGCCAGGGGTCTCCTGCCTCACCATGGCCTTCCAGCATCATCCTCCAGGCCCCAGCCCTCTGTGCAGTAGTGGTGTAAGAACTCACCAATCCTGAACGCAGTTTTATACATGTCATCTACTCCCTTTTTTGAACTATCACTATCCACCTTTGCCCCTTACCAACCTTTTCTTTCCCTATGAAATTTTTCATCTTTTAAGGGCCAAATATTGTTCACATGCCTCAATTATTTACATATCTGTCTCTCTTGATTTCTCTGTCCCCAGGCCTTAGCATGTAGAGGGAGCCTAATAAATGATTAATGAGAAAAAGAACAGTTCTTGAAGAATAGATGGAAAAATCCACAGAGATCAGTGGGTGAGAGGAACATTCAGAGCACAATCAGCCCCCAAGGTCAAGGAGGCCCAGAAGCTTGGATGTAACTCTCCAGGCTGTGGCCTTCTCTGGGCAGTTGTGCTGTGACCTACAGGGAGTTTGAGTTTCAGCTCTTGCCTTACCAATTTTGCAGTTGGAGTCCACACTAAAAGAGAAGTCTCAACAGCTTGAGAGCCTTCAAGAGATGAAAGTCACTTTAGAAGAACAGTTGAAGAGAGAGACTGCTGCTAAGGTAACATTTTTGTTATTAATTTAGTAAAAAGGCAATGCTAAGAATGTAGGCTCACATCTTGCCTATTAAAAAACAAGCAAAAAACACTGTTGCTTTGACCTTCTGGAAAGTTGGCAAGACTCTGCAGAAAGAAAAAGAAGTGATTTGATCTTGTTGGGTCACCTCTGGAGGCCTGTATCTTAGGCCTCACTGGCTTCTTCAGCTTTGGGCCACAGAGCTGTGAACCAAATCAGGTGCTGCCCATAGCTGGCAGCACTGCTTTGAAAGTGTCATTCTGTTTGCCTGATCTGTCAAATACTGCACTGGACCTTATTTGTTATCTAACTTTTGATTAGTTCTGTTAGAATAAAAGTGCATGAGGCTAATTATGGGGGAAGTTTCTTAGAAGTGGTCTGAGAGCTGTGTGGTCAGACCTCTTGGGCTAAAATACTGTGTACGTGTTATTCAGTAGTTCTTTAGCAAGGTTCCCCCAGGGTCCTGCTGAAGTGTTTCTCTCTGGGGAACATTGGTGATAGCTGGGCCTGCCTGGGGCATCGAGAATTTTCCTGGAAGGTGCTTGACTGGTGGTTGTCACAGGAGACCCTAAAGTTTCTATTCTTGTTGCCGTGATAGCTACTAATCTTAGAAGCTGGTTTTCTTTTATGAGGATTAATCACTATCATCAGGCTGCTGGGGGTGAGGGGGAGGAGGGGGAAGGTGCAGCACTTTAGTTCATTGTTTATTTTGGCTTTCATACTCAATGCATTTGAGGACCTGCAGCAAGTAGGTTAAGCAGCTTGTACCCTTGCTTTATAAAGGGAGGCTAGCAGGATCTAGGATGGACATACATGTATCCATATATATGATGGACACCCACTTTTCCTTTCTAGTAGTAGGAAGCTGCAAGTTCCTAGATTTCCTAAGTGATCCTGACCTATGGCTTTTGGGCATTAATTCTCATTCTAAACTTGTATTTTTTAGGTTACTATTGAACAACTAATGTTTGAAGAGAAGAACAAAGCTCAGAGGTTGCAGACAGAACTGGATGTCAGTGAACAAGTCCAGAGAGATTTTGTAAAGCTTTCTCAGACCCTTCAGGTAAAAGGCATTTAGAGAGTCCCTGGACAGAGCACTTGGTCACTTTAGGGGCTTGTGGTGTCCAGGGGAATGTGGCAGTCCCAAACTCTACCACTGGCAGAAGCTTGAGGATTAGAGGCTATGGCTGCCCCTGCCCCGGCCCCAAATATCTGTCTGGTCATTCAAGCCAGAAACCTAGTTTGTGCTTCACGTTTGTCCCCTCTTCCCTCTTCCTCTGTACCTTGCTGGGCCTTAGGAGTAAAGTATGAAGTCCTTAGCATGCCATGTAAGACCTTTCCCATCCAGGCCTAGTCCTGTATTTTGCTCATTGTTTTGCCTTACCTTTACATTTTATGTTCTAATGTTTATCAGCCACTTCCCTTGCCTTCAGCATGACATTCCCTTTGATAAGCATCCATGTCTCAGCACGCCCTTACTCCTTTCTTTCAAGGCCCAGCTTAGCTTTGTCCTCCCCATGGAGTCCTCTCCAGGTTCCTCTGCCAGGCTATGGTGTCCCCTCCTCCACACTACATTGGCACCTGATGAATGCCTTCACTGTGCTACAACTCATTTCCCACCCCAAACTGTGGGTTATCAGGGGTTAGGTCTCGCTCATGCTCTAGTCTCAGCACTTTACACTGGGTCTCTTGCAAAGGGGCTTTTGGGAATTGTTTGACTTTAATTGTTCTTGCTGCCTCCTTCCTTTGAAGTGACTATTCTCTGGTGAGTCAGTCTGCTCCTTCTCAGCTAATCCAAAGTAAACTTCAGGAAATCTAGGCAGGAGCCGTCTGCACTGAGCTCACTGTGGTGTTTCTCCAGGTGCAGTTAGAGCGGATCCGGCAAGCAGACTCCTTGGAGAGAATCCGGGTGATTCTGAATGATACCAAACTGACAGACATTAACCAGCTCCCTGAGACATGACACCCTCGTAGCAGGACTCTAGCCTGCAGTTTGGGTTTTTAACTCGTCTTTAGAGCAACATTAATTATTTAACTTTTAACTGAAGAAGTCACAAAAAAGGAAGACTGAAGAAGTCCTATTTCTTGCAGGGAGACTGAGCAGCACAGGAACAGCAAACAGCCCGTGTAATCTGCAGCAAAAAGACCTTTCAGATGGGAACACTAAGGCCTCTGCATTGATCTCAGCAGCTGTGGGGTCAGGTGTGGGGAAAAAAGTCCTGCTGCCTCGCTTGCTTCACCTGACATGTCCCTGAAGCACCATCCCAGAAGTGCTGGGAGTCCCATTTTCTGTTCAGATATTGGAAAAGAGAGTTTTCTTTTTCTATTGTCTAGAGTTCATCAGTAACAGTATTCAGCTAACAGACAGAGGTGTAGTATCTGTATGAAATTTTATATTAAAATTTATAGTTTGAGAGCAGGCCATTGGCTAGTGACTGTATGTCCATAGCTCAGTACATTTTCCTTTTGTCTTACCATTTTATCTTGTGCTGGAGGATCTTAAGTGCTACTGAAACTTGCCTGAGAACCAATTTGAGAACTGAATTGTGAGAATTTGCAAACTTAGCTGGGGCTGTATGCGTTAGACGTTGAGGTTAAAGGGAAGCACAAGAAACTGGAAGCACTTTTCCTGTTACCTGGACGAATTTCATGAGCCCACAGGGACCAGATCAAGCTGAATTGGCACCATCTACTCTTTTGGTAAATACTTAGTTTAGTTACTGGGTCAGTGGAAAAAATAAAACAAGCTGACAGAATATAGCATAAATTTATAAATCTGCTGCTCATTTGTAGTTCGAGTCAATGGTCCTGATTACTATTTGTTTCAAAAGTATCAAATATAAAATGGTGGTAACTAGGTTTGACAGCTATTTTGTATTTTTTTTTTATAACATAGACCTGGAGTGTCAATGTTGTAAAAGAAAATGCAATGGTGAAGCTGGGGAAGACCCAGTTGGTGTTTCCCTCAGTTTAGAAATCTGCCCTGTCATTTCTGTGAGGGCCGATTGCTTTCCTGCACGTGGAAAGCATCAGTAAACAGGAAGCAAAAGAATGATGTGTCCACTCTACCTGCCGCAGTAGTTAGCCAATGGAAGCTATGCTGCTTAATTGGTCAATGCAGTTCAAAAGTAAACTGTTTCCAAGTAATTTTTGTGGTCGGTGCTGCCTAAGAGGAGGGTGCTTGAAGGAACCCTATGGAAATTCAGTGGTGGCTCAGAGCCACCATCAACCTGAAGTGAATTGTCTGTCACAGACCAAGTATTCATGGACTACCCCAAAGACCTTTTCTCTGTCTTCCCATAGGGCAAGATGAAGCACTACATACCTCATTCCTTGGGTTATTGCTAGTCTTGTGTCCATGGTTATGAATTTAAAAGTAAATACTATTGAAATAGTGTTATAGGCTTGCCATGCATGAAACATTATTTTAATTGGCTTAAACCTTTGTTCAAGTTCTACTTCATTTAGAGGAAGCATATATCCTCATTGAGTTACAGGGAATTTTTAAATTCCAAAGTGCAATGAATTTTTAAATGTAAGATTAGTCCCTCATTTTACATTAGGAAAATGTAAAATTAGCACTGGAAATCAGGAAGGGTAAATCCATGATCTTCCCAAATGAACTGAAATACAACTCCCAGAGAACTGCTCTGCTGAGGCTGGGCACCTTGCATGTACTTCTCCTTAAGAGGCATTGGGCTGATAAAATCGTAATTGGGGAACAGTGGTTACTGGTTTCTACTGTGGCAGATCCAAACTGTTGCAACCCACTTTGTTGAGAAAAGCTGTCTAGAAAAACCCAGACTGAGACCCCATGTTTTGTTAACAATCTATTTCTAGTATGGAACAAACTATTGTGCCACTGTCCTGGTAGGAAACATTTCTTTAAACTGGGTTTTCTGTATGAGTGGGAAGCTGATTTAGAAGGTAGATTTAGCCCTTGTAGATAAAGGATCAGTTAGGTTTCACAAGTGTTCCTGTGCTTGTCCTCAGTCTGTACACAAGTTCTCATGCATGTCTAACCTGATTTACCTCTTTCCTATAACGTACCTTACCATGTGGCTTTTAATTGGCAGTCACTCAGCCATTTCTAGGCAGGTAACAGTATTACCTTTCAGAATTCTATTGGCAGGTATAAAAAGATTACATAAAGCTGAGGATAAAACCATATACTGTACACCAAGCTATGTTTCTGCCTTTGAGGTCTTACACCTACTTATGCACGTGTCAGGACACAGAGCATAGCCCTGCCCAGTGCTGAAAGGTCACACTGCCTGACAAGGAAATAAGCCAGCAGTGGCCTTGCAACTGTGGATGTTGAGCTCGGCTCTGAGTGGGTTTCAGGTGGAAATGTTAACCGTACCTAAGGTGTGTTCTTAAGAAAGTTCAAATTAAAAAGCTGCTGCCTAGTACACTGTGTGGCCTTTTCCTTTGAGTCCTAGGGTCTGTCCCTCTTCCAATTCCTATTTCAGTGCTGTTACTTTACAGTGCAGCTCTTGTTCATGCTCAAGTATGAAAACTCAGTGGGTTCGTGGAGATCTGGTGGCATGCAGCTTTTTAAAAAAAAACCCAGGCCCTTGCTGAATACAAAGATGAGTTTATATTATAAGGAACACTCCAGTTTTTAAATAAAGGCATTTATTCAATAATTATAAAACAAGTATAAAAATGAACAATCACACCAAGTTCATCCAAGATGCCTCTATAAATCTGATGTCCACCTGTTTTTACAGTGAGTTTTAGTCTCTGCTTGTGTTGACTCCAGGTGTGAATCTTTCTGGTGGTATCAGAAGTTCACATGATTTCGGATATCATTAATTTGCTTCACCATTTCTTTTATGTGTCCACCCCTGTAAATCAAAAAGTCACTCACTTCTGGGAATACAACAAATGAATAAGCCATTAGTATTGATTCTGAAGAATTAAACTAGTAATGCCAAAATATCTTTGAAGTGCTTTTCTAACATTAACAGCCTAAGCTTCAGAGGGACGGTAACGGTGTTTGCTATTCAGTTAAGGCCAAAAGTGGCACAAACAGTGCAGCTGCTCACAGCGTTTCTCAACCTCCTCATCCTGGAATCTGATGGCCACACAACAGGCTCAGATCACAAGGCAGGCATTGTTTCTGACCCCCCTGCACACTCACTTCTTAAGTCCTATCTAGTATTTCTCCTGTCCCAGTAATTACTTGACATACAAAGACCAAGTAATCTTTGGGCAGAAAAAGACTGCTTTTGTTATTCTGCAAAGGAAAAACCACCTGGTAGTAAAAGCTGGCTGGCAATGTTACTTACTCCTCCTTCAGGACGGACTGAATGCACTTCCGCTGGTAGGCGCTGAATGTAATGGTGGGTTTTTGAGGACTCAGGACCTTTCCCATCTTTCGCTGTTGATAGTCTTTTTTCATAATAACCTTAAGTATCAAACAGAACACAGTTTGTTAGATATTCTGATATTTTGGCTGTGGTTTGCTACACAACTGCCTAGAATCTACTTTAGTCTGTTCTTTTTACATTTTATAAAATTATATAGAACAAACACTTCAGAAGCAACGAGTTTGCCACCTTGCATCCATTCCTACCTGTTTGATGGCATTGCTCAAATGTCGAAGTTGATCAGGTATCAGCTGTAACTCTTTCTTCATGTCTCTCTCACTATCAGAGAGCACTGGCAGCTGAGAGTGGAAACTGTGGAGGACTTTCTTCATCCTTTAGAAAAGGTAAACATCTCAGCTAAAGATTCTAGTACTTAGGGGAAAACAGTGATTATTACTAATTCAAGAATCTGGTGTCTGTGCAGGGCCTCCAGGATGGGTTAGGAGAAGTTTCTCTGACTCTCCAGAGAGGGAGAGGAATCAACTTCCTCTGTGGACACAGGAAGGTCTGCAGACCCACTTTCCTTAGTAACACTGTTGGTGCCCAAGTAGGGCAGGGCACTGAATAATGTACAACCCCCTGACCTGCTCATGATATCCTCTTGTTTCTCTTTGGCTTCCTCATATTTGTCGGCTAAGCGCTCAGCCATTTCCCGTAGACTTTTCCTAATGGAACAAAGAAGAGACTCTTAGGGTCCACCTTGATGGTGAAACCAATCCGGTCTTACTGAATTACTGTTTTCTTCCCTAGTTTTGGCACTTACCTCTCCTCTCGACAATAATTGAGATCTTCTAGTTGTTTCTTTTTTTGGTCACATAATAATCTGACCCTTTAAGAGCAAAAAGAAATTTAGTCAGAAGCCAGATCTAGGCCATTATATAGTGTCAGTATTAGCCAGGGACTGTGAACAAAGGCCATCCTACCTCCGCTGAATCTCCTCCTTAGCCAGGTCCTGTTTAAGAATGTACTGTTCTCTGAACACCTGGGTGGCTCTGCTGATGAGATGAAGACATTCTTCAGGAGGAGGGTCTGTGTCTTTTTCAGATGATCTTTAAAAAAAGTTTTGAACAATCTTTAGCTAAGTAAAACAACTGAAAATAGACGAGTTAAAGCTTTGTTCAATTATACCCTGTTTATCATTCTCAAGTGCCCCTGTTCTCTCTATTCACTAGCTGATTAAATATGCTGTTTCTTCCAACTACAACATAGTAAAAAAGCATATGAAATGAAATGACAGAAAGGATGAACCATAATTATGAAACCAGAGAAAGGAGTCAGTCTATAAAACCTGTAAGCCCCAAATTCCATACTTCAAAAACGTCGGATTTGCAACAGTACGTTGCAAAATGCCTCTAATATGCTTTTCAAAGGAATCCGGGGTTTCAGCCAAAATACAGAGGGGAGATTCTGTCACTTCGACGACATCTCGTGTACAAAGCAGGGGAGGAAGCGCTGGATGGACTGTGCTTCTGCAAAATCAATCAATCAATCAATCAATCAAAGTATACTGTGGAGTTATTTACATGTAAGTATTATAGGAAAACATGAGCCCACATATCCAGAACTTTGAGAATATAAGAACTACAAACTGTTATTAAGTAAAAGTACAAGAATGCATGTTTTTAGCCTTGACAAGGCCACCCTGGGAAGCTATCCCCTTATACCGACTGTTGTCACTTCAAATTCTTTTTGAGAAGATCAGGGCAGCACAAAAATATCAATTCATCATGGACTTTTTTGCAAAGGACATGAGAGCCGGTTATAAGCCAGAGTCACAAATATGACAGCCCTGGAAGGTGACTGAGGTTTTTAAATGCAGGAGTAGGAGTCCCTAACAAGCCACTGGAGTGTTGAAAACTAGATGCCCCAGTCTCTTGGTGTTAATTCAGTGCATGTGCTTCTAGACACTGACATAGTCCAAAATGCTGGCATTAATTTACTGTCCTTAAAGGAATTTCCTTGCTCTCTGAAGACTAATAAGTTATACCATTTAGAAAAGAAAATAATTCACTATCAATTTTGTTTTATTTATACTAAAAGCCTAAAAACTAGTAAGGGTAAATAAAAGTAATAAAATCATTGGAGAAAAAACCCCTGCCTTTTTGCCTGTTGGTTCAGCATACTTTTTAAGAATCCATCCTACTTTCAGTAAAGTAAGACCTAGTCACACTAGGTCACTAAAGAATAAAAACATGAATCCCAAAAGAAAAAACATGTTCCTTAAGGGGACTGAGGATCATGGTTTCGGCTATATACTACCTCTTTTCCAGAGTTTACATGTTCTGTGATGTCCTTCTGAGCCTGGTAGGGATGGAGATAAGGGCATGGACTCTGGAGGCAGGACACCCTGTGTCTGCAGTCCAGCTCCATGTGTCCCCTGTGAGGTCAGCATTATGTAACCTCTCCAGCCCTGCTTTCTCTTCTACAAAGCAGGGTAACTGTGCCCACCAGGGCTGCTGTGACTACAGGAAGCAATGCAGGTAAATGGCTTACTTCCGATCCTGGCACACAGAACTTGATAATCATTCACCATATTCCACACTTCGAAGTAAAGCTCTTGACTCTTAAGATAACTTGAAGAGATGGCAGAAATCATGCCCAAAATAAATCTTTCCAGAGACAGAAAGAAATATCCACTTTGCCAACCATCAAGTCAGAAGCCAAAGCAGAAACAATGTATCTTCAAGTCAGTTACTAAGGCCATCGTCTGTCCCTACTTCAGTTCTGTAGAATTAATGAGAGCTATGTGGGATATAAATTGGGACATACAGTAAAGGCCTTATGAGGCACTCGTAGGTACTGGTGATGCAGATCATCGTAGGCCCCAGCACGTCAGGAATGATCCAGAATCCTCTGATCGGAGCTGGTTGCCTGGAAAAACAGCCACAATTAAGTGACATGGCAGCAAATGCAATGGCTCCAAGAGCAAAAACATGGCTGAGGTTTAGCGCAGGTGGTGACTGGAGACCTGAGAGTCTGAAACAAGCTAGCACCTCAGTCTGGGGGCCATAAATGACTTCTAAGTCAGGCAGGGACTGTAGCGACATGGTGCTGGGGCTCCCTGTAATCTCGGCAGTTACCATGAGACGATGAAGTTGGCTCTTCACTATCTTTCTCCCCAACTTGCACATTAAGCCCCACCTACCTTTCTACGGCCAGCCCAGGGCCCCACCAGATCACATGCTCAGAAGCTGCTAAGTAGAACCTGAGTCTATCCACATCAAAAATCCAATGCAGCTTTCCCATCTTGCAAGATGGTGGTGAAAAAACCGAGAAGCCAGACACCAAGGAGAAGGAACCTGAAGCCACGGCTGGTGCTGGTGGCAAGGTTAAGAAGTGTAAGCTCCAGGCCAAATTGCCTAAGGGCAGCCCTGCTGCAGCCGAAGCCTGTTCCAGTCAGGAACTGGCAGGCACTCCAGATTGGCTGCATTCCAGAAAGGCCATGTACAAAAGGGAATATTCAGCAGCTGAATTCAGGATAGAAAAGAAAAAGCAGGGGAAGGTTCTTGTTAGCTGTCACAAAACTGGTTGGTGGGGACAAGAATGGTGGGATCTGAGAGCTTAAACTTTGCAAAATGCCTAGCTATCCTTCTTAAGATGTGCCTTGGAAGCTGTTGAGCCATGGCAAAAACCCTGTGAGCCGGCATGTGAGAAAACCAAGCCGGCAGCACTCCCAGGACCACCCTCACCATTGCTGGGTGCCCCAGAGGCAAGACAGTCATTTTCCTGAAGCAGCAGAGCAGTGGCTTCTACCTGCGACTTGTCCTCTGATTCTCAATCAAGTTCCTCTGCAGAGAATGCATCAGACATTTGTCCTCACCACCTCTACCAAAACTGGTGTCAGTGGGGTGAAAACCCCCAAATGTCTCATTGATGCTCACTTGAAGCAGCAACTAACTGCTGTATGAGCCCAGAAACCGGGCAGGTGAGCTCCTGACACAGAAATACAACCTCATAGAACAGCTCAAGGTTGACAGGAAAGCTGTGGACAAATTCTGCTGAAGATTCTGCTGAATATTCTTCAGCTCAGGACTATCTCAGCTCAGTGTTTGCTCTCACAAATAGAGTTTATCCTCACAAACTGGTGGTGTAAATTCCTCACAAAAAACGAATTAAGTAATGGGTCCATTAAAAAACTTCAGTGCAGCAGCCCTGTCACAGGACTGAAACTAAATTTTCAAGCTCTCCTTGACCTACTCTTTCACCTTGTGCATTGGTGGTGTCCAATACGCTTTCTTCCACATTGCTCGTTCACCTTCTTTGGGGGAGTGAGGGCTCTGGGAGGTTAAACGTTTTTACTTGGTATGAGACCCACACAGACGAGTGCACGTACACATCCGGTAAGCACTGCCAGGCTGACAATCAGAAACTGCAGTGCCTGGGACTTCCCACATGACCCTCCACATCACAACCTTCCATGCCCCATGATCCTGACTTTCCTGACACCCATGTTCTTGCTCTGCTTTATAGTTTTCTTATCCTTGCATTCAGTATTAATTTTGCCTATTTTTGAAACATACATAAACAGGATTTTATTATCTATTTTCCCCATTCACTCTTCAACCTGTGTTTCCCTCCTCCACCTGCAGCATGTCCCCCATGGTCTCGAGGACGCCCTGTCTTTGCCTGCACAGCCACATTTGCACTCTCCGCTGCTCTGCTGCACTCATTTGATGCCCCTGCCGTTGCCTCATTTTTGACCACGTTCCCCTCAGTCTCTCTAGCAGCCCTTTTATACTCAGTGTCCGCCTGGGCTGGGCTCCTCCTTTGCTCACTGTTTGCAAGAAGTGTGGCTTGAGACTCCCTTCTCAGGTCTCCTCTTCTCATTTTAGGCCCTTTCCTGGGAAACCTTCCCCAGCGTCATGGCTCCACTGCTGACAGCTTCCACATCCTTCCTGGCTGGCTCTGACCATGCCACACTGCACACCTACATGACAACTGCCTCCTGAGCTCCTCCACTTGGATGTCCCAGAGGAACAGAAAACTCCAAGTGCTCCCAAGACACACGCTGTCTTCCCAAACCCGCTCCTTTTCCTGTGTCGCACTTCTCTGAAGGGTACCACATCTATACCAAGTAGAAACCTGGGTGTCATTCTAGATATTTCCCTGTATTCTACGCATCATATATTTACTGAGCGATGTATCTACTGAATTGCTGAAACATGACTTACCTGAGTGCACAGAACAGGGAAGGCCTTACCTGCATGGCAATGGCTTCGTACAAAGGATGTGTTCTACAAAGCATTTCTGTTCTGTAGCAAGTTCCTGTAAACTATCCTTGTCTTCTTCATCTACAAAGGAACACAATACATAAGTTAACTGACACACAGGCAAAAGTCTTCAAATTAAAAGCTGACAATTAGTTAAATGCAATTAAGTTCTTGTCTCAGATCATTGCTTCTTAGGACTATACTATGCCTTTCTGACATAGAAATCTCCTTTTCACAGGAGTCTAGATTTCTGCCCCCAAAAGGAAAGTGTGTTTTCCTTGGTCAAGTGTCTAAATGCAGAAATGTTTTCCTGAAGAGGATAATCCTAGAAATCATTCCCTTCCACAGTCTCTTCCTCACCCACACCAATTTTATTTTTATTACATCTTTTTGAAATGTAATTCACAATACCACACAACTCACCATTTAAAGTGTATAATTAAATGGGCTTTTAGTACAGCAAAATAATTGTACAAACATCACCATGATAATTTTAAATTATTTTCATTACCCAAAGAACACCCATACTCAGAAGCAATCTTTCTCTAGTTTCTGCCATTCCCCCCAGGCCTAAGCAACAAACACTCATCTATGTTCTATCTTTGTGGACTTGCCTATTCTGGACATTTGATGCAAGTAGAATCATACCACATGTGGTTGTTTGTGATTTGCTTCTATCACCATCTTTCAAGTTTCATCCATGTTGTAGCATCTATCAATATTCCATTCCTTTCTATTGTTGAGTAATATTCCATTGTATGGATATACCAATTTTATTGCCTATTTGGGCTTTTTGGCTATTATGAATTATGCTATGAACACTCATTTCCATGTTTTTGTGTGAACATATTATTAAATATATACATGTTTTAATTTCTATTGGGTATATATTCAGGAGTGGAACTGGTATGTGTAATCAGTCACTTCCCAGACTTTTCCCAAAGTGGCTGCACCATTTCCATAAGCAGTGAGGGTCCCTATTCTTGCCCCATTGAACTGTTCTGGTATCCTTGTCAAAACCAATTGACTCTAAGTACAAAGGTGAATTTCTGGACTCTAATTTCTTTTCCGCTGACCTGTATGTTTATACTTAGGCCAGTTATACACTGTCTTGATTACCATACCTTTGTAGTAAGTTGTAAAATCAAGTACGTGTGGGTCCTTCAACTTTGTTCTGGCTGTTCCAGGTCACTTGCAATATCATATGAATTTTAGTCAGCCTGTCAATTTCTGCAAAGAAGCCAGCTATAATTTGAACAGGCACTGCACTGGATCTGTACATCACTTTGTGGGGTATTGCCATTTAACAGTATTAAGTTTTTTGGTCCATGTATATAGGATGTTTTTCATCCATCTGGGCCTCTCTTAATTCTTTCAACAATGTTTTGTAGTTGTATTACGAGAATGTTCTATACATCTTTTGATAAATTCATTCGTAAGTATTTGTTTTAATGCTATTGTAAATGGAATTGTCTTCTCAATATCCTTTGGACTGCTCATTGCTAGTGCAAAAAAAAAGAACCGATGTTTGTATATTGCTATTGTATCTTGCATCCTCTCAGAACTCATTTATTAGTTTAGTTTTTTAATGGGTCTCCTATGGTTTACTACATACAAGATCATTTCATCAGAGAATATAGTTTTATTTCTTCCTTTCCAATGTGGATCCCCTTTTACTTCATATTCTTGCCTAACTCCCCTAACTAGGACTTTCATTACAATGTGGCAAGAGCAAATATCTCTTTATTCTTGATTGTAAAGGTAAAGTATGGATGGAAGAACTTGTAAGCAATTAAGTTGGATATTCAGCTGAGATTTACAAGCAAAACACAGAAGATGTGGCCTGGTTTCTTCTGCTGATTACAGTAAAATGTGAGGGAAAATATTACTGAGATGAGAACTGCTAAACAAAAAGAAAGAAGGATTTGGGAAATTCTCATCCTAACTGTATGGCAAAAGATGCTAAAATGAAGAAATTCACTGTCAGGAAAGCATGTTTTAGACAAAAAGCCACTAGTATCAGGGGAGAGGAGCCAAAATGGTGGCATGAGTAGAGCAGCAGCAATCTCCTCCCAAAAACATATTTTTGAAAATACAATAAATACAACTATTCCGAAAAGAGAGACCAGAAGATACAGGACAACAGCCAGACTACATCTACACCTGCAAGAACCCAGCGCCTGGTGAAGAGGGTAAGATACAAGCTGTAGCCCGGTGGGACCCGAGCGCCCCTCCCCCCAGCTCCCAGCGGAAGGAGAGGAGTCGGAGCAGGGAGGGAAAGGGAGCCAAGGACTGCTAAACACCCAGCCCTAGCCATCCGCACCAGAGTGCAGACACACAGTGCGTGGGGTGCTGGATACTAGGGAAATGGGACAGTAAGACCTGTGACTGGGTCCTTGCAGCCAGCGTCCCTGGGACAAAGAAAAGAGAGTGCTTTTTGAAAGTCTTAAAGGGACAGGGACCCCACAGCTGGACAGAGGCGTCTTGGCACAATCAGCTCAGCAGCTGGAAACCCGGGGAACTCTGGCGCACTAACACCCTGGGCAGCAGTGCAGCTCCAAGGCCCCTCACTGCGATAAACAGCCTCCTGCCCTCCCCGTGTGCCCCACCATAGCAGGGGAGCACCCTGAGAGCAGCCACGACCATAGCAACCACGGGCGGAACTTCCTTCACAGCGGCTGGGCAAGAATAAGAAACGCCGTCTGTGCGCAACTGCCCAGCACAAGCCGCTAGGAGTCGCCATTCTCCCTGGAGAGAAAGGCCACAAACTACCAAGAAGGGACGTTCTTCCAGCCGACACGTGTCAGCTACCCACGACTATCTCTATCACTATGAAAAGGCAGAAGAATTTGATACAGACCAAATTAACCCAGACAGTCTCCCCTGAAAAGGAATCTGGGGAGACAGACCTAACCAATCTTCCTGAAAAAGAATTTAAAATTAAGGTCATAACCATGCTGATGGACTTGCAGAGAAGTATGCAAGAGCTAAGAAGGGAGAAATAAAACAATCTCTGGAAGGATTAAAAAGCAGAATGGATGATATGCAAGAGGCCATTGATGGATTAGAAACCAGAGAACAGGAACGCATAGAAGCTGACGCAGAGAGAGATAAAAGGATCTCCAGGAATGAAACAATATTAAGAGAACTGTGTGACCAATCCAAAAGGAACAAAATTTGCATTACAGGGGTACCAGAAGAAGAGAGAGAAAAAGGGATAGAAAGTGTCTGAAGAAATAATGGCTGAAAATTTCCCCAAACTGGGGAAGGAAATAGTCGCTCAGAACACAGAAGTACACAGAACCCCCAAAGTACAGAGAAGGGACCCAAAGAGGACAACACCAAGACACATAATATTTAAAATGGCAAAGCTCAAGGACAAGGACAGAATTTTAAAGGCAGCTATAGAGAGGAAAAAGGTCACCTACAAAGGAAAACCCATCAGGCTATCATCAGACTTCTCAACAGAAACCTTACAGGCCAGAAGAGAATGGTATGATATATTCAATGCAATGAAACATAAGGGCCTTGAACCAAGAATACTGTATCCAGCATGATCATCATTTAAATATGAAGGAGGGATTAAACAATTCCCAGACAAGCAAAAGTTGAGGGAATTTGCCTCCCACAAACCACCTTTACAGGGCATTTTAGAGGGACTGCTCTAGGTGGGCGCACTCCTAAGGCTAAATAGATGTCACCAGAGAAAATAAAATCACAGCAATGAAAGCAGACCAACCAAATACTAACCAAAGGCAAAAAATAAAATCAACTACCCACAAAAGCAGTCAAAGGAAACACAAAAGAGCACAGAATAAAACACCTAACATATAAAGAATGGAGGAGGAGGAATAAGAAGGGAGAGAAATAAAGAATCATCAGACAGTGTCTATAACAACTCAATAAGCGAGTTAAATTAGACAGAAAGATACTAAAGAACCTAACCTTGAACCTTTGGTAGCTATGAATCTAAAGCCCACAATGGCAATAAGTACATATCTTTAAATAATCACTCTAAATGTAAGTGGACTGAATGCACCAATCAAAAGACACAGAGTAATAGAATGGATAAAAAAGCAAGATCCATCTATATGCTGCTTACAAGAGACTCACCTCAAACACAAAGACATGCACAGACTAAAAGTCAAGGGATGGAAAAAGATATTTCATGTAAAAAGCAGACTGGAAGAGGTGCAGTAGGATGTTAATGGAGTAGAAATCAGAGAACAGGAACACAGAGAAGCTGAGGCAGAGAGAGACAAAAGGATCTCCAGGAATGAAAGAATATTAAGAGAACTGTGTGACCAATCCAAAAGGAACAATATTTGCATTATAGGGGTACCAGAAGAAGAGAGAGGAAAAGGGATAGAAAAAGTCTTTGACGAAATAACGGCTGAAAACTTCCACAAACTGGAGGAGGAAATAGTTTTTCAGACCATGGAGGCCCACAGAACTCCCTACGCAAAGGATCCAAGGAAGACAACACCAAGACACATAATAATTAAAATGGCAAAGATCAAGGACAAGGACAGGATTAAAGACAGCCAGAGAGAGATAAAGGTCACCTACAAAGGAAAACCCATCAGGCTATCATCAGACTTCTCAACAGAAACCTTACAGGCCAGAAGAGAATGGCATGATATATTTAATGCAATGAAACAGAAGGGCCTTGAACCAAGAATACTGTATCCAGCATGATCATCATTTAAATATGAAGGAGGGATTAAACAATTCCCAGAGAAGCAAAAGTTGAGGGAATTTGCCTCCCACAAACCACCTCTACAGGGTATTCTAGAGGGACTATTCTAGACGGGAGCACTCCTAAGACTAAACAGATGTCACCAGAGAAAATAAAATCACAGCAAAGAAAGCAGACCAACCAAATACTAACTAAAGGTAAAAAATAAAATCAACTACCCACAAAAGCAGTCAAAGGAAACACAAAAGAGCACAGAACATATAAAGAATGGAGGAGGAGGAATAAGAAGGAAGAGAAATAAAGAATCATCAGATAGTACTTATAACAGCTGAATAAGGGAGTTAAGTTAGACAGTAAGATAGTAAAGAAGCTACCCTTGAACCTTTGGTAACCACGAACCTAAAGCCTGCAATGGCAATAAGTACATATCTTTAAATAATCACCCTAAATGTAAGTGGACTGAATGCACCAGTCAAAAGACACAGAGTCACAGAATGGATAAAAAAACAAAACCTATCTATATGCTGCTTACAAGAGACACACCTCAAACCCAAAGACATACGCAGACTAAAAGTCAAGGGATGGAAAAAGATATTTCATGCAAACAATAGGGAGAAAAAAGCAGATGCTGTAGTACTAGGATCAGACAAAATAGACTTCAAAACAAAGAAAGTAACGAGATAAAGTAGGACATTACATAGTGATAAAGGGGTCAGTCTAACAAGAGGATAAAACCATTATCAATAATATATGCACCCAATACAGGAGCATCAATATATGTGAAGTAAATACTAACAGAATTAAAGTAGGAAATAGAATGCCATGCATTCATTTTAGGAGACTTCAACACACCACTCATTCCAAAGGACAGATTTACCAGAAAGAAAATAAGTAAGGACACTGAGGCACTGAACAACACACTAGAACAGATGGACCTAATAGACATCTACGGAACTCTACACCCAAAACCAGCAGCACACATATTCTTTTCAAGTGCACATGGAATATTTTCCAGAATAGATAACATACTAGGCCACAAAAAGTCCCTCAGTAAATTCAAAAAGACTGAAATTCTGCCAACCAACTCCTCCGACAACAAAGGCATAAAACTAGAAATAAATTGTACAAAGAAAACAAAAAGGCTCACAAACACGTGGAGGCTTAACAACATGCTCCTAAATAATCAATGGATCAATGACCAAATTAAAAGAGATCAAGCAATATATGGAAACAAATGACAACAAGAGCACAATGCCTCAACTTCTGTGGGATGCAGCAAAGGCAGTTCTAAAGGAAAGTATATAGCAATTCAGCCCTATTTAAAGAAGGCAGAACAATCCCAAATGAATAGTCTAAAGTCACAATTATTGAAATTTGAAAAAGAAGAACAAATGAGGCCCAAAGTCAGCAGAAAGGGGGACATAATAAAGATCAGAGAAGAAATAAATAAAATTGAGAAGAATAAAACAATAAAAAAAAATCAATGAAACCAAGAGCTGGTTCTTCAAGAAAATAAAAAAAATAGATAAGCCCTTAGCCAGACTTATTAAGAGAAAAAGAGGATCTATACACATCAACAGAATCAGAAACGAGAAAGGAAAAATCACGACAGACCCCAAAGAAATACAAAGAATTATTAGAGAATACTATAATAATCTATATGCTAACGAGTTGGAAAACCTAGAAGAAAAGGACAACTTCCTAGAAAAATACAACCTTCTAAGACTGATCCAGAAAGAAATAGAAAATCTAAACAGACCAATTACCAGCAATGAAATTGAATCAGTAATCAAAAAACTACCCAAGAGCAAAACCCGCGGGCCACATGGATTTACTGCGGAATTTTGTCAGACATACAGTAAGACATAATACCCATTCTCCTTAAAGTTTTCAAGAAAATAGAAGAGGAGGGAATACTTCCAAACTCACTCTATGAAGCCAGCATCACTCTAATACTAAAAGAAGGTAGACCCCACCAAAAAATAAAATTACAGACCAATATCCCTGATGAACATAGATGCAGAAATACTCAATAAAATATTAGCAAACCGAACTCAAAATTACATCAAGAGGATCATATACCATGCAAGTGGGATTCATCTCAGGGATGCAAGGATGGTACAACATTCGAAAATCCATCAACATCATCCACCACATCAACAAAAAGGACAAAAACCACATGATCATCTCCACAGGCGCTGAAAAAGCATTCGACAAAATACAACATCCATTCATGATAAAAACTCTCAACAAAATGGGTATAGAGGGCAAGTACCTCAACATAATAAAGGCCATATATGATAAACCTACAGCCAACATCATACTTAACATCGAGAAGCTGAAAGCTTTTCCTCTAAGATCGGGAACAAGACAGGGATGCCCACTCTCCCCACTGTTATTCAACATAGTACTGGAGGTCCTAGCCACGGCAATCAGACAAAACAAAGAAATAAAAGGAATCCAGATTGGTAAAGAAGAAGTCAAACTGTCACTATTTGCAGATGACATGATATTGTACATAAAAAACCTAAAGACTCCACTCCAAAACTACTAGAATATCTGAATTCAGCAAAGTTACAGGCTACAAAATTAATACACAGAAATATGTTGCTTTCCTATACACTAACAATGAACTAGCAGAGAGAGAAATCAGGAAAACAATTCCATTCACAACTGCATCAAAAAGAGTAAAATACATGGGAATAAAATTAACCAAGGAAGTGAAAGACCTATACCCTGAAAACTCCAAGACATGCTTAAGAAAAATTAAAGAGGACACTAACAAATGGAAACTCATCCCATGCTCTTGGCTCGGAAGATTTAATATTGTCAAAATGGCCATCCTGCCTAAAGCAATCCACAGATTCAATGCAATCCCTACAAAAATACCAATGGCATTCTTCAATGAACTGGACAAACAGTTTTTAAATTCATATGGAACCATCAAAGATCCCGAATAGCCAAAGCAATCCTGAGAAGGAAGAATAAAGTGGGGGGGATCTCGCTCCCCAACTTCAAGCTCTACTACAAAGCCACAGTAATCAAGATAATTTGGTGCTGGCACAAGAACAGAGCCACAGACCAGTGGAACAGAATACAGACTCCAGATACTAACCCAAACATATATGGCCAATTAGTATATGATAAAGGAGCCATGGACATACAATGGGGAAATGACAGTCTCTTCAACAGCTGGTCTTGGCAAAACTGGACAGCTACATGTAAGAGACTGAAACTGGATCATTGTCTAACCCCATACACAAAAGTAAATTTGAAATGAATCAAAGACCTGAATGTAAGTCATGAAACCATAAAACTCTTAGAAAAAAACATAGGCAAAAATCTCATGGACATAAATATGAGTGATTTCTTCATGAACGTATCTCTCCGGGCAAGGGAAACAAAAGCAAAAATGAACATGTGGGACTCTTATCAAGCTGAAAACCTTCTGTACAGCAAAGGACACCATCAGTAGAACAAAAAGGTACCCTATAGTATGGAAGAATATATTCATAAATGACATATCTGATAAAGGGTTGACATCCAAAATATATAAAGAGCTTATGCACCTCAACAAACAAAAAGCAAATAATCCAATTAAAAAATGGGCAGAGGAGCTGAACACAGTTCTCCAAAGAAGAAATTGAGATGGCCAACAGACACATGAAAAGATGCTCCCCATCGCTAGTCATCAGAGAAATGCAAGTTAAAACCACAATGAGATATCACCTCACACCAGTAAGGATGGCCACCATCCAAAAGACAAACAACAACAAATGTTGGCAAAGTTGTGGAGAAAGGGGAAACCCTCCTACACTGCTGGTGGGAATGTAAATTAGTTCAACCATTGTGGAAAGCAGTATGGAGGTTCTTCATAAAGCTCAAAATAGAAATACCATTTGACCCAGGAATTCCACTTTTAGGAATTTACCCTAAGAATGCAGGAGCCCAGTTTGAAAAAGACATATGCACCCCTATGTTTATTGCAGCACTATTTACAATAGCCAAGAAATGGAAGCAACCTAAGTGTCCATCAGTAGATGAATGGATTAAGATGTGGTACATATACACAATGGAATATTATTCAGCCATAAGATGAAAACAAATCTTACCATTTGCAACAACATGGATGGAGCAAGAGGGTATTATGCTCAGTGAAATAAGCCAGGTGGAGAGAGACAAGTACCAAATGATTTCACTCATATGTGGAGTATAAGAACAAAGAAAAACTGAAGGAACAAAACAGCAGCAGAATCACAGAACCCAAGAATGAACTAACAGTTACCAAACGGAAAGGGACTGGGGAGGATGGATGGGAAGGGAGGGATAAGGGGGGAGAAGAAAGGGGGAATTATGGTTAGCATGTATAATGGGGGGAGCACTGTACAACACAGCCAAGTAGTGATTCTACAGAATGTAGCTATGCTGATGGAAAGTGACTGTAATGGGGTTTGTGGGGGGGGGGACTTGGTTATGGGGGGGGGTCTAGTAAACATAATGTTCCTCATGTAACTGTAGATTAATGATACCAAAAAAAAAAAGGTGGGGAGAGTAGGCATCCTTATCTTGTTCCCGATATTAAAGGATAAGCTTTCAGCTTCTCACTGTTAAGTATAATGGTTGGTGTGGGTTTTGTCATATATGGCCTTTATTATGTTGAGGTACTTGCCCTCTATACCCATTCTGTTGAGAGTTTTTATCATGAATGGATGTTGAATTTTATCAAATGCTTTTTCAGCATCTATGGAAATGATGATGTGGTTTTTGTCCTTTTTTTTGTTGAGGTAGTGGATGATGATGATGGATTTTTGAATGTTGTACCATCCTTGCATCCCTGGGATGAATCCCACTTGAGCATGACGGATGATCTTTTTGATGTGTTTTTGAAATTGCTTTGCTAATATTTTGTTGAGTATTTTTGCATCCATGTTCATCAGGGTATTGGTCTGCGATTTTCTTTTTTTATGGTTTCTTTGCCTGGTTTTGGTATTACAGTGATGCTGGCCTCACAGAATGAGTTTAGGAGTATTCCCTCATCTTCTACTTTTTGGAAAATGTTAAGGAGGATGGGTATTAGGTCTTCACTAAATGTGTGATGAAATTCAGCAGTGAAACTAGCTGGTCCAGGAGTTTTGTTCTTAGGTAGTTTTTTGATTAGCAATTCAATTTCTTTGCTGTTAACTGGTCTGTTCAGATTTTGTTTCTTCCTGAGTCAGCCTTGGAAGGTTGTATTTCTCTAGAAAATTGTCCGTTTCTTCTAGATTATCCAGTTTGTTAGCATATAATTTTTCATAGTATTCTCTCAATTCTTTGTATTTCTGTGGTGTCTGTAGTGATTTTTCCTTTCTCATTTCTGATTCTGTTTATGCGTATAGACTCTTTTTTTCTTGATAAGTCTGGCTAGGGGTTTATCTATTTTGTTTATTTTCTCAAAGAACCTGCTTTCATTGATTCTATTGTTTTATTCTTCTCTATCTTATTTATTTCTTCTTTAATCTTTGTTCTGTCCCACCTTGTACTGACTTTGGGCCTCATTTTGTCTTCCTTTTCTAGTTTCATTAATTGTGAATTTAGACTGTTCATTTGGGATTGTTCTTTCTTGAGGTAGGCCTGTTTTGCAATATACTTCACTCTAAGCATTGCCTTCACTGCATCCCACAGATTTTTGCGGTGTTGTATTATTGTTGTCATTTGTCTCCATATATTGTTCGATCTGTTTTTATTTGGTCATTGATCCATTGATTACTTAAGAGCATGTTATTAAGCCTCCATGTGTTTGTGGGCTTTTTCATTTTCTTTGTGTAATTTATTTCTAGTTTCATACCTTTGTGCTCTGAGAAGCTAGTTGGTACAATTTCAATCTTTCTGAATTTACTGAGGTTCGTTTTGTGCCTAGTATATGATCTACTCTTGAAAATGTTCCATGTGCACTTGAGATGAATGTGTATCCTGTAGCTTTTGGATGGAGTGTTCTGTAGATGTCTGGTTCATCTGTTCTAATATGTTGTTCAGTGCCCATGTCTCTTCACTTATTTTCTGTCTGGTTGATTTGTCCTTTGGAGTGAGTGGTGTGTTGAAGTCTCCTAAAATGAATGCATTGCATTCTATTTCCCCCTTTAATTCTGTTAGTATTTGTTTCACATATGTAGGTGATCCTGTGTTGAGTCCATAGATACTTATAATAGTTATATCCTCTTGTTGGACTGACCCTTTTATCATTAAGTAATGTTCTTCTTTGTCTTGTTACTTTCTTGTTTTGAAGTTTATTTTGTCTGATACAAAAACTGCAACACCTGCTTTTTTCTCACTATTAGTTGCATGAAATATCTTTTTCCATCCCTTTCCATTAAGTCTGTGTATGTCTTTGGGTTTGAAGTGAGTCTCTTGTAGGCAGCATACAGATGGGTCTTGTTTTTTTATCCATTCAGTAATTCTATGTCTTTTGATTGGTGTGTTCAGACCATTTACATTTGGGGTGATTATCGATAGGTATGTACTTATTGACATTGCAGGCTTTAGATTCAGGGTTACCAAAGGTTCAAGGGTAATTCCCTTACTATCTAACAGTCTAACTCACTTCGTATGCTATTACAAACACAACCTAAAGGTTCTTTTTTTTTTCCTTTTTCTTCCTCCTCCATTCTTTGTATGTTATGAATCATATTCTGTACTTTGTCTATCCCTTGGGTGACATCTATTTAGTCTTAGGAATACTTCCATCTATAGGAGACCCTCCAAAATGCACCATAGAGGTGGTTTGTGGGAGGTAAATTCTCTCAGCTTTTGCTAATGTGAAAATTGTTTAACCCCTCCTTCAAATTTAAATGATAACCTTGCTGGCTAGAGTATTCTTGGTTCAAGGCCCTTCTGCTTCCTTGCATTAAATATATAATGCCACTACCTTCTAGCCTGTAAGGTTTCTGTTGAGAATTCTGATGATAGATAGCCTGATGTGTTTTCCTTTCTTTGTGATCTTTTTTCTCTCTCTAGCGGCTTTTAAGAGTCTGTCTTTATCCTTGATCTTTGCCATTTTAATTATGTCTTGATGTTGTCTTCCTTGGGTCCCTTGTGTTGGGAGATCTGTGCACCTCCATGGCTTGAGAGACTTTCTCCTTCCCCAGACTAGGGAAGTTTCCAGCAATTACCTCCTCAATGACACTTTCTATCCCTTTTTCTCTTTTCTTCTTCTGGTACCCCTATAATGCGAATATTTTTCCATTTGGATTGGTCACACACTTCTCTCGATATTCTTTCATTCTTAGAGATTGTTTTTTCTCTCTGTGCCTCGGCTTCTTTGAATTCCTGTTCTCTAATTTCTATTCCATTTACCATCTCTTCTACTATATCTAAGCTGTTTTTATATCCCACCATTGTATGTTTCATTTCAGATATGGAATTTCTTAATGATTGAAACTCCAACCTAAATTCATTCCTGAGTTCTTGAATATTTCTCTGTACCTCCATAAGCATGTTTATAATTTTTATTTTGAACTCTCAGGAAGATTGGTGAGTTGTTTCATTTGTCCCTTTTTCTGGGATTTTGGTCTGAACCATGTTCTTTTGATGTTTCATATTTCTGTGTGGTGCCCACTAGTGCACAGAAGCTCCAGTCTCTGGAGCTGCTCAGTTCCTAGAGTGAGGTTGGGTGTCGTAGGGGAGCGGAGCTGGTGCCTGGGGGGAGGAAAGATCTGTTTCCTGATTCCCGTCTGCGGTGCCTGTCTCCAGTGTCAGAGCCAGTGGACCAAGCACACAGGTGTAATTCTCTGTGCTTTGCGTCTCTAGGTGTTGTAGGTGGGGCCTCCCTGTGGGTGGTCTGACGGCAACACAGTGACTGCTGTTTTGTGAACCAGTGCCGGCAGGCTAGGAGGGAGGCACAGCAGGCTGTGTGTCACAGTGGGGGGCCTTGGAGCTGAGTAGGCAGCCAGGGGGATGGAGCCCAGAAGCTCCTCAAAGTTCCCAACTAGCTGGGTGGAGGGAGCCCAGACACCTTGTCTAGCTCTCCCCTCCTCCGCGCAGCAAGCTCTGTGCACACCCAGCCTTCAGCAGCCCTCTTTCTGCTAGGAAGCCTCTCAAACTGCCTGCCTTTCCTCTGACACAGGGCGGTTGGATGTCGATCCCCGTCCTCCACAAACGGCCGGAATCTCAGTCTATCAAGCACTCTGCCTGTCTGAGCTCCCCAGTGTTCAGAGCACCACACAATATAGGTTTCTGCTCACAAAGTAGATCTCCAGGACTAGGTGTTCAGCAGTCCCAAGCTTCCACCCCCATCCCAGCTCTGTTTCTCTTCCTCCTGTTGGCGATCTGGGGTGGGGGAAGGGCTCGGGTCCTGCCAATTAAGGCTTTCATACATTACCCTGTTTCGTGAGGTCTGCTGTTTGTGAGGTCTGTATGCAGTCTGGTTCAGCCTTCTTTCTTGTTGCTGTTTTAGGGCTAGTTGTATTAACTAACTATATTTTTGTAGTATTTGTGGTTTGGGGAGGAGTTCTCTGTCTCACCTCTCACGCTGCCATCTTGAATCTCCTCACTCTAGCTTTTGGTTTTTCACAGAAAGGAAGTTCCTTTCTATTGCTAGTTTGTTGAGTGTTTTTAACATGAAAGGCCGTTGGATTTTCTTAATATTTTTGTCTACTGAGATGATCATATGGCTTTATCCTTTACTCTACTGATATGGTGTAATACGTTAATTGATTTCTGGATGTTCTGCATCCCTGGGATAAATCCCACTTAGTCATGGTGTATAATCCTTTTAATATGTTGCTGGATTTGGTTTGCTAGTATTTTGTTGGGGTTTTTATGCATCTATATTTCTAAGAGTTATTTGTCTATAGTTTTCTTCTCTTGGATGTCTTTGTCCAGTTTTGGTATCAGGGTAATTACTCAGAAATTGTGTAGAATTGGTATTAATTCTTTAAATTAAGTGAAACCATCTCGTCCTGAAGCTTTCTTTTGGTGTAGTTTTTTGATCAGTAATTCAATCTCTTTACTTCTTACACGTCTATTCAAATTTTCTACTTCTTCTTGAGTCAGTTTTGTTAGTCTGTCTTTCTAGGAATCTGCCTACTTCACCCAGGTTATCTAACTGGCACACAGTTGTTCTTAGCACTCCCTAATAATCTTTTATGTTTCTGTAAGGTCAGTGGAAATATCCGGCTTTCATTCCCAAGTGTAGTAACTTGAGTCTTCTCTTATTTTTTGGTCAGTCTAGCTAAAGGCATTTTCAAAGAACCATCTTTTGTTTTCATTGTTTTTCTCTACTATTTTTATATTCTAAATTACTTTTTGATAGAATCTGTGAAACATACTGAAAAGCACAGAAAGCTCACCTGATCGAAGAAATTTGTCAAGTTCATGAATCCAAGTTAGCCCAACACTATGTACACCAGCTTCATGAGTGCAGTGGTATCTTGAGAGACACTTGGGATCTGCAAATGGATCATCAATGATATAAAGGCAACCATTAGAAAACAAAGAATTCACCCAGTAGCCCACCAACATATTTGTTGATGGAAGTGATGAAAGGTCTATGGAATCTTCATACTATGGCATTCTGTCAGGCGTTTTGAAATTTTAAGATCTGAGTTTAATTTTCAAAACATTTTAATGTATTAAAAAATTATAACTAATAAACACAATCTAAATATATCACCTTCTAAATGTTAACACAACGGAGTTCACCAAAACATAAGCACTTGCTGTTGAGGCACTGCTGCCAGGCCCACCTGCAAGCTCACCCCTTGTTCAGGTCCGTGCTGGCACAGGGGTGGGCAAGGTCCAGCTCATGGTGTAGCTGAAGGCTATGGACCCTCTAAGTGAATGTCTGTGCTGCAGGAAGGGGCACATTGGGAATGTTAACATCGTTGTCATTAGAGCAGCTGATACTCCCATTACTGTTATTTATCAGAATTAAACCATCAGCTGCCTTTCTGACTTCCTCAAAGTGGTTGAGGTGGCAGCCCATGAGGAAGGAAGTAGGCGCCATGACCAAGTTCAGCATCTGCTGGGACAGGATGGGCACAAAGGTGTGCTGCCATTGCAGAGGGTGTAGGTAGACCATGAAGCACTCAGCCACCAGCATCAGCAGCACCCAGTTGCAGGAGAAGAACATTACCCGCCGCTCCGTAAGAAGGCAGGTGAGGACCTGCAGCCCCTTCTCAGGGCTGAAGCACAGCAAGGGCAGGTGAAGGTCCAAGTCTATGATTGGGCTTTTGGGGTTCGCATGTGAGGGAAACATGATCTGTAGTGTTTTCATGTTTAGTATCAGATGCAGCGGTCCAGGTGGTGGGCTAGGAATCAGAGAGAATTTTGCAGCAACATCTCTGATATGATTGACCACTTCAAAATCTTGATGGAACTTCAGATGAGTCAATAAACAGGAGAGGCAGTCCTTGAGGGCGCTGTAGTAGGGAGACCTGGAGACCATGCACACTGCAAAAGGCATGAAGCCTCCTACTGTGCTCACAGGCAGCTGCAGCGATTCCCAGTGTGCACTGCTGTTGTAGAAGCAGTACCCATCATGCAGTGGTCGATAGTACTGAGCCACCACGCTGCAGGTTCTGTTCCCACAGACACTGGTCAGCACCAGAAAATGGACATACTCCTCCTTTGGTTCAGAGGTCACATACATGCCCCCTGGGAATCACAGCTTGGGGAGGGCAAGCAGGTCCACACCGTTGGGGATACTGATGTCCTTGGAGTCCAGCCCTCTTGGGCCGCCGGAAGGCTCTTCCTGGGTTCTGCCCTGGGCTTCTCCTGTTTCTTTTTTAAGGAGCGCCAGCAGGCTTTGCTCAGAGTCCTGGAGCCCACCCCAGCCATGTGACTGTCCTCCTGACTGATGAAAGGAGGCACAAAAATGGACAGGGCCTCTGGATTGAGAGAGGAAAGGCTTTTGAGTCCCTTACTCTGCGCAACCTAATCAACTGTGAAAATGTGCCAGTCAGGCTCTTCTTCACTTAGAATGTTACATCCATGAAGACCACACTGTGAATAATCTGATAGGAACTACAGTTGGAGGAGCAAATGAGTGACTCCAGGTAACACCCCGGACAGCTGATGGGCTGGGCCCTCTTGCTGACACTTCCTGGAGCCCCCTGCTTTCTGCTCTCTCTCCTCTATCCGTAGTGCTCCCTGGCGGCCCCTGCAGACCTTCTTCCTGGCTGTGACCCCTCAGGGCTGAGGGACCCTTGCCAGAAGTCCCTACTTGCCCACCCACCTACCTGGCTATGTGGTGGTTCTGCTGGCACACATGGGGCCAGGTCCAGAAGTCATGCTCCCAGCTCAGATCTCTTTCCTGACCCAACTACAGCCAAGTGCCTTCTGGGTGGGTCCCTTAAAGCTTCAAAACTGGGTCCTGTGCTGGTTACAGCCTTCCACCAATAGGCTCCTGGGCAATGCAGATGGCACAGGGCTGCAGGCTCTGCCTCAGGGTCCTCATTGGCAAACCCAAAGCACCCCACTGTGCCTTTGGCACCTGCTGCCATGCACCACACTGGCATGACCTAAGGCTCAGGTTAGGCATGGCTTCACCACTAACGCTTCCTTCCAGTCTTCTGTTGGAGAACCCTGCCTCTGCCCACCTGGCCCAGGGCTCCCCACCTGCATCCCTGTCCACTCTCACAAAGGGGCGTCCCTGTCTAAAGAGCACACATCACCTCGTCTCCCCTATCCCCAAAGGCAGTGGCTCTTGCTGTCTGGTGCCATCCTCCTACTCCAGCAGACTAGGCCCTTCTGTGGGTCCAAACAAGCCCACAGGCCATCTATGTCCCTCCACAGGACCAAAGGGCATTGGTTTCTATGTTACCATTATTGCTATATGCTCCCATGTGAATTTCTCACAGGGAATTGACACCCCCCACCCCCCTCACCCAGAGCCCCTCCTCCCAACTCCCTTCCCCCACAACCTCACTGCCCCTCCCCCTCTCCAGATGCTATATTATTTTTATCTGTTTTGTATGTTGGGGTTCTGCATTAACACCTCTGAAAACAACATTAAGCTATAAAAAGTTTAAAAACTGGTCTATGACAATTATATCTCTGAACAAAATATTGAAGATTCTTTTCATTTGCCTACACTTCAGACTTAATTTAAGGATCAAATCATCTCATTAGGTCTATTCTTGTTTATAGCTTTTCAAAATGTGTCTGTGGTACTAAAGTCAACAGAAAAATTGTAATATTGGGATGTAACAGGAATCTGCTATGAAAAAGAGGCAACAATAGTAACTGAAGCAGAAGCTTGCTAGACACCTCATGTTAACTGGTAACCATTTGCTAATGTCACTAAAATCTGTGTATGCCTTAAGTACAATGTGAACAAGTCACAGATGTATCAGTTTCACATATAAAATGTAAATTCTTATTTGGAAGAACCAAGATAAAAATGCCTACATTTAAGATTTCCCAAATATGTATCTTTATAAGGAAATCAAATAGTTCACATCACTGTGAATATTTATAAAGCAAAATATTGAGGCTATTTATATGCTCCAAAAAGTTTAAGTGACATGCCCAATGGGTCCTCTTTGCTGGTTTATTATGTAGGGACTACTAGCCCCT
The DNA here is from genome assembly GCF_040802235.1 of Manis javanica. Lineage (NCBI taxonomy): Eukaryota > Metazoa > Chordata > Mammalia > Pholidota > Manidae > Manis > Manis javanica. The sequence continues at coordinate 130,615,308 of NC_133159.1, forward strand.
TAAATGTTTTTGGCTATACTTTAGCACAGAGTTGAAGCCGTTATTACCAAACCTAGGCAAACTGGCTAGTAGGACTGTAAGCAGATGAGGTCAGGTTGCTGCTAAGACTGGACTTCCTTTCTGCGTATGGAACAGAGGAACACCATGAAAGGTATACCCAAATATTCCAGAGTAAACTTTTGCTCCTCATTTTCCATAGGGAATATGACAAGATACTATAGGAGACTCTGTGAAAGGGTGAAAAGGCAAATAGGATTATAGGATTTTTGTATTAGAAGGGACAGTTTAGTGATCATCTGATGTTATCCCTACTGTTCTCAGATGAGAAAACTGAAGATGAGAGAGGATAACTGCCTAATACTACAGAGCCTATTATCAGAGCTATAAACTAAAACCTAGGACACTCCAGAAAGTCACAAACTCCTTCCACTCAGCCACTCTGTCTGAATGACACATTCTTTGATTGTCTCAGCCGTTTATCCAAGAGCTCCCTAGATAGACAGAAGTTGCTAGAAGGACATGGTATGAACTCAAGTAAGTTAAAACAAAAGATAAAAGGACAACATTCAAACTGGGTCTAGGTATAAGATAATGTGCTCCAACATCAAGAGAGATATTTTAATGAAGTATCTTAAATATCAGCATAATTTTATTTTTAAAGTGCATTGAAGTGTGCATACATTAAAATATTTGAATCATGAAACCTACTTTTGATTGGATTAGGAAAAATTAACTATTACAAATCTGGATCCAGATTTAAGACCACTATCTTAAAATTTGGGAAATTTGCTTAGTCTTTCTTAGACCTACAGTGTAATATAGTGACTAATAAGCCACAGAATCTGTTCACCCTTTTAAAGGCTGAAACACAGACCAAGTTACATGGGGAACAGTCTGCGATAGTCTGGGTAAAAATACAATGGGATAAAATAACTATATTTAGTGAATACTTTACCTTTATGAAGTTTGATTGGACAAGAAAAGTCAGTATCAAAGGGATCATCTTCTCCAGATGCCAGCTTCAGGGCGAGCTCCAACTCAACACACTCAAACACGTAGAGAGAAGGAATGAGGTCGGCCCTGGAATCCCAGGACTTTTCTGACTATAAAAAAAAAGGCATTGTAAAATTTTAGTTTTTCATGTTCATTTGAAAATGTACACAATTTAACAGAAGCAAAAACCTGGATCAAACAGTGCTTTCAAATTCATCTTCATTTCATGCCCTATTCTAATAGCGCCTTGTTATTCTTAAAGAGAAAAAAAAGAAAAGGCCTCTCTTCTTTCAGGAAGACATAGATAAACAAGTTTAGAGAAGAGTCAAATTAGTGATTCAAAGGCTCTTTACATCTGTGACTGACAACTACAATTTATAGAATTTAGAAGGAAATAATATGTAGTAGGTTGGTGGGCCAACTAAGTTCGGCACCTTCTAACTTACTTCCTAGGTTTTTTAAGTGGGCTTCAATTAATTTTATGTGCTTAATTTTCAAAATAAACGTAAGTGCTAGATAGCAAGTAAAATTCCTCACATACTGAGGATTTGTACTGGCCCAGGAGCCATACCAGGTACTGGTGACACCCCCACACCCACACGAGCCTGACTTACTGTCTGGTCATCTTCTTCTTCCCCTTCCAGCACGACACAGTGATACAGCATTCCCGACTCAGTGGCAATCACTAAGATGTTGGGGACGCAGGGTAAACAGAGTACAGCACAAGCATCATAACCATAGTTATCTTCGGCTGCTGGATGCATGGGCAAAGGACCTAACAGCTTTCCAATATTGCCAGGGCTAAAGAAAGAGTAAAAACATATTCGGGAAATGTTGACAGAAGTAACCATGCCTATCACTTAAAACCCTTTTATGACTTTGTCTTTCTTTCTCCAGTTGTCATTAAAAACCTAGTATATTCCAGTGTTTCCAGTTTTTCACTTTTCCACTTAATTTCTACATCTCTGGTTGTGCCTCTCAACTGGAGATAATTTTGCCCCTGAAGAGACACTGGCAATGTCTGAAGACATTTTTGGTTGTCATAACTGGGGGGATAGGGTAGAGGGAGGTCACTGGTGTCTAGAGGTCAGAAATGCTGCTGACCAGTCCCGACAGGACAGCCCCCTACAACAAAGAATTACTCAGCTCAGAATGTCAATAGTGCAGAAGCTGAGAAACCGTGCTCTAAACATACGATGGTTATGCTTTCACCACTCCCCTGAAGCTACTCCCTGGCAGTTACCGAAGAGATTTGAATGGCTAAATCCAAAAGGCAGTGCCCTTGACCTGCTGCAATGACTGATTAATAATGACTGCTTTTTAGCAAACTTAACATCCCCAACAATTCTTTTCCTGGTTCTCTTTCTACTCCAGCTCTCTGAACACACCTTTCTAATGTCCTTTGCTAATTTATCTCTTAAATACTGGAGCTCTTCAAGATTCTGTTGCAAGCCCTCTTTTCAAAATATACACTTACATGAGAGTATATTACACTATGCCTGATTTTGACTACTATCTATATTCTGATGATTCCCAAATCTTTTCGTTGGAAATGTAGCTTATCTTGAGGGCTTCAGACCCACCTATTTAGTTGAAGTAGACAAATGCACTTATTCAGTGTGAGATGACACCCCCAAGGAATTGATAGTTTAGAAGGGGAAGCAGACATTTAACTAGAATTACTATGCCACATGGCAAATGTACTAATGCAAAGACATACAGGGTACAAAGGAACATGGAAAGGTCCAAAGAAAGTGAGGTGTGTAAGAAAGGAAACAAAAATAAGTGAGATCAATGGCAAAGAGTATGTTTTGGGATGGGGTAGTGAACAATCCAAGCTAGGGAGCAGCATATACAAAGTCCTAGAGGCATGAAAGACAAGGAATTTATAGGAAGGAAACTTGGCTTAGCTGATGGGAGGAAGAGTACCAAGTCTAAGGCAACAGAAAAGAAGCCAGGCAGTCAGGACTGGCTCATGAAGCAGGTGGTCTCATAGGCCATATTAAGTGGTCAGAATCTTTCTGCTGGGTGGCAGTATGTCATTAGAGGTTTAAATCAAGACTGATGGAGCTTTACTTTCCTAAGATTAATCTGGGAGTAGTGAGGAAGATGACATGGAGCAGATCAAAATGGGATAGAAGGCAACTATTTAAGAGGAGGCACATCTAGGCAGAAGATGCTGAATGTTGGAAGCAAGGACAAGGGAATAGAAAGGAGGGTGTATACACTCAAGAAATTCATAGAATTTTGAGACCAGACTGGATGTAAGAAGATGTGGAAGATGACTTTCAGGTTTTGGGCTAAGTTACCAGGTAGAGCATAGTGTGGACAAAGGAGGGCCAAGTAGCAGGGGGAGGGAGAGTAAAGGTGGGTAATAATGTTAATATAATAGTGATATTATAAAAATATTATATGCATTTATAATATCATGTATATGTATAAAACAAAATATAAGATAAAAAATTCATAATTAATAAAAAGATCATATGTGAATGGTACAGAACACTGTCAAGGGGAAGGCAACTGACAGCAGATCCTCACCATTCTGCAATCTATCAAGCTCTTACAGCTTTCTTATCTTTAACATTTTGCATACTCTCTTCTCCCTCTTGGAACCACTTCTGCTCCCACTTCTAACTAGCAAACCCTTCAGATCCAAGCTTTTATATTACATCTTCCCAGTCTTCCAAGACAGGTAGACTTTCACCCTGCCCACTCACACAGCGCCCTGTGTGATAGCACATCACATTGCTCTAATTACTGGTTTGCTGTATGACCTTCCAGTAGACAAGGAGCTACATAGCAGGGACCTTGCCTTCAATCCTGTGTTCCCATCTTCAGTGACATAGTGGGCCCTAAATATCTGATGAATTGATTTATAAGTGAATGAACTACAGTGTTCACAGTCTTTGGCCTTATGTATCTCAAACTGTAATTTTTCCCTAAATTCCTATCCTCTACTGACTGTCTCACTATGGCAGATGATTCTTACCTCTTTATTTTTACCTTTTACTCCCCAGTCCTGTATTTCCAAGAGCCCATGGAGTATTTCCACTTAATTGGCCCAATACTGCACCAATCGACCATTTGTAAAAACAATTAGCTGCACTTTCTGACCTCAATATTCTTTCTGTGAATGGCTCACTCTCTTATCCAAATAGTAACTAAGTTTCAGTGATACTTCCTTTGCAATATCTGCTGTGTTCATTTCTTACTTTGCATTATAACCACCCTTGTTCAAACTCTTGTAGTCTTTAAGCTAAATTTTGCAACACCTTCTTTAAAAGTGTCTCTGTGCCAGTCCTTTCCTAACCAGTTGTCTTATTCATCTGTTTAGAAACTATCACTGGCTTCTTACTACATTATTCCTACAGAAAAGATGCCAAATTCTTTAACTAGGTGTTTAATTCCACCAAATTTTCCCTGGGCAGATACTTCTAGCTTTATCATTTGATAAACCTCTGCTCTAGCCTCAAATGTCTAACCACTGAACTTGAATGATACCTGCCCTTGTGTTCATATTCTACTTCATGCTGCCCCTCTGACTAAAATGTCCTACCCTTCCGTGGTGTGTCCTTTAACCATGCATTAGACCTGTAAGTCCTATATGACATCACTCCTTCTCTTTGAAAATCTCCTGAACTTCTTCACTCAGGTGGTCTCTCCGTCCTCTGGGTCTTACTCTCTGTACCACTCAGGTGGCAATGGGTCATTCACTTCTCATGTGTATGTCTTTTCTCCACAACTGGGACATAATACACCAGACAAGCTCATGAGACTGTCCCCATGATGTCTCGTTCACATAAAGATACAGAAGAAACGCTTTTTTGGTTGACTATACTTTACCAAAACAAATCCAGTCTTAAGTGATTATCCAAGAATTCTACAGAACTTACCCAAATAACATGACATGAAAGGTCCAAGGATCGGTACCACTCTCTCCAAAATATGCAAGCCACGCTTCAAAAGGCTCCGCACTTCCACAAACTCAAAAACATGGGACCCCAAGTCTAACTATGACAGTCTATACTGGAGCACAAGGTGGGTTTTCTTTTCAGGTGGGTTACCTCCTCAACTCACCTGTGTAACAGACTAATATAGGTAAGGAAAGTCTCCCCGTTCTCATATAAGATGTACAGTGGGTATGCCATTACTTCATCTTTGCCTTTGTGTCCAAGTATATTGCTCGAGACTGCTGAAGATGGCCCAAAGTCAAACGCAACTGCCGTCTCTCCTAGAGATGCAGTATATGCCCTTCTGAAAAGAGATTTAAAAACCAACTTGTTGAAAACAAAAAATGTAATGTCCAATAGCAGGAGGTAGGGATGGAGTGTATTCAATGGAGAAGACAAAAATCTACAATTATGAAGAATGTTAAACAACACTAGAAATTACTCCTAAAATTAAAGAAGCAGGCCATAAAGTTGTGCAATGCTATGTTCATTTTAAATGGTTTCAATACACAGACATGCATAAATATAGAGAACAAGCAGGAAGAAACTGATATTTATCTCTGAGCAGTAGAATGCATTCATTCCATAAACAGTATTTTTACTAAGTATGTAGGTTCTGGGAGTCCATCAGTAAATTAAACAAAAGCCCTGCCCCCTAGTGAGAAAGACATATAACACACAGCCAGAAAGTGATGCTATGAAGAACAATAATGTAAGGGAAGAGCGTACTGATGGAGCTGCTACTTTAGACTAGGTGGTCTGGGAAGGAGGACCTCTGACCAGTTGATATCTGAGCACAGATTTGGAGGAAGTAAGGGAGCAAGTCTGTGGCTACATGGGGAAGGAGCAGCTGAAGCAGCGGGCAGGACACACGCAGAGGCTCTAAGGTAAATATCGTCTGATGCCTGGCAAGGGAGGCCAAGGTGGCTGGAGCTCAGAGGGCCAGGGCACAGAGGGAGGAAAGACACTGCAGAGTGGCAGGCAGACCCACACATCATGGTGGATTCTGGGAAATCGGTGGGGTGTGGAAAGCAAGAAAGCCGAATGATCTGATTTATACCAAAATTAACACTCTGGCTGCTACACTAAGTCTAGACTAGGAGAGGACAAAAAATTTCACTTTCTTCTTAATACTTTTCTATAGTTTTCCCAATTTTTTACAATAAAAATATATTACCTTTATAATCAGGAAAGACAAATGATAAAACATGCTGTTTTTATATTATAAAATTTAGTATAATTGGTTATCTTCAAACAGATTCCAGTTTAATATAAGGTTAATTAATATGTTTAAAGTACAATGACAATTTCAGATAGCTGAGTTAACATCATTCACAAGTATTATAAGTACCATATCTTAGTTTCTTTATCACATGGAAAGGTATATGGTATCAGGAGGCAAAAAGAACCCCAAAATCCAGAATAAAAAACTGCCTGAGTTAAACCAAAAAATCAAAACAGTGAATGGAAACAAATATACATAGGAGTTAATCTAAATAAAGAGACTTAAATGACTCCCAAGCCATCAAAATTGAACTGCAACTTGATACAGTAATACTTCTAATAATGGTAGTACTCGGTGAGAGGAAGTATTTAATGAGTACCTACTCTATGCCAACTTTTTATGCATTATCTCATTTATTCTGTACAATAATCCTAGCAAGTAAGCACTGTTGTTATTTTTTTATATTCATGGAATATACAATCCTGGAAATGAGGCTTAGTGCCTAATCAATGCCAACTTTCCCAGATGCCACACTGACAAATGGCAGAGCTGAGATTAGAGCCCTGGTGTGCTGTCATGTGAGCCAAAGCTCTCACGACGGTACCTGCTCTGTCGCCTCTCCTCTAGACAATGCGTCCGCCAAAGGGAGGGTGGTAAGCCAAGGACATACACTGCAGGGGAGAAAATGCCCCGACACCAGAACAGGGCCTGCCAACTCCCAGAGGCAGGTTATTTCCCCATTGTGGAGATGAATGCACTGGAATTTAAGAAACTGGTACTTTAAGACATTAAAGTCATTTAACTAAACTTTCAGTTCTGGGACTATCAAAGGGAAACAAAGTGGTCCCAGGTTGGTGACAACCTCGACTCCTGGCAGAAGCAGATAAAAATCCTCTCTGGAGGAACATACCCCCAACTTAGGATCTCAATATTTCCAAATATTAAGATCAAATAAACAAACAGCAAGTTCACAAGCAGAGACCAGCAATCACAGAAGGAAGCCACCATGACTGTGGGTCAGGAAGAACAAACACAGACTTAGGTCCCCTATCTCCACCCCAAAGACTTCAGGATATTGAATTTCTCAAATACAGAAAAGCTATATATAAAATATTCAAGGGTATTATGCTCAGTGAAATAAGCCAGGTGGAGAAAGACAAGTACCAAATGATTTCACTCATATGTGGAGTATAAGAACAAAGAAAAAAACTGAAGAAACAAAACAGCAGCAGAATCACAGAACCAGAGAATGGACTAACAGGTGCCAAAGGACAAGGGACTGGGGAGGAGGGGTGGGAAGGGACAGATAAGGGGGGTGGAAAAAGAAAGGGGCATTAAGATTAGCATGTATAATGGGGGAGGCATGGGGAGGGCTGTACAACACAGAGAAGACAAGTAGTGATTCTATAGCATCTTACTACAATGAAGCGGGATTTGTGGGGGGGACTTGGTGAAGGGAGGAGCCTAGTAAACATAATGTTCCTCATGTAATTGTAGATTAATGATACCAAAAAAAAAATATTCAAGGAATAAAGGTTTAGAGAAACAAAAATAAAACTATCCAATATGACTACCACAGAAACATGAAAAGAACTAAATTGAACTTCCAGAAATATTGCTAGTGAAAGTTTCACTCTACATGCACACATTGTAGGTGATCATATGCAGCAATCACCAGAAAGATTGGTCAGGAGGCCAGAGGAATGGGATTTGTGAGTTCAGAGGGAGGTTCTTTAGTGGTCAGAGTAGCCCAGAACTTGCCCGTATAGTGGGGAAGGAAACAGAAAGAAGCCAGGGTCACAGGAGTGTCAGAGGGCTGGCTCTATGTTCCACTCCAGGTTCTGGGATACTAGATGCTGTTCTGGGAGCTCAGCAATCTGCCGACCCACACTGACTGAGCAGCTGGTAGGCTTTCGCCTAATGCTCTCACCTTTTACTTTTTCTGTAACTCCGCAATGTTCTAATTTATTCTCTTATTCAAGATACAACAGGGAATCAGTTTCAGCCAGCCACTCGGCTGGATTCAAACTCAATCAATTTAGAACTTTCTTGAAAAAAATATCAAGCTAGTAGTTACAGTGACATTCTGATTTATAACTTCTTGTTATTCACATGGTCTACTTTTGCTCACTTTTCAGATTACCAAAAGCACATTAAAGTCACCTCTGGAAAACCTTGCAATTTCTGTTAAAATTGCATTTATAATCCCAATAAACTGATCAAAAATTTTTTTCATGACCCAAATAAAAACTTACCCTTTATTGAGTATTAGACTTTCCTCTTCTGCTTCTGAAAGTACAATGACCTCAGTGGGTGTCTGGGGCTCACGCAGAGAGTAAATTCTAGCAATCAAAAAGAGAAGAAAGCCAGCACTTAAAATCCGCTTTCATTTCCCCAAGTCCCCTGTCCTCTCCATCTAGTTCAGTTCTTGAGAATTTCCCTACCACTTACCACATGTTTTTGCCAAACATCTTGCTGTTACCGACAAAGTGGCTCACACTATTTGTTCTTTAACAATGTAAGAGGAAGGTTTCCTTGAAACCTGAAGAAATACTCTCTATCTTTACCAAACTCTTTACCAGTCTACTCCATACCACTGCAACTCTGCCTCTTCCGTGCAAGTCCTTAGCCAAACTCACCTTATCTAGTCAACTTGATACTGCCTCTCGGCCTGCCAGCTTCCCTTCAATTATATTCATCTGTCTCTGCCTATTAGACACCATATCTCATCAGAGGAGGAACCATACCTCACTCTTCAACTGGCCAGCAGAGTGAATGACATTTAGCCTGCAATCTAGACGTTTTTGTTATATAGACACAGTATCATGTCATCTCTAGTTTTCAAAGGGGAAACTGAAAAAAAAATTTAACCAACATCATTTTAATTTAAAATCTAAATTTTCAAAGCATGTATGGCTATCATTAGGAGGAGAAGGAATTGCCAGAAGGCCAGTAATATCATTATTAGAAATCTAATATCCTTTATAAAGTCATCAAATTAGTCACTTATTTTATCTGGCCCCCCACTAAGAATCTTCAAACTTAGTATTTTCTGTTATCAGTGAAGTGCCATTTAATAAACAGTTTTAAAGAAAATTTGATCCAACTGAACACTGTGGCCTTCCTAGCTGCCACAGGCATTACTGACTTAAAATACACAGTACTAGACACAGTACTTGTAATGGGGAACAGGGAAAGAAAAAGCAGATGCACTAGGGCATTGGCTGGGAATTTCTTGGTGCCCTAAAATTGTCAACAGGGTCTAAAGCTTAGGAAAACCCTAAGTGTTAAATACCCTGAGATTTATAAAGAAACTTCAATAATTGAGGTCAGATACCTCCTTTAGAGCTTAATGTGAGGAAGACCTAGACCTATGCCATCTTCCGTCTCCTTCTCCAGCAAAAAATAAAAGGAAGACTGAGAGAGGGGGTCAAGAGTCCTTAAGTGTACTTAAGTGCTGTCTGTAACAGGATGGTATTCCCACCTTTCTTCACCACCAACTCTAAAGGCAAAGGGGTGGGCAGGGAGGTTCCAAGAGAAATATTCAGCCAGATCTAGGGGTACCTGGAATAAGGGGAGATGGTTTCCCCATCTTGTAGATAAATCCCAGATGTGTTGCAGAAAACTACAGGCTCCCAAGGTAAGGGAATTCTTGGGTGAACTGCCATTCATACCCTTGAGCTGCGGGCACGTGAACACTATATGGTATCTATGCCTTACACGGACATTTCTGAAAGAGTTAGGGTGGAGCAACAGAGAGAGGACTTTGGTCTAGTATGCCCAGTTCTGTGCGGTCCTTGGAGGGCAGGGCAAAGGACCTCGGCAGTTATCCTGGCTCCATATGAAAGCTAATAATCATTAGGTAGAGGAGGAGGGAGGCACCAAGTTCGGGGAAACTCTATCTGGAGAGAGGGGTTCAGGGGATGGGCAGCTGATAGAGCCAATGGGAGACAGAGCTCCTCAGTGATGGGGGGAGCTGGAGGCTAAACGCTGCCCCTGAGAAAACACGCACACCATCTGCGCAGAGACTGCCACATCAAGAGGCCACCACAGTGGCTGATGGAACTAGATTAAACCAGGATCAGCGATAATGCTCCCCTCCCCCAAATCACTGACAGAAAATGAGTTAAGATGTTGCTCAGCGATCCCACTCTCCTTACTCCCACTGTCAAGGAGTTAGACTGAGAGGAAGCAGGAGGCAGCCCTCCTCCTTACATTCACCCCCTACACCTCAAGGTGCTGAGATAAAAAGAAGATTCAAAGGGTGGTCATGCTCCTCCACTCACTTCAGATCCCTCATGGTCTGACAGGGGACAGGGTCAGGATACAGTGCTGAAATGCATTTGAGATCAGAGCTTCCAACTGGACAGATGAAGTTCTAATAACCAAAAGTAACGAGAAAGCTATGAGATCTGTGTAATATACCATTAAAAATCCACCACTATTTAGCAAAGAAGGAAGATTTGGTAGAGTAGAAGTAGTAGTGATTAGGAAAAACAGGACTGGACATATTTGCACCTTAGTTAGTTGAGTCTCCCCAGTAAACTTTTTACTTAAGGCAGATCTGGAAAGTTAACTGTTATTACAGAAATCTGTAGTATCAGGGTATTTAATTACAGACAGCAAAACCTAGAAGGGGCTTTAGAAATTACCAAATCAAATATGCTTATTTTATAAATTGGAAATTGAAAGTCCCTTAAAAAAAGAAGTTTAAGCCCTTAAAGATAAAAGTGGTGCTGGAACAAAAAGTCAAATCTCAATTTCCAATTATACTCTTTCCTCTATGCTACATTACCTCTAAAAGAGTGACATAATGAAAACATTTTTAGGAAGACTATTTTAACAGTACTTATAGGCCAGAATAGGAACGGAAAGACTGGAGGCAGGAAGCCTAGTCTGAGAGGGAACAGTAGTGATTAGGGCATGTAGGTCAGGGCAGCTGGGCATTCTTACAGGATTGAGAATGGGTTACAACAGCCATCAGATGAAGCATTCCAACACCCAATGACCCATTCAGTGGTACTTTAAGCTATTAACCAGCAAAGAGACAGAACTTTCCCACTCACAAAGTTGTAAGATAAAAATAAAATTTACCTTATTACATTGTCTGATGTTAACAGAACTATGTGGGGATCCAGCACTTCACTTGGATACCAGGCAGCATGCTTTAGAGTCAGAGAGGTACAACTGGTGAAAAATCTCTCAGCAATTGGAGTGGTACTAAAATAAAGACAACAAATTCCCAAAACATTTTGAACTTGGATGAAAAATCTCCTAAAGGAAAATTTAACACACTGTGCTCTTCTTTCCTTCAAATTTCTTTCTCCTAATCTTGCTGAGAGAGCATTCAAAGCATCTACTCAATACCAAAAAACATAATAATATTTCCTAAATTATACAGTATTTTATACTGTACTTTATAAGTCATTTAAAATATAATACCTTATTTGATCCTCTTAGTAACCTTGTAAGAAAACCTCATGAGACAGATATTCTTATTGCGGAAATGAAGAAATAGATTTAAATGGGGAACATTTTAAGGTGACCCAACAGCTCAGTTATGGAGCTAAAGGTGGGTTTCTACCTTATATTCTTCTCACTAGACCTTTCAGACTCTCACTTTTCTAGATTTGTTGACAAAGAAAAAAACACAAAAATAAAACTTAGTTAACCTTATGAGCAAGCTCGCTAGCTCACAGACAGAAACTGCTTTTAAAAAATCTTTTTACCTACTTGAAAAAATGGCCTGACTTGTAACGGGCTGGCAATGTGGTAATTCAACCAGAATAAAGGTACAATCATACATATACTATAAATATTACTGTAAAAAAGACTATGTGCAGACCATCTGAATCTGATGTTTCCATAGTGGCACAGTAAACATACCTTAAGAACCACGGGTCTGGAACAATTTTCTGCATATGTTACAAATTATACCGATAAACACTAGATGGAAATGCAACTTACCTACAATTCACTGTTGATTTTCCACCTTCAAATTCAGAATTCTTCCCCCATCTTTTAGGTAATTCTAATACCATAAGTCCTTTCATTCCTATAAGTGCTACATGATGTTGGTTTGGACTTAGCAAGACTTGATAGATTTCAAACAGGGGCGGATTTATGCAGAGCAATCTCTGGAAATTAAAGCAAACCGGTCAAAAGAGTTAATTTTAACGTAAATATATGTGGTAGTTACTAGAAAGCCCAGTACTGCTCTAGTTTTCTACAACTGTACAATAATGAAGCATTCTGCATACGTACTAACACTTGGGCCTCAAACTGATGAAATATTTTCAACCATTTAAATTGGGATGTTATATGAAATGCATCAGATTTTCCTACCCTGATAAATAAATACTACTACTGATTTCCCTTTTTATGATCAAACTCCAGCCTATCACTTCAGTCTCAACTCTCCACCATTCCCTACTTGCACTTTACATTCCAATCGGATTAACTTGTATTGCTGGGAAATCATGCTTTGTTAAATAAGCCTGTGTGTCTTTGCACAACTGTTCCTCTTCCTGCAACACCCTCATTTTCCTTTTTTAGCCTGCTAACACATTCTTGGAGACTCAGTTTTTATGCACTTTCCTCCACAGAAACTATCCCTGGTCTTCTGGCCAGAGATAAATATATTCATCTTTTCTGTACTCTTATAGCACACTCTGGACAGTTCTATTATAGTTCTTGTCATCCTGAATCCTAATCAGCCTTTTACTTGCTCATGCCCACCAACCGTCAATTCTTGAGATCTGGGTCTTTCCACTTTATATCCTTAGGATAGTATATATTGCTGACTGTCACGTAAATTTTAGTGAATAGACAAATGAAAACCTCAGAAGTATTAATAAATGACAATTGCTGTTACATTAAAAACATTATAGTAAGACAGAGAATGGCTTCAAGAGCTTCTGCAGGAAGTAAAATGCCGTGAACCTATGCACAGACTCACTATGGAACAGCGGTATTTCCAGGGGGTTCTGATGAGCTGTTTGTCTTAGCATCATGTGCCTTCACAAAAACGCACTTCTATTGGTACTATTTCCTCTCTCAGGACCACCTCAAATTCCTATTTTCCTTTTCTTCTACTTTCAGTAATAAACCATGAGATTTGCCAATGTATTGTATATCTTTGTGTATGGAGAGTCACCCCAAGCCAAAATCTTTTTAGATCAGACTGTTCTGAATATAATGAGATGCCTATTAATTGCTACTGATATCTATAAGCCTGTTTTTTTGTCTTTAGCTGCCTTCACTGATTCTAATCAAATTGATTTTTTCTCCTGTTAGTGCTTCTTTCCTTCTTTTCCCTATTCCTCAACCCCCATCTTCATTCTACTTGATTCTGACAGCCCATTTCAAAGTACAGACACCTTTCTTCTGCTATCTGCACAATCCACTTTCGGTCACTTGTGATAATCACAGTGATTTAGGGCTTTGTCTGTCTGTTGTTTTGTTTTGACAGTTAACTATTTGTGCTTTCATTAACGTTTAAAGTTGCAACTCATGTCAAGCTGCTTTCCTGCCTAGCAGTGAGTTGTCGAGATTCTGGAGGACTGAGGGCTAGTCACACAGTCATCATTTACTGAGAGCTTATACATTCCAGATTCTGGGAATTACTGGAGACAGAGAAGAGACATAACCCCCCTGCCTTGGTGCTTACAGTCTCAAAAAGATGACAAATAAATGAGTAATTTAATCATGACTATACTAAATGCTGCTCAGCAACACAGTGTGCTTTAAATTCAAATCATTCTCATCAACAAGAATATGGCACACAACAGATGCCATGCATTAGGATGGGTTGCTGCTTTTTTCATCTTTAAAAGGCAATCAGTTTATTGCAAATAAATATTTCCATAAAACAACGTTTGATCACAGCAAATCTGGTCTTCTTTGGGTCACACCCACTTTCACACACTTCTGGCTTATCAAAAACAAAGGTGGGGAGACGGGTGAAACAGGTGAAGGAGATAGAGAGGCACAAATGTCCAATTATAAAAGAAATTAGCCACAAGAGTGAAAGTACAACAAAGGAAATGTAGTCAATAAAACTGCAATATCTTTGTATACTGACAGGAGGTTGTAAAATATACAGAAGTGGTGTAATCACTATGTGGTACACCTGAAACCAATGTAATATTGTATATCGATTATATTTCAATTAAAAAACAAGCAAAAATCTCTTTCAATTTTGGGGATGGCCTGGTTTTCTAAAAGGGAAAAGAATTAACGGGGATTCCTCCTCAGGCACGAAACTTGGTTTCAAATCTACTGCCCGATTTGACGCTCACAACAGCCCCAAGAGAGTTAGGATTATCCCTATAATTTTATTAGTGTCACCTCATGAAATAGGTTTTGCAGGACCAATCTACTAAAATCTGCAACTGCACCCACACTCTACTTACCTTGCCTTTTCCTCAGAGCGCTTGCATCACTGATACTTTCTGTCTACCCCGTGGTCCTTCCCTTCCTCCCAAGACCTCAACAACGTTAAGTATCTGGGGGTCACGAAGTTCCCGTGATATAGGGTCTGGCAGTGTCGGGGTCAATGAACATTTGTCGAAGGTATGACATACGGAAAGTGAAGCTTCAAGAGGTTATGTGGGCGTATTAGAGGCGAATGAAAAATAAGGAAGGAAAAAGAGACTTTTCCACTCGAAACCGGATGTCCCCCAAAGAACGTGTGCTTACACTTGAACAGCACACCTACTAGAAGACGAGGAACAGCCAGGATGGGAACGGAACATTAAAACTAGCTCGGATCCCGGCCGAGGGGTCATTCCCAAGATGAGCCCGGCGTACCTGGTACTGAGAGAGGGAGGGCTCCTCGCCGGCGCCGCCGAGGCCCCGAAGGCGAACCACCAGGAAGGAGCTGCCTTCTCCGTCCCACAGGTAGAGCTCTCCGTCCAGGCCTAAGACCAGGTTTCTCGTTAGCAACTGAGGCGACAGCGGCGGCGATGAAGGCAGTGATGAAGGAGCCGGTTTCTCAGCTTCCGCTGGGCTCTGGTTTTTCAGTCCCTCCCGGAGCCGCAAGAACACGACGTGGTTAGGAAGCCAGGTCTGCCACCGATCCCGGTCCCCTGCGAGTCCTTCGATAGCAGCCATCTTCGCCCAGCTTCTCCTCTTATCCTGGCTGCTCAGCCCGCCGCTGAGCGCAGCCAATCCACAGTCAGCTCTTCTCTGCTTCGGCCAATTATCTAGCAGGCAGCTCATTT
Organism: Manis javanica; assembly: GCF_040802235.1. Lineage (NCBI taxonomy): Eukaryota > Metazoa > Chordata > Mammalia > Pholidota > Manidae > Manis > Manis javanica. The sequence continues at coordinate 130,630,703 of NC_133159.1, forward strand.
TGCGAGCACGTGGCTAGGGACGGGGGAGGGACGAAGGTGAGGCCAGCCCATCAGGAAGGGGCATCGTTAGAGGAAAGCCAGTCGCCATTCAGTCTGAAGCCAAAGGGGGCGGAACGAGAAAGATGCAGAGGCCAGTTGCTGCTTAGAGATAGCTCTGTCGTTGCAGGTAGTACCGGGGGAGCGTCAGAGATCGGTGTGTCTGATTTCTTGACACTTCTGGAAAACCTAGACATCCGAAACCTGACGTCAAGACCTACCTCCCTCAATCCAGGTTGGGCTGACCGCGCAGTTATCACTACTTCAGTCGCCGTACCTTGGGTTGCCCAAATCTGTCTCCGTAGGAGGCGGTTGACACCGTTCCCAGTATTCCGTGAGATGTAGTGAGCTCCTTATCCAGAAACTACAACTCCCAGGGTTCTGCGCGCTCCCGGGGGGGGGGGCGGGGCTTCCTGGCAGCGACTCCCGCGAAGACGTGATGGCAGAGGGACCGAGATCTCCGTACCGCTCGCTGTACAAACTTGTGGGTTCCCCGCCTTGGAAAGAAGCCTTCAGGCAGGTGAGTGTGGGGTTTAGGAAGGCTTGGCTGGGCGGTCGTCACTACCCCGGTCCGTCCCAGGAGCCGCTCTACTTGTCTTCACCTCAGCTCAACGGGTGAGGCAGGTGCCGGGAGTTCCTGGCCGGCGAAGATGTGCCTGGAACCCAGGCCTCCCGCCTGTGTTTCTGGGTCTTGGCCAGTACCCGGCAGCCTCCCGGAGTTTCGGAACCCTAGGGTGTGGGATTAGCCCGGGCTGTCCGAATTCCCCCGAAACCTTCATTTTGGATTAAGGTTTGTTTTAAATTGAAGTGTGGTCATGACCTCACCTCCGGCGCCTCTTCAGTGACCACCACCCCCTGCTGTTGTTGGGTAAGTGGGCAGCGAAAGAGGCACTTTGTGTACTTATCTCCTGAGAGAGAGAAATTATTTCTGTTCCGGAGAGGAATAGGGTAATTAGAAATTATATATAATTCTGGAAATCATTCCAAACTCCTTTGAGCCTCAGTTACTAAGTCTGAGCAGAGTGGTACCCTACCTCACTTCTGACCTATTCTGAACCAATGGCCGACCTTTCCAGGAATGTCTAAAGTAGTCCATGTAGCCCGCTTAAATAATCTGATGCTGTAAATGACTGTTGACTGCAGGGTTTTTCAACTTGGGCTGTTGACATGTTGAGGAAGATAGGTTTTTGCTGTGGGGAGGGGACTGTCCTGTGCATTACAGGGGGTTTTGCAGCATCCCTGGCCTCCACCCACTAGTTGCCAGTAGCCCTACAACTAGAGTTGTGACAACCAAAAATGTCTTCAAGCATTGCCAAATGTCCCCCCAGGGACAAAATCACCCCAAGTTGAGAAATATTATACTACAGGAAGGTAGCCACCACAGCCTTATTTAGAGTGGCAAGAATTTGGCAGCAACCTAAATGTCCTGTAATAGCAGGGTGATGCTGAGCTATAGTCACCCAACCACTAAGCGAGCTGGCATTGAAGATAGCTTATGAAATATGCTGATGTGGAAATACGTGAACAAAGCGTTGAAACTTATCTACATGTGGGAAAGGACTGGAGAAGAATATGCAAAAAAACAGTAGTTAGGATTATAGTTGAAATTGCATCTTTAAATTTCCTTTAATGTTTTAGCAACTAATCTAAGAATCTTTTTTTTAATGGAATTCACCTTTTTATGTTTTGTTTTTTGTTTTTTTCCTTCTTCCAAGGGATGCCTGGAGAGAATGAGAAACAGCCGGGACAGGCTCCTGAACAAATACCGCCAAGCTGGAGGCAATATGCCAGGGAGAGGTCAGAACACCCTGCTAGTGCAAGAGGTGATGGAAGAAGAGTGGAACGCTTTAAAGCACTTGGAGGAGAGGTGTCCAGAGGTCATGGCTCAGGTCGGGCTGGGATATTTGTTTTCAGAGACGGTGCTACAGCACCAAGAATGCCTTGTGTCCATTGTACTTATTTTCCCAAATCCTCTAAATCCATCTACCCACTGGCCCAATCAGGATTCTAATTGCGTTTAACCGAAGTTCTTCCACCTTTAATGTTAGACTTTTCTAGACTAGTGTTTCATAAATACCAGACTGTTTGACCTGCTACATCATTGCATCAGAATCACTTAGGAAACTAAAAAGAAAGAAATTTCACTCCTTGGCTCCACCCATGGATTATTTTTGATTCAGTATGAATGGGCTAGAATCTCTCTTTTCAAAGAGGTCTCCAGGAGCTTTCTGATTCTAATCTCAGCTAGAGTGACAAGCTGGGTGTGAATGGGCAACCTTTTACTATGGATCAGGAAGAGTACTGGATCCATAGTGCTGGAATTCTGTTCCTGGTTTTGCTATTGACTCAACTTGTTTCTTTGAGATTTAGTTTTCACATTTTTAAGATGAAGAAGATAACATTGTCAGCCTTGTAAGGACAATATAAGAACATTTGTGGGAAACTACTTTGAAAACATCAAGGCTCTCTGTAATAATATGCATTATTTGGTGCCTTGTGTGTCCGAAAGTATGCCATATGTTTGAGCTACATAATCACAGTTAATTCTCACAATATCCCTCTCAGGTTGGGTTTTTTCCACCTCACAGAGGCCCAAATTGAGGTTTACAGAGGTTGGGAACTTTCCAGTGGTTACATAGCTTTAGCAGAACCATATACTAGCTGCTACCCTATACTGCCTCCCTCAAATTTAGTGTCATTATTTTGTCACGGGCCACTCAGCATGCCCACATTACTACATTGTCAGCATATCCTGCAGAAGGGCTGGACTGATTTCCTCTGTTAATCTGGGTCCTTCAAGCTAGCCTCCAAGTATGAGTCATTGTGGAGCTTTTCATCTGACTGTAAACTTCAAACCTCTGATGATCCCACTTTTTCTTGCAGTTGGAGGAGCCAGTGGACTTGGCTGTGCTGGAGGAGATCCAACAGGAGCTGATTGACCAAGGTGACCTCTGGGAGTAGTCTTTCCTGCCTACAGCTAGCTACTTCTAAGCCTGACCTTTTTTCTAAGCAGAATTAGTTTTTAGCTGCCCTTCCTCTACTGCTGTCATGAGTCGAGTGTCCAGAAATCTCTGTTTTTACTCTGAAGTCTTGGCTGTCTGTCTTTCCAGTAATTAGAATCTTCAGTGTGCTAGAATTTGTGCTCAGACTTCTCATTCTATGCTCTTGTTTTCTTCTTATGACTGCCCTAACAAGGTAGTATGAAATAGAAAAGAGTGTATCTTACACTGTTTGCATAGCTAGTGGTAGAATTGGGAAGCAAAATCAGTTTTGTAAATCTAATTCTACTTACTGTTTCCTACATTACCTTTCTATTAATAGATTAATTGTAATCGTGTCACTTTACAGGGACAATTCATGATCAGTTCTCCTGTACGACCTAATTTAATGCCTTCTCTCCCATCCATTCTTAACCAATTCCCAGGGCCTTGTGAGCACCCACTTGCTGAGGCATCCATAGCATCATAGAGTGCATAATTGAGCACCTTATATAATGAAGTCATTTATTCCACATATCCCTCTCTTGACTAGGTTTAATTTTTATCATTTGTAAAATAGAGATAATAGGCCTACCCCATAAGTGTGTTTGTAGGCTTAAATAATACATGTAGAGGAGAGCAGCACTTGGCTTATAGATAGCTTGCAGTACGTGATATCCATTATCATGAGGAGGCCAGGGCATGGACTCAGCTGAACTAAGATTCACTACTTGTGTGGCATTGGGCACAGCCCTCAATCTCCTGGGCCTCTGTTTCTTTACCTTTAAAAGAAGGATAATAATAGCAAAGAAGTTAATAAATATAAAGGACAGAAAATAACATCCGATACACAGTAAGTACTCCGCAAGTGTTAGCAGTTGTTGTGATTGGTGTTACTGACTCCAGTTAGACTGCAGATTCCTTGATTTATGTTACCTTTTTGTACTGATTCACCCTTCAACCTCACCTACAAAACCTATCTTAGTGGTGAAACATAGGACTTGCTAAATATTTCTTCTGGGGTATATTTAACTACAAAACCTAAGATGATAAGGATTTATTGTGTTCTCCCATACTCAGTCAAAAGGAATACTCCAGAATAGGGGTTGGCAAACTTTTTGTGAAAGGCCAGATAGTAAATATTTGAGGCTCTGTAGTCTATACTGTCTCTGTTGCAACTACTCAGTTCTGCTGCTGCTATGTGAAAACAGCCATGGACAATACATAAACAAATGAGCATGGCTATGTTCCAGTATAACTTTATTTAAAAAACAGAGGGTGGGCTGTATATGGCCAGTGGTTTGCTGACCTCAGCTCTAAAGTGTAAATTGGGAGCTCATCAAAAGCAGGGACCAGTGTATGGGCATTGGCGAAGAGACCACTTTAGACTCGGTCTGTGGTCTGGTGTCAGAACTACATGCCCTGTAAGTGTCAGCTTTCTCCAGCTGCCCCTGGGACTCTAACACTCCATCTCTACTCCTATGGCCTCCAGAGATGTGAGGGAAAGTTGACTGTCTTAGCTTTACCACTTCACCTCTTGTTCTCACAAGGAGAGGACAGACAGGAGGAGAGGGATCCAAAAAGATGAAGCTTGGCAGAGCTAGTGATTGGCAGCATGATTTTGCCTGAATTCGAATGTGAAGTTTTGCCTTAAGATGGGGCAGTCCAGGCAAAGCATGGCGAAGCACTCCCAACTGTCCTTTGCCTTTCAGAACAGTCCATCATCAATGAGTATGAGAAGAGCACGCAGTTCGATGAAAAGTGTCTCAGCATCATACTGGCTGAGTGGGAAGCAAACTCCCTCATCTGTCCTGTCTGTACAAAGTAAGAGTTTTCAAAACCTTTTAAGCATTACTGGTTCCTACTCCCCACTCCAAGGTGAGTGGAATGTTCCTCCCAGTTTATTGTCTGAAAAGGTTTGGAGATCCAGGTCTGCTGGCCGTGATGCTCTGGGATCTGTTTCTAGGTACAACCTGAGAGTAACAAGCGGTGTGGTCATGTGTCAGTGTGGCCTCTATATCCCATCTCATGTAAGTGTTCCACACACAGATTTTGTGTCACCTCTTCCCACATGTATCTGCTTTCTTAAAGAATCTTCGTGGTGTGCTGGAGCTGATTGTGCACATCTCTTCCCAAACTTTTGCTCAATTGATACTCATAGCTTGAAATCAGCCATAGGTATATGTGCAACATGGAAATAGGAAAGCACTACAAATAAGGGTGTTCTTTGCCCACCTGCCCATAATGTATTATTACTGAACATTTATTAACATACCACTGCTTAAGAGCTTTATAGAGTCCAGTTTAGAATAAGAAATACTTATATCTGATGATCTATTAAAAAAATCCATATGCAGAGACACATCTATATTCAGAGTTAAAGCTTCAGGGATCTTAAACTACAGAAGGAGCTCTCTTGTCTGACATGATTGGGACTGAAAGTTTGCCAGTGGTTAAAGTGGAAAATTATAAAAATGAAACATTTATAGTTAGTTTCAAACATAAATTTGTTTGTCAGGCCTTAAGCGGGACTCTACTGATTGGACAGCTGAGTCTGTGTTATGTAAGTCATCTGTATGTTGCAGAATTTAGAGTTTCCAGTTTTATTTCTGTAAACTGCATCAGAAGCTGAGCCCACAACTTTGGATTTTTTCCTCCTATCTTTTGCCTATCAACAACTTTTTTTTGCTTTTAAGCAACCCATCCTTTTGAGTTTCTCATGAACATTCCACTGTTCATCATAAAAACAAAACTTTATTTTTATTCCCTTCCCTTATTGCTTTACACATACATAATTAAATTACTTGATTACAATAGCCAGTTCAGTTAGCACAAACAGTTCTGGGACTAAGAAGTGCTGGCTCTTGGTAAGGACTGCAGAAGGATGCCAAGAAGGATTGCTCTTGGCAGAGGCAGAAGCATAGGGAGGCTGGAAAGCCTACTGGCTCTGAGTGTTCCTGGTGCCATGATCAGCAGTCAGTGTGTTTTATAGCAGGATTGGAAAGCATCAGTTCATCTGGAGAGTCCGGTAGAGTTTGGTTAAGGGATCTTAGCACAATCACGAGCCAAGACTGTTCTGAAAGGTCCAGGGATTCAAGCCCTCAGAGTGAGCCACATATTGGCTGGCATGAGGAATCAGAATTTTCAAACTATTGACTGTGAGATAACCAAGATTAAGTTGTGGTTGAACTTTTAAATTTTTTAGTCTCCAGAGTTGACAGAGCAAAAGCTTCGTGCTTTTCTAGAGGACAGCGTGAATGAGCACAGTGCACATTGTCCCCACACACCTGAATTTTCAGTCACTGAAGGGACAGAAGAAAAGCCCACTCTTCTCATGAGCTGTCTGGTAAGCTGCCTGTGGGACCCACTGGTTAGAGTGGGTCAGCGGTTGGTTTTATTCCCACTTTGGTAGAAATAATAGAAGTTGGTAAATGTTTAAAAATGCAGTTTATTCTCTAAGGAATTTACTTGAATAGAAAGTGAAGATACTTAGACACTTCAGCTAAAAGACCAATCACAACCTGGAAGGCGAGGGACAGAGGCAGCACAGGGTCGTGGGAGGAGCATTGGTCTGGAACTAGGAAGCTTAGCTGCACCCCAACTCTTGTTTGATGAGCAGCAGTTGTCTTAGATTCATCTGAGTTTTTCATATTCATAAGATTCAAATAGGCCATCCTGGCACCAGTTTTGTAGAAGCACACAGGACAGGAAGCACAGCAGGGCAATAGCAGGCGTGTCGGTTCAGTGAGAATCTGTACAGAGTACCAAGCGCTGGTCTCTAGGCCTGTATGTGACAGCTCAGGTGTGAAGGACCAGGACCACACAGGTGGATCTGGAGCCACCCTGGCTTAGAAGCCTTAAGCTTGCTATAGGAGCCAGTATCTCATATAATTATGGGTATAGCTTCCAGGTCGCAAGCAAGGGGAAGTTTGGGATTATTAGCACACTGCATTTCAGGAAGTCCAAAACTATGGCTTCCTGGTAGGTATTTATAGTTCAGTCATGGCTGTCTCATCCCAAATACAGTTTACCTGTAGGAGTTATGTATATTATAAGCAATATTGCTAGTAATACAACTAACATTTCACTTTCATCAAGTTTTCTCCATGAGCTATTTAATTCTGCCCTTTCATTTAAAAAAGTGTACTGAGTACTCAAATGCAAAAATACACATCCTCTCCCAGAGCTCAAGTTCAGGGTCAGTGATAAGAGAAGAATACAGAAAACAGGTAGTAATCCTCCAGTAAGGGGGAGGGCCTGTGGGAATTCACGGGAGGTGATCTCATTTATGGATGCGGGCTTTCTGAAGAAAGCATTTATCCTCGGCCTTGAAGTGTGGACTAGGATTTAGACATGTAGATATGAGTTGGGGGAAGAGCTTTAGTGGAAGAGTGTCAGGTAGAAGAACAAGGTAGAGGCAGAAAATTGTGGCGTCTGTGTGCAGAGCAGCACGTTCTGCTTAGCTGGAGTGGCAGGCCTGTGAGGGAGAGGAGAGCTGTGATCTGACGAGGTCAGTATCCCTGCAAATGGGGATGAGGTGAGTCAGAAGCAGCATGTAAGGGGCTGTCCCAGTGCTCCAGAAGTGAGGGGGTCTTGAACTTAGGCAGGGACAGTGGGGGTTGTGGGGGTGGGAGGAATATGAGAAGCTCAGAAAGTGGATCGATGAAATTCTGCATCTGTGGAGGTCAGGGTGGAGGGATCAAAGAAGATGCGAGGTTTGGGGGCTGGGTGATCAGGCAGTGGTGGGGCTGTCCGTAGACCAGGTTCGTACTTGGGAGTTCAACTGTGGACACACTGAGTTTGCGTTTTCTGTGAGATGTCCAGGCTTTGGTGCTGTCAGGAATGTGGGAATGGGGCTGAGGGAGGGATAGGTGTAGAAGTGGGTTGCTTCTGTTTGGTGCTGAAAGTGAGGTGATGCCACCAGAGGAGGCTTGTAGAGAAGGCGAACAGTGTAGTCTTGGACACTGCCTACATTTCAGGAGCAGGGGAAGAGTGGAGCCTTAGTGGAGACGAAATAACAGAGGCCAGAGAACAGAAGCATGGGAGCTGTGGAAACTTCCAGAAGGAAGGAGTCACGGGAGCAACACTCACCATAGAGGTTGAAGGGGACATTAGTAACCTTATGTAGATGGTTTTGGTGAAGTTAAAGGCTCAGGTAGCTACTAACCTGATTCCAATTTTAGGAATTTGAGTGAGTAGGGAGCCAGGAAGTAGAAATAGTAACTGTAGAATAGTTTTTTTTTTTAAAGAAATTTAGAGATGGAGAAGAGGAAAGATATTAACTTGGCTTTTAAGAAGAACGAGTACATTTGTAAACTGAGGAAGAATCACTGGAGGGGTCGGGGTGGGGGTCAGTTAACTGGGGAAACAAGGACCTGGAGGGGATGAGGTGGGGGGGCAGTGGACTGCTCACTGAACTCGTAACTGTGTGGCAAGTGTTCTACATCCATCATCTCATCTCCTCATGAGGTGGGTGTTGCCATTGGTAGGAACAGGAAACAGATTCAGATAAGTGATTTGGCTAAGGTCATACTGCTAAGAGAAGGTCAAGCTGGTGAGCCCAGGTTTCAGAGGTTCCAGCACCCCTGTGATTTTTGCTTCCAGCTCAGGCCTTGGTGGAAGGACAGTTTCCCTTCAGGTTATAGGGAGGAGAGACAGTGGGTGGAAAGTTGACGTAAGACCTGTTACTGCTTCCTGTTGCCTACAGGAGTAAGAACCCCTCTGCTCTGACCACCCAGAACTGCTTGCAGATTCTCAAATGGGCTCCTGCTAGGCTCTTCTGTCTGGGGTGCCTCTAGCTCCTCCCACTCAGTTCAGGGACTATGTGCACAAATGTCTGTTGAGCACCGCTCTGTGCCAGATAATCAGTAAATAAAGCCCCTCTGACTGGAATCGGCCAGGTGCTCCTTGGGCTCCTCTGTGCCCGTGCCATCCCTGTGACACTGATCTAGTTCCCTGCTCCCATCTCTGCCCTGGGGGCAAGGGCCGTAGCTTCAGTTTCACTCTCCATCCTTGGCACACAAGCAGATGTTAACACATTCGTAGAAATGATTTGAGGCAGAGTTGAAGGCGCGTGGGTCGGGTGGCTTCAGCTTCTGCCTTCTTAGGTGAGTGAACCATCCGCAGAGCGTGGTGGGTGATTTTAAAGAGGAAACGAAGGGTTACCTAGGTGCTGTCAGCTGCAGCTACAGCTTACAGCTGTCATGGACCCCAGATGTCTGCTCACCTGACCTTCAGTGCCCTGCAGCTCAGGGAAGCCAAGTGGAGGCCAGTGCGATGGGAGACACCAGCAGTTGTAGGGATAGGAGTTGGTGAGGCTGGCTTCAGGGTGAACAGAGAGACCATTGTTGGGGGTGGGGGTTGGGGGCCACAGCAAAGATGAGCAACAGAAGTGCAAAGGACAAAATTACGCTCAGTAGGCGATCCCAGAGTTCGCCATTTGGAGAGGTCAGTCATTTGGAATGCTCTGGAGCTCCAGTATCACTAGACCTCTGGTTTCCCTTAAGGGGGAATCAAGGACCGTTGTTTGGGTTCATGATCCAGTGAGGTCAGGCTGTAGGGTGATTCTGTGTGGGTGTGGAGGCCATGGTAGAGAAAGATAGGCATGGGTTATTAGGAGGTGGTTATAGCCACAAGGACCTGGAACATTTGATATGAGGGACAGTGGTCTAGGGATGGCACAGGGATGCAATGTGCCAGACCACCAGAAAGCCAATTACGTATGGAAGTGGAGCCAGGGTTAAGGACAGTGTATCTTTGCATTAATGGTCAGTCTGAGCTTTCAAGGAAGCAAGAGCCAGCTTTACACTAAGGTGCTTGCTTGGTTACATTAGGGGGAACTGAGGAAAGTATGAGAAGCAACGGGCCTCCAAGTTCTGATTTGGCCTGTAGTGAACACGCACGGTCCACATCTATGACACCTGCCTATTTCAATCCTGTGCTAAGTGGAAGTCAGCTCACCTCCCTGCTGCGCTGTAAAAGCTGCCAGCTGTCAAGCTTGAATCAGCCTCTGGTGGCCGGTTTCCGGAGGGTGAGGACATTTAGTTAGTCCGTATCCAGGACTTATGTCAGCTTGAAGACGGTGCTGCTGCTGGCTTCAGAAGCAGTTTGGAGGCTGCAGGACAGACGTGCAGCACAGCCGAGAGCAGGGCTGGGCCACAGCTTTGGGACAACTACAGCACCGGACCTAGTTCGTAATGATGATTAACTCAGCATCACCTCACTGGTGGGAATTCTAGTTGCAGCCTAAATGTCATTACTGATTACAGCTTTTAACCACAAATGGAGATAATCTGCATGACTAGAATACAGTTTGGTACCTTTTCTTTCCAAATGCAGGCTTGTGATACCTGGGCAGTGGTCCTCTAGAGCAACCCTGACTCCGCCTGCTCACTGTGTCGGAAACTTCCTGGTCCATCTGGGAGGCCTTGTAAATACCAAGCTTTTATTTATGACTTGCTTTGTATGAAAACTTGTCAAATGTCTCTGCTCTTGGTGTTTTGTGGGGAAGGAATATAAATAGACAAATCACCTTGGAGGAGATGAGCCAATTTTATTGTCCATCGTTATGATGTTATTGAAAAATCTAGGCATAGATTTATAGAGAAGAAATAAATGATAGTAAGAGGGAAACATAATTTAAGTTGGAATTATTTTCCATGATACTAGGATGAAAACCATTTCAAAGCACATCTGTCTAGCTTCAGAGGAGGTTTTGTTCACTGGCCAAAGGCTGGCACAAAATTAAGGAGTTCAGTGCCTTGTCTGCTCTACTGGCTCTTGACAAAACCTTTGAGGTCTTCAAGAAAAGTAATATACTCCTGGTGCTCCAGGGCTGTGCTGAGCTCCACCAATTCATCCGCAAAGGTGTTGTCCACCCCTCGGTCCGCAAGGAAATCCATCAGGTGGTCATATAAGGCCTAGAAAGAGAAACACTAGTTTTAAAGCAACCACAAAGCTTCATGTGAAATACTTACTAATTAAAATGCTTCTCTGCCTCTCCTGTGACTACTAGGATCCTCCCCTGTAAGGCCCAACAGCACCCCATCTCAGCAAGCACTCACCCAGTCCAGGGAATCTGTGTTGAGTGTGTAATTTGTGTCCTTCCATTCAGACTCTCCAGTGGACTGAAAGCTCACTTCTCTGATAGAGAAAATGTCATTCTCATCTTCCTCTTGTTCAACCTGAGAAGAGACAGAATTGGGGGGGAACTGAAGGGTTTGCTGGGACACGCCAGACTCCTGAATAAGAGGGACTACTTACAGTGTGAAGCTTACCAGATTCTAACCTTGCTCGCTCACCCTACACTCCCTTCCCGCTTTGCTGGTCTAAGCTAGAAAATGTTAGTATCTACTGAACGGGACCAGGAAGGTGCCCAAGGGGGGCAGCACTCCACGCTACATACCTCATCTTCTGGGTAGTGACAATCCAGCACAAGGGCCTTCTTGCCACCATCCTTTGTAACTTCAACCACGAAATTGGGAGTGGATGTTAATTCAGGCTGGGGAAACAAGAAAAGTCAGTACATACCACTGTTGCTGGCTTGGCTGCCTGGACCAAAGATTTCAGACAGTTCAGGAGGTCTGACGGCCACCACTGTTACGATATTACTCAGCAATTTTTAAACTCTTATGTCATAGTGCTCCCAAATAAGGAGCCCAGAATCGTTAACGCAGAGCATTATAGATACACCCGCTCGTTCAGGAGCCTGGCCTAAACTCTCGCTGCTCATCCTTTCTAGAGTTACAGACCATACTTTAGAGGGCAGAGCAACACTCAGTACAGTCTTTCACTTCTGTTAGTGCTCTACTTGTGTAAAGAATATACTGTGTTTAGAACGAAGAAATCTGAATTCCAGCTCCAGCTATGTGCCAACTAACTGAATCTTCCTGGGCCTGTTTCTCCATCTATACACTGCAAGGCTGGCCTTAACTCCAGAATCTCTTTGTAGCTCATTGTTTCAGGATCTTCCTTTATTATTTGTGGCACAGGATCAAAGGCCAGTGCATCTGGCTCACTGGCCATCCTAATGGCTGAATAATCACAGCAACTTGTCCTTCAATGACATGGTGAGCCATCCAGTGTCAGAGATACTAGCTGGAGTAGCTGACACAGAAGCACACCAGGGAGCTGAGCGCTCTGCTAGGTCAGGAGACAGTACCAATGCCTTTAGTCAGAAAGCCTGGGGGCACTGAGACCCTCACGTTGGCTTTCTAGGTCAGTCACACTGCTTCCTGAAATGTTTGAAGATGGGGCACATCCAGGTCCAACCAAGGGGGTGAGCAACCTAAGGAAAGGCCTTGCTAACACCTGTTAAAAACTAGGTGGTCCTGGCTTTGCCACTTTGGTTAAGTAGCTGGTATTTGTTACTAGCCTGTGATGTGTGCGAACATTCCTTACTTGGAAACAATTCAAGTGATAATCTCTGGTATCAAACATTTCCCAATCACTGGAAGGGTTAGGACAGTTTTAATTCCTTTCTATTAAGAAAACACAGGCCAAACTATCAAGTCTAAACCTGCAGATGGCAATTTACTTGGTCCCTGGGAAAGAAAAGGGGCCACACCATTCTGGTGCTAAAGCTGGCCAGAAACTGCTGCTCTGCAAGTCAAGTCCCAAGGACCTTGTCCTTTTGCCTTCTTTCCTTCTAACATTAGGGGAATTAAGAAAGGAAAACAATGTTTCTCCTTTAAACCCCTGGTCTACCTGTCAGAACTCTGAGCTTACCTCCTGCTCTTCAACCTTCTGCCCTTGGGAAGGCTCCTCCTCCCCATCGTATGTTGGTGGGATGCTATTGTTAATGTTGAAGGTGACAGTGACCCTACAAAGGTAAAAGAACAGCCTGGTGTAGTTTTGGCTGAGTAACTAAGTGCTGAGGCCCAGAACAGTTAAAAATGCTGACTGAAACAATGTCTACATCTCAGCTGGCTCTCTCTATATATATCCTACCTATTTACATAACTTCCACAAAAGCCGAGTGCCTACACCCCACTTCAAGACAAGGATTCCACAGGTCTGCAGTGTGCCTACCACGTGCCAGCTGCTGGAAGTCAAACTAACAGACCCTAGTTTATCTCAGGCAAAGAGAAATTATGTGTGGGCTCCTGTCATCAGGCCAGCAGCCCAGGGCTCACAGTCTGCTGAAACTGCCCCACCTTGTCTTTCCAAGGGCACTCCAAATGATGGTGAGCCACCGAGAAGCTGGTGGGATGGAAGAAAAGCTGCCATTAAAAGCTTTTCTGTTAGAAAATCTGCCCCTAGGAGGAAGTACAAAAGCACAGTAGGGCTGCTGCATAAGCTGAGGGCCAGAAGCAACCCCCACCTAGGAAGGGGGAGGCCTCAAAATGAACAGTATGCTGCAGTGGTCTTCAGAGTAGTTGTGGGAAGTTTTATAATCACAAAGAAGGCCTGAAACACCAACTACTAACAATTTTAAGAGGCAAGAATCCTCACCTGACAAATCAAGTTCCAAAGTCTGAATCGAAATTCCAGGGAGGGGAGATTTGGAACTAGCCCCGTGGGACTGCACAACTCCAGCAGGTCCTACAGCAAGTGGTCACTGCTGCTCTCTGCAGCTCTGTGAACTGGCTGACTTTCCCATAGAATAATGGTGGTTTGAGATTCAGTTACAAAATCTCTCTCATCTGCAACAGTGCTGACCAAGCTGAGTTCCCGGGCACATCCATTAGGACCTTATTTATAATGGCCCAAACTGACTAGGAAAAGTTCAGGTGAGATTACGAAGTGCACAATTGACCTCTGTAGAGGGGGAAAAAAAAATTCCACTAGGCAAAAAGAATCAGACCAGTACTTCACAACATACAGAGAAGTTCACTCAAAATGGATCACAGACTCAAACAGCCAAAGTAGGTCACAGCTCCGCACCTTCTAATGGCAATGCTTATTATACTGTAACCCCAAACTGTTATGTAGGACTTATGTGCCTTGCACTTATGTTCACCTGCTGTAAACATCAGAGAGCAGGGACCTTATTTTACTCGGCCATAGCCTGTACTGTACCAAGTCAGTACTGTGAACCTAAGATCAAATCAATTCTGTGGGTACTTTAAGGATTTCTGCCTTTGCATGCCTTTATTCACGCAGGGCGTGGCCTCACTCACCAGTCTGGGGTTTACTCAATGACTGCCTCCACTGGTTCAAGAACACCAGCTGCATAATTTTTGTGCTACTTCTTTACCATCTCTTTATTAACCAGCCCACAGCTATCCTGAATTCATCCAGTCAATAAATACCTGGAGCTTATGAAGCTATCCAAATGAATCCTGTCTTTTGGAAACCACGTGTCAAAAGTATCTTCCCTAACTAAAGGCTGTTCTGGGATGATGTATTTTAGTCCCCTGGAGCCCACAGGCCCCCCATACTTACTTTTCTCCAGCAACTTTCCGCACTAATTTGGCTTCTGTCCCATTCAATTCCAGCTCCCAATCTCCAGACATCTTGGGGAGGGACTTATGCTTCTGTAGCTTCTTTTCCTCCTTAATCTCATCACTGAGGAATTCAACAAAAGCTTTGTCCCCTACAATAAAAATCCGTAAGATACAGAAAAAGAGCCAATCAATCTACAACGTAAAAATGACCAGGTTACTGTACCCAAAAATCTGGTCTGGGACTGTTTCTAATACTTATGCTGTTAACGGTGGCTCCGGAAAATTTAGTCCAATTCACATCCATTACCCTGTTTCCTAATTTGTAAAAATGCTATTAAGACGCAGAGCTCGATTCTGGAAAAGTGACTTGCACCAATAACTTTATTACCACATTTCACTGTAAAACAAGCCAGCAGACATAACCACGCTACTTTTGAACACGATCTTGGGTCTTCCCCAAGTTCTGTTTTCAAGAAACTGAGGATAAGGCCGGCCGCCGGGATTTAATTGTTGTATGTCTTTCCCCAAACAAAAACATTTAGGGAATGTACTAGGGAAATGTGATCACCAGTGGGTTGAACTCGCTGGTTGTTAAAAGGGAAAATGTTCCGGACCTCGGGAGACGGCTGAAGGCAGTCTACCTGTGGTCCACGCTTCCTCGCCCCGGGCCCCCACGCCACCCAGGGGCCTCCCCTCACGGCCCCGGCCCACGTGCGCCAGCCTCACCTTGGGTGTGTAGCGCGTCGCAGCCGCAGCCGCAGGGCGCGCGAGTCCGCAGTAGCCCGGGCCGCCGCGCCGAGCCTGCACGCACGCTGAGCAGCCCGAAAGGCCGGGCACAAGGCCGGGGCGCGGGCTGCAGCAGCTGCCGAAGCTGCGTGGAGAGCGCGGTAGCACGGAGGCCTGCGACTGCCGAGCCCAGGGCGCGGGGCGCGCAGCGCAGCAGAGGAAGCATCGCTGCAGCGGAGGCGGCAGACACGTGCGGATGCAAGGACGACTCGAGCCCGGGAGCCCCCTGACCTAGCGTACAGCCGGAAGTCCCGCCCCCTCCGGGTAACGCTTCCGCGCCGGCGCTTTGCAGACCGTAGGAATCGTGGGCAGGACTACGACCTCTGCTGCTGCTGCTGCTGCTGGTGGTCGAGTGTAGTTGTCTGCTGTCCGAGCTGGCCTAAACCTGGTGTCCAAGGCTTTCTGTTTACCTGCCAGCATCAGCTCTCTCCAGCTGCCTACTGCCTAAATTCCCATCTACTGTTCTCAAAGCACACCAAGCTTTCTATGACTTAGTGGAAATGTGCTCTTGTTGCCTCAACTCCCAAACACTGCCATCTACCTTAAGTGGCCTTCCGGGTTCCACTCTTCCAGGAAAGAGAAACACACCTGTGTGACCCCGCCCCTACGCTGCATTCTTTTCTCAGCAGAAATGTGGCACTTTGGGTTACCCTGTTACAACCTTACCCCCAACCAGATGGGAAGCTCTTGAAGTAGCAAGATCCTTCAGGTTAATTCCTGAGGCCTTCCCTCTACACGCCCTCCAACCTTGCACTCAAGTTCTGGTGAGACATCGTTTTTTGGGGGGCAAGAAGCCATGGCTTATTTAGGTTAAGAGCCAATGTTCCTACCTTACCAAGACACATGGGAATATAAGGTACTAAGAAGGTAAGTCTTCTCAAATTAGCAGCAAAGATAGGACTAACAATGTATCTCAAGCAGCATTTTGTGAATAAGGGAAAGAAGACCCAAGAAAGAAGCCACACACCTTCATGTACCAGATTCATTTTTAATGGATTTGATAGTCATATGCAAATTTGAGTATTATATGCAAGAGCTGATGTTTCTATAGAGCAATGTCTGCCTGTACAAGAACAGACTCAAAATACAACACAAAGCTCAACCAACTTCTTTTTTTCCCTGAAAATTTTAAAATTGTGATCAAATGTAATAAAATGCTTGCTTCCCCACAGATGTAGTCTTTTCTTACATGCTCAAGGAATAATATCTTAGATGCCTGGCCACTTCCAAGCAGTTCTTGATAGCTACATTAAATGGATTTATGCATCACAGTACTTAAGTTTTGCCCACAAAGCAAAAACTTGTCTCCATTCTGGCATCTCTTTACAACTAGCACAGATGCAACATTAAGTAAGGGTTTTGACCAGGGACTGGGTATTGACAGCTCTTCCCCTTGTAAGGAAATCTTTCTTTCTCTGGATGTTTCACACTACATGATTACTAGCTAGCACCAGACAGCTGAGGCATGTGATCTGCTTGGAACGCATCTCCAATGCATTCCAAGAATGCATTCCATGAAGCCGCACACAGTAGTTAGTGATTCGCTCAGATACGGATTTCACAGGTTGGAGGTGTCACACCACAGAGATATTACCAATTGAAAAAGAGTAGCTCAAAATTACACTGCAACGTCATTATGAAACACTTAACTTTCTTAATAAAGTACTACCCTTTGCAGCTCAATATAACCATTTATATTTTTATAGGACTACGTAGAGTCAGAATGGGTTTTCCCATTTTCCCATCTGATTTAATCCCTGAGCAGCTATGTTAAAAACTTAACTTTTTAAAAAGCCCAATAAAAAACTACTGTATTAAAACTCTACCAGAATGTTACAGTGATAAACATATTTTCATAAACATTAAAATTACTTAGAAGCTATTTAAATTTACTTAGGAGCTATTTATCCCTAACTTCTGCTCAGAAATAAATATACATTTCTAGAAACTCTTCAGGTACTTAAGCAAGTTAAAAATTATTCCAAGTTAAGTTTTACTTGCCCCTAGATAGAAAATTTGCTGAAGAATATAATAAATCAACCCATTCCCAGTTTTTTACCAGCATGATAAATGTTTTATTAAAAACACAGTATTTTCATTTACCACCTCAGGCTAACCATCCTAAGCCTTTATTAAATAAATGCAGAAAATACACAAAATTTTTTCTGAAAAACTTTTCAGGAAATCAGCCATGGTAAGAACAAGTCAATCTGAGAAAGAGTCAGCTAAAATTCTAAGAATTCAGTAAGATAGGACACATAGGAACAGTCAAGTCCTGCTTGATCTAAATGTTAGTATTTCTAACAGAAATAAATCCCAAGTGCCAGGCAAACTTGAACATGGCTAGAGTGTGGCGGCTGAGGGCCACGGCACGTGCTGGAAAGCCTGAGCCTTAACACACAGGCGCGGACAGATGAGACACGGGATGGGGGTGCTCCATAGGTTACCATCTCAGAGAAGGGCTGGCTGGACCCAGAGTGAAAAGGCTGCCCACTGTCTGAAGAGGATTCCTGCTTATAAACTACATGATCCACGTTGTAAGTAATGACAGTAATTCTGCACACCTGTGTCAGACCAATTATGGACACAAAAGGGCTGAATCTTAGCTGCTTCTAAGGCAAAAATGCTCTGGGGAAAGATCATTTGCTTTTGATAATTAAATGGCTAAGAAGAACCTTTGGTGTCTTTCCCTTCTCAGAATATGAGAACAGGAAGACTGTGGGACCCTCTAATTCCCTCTGACAAATGTGGAAACTGAGGGCTAGAGAAGGGTGACTGGCACAGTTATGAAGTAGCAAAGCCAGGTTGTTCCCAAGCCCAGAAAGGAAAAAAGGTCATAGAAAGCAAGTAAGATGCAAGAATATAAACAGCAGAGGTGGATGAGACAGGCCAGTGCCATCTGGGTCCTCACCCATCTGTCTCTCCCCTCTGCACACCCCAACAGCTGTGCTTAGGTGAGTCTGCGTGCCCACTGAGAGAGATGGCTACTGGACACAGCAGAAGCCATCACTCTACGGGGTCAGTTTCCTGCTTATCCCTGACATCACTCAGAGGCTACAAACTGACCTTCGCCAAGGGCATTTCCACGTCTCCTGAAGGCAGAGAGCAGTACTGAGGCAAAAGGGACATGGCTGAGTGGCCTGCGAGCACTCCCTTGCTGCTCTCTGCTTGGAGGCAGCAAGAGAAGGGTCCACCACTGGGAAATGGGGTTCAGTGGGGCAGGCAGCCCCCTAGGTCAGAGACAACACCTCCTTCCTCAGACTTCCACAGAAGTCAGTCCCTTATGTTTTCTATTGAAAAACTTTATACAGATAGATGTTAAAAAGATCTGAGGACACCACCTGAGCTCGGTGACCTCCAAGGTCTTCTTTCAGAAAATCACCCTTAGTCCTGAGGACTCAGGGGCTACTGTACTCAGGTCGCATCCCGTGGACACAGGAGCACTAGGCTCATGACTCACTGCGCTCATGGCAGGCCAGGCACAGCTCTGTGTACTCTCACTTTCTCCAACCCTCCCACCCCCAGCCTGTAGGTAGTACTATTACCCCCATGTGGCAGGTGAGGAAACTTGAGGCTCAGAGGTTAACTAAGTCACCCAAAAGTTCCCTGGCCAGAACTGAAAGCATTCGTTTGAAGTTTCCAGGGTACACACAGCATGTACACGTCTACGTAGTTCAGCCTCAGGGGTTTAGACACTTTCAAGCCCCACGTTTCGCTACATTAGAACTTGCTGCCCCTGTGGGTCCCAGCCTGGGGGTTGCTAGGAGGGCGGTGTCCCCAGCTCCCAGGCACAGCAGCTCTGACAGCACCTCAGGGGTTCAGTTTCTGGTGGTCCTCAGCTTCCTCCTGAAGTACTCAGGGGCGGCCTCATACAGCCACTCGGCGTCCACGACACAGAGGTCTCGCATGTAGCACTTGTTGGTGTAGAGCAGCTCAGTGTACACGACGCAGGCTGGCTTGCAGTGGAAAAGGACGGACGAGGGGTGGATGGCCACTGGCTGGTGGGTGTCCGTGGTGGCGTAGGTGCCGTCGGCCTGAAGCTCAGCAGTGCTCACGAAGAGGCTGTGAGCCAGGCAGCGGCGGATGTTCCCCGTGTCTCCTCGGGATGACGTGATTGGCATGGACATCTGTTTCAGGAGGAAGTGAGGAAAGGAAAAGGCCCCAAACGTGAACACTCAGCAAGACATAGTATCTGGAGTGACCGCACCTTAAGGGCAGCCCATGCCGCAGCCTAACAGAGTGGATGTTGACGTCGGGAGGCGGTCACTTCAAATGCCTCAGAGATCAGCACTAGGTTGCAGGAGGCACAGCGGGAGGGGGACACACTGAAGACAGGAAAAGTGCAGCCCAGGAAAGTAAGGACAAGGAGACAGTCTGATCAACTGCCAAACCACAGACAGGTTGAGTGACCCAGCATGCCACTGGCTCTTGGGAATATCTACCAGGACATCCCGGGAAGGAAAGGCCTTTCCCTCCCTGATCGTGTCGTCATCTCCTCACTCTGCTCCTCTCACACACTGCTGCCAAATTGATCTTCCTAAAGCACAACTCCAGTCACTCTTCATCATGCAAACTTTCAATATTTCTACTGCTTCTGGCAAAACACCACGGGCTTCCAGGACTGAAGACATGAGGGAGCCTCGGGAGCATGCTATGGGCCTCCAAAATCTCCTGGCTTCTCTTCCCCGAGCCTGTTCCATGACTGTGCCTTCCCAGGAGTGTGCCTGGCAGACATAAGGCCCTTCACGCCGCATGAAGCGTCAGCCACACCTCCCTGCTTCACTCCCCTGCTGAGTGACCCGTGTCTCCTTATACCCCAGGCCACAGCTGAACGGGCTGTGGACCCCTGCCTGACCCATGCATGGCCTGCCTCCCCTCCAGGTATCTGGAGTTGGAACACGAGAAACCTGACTAATCTCGTTGGTCTCTTGAATGGAGAGGCCAGGGAAAGTGATCATTTGTGTGCTGAGGCAGAAGGTGAGAAGAGAGAGAGCTTGCAGAAAGCAGCCAAAATAAGAGGAGAAGCAGCCCAGAGAAAGCTGCCCCGGCTCCTGAGGGTTCTCTATTCCAGTCCTGGTGGGGCTTGACTATTTCCTGCCCGTAGGTTCCCAGAGATACCTTTTATTCCCCCTTTTTCCTTTTAAGAGGGCTCAAAGGGCTTGTTTTTTGCAATCAGCTGATCCTAGCCTGATGAAAACCCTCCTCATCTGTCAAGATAGGGCTCCATGTCACCACCTCCAGGAAGCCCCAGTCTTACAGCTAACTGGGGATTAGCTTCCAGGCTGCCAGCTCTACCATGCACTGACTGTGTGATTTGGGGCAAATTACTTAGCTTCCTTAGGCTCTAGTTTCATCATTTATAAAATCACCTAAAATTTATATAGTAACAGAATCAATCTTAGAGGAGTGAAATGAAGATTTAAATTAAGGCAGTCACATCACAAGTGTTGAGACTGGTGCCTAAGTAAGTGCTTCATGAGCGATAGCGACTGTCACCATCACTGGCTCTCACACGACTCGCCTGTGTATTTCTCCCCTCGACATTGTTCCTTCAGATGCCGAGGCTTAGGCACAGCAATAAAACCCGGACCTTGACCAGGGCCTGCTCAAGAGGCATCATGGGCCACTAAGCCCTCTACATTCAGAACTAATAGAGGAGCACCATTTCTACTGTCAACAATAAATTGACAAAGCTCATGAAGCAAACAGGTGCTCTTACAGGAAAACTGTTCAAGTACAAGAGGGGTTTGGAAAAATGTGTACAATACAGAACACAACAGGCAACTATGAAAAGAAACCACTTTGGCACTAACAACAGGCAGCTGGTGTCAGACACGGGCCTAGGTACAGCTGACAACCATCTCCTCAGAAGGTGTGGCCAGTCTGCACTGAGGGGGCTGTATCAGAAGAGGCTCTGCACACTAAGATATTCTCCACAGACAGCAAATTTAGCAAAAAGTGGACATGATCTCAGTGCTCAACAGCAGAACAATATTTACATGAACTACCCCCACCTCTGAGGTGAAATGTGGAGTGTATTACAGACACTGAATATGCACATGACATCATGTACTCTAAGAGGGTTATAAGCCCAAAGAAAACTTTTTTGTGGGTGATTTGGCAATATGCAACCAAATCTAAATTGCCCATCTAGAAATTCATTCTACATGAACCAGACCACAAATATTTATGTAAAAGAATGGTTGTTATAGCATAATCTAAATGGCTACCATTAGGTGCTTGGTTAAATAAAATGTACTGAACACAATGAAATGTTATGAAGTCACTAAGAAGAATGATAGACATCTACAGACACTGAAAGAACCTAGACACACTAAGAATTCAGTAAGTACACGGAGTGGAAAAAAGCAAGTTAAAAAACAAAATGTATATTGTATTTGTCTTAAGAGAAAATTTTATGTATATATGTATGTGTATATGTACACACTCACCCACACACAGACATACACATAGAAGATTTCTAACAGGATCTACCCCAGTTAACAGTGATTTATCTTTGGAGGGGCAGGACTTAGGGAGACTTTTAAACTTTTTGTATTATATATCACTTTTCTACATTGTATCACACTGTAACAATGAGGCACTGCTCTGTAATCTGAAAACAATAGATAGCCCACAAAAAAAACAAAATCTTAGGAAGAATCTTAATATCATTTCCTCAAATAAAATGCTTTTAAAATTTATAAAAACAATCTAAATTATACACACAATGTAGCTAACTATGTAAATGCATTTAAAAACAGGGCTATTAGGAAACAGACCAAAATGGTGACAGGTAGAACTGTGGGTAACTTTTACCTTATTCCTTATTTAAAAATTTTCCTACAATAAGAGTTTCTTTTGCAATCACTAGCAAAAAGCAATTTAAAACTTCTCACCTAGAAAAAAGTGTTGGCTTAGTCACCCTAGAACACCAGGAAGAAAGAATACCTTTACGCAGATATCCCTCAGCTGTGCTCTGACTTCAGCTACCAGCATCATATTCTTGCTGTTGACAAAATTCTCTTTGCACCAGTCCTGAGGAGAAAAAGAGCCACCGTAATCCTCTCATTTCTCTACAGAAAAAAGTGTGACATAATTTTTAGAACACAGTTGAATTCAGAGGGAAAACTTCACTTGCCAAAAATAAATATAGGAAAATACCTTTTTATCAAAAAGAATAAACCATAACAGAAAATAATAATAATTTAAACTGAAACTAAACATTTCCTTATGTCAATCATCATGAAAAAGTTACAGACTGGGATATTTGCAACATTACACCCAATAAAGGATGATTATCTCCAAAATATGTAAAAACTCCTACAAACCAATAAAAAAATGACCAACAATCAGTAGAAAAACAGACAAAGGATATCAAGAGACAACTCACAGAGATGAACTACAAATGACCAATGAACTTATGCAAGGACTCTCTCAGTCTCTTCAGAAATCATGGTAATGTATTTTAAAATAGGTTATTATTTCAAATCCACTAACTTGGCAAAAATTAGTCATTTCAGCTAAGTGGACAGTGGAAATGGTAACTCTTACAACCTACGATGGGAAGTATATAAAGAGGTGCTGACAAAACTTTGGGGAGCCACATGACAGCCTGGTAAATACAGATGCAGCGACCCCAAGACCAACAGGTCCACTCTTGGGTGTTGGCCCTGGAGAAACTCTTCCCTTTGTGCACGAGGAGGATGTTTACTGCAGTGCTGGAGGCAAAAACAAGCTGCAAAAGGGTAGTGTAAGAAAGCATGTATAGTAAACGATGTTCATGGATATGAAGTGAAAGTAGTGTACTACCACCCAGGGGAAAACAGACCAACCTCAGGACAGTGGTTATGTAAGGGAGGAAGGACTAGGAAAGATCAGGGCTTTTGCTTTATCTACAGCATTTTATTTCCTTAAAAATAAATTAAGGCAAATATAGCAAAATGTTCACAACTACTTAACCTGGGTAGTAGGTTTTTTTAAAAGAATTAACTGCATTAAAATGCAGACAAACTTAAGAATGCATACTATGGCACAATTACTGATTTTTTTCCATGAATTAAAGAATACACAGATATCCTGTGGTTTCTGAAAGTTAGTGTTATGCTACTTCATTTTTAGGAAAGACCTGTGTTAGTACCTGTCCTAAAAACTTGAAGATTTTTGCTCTTACAAAAAAGCCAAAGAACAAAAATAGCATTCAGCAGGATTTTTTTGCTGCAAGCTATTACAGAGGCATGGTGCAGCCAGGGTGGCCTCGTCAAGCTCCTTCCAGGGGAACTGCACTCAGCATCAAGCCATCATAGCTTTGAACTGTGTCTGTGAGTATCTATGCTTTATCTTTATTTATTTTGTACAGTCATTAGCAAGATTTGTCCTAAGATAGCAGAGAAGCCTAAGACAGGTTACTTTTTAGATCTGCGATCACTCAAAAACTCTTCCATATAAATTAATGGTAACTGCTTTTTCTCTTCAGGACATTTCAGCTTACGAAAGATTTCAGAGGAGCACTCTACTTTCAGACAGCGGGGGAACCTGTATTACTACTTTCCATCTTGGTCCAAGCAACTGAAATACCACATAAACAAAAACTACTGTTAATAAAGTTAGAGGCAGGTAGGGGAAAAAATCATGATGTGGCTAAAAAATTAACCAAATACTTAATGAACTTTCCCACATTAAGTATGAGTGAAACACAAACACGGTCAAAGGACAAGATTGCATCTTCCCTGGTTATCACCCTAGAAGCAGATGTTTCTGAAATGACATCTGGCGTTATTCGTAGTTCTTTAGATGATTCAGCCCAAAAGGGAAGGTGCACATAAATCACATGCCTGATTGAGAAAATTAACAAGACAAGGCTTACCTTATTCCCGCCTATGTTTTTGAAAGTCCGGTAGATATTGAGCAGGGTAATGTGATCACCCTCGCTGGATATGAACTTCTTTCGGATACCCTGCACTTCATCCCGCCGGGAGGGAGGGTTGTAGAGAACACTGTCCACGGACAGCAGGGAGACAATGGTCAGTATCTCTTCTGTACAGCGAAATTTGGGGGACAGGAGGATGGTCTGCAAGTCAAAATTAAAAACTATAAATCAAGGTTTTGCCTGGCTTCTGAATACAGTGTTTCCATGTATCACATTTGCAGCTTGCCTTCTAAAGCATTACAAGGCACGTGTTTCTAAAACCATGACTATGTGTTAATGTTATTGTATGCTTTTTAAAACAGATGACTGCCTTCCTACACAATTCCAAACTCCTTATGGGTAGGACGCATGACTTAATACGAGTTTGAAACTCACACAGAACATTAAGTTAGTGTTAGACACAAAGTAAGGGTTGGTGATTAGTCAAGAGAAAAATGAAGATTAATCTAGAAGTACTCAGTTTAGGAGTATACTTTGGGATGGCTAACCTGTAACGTAAAGAAAGGGGACTGAGCAGAAGGTCTCATTTACTTTGGCAAATTTGGGTTCTAAAGGAAAAGCTGCCATTTTTCTTCCGATTGGAGTCAGGGTGAGCTGGTCGTCCTTATGTTCAAGAGCGCCTAACAGGTCCAGCTGGGCAATGGCTGCCTGAACATGATCTAAAGAAACAGAGACATAAAAAGGAGCCAAAAATCTACAAAACGAAGACATTGCAGCTAGCTGTGTACTTTGGGGAGCTTCCAGCAGCTCTACATCAAACCACAGCGAAGATCACAACCACCACTGTACCATGACATACTTTTCAGAGCTGTTATGACATCACTGTTTTCAGTTCAACTCCTTTTTAAAATAATGGTCTGTAATTTGGTTGTGTGGTGTAAATTTTAAATTCAGCACTGTTACACTTAATGAATGACCCACAGATACA
This sequence comes from Manis javanica, assembly GCF_040802235.1. NCBI lineage: Eukaryota > Metazoa > Chordata > Mammalia > Pholidota > Manidae > Manis > Manis javanica. The sequence goes on from NC_133159.1 coordinate 130,655,747, forward strand.
CTCATACTGTGTGTAGGGCCTGTGTCTCTGAAGGGACACACACAACAATGGAAATGCCAGGTCCCTCATATGCCTCTGGCGAGACATACTTACTGCTTACTTTTTTACATTTTTTGAATTTTGAACCATGTAAATGTATTACCTATTAAAGAATAAAGAAGCATCTCCAAAGGAGTTAATAAATAAATTCATACTGAGAAGAAATAATCTGTAAAGCAATTTGCAAATGTCTCGATCAATAGAATGGATAAATGCATCTTGGTTTATTCACAGAAGGGAAGAGCTTTTAGTAATGAAAATGTACCCAAGCAAATAAACCTTACAAAATATGAAGAATGAAAAGGGAAGGTTACTGAGGAATCAACTCACAGGCATGGAAATTGGAACAATACATTGTTTAGGGACACATGGGCATAGAGTAAAACATTAAAGAAAAGGGAGGGAATTACAAACAAAATACGGGAGGGTGGTTGCCTTGGGGGAGTGGGAAGGAGGTGCATGTAGGAGGGAGGGCCCGGGGGCGTCGAAGGCACTGTGATGGGTGCACACAGGGTTGGTTCTGCTACTCCACCTTACACATACGTTCCCCTTTGCATGGAGGAATTTAACAATTAAAAGAAAAAAATAAAGTATAGAGTGAGGCACAATGTGTGTTACTACTTGTGTTTTTAAAAAGACTATCTACAGTTAAATATGTATAGATTTCTCTAGAAAACAACTGGAAAAATGGTTCTGGTGGTTGCTTTAGGAGAGGGCAACTAAGAATCTGAGGATCAGAGGTGGGACCCTTGTATACTCATTAGTTGTTAACCTTTTTTTTTAACCAATTGCATTTCCTCACTTAAGAGAGAGGGGGAAAAAAGGCAAAGGAAAGGAAAATGGTGTATCAAAGAACTGCCAAGTGCCAAAGATACCATCATTAAGAAGCCAAATTATTTTTCCTTACTCCATGGGAAGATTAGCAGCAAAAGCCAGGAGCTAATCAAATTTCATTTGAAAGCAAAGAAACTTGGTCTGTTCAGTCCTTTTGCTGGCAGACATATAATTTTGTTAGGTTTCTACAGTATCCCACCTACCCCTCATCTATCTTCACTGGCTCCTGTGGTCAAGGAGCCCAACTGTAATTCCTCTATGAAGCCACTGTTTCTGCACCAGGATGTGCCGTAGCACAGAATCTATCCCTTCATGATTCTTAGATCTTCTCTGATAGTTAATGTTATGCAAGTCAAACGAGACAAAAGGAGACCACCAAGGTACTTCTGGAGTCCATCCTTCTGTGTTCCACTACACTAAAGACGCCACTTGCCTGGAGATGGTCTGGACATGAAGTCAAAGGTGAGCACATTTGGGACTTTCATTGCGAGGAGCTGTAGCATCACGCTTGCCAGGTTACACCTGTGAAGAGTACGAGATGCAGGTCATTCATCTGTCCCCAGTTCTCAGCCAGAAAGTCAGTACTGTCCCCGGAGGGGTGTTAGTGAAAACTGCAGCTCTAGGAGCACCTGAGCAAGCAGGACAGGGAGACGTGGGGAGGAGGGGCAGGTGTGTAGGTGTGTAGCGGCGCCCCAGGCCCACCTTTGGATCTCTGGCACAGTCATTTTCTCGAACTTTTCAAACTCATCCTCTGTGTACAGCCGGTAACAGATGCCACTGTCCTCTCTGCCTGCCCGTCCTGTGCGTTGCCAGGCTTGGGTCTTTGACACGCGCTGCACCGCTAACACCTCCAGGCCACTGTCTGGAGGCAGAATGGCCCACATGAGTGTTCCGCTCATCATGTAAATGAACTGTCTACAGTGTGGACAAAAAGCAGCAGTTCTCAGAACACCAGTGATCCTTTCTGCAGTATGTGAGTCCAGAAAACCTCAAGGCTAATAAGCCAAAAAGCACAAAACCAGACTGCTCTGCAGTGAAAAAAGGCCTTGCAATGAAAGCTGTGAGAAATTACGAAAACATTAGAAGACCTCAATCCTCTTGGTAGGGGGAAGTAGATTTCAGAAGTCTTGGCTTGGATCATACAGTGACAACCACCCAGGTTTGACCAGGATTGAGGGGTTTCCCAGCATAGGGACTTTTGGTGAGAAAACCAGGAGTCTTCAGCAAACTAGGATGGTTGGTCACCCTATCAATCAACGACGCAGAAATGAAATGCCTCCTGTCCCTCAGATGCCATATTCTCCCCACCAGCTCTATTATAAAAGAGGGGCAATGTGATGCTGCAGGAGTTGTGTGACTGATTTTCTTGATAAAGGTGTGCTCTGTGCCAGGCCCTGGAGAACCAAGCCCTTTCCTGTGTTATCTCAGGATACACATGGGCACATCAGCATCCTAAATGCTTAGCAGTGCATTTCAATTAAACATTTGGGGGTGATCATTTCCACTGCCTCAAATCCCCTGTAGAATAAAGCAAGGTATAAAACAGATATGAAGAAAAAAGACTTAGAAAGCTTCTACTGTACACTCTCAGGAAAGAGCTAGTGCCTCACCCCAACCTAGGGGACCTGTTTCCTTCCTGGGAGAACTAAAGCTTGAACCAGCCACGCTCAAATATTCTTTCTGGTGAAGCTTTTCACGTGCTATCAGGTTGTCTTGGCTCAACTTCTGACGAGCTCTCAGTCCCTCTGCCCAGGGCCCTGAGCCCATGCCCGAGGCACTAAAGCTGGGCTCCTCTCTCCTGCCTTGCCTTTTTGTCTCATGTACCTGCCTCAGGTCCCCTTTCTGGACCTGACTTCTGGGGCTGTCTCACTTGTGGTGCCGGCCACCCGAATCTCAGTGAGTCACAAACACGAACTGCTTGTTTGGGGGAATCTGTGGGACTACAGGACGCTCCACAGTTGCTCACTATACATAGAAGAGACATTCATGAGCTACAAATTCTCACCAGGGTTATACTTCTTTGCTTTAACCATGCCCGTGTCAACTACATATTTTATTCCTGTAATGGTTATGGAGGTTTCAGCGATGTTGGTTGAAATGATCACTTTGCGATAGCCCTAAAAGGAGGAAGAAAACCAAGAAGCCATATGACACACATATGATTCAGAAGTTTTAAAACATTCCTCACCATTAATTTCCATAATTCACTCATGATCAAAAAAAGATGATTTCATTATTAATGACAGTTATTAACACTGACGGTTGGTCACTAAATTGGGCAGGGGGGGTGGGGGACATTTCAGTCTTAAAAGCTTATTTTGAGGCGATGAGATGTAGTGGGAGAGACACATGGTTCCGAAGCAAGTAGACGTGGGCTGGACTCCCGGCCCACCAGCTGCCCCCTGTGCTCCCTGAGCAGCTGGTACTCCGCCTCAGTGTTTATAAAACCAGACCATAACCTATCCTGCCGGTTCTCAAGAGAATGAGAACGTATATACGGTGCCAGCACAGTACCTGGCATGCCGTGGGCACGCAGTAAATAGCTCTGTGGACAAACTTAGCTTGTTTACACTGGGCCTTAGAACAGGCCCTCCCTTACTGTTCAGTTTTGCCTCTGCGCTCTCCCTCACCCCTGCCAACCGTCTCCCACCCGTTTTCCAGCACGGGAGAGCCACACCTGCAGCTGTGTGTTAGTCCGGTGGCTTTTCAGCTAGGATACCTGGTACCTAAGCACCCCGTCTCATACACTTTCTCTGGAGCCTGGTGAAAGGCATGAAGGCATCCCTGGTGGATCTGTCTGGGTGCCCAGGATGGGGCTGTGCACTCACCTTAGGGGACCCCTGGAAAACGCGGAGCTGCTGGGCATAGGGCAGGGAGGCGTACAGAGGGAGGACCAGCATGGAGGGGCAGCCGTCTGGGAGGTGCTTTGCAATGTCTCGGCAGGTCTTGCTCATTGCTTCAATCTCCTCCTGACCAGTGAGGAACACCAGGATGTCCTGAGAAGGAGGGGCTTCCTGTAAAATAAGTAGGTGGGATTACTAGGTGTTGGTAGAAGTGCAGGTCACAGAACAAACAATGCTCACTGATGAGGTTTCCTGGAGTTATAATTGAGCCTAAACTGTGGTGTCCTCCCTGGGAGAGAGCCCTCAGCAATCATGCAAACTGCAGTAACTTAAGTGAGTTAGATGGCTCTTCAAAAGCCCACTAAGGAAATTTTGAAGGAAAATCACCAGATTGCTTTTATAGCAAGAATGGTGGCATGAAAAACACCATCAGGCAAGCAAATGGAGTCTGCATACAGCTTCTTCCTTTCATGACTGTCTCAAAACATAAAGCAGACAAAACAGAAGACAAACTGGGGAAATCCTGCTCCACAATGGCCGGAAGCAGTTACGCCAGAGAAAGGAGCCCTTATTAAGTGATACCATCAAACCCACCTCTCCCCACCCCCCTACCCCGCAGCCACCACAGTCCCTCTATCTATCTGATGCAGCCTGGAGGCTGGGAAGGAGTCATTTAACTACTTAACATGGACAGTGCTTGTGACCTGAAGTTAGGTGGGCTCTTCCCCTCACAACAGGCAGAATTTCTAGTGTTACTGACATACTATTCACCTGATTGTTCTTTAAAATTTGTTCAGAACCATTAATTTGTAAAGTGTCTGAATGGCAACATAACTGAAAAAACACTTAGTAATAATAGTAATTATATATATGTGAGTATGTGCATATGTGGTATATCTGTATGTAAACATCTACACATATTTATGTGTGTGTGTGTGTGTGTGTGTGTGTGTGTGCGCACATTTTTTAGCTCAGTATTAATAGAGCAAATGTTCAGAGGTAAACACAGACAGGATGAAATCTAAAAAAGTCAAAACTATATCAATGGGAGGACTCATCAAAACCACCAGGTAACTTAAATGCACCTGCAGCCATCATTCATGAGAAATCCTCAGCTCGACTTTACTTTCAGCAGTTACATGAGGCAGGCTGACCTCCAAATACTATCAAAATGACAGTGATAGTGTAAACCCAGAAAGACAGCGATAGTGTAAACCCAGGGAGAGAAGAATGTATCAGAAGTTTCAACCCATTTTTGAAAGACGGAAGAGATGCTGAATGAACCTGGCTGGGCAGAGGAAGAGCCCAGCCGGTGCCTGCTCAAGGGGATGGCAAGAGAGGAGCCAGTTTCCCTGGAGAAGCCTGAAATGCTCAGGACTCGGGAGCGCGGCACAGGTGGCTGTAGGAGGATGAAGACCTGGGGACTGGCTCTGAGTGAAGTGGGGTTAAGCCCCCCAGCCCCCTCTCTGCCGGATGCAGCCTGGAGGCCGGGAAGACACTGGATGCCACAGTGGGCTTCCACACAGGAGAACAGCAAAGGCAGGAGTTAAGACGCAGCCCTGCAGAGGCCTAGGAGGGCAACGTGTTCTGGGCAGAAAAGCAGCATGAAAGACCCTGGAGAAAAGTGGACTGTGTCTGAACACACACACAAATGTTCATCATTGGCACACAGCAGGTGTTGAACACTTGGGAAAAAAATTAGCTGTAGGCCACAGAAACCTTGTACGACGGTGTTTTATAAGAAACAAGGCATCAGGAGGGTGCATTATAGGCAAGGCAGGGTCATAATATTGGAAATACTGATTTCTGGCTTTAAAAACATTGTGATGTAACTATGTTTCAACAATGGAGAGAAGCAAGAGGTAGGGAATGGGCATTTCTAAATCCTCATTTACCATGATTGGAAATTAACATACAATGCCTACTATCAATGAGCCAAAATAGAGCAATATAAGCAGGTTATGTTAGAAATAGGAAAGTGACATCCAGAAGAAACAGGTAAGAACTTGAAAGTGGTTACTCTAAAGAGCAGGATCCCAGATGGGGAAGTAAAGGCAACTGTTATTTTTAATGAGCCTTTTACTTTTAACTTCACTTTTTCAAACTACACATGCATCACTTAGATTTAAAAAAATTTAAGTTTTAAAAATTTGCCTCTAGATTTTTTTCAGAAAGTTAATGGGAAGGTAAAAACCGTCAATTTTACACAATGTAGACAAAAATGAGGGGATTAAGTAATTTTTGACAGAAATGTTTAATAAAATGGGAAGAGATCTTGAACTAGATCTCTAACACAGTTTAAAAAAATATATCTAAATTGCAGTCCCTTATTGTGTCAATAATTACAATTGTACTTTTTATTATAATACCAACTTTTTAAAAAAGGAGGTAGACAATACCAGAGGACATCACATGTAGAAAAGGAGGCAGTGCTTCATGAGGCTTGTTTCAGTTCTACATACATTATATCCTGTGCTGCCACATCAAATGTGCTTCTTGCTGGGAGTTATGATCAAGAGTTTGCAAGCCACTGCACTAACATATGGAAGCTTTCTGGCTCAGCAGAGTTGAATGCTTTTCCTTTTTAGAGAAAATACGTACACAGAAAAGAATAAAGACCTGGGCATGGTAAATGAATGCCTTGTTCATCTTGATGACACAGCTCACAAAGGTTTTCATTTCGTAGCTTTTCTCTTCAAGGATAATAAGTGCTCTATCAACTGCAGGTTAAAACAGACCTTTTTAGGAATTTGCACCTCACTCCATACCTGGTGGATCTGGAAGACGGAGACAAGTGCGGCGTGCAGGTAATCATGCTGAGGCTGTTTGGTGTAAAAAATCTGGATTGGATGCTGCCGGCCCTCCAGGTAGAGGACAGGGGCTCCGTTGAAATACTGAGAGAACAGGTCCACATCCATTGTGGCTGACATCACAATCACCTACGCGTGAGACAGAAGAGGAGGATGGGAAACACCTTGCGACAGTCTTTCTGTGTCCCTCCCAAGCCCTAACAGCAGACGATGAGGCCTGTGCCTCTGCCATCCTGGTTAAACTTTCTGCATGGTTCTGAAGCAGAGTGGGCGAAGGGGCACACACCACGGAGGGACAACAGGCCCGCCCAAGCCCGCGGCACCTACCTTGAGAGGCAGTTTCCCCACTTCCTTTCGCCTCTTCTGGGCAGCTTTCACCACTCCGAAGAGCACATCTGTGTGGATCGTCCGCTCATGGGCCTCATCCAAAATGACACAGCTGTACTTCCGAAGCAGGGAGTCTGAAATCGCTTCACGCAGAAGCATGCCATCTGTCAGGAACTTGATCTTTGTGTCTTCTGAGGTGACATCGTCAAAGCGCACTGTATAGCCAACCTGCACAGAGAAATGACTCATTCGTTCATCAAACACTTGCTGAACACGCACTATGTAACCAGCACTGTATCAGGCACTCATGCTAACGCAGTGAACAGACCAGTACTGACACTCCCCTGCATTCTTGGGAGCATGCAGTCTAGGGGAGCAGACAGACAATGGACAGGTACCTTTAATTGCAGGTATGATATGCATTACAAAGAATTTAAAACTAGCCTCTTATTCCCAGCCACTTAACAGCTTCAAGTGAAGCTACGTACAGATAGGAAAAGATGTCCAAAATGCTTTTAAGTGACATGCATAAATACACATACACAAATAAACCTGACTTACACAGTTTCAGGGGCTCATTCTCAATACCCACATATATGCTAGAAAAATGCTTACAATTTTTAAGAAAAAGTATGTAGATAAAAGATTCAAGAGGCTACTGAGGTCTTAAAAATGCTTGAGGAAAACAACAATTTTATCCAACTTGCCAACAGATTTTGAAAGCAAAGGAAATGCCACTTATAGCCTCTCAGGCCTTCTGATGTCTTAGAAACTGGCTGAAAAATATCTTTGAGATAGTTGTGGCAAGAAAGAAGCTCCCTAGATATAAGAAGTCTTGTTCAGAAAAATAAAATGTGAGGGGTTCAAGGCAGGTGAGGAGAGTTGTTAGTAAAGAAGGAAATTAGGTACCAGCTTCCCAAGTTCTGTTCTCTTCTCATTTGAGACTCTGGAAGCCAGAGAGATGGCAGCCACTCGACGAGGCTGGGTCACAGCAATGATGCCCTGGCGGCCGATCCCCGCTTCATGGAGGTACTGAGGGATCTGAGTTGTCTTCCCAGAGCCAGTTTCCCCTAGGAAAGAAAAAAACGTCTCATTTAAATGCAAACTGAAACAAATTTCACCAAACAGATCAAAGTCAGAAGGAAAAGAGAAAAAAAGAATACTCTAAGTAGATAAAGCTGCTGGTGGAGTGTTAACTGGAATTGTTTCTTAGAAGGCCAAATTATATTAGGAAAATCTTTAATATGTTTATTCCCTTTGACCCACAATTCTCCTTGCAGGAATTGATTCTAAGGAAATATTTAAAGATGTGTGTAAAGATAAATCTTCAAAAAAGTTTTATTCAACTTAGTCCATGACAGCAAAAAACTGGAAACAATATAAATGCCCAATAATAGGTACCTGGTATGGTAAAAACATAAATTGAAATAAAGCCATTATACACAAATGGTATAGTTTTCAAAATAACTGAGATGGATATGTACTGACACAGAGGCATCCACTCATACACTGCAGCCACGACAAACGTCTCACCATTCTCCAGCCTACCCCTTCTTTCAAACTCTCCACTTTTGCCCTTACTACTAAGAAATACCTGCTCTCACAATGTCTGCCTGGCAAATTCTACAGGATCAGCTAGACCTCTAACTCCCCTGGGGCTGCACTGGTGACTTCCTCCGTGCTCCTAGCACTCGTTCATTTCTCTTCCAGCACGGAGCACCCTACGGTGTGCAGAAGCGTTTAAACATTTCTGTCCTCTTTCAATACCAGCAGCCCACAGAAAGTCTGTCTGTCTCTTCCATGTACTCAAGCATCCTGCATACACTAAACACTCAGCGTTATTTTCTGCCCTCCTAGGTTCCTTTAACTGTGCCTAATTGGAATGAAGACCTCCGTAAATCAGTGCATCCTTCCCCCTCCCTTGCTACCACTACACCTTTTTGACCTCACAGAATCCCAGTCCCAATGTTCTTGCATTTTCTCCCTTCAGAAGGCTCATCCTTCCTGACCTAGCCAAGAATCATGGACTAGGAATTTTATTATTCTGTATTCTTTCTGTTGAATCTACCAGGCAAAACCCCAAGCTTGGATCAACATTTTCCTGTCCATCTTTTCTGCACCTGCACTAAGCAACTGAGCATTGCTCAAGTAAAAAAACCCAACTGTGCAGATGAAGACCTGAGTTTGGAGTGGAGCTAAATGCACCTGGACAACAGTGGTACCATCAGTTCTTGTTCTTGTTTTTGCAGCCTGTCTTCTATACCATCTTCCCCAAGGGCCTACTTGAGGCCCCGTGACTCCCACTCTCAGCTGAGCTCCTCCACCTATTTCATAGGAAAAGTCAAATCCTCAATTGTGAGCTCCGTCTACCTCCCTCTACAAGCTTTTCTGCAGTCACACCCATTCTTACCTCCTTTTGCCAGCCCCTGAGCCTCTTGGATATCCTTGCTTCTATTCCAGGCCAACTCCGCTTCAAGCCCTGTTGCCAAGTGCTCCCCCTTTCACCTGCCCCCTGATCTCTGATCTATTAGTTCCCATTTTGCATCTTCAGCCTCCTACTTTACTGAGTTATTCCCCTCAACCTATGAACACCTGCAAGGTCCTCTCAGCCTCCCTCCTTCCTCTAGAAGCAGAAGGCTGCTCCTATTGCCTTCGTTTCCTCACTTCCTACTTACTCCTCAGCCCAATGACAAATCAGCTCTTACCCACCACGGTTCTGCTGAAATAGCACTCAATGGGAGCCACAATTGATACCCTTACATCCAAATCCAGTAGGCTTTTTTTTTTTTGTTCAAGTATTACTGCACCTCATTGCTGCCTGTGTTCACTTCTTCTACTCCTTTAACCATTGCTGTCCTGGGTCTCTTTCCCTTCTTTGGAGGCTCATCCTCTCCGTCCTGAAAGCGCTGTTTCTAACTTAGACGCCGGGGATCAAGGCCCCTTGTAATCAGTCCCAGACCCACCTGCCCCTTAGTTCACGCACCAGAAATTACTACTTCCCGTTGGACCAGACTGTTTCTCACCTCCACTTTGTATCTCAAGCGGCAGACTCTCCCCTTTGGGAAGAATGCTCTCCCTCGAGGACCACCTTCCGTGCCGCCGCCTCCTCCATGGCTAGCTCAGATCCACTCCCTCTACGCTCTCAAAATCTTTGCTACGCCCCTCTACCCTTTTACATGGAAGGTATTTGCCTCACGCGACTGTGGGCACTTACAGAGCAGAGCTGTCGGACTCTTCCGAGGCCTCTCTCCGGGCCTGGCATAGAAAAGGGGGTCAGGTTTGTTGCAGAAACAAATGAAAGAAAAAGTGTTCCCGTAAAGCCAGGAACCGGGAGCATGGACGGACGCACCCGGACCACTCACCGATGAGAACGGCGCTGTCCAGGTTTCGGACCTGGGCTAACAGTTGCCCCCGCGCCTGGAAGATGGGCAGGCTCCGGCGCTGCAGCTCCACGGCTTCGGGGTAGAGGCTGGCCGAGGGCTGGGCCAGAGGCGGCTGCTGCCGCCGGCGTCCTCCTCTCCCACCGCCGCCTGCAGTGAGCAGCATTACCACTCGCCTCCCCGGAGGGCAGGACCCGGGGCGGCGCAGAGGCCCAGAGCCCGGCCGGAATCTCTTGGCCGGCGGGACGCCCGCCTCCTCGGGCATGTCGGGAGGGCAGCGCGACGGGGCACTTGAGGGCGGATTGCTCCTGCCGCTCCCGGGAGCCGACAGCTAGCGCGCACCGCCCCTTCCTGCCGCGTGCTGGAAGCTCCCAGCGACCACTGATGACCTCATGGCCACCTCCAGCCTTTAGAAAAGGGACTGCAACTCCCAGTATGCACTGGGAAAGAGGCTCTCACTTCCTGAGGGCGGGGAGAGCAGAGTCCGAGTACAACGGGAAAAGGCCCGGAGCAATAGCAGCGAAGGACTGTGTGTATGGTTTCGTAGCCCCGTAACCTTAGACAATAATGACGATTTTAACTGTTTCATTGTGCTGGTAACACTATTTGTTTCCAGTAAACACGCGTTTCTCTTCTGTAAATAATAATAATAATAAATAATAATATATTCGCTCAAGGAGGTAATTTTGTAAAATCAGTGAGGAACACACAAACATTTGCATTATCTAATCCACCAAACAATTTATATAGTACACCTTGATATTAACCCAGATCTACAGTTGAAAGTGAGCCTCAGATTATTTAAAATTCAGATGTCATAAAGTCTGAATATTGAAAAGATACTGATCATCTTGTGTTACAGAAGAGGAAAACATTATATATTTTATGACGACCACAAACTCTCAGAAAATGACTTCCCAATGGATGTGGTTTGCTTCTGTAATAGGAGTAGAGGAAGAGGGAGTTGAACTAAAACTGTCTTTTACCGTTGCTTTCTCCAACTATTCCTTTCTGACTCAAGTGCTCTGCAGTTTTCCCCAGCCCTATCACATACACGCCAATCAATGAAAAAATGCAGAACACCAGTGGAGGAAAATAAGACAAAACTAGTTCCTCCTTCTCCTAAACTCGAAGCTTTTAGATGATTTGCTAATTTGCCACAGAAAGACTAGCAAACAGCCGTTCACTCTGCCTACAGGAAATGTGATTCCAGGGAATTCATCCTAAGCTTCAACCCACATGAGACTTGGGGCATCTTCTGAAGTTCATCTCCATGAAACTCCATTTGTTAACCTTTTCAAAATACCCCTCTTCCTTTCTACTAGGTCAGAGGTGATTTTCCTCTAGTTGCTGACAGTTAATAGTGAACAGAGGTTACTGAAAATGTGCATGTTGAACTAATAGCAGATATGTTTAAGAATAAATTGATATTTCACTTCCTACCCCTAAGTATTAATTTAGAAAGGCAACTCAAAACTAAAAGGGAAAATAACTCTTAGCCTGTTCAGGCTCCTGAAACAAAATGCCAGACTGGGTGGCTTATAAACAGAATTCTATAGCTCACAGTTATGGAGGTTGGGAAGTTACCAACATGGTTGCTTTCTGGTGAGGGCCTGGTTCATTGCCGCTGCCTTCTTGCTGTGTCCTCACATGATGGAAGGGACTAGGGATCGCTGGAGCTCTTTTATAAGGCATTAATCCCATTCATGAGGGCTCTACCTCATGATTTAAGCACCTTCCAAAGGCCCTGCTTCCTAATACCATCATATCTGACATTAGCATTTCAACATATGAATTCGCCACAGAAAGAATTCCTGGGGGGCACAGACATTCAGACGATAGCAGTAACTATTAACTCTCCAATTATGCACCCTGAATATTTAAGACATCAGTGCTTTTTCACAGTATGCTTTCCTGAGTAACCTAATGGAGGAGACATATACCCCAAATGATTACAACAGTCCAGGTAGGTAATATAAATGAGTGAAATAATCTCTTGACAGATAAATACATACACATCCGTGTGTGTGTGTGTGTATATATATATATATATATATATATATATATATACACACACACATATATATATATATATATATATATATATATATACACACACACACATATACCCTGTGTCTACAAGCAGCCACAAGTTACCTCTAGGCAATAGCTGCCATGCAGGTCTTCCAATTTCAAGGAAAACATGTGAAATCTATCAATTTTAAATTAATGGTGCAGGAAAAATAAACCATATGTGTAGGTAACTCGTGCATAATCTCTGGCTTAATGACCCAGCCAGCTACTGCAGCTCTAAAGCTACGTGGAACAAAGAGTTGAAAAGTAAATCCTATATAGGCATCAAGCAGTGTTACACACATCTGTCCCCCTCAACTCCCAAATAGTAGTCTGAAATCTGCTGTCCCTCCAAAATAAAAGTCTCTTTGGTCAAATGGCCCTCAAATGTAGATGACCATGTTAATAGCTATTCAGATATCTGGGCTTTTCTTCCAAAAGGTGGATTGTCAAGACATATTTCTTATCTTAACTGTTCTGGGATGGTCTGTGGACTTCTCTGTTCTTACTATGACCATACCAGTTGGTCACTGTTGACAGGCTTGTCTGACCACCAAACCACTGCTCTTGATCCCATCCCACCTTTAGTCAATCATAAGCCCCAGCAACTAGGTACAAGCTTGCATGTGAATATATTGATCCCTCTAGAATTAAAAATACCAGATAATAGCTTGCTGATCAATGAACAAGTGTTTATTCAGCACCCATGTGCCAAGCACTGTGCTAGGCACTGTGGTGGATACAAAAATTTAAGACATGGTTCCTGCCCTTAAGGAGCTTACATTCTCATGAGGGATACAAGACTAATATACATGTACCAGTTAGGAACAGTACAAGACAATATATAATTTGGTGTAGGAGTATGTCATACAGACTTGAAGCTTTATAGGGATTCAAAGATAGACAACGAAATATGCCTTAGAGTCAAGATTTCTTGGAGTCAGGAATGGGGCCAGGCCTTGAAGAACTGAGAGACTTAAACTGAGGTTCCTTTTAGGTAGAGGTGGGAGTTAGATTCAGAGGAAGACAAAAAGTATGCATCTGAAATGGGAGCTCATTAAGAAGCTGTTGGATTTATGAGCAAAGGTGACTTGATCATACAAAGTTCAACAACTTTAATGCAACATTGGGGACAACCTACCCAACACTGAAAACTATGGAGTATCACGACTAGCAATGCAGGTGGAACTCACCTGCCAAAGGAAAACACAGCAACAACATAAAATGCAGGTTATTAAGGATAGATGACAATTCTAGGAGGCCTCCACCCAGCATGCCAATAGCTCCTGTATTTCCTAATTTTCAAGAACCCAGAGACAGTGGGGGTTTCATTACCAAGATCCATGACTTGGGTACTCTCTTAGAGACTACACAAGGGGTAGGAAAGATATTAGGCCATACAAGAGGGACAGAAAAAGAACAAATGGAAGACAGAAATAGAAATCCATAGTAAAAAAGACACACTAAAATGTATATAAAATGTATCTCCTAGAGAGATGCAATTTGCATGTCCAGTTTTTTTAATGGACATATACTGTAGCCTTACAACAAAAAACCCTGCCACAGTTAGGTGTGCTTTTCAGTATCCCTTAAATTATATATGTATGTCAGGTAAGGTGGTCACAAAATTCCATATATCAAATCTCACTTTTCAGTTGACTCGCAGTTTGAAAAAGAAATGTTTTCTGGAAGAATCAAGATTGAGAGGTAAACTGGGGAAGAAGTGAGGGCTTTTCCTCATGCTCAGGTAAGCCCATATGTCCTATTAAGAAACACAGGGCTAGGGATGGTGATAGTGGGATCTGCCAAGCTCATGAGGTCGGTGACTGAAATTACCACTGCCCAGGACACAGTGTAGTAGCAGAGTGCAGCATCTGGCCACTAGGAATTCTCACCCCATAAAACCAGAGAACTCAAAATCCTGTAACTGACTGCATTTAGGCCATAAATTCAAAATGTTTCCTCTTTTACAGTTAATATGTACAGACATTCCCTACTTAAATGAACAGTCACTGAATAGATTTTAGGATTAAAATTTTACTATACAAATTCCATGAATTGGATAACTCAATCAACTAAGAGAGAAGAAATATAACCAGAGAAACATATTTCTAGCCCCCAAATAAACAATTAAAAAAACCTTTTAATTTAAATTCAAGTTTTCTTTAACAGAGACTAGATATAATAAAATTTAAGAATCCCATAAGGATTATACATTCTAAGATTGGCATTTAAAATTTTTTTTAACCACTTAGGAAAAAGGAAGTCCTATTAACCCAAGTTCCAGAAAATTGCAACAATCATATTCAAAATTACTAGCAGCATGTAAAATAGTTATATTAAATTCCATTACTTATGCATATTCCATTTAAAGGTATTAAAACACTTCTCACTTCACAATCTAAAAATTCCCATTTAGGATGTTTATGTCTAATCTAAGTCTCATGTTCATCTTTTGGAGGAAAATCTCATTCTAGAAAGCTACTGCTTAACCAAGCTGGATCCATCTGGAAAAGTCCTGTGCCTACATGTTATTTATTAAAACTATTTAAAATAATTTCTTTCCTAGGGGTATCCATTTCATTCCTCTGAGTTACCTGAATTACTTAGGCAGTGTGAATGTGAACCTGCTGGGACCCAGCTTAGTTAATATCTTGGATAAGTATTTATTGAACCATGAGCATTAAATGCCTATTACTTTGGACCCTAATTTCTACCTGATGGGAAGGAAACCACCTGGTACTTGGCTTTGAAAAGCTTCTCAGCTTTTCATGAAGCAAGTGACGAATGTTAACTAGCCAACGACCCAGAAATGTATTCCTGCCTAATTGGTACCTGTTCTTCTGGCTCCAAAGTCAACATTATAACTTGTTTCCAGGTCCAAAGATTTTTCTGTTGTTTTCCAAAACGGTAGCCATTACCTGTCTTTTCCTGGATATTTCTTAGTGGAGAAATGTAAGCAGAGGAAGTAAGACAGCACATTAGCTTTTCACATACAGCTGACTCTCCTATAGCTGAGTATCTGCTGCTATAAAAACCACCCTACCCCTCTTTGCCACATTGCCTGACAACTTGAAGTTTTACAAACCCCAGACGGAGAACAAAGTATCTGGACAACAGAAACAATCTTCTTCCTACTGGAGCTGCAACCGGAATTAGTAGATGGATATACAGCCACAGTAGATCAGCCTTGTATTTCCAATCTTGAAATGAAATCCAGTCGAAATCCAGCGAAAGATAGGAAGAGCAGGCATGTAAATGGCTTTGAGTTGACCTAGCAGGAGAACTAGAACACATTATCATAATTTAAAAGATCACACACAAAAGCTTTAATTCAGTGAGAGAGAGATGGAATTAGTTTTATTTTGTCCTCTCTGAAACTTCCATTTACACCATGGCCTTGTCTATCAAAGAAGAGGAAAAAGCTCTGCCTTACACCATAGAACTCAAGGACTCATGTACTTGTTCATTAGAGGTGGCAGGGTATTTGTTTCTCCCATTTTTTGGCTCCAAGAGATTACACTTTCAGTACCAGTGTAATGAGGAACCACTGGTAAACTGCTGGAAATGTCTTCTGGATTAATCAGTGTACCATTTCATAAAGTGCTTCCGGAGTTAAAATCTGTCAAACTGTCAAAAGTGTCCACACTTTTGCAACACAAAGGATAAAAGAATCCCAATGCATATGTCACTGAGTCCTTCTCAGCTGGGTCTCATTATTGGCACTGCTGCTTAGCCACCAAGGCGCTGGCCCTCACCCCAGGCGAAACCTCCTGGCCGCTCTTCCGGTAGTGGATTGTAATTTGGATCCTCATCTGGTGTATCAAAAATAGCCTTCCTAAAAGACAGGCAACAGATTTAATTTAGTCCCAGAGTCACCTTAGGTCCCTAACACTGCAAGGTAAAAAAGAGTCCATGGGGCTCCTACCAATGAACAAGCATTATATCTGCCTACCAATGAAACAGTTGCCGTATTATGAAAGTACTCATAATTATTTCACATTTACATAAACTTATACCTTTACTCATTTTTACTATGAAAGTAATACATGTTAACTGTAGAGAAAACAGGAAACATATTTGAGCAAAATATCCTAAATCCCCAGAGATAACCACTGTTGTTTTCATTATTCTTCCACAATTTTAATATATGTAATTTTACAAAAGCTAGATTACCTACTTGTTTTATAATCTGATTTTCACTAAATTTATCACGAATGTCTCCCCACAACCAAGTATCATCCAGCATCCACTGACAAATGCATAAACAAAATGGTATGTACATATAATGGAGTATTTTCAGCTTTAAAAAGAAAAATTCTTGACATATGCTACAACATGAATTAATCTTGAAAACAGTATGCTTAGTGAAATAAGCTGGTCATCAAAGGACAGAAACTGTGTGATTCCCCTTGTATGAGGAACCTAGTGTAGTCAAACTCATACAGAGACAGAAAGTAAAACAATGGTTTGTCAAGAGCTGGGGAAATGGGGAATTATTTAATGGGTACAGAGTTTTCAGTTTTGCAATATGAAAAGAGTTCTATGGATAGATGGTAGAGATAGCAGCACAATGTGAATGTACTTAATGCCATCGAACTGTACACTTAAAATGTGTATGATGATAAATTTTATGTTTTGTCTATTTTACAGTTAAAAATTTTAGAAGTTATTCCAAGAAAATTATACAGCATAGGAAGGGATAGTAAATGTCCAAAGACTTTTAAAATACTATCATATGGTCATTCAAAATCTCCTTCCTTAAAGAATTATCTATGAAAACATCACCTACTATTTGCATTCTTATTTCTAATTGTACTTGCCCGTGGTTGATAAAATTAGAAATGTATCTGAAAACTTCTATTTCATCTTGAGGTCAGAAAAGGCATCTATATTTCAATATGTGTTCCTTTAATTCTTAAAAATTAACAACAGAAAAATACAAAACATAGTAATAGAAAAGTGTAGGGGTCAATAGGCAATTCAAAAAGGAAATTCAAATAGTTAAAAAATACGAAAATGTGTGCTCTCATAATAATTAAAGGGAAGCCATGTTAAAAACTGAGACTCATTCCACTTCCCAACCATTAGGTGAGGCAGAACAAAGTAGGTGTGTGCCCAGGCAGGGGAGTGCAGCCATGGCTGGCCCAGAGCAGGAGGACTGGGGGAGCAGCCTGGCACATGGAGTCAAGAGCCCAACTGGGGCATATACACCTGGAGGTAGTCTGGTGCAGGATGTCACAGCCCGAGTAGGGTAAGGTGGGCATCCCCGTAAGAGGGCAGCCCGATACATGGCATATGAAGTGCAGCAGGATGAGCAAGGCATCCACATAGGATGAGAGACTCGTTACATTTGGTGGGGACTAATTAAGTAGGTAAATATAGTAATGAAAATAGGAATCAGGTTTCTCACTGTCAATGAGAATAGGGAAAAACAGAAAAGGAATTATATAGTCACACAGTGGAATACTCAATAAAAAAAAAGGAAATTACTCATACATGCAGCAATGTAGATGAATTTCAAACACATGTTGAAGAGGCCTTATACAATGAAGTAAATATATACTGTATGATTCCACTCATGAAAAACTATTCTGTGGAGGAACAAAATCAGTATAGTGATTGTTTCCTGGGTGAAGGGGGCAAAGACTGACAGGGAAAGGACATGAGGGAACCTTCTGGATAATGGTATTTTCTTTAGCTTGATGGGAGTTTTGGTTACATAGGTATATCAGGTATGTGCATTTATGAAAACCTATTGGCTGGAATGCTTAAGGTTTGGGTATTTTGTTGTGTATAAAGAACTCTAGTGATAATAATAAAGTATTTAGAGAATTAAGTATGGAAAGATGGACAGAGGTATAAAAAGCTAGAACAGTACAGTAAAATATTAATTATCGAATCTGTGTTGGGTAAATTACTGTACAATTTTTTTCTACTTCTCTGTAAGTTTGGAAGTTTTGATAATAAAATATTGGAGGAAAAATATAGAAAGGAAAAAAACTAGAATGAATCGTAACTAGTTGTACTAGAACTAGGAGTATCAGTATAAACCCATGTTTTAAGAATACAGATGTATATATATCGTATGTATACATATACTCCCTTGCTCTAGTCAGTGAGACTCCAAAAGCAATGAGCACATCTAGTACCCGGATCTTGGTTTCTAAATACCATTCCCCACTAAAAAGGAACTAGGGCTCCTTGACGAAGTAACTGATTCTAAGACTAGGTCAAGGAGAGCACAAGATGAGCCTGGGATATCTTGCTGGGCCATAAAGTAATAAACTGCTTAAAAAAAAATGATGGAAACATGTTGAAAAGTACCTAGAAGCCAGTTTGAATGGATTTCCATTGGCCAAATCTGGGACAATATGAGCACCAAAATAAACAACAATACAAGGGATTATAATCCATGGATAACACATGAAACCATGAATTTATACAGATATAAATGAACTGAAATTTGACAAGAAAAGGAATATATTTATATTTTCTTGAAGTACCTTCTCACAAAACAAATTTATTAAGGAATAAAGGTAACTATGGTGGAGAAGCCTCTCAGACACTTATGTAATCGAAGTGATTACCACCACTTTGTCAAATTCAAAAAAATGAAATCCTGTGCTAACAGGCTACAACTAGAAGAATGCAATGTCACTTCTTTGATTCCTACTAAAGTCGCAAAACCTAAATCTAAGAGTGAGCCAACATCAGGACAAATCCAAATTGAGAGGTATTCTACAAAACGGGCCTATAATCTTAAGAAATGTCAGAGTCATGAAAATCAAGGGAAGACCAAGGAGCTGTTTCAAACTGAAGGCGATTAAACAGACATGACAACTAAATGCAACACCTGAATCCAAATTAGACTCTTTTGCTATGAAAGACATTAACAGGACAACTGCCAACAGTGGAATTAGGCATGAGGATTAATATTTATTTCCTGATTTTGACTTTGTAGAATATTATTTTTTATAGAAAATACATATTAAAGGGTGTCTGAGGGCATCATATGGACAATTTACTTTCAAAGATTTAAGGGAAAAACATGTCCTTTGTACTGTTTATTTTCTTTAAGTCTGAAACTATTTCAAGATTTTAGAAAAAAAATCATAAAATACAATGAGACACTGCCTTATAGCTATCAAACTAGGAATGGGAAAATACAGTATCTCCCAAGTTTGATGAGGGCAATGGACATTTATGTATTGCTAGTAGAGATATAAACCTGACCATTCATTTTGGATGGTTATTTGCAATACAGAAAATAGCAATTCCACTTTTAGGAATTTATCCTTTAAAATAGTCATGAATATGCACAAAGACTTAGCTACAAGGATATTCAACACTCCAATTATAAAAGGAAAAACAAGAACTAATGACACTATCCACCAATAAGGGATTAGTAAAATCACTCTATATTCATACCACAGGGTATCATGCAGCTATTATATTTTTGTAGGACATTTATGATGGGAAAATGATTATGACATATTACATTAAAAAGAAGGTTATGAAACACCATTAGAAAAGTACAAACAGTAAAAGACTGAAGAATACATGTCAAAAAGTTAACAGTGGTGGCCCTTATTTTATCTAAGTGGTGGGATTATGGAGGACTTTACTATTATACTTACTTCACTTAACTAACCTACAACCAAGATTCATAAAAATGGTGTGGATGAAGTGAAGGTTCCTGTGGCCAGGATTCTCACCTGGCCCTGGTTGTCTTGCTCACTACACATGTGGGCAATACACATTACTGACTCTATATAAAGAGCTCTGCCCAGTGCTCTGGGAGACATGGTGGTACAGCTGCAGGAGAGCAGAGCAGAGACTGGAGTGTTGGCCGCACTAAGGACAGAGACTGAGACAGCTGCAGGGGTAGAGAGGCCCAGAGGCTTGCTGCATGCAGACTCCCTCTGAGTGGATGGGATTCTAGTGATTGACCTGCCAGCATGGGAATAAAATTGTGTATAATCCTTTCACCCCAAGAACGTCCTACTGTCATTTCTTTGGTCACACTGAATCCATAGTGAACTCGCCCGGGGCTGAAAATCCACTGGCAAGACAAATAGTTTATGATAAAAACTCACATTTTATTCCTCAAGCAAACCCTTTTTGATGCAGTATATCCTAAGGACACAAAATTCTAGACTAGAAAGAGGTCTTACAAACCAAAGTTCTACTCTCAGGAAACTGAAGTACAAAAACAGAGAAGGGACTGGCTTAAAATCACAAAGCTGGTCGGTGGAACTGCCTGCACCTGGTTTCCAGGCCAGAGCCATTTCCATTCTACTTCACTGCTTATCTCTACCACCTGTTTGAAGGCTGGACATTCCACCATTAGAGACTTCCCTTTAGTCAGTTTTACCCACTTGGCTACGTCACCTCTCTAAACTCAGACAACAGCTTTCATGAAACCAGTAGGCTCACCTTGGACAGGAGATGCCAGTGGTCACCTGGGACGGCAACAGCCAAGTCACCCTCAGGACACCCTGAGCCTAGTAACTCTGCCCCTACCAAATGCAAATGTTCTGCAGCTGCAACTGGATTGCTCAATCTGCAAATATTTGCTGACCTAAACCCTGGGTGCCAGGAGCTCCAGGAGCTCCAACAAAACACAAATCTTGGATCCTGTCCTAGTTTATCTGCAAGGAACACGTGAGCTAATGTTAAATACTCACAAAATAGATGGTGTTTTCAGAATTCTTATTCCACCAGGCTGATTGGGAAATACATCTTCCAAAAAAAAATATATGTGTCCAACTGCAATACCTAGAATCAATCAGAGATAAAGGATGAGGGAGAGGATTAAAACTTTGATTGCACATGGATCTACCAACATAAATTACTCATATTGAGGAAGAAATCTCAATATAATTACTAAAAATTAAAGTGTAGTCTTTGAGCATGTAACAATCGAATAATCCTATAATAGCTATCTGTGAAGGCCAGACAGAATAAACGTGAAAAGTAGTGACAAAACAAATTTACAAGTAAAATAATAAAAAAAAGTAGTGATAAGACTCTTACCCAAGAGGTCCACAATGATTGAGTTCCCCAACAACAAGGAAAAGCCCATGAGCACCCAGGGTAGAAAGGGGGCTTGAAAATTGAGAAGGCCAAAGAAGTTCATGCGGACATAGGGGTTCCTTCGGCTCCACACGTAGACAAGCATTATTGTAAAGGCTTGGCCCAGGAAAACTAAGCTCACGAACAAACCGAAAAGCTAGCAGATGGCATTAAGGAAAATATGAACATTAAAAGTGTAATAGGGAAGACTGGGCAAGAGAACTAAGGATTGCATTCTAATGGAAGTATGAATTAGGAAAACTGAGCAGTAGTTACACCTTTACAAGAAAAAAAGCGTGAAAATGATTAGCCAGAGACATCAGGCAAAAACCGGCTTAGGCCAAATATCTGGATTGTAACTACTTCAAATTAACATTCTGCTTTCAGGAATTTCTTGCCTCTTTGGAAAATGTGTTAATTCCTTGGTTAGTAACTACATTAAACTCATTCACCATTAGCACCTTTACAAAGATGAATTAAGTGAGCCAGAGCAAAACCATCCTGTTACTACATTCAGGTTGGTCATTTGGATGACAATTAAAAAAAAAATCTATCAGTTTTGACAGTGACCAAACAAATGTCTTACTTACTTAGCTTAAAAGTGAAGCACGCCCATCAACAATGAGATATCTAAGATACTAATAGTAACCCACCTGGGTTAAAAGTTCCTGACTTGCTCACAGTAGAAAAGCATCCTGTCCAACCTCTAGGCTTAGAAAGCTGTCACATAAAGTGTGCTATAATAAACAGTGCCTTGCAGCTCAAACCTGGTCTACTTTGATCTCTTTGTTCAGAATATCTAGCAGATTATGGGAAACAGGTGAAAAGCTTTGGCGAGAGCAGGTGTTCTTTAACATTTTCCTGTATTTGCTCTACTTGTTGAAGGATACAGTCATTAAGAATCCACCAAAAAGGAACATAAATACAAAGTCTGCTGTCCGACCTCGGAAAGAGCCTTCTTCTAGCATTCGACAGTAACGATATCTTTAAGTTCCAAGTTAAGAAAATTTTAAGTACACAAATAAGAAAAATTAAAATTTAATGTATTACTCAAGTACACCTGGACTCTATACTATCTATAAGAAGTCAAGCCTTCATTTCTCTGAGAATGTTTACAAGGGGTAGTTTGGTCACTTCTCTTTTGGTACGAGGCATCTTAGGCAAGGTGAAGACCACGTTATCTTACAAAATCAGTTCCTGATTGGGGAACTAAGCCAGGTTCTGCATGAACATGTTTCCAGTCATCTTCTACACTTTTTCAAATTTGTACTGTCTTTCCCATGTTCAGCTACACTATAATTTATACCATCCTGGCCTTTTCATAACCTAACTTGGAAATAATCCCCATCAAGAAGCCTTGTGTGATAACCTACTTTTTCAGCCAGTTTAAACATTTCTACACTTCAAGTCAATAAAGATGCATTATGATGAAAAATGTATTAGAAACTTACCAGAATGATATACCACATAGATGACACAGGAATCCATCCCAGGGCAGGAATCCTGTCACCCCTCTGAGGCCCTCTGTCTACCGCAGGTGAGCAAAGCTGTAACCCCCTCTTAATCCAGAGGGTCAGGGTGGAGGAGGAATGTCTTGCTCAGTGATCCCAATTACCCAGCTGACCAGAGCACAACTTTTCCTCTTTCAACAAACTGGAACATGGCAAGCCCAGCAGACATTATGGCACTGTCTCCCAGCAAGTAGAAGCAGCAGCCAAGGTCCAAGGAGATCTCAAGTTCTCCATTCCTCATGAACCCACTCCAACCAGGACCAAAGCTCTATTAATTATCACTGTATTCAGGTTGTGTTTCATCACTTGATATCTGCTGATGTTATTTTGTAAGTATGCTTCAATTAAATCACTTTATGGTTAAAGACTTCCCATTTGAAAAAACAGTGACCTAAAAATACCCTTAAACACTATTATCTGACCAATTACTCTGTGTATCACTGAGCGAGTACCCAGACGTTACAGCTAAGATGGCAACAAAAATAATAGGATTATGTTTCAATTTAATATTGTATTTCCTAAGTAAACCTAAAGTTTTATGCTAACCCCACTTAATAAAGGATACAGAAATATCATGTTAAATAAAAAATTGAATCCAACTGGCCCAAAAAATAAGAAATTGGTGATTAGCCTCCATATCTGTTAAAAGAAAAAACAAGTCAAGAGAAAGAATAGATTAAGTAAAATACACCAGGAAATATTTCCAAATTAAGAAAAAAGACATATTCTATGACAACAATGGTTGAAAGGCCACAGACAGGTAATATTATGTTCTGATCCAAAAAGTGTCTTTTTGTGACAGTGGATTTTTATGCTATTCCTAGTTGAAAGTCTGAAAGATATCGCTTGGCTCTCAAAATCCGTAAGGATAATGGGACAGAAAACTTGGAAGTATGATCATCCTTAAAAAACAACAAAAAAACCCTGAAAAACCCTACACCATATATATGTTCAACCAAATTATGGAAGAAGTCTGATAGACTAGGTTAATTTGCAGAATAGAAAATAGTGCTTTCATATATGTCGTACCAGAATCTAATTGAGATACCAGGGAAAAACTCCAGGATCTAATGTAAACTTCCCAGTTATGTTTCTATATTAGGCAGTCTGAAACATCCAGAGTAAAACCCTGATACTCTTTCCAACTCATCCACCCCTGCAATAAACAGAACTCCTCACAATGGTAGAGCACGTAACACTTTCAAGTGCTTTAACATACTCTATTATAATCTTCTGTGATCCTAATAATCTTGTGAGATAGACGAGTAGACTGGGACTACCATCCCCATTTCACATGTCTGGAAACTAAGAAACCTGGATAATTTTTAAAAAGCTTGCCCAAGGATATCCAGCTTGTAGGGGTTGACTCTGAACTCAAACCTAGAACTCCTAACTCCAAATGCAGATACACAGTCATCAAGAGGATAACCCCAGGCAAAAATCAAGCCAAGCCAAGTTAACAGGAATCAATACTGAGATGGGGCTACAGTTCCCAGTAAAGGCCATGTGCACATCAAGGTAACAAGGCAGTGCCAGTAGACCACAGGACTGCTTTATACATCATTATCATTAAATTCTTAAAGATTAATAATAAAGTTGAAAGAATTTAGTCCTACTAACCGAGTCCTCAACCCAGTGAGGAGACAAGCATGCAAATAAGTGCAAGGTGTGAGATGCACTAAAAGAAGTATTTACAGAGACCCTAGGGACACAGAGGAGGATGAATCTGGGAAGACTACAAAAAGCTGCATTTTGAAAGGCAAGCTGGAGTTCGGTGGGTATAAAGTGAATGAAACACATTTGAGATGGTGAGAATAACATGTAGAGGCAGAATTATTGGCTTTTGGATCTCTGTCACTCTGTATCCTATATGATCCTCCCAGAGTAGGAAAACACACCTCTCTTTTAGCATTTAATTACTGGAGAGGACTATCTCCTGCTGTAATCTAATAAACTGGCGTGTTGTTTTAGACATTGGTCTTCTGAAGCTTTGTTAGTATGAATTATTCCTGGAAGATGATCAACTTAAAAGCACCTAACAGAGTTGAGTTCCTCAACTTGTCTACGGTGATAACAGAGGGTGGCTGGCTTGCCAGATGCTGAGTCCACAAAATAAGGGCATCCTGTAAGACTCTCTGGGCAGCTTTCGTCTCCTCTCCAACTACATTATTAATTCTGAACCAGTTATTCCTAAACACAGGAACTGGACACATCAAATCAAAACCATGCAGGGAACTTTAAAAATAAAATGCAGATTCCCAATTCCTACCCTTGGTGACTCTGATTTGGTACATGATGAGGTGCTTGAGAACCTCTTAAAAGTTGTTGGTGATTCTGCAGCCTGCAGAAACACTGCTTTATATCCTCCACAGTAAAACTTATAATCAAATATTCCCACTGACTTTTTTGAGATAATACATGACAGGATTTGCTACTAAAAAAGAAAAAAAATAGTTTAAAAACGGAAGCATTCATCATGGTTATGATGGACCACTTACTTGAAAGTGTTTAAAGATTAATTCAGGATTGAAGTACAACTGAAAAGGTGTGATCAGTTCCAACTGCTGAAATAGAAAAAAAAGCTTCTTAAAGCAAATCTATCAAGAAACAAAAAATTGCATCACTTACAATAAAGAATTAGGAGGCCTAGCACAACTCTCACTTGAACTGAATCCTTTTAAGGCTTTCTTCTTAGGGCAGAGGAAAGATTGGTAAAGAATTCTCTAGAACGGGTATAATTCTTTGTATTCCTAAAGTGTATTCCTAAAAGTTTGTTTTATGTTGAAATAGTTGGTGACATGAAGGCATGGAAGTAGGTGGTGCTATTTTAGATGCAGGGCAAAAAGAGGAGCTGTTAAAAATTAGCCCGTCACATGGGCACCACCTGAAACAGCTGTGTGAAGCCACACAACTCACTCAAAAGGACAAAGACTGAAGATCAAGACTCTGCCACCGTCTAGGCTGGGTGCTTCCAGCCAACCTCTCTAACCAGCCTCTCTTTTTTACACGACTTCCTCTTTCGACAACTTCCAGCTTTCTATCCTCAACACCTAGGTTTCTTCACTAAGCGGTCGTGCCTCCCACTAGTCACCACGGTACCACCTGGTCATCGCCAGAGTTCCTGACATGTTTCTTGGGTGGGCGTCTCCCGCAGCCCTGATTGCTGTGGTGTCCCGCCTTCATTTTTCAGAAACTGGCCTGCAGTCCTGATCCTCCACCCCATAAAGAGGCATTTTCTTTTCGGGTGACTGGATAAGCAGTCTCCGGGTCATTCCAAACCCCACAGAGCAGCACCCTGTACGCCCCTTCCCACCCCGGGATCAACTCCTCTGGCTCTCCAAGAGGCCCAAACCCCAATTTCCCGGAGACCCGGTCAAATCCAGCCCAGACAGTGAGAAGCTGGTGCTGCAGCGGCTCACCACAGCGGCGGTAGTGAGGACGCAGGCGGTGGTGTAGGCGCGGCTGACCGGTGGGATCTGCAGATACTCGAGCCGCAGGCTCTGGTACGCCATCTTCCCCACCGCCTGCCCCCCCCCACTTCCCCTTCCGGTAGTCAGCCCTGACGGCGGGGCGGGATCAAAGCGGGGCCTGGTGCTGTCCAATCAGCGCTGCGCAACCTGCCAGCCACCAAGCGCTAGAGTCCTAGGGAAGGCACCCTGCCAATCACGAGTTGCGTTTCCGCAGCCCCAGCCTTGCTTCCCCACCCACCGGCGTCCGGAAGAAGAGAGTAAGTACGGGTTCCTTCCGCCAATCACCGCCGGCCACAGCTAAATTTTCCCGCCCGGCCCCTTGCGGTCACCAATCCAGGTGGCACCCTTCAGATCGAACATCCAGCCAATCAGGAGCACGATAGCATCCCGCCTTTGCTCTCGTTCGTTGAGGCAGGTATCGGTCGGAATTTCGGAGAGCCCGCGGCCCCACCTATCTCTGACCTCAAGTGGTGGTTTAAAGGAGGTGGCGGGAAGACGGTGGTCGAATTCATCACTCTCATGGTTGCTTGGGTAAGTGCCGCGGGGCTGCATTTTCTCTGAGGAGGAGAGGGAAGAGGTGGCACTGGATTCTGCATCACCGCCAGGCGCTGGAGCAGCCTGTTAGAGCAGCCTGGTCAGCCGGGCCCCGGCTGCCGACCCGGCATGCAGTGGGGTCACGTAGCCCGACGGGAGCCCGTCCTCCGGCCGAAGTAGTTCCTGCCCTCTGTTTCTGGAGCTCGGTCGGCTCAACTAGCTGAGGTGTCCTAGGCACCTTTCTAAATGCAAATATTGAGTTAGCCGTATCCATCCTGCCCTCAGGAACCCTAGACCTAGAAGAGAAGATGAGACAGGCTAGTGAATAATATCTTAAAGTAGAATTTGGGCGGTGTCCGAAGAGAGGTCCTGATGGGAATTCAGAGGGGTGGGTCACCAGGGAAGTGTATTAAGCTGACCCTTGAAGGATGTTTGGCCATGGCCTCCTTTCTTGAAGGAAAGACAATATCACAGGGAAACAAAATAGCTCCGTGGGGTTGGAACAAAGATTACCTAGATCATGGCAGGCAAAGCTAAGAATATTATTTTTTCGGTGGATTATAAGGAAGCACTAAAGGCTTTTGGAACGGGAAGTGGCCATCAAGTCTAGTAGTATATAAGAAAGGAACCAAGTAAAAGGCTGGAGAGAGTGATTTTTTTTTTTAAGGATATGGTAATTCACAGAAGGAGAGACGAAGCGTTAACATGTATGAAATGGTGTCCAACTATTATTAACTGCGATCAGAGCAATTCACATTAAACTATTTCTGCCTGCTCCCCAGGTATCACCTTCAACCTGTTGATAAAACAATGCCAAGTGTATTGCTTACCCTGGTAAGGGAGAACATGTCGACAGGGCTTTAGCAGTATCTCAGAGGGATGAGAGAAGAGATAGAAACTTTTTTGAGAATTACAAGTTTGGTTTAAGGTGAATCTTTCAATTTTGGATTAGGTAGGGATCATGAAATAACAATCCAGAATTGGTAGAAACAGCTGAGGCAAGGATTTCAGAAAAGCTTATGGTACAAATTGTTGATGCGTCCCGTTGAAAAGTTAATCGTCTTGGGCTTTCACAATGAACAAGCGGTATGAACAATAAAAATGCTATTCTGGTGTCCTAGAATAGTAAAGTCATGGTAATGTAAACAGTAAGTTGTGTCAGGGGGAGGGAGTATAGATAGTTCCAGTCCTCACTACCCAACTTTCTTTGTGTGGCTACATGGTTTTGACTTTCAAAAAACAGCACTGAAAAACAATTTCACACCTATTAGATTGCCAAAAATTAGAGTGTTGAGTAATATCAAGTGTTAGTGAAGACGTGAGAAAGAAATTGTCATATACTGCAAGTGGGAGTGTAAACCAGCCTAGAGTTCCCTACCCCCCCATCAGAACATTAAAGAAAATTTTTTATTAAGGTATGATTGATATACACTCTTATGAAGGTTTCACATGAACATGTCAACAGGGCTTTAGCAGTATCTCAGAGGGATGAGAGAAGAGAGAGAAACTTTTTTGAGAATTACAAGTTTGGTTTAAGGTGAATCTTTCAATTTTGGATTAGGTAGGGATCATGAAATAACAATCCAGAATTGGTAGAAACAGCTGAGAAACAATGTGGTTACTACATTTACCCATATTATCAAGTCCCCACCCATACCCAAATGCAGTCACTGTCCATCAGTGTAGTAAGATGCCACAGATTCACTGTGTCTTCTCTGTGCTACACTGTTCTCCCCGTGATCCCCCATGCCATGTGTACTAAGCATAATACCCTCAATCCCCTTCTCCCTCCCCACCCGTCCTCCCACCCCCTCCCCTTTGGTGACCACTAGTTCCTTCTTGGAGTCTCCCCATCAGAACATTTTGGCAGTATTTAGTGAAATTACGTATAAGTGAACTCTATGGCCCAGCAATTACTTGGCTGTGTAAATGTCCTGCAGGTCCCTGAGGAGACATTATAGGAGGGTGTTCATTATAACATTATTTCTGGTAGAAGATACTGGAAGCAAAATAGGTGTCCTTCATAAGTAGAATGGGTACATCAGGTGTGGTATATGTATATGATAAAGTGATGGACAACTTCAGTCGGAACCAATGAAATATAACAGGGAAGTGTAATAATATGGAATGACTGCAAACAAAAATGTAAGCGTACAAATACAAAACTGTTTTTCAAGAATGTCAAAAATCTATTAAAGATGAATTAAAATTAAAGATAAATTGAAAAGGCATATGTTTAAACACTAGGTTCCTATGGGAAATGAAAGAATAAAATAAGAGGACATAACATGGAGCAACAATAGACTGCCATGAAATAGGAAGTATTATCAACTCAAGTTTGTACATGTGAGGTCCTTACAAAGGAGGACAGCGTGATTAGTAAAGGTCACATGATGAAGGCTCATGTACACCATGTTGAGAGTTTGAACTTGATTCTAAAGGTATAGGGCCATGTTGAAATAAAATCTGCCAACCCACAAGACAGAGAAGAATGCAATTTTATTACTGAATAAGCATATTGAGTTTGCAATTCATTGTAGGCCGTGTGTAAGATCACAAAGATAGAAAGAAATTCTACCCTGTATATACAGCCAAGCCAGTCATTCTGTCTTTAGCCATTTTACACATAAATTGTCAGTATCAACAGCATCTTATCTTCCCATAAAAAGATTTGACTGCACCATTTGCTTCAAATTCTTTAAGTGCATCCTAAATTCATCTAAGGTAGCCAATTTAGCTAATGGCCTTTATCTGAAGGGATAATAAAACTCAACTTTTGTGACAAACATGGTTACAGCTCAGGAGAAGGTGCCTAGGTTAAATTTCCACAGTCCTTGCACAGTGACAGGGAGATAGGATTGCCATTTTCTTAGATGTTTACTTTTGGAAGGAATGACTCCCAGACCCTTGAACAAACATGTCAGAGTTGTAAAACTTAAAAGAGGCTTGCACAGCTTCCAATGGGGATTTTTTTTCCACATGGCTAGGTTGGAAGGAAAGAGAGTCAGGGACATTGGCAAGGGAGTGGTTGAAGTGATGGATCATGGAACCTAAAATGGACAGGGAAAGAAGTGAAGTGGGAGAGAGACTGAGAGCAAGAAAGAGAGGATCAGAGAGCTGAAAGTCTTGAAGAGTAATGTATAATATTAGTCTGTGAATTAGATTTGGAAGAATAGTGTGTGAGGTGATGGTCAAAAAGGAGAAGCTAGGGAGAGAAGACAAATATCAATAGCCAGGTGGCTAAAAGAGTGGAGATGAAGGCTATTGAAACGCAAGAAACCAAGATTCTAGGGCACTGGTTAGGTCATCCATCTAAACTTGAAAGTTGTCTAGGATGATAACAGAATTCAGAAGACTGAGCAATAGGCCAGGGTCCTCAAAAAATGAGAGTTGAGGGAAATTAATAATGAGATGGCAAAAAAAGAGATGTTATAGACTGATGGCAAGAGCCTCAAGAGAGGCAAGGGTTTATATCCTATTGTGAATGATTAAGGCTTCTTTCAACTGGATGTGGCATCAGGTATCAAGGGATACAAACTCCTTGTTTTTTGTTTGCTTCTCTGTTTTGTTTTTGCAATCTGTAATGTGATTTGTTACCTTCATCAGATGATTTTTCTATCTAAATGAATTTTTTCTTTTTACATTTGCAGATTTTTCCCAATTAAAATTAGCGAACCAAAATAAACCAAGATGTCTGTTGATCCAATGACCTATGAGGCCCAATTCTTTGGCTTCACACCACAAACTTGCATGCTTAGGATATACATTGCATTTCAAGATTACCTATTTGAAGTGATGCAGGCTGTTGAGCAGGTTATGCTGAAGAAGCTGGATGGCATCCCAGACTGTGGGATTAGCCCAGTTCAGATTCATAAATGCACGGAGAAGTTTCTTTGCTTCATGAAAGGACGCTTTGATAACCTTTTTGGGAAGATGGAGCAGCTGTTCTTAGAGTTGATTTTGCGTATTCCCCCAAACATCTTGCTTCCAGAAGATAAATCTCAGGACACGCATCCTTATAGTGAGGAAGAATTCCAGCTTCTCCAAAAAGAAATTGAACAATTACAGGAGAAGTATAAGACTGAATTATGCACTAAGCAGGCCCTTCTTGCAGAATTAGAAGAGCAAAAAATTGTTCAGGCCAAACTCAAACAGACGTTGGCTTTGTTTGATGAATTTGAAAATGTTGGCAGAGATCATGGGGCTAGTGATTTTAAGGAGAGCTTGGTGTACCTGGTCCAGAACTCCAGAAAACTACAGAATATTAGAGACAATGTGGAAAAGGAAGGCAAAAGATTGAAAATATCTTAATTTCTATGTAGGAAAAGGAACTTGTCAGAAAGTAGAATGGTAAGGGATTTATATCAATGACTATTCTTATTCTACTGAGTTGTATATTTTATTGGGTTTTCTTTGCTCAGTCTTGTATTCCACATATTTTGGTCCGCCCTCTTGAAGAGTCTGTGTACCACCCTGAACTAATCTTTGCAGCATCTGTTCCATAGAGGCTTCTAGTAGGTGGGAAGGAATTCTTGATTCACTGACAAGTTTTGGGGGCATGATGGAAGAAGTAAAGCTTTCCCTGGCCAATGATATTTGTGAAAGTTGTACCTAGGTCAAGTGTCCTTTGTAATCTTGATCCTTTTGACTCATTCTCAAATGAGGTCAATGAGGAAAAGGTTAAATGGGTGACTTCTTTATTAACCAGACAGTACACTGGGGGATAGCCAACATGGACTGCTTGCTCTTGCCCAGTAACTTTTCTTTGATGAGGAAGTTGATAACTAGTTGAAAGAAGCAAGTAGCAGAAAAAGCAACCATGGCCTTTAATAAAAAAGAGAGAAGTTACTGTTTCTAAAATAAATCCTTTCCATGACCAAGGTCTTGGTGATGTTACTTTACTGTCTTGGAGCCCAGCAGCGGAAGACACTGGACAAAAAGGCAGATCTTACTGGGATAGAAAAGGAGGCCTGGAACATACCCAGTAGCAAAATACCTATTAGGTATTTATACTAT
Organism: Manis javanica; assembly: GCF_040802235.1. Taxonomy (NCBI): domain Eukaryota; kingdom Metazoa; phylum Chordata; class Mammalia; order Pholidota; family Manidae; genus Manis; species Manis javanica. The sequence continues at coordinate 130,687,662 of NC_133159.1, forward strand.
TTTTTATTCATACTTCATTTAGTTTTGGAATCGGCCTTGTACTAATATTTAACTAACTTATTTATTCATGCTCATAAGCATAAAATATTTAGTACCCTCAGTGGGAAATTTTAGCTGTATCTTATTCAATTCAATGGAATCTAATGTTTCCTTGGTAATTAACTCATACAAAATGTTGGGAAAGGGGAAAAATAGCAATAGTTGCTTCTAAGGTATTACTTGCCCTCCATGTCTTCCTAAAGAGCAGGATTTGAAGTTTCTCCTTTATATAGAAGAGTAACTTAGGGTATTAATATTTGTAATTAAGCATTCATAGATTTAGGAAGCCTGTGTTTATCTGGAATATGTTTATTATCAGAGTCCCTTTTCCAATCCTGTACATTAAATATGTATGTTTTAAAAGCTTTAATTTTAGATTTTCTGCTGTCTGTATGGTACGTTCTTCACTATGACTTTTTACCCAATTGAAAATTTTCTGTATTTTTAAAATCTATAGCTTATTTAAAATCTCCTAATATGGTAGGGTGAATGGTGATACCCCAAAAGGTATGTTCATGTCCTGATTCCTGGAACCCATGACTAGGCCTTATTTGGAAAAATGGTCTTTGAAGGTATAATTAAGTTATGGATGTGGAGCTAAGGAGATTGGTTTGAATTATCTGGGTGGGCTTTAAATCCAATGACAGGTGTCTTAAAAAAAAAGAAAAGGCAGAGGGAGATTTGAGACAAAAGAGGACAGAGGCACTGACCACAGGGGTGGATTGGAGTGATGCAGCCACAAGTCAGGGACGTCCAGCAGCCACCACAAGCTGGAAGAAACAACAGTTCTCCCCATCGTCTCCAGAGCGAGTGTGGCCCTGCTGACACCCTTATTTTGGATTTCTGATCTCCAGGACTGAGAGATTACGTTGCTGTTGCTTTAAGTCACCAAGTCTGCTGTGGAGCCACAGGAAACTAATATACCTAGTGAAATTCTAATGCTGAGATGCTTTTAAGGATGTAGGCTGCTTATTAAGGAAACAACAGCTGAGACCTGGTTGGCCTCAATATGGTTTGTTTGAATACAGTTAAAATATGGACATGACCTGGATGGAAGGGTGAAATCCATAGTGTTGAGAGCTCAGGAGTCCATTTCATATTGAGTAAGTGCTTAATAATTGTTGGATATTAATACCGTTAGCATTTGTCATAGTAGCATCTGCATGAACAAATCAATTTACTTGGCCCCATTGTCTTCTAGTAAATATCTCCCTCAAAAATTCAGAAATCAGAATAATAAACACTTGGTTACCCATTCTGCTTCATTGCCACTCTGCTATCCATCATCAGTCTCAATTTCCTACTTCTGTCTACATTAGATCCTATGATTTTGTAATATCGAAACTTCAATTTTCCCAAGATAATCTACTCCCAAACTTTCCTTTGTATTTATGTTTTCTCCCTTGCTGTCATTCCTGTTCCCTACTACGTACCCCCAAGTAGGCTTTTCTCATCCTGCTGCTGATAGACAGGCAGCCAATAGAGAGATAGTTTGGCATGGTATTAATAGAAAGTAAAAAGTGCACATTACTACTGACTTTACAGAAATAGAATTATAAGGGAATACTACATAAGAGATTCTGCACTCAATTCTGATGTGTGTTGGGGTTTCCTGATACCACCAAGCAATTTTTGGACACTACCAGGGTGTCCTATAATTCAACTCAATTCTAACACTGTCTACCCAGATACAGCATCAGATTCCACAGGTTAAAGGCTCAGTCACACAAGACTGAATTCCACTTCAGATGCCAATCACAAGCCCAGGTTATTTGTGCTTCTGACTGGGTATCAATCAGAGGTTCTGACCCCCTCCTTGGGTTCAGTTAATTTGCTAGAGTGGCTCACAGAACTCAGGAAACCCATTTATGTACTTGAGTATCAGTTTATTACAAATGACATATAAATCAGCCAGATGAAGAGATACACAGGGCAAAGTCCTGAACAAAGGAGCGTTTGTCTCCATGAGGTTCAGTCCTGGGATGGTGGCATGTGGAAGTATTCTGGTTCCCAGAAGCTTTCCAAACTCCTTCCTTTTGGGTGTTTATGGAGGCTTTGTTACATAAATCATAGGGTATTTCATTTGTGGTTGAAGTTGGATCTCTACCTTACAGCCACAGGAAACTAATATTACTAGTGAACTCAAAATGGATCAAAGAGCTAAACTATAAAACTCTTAGAAGAAAACAGGCCTAAATCTTCACCATCTTGAGTTAGGCAATAGTTTCTTAGAGATTACACCCAAAACATAAAAAAGGGAAAAATTAGATGAACTACATCATCAAAATAAAACACTTGTACTTGAAGGACACCGTCACAAAGTGAAAAGGCAAGTCACACAATGGGAGAAAAATTTTACGAATCATATTTGATAATGAACATGTATTTAAAAAATATTAAAAACTCATAAAATTGAAGACAAAGCCCAATTTTAAAATGCGTAAATGATCTGAATAGACATTTCTTTAGAGAAAGACACATTTGGCTACATAGTACATGAAAAGATACTCAATGTCGTTAACTGTTAGGAAAATGTAAATCAAAACCATAATGAGATACTACTTAAGACTCACTAAGATGACTTTTTAAAAGATGTTTCGGCAAGAAAGTGGAGAAATTGGAACTCATACAGTGCTGATGGGAATGTAAAATGGTGCAGTCACTTTGTGTAGTAATGGCTGTACAACTCTGACTATACTAAAAGCCACTGAATTGTACAGTTTAAATGAATGAGTTATGTGGTATGTGAATGTAAATTATATCCCAAATTACACTGGTAAAAATAACGAGTACTTGCTCCAGAAACAATGCCTGGCTTCCTCTATAGCTCCATCACTAGTGCTGTAACCTTGGACAGATCACTTTCCCCATGCCTGTTTCCTCATCTGCAAAATGGGGAGAATAAAAATTATTTCAGAGGGTTATAAGAGTTCAGTGAATTCCTGCTGCATAAACACTAAGCCTGCCACATGATGTAAGGTTCTGTTATTAACAAATTGAGCCACCAGAAGGCAAGGGTTGTATCCATTAATCACCATCTCCAGTGTTTGATATATATAATGAAACATTAAAAAAATCTATTCTCCAAGTTTCAGGTCCTGTCCCAAATAGCTAAATTCCAACTGTCTTCCCCAACTTAACTTCCAATTGTCCCATGATGTTCAGAAACCACTGTTCACTGTCTCCGTATATCAACCCACTCAACAACCCAGTACATATCAGAACAATTGTCCAAAATAACTCTCTCCTTGAAACAAATCCTACCATTTGCAACAACATGGATGGAGCTGGAGGACATTATGCTCAGTGAAATAAGCCAGGTGGAGAAAGACAAGTGCCAAATGATTTCCCTCATCTGTGGAGTATAATAACAAAGCAAAACTGAAGGAACAAAATAGCAGACTCAGACTCCAAGAAGGGACTAGTGGTTACCAAAGGGGAGGGTGGGTGGGGAGGGAGGGAGAAGGGGATTGAGGGGTATTATGTTTAGTACACATGATGTGGGGGATCACTGGGAGAACAGTGCAGCACAGAGAAGGCAAATAGTGGATCTGTGGCATCTTTCTGCACTGATGGACAGTGACTGCATTTGTGTATGGGTGGGGACTTGATAATTTGGGTAAATGTAGTAACCACATAGTTTTTTCATGTGAAACCTTCATAAGAGTGTATATCAATAATACCTTAATAAAAAAAACACAAAAAAACGAAACTGCAGCCCAAATGGCTTCATCCCTTGGAGCCCCACCTGATTAGTGGAATCTTTCTTCTTTTTCACTCCTCATTAAAAGCTTTGCTGATCGCTCTGTGAACTAACTAGCTAACTAACTAACCAACTAGCTAGCTAACTAACCAACCAACCAACCAACTAACTAACTAACTAACTCTCTCCTTTATCATTTGTGATCTCCTAAAGGTCAGTTTACCGGATGTCTGTTGTTTTTGCCTGCCCAGCATCCATGGTCTTGGTAACTTCAGTTTTCTTTGTGAAACTCTTTCCTATTGCATTTTATTTTCATGGGACTGCCTATTAAGGTGTCTCTTCTGTCTTCTGGCCAAAAGTGGACATGTGACCCTAGTAAGGTCAGTAAGACTGTAGAATTTGATGTAACATGGCACAAGGTCCAAAAATGTGCCCATTAAAAAAAATTAATTATTTTATTTTGCTATCATTAATGTACAATTATATGAACATTATGGTTACTAGACTCCCCCTATTATCAAGTCCCCACCACAAACTCCATTACAGTCACTGTCCATCAGCGTAGTAAGATGCTATAGAATCACTACTTGTCTTCTCTGTGTTATACTGCCTTCCCCGTGCCCCCCCACTACATTATACGTGCTAATCCTACTGCCCCTTTTTTTCCCCTTATCCCTCCCTTCCCACCCATCCTCCCTAATCCCTTTCCCTTTGGTGTTAGTCCTTTCTTGGGTTCTGTGAGTCTGCTGCTGTTTTTTTTTTTTTTTTCCTGCTAAAATGATATGCCCTCCTTAGTTATTTTTTTTCTTTGTTTTTTGAGAGGGCATCTCTCATATTTATTGATCAAATGGTTGTTAACAACAATAAGATTCAGTATAGGGGGGTCAACGCTCAATGTACAATCATTAATCCATCTCAAGCCTAATTCTCGTCAGTCTCCAATCTTCTGAAGCATAACGAACAAGTTCTTACATGGTGAATGAATTCTTACATAGTGAATAAATTCTTACATGGTGAACAGTACAAGGGCAGTCATCACAGAAACTTGTGGTTTTGATCATGCATTATGACCTATAAACAATCAGGTCAAATATGAATATTTGTTTGATTTTTGTACGTGATTTATATGTTGATCCCACATTTCTCCTATTATTATTATTTTTATTTTTAATAAAATGCTGAAGTGGTAGGCAGATGCAAGATAAAGGTAGAAAACATAGTTTAGTGCTGTAAGAGGGCAAATGTAGATGATCAGATGATCAGGTGTGTGCCTATGGACTAAGTATTAATCCAGGCTAGACAAGGGCAGCAAGACATCCACGGATGCAGAAGATTTCTCTCAAAGCAGGGGGGGTGAGGTTCTGAACCTCACCTCTGTTGATCCCCAAATTCTCACCTGATGGCCCCCCTGCGACTGTGCCTGTCTTAGGTTGTTCCTCCCTTGAGGAATCTTACCCGTCTCTGGCTAACCAGTCATCTTCCGGGGCCATACAGGGAAATGTAAAGTTGGTAAGTGAGAGAGAAGCCATATTGTTTGAAAAGGTTAGCTTTTTACTTCTTTGCAGATTTATGCCCTGTGGCTTCTATGCCCAGCACTTGTCTCGAGGTATCTTTACCACCTGGAGGAATTATGATACTCGGTAAATTCGATATGAGGCACGAATTCTATTTAAGGGTTGTAATTAGGAAGGAAGAAGAAAAGCTATAGATGTAGCATATGAAGGAAACATGGGAGGATTGATTATTTCTTTGACATCTCTTCTTGTAGAGTACCTTAAGTATGTATAGGTTTTAAACTACTAACTAATTTGCACACACATATTAACATAATAGGAATACGGTGACATAAACAAAGCAAATCTATAATTACCATCCATCTCCAGTGAAGCCAAGAAAACCATTTAGGCACTCCAGGCATTTGTGAAAACTTATCCATGATATGATGGATATTGTCCAACTGTACTTGAACCATCAGACAAATTAAAGCAGCCCATTTCTGGGATCTGTTCACATCCCATATGTTCTTTTAACCATAGATAGTCTATAGTCATGAGATTTTGGAGGCTACAACTTGCACCCCTCCCAACTCCTGGTTGAGTTCCAACAGTACAGATCCGGTCAAATTCGTTGTCTCACTGTATGCACATGCCAGCCTAGACATCTCCCTCCTCATTCCTATGGCAAGTCCAGGAGACGGTGGGCTGGATGCAGCCACAACCACAGCATCGTCCGGATACCTGTGGAGGCTTTTTGATGATCATCCCCTGGCACAAGTCCTCCAGAGAGTGCTGATGCCGGAAGCTCCTCCTCATATCGTATCTTAGTTCATTTTCTGTGTATCCAAGCTAGGCCTTGATCTTCTGCATAGAAACAAACAGACCCTTTGCCCACACTTTGACATGCCCTCTATACCACTGTGCAGAGCTCATTGGAGGTCAGCACACAGTAACTGCTTTTTTTTTTTTTTTAATTAAGAGAAAGGAATATTATCAGAAAAGAGTACCTCCATAGCTGATCATCTGACACCCTTTAAGTGATCAACATTAAGGATATTTAAAGCATGCGTTGATCTTTGATTTACCAATAGTTTTATCCTGTCAAGGAGTAATCCCCCTTTTCTTTCTTTCTTTCTTTCTTTTTTTTTTTAATTTTTAATCTACACTTACATGAAGAATACTATGTTTACTATGCTCTCCCCTATATCAGGTCCCCCCTAACAACCACATTATGGTTACTGTCCATCAGCTTAGCAAAATGTTGTAGAGTCACTACTTGTCCTCTCTGTGTTGTGCAGCCCACCCTCCCCTTTCTCCCTCCCCCCCATGCATGCTAATCTTAATACCCCCCTTCTTCTTCCCCCCCCCTTATCCCTCCCTGCCCACCCATCCTCCCCAGTTCCTTTCCCTTTGGTACCTGTTAGTCCATTTTTGGGTTCTGTAATTCTGCTGCTGTTTTGTTCCTTCAGTTTTTCCTTTGTTCCTATACTCCTCAGATGAGTGAAATCATTTGGTATTTCTCTTTCTCCGCTTGGCTTATTTCACTGAACATAATACTCTCCAGCTCCATCCATGTTGCTTCAAATGGTTGGATTTTTCCACTTCTTATGGCTGAGTAGTATTCCATTGTGTATATGTACCACATCTTCTTTATCCATTCATCTACAGATGGACATTTAGGTTGCTTCCAATTCTTGGCTATTGTAAATAGTGCTGCGATAAACATAGGAGTGCATCTGTCTTTCTCAAACTTGATTGCTGCGTTTTTAGGGTAAATTCCTAGGAGTGGAATTCCTGGGTCAAATGGTAGGTCTGTTTTGAGCATTTTGATGAACCTCCATACTGCTTTCCACAATGGTTGAACTAATTTACATTCCCACCAGCAGTGTAGGAGGGTTCCCCTTTCTCCACAGCCTCGCCAACATTTGTTGTTGTTTGTCTTTTGGATGGCAGCTATCCTTACTGGTGTGAGGTGATACCTCATTGTAGTTTTAATTTGCATTTCTCTGATAATTAGTGATGTGGAGCATCTTTTCATGTGTCTCTTGGCCATCTGTATTTCGTTTTTGGAGAACTGTCTGTTCAGTTCCTCTGCCCATTTTTTAATTGGGTTATTTGTTTTTTGTTTGTTGAGGCGTGTGAGCTCTTTATATATTCTGGACGTCAAGCCTTTATCGGATGTGTCATTTTCAAATATATTCTCCCATATCTGCTGCTGTTTTGTTCCTTCAGTTTTTTCTTCGTTGTTATACTCCACAGATAAGTGAAATCATTTGATACTTCTCGTCCATTTGTTTTTATGGTTAAACTCTGAAAAAGCTGTCTATTAGTACTTAAGTGAAAAGGCTTGATATTTTGAACAAGGAACCTTCTATTGGAAGTCCAGAAATTGGGGTACAGTTGAAAGATGAATATAGGAGAGCAGTAATCATGTAATTCGGTGGGCAGTGAGGGGATATGTGACCAAATATCCTGAAATACTTAAACTAGTAAGAGGAAAATTGGTCAAGTCAGATACATGAGGAGCTGAAGGGACAAGTGGATGGTGTGAGAGTAGTGGAAATTTAATATTGGTAAGAAAATATGGGTCAAGCATTGGAACTCAATGGAATTGGGGACGTCAAGGAAGTATGGGGCATTTCAAGGATCTCAAGGTATAGAAAATGGACTAATGGGGGAGAGTAAGGGAGTGGGGAAGAAAGTGATTGATTTTGGGATTGCAGTGAGTTTAATATTGTGGACAACAGCGATGGGGTGAATGTTAAGGAAGGCTGCAGCACGATATTGGAGGGATAGTAATCCAAATATTTGGGGAACAACAGAACGGATCCTGAAATAAGGGGATCAGATGGGACTGGAAATTTCAGAGACTATTGGAGCAATGTTAAAATTGTAGGGAACTGAAAAGAGGAGACTGAAAAAGAGGGATTTATTACATCAGAGGTACCATAATTACAGACATTTCCAAGTACAATATATGCAATATTAGAGCACTGCGTTTTGACATATAACATTCGAGAGTAAACAGAGATGCAGGTGGGTGAATAACCTGCTAAGGTGGGTTTGGCATTAGGCCTTTTTGGGTCTGAGATGACAAACACTTAGGGATCGGGTAGTTTTCCAGCACGAATTCTTGTCAATGACTGATTCCCCAACCCCTTCGTTTTGGGTCGCATAGCTCTGGAAGGGCTCTGGGCCAGAATGAAGCCACCCTGCAGTTCCCAAAGACACAAAGACAGCCCTCCCGTGGACTCCACCGGGGCCCCAAGGTCTCATCCCACGCAGCGCATCAGCTATGGGCCTGCGTCCCAGGAACTCTGCAGCAGCGGATCCCAAGCCATCCGAGGAACTCTGCAGCAGCGGATCCCAAGCCGTCCGGGACGCGACGAGCACTTGGCCTCCTGGCATGACAGCTCCTCCGGCTATGGGCCGCAGCTCGGCTCCGCAGCGACAGCGGCAGCAAAGCCTAAGGCAGGAAATACGCGAAGTCCGGGTCAGCGCAAGCTCCTGGGTGCGCTGCCCGCTACCCTGACAAACGCTGCTCACCTTGTCCTGAGCTCCAGCGGCGTCCGCTGCGCGCTCAGGTTCGCCAGCTCCCGCCCCCCAAGCTCTGACTGCGCCAGCGCGGGGACACAGCTGGATCCTCCTGGGGGCGATGCAGCATCACAGGGCTCCTGCCCAGCCAGGGGCCAGGGCGCCGACCCTCCGCACTGGGCCTTCTCTGGAAGGCCAAAGGCTCAGGTCTGGCTCATCCCTTATAGAACAGAAGGTTGGGCTCGCTGTGCGCGCCCCAAACACAAAATGATGGGCCCCCTGCGCATGTCCCTACCTCAAAATTGTAGGGTCCAGGAACATTATCCTAACGATAAATAGGGTTCAACTGCACCCGGAGATTCTAAATGTTGGGTTCTGACTGCCTCCTCCCCTAATCTTCAGGTGCAAACAGGCCCTTCCTTCATTATTAGCAGCTGCTTCGGACGCTCCTACTGATGGACAGTTACACAAAGGTAGTGACAAGCAGGGAAGAAAAAAAGCATCAAAAGCTAGATGAAGGGGGGTACAGCGTGTCTCCAAAACACAAAATGACGATCCTCTCATTCCCGCCTCGCGCCCTTCCCCACCCGGTCCCGCCCTGGCCGCTCAGGCAAGCTGTAAATGGATATAGGTGAAGATGCAGGAGGTGATGGAGAAGGCGATGGCCGCGTAGATAAAGATGGAGAGGTGCGGGAAATGGTCGAGATAGCAGCCCTCGTCCAGTGGCGGCGCCTCGTCCTTGGGTGGGGGTCGCGCACCGGCCTTCGGGGGCAGCCCGGCGCGGGCCCCCTGCGCTCTCCCGCCCGCGCGCCGCCCAGCCTTCTTGCCCGCGGCCGACTTGGGCGCGCGGGCAGCGGGGGGCTCTTCCGGGGGAGGCTTGTCAAACAGGCCTTCGGAGTCAGCGTCGGGGTCCCAGGGTTTGCGCTGAAAGAGTTCGTCAGCCATTGGCGAGAAGAGCGGGGTGGCGGGTGTGCGGGGTCTGGCGGTCGCGTCCGCGCCGGGTGCGAGCGCAGTGGGTCGCCGCGGCTGCTGCAGCGGGGTTTATACCCCTGAGGGGCGGAGCCAGCCGAGCCCCTTTCAGACGTGGCTCCTCTTTCCCTGGCTCCTCCTTCCGCTGCCAGCCTGTTGCAGAGGTTGGCTCTCCAGGTTCCAGCTCCGGGATCTCCAGGCCTGGCGGCTCGGAAGTCTCCGTGAACCCTGGTTTGTTTCCATGGCAAACTAACGCGCGGGGGTTCGGTGGGTGGGGCTCAGGAGGGCGGGGATGCGAGCAAGGGGTACCCAGGGGCCCGGGGAGCGAGAACCGGGCTTGGCGAGGAAGAAGCTGAAATGGAGACTGCCAGGATCCCAGATGACTGCGGAGCTTCTCCAGGGATCTCGCTCTCCTTTTAAAATAAATGCTTATTGTGTGTGTCTTTTAAATTTAAAATTTAATGCATGAAAAAAACTAATACAAATTCTTTGTAGAAAATATGAAAGCACTATGAACAAAAACAGTAACAAAATGAAGGTTCCTACAAGCCCAAGGTCCAGAGATAGCACGCACGGTCAACATGTTGGCATTCTTCCCCTCCTCATTTCCCTCTTTCCCTACATCTACTCCTGTTTCTGTTTATCCTGGGGTTTGTCTTGTGTGCTTCACCCATAAACGCAGGATCCTAGCCTTTAGGGCATCTCCCAGATGATTAGGAGCAAGGACTTTCAAAGGCCACCTGATCTGAGCCCTCCTCTCACCCACCTCTTGGCATCCACCAGGCCCTTCTCTGGCTTCCACTGGTTCTGCCACAGACTCCTAGGCACCGCCATCTCCTGGCACCTCTGTTGCACCCAAGGTTCCAAGGCTGGTTGTTGTCCCCTTGTGGAATGTGGGGAGAACAGCCCTAGGACTTGTTTGGGTCTCAGTGGGTTGGAGGGGTAAGCTGGAAGGCCCTGCCAGTTGCAGCACAACCAACTTAAACTGTCACCAGGGGACTCGTGGCCTCTTGCAAGTGGAAGGAACCAGAGGCAGGGTGCTGGAACAGTGTCACCGGCAGGCTGTTTCCCTTCTCTCCATCTTACAGTATTGTCAAGTATTTCCTGCGGGGCCAGAGCTTACCACATAGTGGTAGGTGGGCAAACTGTGTTGAGTGAGTGGCTGTTGGCAGCTGCAGACTCACAGGGTTGCAGCTTAGCAGCTCCACCTGCAAGAGCTGCTATTTGGTGAGGAGGTGGAGAATATGGGGCCCTCTGACACTGTTGTTGGGCATGTAAAAAAGTGTAGTTCTAGTTTCTGTGGAAAAGAGTTCGGCAGTTGTATGAAAAGTTAAGCATATACTTACCTATGGCCCAGGAATTCCACTCCAGAGAACTGAAAACATGTCGCGCGCCCCGTCCTCGCCGGCAAGAACAGCACGCAACAACAGCAGGATTCTTCTGCAGAAAGCTTTATTCTTCAGCTCTTTGTGAAACAAATGAGTTGGGCAGGACCTAGAGGGGAAGGAGAGGCTTGCTTATATAGTTCTCATGCTCTGACCTGGTTGGTGCGGCTCCATATGCCTTATTAGCATAACAATTTGGTGGGTCTCATTGGTCCTTATGCCAAGGCGCAATTAGCATGTAGTTTAGTGGTGTGGGATGATTTGTCATTAGGAAGTTCGGGGCCTTCCGGCTGCCCTGCATTGGGCGCTATTTTCTGAGCGCGGCTGCCAACAAAAACATATTTTCACAAGAAAACAGGCTTGTACATGAATGTCCATAGCAGCATTATTGGTAATAGCCCTGTCTTGTTAATGGGTTTCAGCCCTGGACAAGTTCACTATGGAGTCAGTGAGACGGAAAAATGACAATGGAACATTCTTGGGGTGAAAAGGTTTATCCTCAACTTTATTCCCATGATGGCAGGTCAGTCAATAGAATCCCATCACTCAGAGTGAATCTGCACGCAGCAAGCCAGTCTCTGTCTCTGGGCCTCTCTACCCCTCCAGCCATCTCTGTCTCTGTCCTCGGCGCTGCCACCACTCCATCTCTGTCTCTGTCCTTGGTGCTGCCACCACTCCAGCCTCTGCTCTTCTGCAGCCTTGCAGCCGTGTCGCCCAGAGCATTGGGCAGAGCTCTTTATATAGAGTCAATAACAACGTATTGCTCACACATGTGTAATGAGCAAGCCAACCAGGGCCAGGAATCCTGGCCATGGAAACCTTCACATTATCCACAAGCCCCAACCTGGAAACAATGAACTGTCCATCAAATGGTAAATGCATAAACAAAATGAGGTTTATTTGTGCAATTGAGTAATATTCAGCAATAAAAAAGTGAACTACCTATAAATGCTATGACATGGATGAACCTCAAGAACATTATATTAAGTCAAAAAGGCCAGATGTACAAGACCACAGATTGTATGATTCCATTTATGTGAAATGTCCAGAAAAGACAAATTTACTTATGGAAACAGAAAGCAGAAAGCTGGTTGTGGGGAGAGGGAGAGGTGCATAATTGCAAAGACGTGCAATGCAACTTTTTAGAGTGATAGAAATGTTCTGCATTTGGAATGTGGTAATGGTTGCACAACTCTTTAAATTTCCTACAACTAATGGATGTGTACAATTAAAGCAGGTAGCTCTTATGGTATATAAATTATACTTCAATAAGACTATTGTTTTTTAAGAAAAAAGCTGCACTGAGTTATCATTTTTTCAGATACCAGATAGGCTAAAGCCAAATAAATTAAAACATAACTATGTGATTTTATTCACAGTTTTGTGGGTCATTTGGGATGGTCTTCTGGTTGGAGTTGATTCAGCTGATCACCATTGAGTTTTGTCATTTGTCTGACATATCAGCTGGAGGTTGGATGATCTAGGATGACCTCATGCCCATGTCTGGAGGTGGGCAAGCTGTTAGTCATCTGACCTAATTCTCCTGCACATGGCTTTTCATCCTCTAGCAGGCTAGGGTGGGCTAGTTCACATGGTGGTCTCAGGATTCAGAGCACAGCAGGAAGGTGAGCTATAAAGCATAAACACTCCAAGTCTCTGCTTGCATTATATTTGCTGTCCCACTGGCCAAAGTGAATCACATGGCCAAATCTGGATTCAAAGCCTGTGCAAAGTCACACTGCAAAGTTGTGGGCAGAATTAATGGCCAATTTTTGCAATCTACCACAGAGAAAAAGAGAGTTAAAAAACTCCTCTGTGGCTATATGGCTAGTAAGTTGCAGAGCCAGGATTCTGGTGCTCAGTTTTTACCTATGATGCCATATACTGAATGGCGTTTTCAAGGAGTGGTGTTTGAATGTAGTATGTGAGATGGGGAGGGGTTGGATATATAGCCAGAAAGAAAGTGAGACTTTATCCTAAAGACACTAGAAATCCATTGCAAGACTGAAGTCATTTTGGCATTTTAGAAAGCTCACTCTGGCCATAGTATGGAGTCTGGACAAAAGGGGAAGGGGTTGGTGGCAGAGTGACTGATGAGGACTTTATTGCATTAGCCTAGGTTAGAGATGAAGAGAGGGTGAAGTGGCAGTGGGGACGAAGAGAAGAGGGCAGAGTCAAAGGATATTTTGGAGCTAAAATAGGATTTTGCTGAGCTCTGACAAAGGAGGGAAAGGGGTAACTGAAGCTTCCCCAGCAGGTCTGGAGGGAAAATTATGAGTTATTTTGTGGCCATGTTGGCTCTGAGGTCCTTATGGGACATATGGGAATAAATGACCCTTTGCCAACAGTATCCCAAGGTGAAAGGTCTAATATAACAATCTAGATTTGGGGATTATAGGCATGGGGCTAAGGTTGAAGTCATAGGCATAGATGGTTTGCCCAAGATGGTGGGAAGAGATGAGGCTTTGCAGAGCATCCTGAGGACCACCAGCCTTTACAGGATGGGCTGAAGGAAAGACACAGATGAGAAGTCAGAGGAACTCAGTTTGGGGATAAAGAACTCCAGGGAGTGGTTGAGGTCAAATTCAGCAGAAAAGTTAAAGATGATCTGAGTGGAGAAAATGCCATCTAATTTAGCAATCCAGTCATCAGAGACCTTTGCCAGAGCTTGATGTTTGGGTGGTGGGGGAGATGGGCAATAAATCATGGATGGCTGAGATGTGAACAGGAGGTGACGAAATGGAATATTCTTTTAGGGAGTGAGAACATGTTTCAGACTTGGAACAGAAAGTATGCTCTCCAGTCATTCTGATGCTTTCTACCTGTAAAATATTTGGAAAATCATTTCATCTCTATAGGTCTTGGTTTTCTCCTCTGTAAAATGGGCTTCAGAATATATACAAATTGAATTCTAATAACAATAAAATTAGGTTCAGCATTTCCCTAATGATTGAACACCCCTAGGGATAAATGAGACACTATTAGGTGGCACATGAACGCATTTAAAAAAATGGCTCTGTATTTATTTTGCTGTGTTTCAGAAAAAGATAAAGCCAGCATACTGAATTCAAGATTTCACAGATGTTATTACTGCTTAGAAGTCTAAACATTTCTAAGTGAGTTAAAATTAAAGAAGACCATTAAGTAAAGAAGCTAACAGATGTCCTACAGTTACGGCAAAAATCAACAAGCCTGAATCAGGAATACCTGAAATTTGGGAAGTGCTGGGACAATGCATGTGCAAATGCTCTTACACTGTATGGTTCTTTAGAAACATGAGTGATTATTATTAAAAAATGGTCTTGCTTCACTGAAGGTAGTGGTGAGTCCCAGGAGAAATGGAGGAGGGGAGTTCAACTCCCCCATAATCTCCACCAGTCACCCATTCTTTGATATGGCAATGTAGATTTTCTCAGTTTTATTTGAAGTGTCATGTGAGGCAAACAGTTTTAAGTCGCCCTTATCTCCTTTCAACCGGATTTATTACTTTCAAGTCTCTTTGCTGTTGGAAATCCTGAAGCCACCTCTGCATTGGTCCGTGTCTGGAGCCTCGGTTCTTCCACTGGGCCCCAAGGCCCTGGGCCAAGGAAGTTTTCAAGTTGCAGACCAGAAGGAGAACATGAGAGCATGCATGGAAGAGCTGTGTGTGAGGCTGAGACATGGAGAAAGCCACAGCAGGTGGAGTAAGCAGTGGGGGAAGGCTCAGGAGCAGAAGGGAGCCTTCAGCAGGGCCAGGCCAGGACTTGGTGGGGAGCGGCTGGCTAAGTGAGGGGTGAAGGTACAGATGTGCTTAGCCACTGCAGGGGCCTACTGCATACTAAGACGCATGAGGCTGAACAGCTTAGAAAGTGTCCCTAGGAAGAAACTGTTATCTTCCACCTGGTCCATCTGTACAGAAATGAACATAGGGCAGAACAACTCTTGTCCCAGCCCAGGAGGTCTCCTGGGGCTCTATTTCTCAGAATTGCCAACTCAGTGGGCTCACCTTCGAAGACGCTTGGCCTGCGCCCAGCAATAAACCTGCCCCAGACCAGGGAGCTTGGGGACCCAGACAGCCCTGAAAAGGCATATTCCTGAAGGTCACCAGCTGACCTCCCTCTCTGCTTGGTGCCAGAGTATTCCAGGAAAACCCTCGTGAATTCAGGCCCAAGAGCCAGAATCCACCAAAGGCCCTGACTGGACAAAGGCTGCCTTGAGCTCCTGCCTCTGGA
This sequence comes from Manis javanica, assembly GCF_040802235.1. NCBI lineage: Eukaryota > Metazoa > Chordata > Mammalia > Pholidota > Manidae > Manis > Manis javanica. The sequence continues at coordinate 130,702,999 of NC_133159.1, forward strand.
CCTGCCCAGAGCACACATCCCTCTCGGAGGTGAGAGAGCCAGCCTATTCAAGAGGATCTCTGCTCCCAGGCTGATGGCAGGTCTCCATCCACTTAGCGGGATCTGCCTGCAGGAAAAGGTATGCCACCTGCGTTAACACCAACTGGGGATCTGTGTCTGCCAGGCTAAAGGCCAGCTCTGAAAAGGCCTCAGTTCAGCCTGGTGGTGATGCCCCTATGGGGAATCCCAGAACGCAGATACTAATGCTAATACTAGTACGGGTACCAATAGCAGTAGCAATACTAATACAGTACTAATACCAATATGAATATCAATTCCAATACCAATAGTCACAGTGACCAGTTACTGAGCACTGATTGTGTGCTAGGAACTGTGTCCAAAATATCTGCAAAGATGGCCTCAATTTTTATTATGACTCTGTAAGTCAAGCACCAGTATTTTCTCCAGTGTTTAAATGATGAAACTGAGGCTGGAGAGATGCAGGAACTTGTCCAGGATCTGCCACTGGCACTTATGGTGCTAGGGCTCCAATCCAGGCCCCTCTGACCAGAGAGACAGGGCTACACCTCGAGCCCTTTCACCCACTCTAGCTGCCCATCCCAGGCCTGCCTACCTCCAAGGACTATGTCCTGCCAGCCTTTCCTGGGTCTCACCCTGAAGCCAAACAGGACCATTCCCTTTAGAATCTATAAGCAAAGCAGCAGTAAGATTCACAAAAGTCCTTTTAGCTCACAGTGCTCATGCCCAACTGAGGAGACAAGCTTTGGTGATGGTGGTAGTAGTGGTTGTGTGTGTGCAGGGGAGTGTGTGTTTGGCGGGGAGAAGGCCTTCCAGGAATCCCTGCTGTTTGGGGTGTAGCTGTTTGTCCTTCTGGAAACCATGACTGCTTTTAAGCTGGCTGCTGAATTCTCTCCTGCCAGCCCCAGACCTGTGCTCCGTGTTTTGGATGGTGGCAGGGAAATCAAGCCAGGAATCTCTTCTCATGGGCTCCCACCCACACCCACAGAAGATGGGAAATCTCAAAGTGTATTGTGGTCCCCACACTGAGATGTACTTGGATCAGAGGGTGAGGGGCTGAATCAACTGTGGAATGTATCATGGCACTTTCAGCTCACAGCTGGGACCACTGGTGCCATGCCCCATCCTGAGATGCTTCAAGGGCTCATGCCCAACCCCAGTCATCCCTGTGCCATGTCCAGGCCCCTACTGAGAGTGGAGGGCAACGATAGTTGCTGAGTAGAGCTAGAGAAGGGGAGGCTGTATGGAGACTGGAGCTCCAGGGGGCCGGGAAGCAGCCAGGAACCTCTTTCCAGGAGATGTGGGGAGGCACTTGGGAGGTAAGACCCATGTGGGCAGAGGCTCTAAACCTCTCTGCTCCCTCTACCCAGTTCTATGCATGTTTCATTGTCCCATCAGATTTCACTTACAAAACACAAAGTCAAATATAATTATTTAGAATTTCAAGACAGTGACCACAAACATTAAACCTCAAGTTGGGGCCATGTGCAGCTCTACCAATTGCACACACATGAAACTGGCCCTACTCACACCCTACCCCAGGCCTAATTTAGGACTTGGGCACTGACGAGTTCTTCACCATCATCATTGAGCTCCTGTATCGAGTTATTAACTCCAGTGGGTTTTCTCATACTAGACAGAATTTAGAGCTTTCAGCTCTCAGCTTCACTCCATGGCCTAGTAAGCAGTATTTAATGACCAAGGCTGTGCCCCTAAAGACTCTTTGTAACATGTAGATCCTGGGGTTCTTCTTAAGCCTTGTGCTCTCAACAGCTCATCACAGCCTGTAGTGTGTGGATGTCTCGTCTAGCAAGGAAGGCAGGATCTGAAGGAAAGAGAGAACCCCCCAGGTCCCTGGGCAGTGGCATGGCCTGGGGAGACAGGATGGAATCAAGGGACTCCCTTGGTCAAGCACTTGTCTTACTCTGTCTCATTGCTCCATTCATTTCCTATGAATGACCCTGAGCTCCATGTACTCAAAGACCATGGGAGATACAGGGTCCTGGCCCCAAACTCTGCTAGAGAAACTTCTATTGTATGATGGGTTGTTCTAAATATTCTTAAGACCAGCCAAAGACAGCTCCAGGGCCAAAGGTGACTTGCCCTGCTACCCCTAAGGATCCTCTCCTTCAAACCAGGACTTTCCAAGTACTTTTCCATCTTTCCAATCTATAGTAAATTGTCAACACAAATACACCCTTGAAGTGTTTGAGTGAGAAAAGAATTGTGCGAGACTGTGGATTGGTCAGTAGGAGCTACTGGATCAACTAGGAGACACACAGGATGTTCTTGAGTTCACTCCAGCTCAGTGACAGAAATGGCTGTGTTGATGTCCAAGGTTGGGGTACAGGCCCTGGACTTAGAGCTAAGGTTAGCTCTGGCTGTGTTACTTTGGGCCCAACCTTTCTCTTCAGAGGGTCTCTGTTCCCCACTACCAAGTGAAGGAATTAATAGTTCTATATCAGGTGAGGTGAGATTAGTCCATTTCAACATTGTCAGTGCTGAGAAAACTGGTACCACCTCTAAGGGAAGCAATTTAACAAGACATAGAAAGTCATGAGGATATTCATGTATTTTGATACAGTCTTCTCACTCCTTAGTATTGATTTCAAGGCAATGATCTAAGGATACAAGCTTGCTGTAAAAAGACGTGTATTGCAGTACTTACTGTGGTAAAACGCTGGAAGCAAACTCAATGTTGGAAAAAGAGTAGGATAGTTAATTAAGTGTTGGTGCATCCATTGTACTGAATCATGTGTAGTCATCACAGAGGATTATTTTGAAAACTCTTAAGCAGCTTGAGAGATGCCTGTGATGATCTAGTTCAAAGTAAAAAAAATCAAGATTTAAAACCACATGTGCTAGGTTGACAGCTAGATGAAAATGTGTTTCGACAGAGAAAGGCTGGAATTGGAAGGGTAGAGATGGTCATTTTTAAAATTTGTTTGGGCAGTAAGATCATGGGGCATCTTCTTTCACATTTTTCCAGATGTTGTGTACCATTGTTATATTATTTTTTGTCAACAAAAGCAATTAATAGATGAGTAAATCTAAGTAATGGTCCCAAGAGCCACTTTCAGGATTAATAATACCCTGCAATGTTCTGGTTGGTGCCCACACAGACTGAGGACCTTACCCAACTGTCTGGATGGCCCTGCATTGCCTAGCAACCACCAGCTCCATAGCAGTTGCTAGGCAACCAGGGAGAGCACCAGAATTTCTCATAGCCTATCATCCATACTACTGCCAGTCTCTTCCCTTCAAATTCTCTCCTTAGTGTCATTCTCTGTTCTAGGTGTTCCTCATCCTCTCCTGCTCTCCCTCCAGGTCCTCCAAGTGCCTGGGGCTAACCTGCCAGCAGCACTTAAATGGGCCCCCACAATCACATAGCCCACTATGGCACAGGTGACCGCTGGTTCCATAGGACCCTCTTTCCCTGTTCCAGGATTAGGGTCTGTACCAGAGTATGTGTGTGGTTTAAAGCCTGTAGTTATCTTTTCACTGAGACAAGTATTGCCTACAGCCTCCAGAGGCCCCTGGCCCTGGCAAATTCTTCCCCCCTTAGGGAGTGATTCGAGAAGGGCACTGAGATCAGCCCCAGGCTCCCAGACAGCAACAGAGTGTCTGACCCAAAAGAAACATTAAATCCACAACTCTTGAATAAATTCTTTGATGGGGCCCACATGGACATCTCCCTGTTCTAAGGAGCTTACCTTAAAGAGAAAGAAAATTCATCTTTGGATTCATCTGAATACAGTAATCCTGGGGAACCCCCAGCTTCCCACCTATGTTCAGAGTGATCATGCTGCCCTGCACTTCTCATTTCCATCCTCCCCAGAGTGTTGCTCTGCCATCCATCCTGAGGAAGTCACCTTCCACCTCTACCTGATCCCCACTGACTGCTCCATTCAGAGGGGGAGCCAGAAAGGCCAGACCAGGTGGGCTGATGGCAAACATGAAATGCAGGCAGAGGGCCCCCTAGACAGGTTCTTCCCTGGAGTGGCCTTTTATAAGTGGGAACAGTGATGTTGTTGGGGGTTGGGTTTGTTCTCCATTCTTCTCTCTGCTGCAACAAAAAATTGAAGGGCAAAGACACAGTGGTGAAGCACAGTCAAAGTTGTATTTGAGTATGCTCCAAGGGAGGAGGCCAGAGTCAAGGCAGACAAAGGCAGGTTTATTTGAATAAAGCAGAGAGTTAGGGGAAGCTCATTGAACTCCTGCTGAGCATTAGGCAAATCCCTTGCCAACTCCTGAAGCCAAGGTCACCTGACATCCAGGGTCTATTTGAATCTGCACAGCGTGGGAACTAAGTTCCTACCACCCCAGGATTTGGGGGAGCTGCAGAGCACTGGATGGAGTGAGATTATGTTCTGAGATCTTCCCAAAGGCAAAGAAAGAAGATTTTCAGGTCAGCTACTAAAGAGCACGATGGTACAGCTGCAGTCCTGTCTGGGTCACCCAGACAATGAGAATTTGCAAGCCTCAGATCAGAGCTCTTAGCAGGCCCTCCCTACTTACCTGGAGTCCAACAGAACAAAGGGGAGTAAGAGCAACCTCAGAAAGGAGGTGCACTTAGGCGTTTGGGGTCTGGGGTTTTATAGGGCTTTTTGGGTAAGGGCCAGCATAAGGCATGATATAAACAAGTGATTCATAATTCCTTTGAAGTTTTGTCTTAAGAATAGGGTTATTTAGGTGACTGTGTTGGTCCTGATCTCAGCATTCTTTGTCCACATAGGTTTATTTACAGTTCAAAGGTCTTTTTCCTGCCCTGGTTACAAAGTTACTTGATTAAGGGGATGGAAGATGAGGAAGAAGAGCATATAGGTTAAATTAAAGAATAAGCTAGGCCTTTTCTGGCAGGCTAAGTAGATTTTACAATGGCATGATCTAACTGGTACAATGAAGACATGGGCTGCACTGATACTTTGCTTTATCTGGGGAATATGCGGACGTTCCAAGACATTCCTGGCCTTTGAACTTGAACTAATCATCTCATTAACTCTGCCAGTCCTTTCTGGCTCTTTGGTTTTATCTGGTTAACTCTTTGAGTCTCCTTTATTCTCACTCCACCCACTCATATCTATTTTTCTGCCTAACAGTGTGAGTGAAAGAATATACCCTGTGCTCAGCTATGGACTGGCTTCCTGGGATGGTTCCTAGATTACCTGGGATATGCAGATCACTGGGTCCTAGATTACCTTTTGCCAACCTACCTGCAAATCAAAAGTATCAGTGGTATTTCCAATGTTTATGACCTGAGATTCTGAAGGATTGTACATGTCTTCTGAGAACCCAAGGAGGTGGCAAGAGAGCCAGGTAAAGGGCAGGCCTTCTTTTTGAGGTTGGGATGATGGCTAACCTGATTGTCAGCCAAAGAACTCCTAGGGTAAAGGGTATTTACTGTGCAAGAGTGAGAGGCTTGAAGGATGTGACACATTGTATTTTCTGAAGATGGCTGTACCAATATATATATATATATATCCCATCCTACATGCTCTTCCTCAAATGTCACCAACTGAGAGGTGGGCTCTATTTCCCTTCCCTTGAATATGAGCTGTAGAGGGTGGGGGCGGGCAGTTGTGATTGCTCTGATCTTCAGAATATAATGGAAGAGATGGTATTTGACTTCCAAGGCTGGGTCATAAAAGGATACAGCTTCTGCTTCTCTCCAGCCAGCAGCCCCAGCCTAAGATCTCAGCCCTTCCAAATTTTTAGTGTCTTGAGCAAAATAAATATGGTCATTTTTTAAGCCACTAGGGTTGAGGATGCTATGCTAGGTAGCCATAATACCTGGAAGAGTGGACAACTAGAATTAAGGAAGAGCATGGCTACATGAGAAATTAGGCAGAAGACTCAGTTGGAAATGGAGACAAGTCACGCAGCAAGGAGGGCCACCTGAGCCCTGGGCTGTTTAACAGTATGATCTTCCCAACTAGAGAACAGCAGCCTCTGGCACAGTGGAGGCTCTCCTGTCTCTTATAGACACCAACAATTCTGTCTATTGGTGCTGGATCTGACTGCTGAGAAGACATGTCAGTCACCACATTCGGTGTTGACTTTGCATGATCCATGGGACTTTGCTGAGCTGGCACAAGAGTATCATTGTACACATGGTTCAAAACCAAATCACTCCCACAGAAAGAGGTCAGGGCTCTACCTGCAGCAGAATGTTCAAAGTCACAGCTGCCCAGAGGTGAGACGAGCTTGCTCAGAGGTTAGTGGGCTTCCCATCACTTGAAATGTTCAGGGATGGGATGGCCATCCCTGTATGTGGTAGCATTTTACAGCTTTACTCAAGATAACTTGACATACAATGGACTTTACATATTTAATGTGCAAAGTTGATGTGCTGCCATGTGTATAGATCTGCAAAACCATCGCCACAATCATGATAGTCAACATATCCACCATCTGCCAGATTTTCTTGTGCCCCTTGGGAATCTCTCCTTCCTGTCCCTCCTGATGGCCCCTTCATTCATCTCTTACTACAGGTTTGTTTGCACTTCCTAGATTATTATGTAAATGGATCACTCAGTGGATACTTACTTTGGCTGCTTTCCCTCCCCATCATTATTTGAAGATGTATTGTGTTTTTATGGCTTTTGCCCTTTTTATTGTTGGGCAGCATTCCATCATCTGGATATACCACAACTTGTCTCTCTATTTATCTGTTAATGGGTATTTGGGTTGTTTCCAAGTTTTGGCTATTACAAATTAAATGTCTATGAATATTTGTGTACAAATCTTTATATGGACATGTGTTTTCATTTCTGTAGGGTAAGCGTCTGGGAGTAGAATGGCTTCCAGCACCTGAGAACCTAATGGGAAAGGGTATCAGGGTGTGTGTGGGCCTCACTGGAAGGATGCAGACCCTCTATTAAGTTCCCTTCCTCATCACGGTACAATACCTCACTCTACTTTTTCAGCTGTGGCTGATATTCCTGAACCATCTGTCTGGTTCAGCCTCTGCAGAGACTAAATATTTTAGCCTTTGGAAGGGTAAGGGAGCAGCAGTGGCCCCTGCTGTGTGTGTGGGCATGGGAATGGGGGAGATCTGGGTGCCTACCTGCTTCTAATACAGACTTTCAACAAACCCTGCCACCTTCAGCTTCCCATGCTTCAGACTTCAGAGGGACTCAGAGCTACAGTTCCCCTCCTTCCGGGGTTCTGCAGTACAAATAGGCTTCTTTTGAACTCTGCAGGCTTAAGTTTTCATCTTTCCCTGAATGATGAAGTTGTAGTCATCTGCTTTCCATCTTCTAAAATTTTTGTTGACATCTCTCATTTGTTCTTGTATTTTCTCCAGTTCTCAATTCTTCTGGGATTGTACTTGTTCTGTTACTTCACAGATGTTTTAGGGGGATGTCAGGATGGAAAGGAGATAACTGTGTATATAATATCCATATTTAACTGGAAGTCACTGCTGATTTCCATAGTATAAATAATGTATATGCATGCATCATTCAATTTATTGAGTGCTTTCAGGTGCCAGCTATCCTCTAGGCACTTGAGATGTATCACTGATTCATGCTTTGAAAAACAAACAATTAAGGCAGGGTAGGGAGGACTGGGATATATATTGTAATATTAGAAAGGATGGTGAGGGTAGGCCAGATTGAGAATGTGAGATCTGAGTAAAACCTTGGAGGAGATGAGGGAGTTAGCTACATAGTTATGTGGGGTGGGGGGGAGATCAAAGCAGGCAGATAAAGTAGTCAGGAGAAAAGCCGTAAGTGGAGGCATGTCTGGCAAGAATAGGTTGGGGAGAATTGGAGAGGTTTGGAGAAGGGCAGTAAATCTTATATGCTTGATTCTATTTTTTTAAGACAGTTAGAAATTCTGTGTTTTGTATAAAGACAAAACGTTATTCATGACACTTGTTAAAATGGTAAAGCAGACTTTATTCAGGACTATTGTGATAGGTATAGAGACTACTGTTACGGCTTTTGCAGGAGGGGGTAGAGAATGGGCTCAATTCCAAATAGAAAGAAACTTGGAGATTTATAGCCAAGGAACAGAGTGGGCTGGGGAGGGGTAGTGGTGCAGGGGTTGGTGGGAGGGGGATGTTTGTCCATAGGTAGAAAACTACTAAGAGGGTAACATCATTCTTTCCTAAGCTGACCTAATAGGATTCTTGCTGAAGGCAGGCTGCAGTGACCAGACATCACTTGGGGGATGTGGGGGATGTGAAATTTGATTTGATATTGGGGGTGATCAGATATTGAGGGTGGGGGATTCTGGCTGACCTGATTTAGCAGGATTCCTGCTAAAACTAGACAATGCAAAGAAAGACATGGAAGCCCAGAGGTCAAGGCCTCGTTGGGAAGAGGTTCAGAGGAGCCTGAGTAAAACTGGGTCAAGGACAGGCAGTGTGTACATAAATGTATGTGCTTATAGAAATTGCAAATAAGTGTGGAAGGAGACACATAAGGTTGTTATCAGAATTCCTGTGTTCGTAGGCATCCATAGCAGTACTACAAACAGCAAGGATGCCTGTGGGCCAAGGGCTGGCTGAAATGTCACCTCCTCCGGAAAGTCCTCCCTGAGCATCCCAACTGAAGCTGTGCACTGAAAACCCCTGCCCCCAGCTATCACACTCCCCAATTTTTATTTTCTTGAAAGCACCTAACAGTACCTGAAATTATATTCTAGTGGCAAGATAAGAAATCGGTACGTAACACATTTATAAGATAATTTCTGTAGCTTCTGTTATCATTAGCACCAAAGAACAACCTCAGGGACAAGGAAGGCAAGGTTTGCTGCCTGCCTGCCTGCCTGATGTTTACTCACCTGAGTAGTTGTGTACCAGCCCTCACACACATTGGCCCGTGTCATCCTTAAACAACCCTTTGAGGAAAGCACTATTATCCCCTTCTTATAATCTGATAACCGAGGTTCAGCGAGGTCAAGTTTAGACTTTTCCAAGATCGCTTATCTGGTGGGTAGTTAGGATTTGATTCCCAGCCCCCTCCCTTTCCCTCAGAATCCCAGCCACAGCTGTTAGAATCAGGGTGCAAAGCAGACAGGCATCAGTTTTTCCCTTCTCCTCTCCCAACCGTGTTCTCTTCCGGCTTTTCTGAGACTCGCCCGACTTCGCAGCTGGCTGTCATGGAAACGGCTCCAGATTTGGGAACAGTTTTCAGAAGCTTCGCCAACAACAGGCCGCGACAGGCTGGGGGCAGGGTGTGTTGGCGGGGAGCTCCGTGGAAGGGGCCCAGCGGCTGTCGCCAGCCCCTCCCCGCGCCACCATGCAGGTCCCTCTGGCTTCCCGCGCACCCCCCGTGCCCCGGCACCCGCCCGGGGCCAGCCCGCGTACCTGCCCTCGAGGACCGAGCGCCGCCGCTGGGGGTTTGCCGGGACATAGCCGGCAGGGGGAGCGAGCCGACCTTGCACGACGTGGGGGAGAAAGCCCGGCTGGGCGCGCGCCCCGGGGCGACGCTAAGGGCCCTGCGGCCTGGCGGCTCCCCGTCCCCTGCCGCGCTCTCCGCTGCCAGGAGAGTCATTCTCGAACTCGGCACACATACAGCTCGCCGAGGCCTCCGAGCGTATTGGGAGAGGGCAGGTGGGTGGGCACACAAATAGGTGAGGCGCTCGACTTTGGTGGTTTGTGTTTGGGGGTATTCGCTACCGTGATTTGGGGGAACAGCATTCAGTGTCTAGATATCGGTCTCTGTACTTGTCTGTCCTTTGTTCTCCCAGGAGAGAAGAATCAACTACCATCACCAGAATAAGGTGCAGTTTGCCCCGGAACATGTCCGCTCACTTTATTTGGGGTTGCTGCTGCATCGTATATTTTTGTGCACTCAAATGTTTTGTGAGTTGGGGAATGTCCTTGCATCACCCAACGTGTTTGTTGGTCCGCGTGGAACAGGGTGTGTGGGGGTAGCCTTAGAGGTAGCCTCAAGAACCGTAGCCCCTTTGATGGCAGGGCCTAGGGTTGTGAGCTTGGGGACCGTGGACAGTAGAGACCCCTTTGGCCGCTCGCTCTCAGTCGTTGGAGTCTTTGCGTCCCTTTGTTTTCCTGTGCTGTCTGCAAGTCTGTGGCTGGGTTCGAGGTCTCCCAGGGATGAGCCAGACCTGGGCGGTTCAGAGAGCACCCCACGGGGAGAGTCGGCGCTCTGGTCCTGGTCTGGGCCGGAGCCCTGTGATGATGCACCCAGGAGGAGGCAGCTGTGTCCCTACGCTGGTGCAGAGCCCAGAGAGCCAGAGTGCCACGGACGCTGCTGGAGCGCGGGACACGGTGCGTGGAGTTTGTCCGGGTAACGGGATGCGCCCCCAGGAGCTTGAGCTGACTTGGACTGTATGCTCTAGGCTTTGCTGCCACTGCAAGCCGGGCCGTGAGGAGCTGTCCTGCCAGGAGGCTACGTTCCATACGTGTCCTGGATGGCATGGGACCCACAACTGCAGACCTCTCGGCATGCAGGCCCGTAGCTGGAGTGCTGCGCAGAATGCAGGGCGTGGGTGGGGTCCACCAGAGGGTTGTCATCTGGGACTGTGGAGGCAAGCTTATACTGTGGGGAGAAACCCGGAGGCTTAGACACTGAAATTCGAGAGATCTCTTGTTCAGCACTAAAATAGCTAAGGTGCAAGGTGGTGTTTCTGCTGCAGGAGGCCACAGGAGGGGAAAAGAGGTCAATAGCGCAGAGGGGAAGAGTACCTGCGGCTTTTATGGAAGCAGTGGGAACAGGTGGGAGGAGTAGGGGTGGGGGATAATTTATACAACTTTTTGAAGAATGTCCTCACTTGAGAATTCATTCATTACTTAAATAAAGCAAACATTGGTTGAATCTGCCCTGTGCCTACTGGCCGAAGTAGTGGGGATGTAGGGTTTTGCCTAAGGAGGGTGTGGGTGGAGGGGACTACTAATGGATCATCTTATTAGCTAATTGTGCTGGGAGGAATTGTTAAGGGATGCATATGAGGCAGGTATATCAGAGGCTGGAGGCTTGTGGATATTGCCAGGATTGTATCCCAATGGCACTGTATAGTGTAGAAATCGTCTTGGAGCAGGAGCAATAAAGCTCTTTTCTCTGCACAAAGATCAGCTCTGAGCTCTTTTTGCACTCCCAGGGGCTGAAGCTGCCCACTTAGGGAGGACTGAGGACCTACCTTTGAGCAAAGACAGGGATCTCGGTGCTGGTCAGACCATGTCTCCCAACGGATTGGCTGGTCTATTCAGAAAGGGCCTAGGTGCCCCTGGGAGCAAAGGCTATTGAGAAAATTCTAGGACATGGCTGCTCACACTCAGGCTTTAAGCAGTAGTGCCCAGCCTCACAGGACCAGAGTCCTTCCAATTGGCCTTTCTCTTTCTATTGACCCATCAGTGTCTAGGCTCATGCTTTCATGCCCCTTCTTGCCTCTTTTCTCCTAACAGCAGGCCTTCTGCCTTCCCAGTGGTCTATTCTTGTCTTTCCATTAGAACTCAAAAGCTCCCTGGGCTGCTCCTTTGCATTAACTCACAGTTCAACACATCTCTAAATTCTAACGTCTTCCCCATATTCCTCAACCTTAGGGTCCCTGTCTACCCAGCATTCTGCCTTGCTGTCCCCAGTTTAAGAATGCTGTTTCATAATATGCAAAGGCCTGCTGACCCCTAATAATAGGGTGGTGGGGAGGTCATGCTCTGATAGTGCCCCATTTGGGGCCCAGATAACCAGGAGTCAATAGAACCCAGAGTTGATGTTATAAGGAGAAGCTGGATATACTGCATTTTTGAGAGGGAGTAGAGATTTAAGGGACACCGGAAAGGCATTAAATTCATTAAGTTCCTGTCTTATTCCAAAAGAGACTGAAAGCAGTGTTTTTTGTAGGACTGGTTGCAAACAACAGAAAAGACATTGGAACTAAAGCAAAAAAGGGAAACTATAAGGAAGCAGAATGTCTCATAGGATACAAGGGTTCAGATGGATCATGGCTTTGGCAACTCTGGAAGCAGCAACTGGAAGCCTGGGCATTCCAGGTCATGTATGGTCTCCATCCCTCTTCCCTGCTTCTCTCTCCCATCTGCTTCAGTTGCTTTCCTACTACAACCTGGCTTTCTCTATTATTGCCAGAAACTAGCCCCTGCTAACTTCTCTGTGGCTCATCTGCTGGGGCTAGGAAGAGAGGGTCAGTTGTACAAGCATGGCTATTTCTGCTACAGTTTAGCCTGGCTGTGGCGGTGGGGGGGCTTTCTGAAAAAGGGAGGGCTGAGCAGGCATCCCACGGAGTGTCCATTACACTCCTCTCCCACAGGGCTGCTGCCCATGACACCAGGACACACACATACACCATCACAGTGTACACTGACATTACATACCCCAACTTCACAGCCCAGCTTTTCCTTATCCATGGTATTTCAAGGATGCCTGGGCCTAACAATCTATCTTTGTTATTTGAAACGACAAATAGTTCCTGCCTGTGCTGAAGGGACCCAGTCCCCAAACATGCCTGCATCTTTAAGCAGAGGTGAGGGCGGCTCCTCTGAAGGAATGGGCAGTCCCACCATAACTGTCCTGGGAAGTGGTTAATCTTGGGGTATCTGGACCTCTCCCTTGTGGGATATGTGGGTCTGGTCCCCACACCGAAGCCATTTTTGTCAGACTTTGGTAAAGTACATTGGCACAGGTGATCACAAGTGGAGCAGAATACAGAGCTTGAAGACAGCTCTGCTTTTACCAGCTGGCTACATCCCACCAGTTTAAAAAAAATAGGATTTATTGGAATTCAGTGGGTGCCATAGGGAATTTAAGAGAATAATTTCAGGCCTGGAAAGAGGAACAGAAGCCTATGTGGGCAGCTGGAGTCTGTCTGACAGTAAGGATGTCCTACTTCCAAATTTATGTTCTCAGCTCCACGTCCTGGGAATGTCCATGTCTAGAATGACAGTGAGCCACTTATCAGACAGGCACCTGTGTGGTAGGTAGGAGGGTGGGCTATGGAGCCAGCTTAGCAGGGGCTGAATCCCAACTCTACCACTTGCTCTCTGTGAGACTTTAGGGATGTTCCTTAACATCTCTCTGCCTCAGTTTCTTTGTAAGATGAGGATCATAGGAGTCTCCATCATAGGGTTTGTTATGGTTAATTGTATGTATCGACTTGACTGGGCCACAGTATCCAGATATTTGGTTAAACATCATTGTGGCTATTTCTGGGAGGGTGTTTTTGGATGAGATGAACATTTCAATGAATGGACTTTGAATAAAGCAGATTGCCCTCCACCAGCCTCATCCGATCTGTTGAAGGCCTGACTAGAACAAAAGACTGAGCAGGAGGGAATTCTTGTGGCAGATAGCTTTCTTTCCGAGTTGCACTGCAGTTTCAACAGGCTCTTTGCTGGGTCTCTAGCCTGACCCTGCAGATTTTGGATATGCCAACCTCCATAATCAAGTTCCTTCAAATAAATCTCTCCCTATAACACATCCTATGGGTTCTATTTCTCTGGAGAACCCTGAAAAATAAAGAGTTGTCCTTAAGTTTAATGATTTCCACATATAACACTTTTAGAATAGGGTGGGGACAGTGGCTGCACTAGCAGACTGTAACTTCAGTGTTTGCACATGTCTGGGTTCAGGTTCAAGGATGCCTTTGAATACACCCTTGGGCTATTGAAAATACCCTCAGACCCTCAGCAAGGGAGTGAGAGTTGTGTGAGTTTCCCCAAAGGTCAGGCACTCTAGCGATGGCATGGCAGGAAGTGGGAAGCTGCCCCCAGACGGCCTGCCTGCCATGACTCTACTATTGTCACAGCACCAGCTGGGGAGCTAAAACCTGGAGGACAGGGCCTTGGGGAGGCTTTGAGCTGTCAGGCTCCACCTGCAGTTTCCTGGGGGAGAGGATCAGAGCTTCCTCTAGGGGAATCTGGACTTTACCTTGAGAATGGCGCATACTAGAATCAATGAATGGACGCTGGTCCGTGCAAGGGGATGCCGGAGCAAGGTGACAGAAGTGAATAGTTTTGTCCTGACAGTATTCTCTCATGCTTCTGGGGACTTACAATAGGGCACTAGCCATTTGGAGAAGAAACAAAGTCTAAGACAAATATGGCATACATATTTTTTCTTTTAAAAAATAGCTGAGGACATCAAATCTAGAATCAAGTTATATACCTGCCACATTCAGCAGAAAACTGCCGACAACAGGCCGCTGATCTGGCTTCTGTTCAAATCAGCAAGGTCATTGTGCAAGCTTTCTTGTTATTAAAGTCATGGAGAGCCAGCGTTTTGGGTGCAGTCCTGACAGTTGCATGCTTTCTGCACAAGCTTATCTATTTTATTTGGGACCAGAAAGCAGCCACAGTTACCAAGATCTTAGAAGAGAACAGCCTTCTCAGGATGTATGGGTGTCCCGCTAGGCTCCACTTCCATTACCAGACAGCTCTAAGAGTTGGGATACAAAAGTTTGGGAGCACTTGCCTCTCCAGAGGATGATCCTGACAGCCAGCCAGCTCTAGTGAGCAAGTTAGTAGTGTGGCCTGAGCCAGAGAGTCAATGGGTCCCTCTGCACCTGCTTATGCAGTACCTGGTATTGAGGCCACAGGTGTGGGCCCTTCCCTTTTCACGTGTTTTAGCATTTGTGCACTAGCCCTATTGAATCCTCTTTTGGGGTAGTTGTGGGAGGTTGAGGAGATACTCTGACCTATCTCACCCACCCAGTGAGCGGTGACAGCAAGAGATCATACCTACCACTGATCGCATACTTAACTTTGTGCTGATCACAGATCGAAGCACGTACACACATAATCTCATTTAACCTTCCAAACAACCGTCTGGGCCAGGGAGGCCTTAGAAGACACTCTGCAGGGCCATGTGGTTGAAAGTAAGGGCAGTGGTGTGGTCCCAAGGGGACAGCAGGGGGAAGTGACTCTGAGCGGGGGGGTGACTCAGTGGGAGGGAGATCCAATCAACCTGTGCTTCTCGATCTTGGGGTAGCATGAGTGAGGCTTTGCTCTCCTGAGGTGAGAACAACATTGGTATAAATGTTTCAATACCAGTGAGTTCAATTCTAAGATTACTCATTCACTGGGGCCGTGGGGTGGCCCACTAATGTGGAGGTTGTTGCTAGGATGGTCCACAGTATCACGAGGATGGTATGGTGGCCAGGAAGGGAATGAACATGTCTCTGGGGAGAGTTCCTTTACCATCTGCCTATTAATAACCCTTAATACCCACCACAAGCCAGGCACTGTGCTAGGCCCTGAGACTAAATGGGCGAGCCCCTCAGACATGGCTCCTGCCCTCGGGGAGCTTACCTTCCAGTGGGGGGAGGCCGGCAGTGAAGTAGGAGGGACAATGCCATGTGCTGAGTAGTGTGGGGGGACAGAGGTGCTACAGGACCGCAGGGCCCAAGTCAGGCGTAAGGGTGCAGAGTCACTCTGCAGGAGGAGACATCTGAGCTAAGACCTAGACTCCTTTCCCTTTGTGACCTCCTCCTTTTTCCCCTCTCCTGGCTCTAGGAATCCACCTAGACTTTAGAAGCAACAAAGCACAGTTTGAACTAGTAAAAACATAAGCTCAACATGGACAAGTGAAAAACAGATCTGTTCTTGCCACTATTCACAAGCCATTCAACACCCCCAAGGTATCCGTTTCCATGGTCTCCAGCCAGAGGTGGCCAGCGTCCCCTACCCCTCCTTGCATCTGCCTGGCACAGGGCGGGCTCTAGGCTTAGCTGCTGTGGTCACCAGACTAGGCTCTTGGGTCAGGCTTCAACAAGGTCTGCAGAAGTCCTGCTGGCCCAGGTGGATGTTCCCTGAGCAGCCATCATCCCACCTGGACAGGTGGCCTGTGGAAGCCAAGAGGCATCATTCGAGTCCTGTAACCTTAGAGCCAGGAGGCAACTGACGGCAGCTTGTTTATAGATGAAGAAATGGAGACCCGAAGAACAGTCAGGCAGAGCCAGGACTCACAAAAAGGTGTTCAGACTTCAGCTGCCAGGCTTGTCAGGAGCGCCCCAGTCTCCACCACTCCACTTCTCCCAGAGCTCCACAATTAGATGAGGATGGGTCTCCCTCAGGGCTCGGTAGAGTTGATCTTTACAGGCCCTGTTCCAGGACCTGCTGAAGCTGAACAGGGTGCGCATCTGGCCTGGCTTTGTGGCCTCAGCCCGCACCCTCTCATACTGCTCCTCACTCAGCACTTGTCCGTGTAGCTTGTCCAGGACAGGGTCCACTGATGTC
This sequence comes from Manis javanica, assembly GCF_040802235.1. Classification (NCBI taxonomy): domain Eukaryota; kingdom Metazoa; phylum Chordata; class Mammalia; order Pholidota; family Manidae; genus Manis; species Manis javanica. The sequence goes on from NC_133159.1 coordinate 130,719,173, forward strand.
ACTCGAGCCACCAGCTGCTCCCGATACTTGTCCACGAAGTGCAGCAAGACTGGGGCATCTGGGGGCGAAGGTGAGGCTGGCAGTGAACAAAGCAGCCTCCCACCACAGCCTCTCCCTCCCATTACCCACCTCCAGCTCCCCTTACCCTCCTCATCTGCATCCCTGGCTCCTTCTCCCCTGTAATGGAATTTGGCCACCAGAAAGGCCCCTCTGTCCTCCTCATGTCAGCATCTAGCCTAGCACTCTGCTTGAGCTGGGGCTGGGGTAGGGTTCACAATGGAGGCATTTGAGGCTATCTGGTGGGAGGTGCCAGGGGCCAGGAGTAAGGGGGATGGGAAGGATCTTGGCTGCAGGGTACACGCCACTCTTCAGGACCTGATCCCTTGTGAGGGTGGCAATGATGGAGTCCTCTCCTTTCTCTCTTCTCTCCCCTCCAGGACCAGATAGTACACCCGGAAGTGCCATGGCTCCTGTGGTCTCTAAGAGCTCTTACTGACCTATTAGGGCTGGAGGGACCAGAGTGGCTGCCGGTCTGAGATCTCCTGGAGGAAAACAGAGATGAGGAAGCATGTGTAACAGTGCTGGTTATTAACACACATGATGATCCCTGAAACTCTTACCCACTTCTGAGAGTCTTTCATTGTGAGACGAAGCTATAGACAAACTCTGATAGAACCTGAAATAAGGGCTGGAAGGGGCCTTAGAGATTATGTAGGTGACTCTCTTACGCTTATAGGGAACTGAGAACCAGAGGCCATGATCATAGTGTGTGTGTGTGTGTGTGTGTGTGTGTGTGTGTGTGTGTGTATGTGTGTGTGTAGGAAAGGTGTCCAAATGAGCAACACCAAGTTCTCCCACAAGCCCCCAGACATGGTTTAATACAGTCTTGGCCTGAATGGAACCCTGGTGGAAAACTAACCAAGCCCCTTGCTAGATAGCTTAAACTATTTGAGATCTCCTTATTCTGAGCAGAAGTCTACTTCCTTGCCTTTGTTTGGCCTTCTAGACTCACACAGACTAAATCTATTTGTTCTGGATTGTGGTGTCAAAATTGAATCAAAATCAAGAAAATCTTAGCACTTGGGAGTTTGGAAAACAAACAAACAATAGCAACAACTAAGGGGCTTGAACAATTCTTGCATAAGGAGAAAGGGTAGTCCAGAGCAGTTCATGTGGGCAAAGCCTGAGGGTATGAGCAGTCCCGCAGTGCATGTGACCTAACACTACAGGGAGGTGAACACAGGAAAGGGGAGCCTTGGCTGTGGTCCTGGGGGCACCAGGTTCATTTCATGGGAGGTGTTCCACATGCTCCGTGCCAACTGGACAGTCTTGGAGTCTCTCCTGACCCATCTGCAAACAGGAGCATTTACTGAGGAAGGTGACTGAGATGGTAATGAATAAAAAAAAAAAATAAGAAAAGGAATGATGGAAGGAATTGGAGATATTTAACTTGCATAAGAGGAGACTTAAGGGAGGCCAAGATCACAGTCTTCAAGTATTTGAAGGGCTTTCCCTTGGGTAAGGAGATAGACTTCCTCTGTAAGCTCCGAGGAACAGAATTAAGACTGTGAGGAGGAAGAGACTGGCTTAATACCAGGAAAAAAATATGTATATCCATCCCCCTTCCTAAGTCACATCCAATACTGCTGCAGTTCATCAAGGATCACTGTATGAGACAGTACATACAGTACTTTAATATTTCTAACAATCCCTCAAGCTAGGCATTATGATCCTCATACTGCAGATAAGGAAGCTGAGATTCAAACAAAGTAAGTAATTTTTCCAAGATCACCCAGCAAGGTAAGTGTTGGAGTGGAATTCAAACCCAGGTTGGATGCTGAGGGGCCAGTTAGTTCTCCACCTGTGGCTGCACCCAAGCCAAGGCTGCGCAAAACCCTCCTCTTTCCACCACACTGGGAAGCCTGCTTGTGGCAGCTCAGAAGGCAGAGTCACCATATTTCAACACCTGACAAAGGCTGGTTGTCCTAAAAGGACTGCTTAAGGGATTTTGGTTCTTGGGGGTTTTGGTGCTGGACTAAGAGACTATAAGATTTCATTCCTGAAATTTCATTATTTGATTCTCTCGTCTACCTTGAAAATATCTGAAAGATCCAGGTCAGAGTATCTGATATTGCCAAGATTGGCTTAATTAATACAACCATATAACCATCTAGTACTTATTCTTTCATCTTACATCCACGCCACCATGGGAAGCTATGCCAAAGGCCTTGTGGATGTCAAAATCTGTTAATTCAAGGGCAGCATGTAGACACTCTGCTGCATGGGAGAGAGCATGGGGCTTAAAGTCAGACTGGCTTGAGTTCACATTCTGGTCACACCAGCCGTTATATAACTAGAAAAAGCCCCATCACCTCTCTGGGCTATCTCTTCTCATCAACAAATTGTGATAATATACAAACTCTCTCTCTCTCTCTCTCTCTCTCTCTCTCTCTCTCTCACACACACACACACACACACACACACACACACACACACACACACACACACACACTTTAACTGGCTTTCCCTCCCACTCTGAGCTCCCTGGCTTGACTTTACCTGGTCTCACCAAGGCTTCCCATACCACAGCCCCATTTTTCTTGTCTCTTATTTGCAACCTGATCCCTGACGCCAACTGGTCAGTGTAGAACTCAGAGAAGAGCTGGGATTCTCCAGGACTCCGATAGCAGAGCTCTAGTTCCTGAAGAGAAGAAGGGGTGTCACGTGAGTTCATCCTCTTTTGAGGTCCTTCCCGCCCTACTCAACCTCACAGGGCCACACATGCTCTCATGGACTGAACCTCGTTGCCACCTTTAAACACTGCTCTTTCCCTGATTTTCTACCAATGCCGACTCAGAAGGGTGGGCACAGCTGGGTGCTCTGTGGGCGAGTCAGGCCTCATTTTTAAATGTATTGCTCACACAAACTAAACTAGATCCTTCTCTCCCCCATCTTGAACCCGAACTCTCATTTCTCCAGCCCAAAGTCTGTCTTCTCTATGGGTCCTAAACTTGGCCACTGTCAAGCAACAGAACATGTATATCCATCCCCCTTCCTAAGTCCATCCAGGACAGAACTCCTGACTCTTAACTCTTTTCTAAACATCTTCCCTCTCCAATTTCCCCAAACTCAGGAAGGGGCACTGCTGCCCACTGAGCCCTCAGACTGCAGATTGAGGCATCAACCTTAGCTCCTCCCTGTCTCTCCCCACATGCCAAGTCCTATCGGCTCTCCCTACAATTTACCCTGAATCCAACAGATTTCCTCCATCGTTACTGCTACCTCCCTAGTCAAGCCACCATCAACTGCCTGCAGTGTTGCAACAGCCTTGGGACTTGTCTCTGTTTTGACTCTTGCCCTCTTATCATCCATGTTTACCCAGCAGCAATAGCATCTATATGAAAATAAATTAGTGTGTGTTACCAGATTTAAGACCCTGCAAAACTTGTCACTGCACTTAGAACAAAATCTAAGCTCTGTGCCTGGGCTGACAGGGCTGGTGGGCCCTAGGCAGCCTTGGCCTCTTGCTGATCCCCCCTTCTCCTCTCTTTTGCTACATTCATCAGACTGTCCACATGCCTCTGTGTTGTCACCTGGGGCATCCAGCTCACTCCTGCCCCTATGCCCCTTCGCCTGAAGCGCTCTGCTGTGGATCTTCAGGTGTCTGGACCTTCTTGTCACTTGGACCTCAGCTCAAATGTCACCTCCTCAGAGACGCCTCCCCTGACCACCCAGTATAAAGTACCCCAAGTCACTCTCTTACATGGCCTGGCTGTGTTTTCTTCACAGCACTTCGTGGGTCTGGGTTGCTATTTCTTCAGTTATTTATGGAGGGCTCACCCCACCAGGAAGGCGTCTCCCCAAGGGCAGGGACTTGTTTGCTGTGTTCAAACTATCCCCGCTGAAGACAGCCCATTGGCAGGGGGTAAATGTTTTGTGGGGTGACTGAATCATGTCTCTCACTCCCTGTTAACTGACACAGCAGGAAAAGTCAAGGTATTCATCCCTGGATTCATGTTTCCCAACTCAAAAGATACATATCACTTCCTCTTAACTACTAGACATCTATTCCATCTGCCATTATCACAGAAGGTGGTTCAAAGACTCATCTCTGAAAGAAAAGAGGAAAAAGCCTCCTACAGGCTGCCAGTCATTGGATGTGCTGACCCTAAGCAGCAAAATCTGGGCAATGGTGAGGATTTGGACATCATGGATGAATGTCCAGAGGTCTGATGTCCTCATAGGCAAAAGGCAGACCGAGCAAGAACAAAAGGCAGCACCTGATGGTCCAGGAAGTGACCTGATAGCCACAGCCAGACCTTGGTGCTGACACACAATGACAGGGACTGCCAGCTCGGCTGTGCTGTCCTCCTGCGGACATTCACAGTCTTGCACACTATCCCTTTTCAGACAGGTCACCATGCAACCCACAAAATCCAAACATCCCTCTTCTCTTGCTAAATGCTGCTTCAGCAGGACAGCTTTCTCCTTGCCCTGCCTAGAGAGAAGAGGAATTGAGGTTCCCAGTCATGGAATGGCCTTTGCCTTCTAACAACACCCAACCTAGAGCAAGCCTCCATTTCCTTGACCTTCCCACAAATTACCCAGCCAAGCTCCAAATCTTATAATTTGTTCTTTCTAACCCTTTTTTGAGAGATCCTGCGGTTCCCGTGGTGCATGTTCTCTTGCTGCAGCGAATACTAAACCCAGTGTGTTCAGCTTCAGGCATGTTCCTGTGGGTTTTGACTGCAGGGCATTAATATCCTATAACCCAACACATCTTGGTGCCCCCAGGTCAAACCCCTCCTGAATGTGACTCTCCCTCCCACTAACTTCCTTTCTCCCAATCTTTGAAGATTCCTGGTCACCCACTTGTCTGCCCATCAGTTCACCCTGTTCCTGGAGAAGCCCTGAGACTGGCTCCACAAGTATCCCCAGTTTGACCTCTGATCCTGGGGAGGGGTGAACATCCTGGGCTGCTCACCTTGGGGATTATTTCCAGTTTCTCTGAACCAGACACAGTGTAACGGGAGCCCATGTAGAAGGAGGTCAGTGGGGGTGGCTTGTGTATTCGCACAAACTGGAATTTCTTTTCTTCATCATCTATGGCCTGAGAAAGCATACAGAACGTGTGTGTCTGGCATCCTGCTCAAAGATTATGCCCCATGGCATCTGGAGTGAATGAAGGTTGGCACCCCTGCACCTCCCTTCCCCCACATGCTGCTACACAGAGAGCCCAAGCACTTGGCCTCTGCTATGTTCAGGATGGGAACTGGAGCATTGCTAGAGAAGAAGTGGGAATGGGAGAAAGGAGACAGTTCTGGGCATGGAGCCTTCCCATCCTTTTGACTTCTGGGAAGAGGCTTCAAAAAGCTGTCTAGAGATGAGTATGGAGCAGCAAACCCAGGTGGAGACCTCAGAGAGCTGGGAGCCAGGATCCCTGTCCGCAGCTGAGCTGGTCAGGATGGTTTGCCCACTTCTAGGTTCCCGCTTATTGGAAGTCCACCCTTGTCCCCAGTTGGCTCAGCAGGGGGTGCTCTGGCTGCCCTTCCTTTTGGCCTACAGTGCTCCCCCCACCCCCTCTGCCAGCCTTTCCGGCTCTAAGGGCCACCTTCCGAATGGAGCAGTCACTGGGGATCAGGTAGAGGTGGAAGGTGACTTCCTGAGGATGGAGGTGATGGTAGAGCAGTACGGTGGCAGTGATGGGGATGAAGCGCAGGGCGGCATGGATCACTCTCAGTACAACGCCCACGGGGGAGAAGCTGGGGTTTTCCAGGACTATGTAACAGGGCTCCACCCTTGCTGGCTTCTCCAGGAGCATCCCCTCCTCTTTAAAGTGGGCCACTTGGAACAGGCTGATGTCCACATGGCTTCCTGTCAAAAAATGGATTCGAGAGGTGAGGGTTTAGTGCCCCTGATTGGGTAAGGCTTGGCCAGGGCAGTGGGGTCCTGGGGCATAGGCTTGGGTCCTCCCTGGGGGACCCAGCCAAGGAAGGAGACATGCCTTTGAGGGCTGCAGGCAATAGTGTCTGCAGGGTGGGGGCACTGCAGGAAGCCCCACAGGCCAAACCCATACACAGGCCCAGATCCTGCCCCTGGAGCTGGGAAAGATATTGACCCCAGGGTTGCCTGTGCTGGTGTGGATTCTGTAGCTGTGAGGGCTGCTGAGAGATGCTGGCAGGTTTGACTCCAGGCAGGTAGAGCACAGGGAAGTGGGAAAATGGAGTAACTAAGGTTAGTGTCTATTTTTCAAGTGTTTGGCTGCCTACCATGCAGACTCTTTTTTGTGTGGAGAGCGTCTCCCCCCACCATTGTGTGGGTCTTGGGAGGAGACAAGCTGGGCCTCCCCCTTGGGAAGCTGCTCTAACATAGGCACATGGCCAAGACTTGATTAAGTAGCTGCTCCTCATCAGGACCTTGATACAGAGGGGGTGAAGCCCAGATGAAAATACAGAGATTCTTTTGTTAGCAGCAGTGGGGTGGAGCCCAGCGCCCGCCATGGCAGGAGGGTCCTGCAGTGTCTGCAGCAGAGTTCCCTCCTTATTTTGCTTGGTGTGACCTTGGCTGTGTCCTTAGTCTCTCATCACTCTTTGGTCACTGCCTTCTTTTAAAAAACAAAGACTTGTTGCCTTCTTTTGTTAAGTCTATAAGCTATTCAAGAATCATTCTCTACATTTTTTTTCTGCCTTAATCAGCCAGAACTGGTTTCTTTGATTGCAGTCAAGAACTCTGAGCGACGATGCATCAGGTGAGGACATGGATGCCACAAGAGAGGGCTTGAGGAATGCAGGATGGTAGGGGGAGAGACACTGGCCTAGAGGTCAGGAATCCGAGCTGCATCTCTGCGTTGCCTGGCAATTTGTGGCAATGCAGGTGGTTTCTGGGCAACAGAGGGAAACATTCAGCAAGCCGGACAGGGGACACCAGGCAGAACGTCACTGCCCGATGTTAATCCCAGAAGGGGCCATGGAGACCGTTACTTAAGTCTTCTCATTTATTCCTTGCTTTTTTTTGTGTGTGTATGAAAAGTAATAGCACAGTGGTGTATACCGTCTGAAAAAATGAAGATGCCTTCACCTCAGATCTCACCAAACAACACATCCAGGATTATACCATCTTTCCCTTTTCCATTAGTCTTTCTCTGCAGCAACACCTTTTCATGTTTCCATCCTAGTTCATGCAGCTTTGCCTCTCGCCTTTCCCGGAAAGAGTTTAAATAGTCACAGGCATCTGTCAGACCTTCCTAATGACTGCAGCATGTGACCTCTGCTGGTGGGATGAAACATCCTGTAATAAAAAACAACCACTGCCTCGTTTGTTGCAGCGTTGATGTTGTTTCCAGTTTTCCGCCACGATAAACAGTACTGCAGCGCGCATATTTCTGCAGAGAGCTTTTCTTTCCCTTGGGCTGTTGCCTGGGAATCAGTAAGTCCCAAGGGATGAGAAAAGCATGTGGAAGGATGCAAACATTTTTATGACCTCCCGTGTTTTGCCAAATTGCTTCTCTAGGAGGAAGTGCCACTTTGCACTGCCACTGGTGACACCGAATGGATGCTCTAACCTGACCCTCACGGCACTGAAATGTCCCTGCATGTTAGCTGGTGGAACTGAAACCCTTGGGGGGAAGTGATTTTCCCAAGGCCACATGCCAGTCACACTAGGGCCAGACCCCTCACTCTGATCATTGTCCATATGGACTCTCTGCACCACTCTCTATTTTTGGCTGAATTCTGGGAGGTGCTATGTGCCTCTGAAGCTCACCTTGCTAGGGTGACCAACTGTCCAGGCTTGCCCAGGACTGAGAGGGTTGCTCAGACACAGGGCTCAAATCAGGAAAATCCCAGGCACACCTGGGGGAGTTGGTCACTCTATTTCACAAACATATTGCCCTTTCCATAGACATACGCATATGTCGCAGAAGAATTTTCTCTAAGCCTGCTGACCAGCAGAGTATTTGTGCTGGTAGATTGGAGAGAGAAGGAAAACAACAGGGACAATCCTGGTCTGAAGGGGCAGAGGCTTGACTGGGGCAAGTATTGGCAGAAAGTCATCTGCCTGGAGTTGTCTTCTGTGCGTCTCATTAGAAATATGCAGAACCAGCCACCTTGGGGTGGGGTGTTTCTGTGGCAATAAATCCAGGCCCTATGGATACAGCTGTGGACAGGGATGACACAGGCATTGCCATCCTGGAGCTAGAGGTCCAACAGGGAAGAGAGACAGCAAATAGAACAATGACCAGTGTCACAAATGCTGTCCCTCCTCTTTTCCCAGCCTCGAGCCACTGTGGCTCCCACTGTCCAGGGGCCTGGGGGCTCTCTTTCCTTTAGACCCTGCCCCTTGGGCATGTGGCCTGATCCTGTGGCCCTGCTCTCCCTGCTGAGTGTGTCACTAAAGGCTCAGGTGAGCTGTTGAGGGGCAAAGCGACTATCCTGCTCAAGGAAGGACTCGGGGATCCCCACCAGCTAGAGGTGGGGGTGTAGAGAGCTGTTTAGCAGGGTACTGATGCAATGGCTGCTGGATTTGACTCCCAGCAGAAGCACTTACCAGCTCGGAGTGTCTGAGCAAGTTACTTAACCTCCTTGTGCATCATCTGCAAAGTGGAGCCAACAGCCTCCACCTCCTAGTTGGACCGTGAAGACTGAAGGAGTGTGTCCGCAAAGCACTTGGAGTAGCAAAGGTTCCCTGTTATGATTATGGGCAAAATGTGGCCTGACCAAGGACATCATAACTTGGCTATTGTGGTTCTTTCTATTTCTTCCTTCAATGGCTTGGCCCACTCCTCCTGGTAACCCTTGGCATCTGTGAAGAAACAGGCACTAAGAGCTTCTGAAGATGCATTTTGCTGAACCTCAGTCATTTTGGGACTCCATCACTGCACAATTCAGAAGGTGTTGGTTCCAGAGAGGCAACAGTTTTTTGAAGCATGTGGGATGACACAGTGGTGCCCAGCCATCTGGAGCAGCTGTGTTCCTGGGACAGGGAGGGTGGCAGGGGAGCTGGGAATGATCCCACTCAGGTGACTGGCTGTGTAAGCCTCCTTCTCCCCCATGGACAGCACAGAGAGTGAGCACACCAAAGTGAATCAATTCACTTTCCTGGATTAATGGCTGCATGGAGAGCAGAGGTCTGCATGTGCTGAGGGAGTTGCATGGTGGGGGAACAAAGGACCCAAAAGGGCAGGGCTGGCTTCATGGGTGCATGGCCCATGCAGTCAGACACAGCTCTGCGCTCAGAAGGGCCTTGTGCATGATTTAATGCTCTATTATTGTCTTGAAACTCTTAATTTTTGAAAAAAGAGCCACCCGCTTTCATTTTGCTCTGGGACCCGCCGGTTAGAGGTGGTCCTGTGGGAGTATGAGATTGCCCAGATCAGCGAGGCCTGTGAAGCTGAGATGCCAAAAGCTCTAAGTTCTAGTTATAGTGGGAGAAAACTCATCGTAGAAGTTAATAACTTGATGTAGGACCTCACCAGTGACAGTAAGGAAGCAGCCAGGGTCCACATTAGGCAGTGAGGTCATCGTTTCCAGGACAAAAAGCAGCTGCAGCCCAGACAACAAGTGGCTGAGGTCCCTGGAAGGGGCATGGTTCCCTGGCTGGGCATGGGCACAGCAAGCTCCAAGCAGCCTTTGTGCGTACTGCCTCTTGCTCTGTGTACAGAATCCGAAGGGAACAAGTCCTGTCTGGCCACAGGGTGAGGTCCAGAATGTGGTCCAGAGAAGGTTGGTGGGAACTGGGCTTGGGCAGGCCTGGGGTGGGTGTGTGGTTAAAGGGACCTGAGTTAGAATCCCAACTCTGGCCGAGCATCTTCAGCTCTCTGAGCTTCCGTTTCCTCATTGGTACATAAAGGGAAACTATAGTACCTAACTCACTGGGTCATTGAGAAAATCGTGATGATATGAATATAGATGGAACTGCCTTGCATGATATCTGGCATAGGATGCCCAGTATTGCTCATGGGTGTTATCATTAGCCATGTCCCAGGAGCACTCAAATGGAAGTGCCACTAACTTGCTGATTTCACTCCTGTCCAGATCTCGCCCATTGCCTGGTAGGCTCAGGCTAGATTCCTGTGTGCTTGGAGAGCCACCTCTTCCTTGGCAAGTCCCGTTTCCCAGGCGCATCAAAAGGATGTACAAGACTGATCGGGCACAGCTGGGGTGTCCTCATAATGGAGACGGGCTTCTGGCTCACCTACTTTTGAGAGGGTGAGGGTGGTGTGAAGGGGGCTGGGAGCAGGAGTGAAAGGCAGCTGTCCTCTCTCCCTGTGGGTGCATCCTGGCTCCAGTCTTAGATGCATGGGGATGTTCCTAGGACATCTTGGTGTAGAGCAGGGAGTGACAGTGTCGCCCCAAGCATCTCAGGCCGAGGGCAGACCAAGTTGTGCCACTGCTCTGCAGAGCTCAACCCACTGGCTCCACTGTCCACACCTCTCTCTTTGTGACAGAACCCCTCGGGAGTCCCCAGGCCAGGGTCTCACCCTATGGGGCAGGGTGGTAACCGTAGAGGCTGTATTTATTTATCACTCTTTGGATGGTCAGGTGGGAAGAAATAATTTGTCCCAGCTTGTTGTTGGGGCCCTCCGTGCTTTTCCCCCAGCTATTCCCCATGCAGATGGACTTACCCAGCCCGAGAGCGATCTCACTCCTCCCTCCTCCATGCTTTATTCTGGAATATTCCCTAGTGACCCTGTCTGCCAGGCCAGATGCCTGTGGACTCCTGCATCCTTTTCCTTGGTCCTGGCCTTATTTCTAAGTTTTTGTGGTCTCAACAAAAACTTCCCTGCTCCTGGGTTACAGGGAGGTCCTTGCTTTTCATTTTTCTCATTTCTGTTTCTTCTTTCTCCTAGTTTGTAAATTATTCTTCTTACGTATAGATTCTTTGATTGATGACCTAATATTTTAATGTGCATACTTCGAGTTAAGGCAAATCAATAACCTTACCTAGAGGTGATACTAAATATATTTAGTGACTCAGATGGCACCATAAGTTAATATATCAATCAATTCATAAATGAAACACTAAAAATATATCCCTCTTTGTTCTCTAACAGAACCATGCATTTCATAAACATGCTTACCACTGATAGAAGCTGTACCAAAAGTTCTTGATCAAGTCATTCTAGGATAATTAAATGAAGCTCCTTGTCTGAGTCATGATTTAACACTTTCTCATTAAATTGATTGACTTAAGGTCCTAGGCTCCAGGCACTGGGTGTGCCCCTGATGCCAGCTGTGCCCACACGGCCCAGTGTGGAGAGCGTGGCCCACAGTGCCGGTCAACAACGCTGGTTCTGCTGCCCAATAGACTCAGACACTCCTGCCAGCCTTGTCTGGGCTGGAGTGAGGCTGCCTCGACCGCCCATCCATGTCTGCACCCCACCCAGGCCCCAGTACTCGCCTCTGTGACCGACACGGTGGATGTTGTTAGATCGTTTATGGTCTCAGAAAGTGGAGAGTTTCACTTTCCTATACAGAAGTGTTTCTGCATTTTTAACCTGGACCGGCACAGCCTTTACCTTCCTTCTGAATTACTCAAAGACCTTAGAATTCTTTAACACTTTAGTTTGCTATTGTTGCAGGCATTTTAGTTCTCTCTCTCAAGTCCCCTGTACCGGACATTACTTGTTGCTCCATCCAGTCAATGTTTTGTTAGATTTGTCCATGCATGTCTTAGGAAATTGACTGCTCATTCCACCTTGCATCTCACACCTTCCACGTAGCATCGTTTTCCTTCTGCCAGAGGTACATCCTTTGGAATTCCCCTCAGGATCGATTTGTTTGTGGAAAGCTCTCTGGTTTTTAGTTTGTCTCAAGAAGTCTGTTATTCTCTCTTCTTAGAAAAATAATGTTTCTGTGTTTACAAATCTTGATTGACAGTTATTTTCTCAGTGCATTGAAGACACCACCGTTTTCTCCCTTCCATAGCTGCTGTCAAAAATCAGTTTTCAGCCTACTTGACAGATAACTTGTCTTTCTTTCTGGCTGATGTTAGGACTTCACTCAGACTTTGGGACTCCGTAATTTCACTATAATGGGTCAAGGGCTGGTTCCTTTCTCTCTCTTGCTTTGGAGTTTCGGGATGTTTCATTCTGAGAAGTCACATCTTCCAGCAATTCTAGAACTTACTCGGCAGTTCTCTCCTTGAATATAGCATCTTCTCCATTCTCTCTATCACATCCTTCTGGATTCTGATTCCATGTGTGCTAGGCCTTCTCATGGTATCATCCATCTTTTTTTTTTCATATTTTCTATAAATTTAGTTTGTTTCCAAACTTGACTTATCATTTTTAGTGGCTTATTACTTCTTGCTCCTTTTTTTAAGTCTACTTATTTCTTTAAGCATAGGAAGCCTACTTTATTTTGTGTTCTGTTTCTGATCATTTCAATATATGAAGTCTGTATGGCTTCTGGCCCCTGTATTTTCCACTGGTTCGCATTTATGGTGCCTGGTTTACTGTTTGTGAGAGTTTTGACTGTGAACTTCTATTTTTTGGGACTTTTCTGTGGGAAGTCTTTGGAGGCCAGAGAGGCTGAGATAAGTCTGTTACCCTTTATGGCTGCATTCCTACTGCAAAGGCCCTGTTTGATGGCTCCGCTCTCAGATGGGTCTGGTGACTGTGTCTTCTCCCTGCCTGCAGGAGGAGTCGTGGCTTTCCCTTTGTTGCTAGGCCCTAGGTCTCCCCACATTCCTGGGAGTTCACTTAGCCTTACTTTGCAAATAGTCCTGTCTTTGAAAACTCTTCAAAAATCTCAACTGGGTCTATCATCTTTTTCCTGCTGGGACCATGACTGACAGTCTGAGTAAAAAGCACTTAATAAATGCTAGTTATTATTGTTATTGAGTAGACCACTTTCTATTTAGGGAAACTTTCAAGTAATTCAGGAAAAAATAAATGATGAGCCTAGAGACAGACATGCTGCAAAAAAGGTGTGCCCAGAGCACTGTGGAATGAGGGGAAGCTGTCTCCACTTCTGTAATCCTCTCAGTCTCACTGAGGCAGCCATGAGCTCCTCCCTCAGGATGCTGCCATCCCAGGCCTATCAGTACCACCTGCCCTCTCACCCTCCCTCTTGCTTACCTTGGAGGGACACAAAGTGAGGGAGGTACACAGCCGCCAGGGCTCCTGGCTCGGCCTTGATGTCAAAAAGAGGCCCTGCAGGCACCCAGCTGTTCTGTGGGGCAGATCTGTCCAGGAACTGGTCCCAGGCACAGAATTCAATCTCGATGGTCACTGGCCCTTTTGCCACAAACTGGAGACCTGTGTTGGGCCAGTGGTAGGAGCCGGCCACAGGGAAGCGCACTCTGGGAGGAGAAGGGAGAGACAGACACTGACTTACTCTGCACCAGCCCACTGAGCACCTGCTGGCTGCCAGACCCCACGCAGGACACTGGGTCTAGCAGAGTGGCTACAAGCCCAGGCGTCAGAGCCAGATGGATTTGGGTTTGCGTCCTGGCTTCTCTGCTGTCTGACTGTGGACCCCTGAGCAAGCCACTGGACCTCCCTAATCTCAGTTTGCTCATCTGTAAGTAGGGATAATAATTGTGCCACCCTCACAGGGTTGTGAGGAGCCAGTGGCCTCAGCATGCTGACAGTTTAATATATGCCTGCAGGAGGTGAGCTGCTTCTGTAACAAAGATGGCGATGAGGATGCAATAGGGCCTAATGGCCAGTGATTAAGAACAATTACATGGTTACATTAGTGATAAACCCTTGGGACTAAAAACACTGTACAGAGATCTTAGGTGACTTTCCCAAGGTTCCCCATGTGGTAAACGGTGGGGTCCTGGGATGTCTTATGTAGGTATAAACTGGATGTGACATTATCACTCAGCTGAGAACGCCTGTGACAGCATTTGATGAATGGTAATGTGTTATGTAAGAGATCGTGAGTATGACTGTAGACATTTATTCCTTATGACTGTAAACCTTTGGAAGGAAAGGCTGTCATTATTATCTTAGAGCTCCTAGTTGCCAGTATGGTACTGAGCACATAGAAGATACTAATAAAATAGGAGCATATTGATGAAAAGAGATGTAAATGAAATTTAAGAGGTATAACAAGCCAAATACAGTGAGTGGACTTTGGTTGGATCCTGATTAGAGCGCATCACTTGCAAGGACACATTTTAGATAGTTGAGCACATTTGTATATGGATTGGGTGATTTGTATATGTATCAAGTGATTTGAAAGACTTATGTAAACTTTGTTCAACGTGCTAATGGCATGTAGTTTCAGATGGAAACATCTTTGTGGTTTTTGGAACACATCACAAAATATTTAAGAATAAAAACCATCCAACATCTTGGATTTAAAATACTGTAACAACAACAAAAGAGGGGAAAGTGAACAGTTGAAATAAATTTGGCAAAGCAGTTGTTCAGCTGGGCAACATGTACGTGCAAAGTCCCTGGGTTCTTTCTTTGGTGTAGGTTTGAAAAATTTCATCAGAAAACTGCCTTTCCCATAATAAAAGCACCTACCCAGGATCTCAGCCTGCTGCCCGACCCCCCGATTTGTCATCTGGGAAGGGGAGGGGATCCCATGAGCCAGGGTGGGGTGCTATCTGTCTGCAGGACCCAGGGTGGGGATGGCGGGGTGGCAGAGGCCTGCCTGGGACAGCAGAGCCCTTTACTCACTGGTATAGGCTTCTCTCTTTGTCAACCACCTTGGTAGCCACAGGCCCCGTGGGGCCCCAGAAGTCATCTTCAGTCCCCAGAGGCTCCTTGTGTGGGTCCCCAGGAGGCGCAAGAGACGACAGGCAGAAGGGTTCCACCTGTGCTACTTGAGGGGAGCTTCCCTCTGGAAACGGCAGGGCAGAGGTCAGTTCTGGCTTCTCCTGCTGGGGGTCCCCAGGCCTCAACGCTGGGCCATGGGAGGCCCCTCCCAGGGTGGTGTCTGCAGCCTCCGTCCCTGCTCTTGGGGGTGCGGCCTCTCTCTGAGGGGGCCCGACCCTGCTGCTCCTGACCCAAGCCCCATGGCCCAGAGGTGTTATTCTGCCTTAGCATGATGTGGGCGGACATGGCTCAAATGATGGCGGGGCTGTGGTGGAGAGGTGATTCTCAGGCCTTAGAAGCCCAGAGTGGGCCTTGGAGACTGGGGCCTGGTTCAGAGGCTGAGACATGCCACCTGTGTTTTGGGGAGGAGCAGCCCTGCCCCAGGAGCTGGGAGAGAGGGAAGCAGAAACCTGCAAGCCCTAGGAGTTGAAGGCTGTGCATGGGGTGAACTCTTTCCAAGTGGAAAACTGCCCTGTCCCACACCAGAGGCAGAGGGATGGAGGGGGTGACCTCCCACAGCTGCCCTGCGAGCCACCCTGTCAGCATGCTCCCAGCCTGGCCCCTTCAGATCACCTGATTTTAGTCTCTGCCGCTTGAGTGAAGATGTGTCACTCTTTTCTTCTCCACCTGGGTCCTCTTCAGGAGCACTTGTTTTCCTAGACACAGAGCTGCTCATTCTCTCTGACATCTTGGAGGGGGTGGGGACTGTCTACCTGACGTCCCCATTTAAATCCAACTCATCTTCTTGAACTCATGGCCACTGGTCCTTCTCCTGCAGTGTGAGTCTGTGACTGGCCCCCAGGTGCCTGTCCCAGGGCATCACCGCGGCTCCTTCTGTGTCCCTCCGAGAGCTGCCTGAGCGCCCCGTCACTACCTAGCACATGGCCCTGCTGTCTGTCCTCTTCTCCCACCTCCATGGCCTCTGCCCTAGTCCCAGGCTCTGGCATCTGGCTCAGACCATAGAATCCCTCTGGCCTTGTTGCTCTCCAGCCCATTTTCCATATAACTGATCTTCACATATGAATCTGGCACATTATTTTGGGGCTGAAGCCCTGAAATGTCTCTCCACTGCTTTTGGGGTAAAGTGGAAAGTTCTTAACACGACCCAAAAGGCCTTTTTGTGCCTCTGCCCCACCTCCCACGCGCCAACCCCACCTGTGCCACTCTCCCCTGCTCACTCACCTCTAGCCCAGGGGTTCTCAAACTTGGTGCAAAAAGTCACTCAAGGGCTTGTGGAAACACAGATTCCTGGGCCCACCCCGGAGATTCTGATTCAGCAGGTCTGGAGTTGGGCCTGGGAATTTGCATTTCTAGTGAGCCCTGCCCAAGGTGACTGCTGCTGCTGGTCTGTGCAGCCCACTTTGAGTAACACTGCTCCAGACAACTGGTTGCCTTCTATTCCTCAAAAAAAGCTAAGCTCAGAGCCTCTGCCTCTGCCTGGAATCAATCTCTCTTGGCCCAGCCGACCCTGCCCACTTTCAGAGCTCAGCATGTTCCTCCGGACAGGGTCAGACAGACCTGTTGATGCATTCACACCTCCACTGGGTGTGCTTACAGGTTGGGGGATGGGCCTGTCTCCCTGCTAGACTGAGCCCCTGAACATGGGCTCTTGTTCACTGTGGGGTGCCTGTCACACACGGTGGGCCTGCAGGGAAGCTTGTCCAGTGAGGAATGGCTCTTCCTCCTGAGCCTAGGAGCCCTTTCCCTTCCATTTCAGGTGAGGCAGAGAAGCCAAGAACCCTGGGCAGATGCACTGTGCACTCACAGGCCAAAATGCACCATACTTGCGGAACCTGGCATTGAGGGGAGGGGGCCGGCTGCCGTAGATTGCTCAGGAGCCAGAGGAACTCTCCTACCCTGCAGGCTCACCCCTGAAGCCCCAGGAGAGTGTCTGGAGGTGTCTGTGTGTGTGGGTGGTGGGGGTGGGCTGATCCCCAGGGCTCTCCCTGTCTCTGTGTCCCCCTGGTGGTCACTGCCTTCCACTTTTCAAACCTCACCCACTTAGCCGTTCACCGCTTTTCATTTGTTCATCTCCTTGCTGGAAGATGCTTCAGGCCGGAAAGGTTTAAGCAGAGGAATGATATGATTCTATTTACACTAAAAGAACAACCAAGCCATACCCAGGCTGCTGTGGTTTCTGTCTCTGTCTCCACCCCACATCTCTTTGCCCATCTCTTGGTTCTGGACTGGCCTCGGGGTCTCAGCCCTGTGCCAGGGTCAGCTGGAGGGAGTTCTGGGTCCCCCCACCCCCCTTACCATCTGTTGGAGATGAGCAGCCGAGGCTTCTCCTCCTCCAGGGCCCTCAGCATCTCTGTCACCTCCTCACTCAGCTGGGTCTGGTCCAGCCTGCAAGCACAAAGGAAGCCTGCTTGTCCCGGGACACCCACATGTTCCCGAGGTCCCCAGGGCTCAGAATCCTGGCATTTGCCACTTCCTGCAGGAACCTGGCGCATGTTGGGTTTCCTGGGTTCCCTGAGATGGAAAGTAGAGTGAGGAGACTTACTAGGGAGTGTTCTTGGGTCAACCCCAGGGAAGGGGAAGGGAGGTTGATAGAGGGAGAAGCTGGGCTGCAGTGCAGTCTCCATGGAGCTGACTCTATGGGGGTTCCAAAGCAGTGACGACCCTGCAGAGTGCTTCCCAACTGGGATGAGGGGCTGGGTCCTTATACCTCAACACAGGCCCACCCTAGGAAGGGGATGTGGTCTTGACCGAGAGGGTCTCATCGACAGCCCCTCCCAGTGGTTAGGGGTCAAGTTTTCATCCCTGCAGGGGGTCTGGGCAGTGCTGCACAGCACCCACCACAGGACAGCCATTCCTGATGGCCTCAAGGTCACCACTGGTGGGTCCTGGGATTTTCTTCCTGGAGGGTAGAAGGGTTGCTGGGAAGAGGGCACCCTGTTTCCATTCCCACAGACCTTGTGTTCCAGGGATTTCCTCTGGGCCTCTGCGTCCTCATTGCTAGCACAGGATGGACCTGCTCTGCCTGTTGTGAGTCACAGACAAGGCAGCAGGTGACAAGCCCGTGCACCCTACATGGGGCAGGGCACACACGCCTCACTCATCACTGCTATCAGATCTACTCTTCCCTGGCCGGGGAGTGGAGCCCACCACGTAAAAGGTTGTCCCAGAGCTCCTGGAGGGCAGGGGGCAGAAACCTCTGTGAGCTGGCTGCAGTGTGAGAGCAGGACCGGAAGCGTGGGGATGCAGAGTGTGTGACAGGCCCCCGTCGAGAGCCCCAGGGAAGCACACGGCCAGAAGCAGCCTGTGGACGTCTTTCAGGATGTGGAGGAGAGAGGAAGTGGCCAAGAGACAGTGAGGGGGTGGTGGCTCAGGGAAGGATGTGACTGGGTGGGCCTGCAGGATGGGGAATGAGGAGGGCTGGGGCTCGCTGCCCTGCCGCCGCTGAAGTCTCCAGGGCTCTGGGCCTGTTTCTGTCCCGCAGTCTTCCCCCAGGCCATTCTCTTGGCTGGACTGCTGCCCGGGACTGGGCCTGGTCACCTCTGTTCCTGTGTTTCTGCTTTGGTCTTGGTGTGACATCACTTCCTCAGAGAAGCCCTCCCTGGCCCCTCAATTTAATTCCATAGTTCCCTCATGCTATGTGTGCATAACACCCTGCACTTCCCCTTCACTTGGAGCTTAGAAATACATTTCTATGTATTAATATATGACTAACACCTTTCTCATCCCCATAGGACGTGCAGCCTTACTCATAGTTATTGCTTAATCCCGCCCCATTCTCTTCCAAGCATTGTCTTAGATTTTGCATGTATTTTATTTCATTGGAGTCCATGAGGTGGATATGATAGCCCATTACTCAGATGAAGAAGCTGAGTCTCAGATGAAGACCTGCCCAAGTCACATGGCCTGAGAGGTGGAGCTGGGAAGGAACCCGGACCTTGATCTGTCCCTTTCCTTTCCCCGTCCACTTCCACAGCACCCACATCCCTTGCCAGTACACCTTGCTCCCCTGCTCTGCCCTCTGCCCAGAAGGTGCCCACAGGGCCTTACTGCAGGAGCGTGAGTTGGCAGGCAGGGTCCCTGAGCCCTTGGCAGAGCAGCGTCGCGCCGACATCGTCCAGGTCATTCTGCCGCAGGTCCAGCTCTGTCAGGCTGGGGCTGGCGCTGAGCACAGAGGCCAGGTCCTGGCAGCAACTGGACGTGAGGCAGCAGCTGACCAGCCTGTAGGAGAGACGGACGTGGGCCCCCAGTCATCGTCCCCCAGTCGTAGTCCCGGAGCCCCGCCTCCTTGGGTAACTGGAGTCTAGTTCCCCGTTTTAGTACCTGCGGTGTTTTGGAGGTTTCCGGGGAGATACTAAAGGAAGACCAAGACTTGTCTGTCTTGCAGTAACCTTGGGCATTTTAATTTTCCTCCTGCAGCCAAGGAGCCACTCAGGAAGTAGGCAACCTCCTTTCTCACCCTGAATGATTCCCACGAATCCTGCCCACTCCTCCTATCAACCTTGTAAGATTCATTTGCCCAATGTTCCTCCTGTAAACCTGGCTCTAATCGTTAACTGTATCGACCATGCTAAATGCCCAGAGGTGGCTGACATGGGATGCTCTGGTGGGTTTCAGCAATGCAGGAGAAACAAGAGTGGACGTCTAATAGGAGAACAAGTGTTAAAGGGCAGTGTGATAGCTGCAGGCAGAATTGAGGGCCTATCCTGGAAGCCCCCTGAGTCCCCACCTTCTCTCTACCCCACGTGGAGGTAGGGCTCTCCCTCTGCCTCCCTCTGCCCACCCCCACTGAGAAGGGCCCGAGAGGAGCAGTTACAGCAGCTGCTGGAGCTTGCAGCCTGGCTGCCTCAGCTCCATGCAGAGGTGCTCAACGCCAGCATCTGTGAGCATGTTGAAGCTCAGCTCCAGCTTGGTCAGGGTTTGGCTGGCACCCAGCCCAGATGCGAGGTCTTTGCAGCCTTCAGCCGTGAGCCCACAGCTGGCCAACCTGTGGGAGACACACGCCCATGGCCTTGAGTTTACTCACTTACTGATCCCACAAACACCCACAGCACCCACTGAGCACCCACTCTTGGCCAGGCCTGTGCGCCAGGGGGAGGCCAGTAACACCCCCAGGTCCCCGAGATGCTCAGGTACGGGGGGGTAGACACAGAGACAACTGTCAGTTCAGATCCCTTTTGATCAAAACTCTCCCATGTCATTGAAGTTAAATTCAAGGTCCTTTACCTTGAATTTCTATGGGACACTGGAGACATCGCTCTTTGTCATCTCTCTCCTTATCTCAATGTCTTTTAGCTCTATCCTCCATGGCCTCCTCACCCTTCCTTAAATATTCCAGCCATGGTCCACCTCAGGGCCTTTGCACCTGCTGTTTCTTCTGCCTGGAACAATCTTCTCACCTAATTTCTCATGGCCTCTTCTCTCACATGCTTCAGGTCTTTGCTCAAAAGTCACCTTGGTTAAGATTCCTCAAGGGAGGAACAACCTAAGACAGGCACAGTCACAGGGGGGCCATCAGGTAAGAAATTGGGGATCAACAGAGGTGAGGCTTAGAACCTCACCCCCCCATCTTGAGAGAAATCTTCTGCATCCATGGATGTTTTGTTGCCCTTGTCTAGCTTGGATTAACACATAGTCTACAGGCACACACCTGATCATCTACATTTGCCCTCTTACAGCACTAAACTATGTTTTCTATCTTTAACTTGCATCTACCTACCACTTCAGTATTTTATTAAAAAAAATAATAATAATAAGGGAGAAATGTGGGATTCACATATAAATCAAGTATAAAAATCAAACGAATAATCATAATTGACCTGATTGTTTATAGTTCATGATGCGTGATCAAAATTGAAAGTTTCTGTGATGACTGCCCTTGCACTGTTCACCATGTAAGAACTTAATTCACTATGTAAGAAATTGTTCACCATGTAAAAACTTGTTCAATATGCTTCAGAAGATTGGAGACTGTTGAGAATCAGGCTTGGGGTTGATTAATGATTGTGCATTGAGTCCCCTATATAGAATTTTATTGTTGTTAACAACCATATGATCAATAAATATGAGAGATGCCCTCTCAAAAAAAAAAAAGTCACCTTGGTGAAATCTTGCTCATCCCCTCCCCTATTTAAAATTGCACACCCAGCCTCAGCCCCCTTCTTCTTTTTGCTTTCCTTTTCCCTACAGCCTACATCACATTTTATTTTACTTATTTAATCAGCTTTTTGTCCCTCACCCTCCAGGATGCAAGCTCCATGAGGAAGGAGTTTTGCCCATTTTTGTTACTAGCTGTCCTCCAGTGCCTAGGGCAGTGTCCGGCACATAGTAGGCACTTAAGAAGTATGTGGTGAATGAGTGAATGAAATAGTCTCAGAAGGACTAAGTCAGGTGCCACTGAAGGCAGAGGAGCAAGTGA
Source organism: Manis javanica (assembly GCF_040802235.1). Classification (NCBI taxonomy): domain Eukaryota; kingdom Metazoa; phylum Chordata; class Mammalia; order Pholidota; family Manidae; genus Manis; species Manis javanica. The sequence continues at coordinate 130,740,325 of NC_133159.1, forward strand.
TTGATTCTGTTAAAGGAAGGAGGAAATGTCCAGGAGTGCCTTGGACGGTGAGTAGGAATCCATCAAGATGGGGGGTAGGGGGCACTTCTGGCTGGCAGAGTAGATGTGAAATTACAGCACATGTTCAGTTTAGTGAGGTTGGCATAAAGGCTACATGAGGGAAAAGTGATGTTTGAAGCTAAAGCTAGAAAATATCAAGGCCATGATAGGTCTTCAGTGTCATCATTAGATACCGGGACCTTGTTCAGGTGGCAGTGCTGAGCCAGTGAAAGATCTGGAGTTGGGCAACGATATGTCCTCTGCATCGCTTTGGAAGGATCCCCGATGGCAAGTGGGGCATGGCTGGACAGGGCAAGGCGAGAAGCAGGTGTTCCAGGTGGGAGATGAGTCCGTGGTCAGAGCAGGGCCACGGGAGATGTTTCATGTGGACCTGACAGCATTCAGGGCTTCTGTAGATGTGGGGCTGGGGAGGCTTCTAGAGTAGGTACAGAGTTGCTGCCACTGCCACTTACCGAGAGAGCAGATGTGAGGGGAGGCAGGCTCAGCTTCATGGACGTACAGCTGGGGCAGTTGTACATGGTCCCACATTTGGGGTTTAATGCTCTGTGGTTACCATCTGGAATTTCTTAATTTTATCTTTGAATTTGTGTTCATATGTGAAGTCTGATGGGACAATGGAGCCTCAGCTTGTGTGTGTCTCCATCTCCTACCACTTTTCTCCTTCTTTGGGAAGAGTTCTTGGCCACCCACTTCCCTGCCCCTTTTCCCATAGGGTCCCACCTAGCCTTCCCTTCTGCCCCTTGACCTTTGTCCCCATGGGGACCTGGATCAGGCACAGTGGGGATCTGGGTTAGGTATCTTGGACTAGGGCATGGCGGCAGCTGTCCCTGTCCTGGGCTGGCAGCACCATGACACACTTGGTGGTTTGGTGGGGCACATCTCTCAGCCACTGCTGGTTCAGGTACCTAGTGTGTCCTGGCAGTGCTCTGGTGGCATGTGCGTGTGTGTGTGTGTGTGTGTGTGTGTGTGTCTCCCATCCTCTTCATGTTGGGCTGGTGGGCCCAGGGAAAAGGGGAGCTGTCTGGCTTGACTTTACCACCACTCTAGAGCACGGGTCTGGTGGTTGGTGGGAGGAGAACCCTGGCATCTGGTGGGCTGTGTGGGAACGTTGACCTGAGGTAAGGGCCCCCAGGCCCCTGCAGGGGTCTGCACACACCTGTTGGTACCCCAGTGCCCAGGGAGTGCAACATTAAAGAGCAAATAAGAAACCCAAGGCAGGTTGAGAGAGACTGTGGAAGAGGGGAACAGAGCTTTATGTCTTAGTACCTTTCTCTGAACTTTTCCCCCAGTTTTTGAGCAAGAGCACTGCATTTTCATTTTGTATTGGGTTCTGAAAGTTATGTAGCTGGTCTTGATAGGAGGAGCAGGTTTTCTGAAGTCTGGCTTAGAACAGGCTGAGTTTGAGGAGTGTCTGGGACATCCCGGAGGAGAGTGTTGGGTTTGGGTCCATAGGCTAGAGAGGGATGCTTGGCAGGTGCATGAAGGGAGGAGGCATGGGTTTTGGGGGGGGTTTCTGCATAAGGAGGGAGGAGAGTGAAGCTGGATCTGGTTATGCTTCTCCTGGGTGGACGTCAAAGGCCCTCCCCTGCCCCACGGCTGCCACTCTAAAATCCCTGTCTCCTCGCTCTCACGGGACCTGCATTTCTCCTCCTTGTCTTTTTTTTTGGCTTCCTTCTGGACTTTTCTACCCAGCCTGGAAACCAAGGTCAGTGGTATCAGACATGTCCTAGCCCTCACATTTTAAAGTGTCCTTGGCTGTTGGTTCTGTTTCCCTGGACAATCTCTGCCTTTGTTGTCTGCTCTCAAACCTGAGCTGCAGAGTGTGGCCCAACTGCCAGGCATCCAGCTAGCTGATGTCCTTACAGATGTGGCTCTGTGCCTCGTCACCTGCTACTTCTTACTGCTGAGGGCCTTTCCCACATAGCCCCCTCCAGCCATACTCTCCCTGGCTGATGGGTCTCACACACCTGGCACATCTGGTTTCCAGCTGTTGATGTGCCTATTTCCACAGGGTATGTTTCTGCCCCCAGGACCTATCTCAGCATCAACAACCATGTCTCTCTTGTGTCTTGTGTCTTTGTTACAAATAACTCACCATTCAAGCTGTGCTGCATGGATTCTCCCTGTTCAAATCTCAACCTCCCCCAGGCCCACTGAGGACACTTGGCCTTGGGCTTCAGTATGGAGGCAGAGACCAACTGACCAGGGGTGGATGTGGGGGCTGGTGAAGGGCACAGGTTGCAGAGCCAGATAGACCTGGTTTTCAATCTTGCCTTTGCCAGTTACTAGTAGAAGATTCAGGGCAAATTTTCTTAACTTCAGGTTTACTTATCTGTAACAGGGATTTGTTGTGTCTATTGAGCAAGGTGGTTGCAAATGTCAAAGGAAATAGTATATGCCACGTCCTTAGAACAGTGCCTGGCATACAGTTTGTGCCTAAAGGACGCTGCCTGCTGTGAGACCCAAACCCCCTTGACATCCCTTCACCCTTGCATCCTTAGCGTCCACCAGCCCTTCTCTCTCCCTCCCGTCCCAGATGGGCCCCAGGCCCTTCCCTCCTGATCTCTGATTCCATGTCCTCCTGCTGCTCCCCAGACCTTGCTCTTTCTGGCAACCTCTCTTTCAGATATCCAATCTCTCCTCTACCAACCCCTCCTCCTTTGTGTATGGAATGTGCTCAGTTTTACATGCCCAGAAAAATCAAAATACTTGGCATCCTTGATTCTAGCCTACTCAACCTATTTCTAGAGGAACTCAGCTTCAGGAGAAACTCAACCATTAGGACTTGCCTGAGGGTCTTAGTCTTGCATTCAAAGGCAATGAAGCCCTGAGCTCATCCATGTAGAGCTGACCTCTCTAGTGAGGGAAATACTCATATCTGCCTTATCCAGGGTTGATAATCTCGGGAAAACCCCCTTCCTTCATGACCTTACCCCAGTGAGCCAGCAGGGACGGACCCTGGCTTCCCCAGGAGGGCGGTGGCGGTGGTGCAGGGCTGTGTGCTCACCGGGTTTGTGTACCAGCCCTCCCAGTTCTTGCTGTGTGTCTTTGGGCACATCAGTAAACCTCCTTGAGCCTTAATTCTTATCGTCTGGAAAATAGAAATGATTGCCCCTGCTCTGCCATTTTCACAGGTTCTTTTTGGATGGCCAAGCAAAATGGATATGGAGATTGTGAAGTTTTATACCAGTGAAAGGGGTGTATTGTAGGTTGGTGTCTTCCCACCGGGGTGTGAGTTTGAGGTGGAACCAGGATTTCTGAGTATCTTTGAAAAGCCTTTTCTGCTTGACACAGGTGGTTCTCATGGAATGGTTTCAGGAGGGGTGGAGCAGCCTCAGGTGGGCACCTTGATCCTCTCCTTTCTCTCAATTTCTCACCACTTTCTTCTCTTTACTTCTTTGGAATCTACCTCAGATTCCATGATCCATTATCACCAGGATCCTGAATGTCTTGCCTCTGACCTTCCATCACACCCCCCTGGCTAACCCCAAATTCTGCCATGCTCCCACTCCCACTTGTGCAACAGGGCAGGTGGCTGCCACTATGAAGCATGACCGCAGGCCTCCAGGAGGCCTGGCAGGCAGAAATGTCCCACTCTATGCTGGCCACCTAACATAATGCTTTTCCTAAACCTCCAACACACCAACCCTCACACCTTCAGCAGACAACTCAATTCTTAATTCACAGAAGAAAATGCAGCCATCAGATGGGAACCCATCAGCTTCCCATGGTCAAATCTACTTGCCTCTGTGCCTACGTCCCTGTGCCCTGTCCTCATCTACCCTCCTGTTACAGTAGATGAGGCATTTCCCTCTCCTCCTAGGCCAGTCTTTCTCCTATCTCCTCCCCCTGAGGAAGGGAAGACCATCAGTTAGTCCTTCTTCATCCCTTCTCCATCAATATTCAGACTCAGGATTTTTCCTTCTTAAGTCCAAATAGACACACACACACACACACACACACACACACACACACAAAATCTTTAATTGGTCCCACGTGTCCTGTTTTAGTTCTTTCCTCTTCTTCACTATGAAAGTCTGAAAAAAGTGTTTCTATTTGCGGTTTCATTTTTCACCTCTGTCTCTCTCTTCAGTCCATTTTATTCTGGATTCTGGCCTCCTCACATCACAAAAGCTGTTTCTGCTGAGGTCATCCACGACTTCCCTATCACTAATACAAAAGACAATTTTCAGTCTATTTTACTTGGCCTCTCAGCAGCAACAACTCCTGCTGACCATACCCTCCTGGAAACCCTCTCCTCGCTAGTTGCCATACACCGTACTCTCACGGTGCTCTTCCCGCCCCACTGGCTCCTTCTCAGGCTTCTCTGTCAACTTTTCTTGGTCATTAAACATTGGAGGGTGCCCTAAGACTTGACATGCAATCTTTTCTTTGCATATGGATTTGAGGATCAGCTTGATCATTTCTGCAAAAAGGCAGCTGTGATTTTGATAGGGATTGAATTGAATCTGTAGATCAGTTTGGGGAGCACTGCCATCTTAACTATTAATTATAATTTCCCTGGACAGAAATTACAATAAAATGTTGAATGGAAGTGACAAAAGTGGCCAACGTTGTCTTGTTTCTGATCTGAAGGGGAAAGCAGTCAGTCTTACCATCAAGTACAATGTTAGCTGTGGGTTTTTCATTAGCTGTCCTTTATCAGGCTGAGAAAGTTTCCTTCTATTCCTCTTTTGTTCAGTGTTTACAATGTGACAAGGTATTAGATTTTGTCAAATGTTCTATCTGGGGTTATTGAGATGATCCTGTGGTTTTGGTCCTTTACTCTAAGGACAAGATGTATTATGTTGATCAGTTTTCCTAGGCTAAACCAACTTTGCATTCCTGGGATATTTGCCACCTGATTATGGTGTACAATCCTTTTTATATGTTCTTAGTTTTTGAAGATTTTTGCATCTATAGTCACAGGGGATATTTGTCTGTATATTTTTTTCTCTTGTGATATCTTTGATTGTCGTCCTCTGATTTTGGTGTCAGGGTAATGCTGGCCTCATAGAATGAGTTGGCAAGTGTTCTTTCTTCTCCAATATTTTGGAAGAATTTGAGAATATTGGTGTTCTTTAAATGTTTGATAGAATTCACCAATGAAGCCATCTGTGCATGGAATTTTCCTTTGTAGGGAGTTTTTGTTAACTAATCCAATCTCTTTTCTTTGTTATAGTTCTATTCAGATTTTCTATTTCTTCTTGAGTCAGTTTTAGTGGTTTGTATTTTTTTAGAAAATACTCCATTTCACCTATGTTACCTGATTTGTTAGCTTATAATAGTTCATAATATTCCTTTATAACTCCCTTTTTATTTCTATGAGGTCAATTGTGATGTCCCTTCTTACATTCCTGATTTTAGTAATTTGAATTGTATCCCTTTAGTCAATCTAGCTAAAAGTTTGTCAATTTTTGAAAAAAATGCAACTTTTGGTTTAAATATTTTCTGTATTGTTTTTCTACTATTTTATTTATTTCCACTCTAGTATGTATTATTTCCTTCCTTCTTGCTTTTGGTTATGTTTGCCTTTCTTTTTAAGCTTCTTAAGGTGGAAGATTAAGTTATTGATTTGAAGTTGTCATTATTGTTTTGCTATATTCCTTCTTTTTCTCTCCTCCTCTTTCTCCTTCTTTCTTAAATAAATATTATTTTTTGGAATAATATTAGGTTCACAGAAAAAGTGGGCAGAAAGTATGGCAATTTCTTCCTATATATCCTTTGCTCCCACATGCAAGTTGGGCACCAGAGTGGCACATTTGCTGCAGTTGGTGGAGCTCACTACACATCAGCATCACTCAAAGCCCTTAGTTTACATTAGGGCTCACTTTTGGAGCTGTACATTCTATGGGTTTTGACAAATATATGACATGGATCCACCATTATAGTGTCATACAGAATAGTTTTACTGCCCTAAAAATCCTCTGTAATCCACCTAGTCATTCTGCGCTCCCCACTATTCCCTGGCAGCCAATAATCTTTTGACTGTTTCCATAGTTTTGCCTTCTCCAGAATGTCATGTAGCTGGAATCATATAGTATGTAGCTTTTTCAGATTGGCTTCTTTCACCCAGTGATATGCATTTAAGTTTCTTCTATGTCTTTTTATAGTTTGATAGGTCATTTCTTGCTATGAATAATATGCTATTGAATAATATGAATAATGTAGCACTGAATAGTATACCATTATCTGGATGCATCCAGTTTATTTATCATTCCCAGTTTATTTATCCAGTCACCTGTTGAAGGATATCTTGGTTACTTCCAAGTTTGGGCAATTATGAAGAAAGCCTCTATAAATATTCATGTGCAGTTTTTTGTGTGGACATAGGTTTTAAACTCATTTGGTTAAATACCAAGGAGTGTGATTGCTGGATCATACAGTAAGAGTATTTCAATTTTGTAAGAAACTCAGAAATTGTCTTCCAAAGTGGCTGCAACATTTTGCATTCTTACCAAATTGCTCCTACCAGAGTTGCTGTTGCTCCACATTCTCACCAGCCCTTGGTGTTGTAAAAATTCTGGATTTTGGTCATTCTAATAGGTATGTAGTAGTAGCCTTTATTCTTCTTTTAAAAAATATAGGTATTTATAGCTGTAAATTTCCTTATACTACTTCAGTTAAGTAGCTGAAGCACTACTTCAGCTACATTGAATAAGTTTTTGTGTGTTGTATTTTTGTTTCATTTACCCCAAAGTATTTTCTAATGTCCTTTGTGATTTCTTCTTTGACTGATGGTTGTTTAATTTCCATGTATTTGTGAATTGCCCAAATTTCTTTTTGTTATTGACTTCTAATTTCATTCCATCATGGTCAGATAATATAATTTGTATGGTTTCAATCCTTTTAAATTTGTTGAGATTTGAGATGGGGCAATCTTATTTTTGCATAGAGCTTTGTTTGAAACCTGCTTTACATTTCCACGTGAATACCTCAAAGGAACTTGAAAGCAACATACACAAAGTCACACTCATGACACCCATCCTCCAGTACTCCCTACCTCAGTGAAGGTGCCATTATCCTGTGAGTTCCTCTGACCAGAAACCCTTGATATCTCCCTCTCCTTTTCTCCATAAATGCAGTCCATTACTGAGTCTGGTTGTTTTACTTTCATGTATTTCTTGAATCTATCCACTTCCTCCCATCTCCACCGCCAACATTGTAGTCCAAGCTATCACCATCTTTACAGAAACTATTACTATTTCCCTACTAACTAGTTTCTCAACATCTACTTTTATTCTTCTCCAATCTATTTTTCACATTGTAGTCTGTTTCTACTTTGAAAATTTACCAATTTTGTCAGCCTTCTGCTTAAAGTCCCATTGAATTTTTAGGAAAAAAAATCTCCAAATTCCAACAGGACCGATGAGGCCTTGCATCTTCTGGCTCTCGTTGATTTTTGTAGGCTTATCTCACCCCTTTGCCCTCTATCCTCCAGCCACACTGGCCTGCTTTCAATTCCTTGACTTCCTATCCTTCTTCCTGCCACAGGGTATTTGCAAATGCTGTTCCCTCTTCCTGGAACTTTCTTCCCTCCTCCTCTAATTGGGTACATCTTCAATATTCTTCACTTCAAGCTTCACTTTCTCAGGAAGTTTTCCACTGGATCCCTCATCTGAGCCTTTTGTTAGTAGTCTTTTGTTATAATCACGCATTTGTTAGTAGTCTTTGATTACTGTTAGTCTCTTGCAAGCTTTGTGATGAAACAATTCTGTCTGTTTACCATAGTACCCCTGATACTTGGCATAGTGCATAGCCAAAGAGGGGATCAGTGAGTATTTGTTGAGTTCAGAGACCAGTCCCCCATCTTAGACTCACCTTCCATCTTGGGTCTCCTGCCCATCTCTGTTTCAGAGCAGACTCACCTCAGTGTCTCCAGGTGGCAGTGAGGGTATCTCAGGGCTTCACAAAGACTCTGTACTACACAGTAGTTCAGGAAATTTCCACTCAGGTCCAGCTCCTGAAGGTTCCCAGTGACCCGGAGAGTGGAGAAGAGAACCTTCCAGCAGGCATCTGTGATGGGGACCCAGCTGAACCTGAGGGAAGAAGAGAGGGACAGGAGAAATAAACATGACCTGTGTGTGGGGTCAGAGGTACACAGCCTCCCTCTGAGCATCGGGCTGCAACAGGCAGTGCCATTCCCACAACCGATCAGCCTCCCTGATGGCTGCACTGCTCCTGCCACCCTGGGCTAGTGTCCCTTCTCTGGGTGGCCCCTGCTCCTGTAGCCCTTGACATACTAAAGTGCTAATTTTGTGTGTCTGTTCCTCCCTCAGTCTGGGAGTTCTTTGAGGGCAGGTGCAGATATTTTTTTACCTTTTTAAAAAAATCTGCAGTGCTAGCATAAGGCACGGTACAGAGGAGGAGGCTGGGGATCTGGCAGCCTTCCTCTCTTCAGTGCAGACACACCTGTTGTCCTTTGGCACCACCTGGCCTTTCTCTGAGACCCTTTCCTTTTCTGGTCCACTCATGTGATCACTCCTTTCCTTGGGCCACCATTGCACCGTGTCCATGCCTCTGCTCCTACAGGTATGGCATTCTATCCTAATTATGGGATGGATGTCTGCCTTCTCTCCAGATTGTGAATTCCTTGAGGGCGGGGATTGTGCTTTATTAACCTGAGCCATAGGGCCTGGCATAAAATTGATGCTTAATAAATATTTATGGGTGAGTCATCTAATGTGGGAGATGGACACTCACAATTGCCTCAGTGACCAATATTGCAGTGGAGGTGGGGACACCTGGATGGGGAGGTTACCTGGAACTGCTGGGTTTGGAGGATGGTTAGAGAAAACACCCCGTCAACTCAGGTGCTGGTTTCAGGAGGAGTGCCCGAGGCAATAAGGCAGCATTGGCACAAACAAGGAAGTGAGTTTTGCTGGGAAAAATAGACTCTCAGAAACATGCATTGGGAGGTGATGGGGGAGATCTCAGGGCAGCTGTCAATGTCAACAGCCATCAAGGGGGTACCTGAAGCAGCTGAGTGAGAACCAGAGAGAGAAATGGAGGCGGGTGGGCTGCGTGGAGGGAGTCAGTGTGGAGGCGGAGGAGTGTCCAGGAGAGAAGGTGGCAGGCATACTGGGGGCAGGACCAGAAGCAGCTGTACAAGGCAAGGCCAGGGCTGGCTGCCGCCCAGAAGCAGGCAGGGCTGCCGCACAGTCGGCTGCTGCAGAGGGTCTTTGGTGGACAGGGGGTGGGGAGGCCCAATTTGGCAGTTAGAGGTCCTGGGGACCTTGATCCTTTAAGCCCCTGGGACCAGGCTTAGTGAGAGTACCTCCAGTGCCCAGGGGTTGGAACCGACCAAGGAGCTGGAGGCAGAGGGGTGTGGGGGTACTTACAGAACTACACTTGGGGGCCTCCACACTTGTGCATGCTGTCCACCCTCATTCAGTTGAAGCCTCTTCACACGGCAGCAAAATTTAATGCAGAAAGTGAACACCAGGAGCTCCATGCTGGTTTGGACATACATTTTTGCACCTTGGAAATGGGCCATTGTTCGTGTCAGAAACTCCTTGTCCTGAATCTCATATAAGCAACGGAGCAGCTGCGGATAGTAGGGCTGCCAGGAGGAGGGCTCGTGCTGGGCCTCTGCCTCTGCCCACCGCAGCAGCTCCCACTTCCTCTCCCGAGACAGCTGGCAGTTGAAGATGTTCTCCATCTCTTGTACCCCCTGCTCACTCAAAAGGCCGAACAGGAAACACATGGTTGGTGCCCCAAACAGGTCACGTCTCCCACATATTTCTAGCAACTTTTCCACACGTCTGATGCTGTTTGGATATTCACTCTCCTGTCCCTCCTCCCCCAACACACAGGACATTGCTGCAAAGAACTCCTGGAGACACAGGTGAATGAAGCTGTAGCTCAGAGAGTTGGGATACTTTTGAAGAATACCCGTCTCCAGGAGAGTGGAGCTGTTGGCCCCATGTAACCCGTGCTTCCTGAGGTCCTCCAGACTGAACAGGCTCTTCCCTTGCCAGATGCCCTCAGCAGCCAGAGAGCAGAAGCCCCTCAGCTGGGTTCTACGGGACTGAGCTGGGAGTGCCTGGGAGAGGTAGTGCAGACAGACGGCCGTGGTGGTCTGGGACGTCAGTGAGAGTTCTTCTCTCCTCTCCATCTGCCGCTTCAGGCAAGTGCAGACCAGCCAGCACACGAATGGCATGAGACACATGGTCAAGACGGCTGGGTTTGAGTCAACCAAGCTAAAGGCTCTGATTGCTTGACTTTCCTCCTTGAAATATTTGTAGAAATACTCCTTCCTGCCAGACTCAGAGAATCCTAGGACCTCCACCCAACGTGGCTGCTCCAAAGAAGGAATGAGCTTCCAGAGAGCCGTGGTCCGAGCTGTGATCAGCAAGGATGCCTCTGGAAGAATGGTTTTCTGCAACAAACTTCCCAGCAGTCTGTGTACTGGCTGTTGCTGGCTCCAGTGCAGACAGAGCTCGGACTTCTGCTCCTCCAAGACCCATTTTGGCTCATCCAAATCATCGAGGATGAAGAGCAGCTGCTCCGGCTGAGACAGGATCTGTCTAATGGGAGCCTCGGGGGCAGCACAGTCTTTTGTGATGAGCTCGGTGAGACTCATTGCCTTAGACTGGGCCAGCTCTCTGCAGCTGAAGTAGAAGACACACTGGAAGCGGTCCCTGTATAGCCGACCTTCTTCCCAGGCTCCTTTCACCTGTCTGGCCAGGGTTGACTTCCCAATTCCAGCAACCCCATGCAGTACGACTACGTGAGGCTCTTCCTGGTTACCCAGGGCTGGGCCAAATAAGTCTCCGATCTCAATCAAATGCCCTTGCTTCTCCATCATTCCATGGTGCCAGCTTCCTTTGACCAGGGACTTGTGATCTCTGGGGTGAGATCTGTGTAGAAGTAGCAGCTGTGTGAAGTTTTGGTGCAAATCATCATTTTTCCATGACTGTGTAGAGCAGGGCCTCTCTCTCCTCTGGTGCTGGTATCTATCTCTGATTTCTAAGTAAGGGAGGGAAAGATGGAACATAAAGGTATAGGATAGATTGGTTCATTCATTCATTCATTCAACAACTGTTTTAGTGCTTGCTGCCAGTGATGCTAAGTTCTTGTCAATGCAGTGGAAGAAGCATGGGCTTGGGGGAGATCTCAGCTCAAGTCTTGACTTGACCAAATCGTACTCCCCATGACTTTCCTTCATTCTGCAAATGTTAATCAAGGGCTTACTGCATGAGCCAGGGACTGCTGTGGAGGCTGGAGATAAAGAGCGAACAAAGCAGACAAAACTCTGCTCTCATAAAGCCCATGACTTGAGCCATTAGCCCCACAGAACCTGAGTTTTCTCATCAGTAAGTTGGGGACTGTGATATCTCCTTGTAGGCAGTCATGGAGGAGTGAAGGAGATAATGGATGGTGCAGCAGATGCTGTTAGTCCCTGACAGTATCCCCTCAGCACCCAACATTGAAGCACCTGCCAGGGATGTTCTTTTGCAAACACCTGTGGTTGTCTCTCTGAGGGCTCTCTCTCAGCCTGCTGGTTGGGGTGGGGGCAGAAATGCTGGGGATTTAATGCTCTAAGAGGAGCCCTCAAACAATGACAGATGGCAGTCCCTTGCCCCCCAGGAGAGACAACTCTGACGCATGTTCTATACTGTCTCCTAGAAATCTCTAGCAACATCGAGTGTCAGTTGCTCACAGGGGTAATGTATTCCATAATGCAAGTTACAATGGCTTCCTTCCTTCCCCGTCTCACTTGTGTCTCACCTACTAGTGCCTCCAGGGAATCACTCCCCCAGTAAACCACCTGCACTCAAATCCTGTCTTGCAGTCTGCTTCTGGGGGAACCCACCTGAGACAGACAGAAAAGTGATGTGTGAACTGTGAGGAGCTGAGCACATTTCAGAGACTGTCCTTCAGGGAGGGACCTCAAGCTCATATCTTAGATGTCAAATAGAATTCTTATAACCCCTTTCCTTCTTCTATTTAGAATATTCCAAGTGCCTCTCACTTCTCTTCTTAGGCAAATTTTAGAGATGGTACAAGTGACTCATCTGGGATCCTGAAGCCCAGTTCAACTTGGGAAACTTGCTGGGCTTCCACAGTTCAAGGTTACCTTTCCTACCTTTGTGGGTATATTTAGGGAAATCTGGGGGCATGTGAGGTGTGGGGGTCAATTGCATCTTTAACATTGGTGAGACTAAGGTGTCAGAGGGCCACCCCTTTCTCTGAAATAATGACCTATAGATCTGCTTTTACTGTCTTTTGTGAGAACATTTCTGGCCATCTGAAAATCTTCTAAGAACATCAGGATGGCCACCCTGGGTCATGGCTACAGGCCACTCCACTAAGGGCCCTGTGTCTTCCAAGGTGCCAAGAGAGGGCTTTGGTCTTTTTGTGCCATGTTCTCCAAAACATCATGGTTTTCATGGATTTGTTAGCATGTTAACATACCACAATCTAAATCCTCTGGATTTAGTTATACTTTAAAAATCTTTCCGCAATCTCCAATACCCACAAGCAAGTTTCATCTTAATATAATTTTAAACATGGTTTAGCAAACCCCAGCCAAATCCAGCTGGCCACTTGTACAATCTGTGAATGGTACATTTAAATCATTGAAAAAAAATTTTACATGTAAAAATCATATAAAATTCAAAATTTAGTGCCCATAAATACAGTTTCATTGTAATACAGCCAAGCCTATTTATTTTTGTATTGTCTATGGTTGCTTTCAGGCTATGATGGAGAGTTGAGTATTTTCAACAAAGACTGAATGACCTACAAAGCCTAAAATATTTACCATCTTGTCTTTTACACAAAAAATTTTGCCTACCTTTACTCTTCTTACGTCAAAGTGGAAACTAAGGGGTTTTTGCACTTGTTATGGAACTATTGTTGGGATATTATTTTGTTCAAGTTTCCCATTTGAAAAATTCCCTTAGAATTCAGAACTGGGGGAAAGAACAATAGCAAGATGGTTGAGTGGGCAGTACCAGTCTTTGTTCTCCCATAAAAAACAAATAGCTATCCATGAATGAAAATAGCCAGGCTCAAGAGTTCAGTTAAGAACTTACAGTAACACAATGGAGAAAAAAAATGAAGAATAACCACACAAAAAGAACTTCTGGGAAGATCAGCTTAGCATAAATACCTGGAGATGCCTAGGAACAATGAAGAAGGGAGAAAGCTACCAGTATCAGCCATGGTGCCATCATGGTCCCCAGTGGCCTGCTCTGGGGAGAAATCCAGCAGGCTTTGCTGTCGTGGACCTCAGTAGCTCCTACAACAGCTGTGGACTCCCTGCAGCTTTCAGAGAAGAGGACCCCATAGTGTTCTTTAGTGTGGACCCCAGTAGCTTGCTCTTCAATGGACACCAGAAGCTTTTGTCACTGAGGTAACCAACAGCCATAGCTACCATGGACTCTCCAGGGAGGGAGATGCTGCTATTGTACTGTCCTGGGACCAGCGCTGCCTGCCGCTACCACTTCTGTGCATGCCCTGGAGCCCAGGATCCTGGAGGTTGGTGTGTGCACCTGTGCTTTAGATGCTGGCTCTGCAGTTACTCTGTGTGCACCTATGCATCAGATACGAGTAACATCATCACCATGAGGGTGCCTGCAAGCTGGAACAAGTGCCAAAAGGGACCCCTTTGGCCATTATATCCCCAGTGGGAAAAAAAGAGATCAGGAAGTCCCCAACAGCCTTGACTTTTGAGGAACTGCAGTGCAATTTTCACTGACAATAACCTTGGATGACAGAGCTACTTACAGGGGACCACTGGAGACTTCCCTGGACCAGAAATGCCATCCTCATCCAACTAGTGTCCTCACACCCACCTGCACAGGATGGTCTTTTCCCACCAAAACCAGTCCATAAAGCCTGGAAGAGGTGAGTGTTCCATCAAATGCACTGACATCAATACAAGACTACCAGACATGAAAAGTCAATGAAACATGATATCACCAAAGGAAAACAACAATTTTCCAGTATCCAAACCTAAAATGAAGGGATGGAGAAAGATATTCCATGCAAATGGAAATGTTATTAAGTATTAGTAAAAACCTAATTAATAATATTTATTCATTAAGCAAATATTAATAGATTTGAAGGCAGAAATAGGCAGCAACATAGTAATAATGGGAGACTTCTAATATCCCACCTCAACAATGGATAGATCATCCAGTCAGAAAATCAACAAGGAAATATTGGACCTGAACTACACTGTTAATCCAAATGGACCTAACAGACATACACAGAACATTTCATCCAAAAGCAGCAGAGTACATATTCTCAAATGAACATAAAACATCCTCCAGGATAGATAATATATTGGGTCACAAAGCCGGTCTAAGAAATTTAAGAGGATTGAAATCATATCAAGAATCTTTTCCAGCCATACTGGTATGAAGTTAGGAATCAACAGAAGGAAAGCTGGAAAACTTGCCAATATGTGGAAGTTAAGCAGCTCATTTTTGAACAATTAATGGATTAAAGAAGGAATCAAAAGGGAAATCAATATGTGGAGATAAATGAAAATGGAAACACAACATAGTAAAATATATGGAATGCAACAAAAGCAGTTCTATGAGGGAATTTTACAGTGATACATGCCCATAGATATTTTAAGGAAAAAATATCTCAAATAAACAATCTAAAATTCCTTTACACTCAAGAAGTGAGAAAAAGAAGAACAAACTAAGTCCAAAGTTAGCAGAAGGGAAGAAATAAAAAAAAAAGATCAGGACAGAAATAATTGAAGCAGAGACTAGAAAAACAACAGGAAAGACCAATGAAAACAAGAGCTCTTTTTTTAAAAAAAAAGATAAACAAAATTGACAAATCTTTATCTAGACTAAGAAAAAAGAGAGGAAGCTTCAAATAATTAAAATAAAAAAGAGGAGACATAATAACTGAATCACAGAAATACAAAGGATCATAAGAGATTGCTATGAACAATTATATGTCAAGAAATGGATACATTCCTAGAAACACACAACCTATTATGACTGAATCATGAAGAAACAGAAAAACTGAACAGACCTGTACTTAGTAAGAAGATACTCAGTAATTAAAACTCTTTCAATGAGAAAAATACCTAGGAGTAGATGGCTTCATTGACTGGTTAATTCTATAAAATATTTAAAGAAGAATTGAAGTCAATCCTTCTCAAACTCTTCCAATGAATAAAAAAGGAGGCATCATTTCCAAAGTCATCTTATGAGGCAAGATCTACCCTGATACCAAAGCCAGACAAGGACACTATAAGAAAGGAAAAAATTACAGCCAATATCTCTGATGAACATAAATGCAAAAATCTTCAACAAAATACCAGCAAACCAAATTCAACACCACATTAAAAGGATTATATACCAGATAAAGTGGGATTTATGCCTGAGATGCAAGGATATATCAACATAGGCAAATCAAAAATTTGATACACCACATTAACAGAATGAAGGATAAAAATCATATAATCATCTCAAGAGGTGCAGAAAAAGCATTTGGCAAAATTCAACATCCTTGCAGGATAAAAACGCTCAACAAATTAGGTATAGAAGGAACATACTTCAGCATAATAAAGGCCATATATGACAAGCTCACAGCTAATATCATATTTAATGGTGAAAAGCTAAAATCTTTTCCTTTAAAATCAGAAACAAGACAAGGATGCCCATTCTTGCCACTTCTATTCAACATAGCACTGGAGGTCCTTGCTAGAGCAATTAGGCAAGAAATGAAGTGAAAGATATCTCTAAGGGAGAAGTAAAATAGTCTCTGCAGAGGACATGATCTTATATATAGAAAATCTTAAAGATGCCACCCCAAAATTTCTAGAATTAAGAAAAGAATTCAGTAAAACCACATGATACAAAATAAACATACAAAAATCAGTTGCATGTATATACTCTTACAACCAACTACATGAAATAGAACTAAGAAAGCAATACCATTTACAATAACATCAAAAACAATAAAATACTTAGGACTAAATTTAACCAAGTAGGTGAAAGACCTATACACAGGAAATTATGAGATACTGATTAAAGAAACTGAAGAAGACACCAATTAATGGAAAGATATCTGTGTTTTTGGGTCAGAAGAATTAGTACTGTCCATACTACCCAAAGTGATCTACAGATTCCATGCAATCACTATCAAAATTCCAATGGCATTTTTCACAGAAATATAAAAAAAAATTAAAATTCTTATGGACCCAGAAAACCCCCAAATAGCTAAAACAATCTTGAGAAAAAGGAGCAAAGTTGGAGGCAGATGATATGATCTTACATATAGAAATTTCAAACTTTTCTACAAAGCTGTAGTAATCAAAACAATATGCTACTGGAATACAAAATGGACACACAGACCAATGGTACATAATTAAAAGCTCAGACACCCCCCTCACATAATATTTGACAAGGGCATCAAGAATACTCAATAAAGAAAAACTAATCTCTTCAAAAAGTGGTGCTGGGAAAACTGGATATCTCCATGCAAAAGAATGAAACTAAACCTCTATCTTACACCACTCACAAAAAATTAACTTAAAATGGATTAAATGCTTAAATGTAAAATATGAAGCTATAAAATTCCTAGAAGAAAACATAGAGAAAACACCTTGATATTGGTCTTGATAATGCTTTTTTTTTTTTTTGGATATGACACCAAAAGTTAAAGCAACAAAAGCAGAAACAAAACAAAACAAAACCCCAAAACCCGCAAGTGGGACTACATGAAATAAAAAGCTTCGGCACAGCAGAGGAAACTATCAACAAAATGAAAAGGCAACCTACAGAATGGGATAAAATATTTGTAAATCATATATCAGATAAGAGGTTACTATCCAAAATATATAAAGAGCTCATACAACTCAATAGCATGAAAGAAACAAATGATCTGATTAAAAAATGGGCAAAGGACCTGAATAGACATTTTTTCCAAAGAGGATGTGCAATGACCAACAGGTTCTTGGAAAGGTGCTCCACATCACTAATCATCAGGGAAATGCAAATCAGAACCACAAGGAGATACCACCTCACACCTGTTTGGAAGGCTATGGTCAAAAACACAGGAGATAACACATTTTGTGAGGGTGTAGAGACAAGAGAATCCTTGTGCAATGTTGATGGGAATGTAAATTGATACAGCCACTACAGAAAACAGTATGGAGATGCCTCAAAAAATTAAAAATAGAACTTCTGTATAATCTAGAAATGCCACATCTGGGTATATATTCAAAGGAAGCAAAGTCAGATCTTGAAGAGATATCTGCACACCCATTTCACAGAAACAACCTAATTGTCATTTGGGTGATGAATGGATAAAGGAAATGTCATATATAGCTATAATGGAATACTATTCAGTCACGAAAAAGGAAATCCTGTCATTTGTGATAACATGGATGAAACTGGAGGGCATTTACTAAGTGAAATAAGCCAGACAGAGAAATCCAAATATTATATAGTATAACTTATATGTGAAATCTGAAAAAAGAAAAAACCATATACTCATGGAAGCAGAGAATGGAATGCTGACTGTCAGGGGCTAGGTGTATAGGATAAATGAGATGTGGGTCTAAGGGTACAAACTTTCAGTTATAAGGTGAGTAAGTTCTGAGAATCTAACATACAGCATTGTGACTCATGGAGTGGTTGTGGAATTTTAGTGGTTGTGCTGGTGAAGCACTGGGCACAGAGTCTGACTTAGAGAGTGTTCTGTAAATCCTTGCAGCCACATGAATTGTTCTAGGCCACTTGAGGTGTGAAGACCTCAGTGGAAATTGAATCTTTCTCTCCTGACCCCAGGCTGGTGCCCTGCCCACTGTATTGGATGATGTGTTTCCTGCAGTGAATAATGTACCGCATTTTAATTTCCAGGGGTTGCCTAGAAACAGTGCCTTATCCATATGGAGAGACTCTAGCAGTGGGATTTCTGCAGAAGGTTTGAGATGTTTGAGAGACCCTGTATGCTCATGCTGCCAACCTGTCCTCTACCAGCCTTTGCCCCACCCGCCCCCCTCCAGAAGCTCTGCAGTGCCTCACCTGTGCAGTGGTTTCCAGATGTTCCAGCCAGAGGCCACCTACTCTCAGGAGCCTCTTTTTTTCTGGGTTCTGGGCTGGGCTGAAGTGGGGACTCCCAGACCCCCTGAACCACTGTGGATATAGGGGATTGGGGTAACTCTTGGCTTGGCGATTCATGGTCTGGGGGTGTTGGACAAACTTGGCAGATGAATGAGAAAGGGTTTTCTGGGAGGGATGACAGAAAAGAGATTACCATTTACTAAGCATCCATTTTATTTCAGGCTCATACATTTTGAACTCTTACAGTAATTCTGTGATATCGGTGTTGGTAATCTAATATTTAAAATCATAAAGATAGAAGCACAATTTTATTTTCTTAGCTGGTCTGAAACTTCCTCTTGGTGAAAACTTCTATTAGGTAGAAGGATTTTGGTAAGCCACTTAACAGCAAATAGTTGCTAAGCAGCATTCTAAGGAGGTGGGCCCTCTATGTTGCCCTGCACTGAAACTCAGGGTATGCAAATTGGGGGCAGAGTGGAATTGCTCTGTGTCATTGTAAAGGAAGGAGCCAGAGAGACTGGTTATTGAATGGGGAGAGGGGAAGAGAGAAGAATGCTGGTGGGGGCATGAGAGGGCACCTTTGTAGGGGGAGAGATGTGAGTGGTGTACAATATCTTTGGTAGAATCTACATTATGCACTTGGACTTCTGTGCAAATGGATTTTTTTGTGTGTGTGGAGTTCAAAGACATGCACATTCTGTCCTGGGGGTTTGGAGGTGGTGTGCAGAGTAAAAACTGCATAGTGCGAAGGTTCAGATGAGGAAACTGAGGCACGGGGGATAAGGTGACCTGTTCCATGTCACACAGCAAGCAGGTAAAGTCAAGTTGAAAATTAAGGGCAATGGAGCTTGAGCTTGTGACGACCAAAGGGCCCAGGAGCAGAGCAGGGGCTGGGGTGGGCACAGAAGGAAGGGAAAGATGGAAGGAGGAGGGGGGGGTTAGGAATGACTTTCACACAACAAGGTAGGGGAGACATCACCACACCAGAAATGGGTAGTTCTAGTGGATCAAGTGCTGTGTGAGTGTGGACAAATGAGTTGCCGTTTCTAGCCCTTCACACTGGGAAGAGGTGGCTGTTTTAATGCTGTGATGGGAAGAGGAAGAAGCAAGGGTGTAGCTGAGGTCTGCAGCCTGGATGACTCAGGATGGCAGAGGCCCCAGTAGGCGAAGTCAGAAGAGGGAACTAGCTTGGGCTGGGGAATGAGCCTTCCCTCATCTTGGGTTCATCTGGAGAACAGAGTCCTCCTTAGAACTTTCTGGAGCACCCTGACCCCAAGGATCTTCGGAGTCCACCGAGATCATGAGCTGAGCAAGGAATGTGTCACACATGGGACCTGGTTTGGTAAGACTCACTGCCTGGCCTGCCTGGATCTCATTTCCCATTTCTGACATCAGAGGGAGTACAATTTCAACACTGGAGTGTTCCTGAAGGATCACTTGATCACTGATAGGCCTGCTGCTCCCACCACTCTATCTGGGCTGCCCCATCCTTCTTTGCTCAGGTCGATGCACCTGGGTAGAAACCCACAGCCTCACCTGGGTCCCTCAGCCTAACTTAGCAAGCCTTACCTTTCCAGCTGTGTGCAGATGTGTCACTCACGTATCCCAAATTCCTTATGTCTGAGTCCTGGATGAGCCCTGGGTGATCCAGGCCCTGGAACCTCTGCATCATGGCAGAGGTGGGCTGGCTGGGGCCTTCCAGGTTGGGTGTACTCGGGGAGTAGAGAAATGAAGGAGACTGGGCTGCTGGAAGCAGATAAAGAGGTGGAAGGCTCATCAGAGGGGAGGGGCAGGAGCCAGGGGCAGGGAGCTGAGGATGGGGTTCTGCATATTCAGCGGGTCTCCTGTCTCAACCAAGAGAGGTCAGGAGAAACCAGTGAGCCCAGGGCAGCCCATCCCGACCTTGCCAGAGGCTCTCTGGACAAGATGCCCTGGTAAGATGACAGACACCTCTGGGCAAAACATCCAGATCTGGGGGCCAGAAAACGTGCCTCTCTGCTGGTTCTGTCTCTGCCTCCCCTGAGAGTCACAGCACCTCTCTGGGCCTCAGCTCTCCCATTGGGGGCTGAGAGCCTCTGCTACCCAGGGCTGCTGACAGTAATAAAAGCAGCAGAGCTCCTGTTTATTCAGCACTTTCTAGGACTTAGACTGTGTTAAATGTTTAACACAGATTATCTCTTTAACCCCCCACACAAGCCAAGGAGGCAGGCACTTATGCTCCCATTTTACAGTTGGAGAAACAGGTAGAGAGCAGTGAAGCCACCTGCCCCATGTGGTAGCGCCAGGACTGGAATCTGCTTCTGCCCAGCTTCCAAGTCTGTGCTTATAACACAGGGTCAGGCAAGTGCCGCTTGGGAGCTGGGTGTGACACCAGTATCGCTCTCCCCCAGCGCCCTTCTGAATGTCATCTCCTCCCTCTCTGGCCTTCTGATCTTTCCCTCCTGGGCACTGTGAGGAGCATATGGGGTCCTGGGAATGCACTTGGCTAAAAGAAGGTCCAGCGAGCGTTGCCTAGTTTGGGCCTGGACCCCCTTGGGTAGGACAGTCCCAAGTCACTGCCTAAGGAAGGTCTAGTGGGAGGTTCATGGTGGGGTCCTAAGGGGGAAGGGATGGAGGCCAGGAGGTCCACAGTGGGCAGAGGGGGCTTGGTCTACTTACCTGGCATCAAGGCTGCCTCTGCCCAGGCCTTGGTGCAGAGCTCGCTCAGGCCCATCTGCTCCCAGGTGTGGAGGGCCAGGTCCCAGGCCTGCTGTTCCCCATACTGGGCCACCAGGCGTGAGGCCACCTCCATTCCTCTTGTCTCCTGGGGTTGAGCCAGGTTTGCACTGGGACAGGGCGTGTATGGTTCCTTATAAGACAGCCGAAGCTGAAACTCCTCCAGGTCTTTGTCCCTCATCACCTCCAGGTACCAGGCCAGCCGATACTGGGTTACCCCAGGCATCCTGCTTTGGCTGGGGGCCTTGGGGTTGACAGGGGAGGGGTGGGTGGTAGCTGGTGAGGGGCATCAGGCAGGCAGAGAACACCTCCTACTACGTCCCAGTGCAAGACTCCCCCGGGGAACACTCTTCTTCATCTGGCCAACTTTTCCCCATTCAGAACCCAGTTCTGTAAATCTCAGGACATCTGCCCATAGCTGGTGCTAGTGAAGGGTGTGAAGGGGGATGGCAGGAAAAGCCACGGGACAGAGGAGCCCGGAGGACCCAGGGAGACCCTGCAGAGGCCAGGCTCTGTAGAGGTACTGGGGCAGGGCCAGCAGGGTAATGATTGGTGGGGGGGAGGGGGGAAGTTGGGGTGGGAGGGCAAAGGACTGGGGTGTCCATGACACTCACTGTTCCGTGCCCCTGGGCGTCTTCCTCTCCTGGGACAAAGCCTGTAGGAGGTGACAGGAGGTGGGTGGCGTGGGGAAGTGGGGAGCAGAGGGTGGGCTCTCAGAGCCTAGGGTTGAGCTCAGAGCTGCCCACTCCCAGCAGACCTCTCTTGGCTCTGTGACACCAGCCAGGGAGCTCAGCCCTCACCCAGCCAGAGCGGAACAAAAGACACGCAGAGGAAACCTCATGGGGGTGTGGCCGGGGAAGGGGCGGGACCAGGACAGGCCCAGGCCAACTGAGGGCTCAGATCCCCTGGCTCAGGTAGGCCGCATCCACAGACAGGCTCAGACAGGCCCTGCGCTGGGCACAGACCAGGGCGACACACAGGCGTGCGTGTCTTCACGTGGGCCCCCAACAGCCCGTCACCCACAGCCCACCTGCAGCGCCGAATGTGACCTCTCCAGTTAGGTGGGTGTGGGGCCCCCAGGGGGCGCTCCGAGTCGGGGACCGAGTCTGTCTGGGCAGCTTCATATTGGCAAACACGGCAGCCTGGTCAGCGAGCACCTTTCCAGCCTCTCAGGGTTTTCTGGGTTTCCTGAGCCCCACTCCACATCCTGCCATGCTATGAGGGGCACCGAGGTGTGTGTTTCGGCCTAGGGGTGTCAGCTCTGTGGGCAGCTCAGCACTCAGCTAGTAAACATCCAGTAAACATTCCCCCACAGCAGAACAGCTCCAGCTCACTGCCACAAAGCCAGGCCTCTGGGGAGCGAGACCCGGGCTTGCTTTTGTTGTAGAATTGACAGAGGTTGGGGACTCTCGGTGGAGGAGTGACATTACTTAACCCATTTCCTGTTGTGTAGGAGTTTCTGGGGGTGCCTTGATTTGGGGCTGGAGGAACCCACCTGGGCTTTGGCTAACTGCTCACCTGGACACGGACCCTGTGTGGCTGATTCACTTCTCTGAGTCTGTTTGCTCATATATTGAACGGGATACCAGAGGTATGCTGAGGCTCGAATAAAATAAGAGCTCTTAGTAACCTTTAAAAATGTTATATAAATATTAGGTTTTTAAAAAAATGGCCAATGAGCACATTGGAGAGCATTCTATAGCCAGACTTACCAGGAGTGGGAAGTGTTGCCCCAAGATTGATTTGTGCCCTCCATAAGGGATCTGAGACCCCATCTAATAGGAGGTGTGGCCTGGAAGAGGGGTGCGATTTTTTTCTTTTCTTGATGTCTAATTCTGACACCAACTCTCTGGATACCAGCTGGGTGTCCTATAACCCAATTCTGACACTACCTGGAGTTAGTGCAGGCCCCGTGGGTTAGGGGCTCAGTCCCACAAGACTGCTCCCCACTTCAGATGCCAGTTGCAAATGGGGTGCTGAGGTTATCCACCCCTCTGTCCCATTTGGTGACAAATTCAGAGGTCTCCAGGACCCCCACTCAGATTCAGGAACTTGTTAGAATGTCTCATAGGGTTCAGGAAAACTTGACCTCCCAGTTTATTATAAAGGATACAACTCAGGAACAGCCAAATGGAGGTGATGCATTGGGCCCGGCACGGGGAGGGTGAACACAAGCTGCCACGCCCTCTCCAGGTGCGTTTCCCTCCCAGCACCTCCACTTCGGAACCCTGTTGTTTAGGGTTCGAAGGAGGTTTCAATAGTGGGTATGACCTATTAAATCACTGGCCTTCGTGACTGACTTAACCTCCAGCGCCTCTGCCTGGAGGTGGTGCCTTGGTCTTTCTGGCGACCAGCTCCCATTCTGAAGCTCTCTAATGGTTCCTAGCCACCAGTCATCCATTCACATACAGAACACACTCTTACCAATCCAGAGCACATAGAGCGCATACATTAAGTACCTTTGAACTATGATTTCCTCTTTATCCTTCTAAACAGATACGATATTCCCGCTGGCCACTAGATGGCACCCAGGCACCTTGTGTTCATTGACGAGCGCCAGCTTTGGTCACGAAGACACGCAGTGCCCTACCTCTGCGGCCTGAATTTTTAAAGTGATCTCTTTCTGGTGCTTCGGGTGTCTGCTCTCTTCCTGATGATTCAGGGCCTTTTAGGTGCACTTAAAAAAAAACTCCACTTTTATACAAATAATGCTAGTTTTATTAAAAATTAATAGATGAAGGCAATCCATATGTCCTACACCCCAGCAGAGGAAAGAGACACTTTTTTATATTCAAATGGTTATCACTTAAATCCAAACCTGGTAAGGGGGTACATGGTGGGGACTTGATAATGGGGGGAATCTAGTAACCACTGTGTTGCTCATGTGACTGTATACTAATGATGCCAAAAAAAAAAAAAATCCAAACCTGGATAAACTTGTGGAAAGTGGCCTCCTTAGTATCTCCCTCCTCCCAGCTGCGTTGGAGTGTTCCAGGTGTGGCCTCATGGGGGTTGTGAAGCCAGTCCTGTTTCCTCCCTGGCCCCCTCGCTGTGGCCAACACGGGCTCAGACACTGTGTCCGTCCTTCTGAGATGCTGGGCCCACGGGTCTTCTCTGGTCCTCCAATTCTGCAGGCACTGCTCTTTCCCTGTCTACTCCTAAGATGTGGGATAGGCCTCTCCCGATGCTCCACGGCACAGCCTAGACTGTGATAGGAAGGCAGTCCCCAAGGACGAGGGATAAAGGAGAGCGAGAACAGCAGGGGGCTGCTTCCAGTGACTGCCGCCACCACTGGTCTTAGAGCCGGCAGGCCGGGCCATCCTCGCCGCTCCTTGCCCAGCTCTGGCTGGGTTCCGTCTGACACGGGCAGATTATTCCCCACCCCTCAGATTCTCCAGCCACCTCCACCCCTTGGAGGCCCATCAGTCTGGCTTCAGACCCCCAGAAAGAGAACAGGTTTCCCTCACATCCACCTCACTCCCAACTCAGGGCCCCGATTTAGCCTCCCTCCAGGATGATTCACACCCGGAGGTCGGGCGTGTGGTCAGTCCTGCAGCCCAACAAGGCGACCCCAGCAGTTCGATAATTCACTTTTCCAATGTCTGGGTGTTTCAGGCTTAGGCAAAACTGTGCTGAACACCAAGAGTTGAAATCTTTAGTTAAAAAATATAACTAAATACTAGTTCAGCTGGTGCCCTTCCTCTCCCTCTTTCTAATCTTTTCCCCTGTGTGAAGGGCAGAAACCATGAGGACACTTGGTGTCCACCTAACCATGGTCTGCTTTCACTCCCCTGCGAACTTTGATGCGCATACACCCACCTGTATCACCATCTGCTGGAACTAAGAATGCGCTGTAGGAGCAAAGTTGTCTCATTACAGATTTAGGAAAAAGCCCAACCCACTTCCCTCCAGTACCGCAGGAGTAGTTTCAAAGGATTATTCACAGTAGAATACGCCTGCTTGCTCTGGTGTTCTCATTGGATTTTCGTAACTGCATTTCCATCTCAGCCAAGAGCAATGACCTGGGCTTTTGTTATATCAGTGAAAGAACCCAAAACAGGGTCCTCCTAGAACCCAGGTGAGGCACACCGAAGCCTGCAGCCTAGGAGGAAGAAATCATGCATGACGTTTTAGAAACCCCTTTCACTTTGAGAGCATTTCAGCCTTACAGAAAAACTGCGAGAATAGTACAGGGAACTCCCACAGAACCTTTACCTAGGTCCCCCAGTTATTAACATGATGATGCATGGGCTTTCTAACTCTGTACAGTTACTCCTATTTAATTTTATGCTTTAATTTATTTTTGCTGATTATTTGAGATGTCATGACCTTTTATCTCTAAAGACATTGGCAAGTATCTACAAGAATAAAGACATTTTCTTATATAACCTTAGTACAAAGAGTAAATCCAGCAGATTTAGCACTGATACAATACTACTATCCAATTACAGGTAACTTTTAAAATGACATTTCCCTCTTTTTCTCTAAACTACATTATTAGGATTACAAAAATGGAATGTAGAAATGTGTAGATAATAGGTAAAAATGTCCCTTTCACTTCCCCCATCCTCCCATCCACTTCATGGGGTAACTCGTGTTAGCATATTTTTTATTACAATTTTTTTATTAAGGTATTATTAATATACACTTTTATGAAGGTTTCACATGAAAAACAATGTGGTTACTACATTCACCCATATCCTAGAGTCCCCCCCATACCCCACTGCAGTCACTGTCCATCAGTGTAGTAAGATGCTACAGAGTCATTACCTGTCTTCTCTGTGCTACACTGTCTTCCCCATGATCCCCCACACCATGTGTACTAAACATAATACCCTTCAATCCCCTTCTCCCTCCCTCCCTATGGGCCCTCCCCTTTGGTAACCACTAGTTCCTTCTTGGAGTCTCTGAGTCTGCTGCTTTTTTTGTTCCTTCAGTTTTGCTTCATTGTTATACTCCACAAATGAGGGAAATCATTTGGTACTTGTCTTTCTAGGCCTGGCTTATTTCACTTGTGTTAGCATTTTTACATGAATGAAAATATGCTTTCTACCAAATACATATATAGGATATAATTTTGGGGGGAATTGATCCTTCTTCTCTTCGAGCATTTTGAAGAACTTCTATGTTAGTACATATGAATATGTTGTTCATGGCCCTTTCAGTAGTTGTATTTCATAGTTTGCAGGCACTATAATTTATTCAATCTGTCCAGTTAGCTTGTTTTCATATGCATTTTGCCATTACCAACCATGCTGTAATGAACAACTTGGTACACATGAATGTCTTTGCACACGCACATGAGTACCTCTCAGAGAGGTTCTGCTATATTCCTAGAAAAGAAATTTCTGGATTGAAGGGAACACACGTTAAATTTTTTTTTCGCTCTTCTTGGGAACTCACTTACATCAAGCAACTGCCCATTGCACCTCTCTGGTTTGTCCTCTGGGAAGTTTTTAAGTCAAGCATTTGGCCCATCTCTTAAACACATATATGAAATATAATCTTAAAGCACATGCTTCATGTACCACCTTTTAACTGTTAAATAGAGCAACCTAATACATATTTTATTGTACTTTATATCCTATATACATGTAAATTTGTACACTGACCCTTTCCAGAACAAGATGGGCTGTGAGTCCATAAAATGACTGAATCATGGTTTTGAGCCTCAGTCCTGGGAGTGGGGGAGGGTCGGTGGCAGTGTCCATTGAATGGGATGTGCTGCATCCGGGCACTCTGCAGAGCTGGCTCATGTTATCTTCCCAGCGATTTTCTAAGATGGGGTCATCATCCTCATTTGGCAGATGAGAGTTGACCGGAGAGACTCCAAAGCCCACATCCTCATCCCTGTGTCTCCTGCTACCTCCAGGGTCCTGAAAGGTGTGCTCCCAGGGTGGCCAGTGGGTGGGTCCACCTCCAATAAACTCATCCTCTCATCACTCTCAAGGCTGCTCCTGAAAGGCAGTTGGGGTGCAGGCCGGCTGTGCCCTTTGAGCCTCTCTGGCCCTCACCACTGGGGGGAAGCTTCTCAGAACACACCTGTGTCCACATCATTCCGTGGAGTGTCCCCCATGCCTCCCCGTGGAGCTTTGAGCCAGAAAACACAGGACAGACGACGGCTCTGAGCAAAGTATGCAGTCCATTGATGTCGGTTGGAGCGAAGGGGCTTTAGCTGCAGCAGGCAGACCTGGGATTAGCTGTGGGGCAGGACTTCTGCCCAGTGAGAGGTGCCAAGTCCAGGGACAAGCTATGGGAGGTAAGTGTGGAATTCTCTTCCAGGAACCTTTAGGAACAGGCCAAGTCTTCAGCCATCTGGGGCTCAGCATGGGGAAATAATGAGGCCCCTCGTGACAGCCCTGCTCATCCTCTTTAGAAAACTACAAATCCGAAATGTCACCTGGTCATTAAGCTTCATTACCCAAGCCTCTCTTCTGCTGACAAAAATCTTCTTCAGCCACCAGGTGGTGATAGTTGAACAGAAATAAGACCTCTCGGATTTGAATCGACAGAGAGCTGCTTGAAAAGCCTTCTGGAAGGCTCTGGGGCCAAGATGGGAGGTGGGGGGGGCCCTTTCCGCGGACCCAGAGCAGGGTCCTGCAGTGAGCTCACTGAGGTGCAGTTTGGAAGCTGAGGTCTCTAGTTAATCCTGTTAAGGCCCTAGAGAGAGACTTGGATGGATACAAACTAAGGAGGAGGCAGATGCCGCTCATGGGACGTCCCTCCTGCCTCTAGAATCTCCTGGGGTCCCACTCTGAGTGCTGTGGTCAGGGCATAAGACAGGGCCCTACTGCCCAGATGAGTGGGTCTGTCTTCTCAAGGAGGCTTGGCCCATAACAATGACACCCAGTTGACCTTTCGACCTGCAGCTTCTCCCAGACCAGTGAGGACTATTGCTACAGGGA
Organism: Manis javanica; assembly: GCF_040802235.1. Taxonomy (NCBI): domain Eukaryota; kingdom Metazoa; phylum Chordata; class Mammalia; order Pholidota; family Manidae; genus Manis; species Manis javanica. Next base: position 130,768,055 of record NC_133159.1, read on the forward strand.
AAAAGCCTACAGGGAGATGCCCATGATCTCTTACTTTTGCCTGTCCACTTCCTGGACTGTAACTTCTCTGAGGGCTGAGATTACATCTGTCTTGTACACAGTCACACCCCAGTGCCTAGGGTGGTGCATTAAGTACAGGTAGTGGAAGTTCAATGTGTATTCGTTGAGTGAAGGGATGAATGCATAGGAAGGTAAGAGCCCTGGTCCATGGAGCTGTTCAGGGTCCTGACCAGCACCTGGCTTTTTTTGGCAAACTGGTCCTTTGCCTGCCTGCCTTCTTCCCAGGGTTTTGCACAAACCTGTACGAACCTGTCCCTAACACATACTTGCTGAATTACATACTCTCTTGGCAGTATTACTGGGCTCCTGGTGGCCACCAGTGATCCTGCTGAGCTAGAAGGTCCAAAAGAGTAGTTCTCTCTGCATAAAGCCAAATGGGTTAAATGCCTCTGTCCTCATCTGCATCCATGAAGTCTTAAGTTTTCAATTTCCCAGTGACATTGAAATGTCACTACAGTGAAGGGTGTGTGGTGGGAAAGTGGCAAGAGATGGTGCTGGAGATGTGAGCTGAGACCAGATTGGGGCAGGCTGAAGGTATGAATTTGTGGGGCAGGGAGGGTTTTTATCCATCTCTGAGTGTGTCCTGCACAATTCCAGGCACAGAGCAAGCACTCAGTAGAAACCCCGCGTGATTTCTGATTGTACAGGACTATACCAAGGGTATGGACAGTGGGGATCTGGCTCTCAGCTCAGCCCCCTGGAATAGCTCAGTTAATACTCTCTGACGAGTAGGAGAGGAAGGATCCTCTTCCTACAAAAAGATTGATTTTGTACTTGTATTTGTTTACTCATGTCTGAATTGACTAAAGAAGCCAGTTCTTTGCCCTTCTGGATTGCTTAACACTATTTCAGATCTTTGTATGCCACAAGGGTAAGCTAGGGAAGGAAAAGGTCAGAATCAGGAACAAAAGGTGGAGCTCGGGACGTGACGCTAAGACCAGAGACTGTGGTTTGGTAAACAGGTTCTGTAGGAAGGTTCTTCTCAGAAGCCAGTGTGTGAAGAGGTCACATTTTAGAGCTACCAATATAAAGGAATCAGGAGGTGGATATGGGGAGTGATTTGGGGGAAAGAATTCAAACCTTGCAAGCTCTAGTAGGATGCAGCGAGCCCTGAAGTCAGTGCCCAACATGCATCAGCCACAGAAAGGGTCCCCAAGGCCAGGCACCCTGAGGCCTTGGTGTCAAAGGCAAGATTCCCTTTCTTTGTATGCACCCTGGGGTGCCACTCTTTGGACTCCGTCCTCTGCACCACCTTGGAAATACATTGAGACTGCAGAAGCCCAGTGAAAGGCCCTGTGTCGGGCGACTGCATATCTCCATCATTCTTCACATTAAGCTGCTGTTAAGCCACCTCCATTTCTGCATCGGCCTCTTCTCTTCATCCCCTCCACTCACCATCATTTCTTGTCTGGATTCCTGTGATAATCACCTCTCAAACCTTCCTGCCTCTGATTTCACGCTTCTAATCCATCCTCCAAAGAGATCTCTCTAGAACACAAAGCTTACCATGCTCCATCCCTGGATAAACCCCTTTGGTCACTTCTCATTGCTGTGTGGCACTCGAGGTCCTCTGATCTTGGTCCACACTTCAGGGCTTACTGTATCCCTCTCCCATGTGCGCTCACTCCAGCCTTGTCCTCTCAGGGTCCCCTGAGCCACCACGTTCTGTCACCCACTTGGTGCCTTTGGCCAGACTGGGCCCTCTATGGGGATGCCTTTCTTCTACTTCTCATCTAAGGTCCAGCTCGGGTGTCACCTCTTTCAGGAAGCCTTCTCTTCTTCCCCCAAGCACAGTCTTATCTTTGGCCTAACATAAATTATTTCTTTCTTGTTCCAGGGAGCTGTGGGCCTACCTGCCTCCCCTGTCCCTAAGGCCATGAGCTCCTGGAGAATGAGAATTGCATCTTATTTCTTTTCATATTCCCTTCCTTCCCCTGTCTTGCAGAGTGCCTGGCTTGTTGCATTTGGTGTGCAATAAATATCCGGAGAATTGTAAGGTGAATAGAGCCCATAGGATGATCACAGAGATTGTCCTGTGGGGACACACTTTTCAGTACAGAGGGATGGAAGCTAGGCAAGGACACACTGCAAACTCCAAAACTCCAAGGGGGACAGAGTGGGGTTCAAAACTACTGGGGTTTCTCCATCCCTTGGTCCCTGGACTGGCCATTGCCTCTTGCTTTTAGATGTATCCTTGTCTTTTTCTGCAAGCTGCATTTCCTAGGCTCCTTGTCACTGATTGCTCTCTAGGTTTGGCAGGAGATTGGAGCACGAACAGATGGGAGAAGTCAGGGCCTTTCCCCCTTTCTCTCTGCCCTGGGAGGAGGAGGGCACTTTCTGAACATGGTGCATCTTCATGGCTGTGCCTCAGCCTGTGGCCATCCCTCCCTCCAGGGCCTCACTGCCTGCTGGGCAGCCTCTGCTCTGGTTCTGGCTCGGGCTGGATGGCCCTGGCTTCTGGGTTTTGGTAACATTATCACCCCTCTATGTCCTGCAGCCCTGGAGGGACACTGGCTTCCTGCTCTTGCTGATTTTTGGGTTGCTGTTGTGTCCCTGTTTGACATCTTACCCTTCTCATCACCGCTGCGGCCCATGCTCTGTGTTAAATTCCCCGTGATTGGAATACTAGTGTGGTTTCATTTTTCCCACTGGATCCTGACTATTACGGTCTTCTTGCTGAGAGCAGCTGAAGGTTCAGTCTTGGAGTCCCTGGGCCAACCTGTGTCCTTACTTATACTCACAGGAATCCTTTGCCTTGACCACAGTGTTTCTGCAAGCCAGCCATTAGTAGCCCATATAAAAGCCAGAGAAGCCCCCTGACGTCATATGCCTTAGGATTCCCTTTGGGCGATTTTGGAGACCTGGATCACTGGCTGAAGCAAGCCTCCTGTGTCCTTTGGTGTGTCTGAGGGTCAGGGAGGGTTGGTGGTGCAAGACTACAACCCACACGAGCCACTACTTCCAGGGTGTTAATTCCCTTCTGTGCCGTGACACTTGGAAGAAGTATGTTTGAGACACTCAGAGGGTACAAACTTTAGGAATTCACTGTGCCAAGACCTGGTGCCAACAGGAAATATAAAACCATTGCTGAGAGGCCTGGCTGAACTCAACAATTGATCTGTGTAGGATTATTAACGGGAATGAGTCCATCATGTGGTCATCTCTGCTGTGGAGCAGTGATATCGTACTTTCGGGGACCCGACTGAAGCCAGGACCTGGGCTGGGTGGACCTGAAGCTGACCCCACAGGTGGTTCCCATGCTCCTTTGCAGGATGGCAGGAGGTGACGAGGCTCTTCCCAGCTTCCGTTGAAGTCAATATAGGGTTTGAGAAAAGGAGGGTGTGGCTGGAGAGGTGCATTGGCTGCTAGAAGAAAGTGGATGGGACCAGATGCAAGCTTCCTCTGGAGTACAGAAATGAAAATATTTCCTGACAAGTTTGACAAGTCAGTATGACTCCCATTGAGCAAGGAGATTGGAGGAGGGAAAAGACGAGGTGAGAGAGGGAGAAGAAAAGAGATCTGGGGGACAGAAAAGAAAAGGACATTTCTACAAAGGTCATTGAGGAGGGATGATACAATTCCATTTAGGGTTTAGAAAGATTACCCTGGCTGCCAAGGGGATGCATGGTTGGAGAGGGGTCAGAGTTCCATGATGGTTCATCTTAGAATCCAAGCAGTCCAGCTGTGACAGCTGGTGGATAGATGGGCCCGTCCATCCCTGGCCGGGGTCTGTGGGGTTCCAGTGGGGCTCACTTTGGCTTGGAGAAACTGGGGCCTTGGGGGCAGTAGTGGGTGAGAAGTCAGGGCTGGCCGGGCTCTGGGATGGGCATCCGAGCTCAAGGAAGGCTGGAGGATGGACTGCTCTGTCCTCCACAGCCTCCGTGGGCTGCTGCCTGGTGACTCAGCATGATGAGCGCCTTGCAGGTGGAGACAGAGGCTTAATGGCTGCTGACGAGTTGTGACAGTGTGGGTTTTTTGAGAACGCATGTGAAGGAGGCATCTCTATACAGCTACATTCCTTTATTAACTTAATGAGTTTGGCTGCTTTCCTGGAAATGCAAGTGCCATTTGGTACCATCGCTGCTGCTTCAGAAAGGGTGTCATTAAACTAAGAATCTGTAAGAATGCACAATGGCGATAAACGAGGCTGCCTGGGAGATTACCGAGTGTCACGCTGGCTCCTCGAGGACCTCCGGGATGGAGAGTGCTAGCGCCCTGAGGCGGGTATGCGGGTGTGGATGGGTGTGCTGGACATGCGAGCAGTTATCTGGATCATCCAGTCCATGCAGGTAATAATGAGTAGTAGTTGGAGGACTAATATTAAAGTCATATTAAAGTGAAGTTGAAGCAAAGACTTCAAAGGGGCTAAAACACCTCCCAGCACTTCTGTCCCCCAGTTGCTGATGCAGCACCTGGTCGGTTTCTAAAGGTGAGACCCAAGTGTGTGGCTTTGTTCTTTCCATGCCCGGCTTGGCATCAGACTGTGGTGGTGCCCAGCCCCACTGAGAGGGAACTCTGAAGCAAACTACTTCTTCCAAACACTGCATCAGACTTGGAACACCAAGGGCTGTGACTAGGTTACTCGGCAAGATAAGAAGAGAAACCTCTCTTCTTGTCCCTTTTGCTCTTTGGAAAGGGAGGGGGCTTGACACTGGGGAGACTTGGGAGGTCATCTGGATTTTGGATTCATAATATCATTGTGAAACCCTCTGTGTCTGAATTGGGCTTGGACCTGAGAGTTGGATGTGGACGCTGTGGGACAAAAGAACTTCCCAGCCCAAGACTTCATCATAACTCTGGTGATGCCAGACCCCCAGGAGCCATAGCGGCAGGGAGCATAGGACAGAGCAGCCACTGAGACCACCTCTCCCTCACTTTCTGATCCTTGCTGCAAACCCATCACGTGGCAGCAACACTTCGCAGGTGAGAAGCAGAGAATTCAGAGAGGTTAAGATTCTTGGCACAGCCCATCTAGCTGGCTTGAACTCAGAGTGTCTCGTGCTGAAGCTGGTCCCTCCTTGGTGCCTCTCCTTACCGATGGGGAAGGTGTATATTGGGGCATCCGTGTAAAGTCAGGTTTGAGCTCAGCCCAGCCTAAAGAAAAGTGTCTATGGTTCCCTCCACCTACTCTTGGCTTCCGTCCCAGGCAAGGATTCCACATGGTTGAGTGCTTTTATAAAATTTTTATTTTTCAATTACATGCTCATTGTAACAAATCCAAACAACACAAAAATGGATGAAGCGGGTGGAGAAAGGCCCCACCTTCACCTTCCAGGTCAAAACCTCTCCTTCTGCTCATGACACGTGGATGGTGGCTGAAGGTGCTGCTGGCTCAGGGGCCAGACCGCCAGGCTCTGTCTGGGCCCAGCCACTTACTGACTTGAAAGCCCTGGGAAAACGACTTCTCTGTGCCTCCGTTTCTCCTTCTGAAAAATGGGATCATAGCACTCATCTCATGAGGCTGTTGTGGGATTAAATATTTAGACAAGTGCCTGGCAAAGAATAAGCCCTCCACAGATCATTAGCTATTTTTATTGTATGTGGCTTTCAAAATCCAAAATGAGTATTAGCACGATCCATACTATGTGGCAACTTTCTTTTTCACTTTACACGATGTTGTCGACTTCTTTCCGAGTCTGTACATACAGCACTTTTCAAATGGCTGTGTAGAACTTTATTTGCATGGAGGTACTATAATGTATTTATTCAGATATGGGCAGACATTTAAATTATTTCCACTTTTTCTTTTTTTTTGCAATGTTACACCATTGTGCTTTTGTAAGATGCAAGTTGCAAAGGTGGGATCAGAGCATTCTAAGGTATATATTTTTTAAATTCGGTTACTTATTTGCAGATTTTTGGCAAATTACGGTGCCAATGATATTCTCACTGACAATGTAATAACGGTAAGCCTGCGTACCCAGTCTTACCCAGCACACTAAATTTACTCATTTTGTAATTGCTGGATTAAAGACATATCCAACTAGCTTTGTACATGATGAGGATATTTGATCAGAAGTACATGAGGTCCCTACTTTACACCATCAATACGTGCAAATAATATGAAAGAAACCAACAGCCCACAGAGAAGACAGAAAGCTCCTTCAGCACAATTTTGGACTAAAGATGAATGTGTGGAGGGAGCACCATTCAAGCTTTCTCTAATCCTTATGACACCTACTCATTATTACCCCCCATTTTAGAGATGAGAGAACGGAGGCATTGAGAGGTTAAGTAAGATGCCTAAGATCAGGCGGGTGGTGAGTGGCAGAACTTGCGGCTGAGTTCACACCTCCCTGACTGTCAGGATCTGCGCTGCTTGTTCAACCATGTAGAGGGCCATAGAAGCAAATACATTGGATTTGAAGGGCTTGGCGAGGCTTTCAAGAAGTGGAAACGGCACTAGCCCAGGACGCAGAGCTCTTATGGTTTGATTCCTGTGTGGTTTTCAACAATTTTCCCGTCTGTGAAGTAGAGGGGCAGAGTTTTAATAGGAAAGCCCTGGGGCTGACAGAATGTGCTTGTGTTCCTCTCCGTCCCCTGGGGATGGAGGGACGGGGAGGCAGGCGGTAAGACAGTTCCTCTGTGGTTAGACTGCGTTAGTGTCCCTGTATATTTCTACCAAACAGCCTGTGGTGCCTCTTGTGTGCCTATCGCTGCAGTAAATCCTCAGTGCTTCTGCTTTAAAAAAAAAAAAAAAAAAGAATCAGAGCCTTTTGTGTTCAAAAGCTGTGTCCATAAATCCGTGCTCCTTAAATGAGAAGGTGTGCATGGATCCATGAAGACAGGCTTTGAAATACTGATCAAGAAGTGATGCTATTTGGAGCACCAGGCACACTTTGTCCTACAACAAAACCAGTTGGCTTCTCAAGATGTTTTTGTGGCCCTGATGAATGATGACAGGGGTTAAAGAACCATGCATGGGGCCCCTTACCATCTGGTCCCTACCCACCTCTCTAACCTCCATATGCCCCAAGCTGCCACCACACCCAGCTGCTCACACATTCCTGGATGCATCATGCTTTGCACATACTGTTCCCACCTCTTTGATGTACTTTTCCACGTATCCACCCTGAAAACTCCTATGGGTCTGCTAAAGGCCAGTCTGAATGTCCCCTTCTTTCAGAAATATTACCCTCCTTCCCCTATCAGGGCTAATATCTGCCTTTTTATAAGTCTGGCTAGATACTGAACACTTCACAGGCAGAGTTAGTTCTGTCTGCACATCTAGCCATAAAATAATGTCACACATAGTCAGAATTTGGGTTGTTTAGTGAGGGAATGTTTGATGTCAGTGGGGGGACATCTGTGCTCAGTCAGCACAATGTGTCTGGCACATGATGCTCATTTAATTTCTGGCACAATGTGTCTGATGTTCCTGTGAGGGACCTGGATGGAGATGCAACGGGCAGATGCTTCACTGAATGCAGATAATGCAAACCTGAAAGTGATAGCGGACACATGGAATGATTATTCAGTATTTGAAAAGGGCCTTCAAGCGGCCATCAGGTGGGATGGGAGGAGAGCTTGCAGAGGGGAGAAGGTGGGGTATGAGAGGAGGTATATCAGTTAGGGTGACTTGAGCGGCAAAGAGGATAAAATCCGACTCCAACTGGCTTGAACCACAAGGACACACACTGGCCCATGTAATGTGCAGTCTGTGGTGTCAGGGTTGGCTCACCCCAGGGGCTCCGGGGTCCATCTTTCCACTCTTCCCTCATCTGTGCCCCCTCTTGCTTTGCCTTCCTCTGTGTCCAGATGGCTCCTATTACGGAGGCAGAAGAGAGGTAACAGTGTCTGGCTTCACATCCACATGTTGTAAAAGCCAGAGGAGGAGAAAACTTCTGGAAGATTTTTGATAAGAACAGGGAAGAATTTTAGAGGCATCCAGCCAACCCCTCCCTGGGTTTCACAGGCTCCGTTGGGTCATACATCCTTTCCTGAGCAAGGTGGTGGCCAGGGGAATCTATTGCTGGCTGGCTTAACCCTCTCTGTGTCTGAGCCTGTGGCAAGGAGACTGGGATTGCCCTGGCTGAATTAGAGCCTGTGTGGAACACTTGAATGCCACACAGTGGGAAGAGGCATATCAGTGTAATAAACCACCCAAAAACTTAGGGGTTTAAAATATCTATTTATTTAGTCCAAGTTCTGTGGGTCAGCGATTCAGGCTGTGCTCAGCAGGATGGCTCTTCTGTCAGGGCCTGACTTCTCATCAGCTGATGGGCCTGCTGAGGTTAAGTGATTTATGAGGTTGTTGTGGAGATGGCTGGGATGGCTGGGACTCTCTCCATCGTTGTCATCCTCCAGCAGGCTGGCCTGGGCTTGTTTACATGGCTCCATGTCTCTCGGTTCCAAGAACACAAAGAGAGGTCAGCCCCTGCACAGATACTTTTCAAGCGTCTTCTTGCCTCATAATTGCTGCTATCCCATTGGCCAGAGCAAGTCACACTGTAAGCTGAGGGGAATGATAACTCAATGGGTGGATACAGGAAGGAGTGCAAAAATTTGGAGCCATAAATGCAACAATTCACCATAGTAAGGAGATCTGATGTTGGGAGATAGCCACAACAGCAGCTAAATAGGACATATTGGAGGAATGTGTGGGTGCAGTATGTATCTGGAGAGGGGAGGGTTAATTAAGCCCATTAGGCAGGGAGAAAGGGGTTTGCATTTAGGACTGCAAATAAGAATCAAGGGAACTTAATTTCTGGTCAACTTTTAAACAGTGCCAGGCTCTGGACTAGCATATTGCATGTATTATCTCATTTAATCCTCTTAGTTGCAGGTAAAGAAACAGGCTCAGAGAGCTTAAGCAACATGCTCAAAGTCACACAGTGAGTAAGGGTGGATTTGAGCTCAGCTGTCTCTGGCTCCCAGGCCTGAAGGGTTCAGCTGAGGCAGGATGGCAGCCCAGGAGGAGGAGGGGGATGAAGCCAAGGAGGGCTGAATTGCAGGATTTGTAGCATCATCTCACCTCAGTGTTGGGTACACTGAGTCTGGATGAAGAAGGCTCCTGCTAGCACACCTTCCTGGACTGTGCACCCCTGGGAGGAGCACCCACACTTCTGCCCCAGCCCTCCTGCCCTGCAGCATCTAGTAGAGTAGGAATACGTAGCACTGAGGGGCCATGTCCTGTGTGCCAGGTGCTCTGCTAAAGGTGTTACAGCTGTCATCTCAGTCCCCACAACCTCCCAATGTGGAAGGTGCTGCTCTTGTCCCCATTCTGTGATGGGGCAGCCACAGCCAGGGAAGTAAGTACGTGTTCATATTCACAGTGCGAGGAGGAGCCAGGACTTGGAGACAGGGCCGTGGGGCCCAAAGTCCACGCTCTGAACTGCTTCACTACCCTGCCTCGTGGAGGGAGCCTGGGCACCAAAGGTACGGGTGGTGGGAGGTGGGAAGCCTGGATATGGAGACCCTCCCTGTGAGGAGTTGAAGCCTCGCCATCATAAACATGTGGGGGCTTGTTACTACTGGCCAAGAATTGGGTTAAGTGTTCCATATTTTTAAATTAATCCTCAGAAATTGGGGATAGATCCTATTAGTTTGCCCATGTTAGAGATGAGGAAACTGAGGCTCAAAGAGGTAAACTCATTTGCTAAAAACCATACCACACCATTAACAAGTGCCAGAGCCTCAGGCAAACCTGGTCCTGGCTGACCTCAAAGCGGACGCTTACCCACCGTGCCATCTTGCATTGCACCTGTGGCTCCTCCTGGCTGAGTCTGACAGTTACACCCCCAGGAGGAGGGAGGCCCCAGACCTCCAAGGACTTGGGACCTAGTCCAGCGTGAGAAGTCCAGAGCCACCCTGCAGGAGGGGTGCGGGGGGCTTCCCAACCTCCCCATTCTGGGAGGAGTGTGTCTGTGGATAAACCAAATCAGGTCCTTATCAGGCACACCAAGCTTTTCCTCTTTTCTTGCCGTGCTGTAAACCTCCAGTGTTGTGCCAGCCAGGCAGGCAGGAGTTGAGCAGGAACCGTGTCCTCCCTCCGACTCCAACATTTCCCATAACACTTTTCCTCCACAAAGTCATTAATAACGATATTCATGCCCACAGCATCTGCTAACGATTTATTATTACACAGGTAATATAACATTTTTGCATCCACAACATTTTTCATCCCAGGCTGAGTTCATCACAAATGACTCACAAGCAAAGAGCATTTCCTCCAGCAATCCATTGCAGGCAATGGCACATTGTTTTCTCCCCTTCACCTGGAGCAAGAATTTGCTACCTTCCCCCAGCTTCCACAACCTTCCCTCATTTATCACCTTTGCTCTAAACGAGTCACACAAGCTAACAGAGAAGGCCTCTGAAACTTTTGACTCAGTAGCTTCTGCTGGCAATGTTCAAAATACATGAAGGCCCTTCTTGAGAATGGAGACCCAGTTGTTCACTGAATGGACAAAGAACTTCTCCTCAGGGCTCTGTCTCACTACCTGCGTCCTGGAGATGTCTACAACACTGAGAAATCATGGTGTCTGGAGATGATGGAGGGGCTGTGAGGTTCGTTGAGTCAGTGAGGTGACAGGATGCTGCTGGGTGGGAGCAGGGCTGCCCCCAGCAGAGGTCCTCAAACTGGTGCATTTGCCATCGTTTTAAGGTAATGAGATAATAGCAGCTAGTGTTTATAGAGTTGTATAGTGTGCCAGACACTGTTCTAAGTCTTATATGTGTGTGTGTATATATATATATATATTTATATATATATATATATGTTTATTTATATATTCCTGTATAAAACACAGCACCCTCACAATCCTTCTGAAGTAGCTACTATTCATATTCCCATTTTACAGATGAGGACACTGAGCTGCAGATTGCTAAATGACTTGTGACTTGCCCAGCATCATACAGCTGACAAGGGGTGGAATCGGGCCTCAAATCCCGACGGTCGTGCTCTTGCCTGAACTCTTATCCACTCTGTTTTGTAGTGTATTTTCTTTCACTGCAAAGGAAAACCAGCCTTCTTACGTTCATATGTTGATGGTCCTGAAGACTATAAAGGAGAGATGTTGAGTGAAGCGGTGTGAGCAAAGACCATGAGTTTTGTAGAAAAGGCAAAGGATTGTACTCCATTCAGTGTTTTCTCTACCCTCACCGAACAATGTAAACCTCATCTCCCTTCCCCAGTGGAATCACCTCCCTCCACTCTGCATCTGTGACAGATCCTGGTGGAGGGGACATTCTTAGAATTGGAGGACTTGGGGTCTGAGGCCTGTTGTCATCTCTTCCAGGCTACATGCTGAAAGAAACACCAGTGTAGGTCCTGGACATGGTCTTGCACTAACTAGCTATGTGCCCTAGGGCATATTGTTTTCCTCTCTTTGCTTTAATATCTGCATCTACAGAACAAGGGGGTTGAACCAGGTGGTGACCAATGTCACATCTTGCTCTAATGGCAGTTCTAGTGCAAGAGGCCAAAATCATGCACCTGGTAAGCCAGCTGCAAATCATTTTGGTGGTGGCCATACGAAGCACCTTCTGGAGACAATTCTGAGTTCAAATTCAGGCTCAGAGGAAAAGAGTGCTTTGTCTGTTCATGAGTCTGCCGCAGACCCTGAAGGGGAGTGGTGCCTGTTAAATCATGTATTTGACACTGTAGTTCTGCTAACCTCATTTTTCAGATGAGGAAGCCAAGGCCTAGAGAGATTAGTGATTTTTCTAAGGCTTCACAGTGAGGTAATTATGGAATTGGAATTAGAAGTCAGTTCTTCTGCACATCTACTATTTAACAGTCACTGTATTCGGAGCCAGCAGAATAGCTAATAATAGCTGACATGTATTGAAAACTCTGTCCTTACTATATGTAATAGATTAAATTATTGTTCATCACTCATTCCTTTTGCCACAATCTCCAATCCAGAGGAAAGTGAGTGAGAAATATGTGCTTCTTGTATCATACCAAGATTTTGAGGTTGTTATGCAGCAAAGCTAACTGATACAGAAATTGGTACCCAAGGTGAAATGTTTCTCTAATAAAAACCTGAAATATGGGGCATTGACTTTGAGACTGGGTGGTGCGTGGTGAGGAGTGTTGCAGGAGGCTGGTTGAATGGCACTCATGTTATGTAATGGTGGAATATTTAGTGACGCTGTCACTTGCCATAACCTGGAAGGTAGAAAAATATGCCTAAAGCATTTGTCAAGTTGGGCGAAAAGATTTTGAGGCAAGAGGTTGAAAGTTTGAGCTGGCTGCTGCTAATTGCATTTGAGAGAGAGAAACTCAAGAGGGAATTGACCAGTTTGCAAGCAGAATTTCAAGAGACTATGGAGAGTCCAGAAATTGCCAGGTTGGAAAATAAAATGACTTCTCACCAAATCAAAGGTGTGGCCATTACAACACAAGCACAGGGAGAAGATCAAATTTAGGGCTTTGTATGTAAGATTCTGTGGGTTGTCTCACAGCAATAGCTGACTGATAGTTGGGCATTCTATTGATCACTCTGCATGCATTATCTCCTTTAATCCTTCTAATATTCCTATAAAAAGTAGTTTCATTATTGCTCATGTATGATGAGGCCAACCAACAGATCAGGAAATGATTACCATTGAAAAGGCAGCTTGTTACTCATTATTCAGAGGGGGAAGGACCCCATCAGTATGTGGGGCTACACCGGGAGGCACCAGGTTGGCCAGAAGGCAGAGGGGGTGTGGGGCAGCTTCTACTATGGGTTCCATGGGGAAGAATAGGCAATATAGAATAAGCAGGTTTAGGATTGGCTAGTCTGGACAATTTCAGCAGGCTCTGGGGTATAGAGGTAGCCCTGAGCCATCTGGTACCTCACCTTGGAGCGAGTAGGGCAGGGGACTATTAGCCTTAAGTCTATAGCCCAAGAGAGGAGGTGGTGGGGTGGGGTGTAGGGCTCTGATAGGTTAATTTGCATAGGAAAGACTCCATTGCCAGCAAATCCTTTACTGTCCCTAGGAATTGGCCAGTCTTGGGAAGGACAGTGTCTCCAAGGCCAGCAAGATCCCAGAGGTCAAAGCATCAGAATAAAAAAATGTGCTTAATGCAGTAGGTGCTAGTATTTCTGCTTTACAAATGTTGGAATGGAGGCTCAGAGAGGTCTTAAAGTGTGCCCAACGTCACACAGCTATAAGAGGCAGAGCCAGCATTGGACCTTGGTGCTGGATCAGACCCCAGAACCCATGCTCTTCATCAGAAACCTGTTCTGCCTTTTACCCCATAAGTGTCTCTGTTCTCTTTACTGTGAATACATGTGGGTATTATAGGCAGAAGAGCGGCCCCTCAAAGAAGTCTACATCCTAATGCCTGTTGGGTTGTGAGTATGTTGGGTTATATGGCAAAGGGGAAATGAAGGTTGGAGATGGATTTAAGGTTGCTAACCCGCTGATTTGGGGATGGGGAGATGAGCCTGGGTTATCTGTTGGGGGAGGGTGCCCAGTGTAATCACAAGGGTTCTCATAAGTAGAAGAGGAAGGAAGAAGATTCAGAATCAGAGAGACTGAAAGATGCTAGGCTGCAGCTTTGAAGATGGAGGGTGGGGCCACGAGCCAAGGAATGCATGCAGCTTCTAGAAGCTGGAATTGGTTAGGAAACAGATTCCCCCTAGGGCCTCCAGGAGGCACCAGCCCTGCTGACACCTTGATAGCAACCCAGGGGACCCATTTTGGACTTCTGACCCTAAGAGCTATAAGATAATAAATTTGTGTTGCTTTAAGCCATGAAGTTTGTGGTAATTTGTTACAACAGCAATAGGAAATCCTATTTGTGCAGTGAACATCCCTGAGTGTGTGACTTCTGTGTGTGTACATTTGTGGTTTTCTAAGTGTGCATGTCTTCATGAAAGTCTTAATGTCCTTGAGTGAGGGAAGCCACTTGGGTGACCACACCGGGTGCAGAAGCTGGAAGAAGATTGCTGGGAAGCCTGCACACTTTCTGTCTGTTCCTTTATTCATTGACCACAATCCAACACGACACTGTAATTTAATTCAACAACCATGGTGTGTCAGAGGCTCTATAGGTAAGTATCTACAGGAGTGGGCATAGGCATCTGTCAGGTACTTACACAGGTTCATACGAGCATTCATATGTGTTTGTATGGATGGACACATCGGGCATCTTTGTATGTGCACGTATGTAGGTAGCTGTGCTTATGTTTATGCATGGGTCTGTCTTTGCAGCATGGGGTGCGTGTATGTGGGTGCATAGGCACATGAGAACATGTGTACACTTCTATATGATGTGTGTGTGTGCACATGTGTGTACCAGTTATTCACTTGAAGATCTCAAGCCTGAGATCAGAACCCTTTTAATAGGCACCTTCCTGAGCCAGGCCCTGGGCAGAGAGGTAGCACAGGGTCTCTGGCAGGAACCATTAATTTGCTTTTTTATCCCTCAGGCTGTAGTAAAATGAAGCTTGTTTTCTATTTCTACACAATGAGAAGAAGTGTATTGATTTTTCCTCACCTCTGATTGTTCACATTAGAGGCTTGTTTCTGAGTAGGTGACACCCACATCATTGGTTTTACTGCACAAATATTTTTTACGGGTTGCTTTTCCCTCTTAGAGAGTCCTGGGTAGACCCCAGATGAGTCTGTTTTGTAGATCAGTGCTTCTCTGCATGGACATAATCCCTCCAAAAGCAAGTCCAGTTGTTCTGGTGGCCGTCTTTCAATGGTTCATTTGTTCACCCATTAATTGGCTTATAAAATTGTGTTGGGTGCCGGTGTTGTGTACACAGAATCCAGGCAGAGGCACGGGCTGCGGCTGGGGACACCAACAGGTCCTTGCTTCCTGAGGAACCATCACTCTGGGGCTGACATGTTGACCTAGAGAAAGCTATCCTCCCATCCTCCTGAGGAAATTCAGGGTTGAGGGAAAAAGAGGAAGACGGAGAGGGTGGGATAAAGAATCAAAGCACCAGGCCGGTAAGGTGTCTTCTAGCCTGTGCTCACCTGTGCTAACATCCCAAAGGATACCGCTGCCTCTTCCCATCCAATCCTCTTTGGACTCAAAAATGTAGGCTCCTCTAAGCCCATAAACTTGGAGGATGACCCTCTCCTCTGTCCCTGTCCCTCCCAGGCCAGCATCCGATCCCCTTTTTCATATTCCGACTTGGATTTGATACTGACTCCCAATCTCCAGCTTCCCTAGGAGGGATGTCTAATACTGCCACCCATATACTCAGCCCACCTTCGTTCCCGGGGTAAATCCTGAGAAGGGCGCCTGGGATGGGAAATGGCAGCCCCACCCCCAGATGATGCTGACCGTACAGACACCTAGTACTGACCCCATCCCAGCCCCAGGGTGTTGTCATCTCTCTGAGGTCTTAGTAGGATTCAGGGCTGATCTCCCTTCTTCAGGGTGGAGCTAAGAGCAGCAGTTTCTTCTCCCTTTTCAGAGAGAGCCCAGGCCCCCAAGCTTTAGAGGTATATCCTGCCACCAGGGAGGAGGAGGAGGGAAGACCCAGGCCCAAAGGCAAGAAAGGATTATAGCTTTTCACCATCCCCCAGAAGAGCAGGTTTTCTTTCTGGCAGTGTGGGGGGCCCCTAAGGAACTGGGGCTGCCTTGTGGGCTTGGCGGGAGGTCAACGATTCTCCCAGGAGGTGTCAGCTGGTGCAATAGAGGTGGCAGGTACTGGGGGGCATCTCCTATGACTTCAGATGGCCCCTGAGAGTCATGGAACCTTATTTTGCGGGGTTAAACAAGGAGCGATAATTGCCTCCCCAATACCCACCCTCCTCTTTGTCCTTCATAGGGGAAACCCAATTCTATTCCATGCCGCATTGGGCCTAACTAAATAGGGCTAAGCTTTCTTGGAGCTAGCGGCGGCTGTTTGGTTGTGAATAGAAGTGGTTGGGGAGGGCTTCTGAAAAAGTGCTTTAACACAGGGACAGGCTGTAGCATGTGACTTCTCATCTTTCCTCTTCTGCCTGACTTCTGCCTGGGACACAGAAGTACTGGCTAAAGCTCTGGCTGTCACCTTGGGTCATGAATAGCCTTGAGGACAGAGACCATGTTCTAAGGATGGTGGAGCAGAAAGATAGAAGATTCAGCCTCCTAATTACCATGGAAAACTTTCTGCAGATCCAGATCCTTCTATCACCAAAAGAAGTTCCACTGGCCAGTGTTGATCTACAGCATTAGGTTTCAGCTGAAACATGCATTTTAACATGGTTGCATAGATTTATATACACACAAATGCTCATCAATCACTTCTTTAAAAAATTATTTATTTCCATATGTTCTAAAATTGAGGTATAATTTATAAGCAGTAAAATGCACAAATCTTAAGTATACAGCTTGATGAATTTTTAATGTGTATACACCACTGTGACTACTGCCCAAATCAACATATGGAATATTTCCATCACTCCAGAAAGTTCCCTTACACCCCTCCACAGTCAATAGCCTGTGTCATTCCCACCCTTCTGTCACCATAGATTAGTTCTGCCTGTTCTTGAGCTCATACATGTGCTCATATAACATGTAGTCTTCTGCATCTTGCTCTTTCAGAGTGTTTTTGGGATTGATTCATGTTGTGTCAGTAATTTGTAATACTTTATTGCTGAGACATGTTTTATTTTGTATGAATACATCACCATTTGTTTATCTGTTCACCTGTTGATAGACATTTGGGCTTTGTTGTTTTTGCCTATAATGAATAAAAGTACTATGAACATTTGTTCTCACGTCTTATTATGATATGTCTCTCCCTCTTTAAATGATCATTAGGAATTTTCTGGCTCAGACACCGTCATCCTAGTACTGCAGACCTGGCCAGGCCTGGGTTTATCTTGGTCAGAATATGAAGGCTGATTCTTAGTTGAGCCTCCATCTTCTAGGGCAGGAGAGGAGGATGGTGGGTATAAAATTTAGCAGAAGGGAGAGAGAAAAGCAATTGGAGCAAGTTCACTGAAGGCTGAAAAATGGGTTGATGCCTTGGATGTTGCTTTTGGCAACATTATTTATTTATTAGGGTTTCAGCGAGAAATCATGGGCTTTCACATAAGCAAGGTAGAGGGAGCCTCAGGTCCCCAGAAGTCCTTGGGAAGGAAACGCGTGTCACTGGATGCCAGTGATGGGAAATTCAAAGTGAAGGGTCTGCTGTTCACTTGTCTCTGATGCCCTCTGGTTCCTAATCAACTCCCCTCTTGGGTCCTGCACAATTCAGAGGACTGAACTCCGCACTGGGTACTGGTTTCAGGACTTTGCAGAATTAGCCTTCATTTCTCCTGTGCATGCGAGTTCCACTGCCTTCCAGAACCCCGTGTCTTTGGCGGATACCCAGCTTTGGTTGGTGCCAGTCAGGGTGGAAGAACCACTCTCAGAGGAAGAACCACTCTGGGTGAACCCACTCTGGGTGGGTGCCCATACTGGCACAGACTTAGCTTCTGGGTGCATCGTCCCTGGAGCCCTGGCAATGCCACCAGCCCTGTGGCTCCTTCATCTGCTCAGCCTCTATCCTGGGTCAGGCCTTGTCTCTTCTCACCTGACCAATACTTGAGGGTCTCCTTTGCCTCCAGGCTGGCAGCCAGGTGATCTTTTTAAGACACAAGTCCTGTTCCAATCACTTACTTCATTACTATGCATTAGGGTTTCCCTGTTAGTCACAGGATAAATCCAAATTCCTAGTTACGGTCCTCTGTGATAGAGCTATATAGGAAATGTAGATTTTTTTTCCACCTTTTAAAAAAATTTTATTTTGGTATCATTCATATACAATCACATGAACAACATTGTGGTTACTAGATTCCCCCCATTATCAAGTAATATAGATTTTTTACATGATAGAGAAAGCCCTCAGTGATCAGGCGTGAAGTTACCTTCCCAATGCCCTCTCTTCCAACTCTCCCACCTCCAACCCCTGGACACCAGCTATGCAGAGGCCCCCCAAGCTCTTTGCCTATGCAACCCGGGGCTGGGACTATAAGACAGGTGAGCGGTGCCTCAGGTGCAAAATTTAAAGGGTACCCCTAAACTCAGGAACCAAGATAAATAATAATTTTTAAAAAATCAGAATGAATGCAAACACACCCCCTCTAAAACTCATGATGAATCAATATCAGAATTTTTCTGGAAACAGGCTCTGATGATGTGTGCTAAGCCATATTAGAGCTGAGGTAACAGGAAGATGTGCATTCTTATATGTGTGTTTTGATGTACTTTTAAATAAAAGGGTTCATTTAAATACTGAAACATAGAAAAAGTAGGTGTACTAATACAGCATTATTTGAAGTCTAAATATTTCATTTTTATGCAAGTGGGAATTTATTATAATTTCACCTTCCCAGCTTTAATAGAAACAAATGCCTCAGTAATAGGGGTCAGCTTCAGGTCCACCCAGCCCAGGTCCTGGCTTCAGTCTGGTCCCTGAAAGTACGATATCACGTAATGATGCCCTCTTTACTGGGAGACGCCTTGCTTCTGGGAAGGTGGTATGGGGCAGGGCCTGAGAACCAGGCCTTGAAACTGGGCAGCCTCGGGTCCACATCCCAGTACAGCTGTGCACTGGCTATGTGATGTGGGGTAATTATTTAACTGCTCTGCACTTCCGTTCCTTTATCTCTAGAAGAGATATAATAATGGAAGCTCCCTATTAGGGTTTTTGTGAAGTTTAAATGAGAGAGTTCATGCAAACCACGTAGAAAAGTGTGAGATCCAGAGTAAGTTCTCAAAAGAATAAAAAGTGAGTTTTCATCATCCCCAGGTGCGTTCTTACTCACCCTTCAAGACCCAGCATATGCCGGAAGCCCTATCTCTGACTCTTTTAGGAAGAGCTAGCCCGCTCCCTTCTCTGGACGCCCTGACCCCCCGGCTTCCCCCTGGGTGTCCCTGACCATGGAGCATCACTCTCCTGTGTTTAGCTTCTGGCTCCACCACTGGCCTGTGAGAGCCCAAAGGCAGTAGCCACAGTACGTCTTCTGGAAAACCAAGGCTCAGCAGTAAGTGGTGAACTTGCTTTGCCAGCAAGGGTGCCCAGACAGTTCCTGGTGCTCAGCTCTGGGCTGGCTCTGCTGTGAAGGAGAGAAGAGAAGTTTTCTGCTGCATGGAGATCATAGTCTGAGGAAGAGTTGACTGACAGGAGGAACAGTGAGCCCAAATTCCAGGCCGTCTTCAAGTCAGTCCTCCTATAGGCAGGGGAAGGGGAAGCTAAGGGTCAGGAAGGCTTCACCTGTGGGTGTCCTTATATCCAGAAAGAGGTGATGTTCGCGGATCTATTTTGGAGTTTCTCACATCCTGGGATGTGGGCACAACCGCTCATCTGAGGGGCCTCCTCCCAACTGGCTCTGCTCCAGCCTCTAAGACCTCTGGGGCCGCCTCTTCTCCTTGTCCATACAAGTTGGGTTCCAAGAGAGAAACAGAACACGGTAGACACAGGTACATGTACATGTGTATGTGTGAGTGCCTGGGGATGTGTGTGTGCTTTATGACAAGGAATTGGTGTAGGTGGTGGGGTGCTGGCCCTGCAGGCCCAGCCACTGGAAGCACAGGTCACAACGCTGGCGTGGGCTGAAGCTTCTGTCCTCAGGTGGAATTTCTTCTTGGGGGAAGCCTCAGTTCTGCACTTAATATCTTTCAGCTGATTGAATCAGGCAAAACCACATCTACCCAACATCCTCCCAGCAACACCTAGATTGGTGTTTGATTGAATTAGTGGGAACTATGGCCTGGCCAAGTTGACCCAGAAACCTGACCACTGCACTCCCCAGATTCATTTCCTGGATCTATGGAGGAAGAAGAAGCCAGTCGAGCCTCACTGCTCCTGTGTCAACCAAGAGGCAAGAATAAAAAAGGATTCCCAGGGGTTGGAACCCATATCTCTGATCACAAAGTTTAAGGTTGGAGAAGGTGCCAACAGACTCCCCTCAATAGCCCAGGTAGGAGCCACACCCCCACAAAGCCAGTGTGGACATCCTCCATCCTCCAGACAGGAGCAAGCATCTCCTTTGGGTCAGTGGGGCAGGAATGAGAGGAAATAATAAACCTGCTAAGAAGCTTGTTAAACCAGCACTTGCCACTCAGCATTGGGGAAGTTGAGTCCCCAGTGTTCAAATCACCCTGATGGTTTCTATGACTGTCTTACTCCATTTGGGCTGTTATAACAAAGTACTATAGATTGGGTGGCTTATGAAAGTCAGAAATGTATTTCTTACAATTCTGGAAGCTGTAAGTCTGAGGTCAGAGTGCCAGTATGGTCAGGTTCTAGTGAGAGCCCTCTTCCGGGTTTCAGACCGCCAACTTCCAGGGAAAAAGGGTGGGAGAGCTCTTTGGGATCACTCTTATAAGGGCACAAACCCCATTCATGAATTCTTCACCTAATCACCTCCCGAAGGCCTCATGTCCTAATACCATCACACTGGGGGTTAGGCTTCCAATATGTGAATTCTGGGGAGATGCCGGCATTCAGCCCATTGCAATCCTAAGCTTCCAGAGGAAGGTTCAGACAGCTGTCAACGTCAGCGGCCGGCTGTGCGGTGCCCGTGAACACACAGATACCACACTGACTGGTACTTTAACAATAACTTAAAACTGCATTTCCAGGGGACAGAGCAGCAAAACCCCAGGCCTGATTGTCCAGGAGACATGTTTGCCTCACAGGTCACAGAGCGAAAACTGTGAGAAGCAAACCAATTACAAGAAGAAAGAGAAGGTATCACGGAGCAAGCAGGGTTCTGGCGGTGTGCACAGTTTAAAAGCCTGAGTGGAGAAGCCAAGAAAATGCTCCTGAAAGGCCTTGGGAACATTTAGCCCTTCTTCTAGGGACTCGGCACAGAAGTCTGCTTATAGGCTTTAACATTGATTAGCTTTTTAAAGGCTTTTGACAAATGTACAGATGAAAGCAGAGAATCCTTATCAAGAGTGAATCGGGGCCAAAGAGAGGCAGTAAAGAAGTTGTCATGGCCCTTTTAAAAAACGGTTCTTACTTATTAAATAGAGCTTTGTTCCTCCAGCATCCTCCTGGGGTTACTAAAGACAAAGTGTGTATATGAAGGTATCTGTTTCCTCAGCGGTGGTGTGTGGGTTACTCAATCCCTACAGTTCACTTGGTAATTCTTGTCCCCAGTGGTGGAAGTGTGGGTTAGTTTGGGGTGTCGGTTTGCTTGGCTACTCACGTTGGGTTAGATTCGGCACCCCAGTTCCGTTGTGCACATCACTTCAGCCTGCAAGCCTCTGCCTCCGCTGCCCCTCCGGCAGGGCAGGCCCTCCTGCTGTTGCTCCAGCAGCCTGTGCTCACTGCTTCTTTTCATTTTCTGCCTTTAGATTCAACTCTCCGAAGAAGGCTCCTTGGCCTTAAACTCCCTCAGGACTGAGTTATGTGTTTATGTTCGGTCATCAGAGATTGTCTCCCATTTTTCCCTTATCTCCAAACTGCCTTTCACACTACTTTTGGATTTCTTCTTAAAACAACTTAGACCGAGTGGGGCGGAGCCAGGATGGTGGTGTGAGTAGAGCAGTGGAAATCTCCTCCCCAAAACACATAGATCTATGAAAATATAACAAAGAAAACTCTTCCTAAAATAGAGACCAGAGGACACAGGACAACATCCAGACCACATCCACACCTGCAAGAACCCAGCACCTTGCGAAGGGGGTAAGATACAAGCCCCGGCCCGGCGGGACCTGAGCACCCCTCCCCCTGGCTCCCGGCAGGTGGAAAGAAACCGGAGCGGTTTTTTTTTTTTGGCGAGTGCTTTTTGGAAGCCTTAAAGGGACAGGGACCCCAGTGCTAGGGAGGCAGGGTGGCGGGACCGGTGAGCGGGTGCCTGGGACCGGCGCCTGAGGACAAAGAATATCGCGCATTTTTCCCTGTGGGACTGGTGGGCGGGTGCCTGAGACCGGCGCCTGAGGACGGAGGAAATCGGGTGTTTCCCCCCCTTTTTTTTTCTCTTTTTGGCGAGTGCTTTTTGGAAGCCTTAAAGGGACAGGGACCCCAATATGAGCGAAACAGGGCAGCAAGACTGGTGAGCGGGTGCCTGAGACCGGTGCCTGGGGACAAAGAAAATCGCGTGTTTTTCCCAATACTAGGGAGGCAGGGCGGCGGGACCGGTGGGCAGGGGCCTGGGGCCGGCGCCTGAGGACAAAGAAAATCGCGCATTTCTCCCATTTTTTTCTTTTTGGCAAGTGCTTTTTGGAGGCCTTAGGGGGACAGGGACCCCAGTGCCAGGGAGGCAGGGGGGCAGGGCAGCAGGGCCAGTGAGCAGGGGCCTGGGACCGGCGCCATGGATGGAGAGGGTCACGTGTTTCTCCCTTTTTTCTAGGCGAGTGTTTTTTGGAGGCCTTGGAGGGACGGGGACACCAGTGCTAGGGAGGCAGGGTGGCAGGACCAGTGGGCGGGTGCCTGGGACCGGTGCCTGAGGACAAAAAAAAAATCGAGTGTTTTTTCCTTTTTTTTCTTTTCCTCTCTCATTGTTGCTGTTGTTGTTTTGGTTTGGAGAGTGCTTTTTGGAAGTCTTAAAGGGGCAGGACAGGTCACTTAGACCAGAGGCAGGGAATCTGGGGATCTCTGGGCACTCTAACCCCCTGGGCAACAGGGAGCAGAGAGGCCCCTTACAGAGATAAATAGCCTCCCAGCCGCTCCCCCTCCAACAGGGCTCCACCATTTTGGACGAGCGGCCCCAGCCAGGCTACACCCACAGCAACAGCAGAGAAAGACTCCATAGCAAACGAGCAGGTAGCAGAAGCCCTGTCTGCGCACAGCTGACAAGCATAAGCCACTAGAGGTTGCTATTATCCCAGGAGAGGAAGGGAACAAACCAACAAGAAGGGAAGCTCTTTCAGTGGTCACTCGTACCAGGTCTGCAAACTATCTCTATCACCATGAAAAGGCAAAACTACAGGCAGACAAAGATCACAGAGACAACACCTGAGAAGGAGACAGACCTAATCAGTCCTCCTGAAAAAGAATTCAAAATAAAAATCATGAACATGCTGACAGAGATGCAGAGAAAAATGCAAGAGCAATGGGATGAGATGCAGAGAAAAATGCAAGAGCAATGGGATGAAGTCCGGAGGGAGATCACAGATGTCAGGAAGGAGATCACAGAAGTAAAACAATCCCTGGAAGGATTTATAAGCAGAATGGATAACATGCAAGAGGAAATTGAAGGAATAGAAGCCAGACAACAGAAACATATAGAAACTGACATAGAGAGAGATAAAAGGATCTCCAGGAATGAAACAACACTAAGAGAACTATGTGACCAATCCAAAAGGAATAATATTCGCATTATAGGGATACCAGAAGAAGAAGAAAGAGGAAAAGGGGTAGAAAGTGTCTTTGAAGAAATAATTGCTGAAAACTTCCCCAAACTGGGGGAGGAAATAATTGAACAGACCATGGAATTACACAGAACCCCCAACAGAAAGGATCCAAGGAGGACAACACCAAGACACATAGCAATTAAAATGGCAAGGATCAAGGACAAGGAAAGAGTTTTAAAGGCAGCTAGAGAGAAAACGGTCACCTATAAAGGAAAACCCATCAGGCTAACATCAGACTTCTCGACAGAAACCCTACAGGCCAGAAGAGAATGGCATGATATATTTAATGCAATGAAACAGAAGGGCCTTGAACCAAGGCTACTGTAACCAGCACGACTATCATTTAAATATGATGGCAGGATTAAACAATTCCCAGACAAGCAAAAGCTGAGGGAGTTTGCTTCCCACAAACCACCTCTACAGGGCATCCTACAGGGACTCCTCTAGATGGGAGCACCCCTAAAAAGAGCACAGAACAAAACACACAACATATAAAGAATGGAGGAGGAGGAATAAGAAGGGAGAGAAGAAAAGAATCTCCAGACAGTGTATATAACAGCTCAATAAGCGAGCTAAGTTAGGCAGTAAGATAATAAAGAAGCTAACCTTGAACCTTTGGTAACCACGAATCTAAAGCCTGCAATGGCAATAAGTACATATCTCTCAATAGTCACCCTAAATGTAAATGGACTTAATGCACCAATCAAAAGACATAGAGTAATAGAATGGATAAAAAAGCAAGACCCATCTATATGCTGCTTACAAGAAACTCACCTTAAACCCAAAGATAAGCATAGACTAAAAGTCAAGGGATGGGAAAACATATTTCAGGCAAACAACAGTGAGAAGAAAGCAGGGGTTGCAGTACTAATATCAGACAAAATAGACTTCAAAACAAGGAAAGTAATAAGAGATAAAGAAGGATACTACATAATGATAAAGGGCTCAGTCCAACAAGAGGATATAACCATTCTAAATATATATGCACCCAATACAGGAGCACCAGCATATGTGAAGCAAATACTAACAGAACTAAAGACGGAAATAGACTGCAATGCATTCATTGTAGGAGACATCAACACACCACTCACCCCAAAGGATAGATCCACTGGGCAGAAAATAAGTAAAGACACACAGGCACTGAACAACACACTAGAACAGATGGACCTAATAGACATCTATAGAACTCTACATCCAAAAGCAACAGGATATACATTCTTCTCAAGTGCAGATGGAACATTCTCCAGAATAGACCACATACTAGCCCACAAAAAGAGCCTCAGTAAATTCCAAAATATTGAAATTCTACCAACCAATTTTTCAGACCACAAAGGTATGAAAGTAGAAATAAATTCCACAAATAAAACAAAAAGGCTCACAAACACATGGAGGCCTAACAACATGCTACTAAATAATCAATGGATCAATGAACAAATCAAAATAGAGATCAAGGAATATATAGAAACAAATGACAACAACAACACAAAGCCCCAACTTCTGTGGGACGCAACGAAAGCAGTCTTAAAAGGAAAGTATATAGCAATCCAGGCACACTTGAAGAAGGAAGAACAATCCCAAATGAATAGTCTAACATCACAATTATCAAAACTGGAAAAAGAAGAACAAATGAGGCCTAAAGTCAGCAGAAGGAGGGACATAATAAAGATCAGAGAAGAAATAAACAAAATTGAGAAGAATAAAACAATAGAAAAATCAACGAAACCAAGAGCTGGTTCTTTGAGAAAATTAACAAAACAGATAAGCCTCTAGCCAAACTAATTAAGAGAAAAAGAGAATCAACACAAATCAACATAATCAGAAATGAGAATGGAAAAATCATGACAGACTCCACAGAAATACAAAGAATTATTAAAGACTACTATGAAAACCTATATGCCAAGAAGCTGGAACACCTAGAAGAAATGGACAACTTCCTAGAAAAATACAATCTCCCAAGACTGACCAAGGAAGAAACACAAAAGTTAAACAAACCAATTACGAGCAAAGAAATTGAAACGGTAATCAAAAAACTATCCAAGAACAAAACCCCGGGACCGGACGGATTTACCTCGGAATTTTATCAGACACACAGAGAAGACATAATACCCATTCTCCTTAAAGTGTTTCAAAAAATAGAAGAAGAGGGAATACTCCCAAACTCATTCTATGAAGCCAATATCACCCTAATACCAAAACCAGGCAAAGACCCCACCAAAAAAGAAAATTACAGACCAATATCCCTGATGAATGTAGATGTAAAAATACTCAATAAAATATTAGCAAACAGAATTCAACAGTATATCAAAAGGATCATACACCATGACCAAGTGGGATTCATCCCAGGGATACAAGGATGGTACAACATTCGAAAATCCATCAACATCATCCACCACATCAACAAAAAGAAGGACAAAAACCACAGGATCATCTCCATAGATGCTGAAAAAGCATTTGACAAAATTCAACATCCATTCATAATAAAAACACTCAGCAAAATGGGAATAGAGGGCAAGTACCTCAACATAATAAAGGCCATATATGATAAACCCACAGCCAGCATTATACTGAACAGCGAGAAGCTGAAAGCATTTCCTCTGAGATCGGGAACCAGACAGGGATGCCCACTCTCTCCACTGTTATTTAACATAGTACTGGAGGTCCTAGCCACGGCAATCAGACAAAACAAAGAAATACAAGGAATCCAGATTGGTAAAGAAGAAGTTAAACTGTCACTATTTGCAGATGATATGATACTGTACATAAAAAACCCTAAAGACTCCACTCCAAAACTACTAGAACTGATATCGGAATACAGCAAAGTTGCAGGATACAAAATTAACACACAGAAATCTGTAGCTTTCCTATACACTAACAACGAATCAATAGAAAGAGAAATCAGGAAAACAATTCCATTCACCATTGCATCAAAAAGAATAAAATACCTAGGAATAAACCTAACCAAAGAAGTGAAAGACTTATACTCTGAAAACTACAAGTCACTCTTAAGAGAAATTAAAGGGGACACTAACAAATGGAAACTCATCCCATGCTCATGGCTAGGAAGAATTAATATCGTCGAAATGGCCACCCTGCCCAAAGCAATATACAGATTTGATGCAATCCCTCTCAAATTACCAGCAACATTCTTCAATGAATTGGAACAAATAATTCAAAAATTCATATGGAAACACCAAAGACCCCGAATAGCCAAAGCAATCCTGAGAAAGAATAATAAAGTAGGGGGGAATCTCACTCCCCAACTTCAAGCTCTACTACAAAGCCATAGTAATCAAGACAATTTGGTACTGGCACAAGAACAGAGCCACAGACCAGTGGAACAGATTAGAGACTCCAGAAATTAACCCAAACATATATGGTCAATTAATATTTGATAAAGGAGCCATGGACATACAATGGCAA
Source organism: Manis javanica (assembly GCF_040802235.1). Classification (NCBI taxonomy): domain Eukaryota; kingdom Metazoa; phylum Chordata; class Mammalia; order Pholidota; family Manidae; genus Manis; species Manis javanica. The sequence continues at coordinate 130,794,771 of NC_133159.1, forward strand.
AATGACAGTCTCTTCAACAGATGGTGCTGGCAAAACTGGACAGCTACATGTAGGAGAATGAAACTGGACCATTGTCTAACCCCATATACAAAGGTAAACTGAAAATGGATCAAAGACCTGAATGTAAGTCATGAAACCATTAAACTCTTAGAAAAAAACATAGGCAAAAACCTCTTAGACATAAACATGAGTGACCTCTTCTTGAACATATCTCCCCGGGCAAGGAAAACAACAGCAAAAATGAGCAAGTGGGACTACATTAAGCTGAAAAGCTTCTGTACAGCAAAAGACCCCATCAATAGAACAAAAAGGAACCCTACAGTATGGGAGAATATATTTGAAAATGACAGATCCGATAAAGGCTTGACGTCCAGAATATATAAAGAGCTCACACGCCTCAACAAACAAAAAACAAATAACCCAATTAAAAAATGGGCAGAGGAACTGAACAGACAGTTCTCCAAAAACAAAATACAGATGGCCAAGAGACACATGAAAAGATGCTCCACATCGCTAATTATCAGAGAAATGCAAATTAAAACTACAATGAGGTATCACCTTACACCAGTAAGGATAGCTGCCATCCAAAAGACAAACAACAACAAATGTTGGCGAGGCTGTGGAGAAAGGGAAACCCTCCTACACTGCTGGTGGGAATGTAAATTAGTTCAACTATTGTGGAAAGCAGTGTGGAGGTTCATCAAAATGCTCAAAACAGACCTACCATTTGACCCAGGAATTCCACTCCTAGGAATTTACCCAAAGAACGCGCAATCAAGTTTGAGAAAGACAGATGCACTCCTATGTTTATCGCAGCACTATTTACAATAGCCAATAATTGGAAACAACCAAAATGTCCATTGGTAGATGAATGGATAAAGAAGATGTGGTACATATACACACTGGTATACTACTCAGTCATAAGAAGTGGAAAAATCCAACCATTTGCAGCAACATGGATGGAGCTGGAGAGTATTATGCTCAGTGAAATAAGCCAAGCGGAGAAAGAGAAATACCAAATGATTTCACTCATCTGTGGAGTATAAGAACAAAGGAAAAACTGAAGGAACTAAACAGCAGCGGAATTACAGAACCCAAAAATGGACTAACAGGAACCAAAGGGAAAGGAACTGGGGATGATGGGTGGGCAGGGAGGGATAAGGGGGGGGAAGAAGAAGGGGGGTATTAAGATTAGCATGCATGGGGGTGGAGGGAGAAAGGGGAGGGTGGGCTGTACAACACAGAGAGGACAAGTAGTGATTCCAGAACATTTTGCTAAGCTGATGGACAGTAACCATAATGTGGTTGTTAGGGGGGACCTGATATAGGGGAGAGCATAGTAAACATAGTATTCTTCATCTAAGTGTAGATTAAAGATTAAAAAAAAAAGAAAGAAAGAAAGAAAAGGGGGATTACTCCTTGATAGGATAAAACTATTGGTAAATCAAAGATCAATGCATGCTTTAAATATCCTTAATGTTGATCACTTAAAGGGTGTCACAGGATCAGCTATGGAGGTACTCTTTTCTGATAATATTCCTTTCTCTTAAAAAAAAAAAAAAAAAAAAAGGCAGTTCCTGTGTGCTGACCTCCAATGAGTTATGCACAGTGGTATAGAGGGCATGTCAAAGTGTGGGCAAAGGGTCTGTTTGTTTCTATGCAGAAGATCAAGGCCTGGCTTGGCTACCCAGAAAATGAACTAAGATACGATATGAGGAGGAGCTTCCGGCATCAGCACTCTTTGGAGGACTTGTGCCAGGGGGATGATCATCAAAAAGCCTCCACAGGGATCTGGGCGATGCTGCGATCGTGGCTGCGTCCACCCCACCGTTTCCTGGACTTGCCATTGGAATGGGGAGGGAGATGTCTAGGCTGGCATGTGCATACAGTGAGACAACGAATTTGACCGGATCTGTACTGTTGGAACTCAACCAGGAGTTGGGAGGGGTGCAAGGTGTAGCACTCCAAAATCTTATGACTATAGACTATCTATGGTTAAAAGAACATATGGGATGTGAACAGATCCCAGAAATGGGCTGCTTTAATTTGTCTGATTTCTCTCAGACTGTTCAAGTACAGTTGGACAATATCCATCATATCATAGACAAATTTTCATTTCATTAGGGTGCCTAAATGGTTTTCTTGGCTTCACTGGAGATGGATGGTAATTATAGATTTGCTTTGTTTATGTCACCGTATTCCTATTATGTTAATAAGTGAGTGCAAATTAGTTGGTAGTTTAAAACCTATACATGCTTAAGGTACTCTACAAGAAGATATGTCAAAGAAATAATCAATCTTCCCATGTTTTCTTCCATCTCTTACCTCTATAGCTTTTCTTCTTCCTTCCTAATTACAACCCTTAAAAAGAATTCGTGCCTCATATCGAATTTACCGAGTATCATAATTCCTCCAGGTGGTAAAGATACCTCGAGACAAGTGCTGGGCATAGAAGCCACAGGGCATAAATCTGCAAAGAAGTAAAAAGCTAACCTTTTCAAACAATATTGCTTCTCTCTCACTTACCAACTTTACATTTCCCTGTATGGCCCCGGAAGATGACTGGTTAGCCAGAGACGGGTAAGATTCCTCAAGGGAGGAACAACCTAAGATAGGCACAGTCGCAGGGGGGCCATCAGGTGAGAAATTGGGGATCAACAGAGGTGAGGCTCAGAACCTCACCCCCCCTGTTTTGAGAGAAATCTTCTGCATCCGTGGATGTTTTGCTGCCCTTGTCTAGCTTGGATTAATACTTAGTCTATAGGCACAGACCTGATCATCTACATTTGCCCTCTTACAGCACTAAACTATGTTTTCTACCTTTATCTTGCATCTACCTACCACTTCAGCATTTTATTAAAAATAAAAATAATAATAATAATAAAGGGAGAAATGTGGGATCAACATATAAATTAAGTATAAAAATCAAATGAATATTCATATTTGACCTGATTGTTTATAGTTCATAATGCGTGATCAAAACCGAAAGTTTCTGTGATGAATGCCCTTGTATTGTTCACCATGTAAGAATTTATTTACTATGTAAGAATTTGTTCACCATCTAAAAACTTGTTCGTTATGCTTCAGAAGATTGGAGACTGACAAGAATTAGGCTTGAGATGGATTAATGATTGTACATTGAGCATTGACCCCCCTATACAGAATTTTATTGTTGTTAACAACCATTTGATCAATAAATATGAGAGATGCCCTCTCAAAAAAAAAAACAAAAAACAACTTAGACCTTATCACAGCTGATGCAAACACTCCGGTGGCTCTCTATTGGCTGCGAGGGTCACTGGGTGGTTGTTCTCCCCTCCTCCAGGCACTTCCCTTAATAGTGTTAGGACACACCTTCCCTTTGTGTTCCCTCCTATCTCGCCCACTATCCTTTCTCAGCCTCCCTTACTGTCTTCTCTCCATTTCTCAGACTTGGAAATGTTGGGGTGCCCCAGGGCTCAGTCCTGGTCCCTTTCTCTTTTAGCTATGCTCATAGCCTGGATGATCTCATCCTTTCTCATGTCCTAAAACATCATCTACCTGCTGAAGACTTCCAAATTTACACTTCTAGCTCCAATCTCTTTCTGAATCCTAGACTTACAAATCCAATCTTTTGTAAGTGAGAAATCAAGCCCAGTGAATCCAGTCTGTTGTAGGGACCTTTTCAAAGAGCCAAGTGTAGCAGATTGTGTTTTCCAGGGACAGCTGTAACAACATCTCCCACTTTACGAAGGATCCACAACCTTCCTCCCCGGGGGAATCCATGCCCTTTCTCCTTGAACGTGGGCAGAAGGTAACTATTTCCTCAGCGGTGGTGTGTGGGTTACTCAATCCCTACAGTTCACTTGGTAATTCTTGTCCCCAGTGGTGGATGTGTGGGTTAGTCTGGGGTGTCAGCTTGCTTGGTTACTCACGTTGGGTTAGATTCGGCACCCATTCGGTTAGATTTGTGACTGTCTTGACTGATAGAGTGTAGCTTAAGTGGGGCTCTGTGATTTCCCAGGCTTGCTCATGAATATTTCATACACTTCTGCCCTCTTCTCTTCTCTTGAGATGCTTTTGGAACCCAGCCATCATGCTGAGAGGAAGCCCAGGTGAACCCAGGGGGAGACCCTATGGAGAGGCCACATGGAGGCGTTCTGGTCAAGAGCCCAGCCAGTGTCCAGCAAACATCCAGCTTCAACCACTGGACATGTGACTAACAACACCTCCAGATGATTCCAAGCCCCAGCCATAGTGTTGCCCCCACTGATGAGTCCTCCCAGCTGAGGCCCCAGGCACTGGGAGAAGGGACCAATTGTCCCTGCTGGGCCCTGTCCCAACTCTGACCCACAGAGTCCATGAGCGTAATGACCCACCGAGTTTCAGGATATTCAGGACATGCAGCAGTCGCTGGAGCACTGGATCCACATTGGGAGCCTGGCCATCCTTGGCCTCGGTGAAGCCTGCCCCTTTTCTGCAGCTCCCTTTCTTAGCTTTACTCCAGATATGACCTCCCTTATTGTGTGTTCTTATGGTGACCTACCTCATCCTCCAACCCCGTTAGTTAGACCAACAAGAGAGCCCAGCCAAGACCCCCTGCGCCTGTCCCCGGCCACACTGAGCCTGGACCCACATGCTCAGTGCTACCTCGTGCCTGCGTGCCTGGGCACACATGACTCTCCTTGCCTGGCCAGCTTTTCTCTTTCCTGCATCTCTTCACTTCACAACCTGGAGAACCACTCACACTTCAATGACAAATCTCATGGTTTCTCATAAAGAAGGCTCCAGAAGTTTCCAGAACCAAATGCCCATAGAGTGAGGTCAGAAGTGGGATGTAGTAGGTGCTGGAGCCCCTATGTCTACTATAGGGCAGCCATTACCTGGCTCCAGAAAACTGTTGCTCCTTGGATTGTGGACTCAATGCGTGTAGATTTGATTTTCCAAGATAAGTCTGCTATTTTATGTAAAGTCTTCTGACTTTAAAATCTTCAAGCAGGCCAGACAAAATGAGCTGCCTCTGGCCTGGGTGCTGCCGGGTTGCAATCAGTGCCCTGATCAATCAGCCACCTCTCACCAGAGTGCATTGCACACAGTGTTTCTACAGAGCTTTCCAGACTGTATAGAACTAATTTGTTAATGACTATGTACTGTGAACTCTCCAAGGGCAAGGCTAACTCTTGTGCTCACCATCTCTGTAACCCCAGGGTTAGCGTGGGGCCTGATGCACAGCAGGCTATGGAGGCCATTCGTTTAGTTAGTTCAGACACTGACCTCTGCTGTCTTCCCCGTAACAGCAGCCCCCCCGTGGCTCGGAGCCCTGCCTCCCTTCCAACTGTGTCGTCCTTCTCCTGTTCTTGTGCAGGCTGCACTCCTCTGAGGCAGCTCTCCACGCTCTGAAAGCTCCCCGTCATGCCCCTGGCCCCCCACTCCTGTTTGGCATCTTGGAGCCTGAGAGAGTCAAAAGCCCTTCTGATGCCAGTGTGTAAATCTACTCTGAGACAGCTGCCTCTCCAGTCCTGTTGTCTTAGCTGAAGCAGGACACTTACAGCTGATTATCGCATTATCGTGGTGCTGATGTGCAGCACGGATTCCTAAGTTAGATCGCACAGCACTGAGAAAATTAGTGCTTCAGAAGAAGTTGTCTGCAGCATTATGGATGCTCCATCATCAACAGCGTTCCGGTATTCTCTCCAGAGAAACTAACAAAATACATACAACCACCGTTGCCTTCTGCACATCCAGATAAAAGGCGGCACGCCTTGATGTGGGGCACATCATTTGGTGATTGCAAAACATTATCTTTTCCTTATGAATAATAGAAGACATTTGGCTGGCTCATAATCTTATAAAAGCTGTAGTCATAGTAACATGTGTTTTACCCGTTAATATGAGATCTTTTCCCTCTTAAAGACAACAACCTATTTTACAATGTGTTCTTATTCCCCCAACGGTGCAATATCTGTTAGATTTGCAACTCCACCAAAGTCAGAGGTAGAAAAAGATATTGTCTTTGCTGCTGGTGGGATTCTTGGCAATTACCCCTGAGGGGTGACATAAAAGCCAGATTTCTTGTGGCCAAAAATTATAGTTTAGAACAAAAAAGGAAAGTCTCTGAGAGAAAGAATGATCAGTGATTGTATACAGCTTGGTCTGCCTATGTCTGCCATTTCCAAAGGCAAGAACTCAGGTTTTAGGAGAAGTAACGAAAATGGAGAGAAAATTCCACATGCACCCAAGCCCAGGGGTGTCTTTGCCCCTGACAGCTAGGTGGCTCTGCTGCGTGCTTGTGGTGGGAGGGAAGGGCTGTTACACAAACACGGGGAATAGTTTCTCTTATTATAATTGACGTACGCCAATAGGGGCATGGGGAATTTGTAAGAGCAAGCAGGAAGGTGCAGGTGTCCAGTGCCCGAATTGTTGAAGGAAGTGGGGGCTTATTAGTTTAGAGAGACTGGCTAAAGGCTCTGGTCAATTTCCTTTTCTTTTCCTTCTTGAAGCTTTGTTGAGATATAACTGATACATAAAATTGTAAGATATTTAAAGTGTACATTGGCATTTGATATGTGTATGCATTTGTGAAAGGATTCCTTTCATTTGGTTAATTAATGATGATGGCCAATTTCAAGTATCTGAGGGTTGTTTGGGGCAGACTTGTTTTGCGTGGCCCTGAGGGCAAGAACTGGTACCTGTGGATGGGAGGACACCCAAAGGAGGCATATTTCAGGTCAGTCTGAGGTGGGGATTTCTGCCTGTGTTGCTGCCCAGAGAGAGGATGGGATGCAAGAGTAGTTATGGTGCCCTGGGTCGGGTTCCCTGGGACATGACTCTGAGAAGTATTTATGGATGCACGAGTTTATAAGGGAGTGCCCTTGGGGTCAATATAGCGGCAGTGGGGGAGGGACAAAAGAAAGCCCAACTGAGCAGAGGGACGAGTTGAACTGTGATGAGCCACAACAGAGGCTTTGGCTGATCCCACAGGGAGCCCTGGAGTGGGATGGCCCTTTAGCACTGTCCTGATTGAGGCCAAGGAGGTGGCCCTTTGAACCTTACACTGACTGGACTCTGGGTGCAGCTGTCCCATGGGGGGGTTGACCTTAGACAAGGCTGCTTTCTGCAGCTGAAGACAATTCCAGAGCAGCTCAGCTGAGAGTCATCAACTGCTGGTGCCTTTGGAAGCTGGGAGAATGAGTGCCAAGGGCCTGAATGGGCTTTGGGGCAGCCCGCTGCCGCACCCACTGGAGACGGATACTTGATGGAGATACGGCCCCTCTATGATGTGACTCTGATTATCTTCCAGTGTTCACATTCTACAGTAACATAAAAGGTCTATTGAAGATCCCATTTATTCCTCATGGGGCATTCAGATGGATCCTGGATGGAGTCCAAAGTACTGTTTGCTTCACTTTGAGCTTAAAGCTCTTAGCTTCTGGGCAGCATCTGACCTATAGTCCTTGGTTCCAGATAGAACAGTTCATTCATTCAACTTCCATTCAAATAATGTTAATTGAGTGCCTTCTTCTAGGAGTTAGAAACACAAGAATGAACAAAGTCGTACCCCCCCGATGGGGTTACATTCTAATGGGAGAGGCAGAAAACAATAAACAAAATAATCTTGAAGGGGATGTAGAATGATTGTGCACACACTTACTCAAAGTAGTGATACTAGAACAATCTGAATGCTACAAAGGATTTATGCTTGTGAAGATCTAGGGAACAGAGTTCTAGGCAGGAGGAATAGCAAGTGCAAAACTGCTGAGGCAGGAGCAACTTTGGTATATTGAAGAAGACTTGTTGAGCTAAGTAGAGTAGGGGAACATGAGCCTTAGTTTTCTGCAGACCAGGGACTTTGTAGTTACATTTGGGGATGTAGAAGGCATTTTCAGCTGATGTGGTTCATTTCCTCACCTGAAAAGTTGGGACAATTTCACCTTGTAGGATTGTTGTGAGAATCAAAGGTTATGCTGTATGGAAGTGCTTAACTTAGTGGCTAGCTCATAGTAAGTGCTCAATAACTGCTAGATCTTATTTGTGATGTTTAGTTCTGAGAGCTGAAAGATCTGGGGCTTAAATCTACTTAAAATTCTATCCAAGTCCTTTCTCTGTGAGACCTCTCTCTCTCTCTCCTAGTCTTAATCTTTGTCTCTCTCAGGATCTACCTCTGTCTCTCTCTGTGTATGTCTCTTGGTCTATCTTTATCAATCTTGTACTCTGCTTCTGCTTATCTGTCTGCCTGTCTCTGTCTCTACTCTTTTGGTGTCTTTTTCTAACTCTTTCACTCCTTGTTTCTCAGTCTTTCATACTATCTGGTGTTTTTTTCTCTTTATCTCTGTCTCCCCCCTGTCTTGTTCCTGCCAGACTGAGAGGCTCGCTGTAGTCCCAGAGGACCAGGAGCAGGCAGCTCTCCATGGTGCTGACAAGGATGGTAGGTCTCAGCCTTCATCCCTCGTTAGGGAACAGAGATGGATGGTAGCGGTTTGCCTTGTGCAGCCAGTCAGCAGGGACTCTCCATCTGCTGGTGCAGGTGGAGGAACTCTCCTTAATGTGACCAGCTTCCCCAGAGCACATAAGACCCTGTTAGTCATGAGAGCAGCTGCTTTTCCACCCCTTTCCCACAAACACACTTAATTCTGCCTCATGCATGGCCATGCAGCCTCCATAGGGGACTGGAGCAGCAGGTCCTTCTTGGCCTTTGGACTGCAGTGAAGCAGATTGGAAGTGGATTTATTTCTCCTGCTCTAGTGGTACATAGCAGCTTCCCAGTGAGGGAGCCCAGGGTGGGCCTTCTGGAAGCACAGGCACTTTCTCCATGGAAACCCTTCTCAAGGAGAATGGTGGTGAAAAGCTATGCCACTTTATCCCACTGAGAAGCTTTCTTTAACATCACCTAAAGTGAGTTAAATGATGAGGGCTGTGGGATTTCATCACTGCTCTGGGAGGGCTCAGGGCTTGGGGGAAGGGAGGAGGCACTCTGGGAAGAGGAACAGTGATCATGGCACTTAAACCAGCCATGGATAAATTTCAGTGCTGGCCGCATCACTAACTCTGCATGATCTTGGGCACAGGACCTATCAGTTTTCCCATCTGAAACCAGGGACAAAAATATAGAGCCGTTGTGAGGCTCAACAAGAAAGCGATGCACACCTTCCACTAGTTCACAATTTTTAGTGCTTTCTAAGGCCAGACTCTGTGCTAGGCACTTTATGTGCATTATCTTATGTAATCCTTAACATCCTAATGAGGTAGTTGCTATTATTGTCCCATTTAAGAGATGAGGAAACTGAAACTCCTGAGGAATTATGAGGCCTGCCCAAGCCTACTCACTGAGAGAGAGAGAGAGAGCTGGGAAATAAATTCAGGTCTGTTTGACTCCAAAATTCTTGTCTCTTTCCTTGTGTCCTTCTCCCGTCCCTGTCTTGTGGGGCAAGGGGACAAGATGTCCCTGCAGCCCAGTAATCCTGGTGGAATAATGGAGGCCCAGACAGATGGCAGGGCTTGAGTTGGCAGATCCATTCTGAAATGTCCAAGAGGCTGACCTTGGACATACCAGAGGGCACTTGGAAGAAGAGAATTTGGATTTCCTTACCTCAGGGAGGGCACCATCTGCTCTGCGCTCTTTCAGATCAATTACCTTCAAAATTTGTGACTTTCACTGACACTTTTGGGCAGCAGAGGTTAAGGAGACCAGGTGTCTGCTTCCTTATTTGTCCAGAAAGAGCAAAGTTGTGCCCGAAAAAGATGCTTCTGAGAGTCCAGGAGGTACCTCTCATTGGCAACGAACATCCAGCCTGAAGATTCTGCAGAGAGCTGGGGTCCTTCCCCCACCTTCTTCTATCTGCAGCCTCAACTTCCAGCTCCAAGCCTCAGCCATCAACTCAGCGATCAACTAATGGCTCTTGTTTCTATTTTGAAGAAACCAAATTTACTTTCAAAGTGTTAGGTTCAAAACTCTAAGTGAGCCTTTCTGGGATAGATGAATAAGTTGGACCTGGGGGATGCTCATCAGGGAAGGATTCTGAAGTGAGCTGCATTGAGTTTCTACAACTGGGATATGCGGTTTCACAAGTGTGGGTGTGAATTTGGTCACATCTCATATTTTCAAATCAAAATAAGTTTAGGCTCCCACTCTCTAACTTGCCATATTTTTATGAAGCTCAGCAAATCTCTTGGAGATTTGGGTTATAAAAAAATACCTCAGAGTATATTCTGTCCAGAATGGTCTGTTTGACCTACAAAAGCCTGTGCTGGCAGAACTGGGAAATAGGACCAGTCGGCTGCAGGCAGGCTGGGTTTCAGCTGCTCTTGATGCTGTTGTGCCACAGAGATGGTTGTTGAAGACTGGTGTGGTACAATACGGTGTTCTGTCTGTGCTTTCTGGTTCATATGCCTGCACTGATCAAGTTGTTCTCAGGGCTGGTGTGCCTCAGCCTGGTGAGGGCTGGTCTTGCTGTTGGTTCAGGGTGATCCACGCCAGGTCTCCTGAGCCAATGGTTTCCTGGTTCACACTTGTGTTCTTGGCCACATCTCTATCACAGGGTGGGCTGGCAATGGGGGCTCTGCCAGCCTTGGCCAAATGTAGCGCCAAGACCAACTCTCTCTCACATGAGCTCAGGTCGCCTCTGCAGGCCTCCTCTCTCCTCAGGGTGGCTCTCAGCCCCACAATGTCATTTCCTGCTGATGGAGCCCTGTCAGGAGCATCAGAGTCCCTCAGAGATTCCAGCAGGTTTGAACTTCACACTTGGTGAAGATAATACTGCACATCAGCATATTTGTGAGAAGCTGCCTGAGGGCCCAATCTCCAAGACCCCTTCCTTGCCAAGGAGTATTGGCAGGAATAGCCCACATGTCGGTTAGAAGGTTGTTCAGCAACAGCTGTCCTCTGAGAAGCAATGGTGACTACTTACTGGTTTATGTGGGGATCAGGGGAGTTTTCCCAGAACAATTCGCTGACACTGAGAAGTAGCCACAGCATTTAAATTTCACTCCCCAGGAACGCTGGAATTCTGCCTAACCAGGTATCCTGCTGCACGTACAACAAACCATGAAGAAGCCCTCCCCCTTCAAGGCTCCGTTTTCCAGCTCTGATGGTTCCTGAGCCTGGAGCCTGAGTCTTCGCTCAAGCTTTGGGTTTGGTTTCTGCTCCAAATTCTGATAAATAGCTTAGTCCTCCACCCCCTTCTAGAAGGAAAGCCTCACTTTAGTCTGGCCTGTTTCCTTTCTGATTGGCACTGGCCTTGGACGAGGGTGGGGAGGCATTTATTTTTATTTTCCTTTTTTAATAAAATTTATTTTGGGGTAATTCTAGTTTACACAAAAGTTGCACAGACAGTGCAGGGAGTTTCTGTGTCCCCTTCACTCACTTCCTCTGATGCATGCTACATAACTAGGTACTTTCATCAAAATTAAGAAACTAACAATAGTAGAATGCTATTAACTAAACTACAGACTTTATTCAGATTTGGCTAGTTTTTGTACCCAATGCTCTTTCCTGTTCCAGAATTCATTCCAGGGTAACACACTGTATTTAAGGAAAGCATCTGCCTTTATCACTATGCCCCTGGAATTCAGCCCAAGGCTTCACACAGAATGGGCAGTATGTGAATGAATGAATGAGGAACAAGCGTTAACAGAGGACAGCCCTTCCACCCTGATTGTTACTAGGATTCATGGCTGTGTCCCCCTCACATGCTGGGACACCCCTAGGGTTTGGTGAGGTCCAACCCCGTGAGGCCTGGTTAGCTCTGCTGCTGGGACAGCCCTTCTGTGCTTGTTTTGGATCATCCTGTCCCTATCACCCTTGCTGCTCCGCCAGGCTTGGAATAATGGTCCAAGCCCTGATTCTGCATCCTTCCATCCCATGCTGGTAGAGAAGTTGTGTCCATTCGTGTGGATGTGTGGGTGTCTGACATTGGAGCAGCTTGGAATATGGGTGCATCTTTGCAGTATTGAGAATGACCATGGGCTGCTGGAGCTTGCTGTAGGGGTGGCCAGCATCTCCTTTGACCTCATGGATTCCCTTTATTTCTGTATCAGTCAGGGCTCAATCATAGAAACAGAAACACTATGAATTACATAGAGTAAGGGATATATTATAAGAAGTAGATGTTACACAACTGTGGGAGCTAGTTAAGACTTCCCTGAAATGTTGTGGCTTCTGTGTCTGGTATTGGGTCTGAAGGCTCTTTTATTCAGCAGGGCTGGTTGTGGAAAGGAAAACGTATGGAGAGCAAAGACAAGCTGGAAACCAGGAAGACAAAAGGATCCAGTGCTGTGCAGGAGCTGGCTCATGCCAACCTGTAAGAGCTGATTATTAAATACACAGGAATTTTGTGAGCCAGCTGTTGAACACAGTCACTATCAAACATTAAAGTACATAAACTTACAATTAAATAAATTACGTTAGAAACAAAGGTAATAAATACTAAAAACTCATTACTTCCTAATTATTTTGTTATGTCTTATTATTCTGTACTCTTGGGGTCATTTATGTCTATTGCATCTGTATGGTGGAAATGTAATATAATACAATATAATGGTGAGTTACTGTATGCCTCTTCCCAACTCCATGTTCACTGATGTCACATTGGCAGCTTTGAATGAACCCCAATGGGAGTGTGTATACCACAGAAATTGGCAAATGCTTCAATCAGTCCTTGATTTATTGTTTTGTTGATTGTCTAGATTTAAGGAGGTGATGGAGAAAATGTTAATAAAGTAAAGTTAAAAAATGTCTCATGTTTATAGTTTTTTCATTTGAATTTATAGTGTTACATGTGAATAAAGGAAATATTCTTCTGGTATTCAAAACTATTTTTTTTATTCAGCAAGGAAGTAGCTTACATTGATGGACAGGTAAAATTCCAACACACATCTTCATTGTTCCACTTTTGTCTCACTTGTTTGTAGACAAGAATATCAACCAACATTCATCTTGGAACTGCACCTCAAGAGCTGGTTGTCAAGATACTTAGTGGCACACTATCAACAGTGTCTATTTCTCATGGCCTCCAATCCTGATGACACAAGTGACTTGGAGGAGAAGCTGGTGTCCTTTATTGCAGAGTGGAACATACACCTGGCCTAAGACTTGGAAATATTGAAGGAAGAGACCCAGTAGGAGAAAGAGGAGGTAAGCCAGGGGCTCCCCCACATCAGCAAGGTGAGCAAGAAGTTGAGAGACATTGTGTAGGAGCTGCAGCACTGCCAAGAGTCTTTCATTGATATTCAGGGACTAATGGCTGGAGTTTCAAGCTCTCTCCCAAATATTAAGCATATTTCCCATAGGGTGGCTCTGAGCTTGGAAACATGCAGGAGAGGGAATTCTGAGAACTATAATTCTCACTGAGCCAGGTTGACAGCCCCACAGCTTTCCTGTCTCCAAGACATAACATGAAGCTTGGGCGTGGACTTCACTGGGCAGCACAGCTGTCTCTAGTTCTATTGGGTTCCAGGGGTGGCTGTTGTCAGCATACAGCTGGGTACATGCATACATCCAACAGCCAGGATCAGGGATGGCCTGTGTGGAATGAGCTGCTATGCCAATGCTCTGCCTTTACCACTGATCCAGGACCTGGAGGTGCACCATTCTGGGAACCAGGCTTCTGTAGGAACAAATGGAATGATCCGTGTTAAGGGGCATATAAACAGTCCTTCTGGGTACAATGTGTTAATTATCATGGTAGCTATGGCAAAGTGTCTGAGCTGAATCGGTGGAGGGGCTGGGAAGGGGAAGTCATGAAGGACTGCCTTCAGTGGGCAGCCCTGGGATGGGGGGGCACAGGCCCTCGTGTTGGCCACCTGAGTACCACTCATCAGGGAAGAGGCAGGGGGCTCATGGAAGTACGTTGACACTCTGGTCTCTGAGCTGGTGCCTTGAATGCTCCTGACAGGCTGGCTTCCACACTGTTTGCTGGCACCTGCCAAGACTTCCATGGACCCCGCCTGCCTTGCCAAGCAGGAGGGTGTCAGATTCAGGGCCAAGGTCTTCATTTCCTTGGCTGTGAGCATAGTCAGACAGGCCAATGTCTGCTCTAGTGTCTGAACAGGGGGTTGAGCTGAGCGGCTTCAGTCAAGGCTGATCTTCACAGGCTGGTCCCTTTGCTGGCGTCTGAGCTGGCCAAGCCAGGGGTGGGTGAGAGAGTTCCTGGGGAAGAGCCCTGGAGGGGGCCAAAAAGGGGCGGGAAGGATTGGTTGAGCCAGCCAACATGATCATGACTTGGATGTGTCTCCCCTTCCTCTTCATTCGATGTGAACTAGAAACTTCCTCTGGTGGTCCTTGAGACTTCCATGTCACACTTCAAGTGGTGACGTGACACAGGCACTTGTTGCTTGCCCCATGGCAGGTGCTTCTGCACCAGCTTGGCCATGTGAGCCAGTTGAAGTGAGGCTGCTGGAAGCATGGGCAGAGGCATCATCTGCAGCCCGCCAAGCTCATTCTTCTCAGACCTGCCGCCAATGACCCATGTCCCTGGATGACTTGGCTTCCAACCTACTGTCATCCTCTTGTTCTGATCCTTGTTTTGGGGTTCCAGCAATAGCTTTCTTTCCCCTAATGGGCTTTGGGCTTGGCGTCTGGTGCCTGCTCTGTGCACAGCCTTCTGGGCCAGGCTGCCAGCCCTCTCAGCCCTGCTTGGCTTTGCTACTGGAAGATGGTCAAAGAACACAAAGACCTTTCTGATAATCCTGGTGCTTCTATCTGACCAAGCTGACTGTCTCATGACGGCAGGCAGGGACTCATTTGTCACACAAGGATGGGGTAAGGTAGGGAGTGGATGTCCTTTGCAAAGGCAAAGGACAGTCCCTTTTATATACAGCTACTTGGGCTGCAATCCTATCTGCTCCCTTCCTTCCTTCCTCCTGCCATCTTCCCTCTTCTGCAGATGTGTGGATGGTGAGACTGGAGTGCCATGAAAGGTTATCAGTCAGAGGACCCAGGAAATTAATTCTATCCTCAAGATTCCCAAGGTCAGCCAAAGGCTCATTCACTCAAGTGTCTCATGTTTGCTGCTGGCTGGAGGAGGAATTCTGTCTTACTCTGGGGAGGGTCAGCCTTTTGTTCTCTGCAGGCCCAGCAGAGGATGAGGCCCATTCACACTGGGGAGGGCAATCTGCTTGACTCAGTCTACTGATTTAAATATTCATCTCATTCAAAAACACTCACGAAGACACCCAGAAGAATGTTTGATAAAAAATCTGAGTACTCTGTAGCCCCGCTAGATTGACACATGACATTAACCATCACTCTGCTGTGTAGGAAAAAAACTTTAAAGAGCAGAGCCAGTTGGCCCATAGAAAAGAGCAGCTTTTCGATCCGATGAAAATCCTGCCCCAAGTACCATCAGTCCAATCAGTGTCCTGAAACCCAGTTAACGAGACCATGCCTCTTCCCCAAGAGAGCGACTTTCTTCTTGCATTTGATTTGTATTCATTCTTGTGAGAAGATAGGGATAAGGAGAGAGGCTCTGTAGGTCTTCTGGAAGCCAGATTCCTTTCATTTGCCAAGCACTGAGCAGGGACACATGCTGGGCACTGGAGGCCATGAGATGAATCTCGTCAGTCTTCACCATCCTTCAGGGGGCTGACAATCTAAGGAGAAAGAGAGGTGTGGCTGGGAAGTAGAGAGAGATTATAGCCTGCAGGGTCCCCTCCAGACAGTGCTCCAAAGGCCGCCAGGTCATGTTGTATCCTCCAGCAATGGCGGTGACCCCCGTGGAGCACCCATCTCCTTTGCATGGCATAGGAAGCTCCTCCGTGACCCTCAGCCACTTGTCTAAGTACTCACCAGTGTCCCTCCGCTGTCCTGTGCTCCCCCTGGCACCTTGCTCTCTGAGGCCCTATGTGCTTGCATGCCCCCTGCCCCCCCAGCCGAGCATGGCCTTTCTGCCCCTCTGCCCACTGAGGTCCTCTCATTTTCTCAGACCCAGTGACAGCACTGCCTTCTCCATAAAACCCTCCTGTTCAGCCGAACAGCTGCCCTTTCTGGTTCCGTCCCACATCATATGGCTTGTATCTTTATTTAATACCATTGACAACATGTTTGTTGATGGCACAGCCCCTGTGCACAGAGGGCATTGCCTGTGGCAGGCACCATGCCAAGCACTTTATGGGCATTATCTCCTTTTAATCCCTTCACGAACCCTGGAAGCAGGTGTTCTAATCTCCACACAGCCGAGGAAACGTGAGCTCAGGAAGTTCCTTGTTATTTCCCAAGGTCACACGGCTAGTAGGCGGCAGAGCTGGAACAGGCAGTGAGGCCTTCTTAACGTCTCAGACATATTGCCTGCCTGTTGAGCGTAACTAGGGAGTCCATGACTGCCACTTCCCTGGGCTAAGATTGGAGGGGAAGCAGGAGGTCTTTGTGAGTGTGGCTGTTTTTCAGGAGGGGGTTAAGATGGGAATCCTGTGGGTCGTGGCCCCCAGAGAGCGCTGAGCCTTTCTAAGCGTATCAGCCAGAAGGCTGTTCAGCTGAATGGCAAACAAGACATGTGGGAGCTGTTGAAAGGAACTAGCCCCGCTGCATCTGGTGTGAAAATGGCTCCCAGGCATAACTCACCCTCCCACCTCCTCAGACTCACACAGGAAGACTGTCACGTCTGACTGAATGACAGCAATGACATGCATGTGGGAGGCACTGAAGCAGGGGATCCCTTAATAGATCAGGCGCCTCGCAGCCCTGAGGGGTGATATCCCCTTTTTGTGGGGACAGCGTCAATGCAGGAGAACTTGGCAGCCTCTGTGGGCTGGGAGTAGCGGGAGGGGAGTGAGGCACATACAAAATATAAGTGGGCAGCCAAAACTTAGTAATCAAGATAAATGATCGCCTAATGCCCTATTTGAAAACCAAGGCTAATGCAAAATATCCATGATGAAAAAATGTCAACATTTTAAATCAAGACGGGATCAGTAGGACAGAAAGGCTTTTCTTGACTTCTTAGGGGCAAAACTTCTTAGTGGTCCAATGAGCAAGTCAGCTAGCCTTCCCCATCTCTGAGTTGCCAGGGAACTGTGACATGCTCCCATCTGCTTCTGCCTGATCCAGTGAAACCAAACTGCATTTCACTCATTTGTTCACTCCCTTAATGAACATCTGTGGAGTATTTTCCTGTGCAGAGAAAACATGTCATCTGAAAAGAATGACAAATTTATTTTTATAGCTTCCTTTCCAGTCCTTTCTTTTCCCCTTTCTCTCTTCCTCTCTCCTGGAGTAGCCAGACTTCCAGTATAATCTCAAATAGTGCTGCCAATAGCAGACACCCTTGTCTTTTTCCTAGTTTGATTGGGAAGGAAGCTAAAATTTCATCAAGGATAGTATTTACTGGAAGTTTTTGGTATGTAATGTTATTAGGTTGTGGAAATTACATTCTATTTGTATATTGGTAGGGGTTTCTTCTTTTTTGGAGTCACAAATGAGTGTCGAAATTTACTGACTGCTTTTTGCTCATCTTTTGATAGGCTCATAATACTTTCTTTTTAATCTGCTAATATGTTGAATTATACCAACAGATTTTCTAATCTTGAGCTACCTTTGTATTCCTGGGATATGTTCTTTTTGGTCATATTATATTTTATATACTGCTGGAATAGATTTGTAGTTTAAGTAGATTTATAGTTTTATTAAAATAGTTTAATAAAAGTAAACTATTTTTTTTAAGATTTCTAAATCCATTTTAATGAATATATTTAAAGTATGGTTTGTTTTTTTTCCCCCACTTATTCAAGCTTTATTTCGTTCAACAAATTATGTTTAGGCTTTTTTTTTCACCATCTGTGTTTTTGTTACAAACTATTTACAAACTATCTTATCCCAATAACTTTACAAAAGTATAACTACATGCCAGTCTGGGGGTGCTCTGACGTGAGTCACTACAAACTAGCCCAGGCACAGCTTACTGCTGCTGAGATCACCTAGGAGCAGTCCCAGCCGTGGCCTCACCCATGTGGGTATGAGGGCCGTGGAGGGGAGCTGCCAAGTGTCCCCAGGGGAGTGGGCTTCAGGTTTGTGAAGATGCTCCAACAGCACGATGCTCATTCTCTGCGTAGTGTCTCCATGTACTTTTTCATCTTCTCAACTATCCAGGAGGGTAGGACAAAGGACTTCAGCTCCTCTAACTTCAGGTCCAGGCACCCTCTGTAGTCATCGCTGGCAGTGAGGTCCCGGATGTCCTCCTCGATGAGGAGGCAGGCCATCTTCCCCTCTGTGGCCCATATGTGATGCTGCTCAACCAGCCAGTGCTTGTCCTGGGGGTCAGCTGCATACTTAAAGAGGTATGGGTGCTTGATGTAGATTCTCCTTCTGGTGCCCCCCAGCCCCAGGGCCTTGTTGACTTGAGATCCCAACACAAAGGTGGTAGATTCATTCAGCTGAGCTGGCTCCCACTTGGGGCCTTCTCTGTGATTTGGTTCACAGGATTTTGGTTTCCGTACCTTGCCAGCAGCTGCCCGGTCATTTGAGATCATGTATCCAAGAGGCTGTTCCTTCCTCTTTTTGGGAATGGGGCTTTTGCGATGGGCACATTCCTCTTCTGCCTGCCTGGCACGCTTTATTCCTGGGAGCTCATGGATGGACCTGGGCATTACTTTTTCTCCATGAGGAAACAGTAGTTTAGCCTGTTCTAGGCAGCTCTGACAGGCCTCCTGGGTCAGCGGCTCTGCACCCATGTCTTCCCTTCTGGAAGAACTTCATGTACTTGTTGGAGACAGTCCAGACCTCCTCATTGATGCTAGGCTGCAAGACAGCTCGGAGGAGGTCCATGGAGATGGAAGGGCCTGTGAAACTTGTCGTAATCTGTGGGCGATGGTCCCTTCGCTGCACCTGCCGGTGCTTTATCATTACATTCCAAGGGTTCGTGAGAACCAGCTGCCCCGCTGCGCCCGCGTCTCCCAGCTCGGGGCTGCCCCACTCAGCTCTGCTGGGTCCCCGCGGCTGCTCGACGTCGCCAGTGGCCTCCATGGCGCCCCAGTCACCGCAACCACGGTCCGACTCTGCCACCGGCTGGGAAGTGGCCCCGTGACATCACAGAAGCGCTCAGCTCGCGGACATGGAAGCACAATGCGGCGCGATAAGGAGTTACCATGGGAACCAAACTGCTACATGTCGCGGGGTTCTCGGACCCCTGGAGATGTGTGTGGGGGGTGGTTGGGGCTTCCTCTCTGGACTGGTGGCACCTCGGGTGTGGATTGTGGGTTTTCAGTCAAGGATTGTTCTCCTGCTGGTCTGAGGTCAGTGGAGAAATGCAGGGCTGGATGAGGGGAACAGGTTTTCATGGGCTTGGGGAGCAGAAGGCAGTGTTTCTTATCGAGTCTCTAGACGTTCAGTCTTTGAAAAGTGTAGATTTTAATATGCCTGTTTCCCGGCACACATAATTGGACTGGGCCTCTTGAGGGAACCCAGAAACCCAATAAGTTGGGTCTGACCCAAGCCATCCAAGAATACACCCACCGGCTCTCTCCAGGTCTTGTCTCCAGGGGCCTCTTGCATCTGTGGACTTCGCCAGCCCCAGGGAACTGGGCTTCTCTCCCTAGATGGGTGATTCAGGTGTGGGCTGGGGATGCAGGGACTTAACAGCTGTGGTGTACCTCAGACTCCCCATGGCTTGGCCTTAGAAGTGAGATGTCCCTGAATAGAATTGAATCCATTTATGGGTGGTAGAGAAAGTTACTTTTACCAGGTCATAATATGGGGTAGGAAAAAGTGCATAAATTTTGCAGTTAGAAAGACAGCTCAAATCCTGTCTGATACGATGACTAAGAACATTGACTCTGGAATTGGACTGCCTGCCTTTGTTTAACTGCTTATTGTGTGACCCACGTGTCTTTCAGTGCCTCAGTTTTCCCATCTGTAGAATGGGGGATAGTACCTAACTCACAAGGTTATAGTGAGGATTAAGTGAGTTAAATCCTGTGAAGCACTTAGAACTGTGGCACAAGTAAATGCCCAAAACAATGCTATCTGTTGTTACTATTCCAACAGCCACCACTTACTAGCTTTATGACTTTGGGCATTTTTTCTCAGCCTCCTGAACTCTTTCTTACCTTTGCAAGGTTATTGTGAGGATTAAAATAATGTATCTAAAGCACATATTAGATCATCAACAAATAGTTATTATCTCCACATTCCAATATCAGCCTTGAAACAATAAAACAGCTTTGTGGCATCAAGCTCTTCAGTCCTCTTAAGGAGGTTTTTTACCTTTGGCCTTTAATGTCCTCTGCCTTTCCCCCCTCCCCCTACCCTTATCCCTCCCTTCCCACTCATCCTCCCCAGTCCCTTTTCCTTTGGTAACTGTTAGTCCATTCTTGGGTTCTGTGATTCTGCTGCTGTTTTGTTCCTTCAGTTTTTTTTCTTCTTATATTCCACATATGAGTGAAATCATTTGGTACTTGTCTTTCGCTGCCTGGCTTATTTCACTGAGCATAATACCCTCTAGCTCCATCCATGTTGTTGCAAATGGTAGGATTTGTTTTCTCATGGCTGAATAATATTCCATTGTGTATATGTACCACATCTTCTTTATCCATTCATCTATTGATGGACACTTAGGTTGCTGCCATTTCTTGGCTACTGTAAATAGTACTGCGATAAACATAGGGGTGCATCTGTCTTTTTCAAACTGGGCTGCTGCATTTTTAGGGTAAATTCCTAGAAGTGGAATTCCTGGGTCAAATGGTATTTCTATTTTAAGCGTTTTGAGGAACCTCCATACTGCTTTCCACAATGGTTGAACTAATTTACATTCCCACCAGCAGTGTAGGAGGGTTCCCCTTTCTCCACAACCTCACCAACATTTGTTGTGGTTGGTCTTTTGGATGGTGGCGATCCTTACTGGTGTGAGGTGATATCTCATTGTGGTTTTAATTTGCATTTCTCTGATGACAAGCAATGTGGATCATCTTTTCATGTGTCTGTTGGCCATCCGAATTTCTTCTTTGGAGAACTGTCTGTTCAGCTCCTCTGCCCATTTTTTAATTGGATTGTTCACTTTTTGTTTGTTGAGGTGCATGAGCTCATTATATATTTTGGATGTCAACCCTTTATCAGATATGTCATTTATGAATATATTCTCCCATACTGTAGGGTACCTTTTTGTTTTATTGATGGTGTCCTTTGCTGTACAGAAGCTTTTCAGCTTTATGTAGTCCCACTTGTTCATTTTTGCTTTTGTTTCCCTTGCCTGGGGAGATATGTTCATGAAGAAGTTGCTCATGTTTATGTCCAAGAGATTTTTGCCTATGTTTTTTTCTAAGAGTTTTATGGTTTCATGACTTACATTCAGGTCTTTGATCCATTTCAAATTTACTTTTGTTAGACAATGATCCAGTTTCATTCTCTTACATGTAGCTGTCCAGTTTTGCCAGCACCATCTGTTGAAGAGACTGTCATTTCACCATTGTATGTCCATGGCTCCTTTATCATATATTAATTGACCATATATATTTGGGTTAATATCTGGGGTCTCTATTCTGTTCCACTGATCTGTGGCTCTGTTCTTGTGCCAGTACCAAACTGTCTTGATTACTGTGGCTTTGTAGTAGAGCTTGAAGTTGGGGAGTGAGATCTCCCCCGCTTTATTCTTCCTTCTCAGGATTGCTTTGGCTATTCAGGGTCTTTGGTGTTTCCATATGAATTTTTGAACTATTTGTTCTAGTTCATTGAAGAATGTTGTTGGTAATTTGATAGGGATTGCATCAAATCTGTATATTGCTTTGGGCAGGATAGCCATTTTGACGATATTAATTCTTCCTAGCCAAGAGCATTGGATGAGTTTTCATTTGTTAGTGTCCCCTTTAATTTCTCTTAAGAGTGACTTGTAGTTTTCAGGGTATAGGTCTTTCACTTCTTTGGTTAGTTTTATTCCTAGGTATTTTATTCTTTTTGATGCAATTGTGAATGAAATTGTTTTCCTGATTTCTCTTTCTATTAGTTCATTGTTAATGTATAGGAAAGTCACCGATTTCTGTGTGTTAATTTTGTATCCTGCAACTTTGCTGTATTCCGATATCAGTTCTAGTAGTTTTGGAGTGGAGTCTTTAGCATTTTTTATGTACAATATCATGTCATCTGCAAATAGTGACAGTTTAACTTCTTCTTTACCAATCTGGATTCCTTGTATTTCTTTGTTTTGTCTAATTGTTGTGGCAAGGACCTCCAGTACTATGTTGAATAACAGTGGGGAGAGTGGGCATCCCTGTCTTGTTCCCGATCTTGAGGAAAAGCCTTCAGCTTTTCACTGTTCAGTATGATGTTGGTGGTAGGTTTATCATATATGGCATTTATTATGTTGAGGTACCTGCCCTCTATACCCATTTTGTTGGGAGTTTTTATTATGAATGGATGTTGAATTTTGTCGAATGCTTTTTCAGCATCTATGGAGATGATCCTGTGGTTTTTGTCCTTCTTTTTGTTTATGTGGTGGATGACGTTGATGAATTTTCAGATGTTTTACCATCCTTGCATCCCTGGGGTGAATCCCACTTGGTCATGGTATATGATCCTTTTGATGTGTTTTTGAATTCGGTTTGCTAATATTTGTTGAGTATTTTTGCATCTACTTTCATCAGGGATATTGGTCTGTAATTTTCTTTTTTGGTGGGATCTTTGCCTGGTTTTGGTATTAGGGTGATGTTGGCTTCATAGAATGAGTTTGGGAGTATTCCCTCCTCTTCTATTTTTTGGAAAACTTTAAGGAAAATCGGTATTATATCTTCTCTGTATGTCTGATAAAATTCCGAGGTAAATCCATCTGGCCCGGGGGTTTTGTTCTTGGGTAGTATATTGATGACCATTTCAATTTCTTTGCTGGTAATTGGTTTGTTTAGATTTTGTGTTTCTTCCTTGGTCAGTCTTGGAAGGTTGTATTTTTCTAGGAAGCAGTCCATTTCTTCTAGGTTTTCCAGCTTCTTAGCATATAGGTTTTTGTAGTATTCTCTAATAATTCTTTGTATTTCTGTTGGGTCCATCGTGATGTTTCCTTTCTCATTTCTGATTCTGTTGATGTGTGTTGATTCTCTTTTTTCTCTTAAAAAGTCTGGCTAGAGGCTTATCTATTTTGTTTATTTTCTCAAAGAACCAGCTCTTGGTTTCATTGATTTTTTTCTATTGTTTTATTCTTCTCAATTTTGTTTATTTCTTCTCTGGTCTTTATTATGTCCCTCCTTCTGCTGACTTTAGGCCTCATTTGTTCTTCTTTTTCTAATTTTGATAATTGTGACGTTGGACTATTCATTTGGGTTTGTTCTTCCTTCTTTAAATATGCCTGGATTGCTATATACTTTCCTCTTAAGACTGCTTTCCCTGTGTCCCACAGAAGTTGGGGCTTTGTGTTGTTGTTGTCGTCATTTATATCCATATATCATTGGATCTCCATTTTAATTTGGTCGTTGATCCATTGACTATTTAGGAGCATGTTGTTAAGCCTCCATGTGTTTGTGAGCCTTTTTGCTTTCTTTGTACAATTTATTTGTAGTTTTATACCTTTGTGGTCTGAAAAGTTGGTTGGTAGGATTTCAATCTTTTTGAATTTGCTGAGTCTCTTTTTGTGGCCTAGTATGTGGTCTATTCTGGAGAATGTTCCATGTGCACTTGAGAAGAATATGTATCCCGTTACATTTGGATGTAGAGTTCTATAGATGTCTATTAGGTCCATCTGTTCTAGGGTGTTGTTCAGTGCCTCTGTGTCCTTACTTATTTTCTGTCTGGTGGATCTGTCCTTTGGAGTGAATAGTGTGTTGACATCTCCTAAAATGAATGCATTGCATTCTATTTCCTCCTTTAATTCTGTTAGTATTAGATTCACATATGCTGGTGCTCCTGTGTTGGGTGCATATATATTTATAATGGTTATATCCTCTTGTTGGACTGAGCCCTTTATCATTATGTAATGTCCTTCTTTATCTTTGTTACTTTCTTTGTTTTGAAGTTTATTTTGTCTGATACTAGTACTGCAACACCTGCTTTTTTCTCCCTATTGTTTGCATGAAATATCTTTTTTTCCATTGCTTGACTTTTAGTCTGTGCATGTCTTTGGGTTTGAAGTGAGTCTCTTGTAAACAGCATATAGATGGCTCTTGTTTTTTTATCCATTCAGTGACTCTGTGTCTTTTGATTGGTGCATTCAGTCCATTTACATTTAGGGTGATTATAGATAGGTATGTACTTATTGCCATTTCAGGCTTTAGATTCATGGTTACCAAAGGTTCCAGGTTACTTTCCTTACTATCTAAGAGTCTAACTTAACTCAGTTAGTATGCTGTTACAAATACAATCTAAAGGTTCTTTTCTACTTTTCCTCCTTCATTCTTTATATATTAGGTATCAAATTCTGTACTTTTTGTCTATCCCTTGAATGATTTGGGTATAGTCAATTTAATTTTGCATTTGCCTCGCAATCAGCTGCTCCACCCTCCCTACCGTGGTTTTACTACCTCTGGTGACAGCTATCCAACCATAGGAACACTTACATCTATAGCATTCCCTCCAAAATAGACTGCAGAGATGGTTTGTGGGAGGTAAATTCTCTCAGCTTTTGCTTATCTGGAAATTGTTTAATTCCTCCTTCATATTTAAATGATAATCTTGCTGGGTAAAGTAATCTTGGTTCCAGGCCCTTCGCTTCATGGGATTAAATACATCATGCCACTCCCTTCTGGCCTGTAAGGTTTCTGCTGAGAAGTATGATGTTAGCCTGATGGGCTTTCCTTTGTATGTGATCTTATTTCCCTCTCTGGCTGCTTTTAACAGTCTGTCCTTATCCTTGATCTTTCCCATTTTAATTACTATATGTCTTGGTGTTGTCTTCCTTGGGTCCCTTGTGTTGGGAGATCTGTGGATCTTCATGGCCTGAGAGACTATCTCCTTCCCCAGATTGGGGAAGTTTTCAGCAACTACCTCCTCAAAGACACTTTCTATCCCTTTCTCTCTATATTCTTCTTCTTTTGGTATCCCTATAATGTGAATATTGTCCTGCTTGGATTGGTCACACAGTTCTCTCAATATTCTTTCATTTTTAGAGATCCTTTTTTCTCTCTGTGCCTCAGCTTCTTTATATTCCTCTTCTCTATCTTCTCTAGTTTCTATTTCATTTATTGTCTCCTCCACCATATCCAACCTGCTTTTAATACCCTCTATCATGCTCTTCAACAATTGGATCTCTGACCTGAATTCATTCCTGAGTTCTTGGATGTCTTTCCGTACCTCCATTAGAAAGTTGATGATTTTTATTTTGAACTCCCTTTCAGGAAGAGTCACGAGGTCCATATCATTTAAATCTTTCTCAGGAGTTGTATTAATAATTTTACTCTGGACAAGGTTCCTTTGGCATTTCATGTTTGTATATGGCGCCCTCTAGTGTCCAGAAGCTCTATTCTGGAGCTGCTCAGCCCCTGAAGCAATGTCGGGGGTTGCAAGGGAGCGGTACTGGTGCCTGGGGGTAGGAAAGAGCTGTTTCCTGCCTCCTGGCTGCTGTGCCTGTCTCCACTGCCTGAACGGCCGGTCACACAGGTGTAAGTTTTTGTCCCAGAGCAGCTGGGTATGGCTCCCTGCTTTCCACAAGTGGCTGGAATCCCAGTCTCCCCAGGAACTCTGCCTGTATTAACTTTCCAACGCAGTAGTCATGCGAGTCTCATGAAAGCACCATGAAATGTATGTTTGTGCCCCCAGTGCCGATCACCAGAGCTAGGTATTCAGCAGTCCCAGGCCTTCCACTCCCTCCCTGCTGTTTCTCTTCCTCCCGTAGGTGAGCTGGGGTGGGGGAAGGGCTCAGGTCCAGTGAAACCACAGCTCTGGTATATTACCCCATTCGGTGAGGTCTGCTCTTTTCTCCAGGTGTGTGCAGTCTGAGCTGTCCTCTTTCCTGCTGCTCTCTCAGGATTAGTTGTGCCTATTACATTTTTTAATTGTATCCAGTTTTAGGAGGAAGCCTCTGTCTCTCCTCTCATGCGCCGTCTTTAATCTCCTGGTTTTCTTTTTAATACTCTTCTTGTCCAGCTTTGGTAGCAAGATCACACCAGCCTTATGAGGTCAATTCCCCACCTAAACCCCAGTTCTCTGAAACAGCTTGTGTAAAGAGGAATTACCTGTCTCTTGTGAGTTTTCTGAACCTCGCTTCTGTAATTAGATTTGATGCCTTCGGGAGGGGAAGATTTTTGACTACCTATTATATATTTAAAACCTTTTAGTTTATTCAAGTTTTCTATTTATTTTTCAACCAGTTTTCATAATTTATGTTTTTATAGAAAATCGTCCACCTTCATTGTTTTAATGTTCATTTTTTTATGATTTCAGATTTTTATTGCATCATTTTTCTGGTTTGAATTTGTCTATTTTTTTAATCTTTCCAAGAGTGAAGTAAGTTTTGGCTTAATCATCTCTGATGCTTTCTCCATTACATTGATTTTTGCTGTCATCTTTATTATTTCCTTTATTCTATCCTGATTTTCTTTTCTTAGCTTCTTGAGTGAGAGAAGGAACTCACTCACTTTTAATCTTTCTTGGTTTTTATTAAGTATATTGAAGGCTAGATTTTTCCAGTAGGTACTACTGTAATCATGTCTCACAAAATTTACATGAAGTATAGTCATTGTCATTTGCTTCTAAATATTTCATAAATTTCTATTATGAATCTCTTTTTAATCCATGTTATTCAGAAGCATGTTTTTCTTTTCCAAATGCATTTTAAAATGACTTTTATTGTTGAATTCTAATATAATCACATTGGTGGGAGAACATAGTCTGTGTGACGTGGATTCTTTCCACTTTATCGATACTATATGATGTAGTTGATAGTCCATTTTTATAATATGCTTTGTGTGCCTGAAAGGTGTTAATATTCCATGGTTATTGTGAACAGGTTTCAAGATTTATGTATTAAATTAATTTCATAAATATGTGGTTCAAATAATCTATGTCCTTACTACTTGATCTATTTGGTACTGGGGAGGTGCACTAAATTCCTCTTTTGTGATTGGGTATTTGTCAATATCTTCTGGTAACTCTTCTAGTTTTTGCTTTCTACCTTTTGAGACAGGGTATTTAGATGCACAGAGGTTTGTGATTGTCCTAAAAGTTCTGTTTGGAGTGTGTTTTATTTTTATTATTATTTTTGTCCCTCTTTTTTTCTCTTGTTGCTTTTTCCCTGACATTTTGTCTCATATTGTATTTCTATACCAGCTTTCTTTTAATATTTACCTGGTAGGTAAGCTTTTTCTTGTTCCTGTATTTCAGATTTTTTCTGTCACTTGTAAGCAACATATAGTTGGATTTAAATAAATCCAACCTGATGGTTTGTTCTTGAACAGATGTGTTTGAGCTGTGAACATTTATTTTTGGTGATTACTAGTGTGTTATGCCTATCATCTTATTGTGTGTCTTTCTTTATTTCTCTTTTTCTAATTCTTAAGCTGTTGCTAGATTGATAATCCCCCCCCATTTCTTCCTACTCCTGCTGACTCAGAAGCTATAGATGTATTACCATTCTTTTAACAATGACTTTTCTATTTTCAGCCTTGTTATTTACTATTAATTTTTCTAATAAAGTCAAAGTTTATGCATTATTTCTATTCTCCTTCAGATAAGACATTTGCACATTTTACTCATGGAACTCCTGCATCTTTTGGTCTAGACATTATTATTACTACTCATTTCCCTGAGTTTTGCTCTGAGTGATGATACCAAGCAGCATCATCCAATGTACTTATTCTCTCTTTGACTGTATCCTTTAGGATTTGTCCCTTCTTTCAAAAAATTTTAAGTCAAGTGCCTATTTGGTACGTAGTACTTCTAACAGATTCTTCTTTTAAGAATACCCCTGAGTTAGTTTCATTTCTGCTTGTTTTGGTTTTACAATTTCTTACTGCTATTCTTTATGGTATTTCATTCCTTATCCATTATGGATCCTAAATAATCAGAACTGGTATTTTCTCATCACTTTATTGTCCTCTGTTGGTCTGGGTGAGTCAGCTTCCTGGGTATTGGTTTTGTGAGCCTTGGACTTTCTTACATGTCATGGAATTTAGCTTTGTGGAATTACTCCATGGAATTACTCCAGCCCAGTCCCTGAGGCTCCACCCCAGAGCCTGATCCATTTGGGTAGCTTAGGCTCCAGTTCTTTGAGGAGGTGGAGAAGGATGCAGACCCAAGAGCTTGGCTGGTTTGCCCATGTCCTGGCTGGATGGCTGCACAGCCCTTCCCCTGCCTTCCTAATCACAGAGCCTCATGTACAAACCCCGACCCTGGGCTGGGGGATGCTGCAGTTTGTTTTTAACTTCTCTCCCTGTCAGGGAAACCCCCATGCCAGCCCCAGTGAGTCTGGGTCAGAATCCCTACCTCATGCGTGGTATTTTAAGTCCTTTTTACCCCATGGGATCAAGGTTCAAGCCCCCTCTGCCTGCCTCTTGGCTCCAATCCCAGCACACCTGCAGCTCAGCCAGCCTTTCCCCTTTGTTTTTTTTCTACTATACTGAGTCTGGAAAGATACTTATTTTGCTTTGAAACGCCATGTGTTGGGACCAGAGGGAAAGCCCACAGTATGAACTTACACTACCAGCTTGGCTTGAGGCTCTTTCAGTGTTTAAACCATTTTTAGGTTTTTATAAAATATTATTATTACTTGCAACCTAAAACATCTTGATAGAAACACCTGTGTCATAAGATTGTTTTAAGGGTTAAGTGGGATCTGCCAGTGTAAACACTCTGCACGGTGTCCACTGCAGAGAACAATTGTTTATTGTTTATTGTCTGCTTTCCCCCCTCATGCTTCTGCCCACTCTGGGTTCAGCCCAGAAAGTGAGGATTTCTCCTGGCATCTATCTGCTCTCTGTCATATGCCCTTCCTTTGTCAAACACACTGGATTCTCTTGATGTCTCCTCTATTCTCCATAATAAGATTTTTCATGTTTGCGATGTTTTATTTTTTCCCCCAACCTCTAAATGATAGTTTGGAAGGCCGCTGGACTAAAAGCCCCCGGTCACTGGTGTAAACCCCACCCACGCTATTGGCAGGACCGTGGAAAAATCAGTGAACTCTAAGCCCCACTTCTCTCAGAGCCAAATGGGGATGATGATGGTTTGCAACACTTTACAAGATCATTTGGAGAATTGCCTGAGATAATGGAGGTGAAGCTCTTTGCAAAGTGTGAAATGCTATGTAAATTGGAAGAAAAATAATTATGTTCCCATTTGTTAAACATTGCATTATATTATTTACCTCTCACAACAACAAGGCTGCACAGAAGAGCTATTTTTATTCTTATTTTAAAGAGGCTTAGAGAAGAATAGTGACTTGATGAAGCAATTATACATATTTTCAATGTATTATACAAGTAAGATTTTAGAATTCCTCTCCCAAACAATTGCAGAGACCATGCGGAGAGGGTGTGAGGGATTCCAGTGGCTGCTTGCTTGCATTCAAGGTCTGGGATGGATGGAGACGGTTTCTCTTTGGAGAGGGTCCTTATTGCTCTGGAGATGTGGGGACAGATGGCCTGTGGTTGAGGAGGTGATTACAGTGGCTGCCTCTGAATGAGGTTGCTGGCACGTGCTCGTTCTGTTTCCCCCGGGATTGCTATGGAAACCTAGACCCAGTCTTTCTCTGTGATAGGCCTTTCCTGAGTGTTTTTCCTCCTGGCCTCAAAGCTTACAAATCATTCTTCCTGCTTGGAAATCAGGTGATTCTCCAGGGCCCGGTCTGGGCAGGGTGACTGACAAGTCAATTTAGTGAAACAATTGCTTAGGCTGATTTTTCCAATGAACTGAGCTCCTTGTTTTGGCTCCTGGCAAATGGGGTTTGAAATGAGGCTGGGAACTGGAACGGGGAGATCAGGAAGGCCAGGCAGAGGGCCCCAAATGAGACTTCTCTTCTAGGAGGGGCTGAGAAGCACAGATGAGAACCTGAAACCCCCAGGACTGAAGCAGGGAGCTCAAGGATGGGGTGGGTGGCGGTGGCATCATCCCCATTATCAGGACGAATCATGGAGGTCGGGGAGCTGAGCATCTTTACCCAAAGCCACATGGCGTCAGTGGTAGAACTGGGACCCTACCTGGGGCTCGGTGCTGAGCAAGTGCTCTTTCCCTGTTTAAGCTGAGGGAGAAGTGAAAGTGGCCTTTGCCCATTTGTGGTGTTTTTCCCAGCATGTGATGAGGGAGGGGAAGTGGTGAACATTTGAAGGACTGCAGTTGATGTTGCCTGGAGGACTGAGAGTGATTTTTTTTTTTGTCAAGAGAACTCGTGACAATTCTGTGTATGACTGGACCCAGGGCTTTGGGCAGTCTCCTCTGTGCAACCTCTGCGAAGGACCCTCTGCAGCCTCAGCTTGGCCATCTGACTGATGGGGAACTTGACTCCTTGACAGGTGCAGCTGAGGCAGAGAGGAGAAAGCATCTTTCTTGAGGCTGGAAGGCCTGGGTTTTCCATCTCATTCCTCGCACTTACTAGCTGGGTGGCCTTGTGTTGGTGACCTGGCCTGTCTGAGCTTCAGCTGCCCTGTGTGAGCCATGTGGACTACAGTCATCTCTCTGCTTATCAGAGCTGTTGTGAGGATTTAATAAGACTGGAAGCATGGACGTGCTTGGCAAGCCCGTAGGGCTGTACCAGTGTCCATAGAAGAGCTTTGAGGCTCTGATGTCCCTGAGTCCCCATGCAGTGGGGGACCCTCTTCTGCCCTTGCATGGCTGCCCTTCCATGGCTGGGGACCTGGGGCTGTGGAGGGTGGCGCAGGCTCAGGGTTTGCAGCCATCTGCTGGCCGTGTTGGTGATTTTTCCTTAAAGGAGGCCTCTGGCCCATGGGGTCAGCCAGGGTGTAGGGAAGAGGACACGCGCGGGTCTATGCTTGTGTGTGGTGATGTCTTCTCCATTAGCACTCTCATCCGCTGAGTGGCAGGGCAGCTGAGCTGCTGTGAACGGAGGACCCGGTAGCCTGTGGTATCCGAGAGAAGGAACTAAAAGGCAACTTGACTTTTTTCAAGGCTGTGGCCAAGGTCCTCTGTTTTCAGAGTCAGATAGCGCCTCAGGTAACAGCTGCTTGTGTACAGGACTAGGTGGTAATGACAATGGCCACTTTTGGAAACAAACAGTCCCATCGCCACCCATTGTGGGCAAAAGTGGGAAACAGGATGTGGACACAGTGCCTACCCTTGCCTTCTCCCCCAGCAACACTGCCATCCTGGGTGGCGGCCCTGTGAGACCCTCCTCTCCCGAAGCTTGGCCAGCAGACCTGGCTTGTCAGCTTGCCTGGAGCCCAGGGACCAGGACCGAGCCTGACTTGAGGCTGGAGATGTCCCATGGTTCCAGCCTCCCTCTCTGGGCTCAGCACAGGGTCCTGCTGTCAGCTTATCAGATCTTGATGCTGGGGTGGAGTTATGCTAACCAGACCTGGGCCTCCATCCCAAGCTCCAGCCGCCCCCATCTGCCATCAGTTCCCATCAGTGACAGCTTGGGGCCATTCCTGGCTCTGCTTCTTCTGGTCACCTTTGGGACCTGCGACCGTGTGCAGGCTGAAACCCTCCTTGCCCTTGCTGGCTGCCTCCTCTCAGGGGCCGTAACCCATCCTTGGACCCCAGTCCCATAATGGGGCCTGTAGGCTCAGGGACCAGAAACAAAGTCATGTGAACTGAGGGTCTGTTTTCCCTTCCTAGCCCTTTACACTTCACAACACACTGATAAGATTAGCTCTAATTATTCCCATTTTACAGAAGAGGAAACTGAGGCTTAGAAAGGCTAAATGACTTACCCAAGGGAACATGGATGGTGGAGATAAGATTTCAAGCCACAGTCGTGGGGCTCCAAGGGCCAGGCTGGGCCCTGGTGTAGTCACAGACCTGCCCCTGTCTCCTGCGGCCTTGTCACCAGCGGATACAGTTCTTGTCCTGAATATCTTCCTTTAGTGCTGTCTACTTGCATGCTTGTGTATGCGTGTGCATGTGGGTCTACATGAAGGCGTTCCAGTGCAGGTGTGTTTGCAAGTGTCACAGCGGAAGGGGCAGTAGACCCCAGCCCGCAGGCAGGTCCCACGTGCATTGCTGCCTGAGGAGAGCCCCTCTGCAAAATGTCAGGTCGGCATCCTTCCCACCCCCGAGCCACTTACCAGATTGGATTAACTAGAGCCCATTAAACAAATGAACCTCCCAGCCTTGATTTACTGGAAGAAAATAAGAGATGTTTGCCTTTCTGGGAAGGTATTCCTCTTAGTGTGCTAACGTGCAAAGACTCCTTCCTGCAAGCTTTCTGTGTAACCTCTGTGTTAGGCCAGGGGACTCTGCTACTGAGAATCTCAGAACCAAGCATCAGCGCGGAAGAGGGCCTGGGAGTTCATTCAACCCAGAGAGAGTCAAGGATTTGAATAGGCAACACCACCTATCAGGAGATGAATGGGCGCCAAGAGCCTGGACCCTGAGTCCAGAGAACCAGGAATCAGAGGATGCTCAGAAGTTGAGACTGTCAGAAGCAATAACAATTGACATCAACAGGTGACAGGACCTGGGGCGCTGCCCCTCCCCCATCCCACACACACCCAGGAGCTCAAGGTGGGGCCACTTGGCCAACGGCCCAGATACATGAGCTGAACCCCATGACTAGGGCAGCATGTGCGTAGAGTGGTCAGAGATCAAATTGTGGATTCAGACGGAGCTAGTCATCGATCTGTTCAGGACTTCTGACCTCCAGAACTGTAAAATAATACATTTGTGTGGTTTTAAGCCATAAGTTTGTGGTAATTTGTTACAGCAGCAATAGGAAACTCATGTAGGAGTCAGGAAGGCCCAGGCATGGGGCAGGTGGACGCCTGGCTCTCCGTGTTCCTTGAGACATGTGAGGTGACAGAGCTGGCAGCGGGGAGGGCTGCCAC
Organism: Manis javanica; assembly: GCF_040802235.1. Classification (NCBI taxonomy): domain Eukaryota; kingdom Metazoa; phylum Chordata; class Mammalia; order Pholidota; family Manidae; genus Manis; species Manis javanica. The sequence goes on from NC_133159.1 coordinate 130,827,582, forward strand.
ATGGGGCTGGGGCCAGGACAAGGCTAGGCAGCCTTGGAGGACAGAGTTTCACGGATGCTGGGATCCTAGGCACAAAGACAGGCACTTGTATATTAGGGATGAAGATTGACACTTGGGGTTGGGGGAAAAAAAACAAGGAAAGGCCAGTTCTAACTAGTTACCTTGGTGCTGAGCCATGTAAATGAGCCATAAAATATATAAATATATATGTATTTATTTAATAAAATGTATTTATTTATTTATTTATTTGTTATGAAGCATTGGTTCATGTGCATCCGGAGGCGGAGAAGCCCTACCATCTGCTGTCTATCTGCAAGTTGGAGGCCCAGGAGAGCCAGTGGGTAGTTCAGCCCAACTGTGAAGGCCTGAGAATCAGGGGAGCTGATGGTGGGAATCCCAGCCCGAGGGCCAGAGGAGATGCAATGAGATGCCCCAGCTCAAGCAAGTGAGTCAGGAAAGGGGGTGAATTCCTCTTTCTTCTGCCTTTTGTTCTTCTCAGGTTCCCAACAGGTGGGACGAGGCCCACCCACAGCAGAGAGGGCAGTCTGCATTGCTGAGTCCACTGGCTCAAACACACATCTCACCTGGAAACAACCTCCCAGACACACTCAGGAATGATGTTTAATCTGGGCGCCCCATGGCCAGTCAGGAGAACACATACAGCTCACCGTCACAGAGGACTTGGTTAGATAGGAAGTCACAGATGGGGCTGCAGCTTAATCCAGCCCATAGATACTCTTGATCCATACTTGGTTTTTAAGAACATTTGGATCAACCTTTAAAAATCATTACATTGCATACACAGATCTGATGTTCTAACTTAACCTTAAACCTTGAGGTGGTCCGGCTATGCTGGACCCGCACTCTTGTTTAATTCTGGCTGGAGGTGGGACATTTCCAGGGGAGGCAGGCCCTACGGTCATGGCAGTGGGGCGCTGTCATCCAAAAGCCAGTGTAGGCTTTTCAGACGGAGGTTGGAGGAACCCCCAGAGAAGTATCTGAGTCACACAGGCCCCTTCTGGTGCTTGGGCTTCAGATACAGCTTGACAAGTGCCGAGTGCAGCGGGACTCTCAGCCGCATTGATCCGGACACTAAACCCCTATTAATGTAGTCAGAGAAGGCAATTGCTTTCTTGGCAGCCACTTGCGGTTGACGGTTCACACAGACTTGCGATGGAGACACCCAGACAGCTCCGCGGGAGCAGCTGCAAACCTGAGACTTCCATGCCTTCTTTCCAAACCTGCCAGCAGCTTTGCTCTTGGACCCTGTGGCGAGGGCTGTAGACTGTAGAGTCAGCTGCCCATCAGTGCTGGCCCTCTGACTGTGGACCTGACCCACACACCAAAGGGCAGCAGGATCCCAGTTGGCGAGCGGGAAGCATGCTGCCTGTCCCCAGCTCCATTTCGTCTTCCCATAGGTTCACTTCCCCAGTTCCCTGGTTCCCTTTCTGGCTTCTCCCTCCGCACATCCTAAAACCCCTTTGATGACCTAGTTTCAATGTTCTCCTAGTTCTCCCTCCTCAAACTTACTCAAATGGACATGATCCTGACCTTGGACCTATGCACTTTGGGGCTAAAAGCTACCCCTTTGCTCTTGCTTATGGGGTGTATCACTGATCAGGACCCCTCCTCAGCCCCAGCAGTGCCCTCTTCCATCGCCAAGCCCTGTCTGAATCGCTGCCCTGGCATCTCTTTCATTTGTGTATTTTTCTCCATCCGTAGCACCACTACTCCAGTCCAAGCCACCACCTTCTCTCGCTTGGTCTTTACGTGGACCTCCAGGCTTTGCTCTTTGATTCCATTCTCCAACAGCAAGCAGAGAGTTCTGCTAAGGGATGGCAGTTTGCATGCCCTGTCCTCAGGAGGTTCCACGCCCTCCACACTGGTTTCCCAGGCTGGCCCTGCCCTGCAGCCGGCCGCTCTTCTCCCTCACTTCCCTTCTCCTCCCTCTGTCTCCCCCTCCTTCCCTCAGGCAGCGTCTGCCTGCTGCTTCTCACCAGCCAGTGTGTGGAACTGGAGAAACAAGAGCCCGTCTCACATGTTGGGGAATAAATGCTGAGCTGTGACAATCCTGTCTGCTTCAGAAAGAGAGGTTTTATGTAGTTTTTGGCATTTACAAATCCTTTGTGAAAAGGTCACCCTGTTCTTGGAATCTTTCATTAATGCTGAAGACTGGCCCCAGAAATGTCATGTCTTTTTACCATGATATTTACTCAAAAAAGTATGACTAAGCACCTGAAATTCTATCAGCAGCTTGACCTCGGCCAGGCTGGGGAACAGACAGGTGACAGTGGATGCTGGTCTCCCTGGAGGCAGGGAGGGAGTGATGGGGCTCCATGCCCTGGGTACCAGCTGTCCTCCTCGCCCCACGCCCCTAGGTTCTCAGTAGCTCCAGGGGAGAGACCAGCACATCAGAGCTGGAAGGGATCTTGGTATGTATGCGGCCAATCCCCCATGTTATAGATGTGGAGACTGAGGCCCAGAGTGGGAAAGGCCCCTGCAGGGACCTCCAGCAAGTCAGGGGCAAAGCAGAGACTTAAGACCAGGTGTCCTGGCCCCTAAATCAGCTGCGTCTCCTCTTTCTCTCATGCTGAGCCTGGGAAGAGGAGAGGGGGTGAGTCTCCCTCCTTGGATCTGAGCTTCCAGTGATGTGTCCAGGGTCTGGGGTAGTGCAGGGTGTGGGGGGACATGGGCACGGCGACGCTCTCCAGGGCCTTCGCCTACCTCCCCTTCCATCCACGTCCCTCCTCCAGGATGCCAAGTGCAGTGCGGCCTTGCCTCAAAGCCCTCCCTGCTGCCCTTCCAGATGGTTCTCGTGGGGTCTGGGACAGGAAGTTCAAGCCAGCCCTACTAAGTTGGCTTGGGCTACCGTAAGTAAATACCACAGACTAGGTGGTTTGAACTACAGAAATTTATTTTCTCATAGATCTGGAGGCTGGAAGTCTGAGATCAGGGTGCGGGCATCCTTCGCAGCTTGTCCGCTCATTGTGTCCTCACATGGCCTCTTTGTAAGCATGGGTGGGGGAGAGGAAGCCCCCAGGGGTCTCTTCCTATAAAGACACTAATCCCATCATAGGGGCCTTACCCTCATGACCTCATCTGACCTTTCTTACCTCCAGAAGGCCCCACCACCAAATACCATCACACTGGGCGTTAGGGCTTCAACACAGGAATTTGGGCAGGGGGCTGCATTCTGTCCATGAAACCTACCATTTCACAGGGATTGTTTGAGGGGGTTGGACTGCATATACACAAAGATCGCTTCTGTAGGGAGAAGGAGACTGGTGTGAAATTAGTGAAATCTGTAGATTGTGAACATGTAGGTACTTTTATTAATCTTTTACCTTTGGGAGGAAGTCAGGAGAAAGAACACAACTCGGCCTGCTCAGCTTATGAGATCAGCTTGTTTACATCTTAGAGAGGTGACTGAGCCTCAGGGAGGGAGACCCCGAGCAGGGGCAACAGGGAGGACTTTTGCTCTGTGCTACCTACCACTTACTCCTTTGCCTGACTGCCCCATCCTCCCCCTCATTTCTTTCTTTTTTTCTTTTTTTTTATTAAGGTATCATTGATATGCAATCTTACAAAGGTATCACATGAGCAACATTGTGGTTACTACATTCACCCATATTATCAAGTCCTCCCCACCACACCCCATTGCAGTCACTGTCCATCAGCGTAATAAGATCCTATAGAGTTACTACTTGTCTTCTCTGTGCTACACTGCCTTCCCCATGACCCTCCTATATTATGTGTGCTTATCAAAATACCTCTTAATTCCCTTCTCCCTCTCTCCCCAACCACCCACCAATAATTTGGTACTTGTCTTTCTCTGCCTGGCTTATTTCACTGAGCATAATATCCTCTAGCTCCATCCATGTTGTTGCAAATGGTAGGATTTGTTTTCTTATGGCTGAATAATATTCCATTGTGCATATGTACCACATCTTCTTTATCCATTCATCTACTGATGGACACTTAGGTTGCTTCCATTTCTTGGCTATTGTAAATAGTGCTGCAATAAACATAAGGGTATGCATGTCCTTTTGAATCTGAGATCTTGTTTCCTTTGGGTAAATTCCTAGGAATGAAATTCCTGGGTCAAATAGTATTTCTGTTCTTAGTTTTTTGGGGAACCTCCATACTGCTTTCCACAGTGGTTGGAAAGGGTTCCCCTTTCTCCACATCCTCACCAGCCTTTGCTGTTCCTTGTCTTTTGGATGGTGGCCATCCTCCCCCTTGTTTCTGTGGCCTGCCTGGGTCATGAGAGCAAAGCCCGAGCCAATAGCCACATCCCGCCCACCTGGCCGCAGGTACTGGTTTAGGGGCAGGAGCCTGACCTCTGGATGTCCAGCAGTGTTTCAAGGACTTTGGCTGAGACTCTCTTTTCTGACGGATCTGAACCTGGACAGAGATAACCTTAAGAGCTACTGTTCTAATCACTGTGACCATGAAGGGGTGCCTGGCTGCGCACTCAGAGATGGGTCAGAAGTCACATTCCCAGTCCATCTTTGTCTTCACCAGGGTAGGGCTTTGTTCCTGTGCTGAGTACACTGCCTGGATCATAGAGGTATGGTAAGTATTTGTTAAATAATATATTTTTGAGCCCTCATATCCAGCCATACCTGCAGCCAGCCCTGTTTTTGAGCTCTGGTCATAGAAACCTGTACATTCCTTCTTTTACTTAAGCCAACTCAAGTCAGATTATTTGATCACTTGCAACCTAAAGAGTCTTAAGGACATGATGTTAAGGGCAAGGGCCTGGAGAGGTGGTGTGGGGGTGGGAGTGGGGTGAAGGACCACCTCTGGGGTCTTACAAAGCCCAGGGTCTTGGGAAGGCATTGGGCCTTGCTTCTCTCTAAGTCCTACTGTAAGCTGATCTAGCCTGGTTGTTCAGACCCAGCCTAGGTTTGAGGGTGGGGTCTCTGTGCCTGTCTGAGGCCCAGACCCAGCTCTGAGTGGCTCATGCCCTAAGCACAGGGAGCCTATTGAGCCCTTTGAGGAAGGCACGAGGCCCTGGTGCCCCCAAGCTGATGGTGGTACAGCAGAAACACAGCACAGGGAACTGGCCCTGCCATGGACAGACCCCTGGGCCGTCAGGGTGCCGGCGAGAGTGTGACGGGCCAGCTCAGCCTGTCTCTGCCACTGGGACACAGGTCAGGACACAGGTCAGGTGGTTTTAGGGGTGAGGGTTCATCACCTCACATGGTCAAAAAAAAAAAGGAAGATCTACTCTCCTGGCAAATTTCGACAATACAGTGTTGTTCATTACAGTGACCTCGCTGTACATTATTCTTCCTGCATATCTGAAACTTTTTGCCCTATTTTCCTCACCCCTGGTAACCACCATTCTACTCTTAGAGGTGTTGCATGTTTCTAGATTCTACATATAAGTGAGATCATTCAGTATTTGTCTTGCCGTGTCTGACTTATTTCACTTCATCCTTGACAACACTTGTTACCTCTTTTCTTTTTGAAGACGACCATCCTAACAGGCATCTCACCAACTTTAGCCAAGACTCCAGCCCACATAAAGGATGGAGAGTCAGATCATTATTTGGGCGTGCGAAAGGGCCAGTCAGGTTTTAGCAATGTCATTTGCTGGTTTGGGGTAATGCTGCTCATATTCGCTCTTCTGAGACTGAGTGTTAATCAATACTTTCTAGTGGATTCTGGCATCCATCAGATTTGGCCTCCATCAGCCTTGTGCAAATACAAAGATAATTAATTGGTACAGTATTAACTGCATTTTATTCCAGGCCTACCATATGATGGGATCGCTAATGGGGCATTATTTCAACTTTGAAGGTAGGCATTTGTGCTCCCATTTTGGAGAGGAGGAATCTGAGGCCCACGGATATTAAGTTACTTGGCTAGGGACACAATCCAGTAAGTGGCAAAGTCCTTACCTTTTGACTTTACCCTTCTGCTTCTCATGAGGGCCATGAAAATACATTGTAAGTTGGGCAGCGTCGAATAAGTGAAAGGACTGTGTACCTCCATTGATTTTTAGCATTCAGAGTGATTTTTTGAGCTTTTTATTTTCCTAGTTGAACAAATATCCAGCTACTTGTGCACATCGACAGCAGCAGCATTGCCTGTGTGGCCCCTGCAGTGTCCTGTGGTGTTGAAAATAGAACCTCAGCTCCCAGTGGCCATGGGCAACTCAGGGGCAAAGATAGGGGGGTTTAGGAGCCTTCTCACTTTTTTTTCCCATTAGCCTATTGCCTGGGAAAATCCCAAACTTGTTTCTCCCCCACCTCAAAGCCACTTTGTTGCGCTGGCATAATTTCTTACAATAACATTAACATATCATCGGAGCTCATTACCTTTGGTGTAATAGTTCCCTATTGAACTGTGTCACACTAATTATGTCAGTTCCTTTTCATTCCAGTTTAGTGCTTCTCCAGAGAGTCGCAGTGCAGCACTGGTAAGAATGATTAAACTGCTGTCTAATGCTCCACTGGACGTCCAAACCAAACGGGAAAAATCCCTTGCTGAAGATGGTACTCACAGCAGCCCTTGTACTTGATGCAATTTGGTGTTTTGAAAGCCATTACCTGGAGGTCCTTTTCACTTGGCAGTGGAGGGCTGGTCGTGTTTCTTGGGGGCTGGGGAAGAAAAAGCAAATCAGGGAAGGGCATAGCTCGGCAAGGCAAGCAGCGGCAGAGAGGCAAACCAGGGGCTTTCCAATCGCTGGGTGAACCTTCAAATTCTGATTGAGTTCATCTGGAGTGGAGCTTTGCTGCTCAGCTGGTGGAGGTGGGTGTGCAGCCGGAGGCTAGGGTAATGAATCAGGACAAGCCAATATCAAATGCTTAAAGCTCTGTTGCCAGTGTCAGATGAAAGAGCCCAGGGAAGATGAATGAAAATGAAGTCATTTTCACCTTCCCGTAGTCTCATACAGAGCTCTTTGCTCAGCCTAAATTGAACATGCCTTTGTCTTTTTGCATAAAGGGAAGAAAGGAAATTTCGTACATCAACAAGAACTTTAACAGGAGGTTGATGTTTCTCACTGCTTAATGGGATGCAAACCTGTTCTGAGCACTCATTGTTGATGGTTATCAATGATCCTAATAATAATAACTAGCATCAGCTGAGCGATTATATTGTGCCAGGCATTGTGCTAAGTTTCACATCTGCTGGCTCATTTAATCCATGAAATAGCCCTATGAGGTGAGAAACCGGAGGGCAGAGAGAATAACTTGCTCAAGCCACTCACCAGGACCTCCATATTCAACTCCAGACCTCTTTGCTCAGTCAACCACTATGATTAGGGCCCTTCTGTCCTCCAGCCTTGAACTGTACCCCTGAGACATATTTTGAACATTATAGACAATCTTGGCCTTCTTGGGGTTGAGAGCTCTGTGGTCAATTACATGTTTTGACATGCATGAGCCTCAAACATATTTTGTTAAATATAAGAAGCCAAACAGAAAAACCCACTTGGTGTATGATACTGTAGGGAAAACGAAAGTTCCTATGGCTGGGATCCTCATCTGACCCTATATACTGTGCAGGCTAATGCTTACACACTCACTGGCAATGAGCCATTACTGTTGGTGTTACTACATTAAGAGCTCTTCCCAGTGCTCTGCCAGGAGGCAGAGATGGAGATGGACTGCGAATGCCTCACAGGCAGGTGTGATTGCAGCACTGGACCTGCCACTGTGAGAATAAAGCTTGGTATAAACTCTTTTACCCTTAACATTCTATTATTATTTGGTCTCACAGAATCCAGAGTGAACTTGCCTGGGGACAGTCCTCCTCAGGCGAGACAGTTGGTGAAGTGGGCAGGATTCACTGAAGACCAGTGGGGAAAAAAAAGGAATAAGCTGCCTTCATGGGTGGGACACTTCAGCGGGCTGCCTCTATGGATTAGTAGGCACTTGGGGTCCCCCACTGGGCATGTGGTCTGAGATGGCTCACCTCCTAGAGGAGTGGGCCCCTCCCCAAGACTGGGGGGAGATGGAGGTGATGCCTGAGGCAGTAGAGGAAGGCGTCTGCAAAATAGGGAATTCCTTAAGGAAACAGTGTCTGCGAGGTGGTGACAACCATGGACAGATTGTTCCTCACAGTGTTAAGAAGGGCCATAAAGGACAAGAATGTGCTCCTGTGAGAAGCACAAGAAGAGGCAAAGGTCACAAAGAAAGAAAATTCATCCATGATTGAGAAGCTATGGAGATGGTAAAGGATGTAATAGTCACACAAGAAGAGAGCACGGGAACGCAGGCTGAGAGGTGCTGTGGAGGAGGCAAAAGATTCTTTGAAGAGGAGACAGTTGTGCTGTAAGGCACTCTGGAAGAGGCAAGGGCTGTGAAGGAGAAGGATGTATCCCTGCAAAGAGCACAAGAGGCAGCACTAGAATGTCAGCTGCAAGGTATTAAGGAAAAGGTAAGAGAGCTGCTGAAAACGGAGACAGCATCACTGAGGACACTGTGGAAAAGGTAAAGGAGGTAGCAGAGGAGGTGCTCTGTGGATGGAAGAGCTCCCATCAGCCCCAGAGGAACTGGGGGAGAACAAGCCACCAACCCCTCCTCTATTGAAATCCCGTCTGGTAGTCGAGAAAATAAAGATGCAGCAACTGTGGGTTCTTCTAGGAGAGGGGCAACCCCCTCTCCAGGTCATGGAGCACATTATGCTTTGCCCCTATACACAGGCTAACTGGGGGATTTGGGCTTCCAGTTTCAGCACAGACCCTCAGAGTCCATATCAGCCTGACTTCTGCAGAGATGGGAAAGCTTCTTCCCTGACAACTCATCCTTCCTTGTGGCAGTGACTGCAGAATGCACACCAGACCCCCAGGATTCATTCACTTCTTGAGTGGGTGATGGCCACACTTCACAGTGTGTGGCACAATCAGGGTGACTTACCACCTTCTCCCACTAGATGGCAGATGTATACAGAGATCCAACAGGTGTTATGGGAGTTAGGCATGAAAAATGCTATTTATAACCCTGTAAATTATGGCCCATATGAGGAGCTGTTTACAGCAGGGATGAGGGATATGGTGCTGCAAGTGGCTCCCTCATCCCTCTTTGGGCCCTTAGTAGCTGTTCTTGACTCTCACTTAGGGCAGTCCACGAATGTGATTACCAGTAGTGTGGCAGATTTGGGGGAAGCTGAAGGGATGTGGGCATGGAAGGAATGCATGCCATCCACTACCAAGAGGAAGGGTCTAAAGGGCCCTGTGAAGGTCATGAAGACCCAGATGTGGGTTGATTTAATAGGGGCAGGAGCAGACAGAGAGAAATATGGGTAGGAAGTCAAATAGAATCTACTGGAGCTGTGGAAACAACTGAAGCTAGAGCGGTGGTTTTGGCTTCTGAGAACCAAGAAGTGCAGGTTGGAGACAGCCACAAGTCTGGCCTGTGCACCTGCAAGACTTCCTGCTGGAAAGTGAGCTGACCTCACCTGAACTTGCACAGGAAGATGATTGGGAGATATGGTTTGACTGAGGAGAGGGTTGAGGCACCTGCCTTCGGGGCCTGGGTGGGGACTGTAGGCCACATGTTGAAATATCAATTCATTGATCCCCAGTGAATGTACATGTCTGGCTCTGGCAGATACAGGAGTGGAATGCTCATTGATTTATGGCAACCCTGAGCAGTTTCCTGGGACCCCCACTCTTATAGATGGATATAGGGGTAAAGCTATCAAAGTGAATCAAACCCAAAGCCCATTAGGAATAGGGCATCTACTCCGAAAAGAGTATACTGTGTATATATCTCCTATTTCTGAGTATATTTTGGGGATTTATATCCTGCAGAGTGTATGGTTGCAGACCACTGTAGGTGAGTTCAGACTGAGAATACATGTGGTGAAGGTAGTTCTGAGGGGACATGCTAGGCACCTACCCATAGTTTTGTCTGTACTTTGGTGGATGACTAATACCACGCAATACAAATTGTCTGGCGGGCATAAAGAAATTGGAGAACCCTCCCAGGAACTGGAGAATGTGGGTATTATAAAGCCCACCCAGATTCCTTTTAATTCCCTGGTGTGGCAGTAAAAAAGCTGGATAGCTCATGGCATATGACCATGGATTACAGAGAACTGAATAAAGTCATACCCCCTATGCATGCTGCCATGCCCTCTATTACAGGTCTTATGGACACCCTCATTCATAAACTAGGGACATATCATTATGTTGTAGATCTTGCTAATGCCTTCTTTTCCATTGACATAGAGCAGGAAAGTCAGGAACAGTTTGCCTTCACATGGGAAGGAAGGCAATGGGCCTTTACCATCTTTCCACCTGGATACCTCCACAGCCCCACCATCTGTCATGGATTTGCAGCCCAGGACTTGGCAGCATGGGAGAAACCACCAACAGTGCAGCTGTACCATTATATTGATGATGTCATGCTCACATCTGATTCTCTTTCAGGTCTACAAGGTGCAGCACCTAGACTGCTGCAACATCTAATAGTAGAAAGGATGGGCTGTGAACAGTACCAATCGTCAGGGACCTGGTTTGTCAGTCAAATTCGTGGGGGTCACCTGGTCAGGTAAGAATAAAGTTATACAAGAAGCACTCTTAGATAAAGTCTAGGCCTTCTGTATCCCTCCAACTTTGGCATTTTTACAAGAGTGTTGGGGTCTTTTAGGCTACTGGAGAGTGTTCACCCTGCATTTGGTACAATTTATGAATCCCTTATACCTTTTGGTACAAAAGGGCATCAGGTGGGCTGGGATGAGACATGTGCATCTGTTTTTACTGCTGCAAAAGGGACAATCAAGGCTGTGCAGGCCTTGAGTGTTATAGACCCATCAAGGCCCTGTGAGCTGGATGTTCTTGTGACCAAAGATGGTTATAGCTGGTGTCTCTGGCAGTGGCTTGAACAAAGTTGCCAACCTATTGGATTATGGTCACAACTCTGGAAAGGAGAAAAGGTATGGTAAATCTTAATAGAGAAACAACTGGCTGCTGTGTACCACATCTTGCTGGCTATGGAGCCCATCACCATAACTGCCCTGATAAAGGTAATAACCACTTATCCCACTGTGGAGTGGGTATGAGACTGGACCCAAAAGCTGTGGAGTGGTGTGGCACAGACACCTACACTGGCCAAGTGGGGTTTATACCTATAGCAGTGTAGTGCCCTCTCTATTAGCCCCTTGAGTGAAGAACTTCAGTGCTTTCTGGGGGCAGTGACATATACTGGTGAAAGGCAGAAAGAATTTGCTTTAGAGTCATTAGTAGCAGAGAGTCCTATCAGGAGGGAAGAGCCCCTATACCTGAAGATGCATGGTACACAGATGGCTCCAGCCATGGGCAGCCCCTGAAATGGAGGGCCATAGCTTTCCATCCTAAGACTGAGACAATAGGGATGGAAGATGGTGAGGGGAGGAGCATTCAATGGTTAGAATTATGAGCAGTGTGGCTTGTAATCAGCCAGGATCCCTCCCCAACAGTTGTCTGCACTGATAGCTGGGCCGTCTACTGAGGCTTGACTCCGTAGCTACCAACATGGTACTATGCCAACTGGTTGGTTGGTCACCAACCCCTCTGGGGGCAAGAATTCTGGCAAAATTTATTGGCCTGTGGTAAGACTAAAACAGTTACAGTATATCATTTGACAGGTCGTTTCCTGCTGGCATCCCTGGGAAATGATGAAGCAGACACATTGGCCCAGGTGCGCTGGCTAGAAGGAACACCTGCCTCTGATGTGGCCCAATGGTTACGTTAATGTTTGTTGCATGTGGGGCAGAAAACAATGTGATCTGTAGCCCATTGGTGGAGATTGCCTTTGACCTTTGAGGAAGTCTGCAGAGCTTGACAGGAGTGTATTGTGTGCTCTAAAAGGGACTTACACTGAGTTCCACAGTAACATGGGACAATAGCTAAGGGGCCAGTGCCCCTTGTGAGATGGCAGATAGACTATTTTGGGCCTCTGCCTGTGTCAGAGAGGTATCAGTATATCATGACTGGTGTGGACACAGTTACTGGACTTCTGGTTGCTTTTCCTGCACGTTGCACAGACCAACAGATGACCATAAGAGACCTTGAGCATTTCTTTGCAGCCTATGGCTTACCTCAGGCAACTGAGAATCATTAAGGTACCCACTTTACTGGACATGCACTACAAGAATGGGTGCAAAAATTAGGGATAAAGTGGAAGTTTCATGTGCCATAAAATCCTACTGTGGCAGGATGATAGAGAGGTAGGATGGTTTGTTAAAATCTGGCCTGAAGTCATATACCAGTAGTCTACAGGGCTGGTCAGTCTGCTTATGGGCAGTGCTACAGCATTTGACTGAAAAGCCCCAGAAAGGGGCATTGAGCCCTGTGGACATGGTAACATACAATTCAGCCTCCCCTATACAACTAAAAGTATAAGCAAAGGAGAAATTATTGAAGCTAGGGTTTGGCCACCAGAATAGTATCTTGCTACCAGCACTGACTGCAACAAACCCTGTAGACCTCATTCACTGGATGTGGTCTTGAACATTTTGACACATGGACCAGTGATGGCTGGACCTCCTGGCACCTTGGGGACAAGGCCTGGAGGCTGGCATCCTATGTGTTTCTGGAGTAATGGAAGAATGGCCCCAAAGATCATGGTAGTGTACCCTAAATGGCCAGAAGGTAAGAGTATCTTACTGAGGAGTTTTGTTTTATCTTTATGGCCAGTGCATGCACCTCCAGTAGCACTATACATTGACCCCTCAGTAACCTTCATGGGGAGAGGGGTAAAGGTATGGTATACTAGACCCAGATGAGACCTTCTTTCTGTTATGGTCCTTTCATAGGACCACTCTCTTACATGCATCCTACCTGATGGGCAAGATTTGCCTATGTCAGTGTCATTAAAACATGTGTCTTATTGTCCTTAAGGTTAATCTCTTCTAATATCTTTGTGGATTGGACACACACCCTAGCAAAAAAATAGCAAAACTGCTACTTCCTGGGTGTGCACAAAGCTTCCTATCAGTACCACTACTGGCCTCCCATGGAAAGTATGAATCATGAACTGGGACTGGTTTGAATACAGCTGGAATGACCACTTGGTGGCAATTGATCTCCTCAGGCTTGAGGATTATCATAATTTTTGTTCTTATCTGTATCATAATTTTCATTGTTATCTGTATATTGTTGTTATCCTCTGTTTCTGTTGTGGAATCTGATGACAATGCTCCAGCTTTCTCACACAGGCACCATTGTGAAAGACTGAGGGCACGCAGATTGTGAGGTGAGAATCCTGGAGGGATAGTGGGTAGGGAAAATGAAAGTTCCTTTGGCCAGGAGCCTCACTTGACCCTAAACCTCTTGATGATGTAATTGGCTTACTGTGCAGGGTAATGGTTACGTACCTGTTGGCAATGAGCTATTATTGTAGGTGTTATTATATAAAGGGCTCCACCCAGTGCTCTGCTGGGAGGCAGAGACAGAGATGGATTGTAAACACCTCAGATGCAGACATGGTTCCAGCATTTGATATGCAACCTGTGAGAATAAAGCTCGGTGTAAACTCTTTTACCCCTAATGTTCAGTTGTTGTTATTTGGTCTTGCTGAATCCAGAATGAACTTGCCTGGGGGTAGTCCCCCTCAAGTGAGACATACCATTTACATGAAATATTTAGAATAGGGCAAATCTGTGGAGATAGAAAGCAGATTAATGGTCACCTAGGACTTGAGGGGGGCTGGGAGAAATGAGAGTGGCTGTTAGTGTGCACATCTGCTTCTCTTTGGAGTGATAGAAATGTTCTAAAATTTGATTCTGCACAACACTGTAAGTAAACTAATAATCAGTGAATTGTACTTTTAGAAAGACAAATTTTACAGCACATAAAATTATACCTCCATAGGGCGGAGCCAGGATGGCGGCGTGAGTAGAGCAGTGGAAATCTCCTCCCAAAAACACATAGAGCTATGAAAATATACCAAAGAAAAATCTTCCTAAAATAGAGACCACAGGACACAGGACAACATCCAGACCACATCCACACCTGCAAGAACCCAGCACCATGCGAAGGGGGTAAAATACAAGCCCCGGCCCGGCGGGACCCGAGCGCCCCTCCCCCCGGCTCCCGGCGGGTGGAGAGAAACCGGAGCGGTTTTTTTTTGGCAAGTGCTTTTTGGAAGCCTTAAAGGGACGGGCCCCGTTGCTAGGGAGGCAGGGTGGCGGGACCGGTGAGCGGGTGCCTGGAACCGGCGCCTGAGGACAAAGAATATCCCGCGTTTCTCCCTGCGGGACCGGCGGGCGGGTGCCTGAGACCGGCGCTTGAGGACGGAGGAAAACGCGCATTTTTCCCCTTTTTATTCCTCTTTTTTGCGAGTGCTTTTTGGAAGCCTAAAAGGGACAGGGACCCCGGTGCTAGGGAGGCAGGGCGGCAGGACTGGTGAGCAGGTGCCTGGGACCGGTGCCTGAGGACAAAGACTATCGCGCGTTTTTCCCCGTGGAACTGGTGGGCCGGTGCCTGAGACCGGCACCTGAGGACGGAGGAAATCGCGCGTTTTTCCCCTTTTTTTCTCTCTTTTTTGGCGAGTGCTTTTTGGAAGCCTTAAAGGGACAGGGACCCCAGTGCTAGGGAGGCAGGGCGGTGGGACTGGTGAGCAGGTGCCTGGGACCAGCGCCTGAGGACAAAGAATATCGAGCGTTCCTTCCCTGCGGGACCGGTGGGTGGGTGCTTTTTGGAAGCCTTGAAAGGACAGGGACCCTGGTGCTAGGGAGACACGGCAGCAGGACCAGTGAGCGGGTGCCTGGGACTGGCACCTGAGGACAAACAAACAAAAAAAAAAATCGCGTGTTTTTTCCTTTTTTTTTTCCTTTCTGTTCCCTCTCTCATTGCTGCTGTTGTTCTTTTGGTTTGGAGAGTGCTTTTTGGAAGTCTTAAAGGGGCAGGACAGGTCACTTAGACCAGAGGCAGGGAATCTGGGGATCTCTGGGCACTCTAACCCCCTGGGCAGCAGGGAGCACAGAGGCCCCTTACAGAGATAAATAGCCTCCCGGCCGCTCCCCCTCCAACGGGGCTCCACCATTTTGGAGGAGCAGCCCCAGCCAGGCCAAGCCCACAGCAACAGCGGAGATAAACCCCAAAGCAACTGGGCAGGAAGCAGAAGCCCTGTCTGCACACAGCTGACAAGCATAAGCCACTAGAGGTCGCTATTCTCCCAGGAGAAGGCCACAAACCAACAAGAAGGGAAGCTCTTCCAGCGGTCACTTGTACCAGATCTGCAAACTATCTCTATCACCATGAAAAGGCAAAACTACACGCAGACAAAGATCACAGAGACAACACCTGAGAGGGAGACAGACCTAACCAGTCCTCCTGAAAAAGAATTCAAAATAAAAGTCATGAACATGCTGACGGAGATGCAGAGAAAAATGCAAGAGCAATGGGATGAGATGCAGAGAAAAATGCAAGAGCAGTGGGATGAGATGCAGAGAAAAATGCAAGAGCAGTGGGATGAAGTCCGGAAGGAGATCACAGATGTCAGGACGGAGATCACAGAAGTGAAACAATCCCTGGAAGGATTTATAAGCAGAATGGATAAGATGCAAGAGGCCATTGAAGGAATAGAAGCCAGAGAACAGGAACGTATAGAAGCTGACATAGAGAGAGATAAAAGGATCTCCAGGAATGAAACAACACTAAGAGAAATATGTGACCAATACAAAAGGAATAATATTCATATTATAGGGATACCAGAAGAGGAAGAAAGAGGAAAAGGGATAGAAAGTCTCTTTGAAGAAATAATTGCTGAAAACTTTCCCAAACTGGGGGAGGAAATAATCGAACAGACCATGGAATTACACAGAACTCCCAACAGAAAGGATCCAAGGAGGACAACACCAAGACACATAGTAATTAAAATGGCAAGGATCAAGGACAAGGAAAGAGTTTTAAAGGCAGCTAGAGAGAAAAAGGTCACCTATAAAGGAAAACCCATCAGGCTAACATCAGACTTCTCGACAGAAACCCTACAGGCCAGAAGAGAATGGCATGATATACTTAATGCAATGAAACAGAAGGGCCTTGAACCAAGGCTACTGTAACCAGCACGACTATCATTTAAATATGATGGTGGGATTAAACAATTCCCAGACAAGCAAAAGCTGAGGGAATTTGCTTCCCACAAACCACCTCTACAGGGCATCCTACAGGGACTCCTCTAGATGGGAGCACCCCTAAAAAGAGCACAGAACAAAACACACAACATATGAAGAATGGAGGAGGAGGAATAAGAAGGGAGAGAAGAAAAGAATCTCCAGACAGTGTATATAACAGCTCAATAAGCGAGCTAAGTTAGGCAGTAAGATAATAAAGAAGCTAACCTTGAACCTTTGGTAACCACGAATCTAAAGCCTGCAATGGCAATAAGTACGTATCTCTCAATAGTCACCCTAAATGTAAATGGACTTAATGCACCAATCAAAAGACATAGAGTAATAGAATGGATAAAAAAGCAAGACCCATCTATATGCTGCTTACAAGAAACTCACCTTAAACCCAAAGATAAGCATAGACTAAAAGTCAAGGGATGGGAAAACATATTTCAGGCAAACAACAGTGAGAAGAAAGCAGGGGTTGCAGTACTAATATCAGACAAAATAGACTTCAAAACAAGGAAAGTAATAAGAGATAAAGAAGGATACTACATAATGATAAAGGGCTCAGTCCAACAAGAGGATATAACCATTCTAAATATATATGCACCCAATACAGGAGCACCAGCATATGTGAAGCAAATACTAACAGAACTAAAGACGGAAATAGACTGCAATGCATTCATTGTAGGAGACATCAACACACCACTCACCCCAAAGGATAGATCCACTGGGCAGAAAATAAGTAAAGACACACAGGCACTGAACAACACACTAGAACAGATGGACCTAATAGACATCTATAGAACTCTACATCCAAAAGCAACATGATATACATTCTTCTCAAGTGCACATGGAACATTCTCCAGAATAGACCACATACTAGCTCACAAAAAGAGCCTCAGTAAATTCCAAAATATTGAAATTCTACCAACCAATTTTTCAGACCACAAAGGTATGAAAGTAGAAATAAATTCTACAAAGAAAACAAAAAGGCTCACAAACACATGGAGGCTTAACAACATGCTACTAAATAATCAATGGATCAATGAACAAATCAAAATAGAGATCAAGGAATATATAGAAACAAATGACAACAACAACACTAAGCCCCAACTTCTGTGGGATGCAGCGAAAGCAGTCTTAAGAGGAAAGTATATAGCAATCCAGGCACACTTGAAGAAGGAAGAACAATCCCAAATGAATAGTCTAACATCACAATTATTAAAACTGGAAAAAGAAGAACAAATGAGGCCTAAAGTCAGCAGAAGGAGGGACATAATAAAGATCAGAGAAGAAATAAACAAAATTGAGAAGAATAAAACAATAGCAAAAATCAATGAAACCAAGAGCTGGTTCTTTGAGAAAATAAACAAAATAGATAAGCCACTAGCCCAACTTATTAAGAGAAAAAGAGAGTCAACACAAATCAACATAATCAGAAATGAGAATGGAAAAATCACGACAGACTCCACAGAAATACAAAGAATTATTAAAGACTACTATGAAAACCTATATGCCAAGAAGCTGGAAAACCTAGAAGAAATGGACAACTTCCTAGAAAAATACAATCTCCCAAGACTGACCAAGGAAGAAACACAAAAGTTAAACAAACCAATTACGAGCAAAGAAATTGAAACAGTAATCAAAAAACTACCCAAGAACAAAATCCCGGGGCCGGATGGATTTACCTCGGAATTTTATCAGACACACAGAGAAGACATAATACCCGTTCTCCTTAAAGTGTTCCACAAAATAGAAGAAGAGGGAATACTCCCAAACTCATTCTAGGAGGCCAACATCACCCTAATACCAAAACCAGGCAAAGACCACACCAAAAAAGAAAATTACAGACCAATATCCCTGATGAATGTAGATGCAAAAATACTCAATAAAATATTAGCAAACAGAATTCAACAGTATATCAAAAGGATCATACACCATGACCAAGTGGGATTCATCCCAGGGATGCAAGGATGGTACAACATTCGAAAATCCATCAACATCATCCACCAGATCAACAAAAGGAAAGACAAAAACCACATGATCATCTCCATAGATGCTGAAAAAGCATTTGACAAAATTCAACATCCATTCATGATAAAAACTCTCAGCAAAATGGGAATAGAGGGCAAGTACCTCAACATAATAAAGGCCATATATGATAAACCCACAGCCAGCATTATACTGAACAGCGAGAAGCTGAAAACATTTCCTCTGAGATTGGGAACCAGACAGGGATGCCCACTCTCCCCACTGTTATTTAACATAGTACTGGAGGTCCTAGCCACGGCAATCAGACAAAACAAAGAAATACAAGGAATCCAGATTGGTAAAGAAGAAGTTAAACTGTCACTATTTGCAGATGATATGATACTGTACATAAAAAACCCTAAAGACTCCACTCCAAAACTACTAGAACTGATATCAGAATACAGCAAAGTTGCAGGATACAAAATTAACACACAGAAATCTGTAGCTTTCCTATACACTAACAACGAATCAATAGAAAGAGAAATCAGGAAAACAATTCCATTCACCATTGCATCAAAAAGAATAAAATACCTAGGAATAAACCTAACCAAAGAAGTGAAAGACTTATACTCTGAAAACTACAAGTCACTCTTAAGAGAAATTAAAGGGGACACTAATAAATGGAAACTCATCCCATGCTCATGGCTAGGAAGAATTAATATCGTCAAAATGGCCATCCTTCCCAAAGCAATATACAGACTTGATGCAATCCCTCTCAAATTACCAGCAACATTCTTCAATGAATTGGAACAAATAATTCAAAAATTCATATGGAAACACCAAAGACCCCGAATAGCCAAAGCAATCCTGAAAAAGAAGAATAAAGTAGGGGGGATCTCACTCCCCAACTTCAAGCTCTACTACAAAGCCATAGTAATCAAGACAATTTGGTACTGGCACAAGAACAGAGCCACAGACCAGTGGAACAGATTAGAGACCCCAGAAATTAACCCAAACATATATGGTCAATTAATATTTGATAAAGGAGCCATGGACATACAATGGCAAAATGACAGTCTCTTCAACAGATGGTGCTGGCAAAACTGGACAGCTACATGTAGGAGAATGAAACTGGACCATTGTCTAACCCCATATACAAAGGTAAACTGAAAATGGATGAAAGACCTGAATGTAAGTCATGAAACCATTAAACTCTTGGAAAAAAACATAGGCAAAAACCTCTTAGACATAAACATGAGTGATCTCTTCATGAACATATCTCCCCGGGCAAGGAAAACAACAGCAAAAATGAGCAAGTGGGACTACATTAAGCTGAAAAGCTTCTGTACAGCGAAAGACACCATCAATAGAACAAAAAGGAACCCTACAGTATGGGAGAATATATTTGAAAATGACAGATCCGATAAAGGCTTGACGTCCAGAATATATAAAGAGCTCACACACCTCAACAAACAAAAAACAAATAACCCAATTAAAAAATGGGCAGAGGAACTGAACAGACAGTTCTCCAAAAAAGAAATACAGATGGCCAAGAGACACATGAAAAGATGCTCCACATCACTAATTATCAGAGAAATGCAAATTAAAACTACAATGAGGTTTCACCTCACACCAGTAAGGATAGCTGCCATCCAAAAGACAAACAACAACAAATGTTGGTGAGGCTGTGGAGAAAGGGGAACCCTCCTACACTGCTGGTGGGAATGTAAATTAGTTCAACCATTGTGGAAAGCAGTATGGAGGTGCATCAAAATGCTCAAAACAGACCTACCATTTGACCCAGGAATTCCACTCCTAGAAATTTACCCTAAGAACGCAGCAATCAAGTTTGAGAAAGACAGATGCACTCCTATGTTTATCGCAACACTATTTACAATAGCCAAGAATTGGAAGCAACCTAAATGTCCATCGGTAGATGAATGGATAAAGAAGATGTGGTACATATGCACAATGGAATACTACTCAGCCATAAGAAGTGGAAAAATCCAACCATTTGCAGCAACATGGATGGAGCTGGAGAGTATTATGCTCAGTGAAATAAGCCAAGCGGAGAAAGAGAAATACCAAATGATTTCACTCATCTGAGGAGTATAGGAACAAAGGAAAAACTGAAGGAACAAAACAGCAGTGGAATTACAGAACCCAAAAATGGACTAACAGGTACCAAAGGGAAAGGAACTGGGGAGGATGGGTGGGCAGGGAGGGATAAGGGGGGGGGGAGAAGAAGGGGGGTATTAAGATTAGCATGCATCGGGGGGAGGGAGAAAGGGGAGGGTGGGCTGCACAACACAGAGAGGACAAGTAGTGACTCTACAACATTTTGCTAAGCTGATGGACAGTAACCGTAATGTGGTTGTTAGGGGTGACCTGATATAGGGGAGAGCATAGTAAACATAGTATTCTTCATCTAAGTGTAGATTAAAGATTTAAAAAAAAAAGAAAGAAAGAAAGAAAAGGAGGATTACTCCTTGATAGGATAAAACTATTGGTAAATCAAAGATCAATGCATGCTTTAAATATCCTTAATGTTGATCACTTAAAGGGTGTCACAGGATCAGCTATGGAGGTACTCTTTTCTGATAATATTCCTTTCTCTTAATAAAAAAAAAAAAAAACAGTTCCTGTGTGCTGACCTCCAATGAGTTATGCACAGTGGTATAGAGGGCATGTCAAAGTGTGGGCAAAGGGTCTGTTTGTTTCTATGCAGAAGATCAAGGCCTGGCTTGGATACCCAGAAAATGAACTAAGATACGATATGAGGAGGAGCTTCCGGCATCAGCACTCTCTGGAGGACTTGTGCCAGGGGGATGATCATCAAAAAGCCTCCACAGGGATCTGGGCGATGCTGCGGTCGTGGCTGCGTCCACCCCACCGTTTCCTGGACTTGCCATTGGAATGGGGAGGGAGATGTCTAGGCTGGCATGTGCATACAGTGAGACAACGAATTTGACCGGATCTGTACTGTTGGAACTCAACCAGGAGTTGGGAGGGGTGCAAGTTGTAGCACTCCAAAATCTCATGACTATAGACTATCTATGGTTAAAAGAACTTATGGGATGTGAACAGATCCCAGAAATGGGCTGCTTTAATTTGTCTGATGGTTCAAGTACAGTTGGACAATATCCATCATATCATAGATAAATTTTCACAAATGCCTAGGGTGCCTAAATGGTTTTCTTGGCTTCACTGGAGATGGATGGTAATTATAGATTTGCTTTGTTTATGTCACCGTATTCCTATTATGTTAATATGTATGTGCAAATTAGTTAGTAGTTTAAAACCTATACATACTTAAGGTACTCTACAAGAAGAGATGTCAAAGAAATAATCAATCCTCCCATGTTTCCTTCATATGCTACATCTATAGCTTTTCTTCTTCCTTCCTAATTACAACCCTTAAATAGAATTTGTGCCTCATATCGAATTTACCGAGTATCATAATTCCTCCAGGTGGTAAAGATACCTCGAGACAAGTGCTGGGCATAGAAGCCACAGGGCATAAATCTGCAAAGAAGTAAAAAGCTAACCTTTGCAAACAATATGGCTTCTCTCTCACTTACCAACTTTACATTTCCCTGTATGGCCCCGGAAGATGACTGGTTAGCCAGAGACGGGTAAGATTCCTCAAGGGAGGAACAACCTAAGACAGGCACAGTCGCAGGGGGGCCATCAGGTGAGAATTTGGGGATCAACAGAGGTGAGGCTCAGAACCTCACCCCCCCTGCTTTGAGAGAAATCTTCTGCATCCGTGGATGTCTTGCTGCCCTTGTCTAGCCTGGATTAATACTTGGTCCATAGGCACACACCTGATCATCTGATCATCTACATTTGCCCTCTTACAGCACTAAACTATGTTTTCTACCTTTATCTTGCATCTACCTACCACTTCAGCATTTTATTAAAAATAAAAATAATAATAATAATAGGAGAAATGTGGGATCACCGTATAAATCAAGTACAAAAATCAAACGAATATTCATATTTGACCTGATTGTTTATAGGTCATAATGCGTGATCAAACCGAAAGTTTCTGTGATGAATGCCCTTGTACTGTTCACCATGTAAGAATTTATTCACTATGTAAGAATTCGTTCACCATGTAAGAACTTGTTCGTTATGCTTCAGAAGATTGGAGACTGACGAGAATTAGGCTTGAGATGGATTAATGATTGTACATTGAGCGTTGACCCCCCTATACTGAATTTTATTGTTGTTAACAACCATTTGATCAATAAATATGAGAGATGCCCTCTAAAAAAAAAAAATTATACCTCCATAAAGCTTAATAAAGCGAAGTCACCTTGAACCTCAGGACAAGATAAGGTGCACTGTTCTTCTACTTCTCACTTACTGAGGCTGTCTGGGGACAAGTCCCTCTCCCTTCTGACCCCCTTGCTGATACTCTTTCCACAAAAAGAGGCCCCAGACCCTGAGATGAACTGTTTTCTTTTTCTTATCTGATCTGCGCAAGCATTTTGCAGAACTTCAGTCTCTGGGGGAAGTCCAACTTCTTATTCATCATCAAAGGAGTAGAATCTGGGTCAGCAGAAAATTTGCTTTTTTTCCCAAGGAGTGGGGTCAAGGAGCAGGTGTCAGGCCTACAAATTAGAAAAGAGGTCAGGAGGGGCAGAAGCACACAACTTGCCTCCTGGCTTGGAGCTGGGATGAGGCTGTTGTTCAGAATCAGTGCAGGTCAAGCAGGCGAGAACTTACTGAGAACAGACAATAAAGCTGAGCTGGGGGCAGGAGCACCTGCAAACTTGGGGAAGTGGAGGCCGCTACTGGTGGGGGCTGTGGGCAGCTGAGCATAGGTGGGGGCAGGGGCTTCCAAGGGTGGGGTAAGGCAGAGCAGAGGCCAGGGTGGGGCTCTCAGAACAGAAGGAGGGGGAGTCATTTTTACCTGGGTCATTTGAGGAAGTCTTTCTAGAGTAAGACTTTTTTCTCCAGAAAGAATTACTCTCCATCCACCACCTGCTCCCTGGAACTATTAATTGCAGAATAACTTATAGACAGTTGTACAGACCATTAGTGCATAGCTCCACAGAGTTTACACAGCACCTTAGTCAGCTCCAGCTGCCATAACAAAATACCACAGACTGCATGGCTTAAATACAGACATTGATTTCTCACTGTTCTGGAGGCTGGAAGTCTGAGATCAGGTGCCAGCATGGTTGGATTCTGGTGAGATCCTCTTCCCAGCTTACAGAAGGCTCATTGTGTTCTTACCAGGTAGAGACAGAGCAAGCTCCCAGCTGCCCCTTCTTATAAGGTCACTAATCCCATTCTGAGGGCCCCACCCTCATGACCTCATCTAAACTTAATTACCTCCCAAAGCTCCCCCCACCACATCTAATTCCATCATATTGGGAGTTAGGACTTCAACATATGAATCTGGGGATGGGGACAATATTTAGTCCATACCACACAGGTATAAGCAGCCACAGACCAAAAAAATGGAACATTTCCAGCACCCCAGGAGACCCGCTGTGGGGAAAATTGAAGTTCCCATGGCCAGGATCCTCACCTAAACCAAAACTACTTGATGATGTAACTGGCCTGCTGCTAGGCTACTACTTCCACTCCCATAGGTAATAAGCTATTATTAGCTGAGTCACTCTCAGCTCTGCCCAGTGCTCTGGGCAGAGGCAGAGATGAAGAAGGATTACAGACCTGCAGACTGTTGGATGCAGATGTAATTCTAGTGTTAGACCTATCGCCAGGAGAACAAGCCAGGTAATAAATCCTTTTATCCCAAGAATGTTCCATTGTCATTTCTTGTTCTCACTGAAACTATAGTGAACTTGCCTGGGGCTGAAACCCCTTGGCAAGACACTCCCTGTGTCCCCTTCCAGTCCTTACCCAGTCCCCACCCTTATCTTCCTAGAGTCAACGTTATCTGTACTTCTGACATCTTGTGAATCCATTCCCTAGTTTTGCCTGTTGGTAAGCTGTATATAAGTGGAATCAAAGCATGTTCTTTTCTGTGTCTGCCCTCTTCCACTCCAGTTATGTTTGTGAGCTTCACCAAGGCCATTGTGTGTGGTTGTGGCTGCTTCATTCTCACTGCAATGTGGGGTTGGGGTATTCCATTGTGTGACTACACTGCACATTATCAGTCCATTCACCTGCTGAGGTGTTTGGGCAGCTCTCAGCTGTGGCTATTATGAACAGTGCTGCTAAGAACATTCTGGTGCCTGTCTTAGGGTGAATATATGGATATATTTCTGGTGGGGGTGGAATTTCTGGGTCATAGGTGTGTATGTGCTTGTTCACCTTGAGTTGATATTGCCAATTAGTGTGATTGGACAAATTTGCACTCCCAAAGGCAGTGTGAAGGAGACAGAGTTCCACTCCAGCTTTCCCAGTAACAGCTAACATGCAGTGAGTACTGTTGTGGGCTGAATTATGCCCCCCTCCCATCATGTTTAAGTCATGAGGTTGTTAGGTCATTCATGCCCCATCTCCCAGATTGGAACAATCTGGGTTATTGGAAATGACTGTCTTTGGCTTTGCAGTTTGGGATAAAGGACAGACAAAGGCCTTGGGAGGCAGAAGGTCTGGTTTGAACCCTGGGTTCTTGGCCCCCTGCTGAGTAAATGTGGACCAGTGCCTTAGATTCTGCAAGGCCTTCTTCATGGGCTGATTGGACATCGCCACTATGACATGGTGTGGGAACATGCTTTGTAACCTGTCAAGTGCTGGGAAAATGGTAATTGTTTCAGTGATTTTGTGAGTTGTATATTGCATTAGCAGGTAACTGAATATACACTCAAAACTCATAGCTTAACACCAAACCCTGCCAATGTGATGGTATTTGGAGATGAAGCCCTTGGGAGGTAATTAGGGTTAGATGAAGTAATGAGGAAGAGGCCCGGGTCTGATAGGATCAGTGTCCTGATAAGAAGAGATGCCACTGAGCTTGCTCTCCCTTTCTCCCACCATGTGATGACACAGCAAGAAGACGGCCGTCTGCAAGCCAGCAAGAGGGCCCTCACCAGGACCTGAACCGGCCAGCATCTCAATCTTGGACATTCAGCCTCCAGACCTGTGAGAAATGTCTGTTGTTTAAGCTGTCCAGTTTATGGTATTTTGTTATAGCAGCTGGAGCAGACTAAGACAGAGTGGTACGACACGTTACCCTGCTTCTGTGTGCAGAACTTCATGGGCACACATACCACATGCCTTCAAAAACTAGGATTTCTGAAAGACTGGCTCTTTGGCAAGCATGTATGCCTGGGCTGGGCTGGGTGACAGGCTCTTCCAGTGAAAAATATGTAGTACCTGTGTGTGTGCCTTGGGGCTGGTGCTTGAGGGGAGGTGAGAGTTACTTTTTATCATTTGTCTCATGACCCAGGACTGTGGATCACTCCTGTGCTGGAGACTCAGGCATGGAAAGGTAAGGAGGGGTGAGGATACAGGTGAAGAAGGATGGCAGAAGACTTCTCTATTTTATGAAGGGGATCAAAGGAAGGTTTTGCTATTATCCCTGTTTTACAGAAGGGGAGACTTGCCCAAAGTGGCTTAACTCTAAGTTGTAGACCCAGGACTGAAACTGAAGGCTTCTGGCTTCTGAATCTGCTGATTGCATCGTGTCAGTCTGGATAAGCTATGTTTAGCTGCAATAGCAACTACAATGAAACCCAGATCTTAGCAGATTACAGCAACAAAAGCTTTTTTGCACACTAGTTGTTCACAGGCGGCTGGTGATGCTGCTCTTCTCACCCCACTTGGAACCCAGGCGGATGGAATGGCCACCATCTCCAATATTTCTGGAGTCCTGGAGGGTCTCATACTGGCAATAAAATGCTCCAACTCAGAAGTGGCATTCATCAGTTCTGCTCATAGTCATTGGCCAGAATTAGTTACGTAGCCCCTACCAAGTACAGGGGAGCCAAGGTGTTTGTCCTACATGGGCCCAGAAGACAGAGAGGGGAAATACTGAGCAGCTTTAATGCCTATGCCAGAATGAATGAATGAATGAATGAATCCCCATCTGAGTTTGGCAGCTGTTGATGGGCCCAGGAAAGAGTAATGTTGACTTGAAGCTAGTCCAGCATAAGGGTATTGGGGCTCTGCTGGTCCTACTAATAGGTCTAAAAATCATCAAAATGTACTAGTGTTGTTTCCCTGTCCATCATTTACAGCCTCCCATGCCTGCATGTTCTCTCTCTCTCACCAAATCTCTTTGCCGTTTACTGTGGGCAGTGGGCCCACGCTACTCACACAGGCCCCATTGCAGGGCTGATGGATGACCACTGGACACACACAGATGGACACAGAAAGAAATTTCCACTCCTTCTGCGAGCCTCAGGCAGCTGTGGAGATGGCAATTTTTCATGTGAGTGTTAGCTCAGAGTCTTTCTAGGGCTCCTGAGCATAACTAAGCCCAGACAGGCTCTGTGAGATGAAAAATAAAGCGTTGTTTTTATGATGCCATGAAAAGCCTTCTTTTTCCTCCTAAAAAAGAAACGTATTTATTTCCTTGTGTGTACGGGTTTGCAGTAAGTATGGAAGGATTAAGCCTTTGAAACTGTCGATTTATATCCATGAGTAATGTGAAGTCTTTGTTTCAGAGAGGAGAGAGGCTTCTAAACGGGAAAAGAGTCCCTCTCTTTTGGCTCACTCATTCTGTGGCTCACTCACTAAATGGTTCCCCAGCACCTGCTGCAGCCAGGCCTGGGGCTGGGGCCGGGGGCGCAGAGCCCATGTAAGAGGACACAGTACCTGCCCTCTTGGAGGTTGCAATCTTCAGGGTAAGTGCTGGGCACAAAGCACATGGGGATGCGGAGCTGCAGTGGTCGGGGAGGAAGGAAGAACCGACCAGGTGAGGGTGAAGAAGGTGATCTTGGGAGGGGGTGAAGGGATGAGGGGGTGAGGGCATGGCGTTCTCCGGCTCTACCAGGCAAGCAGTGCAGAGGATACATGCCTGTGCTCTCCATTCAAATCCCAGCCTTGTCTCTCCTTGCTATATGACCACCTGTAAAATGGGGAGAAAGGTTGTAACTCCCTTTCTGGGGTATTGTAAGGATTCATTGGTTTGATATATATAAGGAGCCCAGAACAGTGCCTGGTGTGTAGGAAATATCTGTTGCTATAGCCTGTTAGTTCCAGTTTAGTGAGGCTTGAGTAGAAACAGGAAAAGGAGGCAGGAAAAGGTAATCAAAGGCCTGAATGTCAAGGTAAGGAGTTGACACTCTGACCCCACTTACAGAGTTTGGGGGTGCAAAGGAAGTGCGGATTTCTAGGGCAGGATCTACTCTGGGAAGGTGGCCCAGCTGGGTGGTCCCGAGAGAGGACCTCCCCTCAGGGCAGAGTGGTTCCCTGGCAACCCAGGAGCTGACCCGGAGGTCCCAGCAGTCAAATGGAAGAGATAGGGCCTGAGTCCCGGGGCCTGCAGGTGGGAGATCCACAGGGAAAGGGGTTCTGAAGAGCCTGTGACAGAGCCCACCTGTTGACCTTCCAGAGGAGGGGGGAAGTGTGCAGTTGAGAAGTGGGTGGCTGTGTCTCTGTTGGGGATGCCATGTGGGACTGGGTTGGGGCCCTCGTGGGCTCTGGAGTGAGACTGGCTTGAACCCAAAGCTCAGCAAAAGTTGTGCAGCCCTGGTAAGTTGAGCCTCTGTAAAAGGGGGGTAGTGACACCCACCCTCAGTGGTGTTTGTGAGCTATATGATATATCTCTGTCCTTAAGGAGCTTAAATATGAGGGTGTGTCCCAGGAAGAGAGATGATTAAACAGGCTTTGGAATCAAGGGGGGTAAGGGGAGGATAGAGGCACACTGGTCTCTGGGAACAGAGGGGGACAGCCTGACGCAGCAAATGAATCAGGACAGACTTCCTGAAAAAGGGGGCCTTTATGATGAGATTCAGAGGATGGCTGAAAGTTGATAGCCAGGTGAAGAGGATCAGGGAGTGAGCTCTGGGTCAGGAAATGGTGTGGGTAAAGGCCTGGAGGTGAGTTGGCTCTGCAGGAGGGAGAGACTGCAGGGTACTCAGTGTGGTGGGGGCATAGAGCACCACAGGGAAGTGCTGAGCCACGAGGGAAGAGTGGATGACTCCCTAAGAGAGTAGAAGTAGCTCTGGATCATTCTGATGAGGCTAACTGGGAGGGCCGAATCCTCCTGGAGTTAGAAGACCCAGCTAGAAGGCTGTGCTGGGTCACTCTTCAGCTGTGTGCCCTGGACATGTCACTTAACCTTTCTGAGTCCATTTCCTTTCCTGTAAAGTGGGGTTTCAGGTGATACCAAAAGATGGAATGTATTCATCCATTCAAATCAGTATTCCCTGAGTGGTGGCTATGGGCCAGATGCTATTCTAAGCACTGTGGATTATTCTAGAGTGTAAGGAAGATAAAGTCCCTGCTCTCATGGGGCTTGCACATTAGTAGGGTCACAGATTTAGGTGCTGTGATGAGAAATCAAGCAGGGCTAAAGGGTGGTAGGGTGCAGTGGGGTGGGGGGCCACACTGGATAGTCAGGGAAGGCTTCACAGAGGAGGTGGCATTTGAGTGGATGACATGGGGGGTGGTAAGCTATGTGGGATCCATGGGAAATAATCACTATATTCTGTACACGCACGAGGTGTCAGGCAGTGTTTTAAGGGCTTTGCCTGGATTCACTCATTTAATTCTCACTACACACTGCAAGGTGAGCACTAGTGTCATCACGCCCCATTTCCAGAAGGCGAAACCGAGGCACAGAGTTAAGTGACTTGCTCACGTCCCAGGATGTGAACCCAGGCAGTGTGGCTCCCACAGTTGCCATCCTAACCACCGCAGCACAGTCCAGGCAGGCAGTCTGAGCTGGCATGAGCCTCTGAGTGGGCCCAAGTGCTTTGCAGAGGACACAATCATAGGTGAAATGTTGTTACTAATATGTTCTTTGGGATGTGAAGGGAAATTATCAGTTCTCCTTGAACCCAAGGCTTGCCGTCCACTTCTGCTGATGCCCTTGAGAGGAAGGGGGCATCAGGGTGGCCTGCAGCCTCGGTTCCCTGCCTGATTCTCAGCAGGCTCTCCGAAAACATACTACTTTGAAGGGCAGGGAAAAATGCTGAAAAAACTGAAGGAACAACTGCATTTTTGCTCCTTGTGAAAATAATATGTCCACGTACTGAAAATACAGAAAAGAGAGAAAAGAAGGAAAATTACTCACGTAGTCCATAGTCACTATTTAAATACAAATCCTGTTAGTATTTTGGAGTATTTCCTTTTATTCTTTTTCAAAAGGAGTGGGTGATTCAGTTGTGCACAGCTGGAAGTAAGGAACTCAGTTTGGAAATGCAGACAATCGGGCAGTGTTAGGACATACCAGGAAATATAGGGGAGCACAGCAACTGTTTAACTCCCATATTCTCAAAGCGTTGACTTTCCTGAAACGACTCAGGGCAGCAGACAGAGCCCTGAGGCAGATCACTGGAGCCTGGGCTTCAGGAAGGCCTCTCCCTCGGGATCACCTGCTCACCTGCTTGACGGCAACCTGCCCGTGCGATCACCTGGTTCATGGCCACCAAGCACTTAGATTGCATCCCCTCCTAGTAAAGAACTTTTTAGCATCTATTCTCAATACAGGTGTATTTATTTATAAGTCATACTACTACCAATCTATAGATTAAATATTAGCATCATATTACTATAATGTTAGTGTACTATTTCACATATACTTTCATTTCCTATTTTTATATAAAAATATAAATGTTCTGGTATTTTTCTTGCCACATTATTCCTTGGGTTGTTCATGTCCTATTGATGTAATGTATTTTTTCCCCCCAATCTGGAGACAGTCTTGTAGTCAGACATGGCATCCTGTCGCAGGATGAAAAAATGTGTTACTTAACACCAGAACTCACTGTAGGGACTTCTGCCTTCTAATGGGGTTGGCACAGCCCTTGTCAGCAGGAAATAAATCCCGGTTCTTCCATTTAGAGAGACAGGCCGGGATGCGAGAAGAATGGACTTGGGAACCCTCTGCTAGGCCCTGCGCTGGCAGAGAGTCTGGCAGTTTTTTGGACTGAAAGGGTCAGGCCTGGATTCGGATGCAGTCGAACACTCCACATACATAATAAAGAGCGACCAGAGGTGAGAGGAGTGGAAGGTCTTGGGAAAGGGGGAGGTAACCACGGACTGGAGCCGGCCTACTTGCCAGGGAGAAATCTCAGGAGAGGACCTGCCCATGATGTTTTTTACACTGATACACCATATTTATTGGAAGCATCAATAAAGTAAAGATGATAACCCTCTCCAAATTGTTATAGATGGAAACAAGTAAGAATTCCCAAAAGATTATGGGGGCAACTGGACAACTTGTTTCTAAAGATGTATTGATAAGCAGGGGTCCAAGACTAAATATGCTTGTGAAGAGGGAGAATAAGATGGAGGTCTTGCTCTGCCAGTTGGCAAGACAAAAAAAGTCTATAGTGATAAATGTATTAAGGATGCAGGAGTAAACAAAATATAATAGTGGTGTAGAATAAACCCAGAAACAGACCATGCATATTTGAAAATGATACACAATAAAAGTGACATTAAAGATCACTGGGTAAAGTATAGATTATTCAATAAATAATGTGGAGAAAATCTGTCATCCATACAGGGGAAAAAATGCGATCTCTACCTTAAACCTTATGTAAAAATAAATTCTTGGTTATTGAAGACATTTGTGAAAGGCAAAACAAACATTTTGGAAGAAAATACAGGTACAATATCTTCATGATTTTTTTTTTTTTGAGAGGGCATCGCTCATATTTATTGATCAAATGGTTGTTAACAAAAGTAAAATTCTGTATAGGGGAGTCAATGCTCAATGCACAATCATTAATCCACCCCAAGCCTAATTCTTGTCATTCTCCAATCTTCTGAAGCATAATGAACAAGTTCTTACATGGTGAACAAATTCTTACATAGTGAATAAGTTCTTACATGGTGAACAGTACAAGGGCAGTCGTCACAGAAACCTTTGGTTTTGATCATGCATTATGAGCTATAAACAATCAGGTCAAATATGAATATTCATTTGATTTTTTTTTTTGAGAGGGCATCTCTCATATTTATTGATCAAATGGTTGTTAACAACAATAAAATTCTGTATAGGGGACTCAATGCACAATCATTAATCCACTCCAAACCTAATTCTCAACAGTCTCCAATCTTCTGAAACATAACAAACAAGTTCTTACATGGTGAACAAATTCTTACAGTGAATAAGTTCTTACATGGCGAACAGTACAAGGGCAGTCATCACAGAAACTTTCGGTTTTGATCACGCATTATGAACTACAGACAATCAGGTAAAATATGAATATTCATTTGATTTTTATACTTGATTTATGTGTGAATCCCACATTTCTCCCTTATTATTATTATTACTTTTATTTTTATTTTTATTTTTATTTATTTTTTTTTTTTGAGAGGGCATCTCTCATATTTTTTGATCAAATGGTTGTTAACAACAATAAAATTCAGTATAGGGGGGTCAACGCTCAATGTACAATCATTAATCCATCTCAAGCCTAATTCTCGTCAGTCTCCAATCTTCTGAAGCATAACGAACAAGTTCTTACATGGTGAACGAATTCTTACATAGTGAATAAATTCTTACATGGTGAACAGTACAAGGGCATTCATCACAGAAACTTTCGGTTTTGATCACGCATTATGACCTATAAACAATCAGGTCAAATATGAATATTCGTTTGATTTTTGTACTTGATTTATACGGTGATCCCACATTTCTCCTATTATTATTATTATTATTATTTTTAATAAAATGCTGAAGTGGTAGGTAGATGCAAGATAAAGGTAGAAAACATAGTTTAGTGCTGTAAGAGGGCAAATGTAGATGATCAGATGATCAGGTGTGTGCCTATGGACCAAGTATTAATCCAGGCTAGACAAGGGCAGCAAGACATCCACGGATGCAGAAGATTTCTCTCAAAGCAGGGGGGGTGAGGTTCTGAGCCTCACCTCTGTTGATCCCCAAATTCTCACCTGATGGCCCCCCTGCGACTGTGCCTGTCTTAGGTTGTTCCTCCCTTGAGGAATCTTACCCGTCTCTGGCTAACCAGTCATCTTCCGGGGCCATACAGGGAAATGTAAAGTTGGTAAGTGAGAGAGAAGCCATATTGTTTGCAAAGGTTAGCTTTTTACTTCTTTGCAGATTTATGCCCTGTGGCTTCTATGCCCAGCACTTGTCTCGAGGTATCTTTACCACCTGGAGGAATTATGATACTCGGTAAATTCGATATGAGGCACAAATTCTATTTAAGGGTTGTAATTAGGAAGGAAGAAGAAAAGCTATAGATGTAGCATATGAAGGAAACATGGGAGGATTGATTATTTCTTTGACATCTCTTCTTGTAGAGTACCTTAAGTATGTATAGGTTTTAAACTACTAACTAATTTGCACATACATATTAACATAATAGGAATACGGTGACATAAACAAAGCAAATCTATAATTACCATCCATCTCCAGTGAAGCCAAGAAAACCATTTAGGCACCCTAGGCATTTGTGAAAATTTATCTATGATATGATGGATATTGTCCAACTGTACTTGAACCATCAGACAAATTAAAGCAGCCCATTTCTGGGATCTGTTCACATCCCATAAGTTCTTTTAACCATAGATAGTCTATAGTCATGAGATTTTGGAGTGCTACAACTTGCACCCCTCCCAACTCCTGGTTGAGTTCCAACAGTACAGATCCGGTCAAATTCGTTGTCTCACTGTATGCACATGCCAGCCTAGACATCTCCCTCCCCATTCCAATGGCAAGTCCAGGAAACGGTGGGGTGGACGCAGCCACGATCGCAGCATCGCCCAGATCCCTGTGGAGGCTTTTTGATGATCATCCCCCTGGCACAAGTCCTCCAGAGAGTGCTGATGCCGGAAGCTCCTCCTCATATCGTATCTTAGTTCATTTTCTGGGTATCCAAGCCAGGCCTTGATCTTCTGCATAGAAACAAACAGACCCTTTGCCCACACTTTGACATGCCCTCTATACCACTGTGCATAACTCATTGGAGGTCAGCACACAGGAACTGTTTTTTTTTTTTTTTATTAAGAGAAAGGAATATTATCAGAAAAGAGTACCTCCATAGCTGATCCTGTGACACCCTTTAAGTGATCAACATTAAGGATATTTAAAGCATGCATTGATCTTTGATTTACCAATAGTTTTATCCTATCAAGGAGTAATCCTCCTTTTCTTTCTTTCTTTCTTTTTTTTTTAAATCTTTAATCTACACTTAGATGAAGAATACTATGTTTACTATGCTCTCCCCTATATCAGGTCCCCCCTAACAACCACATTACGGTTACTGTCCATCAGCTTAGCAAAATGTTGTAGAGTCACTACTTGTCCTCTCTGTGTTGTGCAGCCCACCCTCCCCTTTCTCCCTCCCCACCATGCATGCTAATCTTAATACCCCCCTTCTTCTCCCCCCCCCTTATCCCTCCCTGCCCACCCATCCTCCCCAGTTCCTTTCCCTTTGGTACCTGTTAGTCCATTTTTGGGTTCTGTAATTCCACTGCTGTTTTGTTCCTTCAGTTTTTCCTTTGTTCCTATACTCCTCAGATGAGTGAAATCATTTGGTATTTCTCTTTCTCCGCTTGGCTTATTTCACTGAACATAATACTCTCCAGCTCCATCCATGTTGCTTCAAATGGTTGGATTTTTCTACTTCTTATGGCTGAGTAGTATTCCATTGTGTATATGTACCACATATTCTTTATCCATTCATCTACCGATGGACATTTAGGTTGCTTCCAATTCTTGGCTATTGTAAATAGTGTTGCGATAAATATAGGGGTGCATCTGTCTTTCTCAAACTTGATTGCTGCGTTCTTAGGGTAAATTCCTAGGAGTGGAATTCCTGGGTCAAATGGTAGGTCTGTTTTGAGCATTTTGATGAAACTCCATACTGCTTTCCACAATGGTTGAACTAATTTACATTCCCACCAGCAGTGTAGGAGGGTTCCCCTTTCTCCACAGCCTCGCCAACATTTGTTGTTGTTTGTCTTTTGGATGGCAGCTATCCTTACTGGTGTGAGGTGATACCTCATTGTAGTTTTAATTTGCATTTCTCTGATAATTAGTGATGTGGAGCATCTTTTCATGTGTCTCTTGGCCATCTGTATTTCTTTTTTGGAGAACTGTCTGTTCAGTTCCTCTGCCCATTTTTTAATTCGGTTATTTGTTTTTGTTTGTTGAGGCGTGTGAGCTCTTTATATATTTTGGACATCAAGCCTTTATCGGATCTGTCATTTACAAATATATTCTCCCATACTGTAGGGTTCCTTTTTGTTCTATTGATGGTGTCTTTTGCTGTACAGAAGCTTTTCAGCTTAATATAGTCCCCCTTGTTCATTTTTGCTGTTGTTTTCCTTGCCCAGGGAGATATGTTCAAGAAGAGGTCACTCATGTTTATGTCTAAGAGATTTTTGGCTATGTTTTTTTCTAAGAGTTTAATGGTTTCATGACTTACGTTCAGGTCTTTGATCCATTTTGAATTTACTTTTGTGTATGGGGTTAGACAATGGTCCAGTTTCATTCTCCTACATGTAGCTGTCCAGTTTTGCCAGCACCATCTGTTGAAGAGACTGTCATTTTGCCATTGTATGTCCATGGCTCCTTTATCAAATATTAATTGACCATATATGTTTGGGTTAATGTCTGGAGTCTCTAATCTGTTCCACTGGTCTGTGGCTCTGTTCTTGTGCCAGTACCAAATTGTCTTGATTACTATGGCTTTGTAGTAGAGCTTGAAGTTGGGGAGTGAGATCCCCCTTATTTTATTCTTCTTTTTCAGAATTGCTTTGGCTATTCGGGGTCTTTGGTGTTTCCATATGAATTTTTGAATTATTTGTTCCAATTCATTGAAGAATGTTGCTGGTAATTTGAGAGGGATTGCATCAAATCTGTACATTGCTTTGGGCAGGATGGCCATTTTGATGATATTAATTCTTCCTAGCCATGAGCACGGGATGAGTTTCCATTTGTTAGTGTCCCCTTTAATTTCTCTTAAGAGTGACTTGTAGTTTTCAGGGTATAGGTCTTTCACTTCTTTGGTTAGGTTTATTCCTAGGTATTTTATTCTTTTTGATGCAATGGTGAATGGAATTGTTTTCCTGATTTCTCTTTCTATTGGTTCATTGTTAGTGTATAGGAAAGCTACAGATTTCTATGTGTTAATTTTGTATCCTGCAACTTTGCTGTATTCCGATATCAGTTCTAGTAGTTTTGGAGTGGAGTCTTTAGGGTTTTTTATGTACAATATCATGTCATCTGCAAATAGTGACAGTTTAACTTCTTCTTTACCAATCTGGATTCCTTGTATTTCTTTGTTTTGTCTGATTGCCGTGGCTAGGACCTCCAGTACTATGTTAAATAACAGTGGGGAGAGTGGGCATCACTGTCTGGTTCCCGATCTCAGAGGAAATGCTTTCAGCTTCTCGCTGTTCAGTATAATGCTGGCTGTGGGTTTATCATATATGGCCTTTATTATGTTGAGGTACTTGCCCTCTATTCCCATTTTGCTGAGAGTTTTTATCATGAATGGATGTTGAATTTTGTCAAATGCTTTTTCAGCATCTATGGAGATGATCATGTGGTTTTTGTCTTTCTTTTTGTTGATGTGGTGTTTGATGTTGATGGATTTTCGAATGTTGTACCATCCTTGCATCCCTGGGATGAAACCCACTTGGTCATGGTGTATGATCCTTTTGATATGCTGTTGAATTTTGTTTGCTAATATTTTATTGAGTATTTTTGCATCTACATTTATCAGGGATATTGGTCTGTAATTTTCTTTTTTGGTGGGATCTTTGCCTGGTTTTGGTATTAGGGTGATGTTGGCTTCATAGAAAGAGTTTGGGAGTATTCCCTCCTCTTCTATTTTTTGGAAAACTTTAAGGAGAATGGGTATTATGTCTTCTCTATGTGTCTGATAAAATTCTGAGGTAAATCCATCCGGCCCGGGGGTTTTGTTCTTGGGTAGTTTTTTGATTACCTTTTCAATTTCTTTTCTCGTAATTGGTTTGTTTAACTTTTGTGTTTCTTCCTTGGTCAGTCTTGGGAGGTTGTGTTTTTCTAGGAAGTTGTCCATTTCTTCTAGATTTTCCAGTTTGTTGGCATATAGGTTTTCATAGTAGTCTTTAATAATTCTTTGTATTTCTGTGGAGTCTGTTGTGATTTTTCCATTCTGATTTCTGTTTCTGTTGATTTGTGTTTATTCTCTTTTTCTCTTAATAAGTTGGGCTAGAGGCTTATCTATTTTGTTTATTTTCTCAAAGAACCAGCTCTTGGTTTCACTGATTTTTGCTATTGTTTTATTCTTCCCAATTTGATTTATTTCTTCTCTGATCTTTATTATGTCCCTCCTTCTGCTGACTTTAGGCCTCATTTGTTCTTCTTTTTCCAGTTTTAATAATTGTGATGTTAGACTATTCATTTGGGATTGTTCTTCCTTCTTCAAGTGTGCCTGGCTTGCTATATACTTTCCTCTTAAGACTGCTTTCGCTGCGTCCCACAGAAGTTGGGGCTTTGTCTTGTTGTTGTTATTTGTTTTTTATATTCCTTGATCTCTATTTTGATTTGTTCGTTGATCCATTGATTATTTAGAAGAATGTTGTTAAGCCTCCATGTGTTTGTGAGCCTTTTTGTTTTCTTTGTAGAATTTATTTCTAGTTTTATACCTTTGTGGTCTGAAAAATTGGTTGGTAGAATTTCAATATTTTGGAATTTACTGAGGCTCTTTTTGTGAGCTAGTATGTGGTCTATTCTGGAGAATGTTCCATGTACACTTGAGATGAATGTATATCCTGTTACTTTTGTATGTAGAGTTCTATAGATGTCTATTAGGTCCATCTGTTCTAGGGTGTTGTTCAGTGCCTCTGTGTCCTTACTTCTTTTCTGCCTGGTGGATCTATCCTTTGGGGTGAGTGGTGTGTTGAAGTCTCCTAAAATGAATACATTGCAGTCTATTTCCCTCTTTAGTTCTGTTAGTATTTGTTTCACATATGCTGGTGCTCCTGTGTTGGGTGCATATATATTTAGAATGGTTATATCCTCTTGTTGGACTGAGCCCTTTATCATTATGTAGTGTCTTTGTTTATCTTTTGTTACTTTCTTTGTTTTGAAATCTATTTTGTCTGATGTTAGTACTGCAACCTCTGCGTTCTTCTCGCTGTTGTTTGCCTGAAATATGTTTTTCCATCCTTCAACTTTTAGTCTGTGCATGTCTTTGGGTTTGAGGTGAGTTTCTTGTAAGCAGCATATAGATGGGTCTTGCTTTTTTATCCATTCTATTACTCTGTGTGTTTTGATTGGTGCATTCAGTCCATTTACATTTAGGGTGACTCTTGAGAGATATGTACTTATTCCCATTGCAGGCTTTAAATTCGTGGTTACCAAAGGTTCAAGGTTAGCCTCTTTAGTATTTTACTGCCTAACTTAGCTCGCTTATTGACCTGTTATATACATTGTCTGGAGATTCTTTTCTTCTATCCCTTCTTATTCCTCCTCCTCCATTCTTCATATGTTGTGTGTTTTATTCTGTGCTCTTTTTAGGAGTGCTCCCATCTAAAGCAGTCCTTGTAAGATGCTCTGTAGAGGTGGTTTGTTGGAAGCAAATTCCCTCAGCTTTTGCTTGTCTGGGAATTGTTTAATTCCGCCATCATATTTAAATGATAGTCATGCTGGATACAGTATCCTTGGTTCAAGGCCCTTCTGTTTCACTGTATTAAATATATCATGCCATTCTCTTCTGGCCTGTAGGGTTTGTGTTGAGTAGTCTGATCATAGCCTGATGGGTTTTCCTTTATAGGTGACCTTTTTCTCTCTAGCTGCCTTTAAAAACTCTTTCCTTGTCCTTGATCCTTGCCATTTTAATTATTATGTGTCTTGGTGTCGTCCTCCTTGGATCCTTTCTGTTGGGGGTTCTGTGTATATCCGTGGTGTGTTTGATTATTTCCTCCCCCAGTTTAGGGAAGTTTTCAGCAATTATTTCTTCAAAGACACTCTCTATCCCTTTTCCTCTCTCTTCTTCTTCTGGTACCCCTATAATATGGATATTGTTCCTTTTGGATTGGTCACATAGTTCTCTTAGTACTGTTTCGTTCCTGGAGATCCTTTTATCTCTCTCTATGTCAGCTTCTATACGTTCCTGTTCTCTGGTTTCTATTCCTTCAATGGCCTCTTGCATCTTATCCATTCTGCTTATAAATCCTTCCAGGGATCGTTTCACTTCTGTGATCTCCTTCGTGACATCTGTGATCTCCCTGTGGACTTCATCCCATTGCTCTTGCATTTTTCTCTGCATCTCCATCAGCATGTTCATGGTTTTTATTTTGAATTCTTTTTCAGGAAGACTGGTTAGGTCTGTCTCCTTCTCAGGTGTTGACTCTGTGATCTTTGTCTGCCTGTATTTTTACTTTTTCATGGTGATAGAGATAGTTTGCAGAGCTGGTACGAGTGACGGCTGGAAGAGCTTTCCTTCTTGTTGTTTGTGGCCTTCCTCTCCTGGGAGAATCGTGACCTCTAGTGGCTTGTGCTGGGCACCTGTGTGCAGACAGGGCTTCTGCTTCCTGCCCACCTGCTATGGAGTTTATCTCCGCTGGTGCAGTGGGCGTGGCCTGGCTGGGGCTGCTGCTCCAAAATGGTGGAGCCCCGTTGGAGGGGGAGTGGCCGGGAGGCTATTTATCTCCGTAAGGGGCCTCTCTGCTCCCTGCTGTCCAGGGGGTTAGAGTGCCCAGAGATCCCCAGATTCCCTGCCTCTGGTCTAAGTGTCCTGTTCTGCCCCTTTAAGACTTCCAAAAAGCACTCTCCAAACCAAAACAACAACAGCAACAAAAAAACAAAAAAACAAATTAAATAAATAATTAAAAAAAAAAGAAAACGCACGATTTTCTTTGTCCTCAGGCACCGGTCTCAGGTACCCGCTCACCGGTCTTGTTGCCCTGTTTCCCTATTATCCAGGACCCCATGCATGCACTGTGTCTGCGCTCTGGTCCGGATGGCTTGGGCTGGGTGTTCAGCAGTCCTGGGCTCCCTCTCCCTCCCTGCTGAGTCCTCTCCTCCCGCCAGGAGCTGGGGGGAGGGGCACTCGGGTCACGCCAGGTTGGGGCTTGTATCTTACCCCCTTCGTTAGGGGCTGGGTTCTCGCAGGTGTGGATGTGGTCTGGATGTTGTCCTGTGTCCTCTGGTCTCTATTTTAGGAAGAGTTGTCTTTGTTATATTTTCATAGATATATGTGGTTTTGGGAGGAGATTTCTGCTACTCTACTCACGCTGCCATCTTGGCTCCGCCTGTCCGTTTTGTTTTTAATTGTGGTGAAATACACATAACATAACATAATATAACATGACATGACATGACATAACATAACATTTATCAGCTAAGTGTTTCTAAGTACAGTCCAGTGGTTCATTCATGTTGCTGAACAGGAGATCAGCTGTTCACCTTGCAGAACTAAATCTCCATACCCATTAAACACTGACTCCTGTCTTGCCGCCCCTAGCCCTGGCAACCACCATTATGCTTTCTCTCTCTAAATATGATCACTCTTGGTAGCTCATACTAGTGGAGTCATGCAGTATGTGTTCCTTTTGCATCTGGCTTATTTCACTTGGCATCATGTCCTCCAGGTTCATCCACATTATATCATGAGTCAGAATCTCCTTCCTCTTAAAGGCTTGATAATATTCCATTGAATGAACGAACCACATTTTCTTTACCCACTCATCCAGCGACGGACACTTGGGGTGCTTCTCCCTCTTGCCTATTGTGAATTAGGCTGCTGTGACCATGGGTGTATAAGACCTTGTTTTCAACTATTCTGTGTATATGCCCAGAAGTGGACTTGCTGGATCACATGGCAATTCTAGTTTTCATTT
Organism: Manis javanica; assembly: GCF_040802235.1. Classification (NCBI taxonomy): domain Eukaryota; kingdom Metazoa; phylum Chordata; class Mammalia; order Pholidota; family Manidae; genus Manis; species Manis javanica. Next base: position 130,867,521 of record NC_133159.1, read on the forward strand.
TCTGAGGACCTGTCCTACTGTTTCCCACAGTGACTGCGTGGTTTTGCATTCCCACAACAGTGAACATGTCGATGACTTGGGAAGGGGTCGAGGCCCTGCGTTGTTCTTTCATGGTTTTAGGAACATGAAAGCTCTCCATCACCAGCAAACATTTGGCCAGGTCTTCTGAGGGCATCGTTTAGGGGTCCAAGCAGGTGGGGCTCTGCATCTGGGTCAGGGAGGAGGAGGAGGAGGGGAGTAGGCATGGGAGTTGAAATGTGAGCAAGACAGAGAAATACCAGAGGTTAGGAGCGTGGGCTCTGGCGCATGATTGCCTCCTCAGTTAGAATCTTAGCTCTGAGTTCTTGGGCAAGTTGCTGAATGTCTGTGCCCCAGTTCCATCACCTACAGAATGCGGATAGTAATTCCTACCTCACAGGGGTAGTGAGAAGTAAACGGTCCTCTATGCACCAAGCACTTTGAACAGCTCCATATGTGTTAGCTGCTGTTTTTGAGATTAAACATAGCTGGGGTTCGAAGCTACACTGAGGAGTTGAAAGTAACCAGGAGAGCCTGTGCCTCTGAGAACTCAGGGACTCTGTGCTCGGGCCAATCTCATTCAAGTCTGAAAGGACAGGACAAGCCCGGCCGAGCAGCTGTGTCCCATGCTGACAGGGCTTCGGCTCCAGCCTCCCCTGATGGTCTTTTCCCATGCGGTGGAGCTCCAAGCTACCCTGTGGAGAGGAGATGAGAGAAGTTAGCAACTCTTATTGGGTTGGAGCCAGGCTTTTCCACTCACAACTGCTCTGGGATGCTTCCATAAAAGTAAATATTTGAAAAGTGCTTTAGAGGTGACAAGGCCCCTGTATAGCCATTATCTGATTGGATTCTGACAGCAATGCCATGACCCTTTCAGAGTGAGAATGAGAGGGGGAGAGAGGAAGGGTCGGGGGACGTAATGCTGACATGCGGATTGCTCGTCTTCATTGTATTTATTTTTGTTTTTAGTAAGACCCGGGGTCCTATGGATAGATATCCATGTGCTTCCTGCACCACCAGCCGCAGTCAGGTGGGAAGCGGGCTTCCCTCATGCTCAGGCTTGGGACAAATGCTGACTTGGGTCCCAGCATGAGATGGGTGGACCCTGACTGTGAGCAGTGCTGAGCTACAGGGCGGATGCCTGGCTAGTCTCAGGAGCCCTGTGTAGCCTCGGTCAAGCTAGCCATGATGGAGACAACCATGGTGTGCTGGCCTTGCCTTCCTCACAGAGGCTAATTATGGAATACTCACTTTATGAGGCATCTGGTAATCTTATCCCCATTTTACAGACCAGGAAACTGAGTCTCAGAGAAGTCTGTACCCAAAAGTGAGTTTGGAGCCAGGTCTGTCTACGCTCCACTCAGAAGAGAAGCATGCTTAGGGAAGCACCCCTTCCAGGAAAGGGTTATGGAAAACCACTCATCTGCCATCACTCAGACCCAAGGAGCATCAGAAAGAATAATAAACAAAAAGCCCTCCAAATATCTATCATTGGCTTGGGCTTATTCCTTGCGTATAAATTAAACAATAACTACAACATGGCCTGAAAGGCTGTTTCCCAAAAGGGAGAACAATATTCTGATTGTTCAGGGACCCCCAAGAAGCCAAGGACCACCACTGTTTCAAGGAGTTTTCAGACTCGAGCTGAGGAGGTGAAGGGGTAAGAGGTGGAACAGGAGGGGAGAGGGGTGCCTGGCTCAGCAGGGGGAGGCAAAACTGCTCCCCAGGGGACCCGGGGACCCTTACCATCCACCTGCTCCCAGGATGCCCCATGGACCTGTTAAGTGCTTTAAGTGGTGGCTCTGAAAAAGGTCATTTCCCGCCAAGACTATAAAATGGAGAAATGGAGACGCTGCTTTCACGGCAAAGAATCAAATGTGCAGAGCCTTGCACGGAATTTATAAATCAGTTACCAGGAACATTAAAATGCCTCTTGCCTCCTGCTTCCTTTCTTCCCCTCTTCCAAACACCTAACACATTGCTCTTTTTTGCTGGCTTTAGTGGACTCTTCAATGAAGTCTGTTCCTATTTCAGAATAAATATATGTGCATTCTCTTCTCTGACTCAACTTGACTGTAAAACAACGATCCAGTCCCTCGGCTGCTTCAGATAAATATGAGGGCAGACAGCCCTGTTTCTCATGAGGCTGGGGTCTCCCAACAGCAGAAGGCTGCCTCAGTGCTGTTATGATTCCAATGTTATAGACAAGGAAATGGAGGCACAGATAAATTTGCTTTCTTACCTTCATACAACCGGTACATGGTGGTGTTGGGATGGGAACCCAGGCAGTGTGGCCCTTGCAGCAGGGCTCACAAATGCCATGCTCCACGGCCCTCTGAGGCAGGCCAATTTCCCCATTTACCGTAGTTCTGGGAGGGTTCAGACATGCTGGCTGTAACAAGAGAGCAGAGCTGGTACGAGCTGCCATTCTGTCATTCCCAGGACGTCTGATTGCTGGGTGACGTGCTGTGGGCTGTTTCCATAACGGAGTCACTTCCACCCTTCAAAACACAACCAGCCATCACAGGAGAGGCTTCTGTTGGAGGGGTTCAAGCGCTGACAGCTGAGGCAGGCCTCCCCTGAGTACCAGGAGCAGCCAAGATGCTTGGCCTGGGGAGAGGACTGGGGCTGGAGACAGAGGAAAGAGACTTTCCTCTGAAGAGCTTTGAAAATGTTGGCTCAGAAAGGAGAGGGTGAGGTGGTCTCCATACAGATGGGGCTGAGGTACATCTCTAAGGTGCCTGTGACTCATGTGGGGTGGTGAGGAAGCCCAGGGTCCCCTGGCAGGACTCCAGAGGGTAGCAACCCTGCCTGCTTTTCAGTGTTTGGGTCTTCCTGGACAGGTCCTCTGCTTCTCCTGAGAACATTTGCGTGTGGCCCTCATCAGACACCCAGGCCCTGTCTGACTTGGTCACTCCCCCCTACACACCAGTTCTCTCTCATGATATTGTTCTCTCTCTACCTGCTTGATACTGGGCCAAGTGCGGCTCCTGATGGCTCCCCTCTGACTCACAGTTGGAGGTGGGTGGTAAAGGCCCACTGGGAGATGCAGTGACCTCCCCTGTGGCATCTCTTCTCACTCTGAAATACTCTGAAATGCTGCAATTCGAAATGGGAACCTAAGTGGAAATGTAGATTAAAGACGCCAGGCTAGTGAGTTGGATGACAACCTTTAGCTAAACAGCTGAGTTGGAAGTAGGGAAACAAGCAAATAGTGAAGCTAGGGAGTCAACATGGGTTCACCAGAAACAAATCATGCTGAACAATTTCCCTGAGAGCATCAGTAGCCCATTCTAGTGGGAAACCATGTAGAAAGATCTCAGTTGGACACCACTTTCAGTTTTTCAGGCATTTTCCTTTACTATTATCTCTCCCCCACCCCCACAATCCTGGGAGATGGGCAGAGAGATATAACATCCCCATTTTTCAGATGGGAAAGTGGAGAGAGGAGATGGGATTTACCCAGGATCGCACAGCTAGGTTATGGGATGTAGACCCCCACTCACCTCTTCTAGCTCTGCTTCAGGACCCTGTCTAGGATTCTGCACAGCCTGTGCTGATTCGCAAAGTATGTGACAGTCTGCACCACCTCCTTGAGCCCCAGATAGAGATGTGTCACCAGTGTGACGGGAGGTGTGGCGGGCTGAACTTCAGGGCCCTTGGCTATTTAATGGCTGAAGGCAGTGTTCTCTGGTGTATACCCACCAAGGCCCTTTTGTACAGGGACTACTTCCATGAGACAGAGCAGTGGTGATGAGGCTCCCTGATGCCGCGTGCTGGGAGGGACAGCTCATACACTGGGTGGGAGGACTCAGTAGGAGACAACTGAGAGTGTGTGATATGTGGGAAAAGGCCTGGGTGGTGGAGTCAGAGCAGCCGAGGGGTCTCAAGCAAAATACTTAATGGGAGCAGATGGCTCCTTAAATCTCCTCCCCTCTCCTTCATTCTCTCTGCCAAAGAAGGGACAAATGGCTGTCTTCCACTGTTTGAAGCTCCATCCTACTAAGGAGGGTGCTGGCCTATCCGTTCCCTGGCGGCCACAGCTCCGACCCTGGAACCTGACCGCCTGAATTCACATTCCCCCTTCCCCTGCACACTGCAGCTGACCCAGGCGGGCATCCCACAGGTTTGAATTGTGTGGGTCCACTTACACACAGATTTCTTTTCAATAAATATATTGGAAATTCTTTGGAGGTTTGCAACAATTTGAAAAAACATTTTCTTTTCTCTAGCTTGCTTTTTGGTAAGACTGCAGTATATAATACGTGTAACAACAAAATATGTGTTAACTGATTATTTATGGTGTTGGTAAGGCTTCCTGTCAACAGTAGGCTGTTAGTTATGTTTTTGGGGCATCAAAAGTTGTACCTGGATTTTTGACTGCATGGGGGTCAGTGCCTCGATCTTTGCATTGTCCAAGGGTCAGCTGTAGTTGCAAGATTGTGGGAAATTATCTCTCGGTGTCCCTCCTATAAAATGGACATAAAGACAACACTCATCAGGTTGCTGGCAGAAAGCCCTTACAGTGGCGGCCAGAGCTCAGCACACGCCCTGAGTACTTTCCATTCTGGGGCCCCGAAGGGTAGAATGGAGCCCAGTACTGTAACTCATCAGGAATCAGATTTTTATTCCATGTAGGTGAAAACTGTTCACATCCCTTCCTGCTGACCACCTTTTAGTTTTACTTTTCCACCCTTAGGAGAAAGACAGTTATCCTTAACGTGGCCTCTGTGGCCCTGCTCACATGGCCCTTGGCATGTGACAGACTCATCTTACATCCATGGACCCACTGCTCACCACGTGCCATCTCTATCAACCTTCTAAAATTTCTTGTGTGCACTGCCCCCGCCTCCAGCTTCAGGGCCTCAGTACACGCAGTTTCTTCTGCTTAGAACACTCTTCTTTTTCTTCTGGCCAGTCTCTACCGATCCTGCAATTTTCAGCTTAACTGTCATTTCCTCTGAGAAACCTCTGCAGAGCCTCTAAGCAAATTGATCTGTCTTATACACCCTCACAGAGCTCCATTCTCCTCTGTAACAGTTATCACAGCAGGAATTAGTGATGTAATTATTTAATTTAAGGTCTATCACTCACAAGAGCAGGAACAATCTTTGTCTCACTCACTGCTCCCAGCACAGTGCCTGGCACGTGGTAGACCCTTGGGAACCATTTGTGGGCTGACAGAATGCATGCTCTCACTGGTGTAGCGGCACCGGGCCCTCTGGGGGCCGTGAGATCCACCACTGGAACAAAGCCAGGGACACCGTGGGCTGAGGAAGCACTGAGGCGAGTTGAGGCCTCCCTCTTCCCGTTAGGGAGAACTCATTGCCTTGTGATGTGAAAAAGCCACCGCTTTCAGGCTCTCAGGCTACAAAGTTTCCAAGACACCAGCTGAGACGGTTGGGGTGCTGAGGTTTGCTTTTTTTCTGCGTGGAGGGGTTTCAGCTCCTGGGGAAGAGGGAAGGGGGTGGACACACCCAAGCGGGGAAGGGTAGAGGAAGATGGCTGCAGGGACAGGGAGGAGGAGGGGCCCCTGGGGACCAGCAGGAGTGCCTGGCCTAGGAGCTGCTGTGTGGGCCCTCCCCTGCTGCCTACACCACGGGGGGTCCTCCCCTGCCTCCCTCTACCTCCCCCCACCACGCCACTCTCATCAGACTCGGGGACAATCACCCAACCCTCCCAGTACAATATTCCTAGGGACACAAGGCCAGAAGGAAGACGGAGGCAGTGCCAGAAGAGGTGGGCCAGGCTGGGATCCCCTGGTGGAGGGGTGGGGGACACATCCGCAGTGGGCCATGAGGGGCAGCTGCAACAGGGTCACCTCTGGGGCACAGATAAACTGAGGTTGGCGCACACGTTTACCATTCCACCAACATGCCGCTTCCGGGGACTTTCGTCTTACGTACTTATTTTTGTCCTAGCTCGGTCCTTCAGCGTCTACAGAGGGGCCCTTCCATGGCATGGTGACCAGAACCAGTCCCCTCCACTGCCCGTCTCCAGCAGCGTTGGCAGAGTTCAGAGTCTGGGATCCCACAGATTAGCCCCAAACTGGGAATCACATTCAGGGCCCTGGGATTTTCGTCCTTACCCAGGACAAACCCCTTGGAAGAGCACCGGTTATTTCTGAGTCTCCTGTGAGGCAGCCTTATCCCTCATTTCCAGGAACTGTGTTGGCACCCGAGGCTCTTGCAAGCAGCAATTTACTAGAACAAAATCAAATCTCTAGTCAGATTCAAAAAGCAATGAAATAAATAGAATTGCATTTTTCATTCGGCGTCAAGACGGTGGAGGCACACCCACGCACTGGTTTGAAAGCCCTTAGTTTACCGTCCTTTTAAGGAGACACCGCTGATCAGTCAGCCAGCCATTTCATTTAAACCCAGGAGCACAGGGGAAAAGAGAACAAAAGCTTCTCTTCTCCTTCCAGAAGTCTCTGAAGCTAGCTGTTCCTCTTTCTTCAATCTGCAGACACCCCACTCCCGTCCTCTGAGCCCTTCGCCTACTCCTTTTCTTTGGGAAACAGAGAGCAGGAAAGGAACATCTGCAAACATAGGTTCCCATAGAAAAGACAGCAGGCCAGGCTCTGTTCTCTTCTCCAGCTGATGGAGACACGCCTTTCTGATGATGACAGGGAGCCACCGTTGGGGTCACCGCAGCGCTGGGAGCCTCCTCTGCCTTCCAGCTCTTTCTCTTTATGTCGCACTGTTCCACATGCTGACGTCCCCCCCAGATCTGCATGCTCTTGGCAGGACAGAGAGAAGTGGTCTTGGAGCTTCTGATCGTCTCCAACGTCTCCAGCCTGTGCTCCATCCTCACGCTGCACTGCTTGCCTCCGCATGACCAGGACGATTATTTCAGCTCTGCTCATTTATGGCTCTGGAGGGGCCGGGCAGGCTCTGGCCATCCACAGGACCAAGATGGGACCTAGAGACAGTGGAGGTGGGGGCCTTGGCAATAGTAGAGTCCAGCTCCATCCTTTAGATATGACGACCCAGAGAAACTCAGCAGCTGGCTCAGGGTCACACAGCGAGTTACACACTGGGCCTTCCAGCTGTGGTTGGGTGCTCTGTCCATTGCTCCATGGAGCCCAGGATTTGAGCCGGCCCACGTTCTTGGCAGGGGACGTGGAATGAGATGTCTGGCAGAGCCGAGCACTGTGGCAGAATGACGAACGGCTCCCTTGCATTGCTAGGAAGTGGGTTCTGGAACAAGGGCAGCCAATGGAGCCATTTATCCACCTCCCAGTCAGCAACTAGGCCAGCAGTGGGGGGAGTAAGAGAGAGCAGTGGGGTGTAAAACCATGGGCTCTCCAACTCATTACTGGCAGAGACAACCACCCAGGGTGGACCAGGACGTCAAACATGAGGCCTGTTTGTCCTCAATGCCAGGGCTAGGCAAAGAGCATCCTTTTAATCTAACTTGCATTTACAATCAGAGCTTTTCAATTTATGTTAATTGTAACTCCAAGCCTTGCAATTGTGCGTGTGTAAAAAAATTACAGATATATTTATTTTTTTTAATGGTGTAATATGCAGAATGTGGCAGGACAGGAATTCTCAAACATAAGTGATGGAAGAGCAATTTTTTAGAGGACATTTGGCAAGTGTCTATGAAAGTCTTAAAATAGTTACAGTCTTTGTCTTAAGACTTCCATTTCTAGAAGCATATCCTAAGTAAATGATCAGAGAAAGAGACAAAGCTGTTTATAGCAATATTAAATTAGACTCAATTTTAATATCCTGCCATTAAGATACAATGGTAAACTGCAGTATATCCATTTGGTAAATTTTTATGAATCATTTAAAAATAGTGTGAAGAATTCTAATGATATAAGAAATGCTTACGATAGAATGTCAAATGAAAAAAGTAGGGTATACAACTGTCTATGCATATATTTCAACTATTTTATCTATATATATTTTCCTCTCTTTGTTTCTTTTAAAAATCTCTACATAATCTTAGAAAAAAAGGGCAAGATGGAGCCATGTCAAATGTTTGCAGTGCTTTTTCTCTGGAAGGAGATTTGTGGGTGATTTTAAACATGTTCCCAAATTTTCCATGATTGTCTTGCATTATTTTTTTACAATTATAAACATGTAGCAGAAGGAGCTCAGGTTTGGGTATCTCTGATGGCTGGAGGTGGGAGATTTGGGTATCTCTCTCCCAGGTATCGGTTTACAATCACTGATCTCCATAGGAGTTCTGCAGACCAGCTGTTTCACTGGTGTTCAGACATTATGTGTGTGTCTAGTGAGCCTGGGCTGGGTCTCCAGTCCCCCTCCTCCAAGATGGCAAAGGGACCCAGGAAAACTCTAACAGGTTGAAGAGTGCTCCTCAAGAGAAAGACTGTTCAGGGAAACACTATGGTGGCTGTTAGTTGGAAGCCTGCCTACATCCTCACCTGTTGACCTAGTCACCATAGCAACTTGTGTAAACCCCAGGAAGAAAGAGGCTGTTGTTAAAAAGTGCTGTAACTGCCAGGGGCTCAAGCAGCCCAGCTGTGGGGCCCATCTGGGTGTATGAGGATCAGTGGAGAGAGAGCTTGCATGTCTTAGCTACTCTGCAGTGGGGATGATGCAGCAAGAACAGAGGGGCATCAAGCGTGTCTAGGCCTAGGGCAGGGGAGCAGTGGGCAGCAGATGGTTCAGCGGCCCCAGGAGAGGGGGTAGGAAGCACAGGGCACTGAGCTGGGTCCCAGTGCAGATGAGATTCTGAGAGCAGGACAGAGGGAGAGACCTTGGGAGGAGGACTTGGAGCATGATGGTGTGATCTCTATGTGGCCAGAGGAGAAGACATCTAAGGACCTGTGGATTATAAATATAGCTGTGGAGGGGGTACTCAGCTGGCCATGAACTGTCTTTGTAACAGTCATGACAAAGGAACAGAACAGAGCAGGAGTTAAAAACTCAAGTTCAATGTGTAGACATATTTCATGGGGTCAAAATATTTGGATATCTTTAGGCAGATCCTACCCTTTAACTGCCACACACCCCACCCATCCCTACTGTCCCACACTTATTTATATTACCTGCCAGAGCCATAGAGCCATCTGAGTTTGCAGCCCCTGGGTGGATGCACTCTAAGGGTCTTTCCAGCTGTCATATGACAAAGTGCTTTCATGGTCCTTGCCTCACTCCCCAACCCATTCCACCCCTCCACACAGGAGCTCCTCTGAGAAGCACTGGTCATTCTCCTGACATGCCTGCTTCACACTTGCCTGTGCTGAGCCTGCTCCACCTGTTTCCATGCCCTTCCCACCTGGTGATCCCCGATTTGCCTTCCAAGTCACCGCTCAGTTTTCTTCAGTGAGGACATCTTTCCTCCCGGGTAGGCAGATATCTGATCTCCTCTCATGTAGCCCAAGTGCTCCTTTCTTCATGTGTCACTTAGGGCACTGTGATGGTTTTGGTCCTCGTCTGCCTCCTTGGCTAGCCTGGGCACAGAGCACGGCCTACATTCTGCTCAGTGCTGTCAGAACAAAGGTATCTGAGAGGTTCAGAGAGGTTCAGTAAGTCAGCCAGGGTCACACAGCTCATAAAGGGAGCAGAGATGGCATCAGAACCCAGGCCTTCTTCTTTCAAATGTCTGCTGGTCTTTCTTTTCAGCAGTTATCACAACTGGTGGGGAAAAACCAGAATATTTTAATGACTTGTAAGCGATGAGGCAGTAGATGAGGGCAAATCATGGATATGGTTGATACACAGGAACACTGCAAAGATAACAGAGTGGGTGCTATTCAGGAAACACTCTGGGTCCTTTTCTCCGGAGTTGACGTCCTCCCTTGGGCATCTGCTTCTGCACTGGGAAGTCCCTGTTGAGTAAGGACCTCCAGGAGATGGCTACACTGGTTTCGTTCTGTATCAGTCATGGGGGTGGAGGCTCTTTAGCCACACCACATGGTTCAAATCCTAGCTCTGCTGTGACTTTGGACAAACTACTTAGCCATTCTGTGCCTTGGTTTCCTTATTTGTGAAATGCAGTGGCACTAGCCCCTAGTCTCAGGGTCGTTGGGAAGATGAAATGAGTTAGTCCATACAAAGCACTGAGGACAGCCTCCGCAACACAGCGAGCCCTCATATAAGTGCTGGCGTTTCATGACGGCTGTTTCACCATGTGTCGTTGTGAAAGCACAGGGCCCCAGGCACCAGCAGACCCCATGGGTCCGGCTCTGCGCTGACTACCCCCGAGGTGGGGGCAGGGCGGGAGGGCAGGACCGTTTCTTAGGGATTCTCCCAGTTCCTGTGCCCTGGGTTCACTCCTCTGCTGCTTTTGTGACTGCCCTGGGGCTAAGCCTCTGGAGCAGATGGAAGAATGAGGGAGGCTGAGAATCACCCCCACCTCTGCTTCTTCTCAATGAGCCATAGACTCTGTGTGTGGCTGTGGAGCAGCCTGGGCCCCATCTGGCATGAGAGACTGGTATTGATCCTGCCCTCTAGGCACCAGCTCACTCTCAGTGAGCAAGTGGTTCCGCAGGGCCAGGCCTGTCTCCTGGGGGCACTTGGGGGGTGAATCAGGCCAGAACCCTGTCCCTAGGGACTCAGTCACTTGATGCTTCAGGGCAGTAAGTGCAGTGGGGGCAGGCACAGGGGACTGCATGACCTGGGCTGGGAGTGGGGAGGCCTTGGGGAGGTGGTCCCTGAGGGTCCAGGAGGTAGTCAGAAGAGGGGAAGGGATGAGCATTCCAGGAAGATGGAAAGGTCAGGACAGAGGCCAGAAGAGGGGAACTGGGGGGAGTGAACTGGAAAGGTGCAGCCGCTCTTTGGGTGGGCTGGGACAAACCGGGCCTGGACTGCCACCTCCCAGGCTGGGAGGACAGCTGCCGGGGAAGGAGGTAACCCTGGCTCTGACCAGGACCCATTGGTCAGGCTGGGGTGAGGGGCCGGGAAGCTGATCCCACACCTCTCTGGTTTCCAGCCCTGTCTAGCCTGTCTTGGAAAACCAAATGCACCTGTTTGGTGCCCTCTCCCTGGGGTGGACTTAAAAGAGGCACTGAATAACAGTCTTATTCCCAAAGTTCTGGAATGTCAGTTGTGGGCCTCCCTTTGGGGCATCTCCATGCCAGCTCTTGGACTTCACACTGCACAAAAGAGTCTTTGTAAACACAGCTTTGGCGGGCTGCAAAGCCAGTGGGGCCTCGGAGGCCGCTGGGGCCTGTGCAGCGGGCTGTCTCTGCAGATCCTGGGGCTGCGAGCTGCCCTGCTCAGAGCTGAGCCAAGGGGGGCCAGGCGCTGCCTTTCTGAGCTTTCAGATTTCCCACCATCTGCTTACTCGGACCCCCTGTTTAAATTCTCCACTTGTCTCTCCTTCCACAAAATAATTAACACCCCTTTGTTCCTAGAGCTTTGCTTGGGGACGTTAGTCATCTTAGGAGCCCTCATCAAGGCCCACAGAAGTTTCCATTTGATGCATAGTTGAAAACGGCTTAAGTGGGACTCTGCAGGGTTTGGGGGGGTCACTTTTGCTGCTCACCAGCGTCTGGTGTCTCTTTTGTTCCCTCCCACCCATTTCTTTGTTTCCTTCTGAGTGATGGTGACAGGGGAGAGGAGGAGGGCACTGTGGGGACAGAGGATCTGTCCTCCGGGGACACCTCGGGGAAGGACACTCACAAGGGGGAGGCAGAAGGAGAATCTTTGCACTGAACTGCCTCAGCCCTTCCTGTGGGGCCAGAGCTTTGACAAAGGAACAACTCACATGCTGAGTTGCAAAGGAGTTCCCGTAAACCCTGTCCCAGCTCGGGCATGAAATCCGCTGCAGAACTGTTCTTGGATACATTTGCTCTACAAAACTAACATGTAAATAGAAAACCAAGTGCAGAGCTCCCAAATCAAGTTTATTTTTTATACAAGTCTTCTACAGCATCGCCTTCTGCTTAGGAGATGTAACCAAGAGAGGGAGTTAAATTTCTAAAATCAATGTGATATCTGCAATTTTCCTCATTGTGTGGACAATTTTTACTTTAATTAAGCTGATACCATACTATTCAAAAAAAAAAAAACTAACATGTACTTTTGGAGTGCGGCCTGCTCCCGCCAGAGTGGCCCAAAGCCCAGCGGCTTTTCTTGAGAGCAGGCGTTTTCACTTTCTGAGAATGTTAGTTTATACACTCCTGGGCCAGTGTCCTGGCTCTCCTGTGGGCAATGAGTGCCGGGCAAGTGATTCCTGAGATCATGCCTCATACTCTCTGGGTGGCAAACCCTCTCCTATATGCAGTCTTCTCTGATACCTCAAACAACCTGTCAGGTGGACTTTAAGGTCCGATCTGATACAGGGAAATGGAAGGACCTCCTTGTTGATTCTGGGACTCTCTTTGCCCACCTGTCAAATTGTCAGGTTGGACAAGATGTTCTCTGAGAGGCTGTCCAAATTCAGTCTTCTGCATGGTGTGCATTGGGTCCACAGTTCAGACCTGTCCCTGGACAGCACTGGTGGGTACCGGGTCGCAGCAACCTACATGGTGTGGGGGGACACTTTGGTCCACGGTGTAAGACAGCTCTGGCTTCAAGCCCTGGCTCAACCCTTGTTAGCTGTCTGGTCTTGGGCAAGTCACTTTGCCTGGATGGATCTCAGTTTCCTTCTCACCCACAGAGTGGGGCCATAATCCCTCTTCTGCCTGTCTCATGCTAGTGTGAGCTTCAAATAAGATAACTGATATGAAAATGCCTTGTGGACCAGATGGATGTTCAGGTAGTGTTTGATTCTTTTGTGAAAATGATATGTGCAAATTGTATAAAATTCAAACATGGTAATAGGATGATGGAAGATAAGCTTCATTCTCCTTCTGACCTTAGTCTCCTGGTTCTGTTCCCTAGACACAGCCCATTATTAAGTTCTTGTGTGCTTTTCCTTAGAGAACTGTCAAATATGTATATATGAAATGTGGCATATCAAGTACATAGACATATATATCTCACACATAGATGAGTTTTAGAATTTTCGGGAATGTTTTATTTCAGCAAATAATACCCCCCGACTCCTCCCAGGAGCATATGTCCTGGCCCCACTGATGCTGGGCTTGGCCATGACTTACTCAGCCTCCCTCATGGGATATTAGTACATGTGACATGAGCAAAGATTAAAATGTGCTTACTTGGTGGAGCTCGCTTCTTAAGCTTTTGCTATGGTCATGAGAGGGGCATGCCCCAAGTAGATAGCTGGTCCTAGAAGAATAAAAGACATGTGGATTGGAGCTGCTCTGGCCTCTCTGTAGTCTCCCAGTCTAAAGAAGTATAACTGCCCCAGATGACTGCACGTCCTTGAGCCTGGTAATAAATGCTATTGTTACAGGTCACTGAGTGTTGGGGTTGTTTGTTATGCAGCAATAGCTGACTGATACAATGTGTATGTCCACCTTGAAAAAAACTCAAATGCACGCATACTATACACACTATTATGCACCTTGCTTTTCTCACATAATGTATGTTAGGGAAAATATGTGTTGAAAATTGGTCTGTATTGGTACATGAACATGTCTTCCATTCTTTTAAGTGGCTGTGTGATATTCCCTTGTGGTACATGATCCTTACTGATGGACATTTATGTTGCTGCTATTTTTCCTATTACCAAAAGTACTATAGTGACCTGCCCTTATATTTGAAGGACAAACACCTAGAAAGAGAAATTACTGGATCAAAGGGTATGTTCAAAGAAACTGAACCAATTTATGCTCCCACTGCCAGCATATGACAAGTGCTATTTCTCCTGTACCAAGGATAAAACCGTGAGGATGACTCCCCACCACGGCAGCAAGTCTTCTGAGTTTCATTGTACAGCCCCATGATATTGAAATCTCACCATGAGATTCAAAAAAACAGTGTTTTCCCAAAGTGGTATATGATTTTACATGGTAGCAGAGATGGTTTTAAAAGGTGCACAGATAAGCACTAACTAATGTTCAATACCATGGTGAGCAAATGATTCACTTTTCAAATCTTTTTCACTCCTTTGATTACATCAAGGAGAATGTCCCAGTTGGATGTTGATATATTTTAACACTTCTCTGACAGTTGCTAATTTTCCTTTTTAACAAAGAGGGAAGAGGTCTTGAGCTCAGAGCCTTTGGTGGGCAGTAGAGCCTTGCTTTCACTGTATTTATTTTTATCAGCTCACTTTATTTTCTGGCTAATGACCCTGGTTTTTCATTCTTGGTAATGATAGGAAGTTTCCTTGGAAAATAAAAATAAAAATAATCTATTTCATGAAGGAAAGAGCTAGTTTTGAAAATTTATAAAATATATCATATATAGAAGGGTATACATAACTTATGCAGTTTAAGAGTAATAGAACAAAACCCATATTCCAAAAACAGTATCTTGAAGCTACTTGTGAAAAAGAAACTTGTAGATCAGAAGGATGTGTACCTCCACCACCTCCAGTGCCGGAATCACCTGGGAAATGCTGTTGCTTGTGCTTCATGAGAGTCAACTGCGCCAACCTCAGAATTTAAAAAAATGACTGAAGAGAACATTTCTAACACCCTTTCTTGTACCATGTCCCATATGGAGCACTTTAGAAATAGCATCTCACTTAACTCTTACAGCAACTGTGAGGTGGTAGGAGAAAAGAACGTTTGTGGTCTGATTCTTTTACTTTTTTTTGGCAATAATTTTGGACTTAGAGAAGAGTTGTAAGACACATTCCTGAAGTCCCTTCACCCAGCTTCCCTTAACGCTGGCATTGTACATTAACTAAAGTACAAATTATTGAAACCAGGACATTAACATTGATTTGAGGCTATTGATTAATCTACGGTTCTTATTCCAATTTTGTCAGTTTTCCTACTAACATCCTTTTCCTGGTACAGGATCTCACACTGCATTTAGTAGTCCTACCTATTTAACCTCCCGCAGTCTGTGACAATTCCTTAGTGTTCCATGATCTTGACATTTTTGAAACGTTCTGGTCAGTGATTTTGTAGACTGGGTTTGCCCGGTGTTTTCTCATGAATACCACTGAAGTGATGTTTTGCCTTACTTACTGCATCATATCAGCAGGTACCTGATGGCAGTATGTCTTGGGGACGTATGTATGGCCGAGGTTTGGGAAACCTTCCATAGGCATAGGTAGCTGCTGGCTGTTCCCTGGTAGTGTTTGTGGCATGGATTCACGTCTGCACATGGGATCCCCCATCCGGGTCTCCTGTGGGAGGGCTGACTATCCTCTGCTTGAGTCATAACTCATGGCCCAGCTCTGTAGCGGCTATGAGGGAAACTTCTACATCCCTGTCCCCTGCTCCCTGAGTTGGTCCTGAATGGTGACAGGGCAGTGGTGAGGGCTAGGACTCTGCTTAGCTCTTATTCCCGTGCTCTCTGAGCCATGCTCATGCTAACTTGGATGAATGGCACAAGACAGCTCTTTGGATTTGATCTTCCCCTGGATGTAGCTTTTTAGACTAGAAAATAAAGATGTCTTGGGCAGGTGGGAGTCATGACACCCTCTACAAAGGCATCTCTGCAGTTTTTTCTTTCAACTCCAAAAGAGATTTTTCCCAACTGATTTTGCTCACTATCTGTTGCCAAACTATTGCTTTATTTGACTTTCTTTCCCTTCATGTTCAGGAAAATGTACTGTGAAATCACAACCTCTCTTCCCTCTGTGATCTGAAGAAACACTCTCTTTTGGCTTCGTTCCTACCTGGGCTCTGCCTGGAGAGTCAGGAAAGATGCCAGGGGCCTGGATCTGTTGCTGGCTCCTGGGCAGCCTGCATTGGCTCAGGTCTCAGATAATATTGTCCTGAGGAGAAAAGCCAATTATCTGAAGCTAGGACTAATTCACTACCACAGAGGGCTGAACCTCAGAAGCAAACACCTGACTCTCCCTAGGGTCTGTGTGCTGAGATGATGGCTCCACAATGATGCCTTGGACAATTTCAAGGACTTTTGATTTGGACCCCACCACTCACCTTACACTGAATCTGGCTCCCAGTGTCAGCTTTGCCTGATTTCTGGCTCATACACCAGTTAGTTTCATATGTTGTCAAAGCTGACAGATGAAGATGAGAGGTAAGTTAGTTATGATTTTTTTTTGTCACTATTAGTCATTCCCTTATTTTTCTCTCTTGGGTGCAAAGTGTTGGTTTAGGCACCAGAAACACTTTGTTTGAGGAGTTTGTGGAGTTTCTATCAAGTACAGAATTCAGGGAAGTAAACAAGTGGGTGTAATAGAATAAGATAGAATGCTCTAATAAAGGGATTCATTCATTTAACAGCTATTTATTGGGCACTTATGGTGTGCGAGGCATTGTGGTTGCTGCCAAGAAGACAGGACTAAATGGATTATAGACGTGATGCTGCTCTCTTGGAACCTGGAGTCCCAGACAACAGTGATTAAGAGGGGTGAGGTTTAGGGTAAGGTGCTGTGGGGGTGAGCAATGAATTTCATGTGGGGACTTGATTTCCAGGTGGGGATTATGTGGCGAGAAGAGCCAGAGATGGATGGGTAGGTGTGCTTCAGGTGGGGGCAAAGGACAGGTTGCTCAGAGATGAGAATGGCATGATGTATTTGAGGAAATGTTGGAAGGTCAAACTGGAGCCCAGGGTTCAAGGAGAAGAGCAGAGGTAGGTGAGACTGGGGAGGGAGGCAAGGAGGGTCTTGTCAACTCAGGGGTTTTTGACTCTCTTTCTAAGAGTAGTGGGGAGCTATTGCAGGGTTTTATATGAGAAGGATGGGTTCAGATGTTCATTCTAGAACAGTCAGCCTGGCCATATTGTACAGGATGGAAAAGAGAAGACAGTAACGGGGGCAGGGAGAGCAATGGGACAGATAATGCAGATGTCCTGGGAAGAGATGAAGTGGCTTGGAGAGAAGGGAATGGATTTAGAACAGGTCTTCAGTGCCACTTCCAACCCCAGGAACAACAGCATGGGAAATACACTGAGTCTGAGTTCTGATAGGCCCTATCCTTTTTTTTTTTTAATAACATTTCTCTGTGAGGTCAGAATTTATTCTTTATGACAAAACCAATATTACTGTTTATCACACACTGAGTCATGACCAGAGGAGCGGGGGCAGAAGTGATGTAATTTTCCAAGATTGAGTTAAAAACATCCCACACAACCTTCTAGTTGTTCAGGAGGGTGGTTTCATAAGATAGAAGGGGGCTGGATCCCTGAGTCCCCACTCGGAGGGGAGGAACCCCTAAGGACAAGTTCCTACGTTGCTTTGGCTATGACAGGAACAAGAAACCAACCTGTGCTTTGTAATGTCACTGATATTTTGAGGTTAATTATAGAAGTTGACATTATTTGCCTGGCTTACTATAAACCAGCTGGGCTCATATTTTTCCTGCTTCTTCCATGACACTTCAATAGTTTCCAACTTTCTTCATCCAGTGAAGAGTGAAGGGTCATGTTTCAGACGTAGATGGAAAAGGAGCTCTTGGGTGTCCATGAGGTGGGGATGGGAGTAAAGACAGACATGCAGATCCAGAAATGTATATACACACAGATACAAGGGACACTATCAACCAAGACACCTACCCAGGCTCAGGGTATCACATAATAGTAATGATCAAGATAATAGTGAAACTGAAGTTCCCTTAGTGTCAAGGACTGTGCTCTACTATGTTATTAGACCCCACAACCCTGCCACGTAGAAACTATTATGATCTCTTTTTTTCCCACAGGTGAGAACACTGAGGCCTAGAGAGGGTAAGCACTTTTCCTGAGGCCACACAGGATTTGCACTTAGGCATTCTGACTCAGGAGTCCTCTTAGTTACAATACAAAGACAAGGACACAGCTGCAGAGGGCTGGGGCTGGGGACACACACACACAGGACAGAGACAAAGAGAGTCTCAATTGTCCTTGTCCCCACTGTGAATACCATTCTATTTTCAGGAGAGAGATGGCCCGATTGCAGAGGTGACAAGAACAGAGCATTACTTTGAACAAAGACTTACTTTAATGAAATTCTCAGCCAGCTCAAGACATTTTGTTTCTCTCTAGATAACTTCCCGATGCTATCATTTTTGCATACCCTGTTTATTTCACCTGCTCCGTCTTTCCATGGCCCATAAAGGAGGCTCTGTTGGTTTGCTTGATGCTCCTTAGATACAAATGATCCCTCCCTGAATAACAAATAGGTGGTACCCTTCAGAGGAATTTATGATTCCCCTCTTGTTCTTCTAGTTTCTAAATGGGATACTTCTCCAGAAGGTGCTTCATCCCAGTTGATGCCTGAAACTTCTTAGTAAATGGGCTTTCCACTGAACGTGTAGGCTGAGTTTTTCAGATCCTGGGCTTGAGGTGTCACTCAGCCTCACTTCTGAGCTCTGGGGTCCTCAGAGTGGAGAGGTCATTAGCCATGAGCAGCCTTACCTTGGTATATTTGTGGGTTTAAGGAGCAGTTCCTGAGGAAGTGGTCGAGCTGAGAATACACAGGTTGGACATGACCCTAAAGGTCATCTCTTTCATACACTCACAATTGACACTGCTGCAAAACAAGTGGTGTCACTAATGTTGCAAAAACAAGTGGTGTAATGCAACCATTTTATTATGCTTCCAGATCCTGTGGGTCAGAGACTTGGACAGGACCCAGCAGGCATAGTGTGCCTCTGCTCCATGATGTCTGTACCCTCTGCCACGCAGACTTGAAAGCTGGTGGGTGGGTGGGTGGGGTTGCCACTCAATTGCTTTGTGTTGGAATCATATGAAGATGTCTTCCTTCTTATGTGAGGTTGACACTGACCGGCATCTGAGCTACACAGCTCAGATAGTGCCAGAGCACCTATACTTGGCTTTCCCATGTGACTTCTGCCTATAGTCTGGTTTGGGGTTGCACCAGCATGGTAATGGGGTTCCAAGAGTAGGCATCCCAAGAGAAGTAATACAGAGGCATGGCACTTTGGTGATCTAGGCTTGGAGGTTACATAATGTTACTTCTGTCATGCTCCATTGGCTGAGGCAGCCACAGATAAATGTCTGCCCAGGTCCAAGGGGAAACAGCATCGACGCCATCACTCAATGGGGAAGTGGCAAGGTTCTGGGAGATGATGTGGGACAGCAGACATCATTGCAGTCATCTTTGGAAAACACAACCTGTCACACCATTTCACATGTGAATTCCCTCCTCATAGCCTACCACATGTTCATGCAGCCCCCGCTCCTCTGATGGGGAGATTACTACCTCCACCAGTTAGGATTCTTTGATTGCAAGCAACAGAAGCCAATTCTGGATAACTTAAGCTATAGAGATTTACTGGCACAAGATTGGGAATATTGAAGGCTTGGCATAAAACTGGACTAGTTCAGTGCCAGAGGCAGGAGATCAGGGATGTTTTGTCTGGGCACTGCCCAGAGGACAAATGAATCTCAACTGATGTTTGAATCTTTTAGTCACTGTTTAGAATTCAAATGATGAGGAGGAAAGATCTGAATGGGTTGCTTGCACCATGAACTTAACCACTTACTACTTGCTTAACTCTCAGCAGGTTTATTAAGCAATTCGTGACTCAGTTTCCTCATCTGTAAAATGAGCACACTAACAGTAGCTACCTTCTAGGTTATGTGAAATTAAATAAGATGATGTTTACAAAGTGCTCAGCCCAAGGTCCAATATTTGGTAAATCTTCAATAAATGTTAGGTAGCAACAAATCTACTTTTACTACTGCTATAACTACTACCGTTTTGGTTGGCTTGCTCCTGTGTCTAGTACAGGGTTGAGTGCAGAGTCGATGCTCAATGAATAGTATTGACTGACTGAATGAATGAGCAAATAAATGAATGACTTCTGCTCTAATACATGACAATCAAGTTCTTTGAAGCCATCTTTAGACACTTCTTATGACTAGATCAAAACAAGAAAAATCAACCTGCAAGAATCTCAGTGCATTTAAACATCAGAGCCACCCTCCTTAGTAACTGTTTTCTGTCTCTTCAGTTCTCATTCTGAAAAATAATGTCTGGTGTTGCTCCTTGCCTGAGTCCTTCACAAATGCCACAAACAGTAAACAAAGACCTCTACTCTGAGGAGGTGAATAATATGCCGACGGGATTGCATTCTGCATCAATTCTTGCATCATATTTGATTAATTTTATATCTAGCTTCATTACATCTCATCCCTCATTTCAAAGGTGTCCTTTGGATGCAACACTGGAGGAGACAGATAGGGGAGACTGAGAAGGGGAAACAAACTGATGTAAGGAATTTATGAGCACCCCAAAATAAGTAGCCACCAAGATTTAACACTCCCAAGACCTCATGGCTGCTCATGGAATGAGCTCATTGTGGGAGCAGCAGCATTTCCTGGGCTTGAGTCATGGTGCTCCAGCCAGTGAGAGAGCCACTTTATACAATATACATAAGCAGAGTGGCCAGTGGATGCTGATCCACTTATCTGTGATACCCAAGCAGGTGACAGAATCTGGAGCTACTGGAGCTGACAGAATCTGGCCCCCAGGCACACATCTCCAGGCAAGCCGTCCGGGGCTCTTTGATCCCTATGTGGGTTACAGAGCAGCTCAAGGTGACATATTCAGCTCTTTGGTCAAGAAGTTGCTTAAATGGGTCAGGGCAAGATTTATCTCTGTTTGGTACACCTGAATTTTGGGCCCTTCATCGTCAGGGCTATTGACGTCCTCCCCATACTTCCTGCTCTTACCCACATCTCAACTCATCTTGGGACTCTGAGAAATCATCTAGCATTTGGTTAGTTCAGTTCAATAATTATTTACTGAGACATGTAGCAGACACCTCAGGCGTCTGTCCCATTGGTCCAATGCTAATTTCAGCTGCAGCTCTGTAGGTGTGTGACCACAGCTGTGACTATGGATGGGCGCTGAGACTGGATGTTTGCCCCAGACTGTGCCCTGATCCTCATCACGGGCTGAGCCCTCGTGCTGGTCATGGGCTGAGCCCCCATCCCGAGCTCTCATCCTAGTCAGGTACTGAGCTCTGATCCTTGTCACTAGCTGAGCCTCATCCTGGTCACAGGCTGAGACCCAAGTGACAACACAGACTGAGCTCTGGTCACAAGAGAACACACTTGAGAGAAGTTTGGGGATGGCTCAGCTCAGGCCACCCCACTTCTATAGTCATAGTGGGAGCCATGCCCTCTCAGTGGGATATGAGGAGGGGAAGAATCAGGTGAAGACATCCTGCTCATGACCAGAGACAGTGACAGTTATGGCAGCTCGCATTCCAGGTTTCAAACTCAGAAAAAGCCACTGCAGTTTCAGGCAGAGCCTAATGAGGTGCTCAGAGCTGTGTCTTGTTTCCTTTAGCTTATAAAGGTTATTGTGTTTTGCAGGAAAATTAACTGGCAATTAAATTTCTGAAAAAGTGTTTGAAACTCCTACAAGCTGTGCCTCATTGTTTTGCAAGGTTAGGTACACAATGTAATAATTCTATCTGCAAATTAATTTTCTCTCACTCATAGCTTCTGATGTAACTGCAATGTCATTCATTTCGTTTTTCATTCATCCCTTTATGAGGTGCACATTTACTATGCATCTGGTGTGAGCCTGGCAGTCTGGGCAAGTCAAGATGGGGGTCAGACGTAGTTCTTGTCACTCAGGCAGCTCGCTGTCTAGAAGAAAGGCAGAATATTCCCAGAAGTAAAGATCCCAGGAGGTGGAATGAGAGCATGCTGTTAGAAGGACAGGGATAGTGCTTTGGACTTTCAGATGGGGAAAGGATGACTCCTGACTTCATTTCCCTGGACAAAAAATATGAAGAAAGCTGAAGGCGATAGGAACTAACATTTACTGAGCATGGGCTTTATGTTGGGCTTTGTGGTGTGTGTTTTGCATCTGGGATCTCATTCAGTCCTTAGAACTGTCTTGTGAGGTAGGGTTATTATCCCTATTTACAGATGGGGAAACTAAGGCTCAGACTGGTTGGATGATTTGCTTGAAATCCTGTAGCTATCAAGTGTCAGATTTTTATCTGACTAAAAGCATCAACTTCTAAGAAATGAGGCTACTATAAGGCCCTTGTGTGGGAGTTTTACGGTTCTGAAAAAGATGACTTATATGACAAACATTATCAGAAACTTTCTTACCTCTCATTTGTTCTCCCAAAAAATGTGTTTGTCTTTCCTAAAGAAACTTATTTATATTTCCCATAGAAGCCTTTTCTCTTTTCCCTTTTCCCTACTAAGTTAGGTATATAAGCCCCAAATTCTAACCACCTCTTCAGATTACTCATCTTTGAGGCCTTCTGTGTGTATGAGCATTGTACATGTACATACAACTCTTTTCTCTTGCTAATCTGTCTCATTAGTTTAATCTGCAGACCTCCAGTATTAAATTTAAGAGGGTAGAGGAAAACTTTCTCCTTCCCTACACTATTCATGCCCTCACCTCCAAAGTCTCAGCTTCTGTCCCCAAGTGGGATTATCCAGGGATTGTCCCTACAAAGGTATGTTTCATAGACCTACAGGTCTATGTATTAGCTCCTGACAGAAGAACAGTTTCTCCTCTTATCTGCATAGGTATATGAAAACTAGGGCCTGCGTGCCTCTTTGGGGGATGGGTTAAGGTAAACCAAAATTACTTGAAAGAATATCCACGTTTTTAGGTCAATTATTATCCACAGCTTCTCTGGGCTTAAGAAAAGCTATTCCTTAGGGAGAGTACAAGAAGGAAATTGCAAAGCTTTTGTCAAAATATTTGGCCACCAAATAGTTCCTATTTGCTTAACAGAGACAAATGCATGAATGCCACCGTACTGTCTGTTCTGTTTTATGATCATCCCCCAAATAACGGCCTCTGTGGCTTTGTGCTGGCAATTTGAGAATCAGACACTTTAAAAAGTAACTAGATGACCAGTTCAAGGTGGTAGACAGTGTGCAGGCAGCTGCCTCTCTCTCCTGCCCTGACTTCTGAGAAGTGACAGAAATAAGTATTTTAAGAAGGTCCCATAATTAGGTGGGGAAGGAAGAAACAGTTATTATGAGAAGTCCCTTTGATTGAGTAAGGAAACAATAGTCAGAACTCATGTGCAGGAGAAGGAGGCTGCAAAAGATGGGGGTGGGTGCAAGGATGTGGCAAGCCCAGAGACTGTGGGTCCAGGATGAGGTCCTGATCGGGTGATTCATGGGGGATCCATTGGTCAGGTAACAGCGTCACCTGGAGTGTCTTTTTTGACTGGGAGCAGTGCTGTTTGGGTCAGAGAGGCAGGGCTGGGGCTGGGATGGCTGACATCATCCAGAGAAACCAGAAGCCCCTATGCCCAGAAAATAAGTTAATGCCCTTCCCACTGCCTTGTCTCACCCCCCTGCCATGATCACGAAAGGCTGAGGCATCTGCCTGGCAGCACATTTGGCCCCTTCCTATGTGCAGGCTACTATATGTTGATATACCTTCTCCAGCCTAGCACACAGGGAATTTTACCAGCAAAGTTGAGCACGTAACCAGAAACCACCAACATTTGAGGGAAGTCAGCACTGTGAAAGAGGCACCAAATTCAAGGAGGAACTTCTGTCTGCAAACAGAGTTCCAAAGCAAGTAGAGCAAGACTCTGAACACATTTATTATCCCAGGAAAGTTGTGAGAAGATAATGCAGTCATAAAGCTCACCCTGCTACACCCATGTTCACAGCAGCGTTATTCACCAAAACCAAAAGGTGGAAGCAACCCAAGTGTCCATCAACAGGTGAATGGACAAAGAAAATGTGGTTTGTCCATGCAATGGAATAGCATCTAGCCTTAAAAAGGAAGGAAATTCTGACACGTGCTACAACACAGATGACTCTTGAGGACATGATACTAAGCGAAATAAGTCTTAAAGGACAAATACTGTATGATTCCACTTATATCAGGCACTTAGTGGAGTCAAGTTCACACACAGAAAGCAGAATGGCAGTTGCCAGGGGCTGTGGGAGGGAAAAATGGGGGAGTTATTGCCTAATGGGGACAGAGTTTCTGTTTGGGAGGATGAAAAAGTTCTGGAGACGGATGGTGGGGATGGTACTGCAAAAATGTGAATGAACTTGATAAGTAGCACACTTAAAAATAGATCAATTGCTCAATTTTTTCAGTTTTACTGAAGAAAAATTGACAAATATAATTGTATATATTTAAAGTATACAAAGTGATGGCAGTGTAACCTTGGCAGTTTTTATGTTTATTTTTTGTAATGCAAGTGCCTGGCTTCAAAGGCTAGCTCCAATAACACACATTGCAGCCAGCATGATTAGATAGAAAGAGTGAGCACCACTCACTCCCAGCTCATGTTCCTTGGTTATAGTGATTGTGGCTGATCTCAATAACCGATCATCTGGGCCAGTTGTCTCTTCTCTTACTGTGTTTACATTCCTGCTTTTATGATTTAAAATTCATCAATAAAGAGTGATCGCATAAAAGCCTAGGCTCTCACTCTCTACCCCAGGCCCTGCAAGCTCTTCCCCACCTCCCGTGATCTGCCGTGTGATCCAGCGTGTCTTGTTTTGATTCCACACATAAGTGATACCATACGGTATCACTTTCTCTGTCCAGCTTATTTCATTCAGCATAATGCCCTCACAGTCCATCCGTGTTGTTGCAAAAGGCAGGATTTCCTTTTTCAAAAAATGGGTGAATAGTGTGTGTGTGTGTGTGTGTGTGTGTGTGTGTGTGTGTGTGTGTGTGTGTATCACATTTTCTTTATCCATTCATCGGTCAAAGGACATTTAAGTTGTTTCCATACTTGGTTATTATGAATAATGCTGCATTGAACATGGGGTGCAGCCTATCTCTTCCAGGTAGTGTTTTCATGTCCTTTGGATATGTGGCCAGGAATGAGATTGCTGGATCAGATGGTAGTTCCATTTTTACATTTTAAGAAACTACCATATTGTTTTCCACAGTGGCTGCACCAATTTCCATTCCCATCAACAGTGCACAAGGGTTCCCTTTTTTCCATGTTCTCGCCAACACTTGTTATCTCTTGTCTTTTTTATAGTAGCCATCCTAACAGGTGTGAGGTGATATCTCACTGTGGTTCTGATTTGCATTTCCCTGATGATTTGTGATGTTGAGTACATTTTCATATACCTATTGGTCATTTGTATGTCTTCTTTGAAAAAATGTCTACTGAGATCCTTAGCCCATTTTAAAATTGGATTAATTCGCTTTTGTGCCATTGACTTCTATGAGTTCTTTTGGATATGAACCCCTTACACTTTGGATATTATATACTGGATATTAACCTCTTATGGGATATATGGTTTGCAAATAATTTTTCCCCCTTCTGTTGGTTGCCTTCGCAACTTTGATTGTTTCCTTTTGTTGTGCAGAAGCACTTGAGTCTGTTGTAGTCAGCTTGTTCATTTTAGCATTTTGCTCATGCTTTTGTTGCTTTATCCAAGAAATCATTGCCAAAACCAATGTCAAAGATTGTTTTTCCCATTTACATAATGCTAATGGACAGCTTTAGAAAAATGTAAATTTTTAAAAACCGCTTTACTGAGGTATTATTGACACATAAAAAGCTGTATGCATTTAATGTATACAATTCGATGAGTTCGGGGATAAGTCTGTACCCATGAAACCATCATCGCCATCAAGGCTATAGGCATATCTATCACCCCCACAAAGTTTCCTCTCACCCATTTTATTATTATTAAGAAAAATGTAAGCTTAAGTGGGTGTGATAAAAAGCTAACCAGTGGGAGAATAAGTAAAATGTATAATTTCCAAACATAGAAGAAAAATAAAACAAAGCAGTTTTACTCAATTCAACCAAAGCCAGAAAGGGAAAAATAAGAACAATAAGAAGGTGTGGAAAACAGAAAATTATTTGACAGCAGTAAGTCCAAAGTAACCATAGCAATGTGTTAAACTGGTTTATTCAAAGACAGAGACTCACTTTGTGAGCAAAAATCTAAAATCCAGATATATGTAATTTACATGAGAAATTCTTAAAAGAAAATGACAAAGGAATATTGAAAATAAAAAGATGAGAAATATTACCAAAGTCTGGATTAGTGATGTTAATTATTAGTGATATTAATCAGGCAGAATGGAATTTAACATGAAAAGCATAATAAAGGGCAAACTGAAGCACCATTTATAGATAAAATGAATAATCCATCAAGGAATGATCACAATTATGAATGACTATGTGCCAAAACATAGATTTGAAATATTAAAGGAAAATCAGATAGAAATACAAGAAGTGTACAGAGACATACTCTTATATAAAGCTAAAACAGAAATGCAAGGAAAAATTGACAAAGCCTCATACACATAAACTGATACAGTACATAGATAAAAAAATAAGAAAATAGGGACTTTAAATAGAAAAATAGTTTGATTTTGCTAGTTTTGTGCCTAACAGAGAACATAGTTGTCTTTTCAACTTTATTACTTTTAATTATGTTTTAGATTAAAAACCAACCTAAGTTGGGCCACAAAGGAAAGCTCAGTAAATTCTAAAAGGCAGTACAGACTATTGCTATACAGACCAATTTAAATCGGCTTTTTCTCTATGCAGACTGCAACAGAATTAGGTATTAACAACAAAAAGATAACCGGGAATCTTACATATCCTTGAAAGTTGAAAAAAACCACATACACATTTTGAACTACTCTTGGGTTAGAAGAGATCGGAATGGAAGTTAAAATCTCTTTCTATATTGCTTAAAAATATTGTAGAGCAAAACTTGGGAGTTATAGACAAAATGGCATTCTGAGGAAAATGTGTGACCATACTTTTATGAGAGTAAAAGAGCTACAGCCAAATTAATCTTTCAGGCCAAGAAGCTAGAAAAAGTACAAATACATTTGTACTTCATTTGATAAAAGATATTTACAAGAGACCTATGAAATATTGCACTCGGTGTTTCTGAGATTCCTAGCAAATCAGGTCAGGAACAGGGTGAGGAAGCTGCCTGTCGCCTCTGCCTCTCAGTGCTATACGTGAGCTCCTGCTCCCATGATTCTCATCCCAGGTTGTCTGTCGGATCACATGAGAGTCTTAAAGTAGTAGCGACATCTGGACCCCATCCCAGTGCACCTGGATTAGAATTTCTGGGGGTGGGGCCCAGACATTGGAATTTTATTGAGCCCTCTAGGTGTTAGTCTAGATCTGCTTTAGTCTGTGAAATGAGGCAAGAAAAGGAGTAAAAGGCATAGATACTAGAAAGGGAGAGACAAAAATGTATGATTATTTACCTATAATATTGAAGAGAATCAACTGGAAAACTGGAAAAATGAACAAGAGTTCAGAAGATGATAGAATACAAGATCAATGTAGAAAAATCAATAGATTTCTTCTGTGTTATCAGTAATAGATTAGAAAATGTAATAAAAAGTCCCAATTATGAAGGAGATCACAAGGAAATAAAATAGGAAAAAAAACCTTCAAAGAAATGTAAAAGACTTTTATGAAGGTAATTATGTTTAACCAAAGACATTAAAGACGACCTCGGTAAATGGAGAGATTATACCACCTACACAGATAGGAGCACTCAATTTTAAAGAAACTAATTTACTCTAAATTATCTATAATGCCAGTGAATGTTTCAGCAATATTCCTCATGTAGCTTTATAAGCAAATTCTAAAATTTATATAAAGGAGCAAATGGCCAAGAATGGCCAAGACAAATTTTAAAAAGGGCATAAATGATGCTCAATATTTTGTCCTATAAGATATCAAAATATACTGTATGGCATTAATAATCAAACAGTGTGGTACTGATGTAGGAAAAAAGATAAATAGATAAATGAACCAGAATAGGTAGACGAGAAAAAGGTCACATGTGACAATTTTGTATATGATAAAGGTGGCATTTGGAATTAGTGAGGAAGAGTGGATATATCAGTTTGGATTAGCTTTGGCTGCCTGGTGACAAAAACCCAAACAAGAGGCCCAAACAGGAGAAAGCCTTTTTATTTATCTTTCACACAGATGGGAGCTGGAGGTCATCAGTCCAGGTCAAGTGTGGCAGCTCCATGACCATTAGGAGACCAAGTTCTGTCTGTCTGTTCCATCATCCCTAAGATGTGGATTTGATTCTCAAGTTTGCCTATGATTCAAGATGCTTCTGGAGCTCTAGCCATCACATCCAGGCAGGAAGAAGGAATAAGGGACAGGAAAGCAAAGGGCATGCTTCTTTGTTATTTCCTGTAAAAGAGCCTTTAACTTACAAGTAAACTCTACTTCACTGGAAGCTAGAAAAGGAAAATATTTTAGCTGGGCATATTGACTACCCAATAACAAAAGTATCTGACCAGTAAAGAAGAAGGCAAATGAATTTTGGGTTGACAACTAGCAGACTCTCCAGTCTGGCTGAAATGCAGTTCCCCCCTCAGGTCTGGTGTTGCTCCTCATGAGCTGGTGATCTGTAAAGTCAAATGATCTTACCCCAGCATATCCAATAAACCATGGTAGAGAAGGAAAAACACAGACACACACAAAACACTCCACCAGAAAATGAAAGAAGGAATCACACAGAAGTACTGAAACACAGTTTTTATGAAATCCTTGGGCAGGAATGGCAGACAATCCCTATTTGGGGAATGAGGGAAATTTTTTGGTTGCCAAATCTTGCCATCCCTGATTCTGTTCTCTAGGCTAGGCTTGCCAGATTTAGCAAATAGAAATCTAGGGCATCTAGTTAAATGTGAATTTCAGATAAATACCAAATAATGTTTTAGTATAAGTACATCCCAAATATTGCATTGTATATGAAAACATTATTCATTGTGTATCTGAAATTCATATTTAACCAAGCACCATGTATTTCATCTCATGATCCTGCCCAGAGCATCATTTGTTCACTGTGTTTACAGCCACATCTAAGTAGGTATGGAGAGTTTGTTTATGGAGACTGTATACTATTTGTAGCCCATTTTCTGCAGAAATTGCTTCAGGGATTAAAGTTATAGGCTCTTGAAAGCTGGTCATGATTATAGTTTATTTTGAAATATAAATATTCCCTTCCCTTCCTTTTCCAAATATCTATCAGCAGTATGTTCCCTCAAAGGTTTGTAGCGTGCAAGTCTGTCTGTTTCTGCTCAAAGCCCTGTGAGTGCATCCTTGGCTAAAGACCTTGATCAGGCTTGGTTTTAAGCCTGTTTAGTAGGATACTCTCACCCATTCCCACTCTCAACTTAACGGGTGAATTCTCAGAGTCATTTGAAACATTGGACAAAGTTGGGAAGGCAATACCCTGACACTCACCTGTGTTGACAGGCCCCTGCCTGTGTTGGTGAGTAAGTCATTAGTCTTATCTCTTGCAAAGGCTGCAAGCTTTCAATTATAGCTTATAACCGCTTTAGTTTGAGACACAAAAGCAGTTGGGTTTTTAAACCTTGCTAGGCTCCAAAGAATGGGATTCTCAGTCTATTTAGTTGGCCACAGGCAAAGAGCTGCAATGCAGCATTTCCTTTTATTTCTGCCTGTGGACTGAATTCACAACTGTTTTGTAGGACTTTGATAGAAGGGGCAAGAAGAAAGCAGCTTGTTTGAACTTTCTGGAATTTGCCTTGTGATTTCCTTTAATGTTTTAGTTTCATATAATAAGAGGCCTGCTTTCAAGATGAAAGACTGACCAAGCATCTTTCCATCTATAAAAAGGGTCACCACTTTCTGGCCTGCAGTATTTGGGTCCTTACTGGCCACCTCTTTGCTTCCTACCTGCAGCCATATCTTTATTTTTGGTTCCCTTATTTGGACACTTCATTTCTGGTACCAAGAGCTAAATCAATTAAGATTAGATTAGGCACATATAACAGAAAACCCATTATGTGATTTAGCAAACATAAACCAACATAAAGTTAAATGAACTATTTCTCATAAAAACATGAGCTATGTCCAGGGCTGGTATGGCAGCTCCATGGGCATCAGGAACACAAACTTCTTTGTTTCTGTTTTACCATCCTAAGTGAGAAGTTTTCTTCCTTACGATTTTCTCATGGCCCAAGATCCAGCCACCAAACTGCGATCTACACAGGAAGAAGAGGATGAGGGAGGAGGGAAATGGGCGTGCCTTCTAGCAGAGTTGGCCCTCTTTAAAGAGTGTTCCTCTGGAGTAACTACTGGAAACTTCTGTTTACCTCTAATTATCCACTCCTCTTTGACATGGAAAGAGCTCCCAGATGTTATGAGTGAAAATAGCATGCACACATACCCACACCCACACTCACACAAACATAAACACAGAAGAATGATCTCTGGGTCTATTTCTATCTCCGTCTCTGCACATACATAGTCCTGGAAGTATAGTTGCCACACTGAGAACAGTGGTACCTTTGGGGGAAGGGCTTGGAGTTAAGGGTCATCGTCAAGGTAAGTTTGCTTTACTTTACCTGTAGTGATTGGAATTTGTGTTTGTACACTGATTATTTTTGTTTACTTGTATAATTAGGAAGGTCTAACAAGAAAGTAAGAAAGTAACCAGGGTCTTGTTGGAGTTGAGGCTAGAGATGAGGCAATGCCAGTAGGTCTGACTGGGCTCCTGGAGACAGGGTAGTAGACCTGGTTTCTAGCCTCATCTCTGAGTAGCCAGTTATGTTCTCTGAGACTGAGTTGGATGATAATCTGAAGAGTTGTTGAGATCATGTAAGAAAATTTATGGACACATGCTTCCTTTGTAAATTCTACTGCACACAAATTATGAAATATAATTATGTCTATTTACATTGCACTGTATAATTTATCATACAATTGTATTACCATGTACAAGTGCCACCGTGTAATTATACTATGATGTGTAACACCTCGTAGTGAAAGCAGAGGTAGAAGATAAAGAAACAGTAACCAGGTAATACATATGGACAAGCCAAGGAAAGTGCTGGGTGTTTAGACGTTTACGCTCTAAGTAACAAAGTTGAGTTCACGAATCACCCAACTCTAAGGCCAGGACTCTTTTCATGTGACTTCGGAAAAATTTTGCCTTGCCCACCCCCTTTTTGATCTAGTTATTGTGTCATACATGTTCACTAACTTGTTTTTCTATGGGTTCTGTTTACGCTTGTGACCCATGCTATTATTTCAACACTGGAATTTTTTAGATTTCAGTAAATTGTTACTCATTTAGTATAACACAAAACTATCAATGAGCTGAACTGCACCCAGGATCACCTGTTTCTCCTGAATTAGAAGGGGAGTAGTTATTTTACTCTCCATAGATACTTAATATCCATGAAAACTATGGATGTTATTTTAAAAAGTTTAATAAATCCCTGATTGGAATTGAACATGATTATTGATATTATTACTAAGAAGTTATCTGGAAATAATATGCATTCTGTGAGCTTCCAGGCTCTATCTGGAGGGGATAGTAGGGATTGGAGTCTGTAGCTGGTGTGTGGAAACTGGAGCCTGAGATGAGTATAAAATCATCTGAGAAGCTGAAAGCAGGCTTAGCCACTGAGCATCTGTATGTGTGAGCTAAGGTCTGCTCAGAGAATTAAGCCAGTGTCTGTTAGCACTTGCATGTTGAAAATTTATTAATCAATATTTACTCGACTTTAAAAATGGCTATTGTCTCACTCTTAGTATTCACAACAGAGCAACACAGTAAATTAAATGCATCTTCAATTATTCAAAGCTGTTCCTACAGAATTATTACATCTAAATATTGTATTTCAATGAACTGTACTTAATTTCGACACAATCAAGTGCCTATCTATGCCACATCTTCCTCCCAGGGGTCTGAGACAGTCTGCCTGGCACTGCAGGCGACATGTGGTTTCAGACGTCCTCAAAGCCCCCTCCTGGTCTCCTCCTTTCCTCCTAAGCCAGCCTCAGCAATTCTTATCTACAGTGTAAGGTTCTAGGAGGTGCGTGGGTGCAGGGAGGCGGCACTGCTACAGATGGCCCCACCGGGAGATCTTTATCTATGAAAGAAGAAATGAAAGTCTGCAAACAGTGAACTCCAGACTCTGTCTGTGCCCTGAGGCTGCAGAAAGGGAAGGAACCACCTAGTCATGTCACCACTTCCTCCCCAGCGATGAAAGTCCCTGAATCTTGGGCCCCGAACCCAGGAATGGGAAGAAAGTAGGAGGGAAAAATGGCACCATTCAGAGTCAGCACACTGTCATCACTCAACTCTCAGTCCCGGGTACTCGGCAAATTCACGTCAGACACAGTGGACAGAAAGCGTTCTTCCCTCCGTTCAGCTCACGTTCTCTGTGGTCCTGGCGTCTCCCTCATTGCTCCACAGAACTGACACATTCTCAGAGGTCAGAGCAGAAAGTTCACTGCAGGCCCTCGAGCCTCCTGCATCCTTTTTCTCAGGGTTCATGCCAGTAGGCAGGTTTGCCGGCCGTGCCAGCAGAGAGGCCACGACCTTAGCCCAGATGTGTGTCCCGGGCCTCTTTTGCCTGCCTTCTGTTAAGGCCTGACCACACAGCTGTCATCAGCCAAGGTAACAGGTAAGGTGCCTTTTTTTCCCCCTCTAAGACTTACCAAC
This sequence comes from Manis javanica, assembly GCF_040802235.1. NCBI lineage: Eukaryota > Metazoa > Chordata > Mammalia > Pholidota > Manidae > Manis > Manis javanica. The sequence continues at coordinate 130,899,878 of NC_133159.1, forward strand.
TTCCAAAATACGATTTATTTTAATTTTGTTTATTGTTTTCTCTCACACCCTGGAATATAAGCTCCATAGGACCAGCATTTTGATCATTTTGTTCACTAATGAATCCCCAGTACCTGTTTCATAAAAATATGTTGGATAAATGAACAAATTAATGAATGTGTATATCTATCCTTATTTATCACCGCACGTCCTTACCGCTCAGCCACCTCCCCTAGACCGCTGAATTAGCCAGGACAAGTGAGGTCACGCTGCAGAAAAACTAACTTTGAAATTTCCGTGGTTTAATACAACTAAGATTTATTTCTCATTCGTGCTGCATGTCCACACTTGGTAGCTGGGCCGGATGGGGGTGGGGTAGAATCGCCCCCACACTGCCCCCCTTTCATGCTCCTGTGCTCTACCAGCCTGTGGTACCCCCTTGGCTTGGTCACCAAGATCCCTTCTACTTTCCTGCCTGTGCAAAGTCCTCTCGGTTTCAAGTTCTCCAACAAGAGCCACCCCACTTTCTAAGTGTGGCCATGTTTATGTTTATTTTTTATTTATTGTTATTTAAAATTTTCTTATTAGAATATATTTTCTAGAGCAGTTTTAGGCTTGCAGAAAACTGAGCAGAAAGCACAGAAAGCTCCCATATGCTCCCTGCCCCACCTAAGTATGGCATGTGCATTTTCCCAGCACCTACATTGTCCTAGAGTTTTGGGGGTGCAGTCTGCAGCCTGGGCTATCTTGTGATCTTGATCTCACTGCGTTGCCTCTCTGGGGATCCCATCACCTCACTGTGTCCTTCCTGATTTCTTCACTCCCGCAGAGCATCAGAGGGTCAGGGCTGTGTGTGGGCTTGGGGTGACCGGGAAGGTCCTTTCTCAGAACAGCACAGCGAATAACCTAACATGGGATTTTAGGAATCCTTGGGCACAGAAGTCCCTGGGTTGCTCTCGGATATAACTAACTTCCACGGGAATTCTCGTCTCCTTGGGCTGCAGGCTCCGTTGCCTGCCTGCCTCTCTCTGGCTCTGAACACCAGACTCCCATTTTCCCGTATAGTTCACACCAAGCTTGTCAGCCACATCTTTAGCTGTGCGCAGACTTCCCGGACTATGTGCACAGAATGCCTTTTCAAAACCACCCCCCCCCCCTTGGAGGTGTGTCCTGGACAAAGAGCTCATGATCAGCTCTATATGTCTTTCCTCCCCTTTGCCTGTGAAACTTTCCATCATAGAGTCACAGAAGGTTGGGCTCGTGAGACCACGAGGCCATCCAGTTAAACTTCCCTTTTGATGCTTAGTGATCAGGTCCTGCTCCCACCCCTCCAGCCTCCAGGCTTAGCAGTCGTCCAGCTTATGGTGCCTCCTGGACAGTTAACACATCTTCTTGAGCTTCCCGCTTCCTAATCTGTAAAAGGGAGACTTTAGATTGGTGTCTGCCTCCAGACTTGCTGCAAGGCAGGAATGCGGAGGCAGCGCCCAGGCCAGACTCCACCCAGCAAACGCTCACCGCTGCTGCCCCGTCTGGAGCAGATCTGGTGGAAGCAGAAGCCGTGCTCCTCTAGTGAGCTGATCTCTCCTTGAATCTGTGTGTTTTTAGCCAGTACCTCCATGCTGGTTATCTGCCATGACATGGTACCCTGGGCAGCCAGAGACAGAGTGTTTCTTGAACTTCTGTGAGTGACTGCCTGTTGTTGGGCATATTGGACTTCAGAAAATGACAGAATTCCTGGGAGATGGCTGGCAGAGGGAGAGGCGGGGACCTGAGGGAGGAGCTGTCTGGGAGCTTGGGACCTGGGGTAACAAGGCACCAGCCTTGATGGGATAATGTGGCATGATGAAGGCTGGACCAGGAAGGGACTCTTCCAGGAATCTGCGGCCCATGACTTGACCTTAGAGAGTGGACTCTGCCTGACCTATGACCTGTGGCCACAGATGAAGCTGCTATGGCCACAGGTGGAGCCCTGACCTGGCTCCTCTAGCAGGCCAGCTGCAGGCCAGCTCCCACCTCTGGGTGACAGCTGATCATGGCCCAGGGCCCCTTCCCGCCTGCAGGGGCCTACCCCTGACTGTTGGCAATGGCAACTCTGAAGCTGGCAGATGGCATCTTCCGACTCAGGAGGGTTCCTGGTTCCGTCTGCAGCTCCCTCAGGGTACCGCTGATGTTCCCAAGAGCGCTGTGAAATTCTCAGATAATTCTCAAAATAAAGTTAATCTTAATACGTTTCATTTAGGAATAATAAGTGCCAGACAGAGCTGTGTGAGGAAACATTGTTTGCAGAAGGAAGTCAGGAACTGCATTCCAAAGGCTTGGGAGAGGGGCTGGGTCAGCAGATCCCCGGACCCAGCTGCAGGGGCTGCAAACCGATCGGCACTTGGGATGTGGGCCCCTGGGCCCCTGGGCCCCAAACTCCTTGAAGGCAGTGCCTGTACTTTGTCTCTGCTGAGAAGCACTGATTACAGACAGGCAGTCCCAGGGACCCTGGCGGCAGGTCCGCAGGCGCCCTCCCTCCCCGCTGGCCTGCTGCCCTGCTCTCCCTGCTCCAGGTTCGCGGGTGGACACCCCCTGTCCTCCTGCCCCTGGGCTTCTCCTCAAGGCTCCGACCTGTGCTGCTTCCTCCATTTCTCAGCCTTCTTTCTCCCTCCTCCTCTCCCCTCTTCTATTACTCTAACTCTCTGTCTTCTTTCCCGACCTTTTAAGTCAGAGTAACGAGGACTCACAGGCCAGACAGAAATGTCTAGGTCATCTGGTCCAAAACCACCCATCTTTCAAAGAGCACCGGCCCATCTCTTTGTTTCCTCCTTGGGCCCCTCCCCTCCTTGTGCGCCTCTCTGCTTCTCAGCCTGCCACTATTGCCACGTCTTGTCTGGCCCCTTCTCCCCTCCTTGCCGTTCCTGCATACTCTCCTCTCAGTGTCTGCCCCTATCCACCACCCTGTCTCTGTTCCGATGTCTCAGGGTATCTCACGCTTGGTCTGTCCCTGCCCCTGACCACCCTTCTCTCCCTGCCTCCTCTCTCTGTCTCTGTCTCTTTTCTCTGTTTCTTCTCTCTCTGTCTGTCTTTGTCTCAGTGCCTGTCTCTCACAGACTTTCTCCCTGGAAGGCCTAAGGGAGGGTATAGCTTCAGTCCTTGGTTCTCAGACATGTGGGGGTTGTTGAGGACTGGGTCTCAGTGATGTCAGACAGGGCCAGGAGTCAGGGCCATGGTCCCCTGGTTCTGGGACTTCAGCTTGGTCCTGCAGGGACCCTCAGCCAAACCAGCGTCCTTTTCTATGTTCTCTGACATTCCTCTCTCCCTCTTGGCCTCCCCTCCAACCCCAGGATGGGACCTGCATTCAGAGAGGTGCCTCACACTTGAGATTTGGGGCCTGAGCTGCTCCGAAGCTGGGGAAGGAGAGGTTCCTTTGTCCCCAAGGGCACCTGCTGTGAGGTGGGAATTTGTCCGTTTGGGGATTACCTCTTGGCAGCCACCCCAAGTGGATTATCCAGAGAAGGGCGCTGAGCTGTTCCTGATCTGATCTGAGGGAGACTCTCAGCTCAGTGATGTGTACTGCAGCCTCCTGGAATATCTCGTGGGCTTTAGAGGTGGAAGAACACCTGGGTGAAAGAGGTAGGGAGAGACAGCAATGCAGACACACACACACACAGAGTATTTTTTAGGGGTGTGTATGTGTTCTCTCTCTGTTGAGCCTGAAGCGACCACCTTACTATTCCCTTCCACCTGTCAGAGTATTTTTCTTCAAGGCCTGCCTGGAACAAATGCTGCCTCTTTCATCAAGTCTTCCTGGATTTCTCCCCCTCTCTGTGTACTCCTGCCCCGGTGTAGCTCCTCCGTATACTGAATCCTGGGACACGTGCCTTCTCCCTCTTCACTTATGGCCCATTTCCCGACAGTTTCCTACCCCCTCACCCTGCTATTTTTTAGTGAGTGACTCATAGTAGGGGTTTAACAATAGTTGAATTGGATTCTTCCCCGTCATGCCGGCACCACCAGGTCGCTGGGGGTGGAGACAGCCTGGCTGGGCTTTTCCTCACCTGTTGTGTCCTGCCTATTCTTTGTGTTACCAAGTGTTTGCCGCCTACTGAGTCTACCAAGTTCTACATTCTCATGGGGCCACTCTGTCCTTTATTAGTAATTAGTAATTTTATTAAAGGTTTGGGAGTGATGGAGGGGTGTTAGATTACAACCCTGAATAGCAAACAACTTACGTTTGAATATTAGACATCTTTGATTTTGGGGGGAAGTTTAAAAAAAATTTTTTTTAAAGAACCTTTTCATTTTGGAACAATTCCAGACTTAGAAAATACTGCAAAAGTAGAGCAAAATATTTCCATGAACCTTTCAGTCAGATCTCCCAAATGTTGACAAATGTGCTCATCCACAGCACAATTTTAATAAAAGTCAGGTCATTAACACTGATACAGTATTATTATTTATACTGTAGACCTTATTCAAAAATTTCCTCATTGTTCCCTTACTGTCTTCGGTGTAGTCCAGGACTCCATCCAGGATCACGTGGTGCATTTAGTTGTCACCCTAGACTCTTAATTAGTCTTTGTTTTTGATGAAGAGTGCTGGCGAGCTATTTTGTAGGATGTCCCTTGATTTGACTATATGATGTTTCCTCATGATTAATTCAGGTTATGCATTTTTGGAAAGGATACCACAGAAGTGGAATCATGTCCTTCTCAGTGTTTCCTCTCAGGAGGCATGTGATGTGGAGACGTCCCATCACTGCTCATGGGAACTTTCATGGCTCGGTTCAGGTGACATCTACTGGGTTTTTGGATGTAAAGTTATCGTTTACTCCCTTGGTGCTTAATAAGTATTCTGTGGGAGGATACTCTGTGACTATGTGAATACCCAGCTTCACATCATATTTTTGTCCACCAGTTTCAACATTCATTAATGATGACTGAAAAAGTTTTACTATTGTATTTGCCAAATAGTGATTTTCCTGTTCTGTTACTCCTATTTTTATTAGTTGGAATTCCATTGTAAGAAAGGGCTTCCTCTTCTTATTTATCTATTTATTCATGTTTTGTTCATATTAGTATTGGCTCATGGACACTTATTTTGTTCTACAGATATAATCCATTACAGCCATTGTTTATCTTCCTCAAATTCTCTTAGATTTGACCATGGTGAGCTTCTTTAAACTAGCACTTAAAGGTCCTGTATAGGCTGCATCAGTTTTTGTGCATTTCTTTACTTTCTAGTATCATACAATATCTCAGGATTATCTTGTACTTTCCCAGCCCATCCCTGGAATCGGCCATTCTTTGAAGAGCCGTGTTTCCTGGAGGCATTATGTCAAGTGAAATGATCCAGGCACTAAAAAACAAATCCTGTATTATTTCACTTATATGTGGAATTAAAAAGTTGTACTCAGAGAACCAGAGAGTAGAACACAACAATTGCGTGTCAGAGGCTGGGGATCGGGGAGATGGGGAGATGTTGGTCAAAGTGTATAAACTTTCAGTTATAAGGTGAATAAGACCTAGAGATCCAAAGTGAAGCAAGGTGATTATAGTATTAATAATGTTTTATATAATTGAGATTTGGTAAGAGAGTAGATCTTAATTGTTCTCACCACAAATATAAGTATGTGAGGTGATGAATATATTAATTAACTTGATTGGGGTAATCATTTCACAACATACATGTATATTAAATCATCATATTGTGCATCTTTAAAACATTAAAATATAAAACTTCAATAACTTAAAAAAAGAAAAGGAACCATGGTTCCGTTTAATGGAGAATGGTATTTAGAAGCCAAGATGTGGTTTCTAGGTGTGTTTATTGATACTAGGATGATATCTCTTCTAGGCCTTCTCTGCAGACAGACCTAGGAAACATACACATACTGTGAGATAATAAATGTTTGTTGCTTTCAGCTGCCAAGTTTTGGGGTAATTTTTTATCAGGAATAGATAACTCATAATAGTTTTAGATGGAAATATCTTTTTGTTTCTTGATTTTATTCTGATTTTTAATTTTGTTGCTTTGTGACCAGTGTTGCTAGTACTATTTCTGCTTTAAGGAACTTACTTGTGTTTTCTTTGTGACTTAATATATGCTCAATTTTTGTGGATGTTCCCCATATGCCTGAGAAGAAAGCATATTTGCTCTCATCAGAGTATAAAGGTTGATATACACATCCATAAGGTCTACCTTATCGATTATGTTAATTAATTTAAAACATTTGTTGAGAGCCTTCTATGTGCCAGGCCTTATGCTGGGCTCTAGGGATACAGAGATGAAAACCAGCCCTTGCCCTCATGGAGTTGGCAGCTTGTAGAAAATGATAGTCTTGGATATAGGAATCATTTATCCATGTATAGGTCCACTGCCCTTCCTTTAAGAAACACCGCTGCATCTAGACCCTCGTTCTCTATCTCTGTTAGACATCGCACATCCTGATCTTAGAGTGACCTTGCCCCCTTACATGGAGGGAGGGCCTCCCCAGAGCTGGCTGCATATCTGAAGGCATCTGTACATTCCTGTGCCTGTCGCTACATGCAGCTCTACTGGCTGACTAAGCTGAACTGTCTCAAGCAGGCTCCGTATTTTCCAGCCTCCTGACCCCGTGTCTGACTCCAACAGAACATGGTCTGCCTGGTGCCTGTGGGAGACCTAGTGGCCTCCTCCCAGACGTCTCCTCCCTCCCTCCCCCACAGGTGACATGCCCATGCCATTTTCAGAGCACTGACCCCAGCCCTAGCCCCAGGCATTGATTCTGGTTTCTTTTTACCCAGGCAAGTTCCTAGTCCCATTCCTTTGCTACATGTATTGTGCAGTTAACCCAGGCGTGAGTCAGTCAATGCCAGGCCTTCTCCTGTCCAAAGAGATTAGCTCATGGATGGACATGTGACCTGAAATGGGCCATTGCGATGTGACAAGAAGCTTCCTGGGGTTATGAGAAAGGAGGTTCCTCACTGGCCTGAGAGGTCTATTAAAGGCTAGCCCCCTTTCTCCAGACAGTAGGATGTAGAGGGGAAATACAGAGCTGCTTCAGCCATTTCGCCACCATGAGTGAAGCTGGCACTAAAGAAGGGAGAGAGGAGAAAGAGAAGGCACCAGGCCCTTGATGGCGTTGTTGAATCACTGAATCCAACCAAATCTGAAGTCTGCCTTTCACTCCAAGAACTTCTAATTCCAAATCCTTATATACTTTAACCCAGTTTTCCCGGGTTTCTTCACTTGCAATACAAAGATTTCTGACAGGATTAGGGTCTGTAGAACTTTCTGCTGACTGGCTCCTCCCTCTCTGTGCCCTGCATGATTCTTTGTCCTACCAGGGAGGTGCACACTGTTCTGCTCTGCTGGAAGGCTGGTGCAGCACTGGCCTGCACATGTAAGAGCATTGGAGCAGATGCATGTGAGTGTTCAAATACCATCACAAGCTGTGTGGTTTTGGAAAAGTTACCCAACTTCTCTGAGTTTACACTTTTTTCCTTTGTAAAATGGGACAAAAGAAAAATCAATCCTATCCCTCTCAGTGCTATTTGAATGAGGTGATGCATATAAAACACAGTAGGACCATAGCTAATGTTGTCTTTACTTCCCTCTGGTCCTGCCTCTTCATCAGGGAGCATGCTTTCCTGTATGTTGGGCTTTCAGTGAGACGCTGCTTCCATATGTCGGCCTCTGTGTTTTAGAATCCCAGTGATTTCCTGAGAGGAAAACAAATCCCTATTGCCAGAGAAGATGAACAGCTCAGCCATTTGCTAAAACAAATATTAGTTCAGTGCTGTCCGGGGAGAGCACGCGGCTCTAAGAACTGTTTGTGTTTGTATCCTTCAAGGAGCGGATGAGTATGCTGCTGAGGACAAAGGTCTTGCGGGCGGGTGGGAGGAGGGGCAGCTGCTCTGGGGGCTCGCCTCCTGCTCCTCCCGCCGGCGCATGTATCTGCCGTCTGGGGCATTTTCCGGGCTCTGCCCTCCCTGTGTGCTTGGGCTTCACTGGTCAGGCTGGCTGTGCGCTCAGACAGATCCTGAGAGTCTTCAGGGGGAATCGAGCCCCTGCTTACAGGTGTTTATGGCCCACACACTAACCCAGTGTTCCTCAACACTGGCGCCTTTGGCATCCTAGGCCTGGAAAATTCTTTGTTGTGAGGGGCTGTTTTGTTGATATTTGAATAGCAGCATTCCTGGTCACTACCCACTAGGTGCCAGTAGCATGCCTCCCCTATGTGACAACGGAAAATGTCCCCAGACATTGCCATCCCCTGGGAAAAGACATCGCCTTTGGTTGAAAACAGCTGTTCTATCCGAACGCACGGAGAACTCTGGAGTCACTTATATCTTGGTTCACATCCTGGCCCTATCACTAACTGTGATATTTGGCAGGTTAACCTCTCTGAGTCTCAACAGGCGCGCCTCTAAAATGGGAAGCACTGTAGTACCTGTTCCATGGGCTGTCTGTGAGAGAGTGAAGTGAGAGCATCTCCAGGGAGGTGCCTGGCACTCAGTCTCCTTGTTACGTGTTAGCCTGCTTGTAGTAGCTGGTAAACTCCCTGAGGGCAGAGATCAGGTCTGTATTATTTGCCACCATAGCTCCAGCACCCAGCACAGGCCTGGCACGCAGCTTGTGTTTAAGAGATTAATGGTTCTCTGCACCTCACTGAACTTTCTTTTGCTTCACACTCTTGGCAAATCCCTTTGGCACCTGGCCTCCCTGGGGAAGAGACCCATTCTGCCTGGGTTTTTAAAAATTTTTTAAGTTTTTTTATTAAGGCATGATTGATATTCACTCTTATGAAGGTTTCACATGAAAAAACAATGTGGTTACTACATTTACCCATATTATCAAGTCCCCACCCATACCTCAATGCAGTCACTGTCCATCAGTGCAGTAAGGTGCCACAGAGTCACTATGTGCCTTCTCTGTGCTGCAGTGTTCTCCCCGTGATCCCCCACGCCATGTGTACTAAACATAATACCCCTCAGTCCCCTTCTCCCTCCCTCCCCACCTGCCCTCCCACACCCTTCCCCTTAGGTAACCACTAGTCCCTTCTTGGAGTCTCTGAGTCTGCTGCCATTTTGGTCCTTCAGTTTTTCTTCATTGTTATATTCCACAAATGAGGGAAATCATTTGGCATTTGTCTTTCTCCGCCTGTCTTATTTCACTGAGCATAATGTCCTCCAGCTCCATCCATGTTGTTGCAAATGGTAGGATTTGTTTTCTTCTTATGGCTGAGTAATATTCCATTGTGTATATGTACCACATCTTCTTTATCCATTCATCTACTGATGGACACTTAGGTTGCTTCCATACCTTGGCTATTGTAAAAAGTGCTGTAATAAACATAGCGGTGCATATGTCTTTTTGAATCTGAGAAGTTGTATTCTTTGGGTAAATTCCAAGGCGTGGGATTCCAGGGTCAAATGGTATTTTTATTTGAAGTTTTTTGAGGAACCTCCATATTGTTTTCCACAATGGTTGAACTAGCTTACATTCCCACCAGCAGCGTAGGAGGGTTCCTCTTTCTCCGCATCCTTGCCAGCATTTGTTGTTCTTAGTCTTTTCAATGGTGGCCATCCTTACTGGTGTGAGGTGATATCTCATTGTGGTTTTAATTTGCATTTCTCTGATAACTAGCCATGTGGAGCATCTTTTCATGTGTCTGTTGGCCATCTGAATTTCTTCTTTGAAGAACTGTCTCTTCATATCCTCTGTCCATTTGTTAATTGGGTTATTTGCTTTTTGGGTATTGAGGTGTGTAAGTTCTTTATATATTTTGGATGTTAGCCCCTTGTCGGATATGTCATTTACAAATATGTTCTCCCACACTGTAGGATACCTTTTTGTTTTGTTGATGATGTCCTTTGCCATACAAAAACTTTTTAGTTTGATGTAGTCCCATGAGTTCATTTTTGCTTTTGTTTCCCTTTCTCGAGGAGATGGGTTCAGGAAGAAGTTGCTCATGCTTATATACAGGAAATGTTTGCCTATGTTGTCTTCTAAGAGTTTTATGGTCCGTCTGGGTTTTTTATACTTACCCTGAACCCACTGTTGCATCCTGTGCCCTCCCCAGGGATCTGTGCAGGCAGGTTCTAGAAAACTCTGCTTTTGCCCAGCCCCATTGCCACCACCAGTTTGCACCATAGCCGCCCAGAAGCATCTCTCTCTCTAAGTCTCTATTGCTGACTCCCAGGGCATCCTGCAGATCATGGCTATTGGCAAAGCAGAGATGATGGACATATCTTGGGCCCAATGAACAATCAAGTTCTCTCCTGCTTAAATGGCCATTTCTGCCACCTTACCAGGTTCTCTTGGATGACTCTTAATCATTCAAGCACCTGCGAAGGTGATCTTCCTATCATTTCTGTAATCTAAAGACTAGTTTAAGAAGCATAACTATGTTTCCAGAATTTTCTTCTATTGAAGGACATAGGGTATTTCACTCTAGTAATTTCTGTCTAGACCTGTGCTAAATCTCTGGAGGACAAGAGAGTCTTCTCCCTGAGTGGCTGATGATGAAGTAGGGAAGTCGAGACTAATAAAGTGACAATTAAAGAATGTGGAAACTCTAAATTGATTACAAGAGGCTGTAAGGACATGGAGAAGCCACTCAGGTGCTCAGTCTTGTCCTTCTGATCCCAACTTCTTAACCTCCACCACCGCCACCCAGATGTAGGCCTCTTGATAGCTCATCTGGAATATTCCAATCAGCTCCGACTGATCTTGCTGTTACCATCTTCCTTGAATCTACCTCCACAGAGCTGCCAGGGCAATTTTTCTAAAATGCTAATATGATTACACCACAACACGCCTAGAATCTGTTTAGTTTATCATGGTGCTATCTGTAATCATGGAGCATTGGAAACAATTGGGGAATGGGTAAGTAAATGCTGGAGATGAGGAAATATTTCATAGCTATGAAAACTCATGTTTTTTTTTTGAGAGGGCATCTCTCATATTTATTGATCAAATGGTTGTTAACAACAATAAAATTCTGTATAGGGGACTCAATGCACAATCATTAATCAACCCCAAGCCTAATTCTCAACAGTCTCCAATCTTCTGAAGCATAACGAACAAGTTCTTACATGGTGAACAAGTTCTTACATAGTGAATAAGTTCTTACATGGTAAACAGTGCAAGGGCAGTCATTTCACAGAAACTTTCGATTTTGATCACGCATCATGAACTATGAACAATCAAGTCAGATATGATTATCCATTTGATTTTTATACTTGATTTATATGTGAATCCCACATTTCTCCTGTATTTTTTTTTTTTACTAAAATGCTGAAGTAGTAGGTAGATGCAAGATAAAGGTAGAAAACATAATTTAGTGCTGTAAGAGGGCAAATGTAGATGATCAGGTCTCTGCCTATAGACTAAGTATTAATCCAAGCTAGACAAGGGCAACAAAACATCCATGGATGCAGAAGATTTCTCTCAAAACGGGGGGGGGGGAGGGGAGGTTCTAAGCCTCACCTCTGTTGATCCCCGATTTCTCACCTGATGGCCCCCCTGTGACTGTGCCTGTCTTAGGTTGTTCCTCCCTTGAGGAATCTTACCTGTCTCTGGCTAACAAGCCATCTTCCAGGGCCATACAGGGAAATGTAAAGTTGGTAAGTGAGAGGGAACAATATTCTTTGAAAAGGTTAGCTTTTTACTTCTTTGCAGATTTATGCCCTGTGGCTTCTATGCCCAGCATTTGTCTTGGGGTATCTTTACCACTTGGAAGAATTATGATACTTGGTAATTTTTGATATGAGGCATGAATTCTACTAAAGGGTTGTAATTAGGAAGGAAGAAGAAAAGCTATAGAAGTAGCAGAGGGAAGAAAGCATGGGAAAAACTCATGTTTTTAAAGGCTAGAGATGTGGAAAAAAACTTACAAGAAAAAATATATGGATTCAAACTATATAGTGTGATATAGACTTAACTTTGACCACAGTTTGACCATTAAGTGAGCTCTGACCCTTGACCCCGACCCCTAGGCAGCTATAAGGAGAGTTGTCCATGGCTCTTGTCTGTAAATCTTCTCTAACAGAGTACTCCAAAATACTTTTGTTTTTTGTAACTGAGTTTTCTGCCCCTTTATTCATTGCATATTAGAGCACCTAAGCAGTATAACTAATTTGCTAACATTTGGTGTTAACACATGCATCTGCCCTCATAAAGGGAAACATACATGTAAAAAATCATCAACCTCACAAGATCCTTGAGTAGTAGGCAATAGAGTTATAGTTGTTGCCATATTGATGTTAAGATAGTTAACAGCTTATGTAAATGGTGCAGTCATAGCCAGTTAGGCTTGTTTAAGCTAGAAGTACAAAATAGCTCCTAATTTTTGGGTTTACTATATTTCAAGTTCAACATTTATTTAGTTAGAATTTTAGTGTATGGTTTTGGGGAAGAAAAAAAAAGCTAAGCCGAGACCCTAGGTACAGTTTTCTGTTGGCCATGCCTCTACTGTTCATGAGAAGAGGCCTCACAAATAAAATGTGTGAGTGGCTTTTGAGACAGAGTTGGTCCCTGGGTATGGGTGTGCTGTTGGCTGGAGGAGGAAGCTCAGAGGTGAGCACAGGGTAAGGGGGAGGGTGCCCCAGGGCCTGGGCCCCTGAGCCTCAGTCCCTGCCTCTGTTTTGTCCTGAAGCTTCATGACCTCTCAACTGGGGTTCACCCTTCACCCACCTCCGGCTCAGCTCCTTTGAGGGCCTTAGGATGGATCCTGGGCCCAGCCAGCAGGGGTATTAAGGCTTTTACCCCTATAAGAGCAGGCAGTGGCAGCCCAGTGTTCATGCACCAGCTCGGCGGTTTCCCCAGCGTCCATCAATGCCCCAATTACTAGCAAATTGCAAACACTCAAACACTCCAACCCTCGAAGCAACTCTCTCTGCATATTAATTCAGCCAAGTGTGTGTTCATCAAATAGCTGGGGTCCCCTGCATGGCCGCTGCTGTTATTTGCTCTGCAGAACCAGGTAATTTCCTTGCTGGACCTTGGTGGAAAGTCGAAAACCAATGTCAGCTTCTCCTACTCTTAATTAGGGCTGGCTTTCTCTGGTAAATCACTGATCATTATCAATGAGCTTGTAATTTTATGTCTCAGAATTAGAGGCTGATGATTAAAAAGAAAACCGAGGGGCTGCAGTATAGGTCCAGCCTCCACAGAGCTAGGCATTCTTTTAATCTCTATAATTTATTCCACTGTGACCTTTTCCTACAGCTTCTCTGAGACTTCTGGAGTTTCAACAGCCCCTTCTATTTGGGAAAGGGATGTCTCTTTTTCCTTGGCCATCAGCATGGCCAGCCAGCCCTCCTGGCTGGTGGCATTTCTGGCTTGGGAGCTCTCGGCTGCCTGCTTCGCTGTCCTTGGTGCTGAGCAGCCAAGGGCTGTATCTGAGTCCATGGGTGGCATGGACTTTACATCCGCAAGGGCCTACCTGGATCCTTCTTGGTTTTTGACTTACTGAATCTTGAAGAAAAACAGAGCTCATGGGACTCCATCAAAACCACACCAGGATGGCAGAGGCCCAGCCCTACTGGGCTCTGATGCTCCATCAGGACTCTGAAGCCTGGCCTTTCTCTGGCACAAAGCTGGCAGTTTGTCTGCATCCACTCCCTTTTTTCTGCCACAGCACCTCACTCTGCCTCCTCTCAGCCCAGTGGTTAGACTGACATCTTCCCCACTTTCAGGAATGATCCTGAGGCTTAGCCCCGTTGCTCCACTGCCATGGCCACAGTGAGTGACTCAAGAAAGGGAATGTGATCAGAGTAGGTCCACCTGTTGCTGGGAGCTGTGTCTGGGAGGTCTCTCACTGCACACCAGGTGAAACTTCAAGGGATGGGGAAGGGTTCTTGACTCTGAACAAGAAAGAATTCTTGAGCCGGTTGGGAGAGTGTAGGTAAAGAAGGAATTTATTAGAGTGAGAGTGTTAATGAATGGCAGTGGCCTTGCAGGCAGCTGAGAGCAGGAAAGTGCAGAGGCAGGGAGTGGGAGCTTGCTGAATTCTTGGGATAGGGCAGCCTTCCCAGCATCTTGTGTCCACTTGGATCTGCACAGCTTGGGGGCCAGCCCCTACCACCCCAGGATTCCAGGAGCCATGGAGTGTGGGATGAAGTGAGATTATATTCTGAAAATATTCCAAAGAAGGGAAATTTTCAGGCAGGCTCCTGAAGCTGCAGTTCCCTCTGGGTCACCCAGGTGATGGGGAACTCACAGGCCCAAATCTGAGCTCTCAGCAGTCCCTGACTGCAGAGATGAAGTGGTGATCTGGAAATAGAATGAAATAGCACAGAAACGAAGATGCTTACCACTGGAAAGGTGCAGAGACAAAACACAGTTGAGCAGAGAGAAAGCTTTATTTAAAGTTACTCACTTAAAGAGAGAAGTGGGGGCATCCATAGAGAGGAGGTGTGCTGAAAGGTTGGGGGTTCTCTCTTTTAAGCATTTTTCAGGAATGTGACAAAGGGCCAGGGGTGTGTACTTGTTATGTGGTCTCAAGCTGCTTATCTCTGGCAAAAGACACAATGTCTCCTCTCCTCTATTATTAGTCCTCCATCTAGTTCTGCAAAATAAACTTAACACAAGAAATTTATTCATCTGGTTCCTCCCCAGGATGGCAGCTTCCTCTGGGAACATATCAATCAGGACCACCTGCCCAGCCCTCAAGGTGGGCTGAGTTATTGTCTGTTTGCTGAGGAATATGTTAGAAATCTTACTTCCTAACTTCCTGGCTTTTAAAGGAATTTCTCCTGTTCTTACTATACTGTTTATATCTCAGCTTATTTGGAAAAGTAATCATGATCCTTGTCTCAGGTCCCTGCCCTTTATCACAATGAGACTCAGTCCTGTTGGAACTCTTGGAAAGGGGAGCTCTCGTTTGGCTAAGTGAGGAGCTGCAGAGTGTTCTGTGCGATGGCAGGATTTAAAGACCTAGCAGGAGGTGACATTCATGGCAGGGGGTGGTTGGGTGGCAGGTACTGAATGCCTACTAGGTACTTAGTCTTGAGACAATATGGAGGACAAAGAAGGGGCTTCAAATGTTCTTGAGAAGAAAGGAAGGGTAGAATTTATGGAGGACACCAAACAAGAAATATTGGTAAATCTCTTAATTAGTGTATTGAGTAGATAACCCGGAGAGCCTGCCAGATGGAGGCTCTGCTCGTTCAAGTATGAGGCAGGGCTGCCACCACCCACCTGAAGCCTCAACAAAACGTTGTCTCCTTGGCTTCCTTGGAGTCCTACCAAACCCGTGGATGGGGAGGGGTCTGAGAACTTTCTGAGTATTTCCTCGTCAGTCAGAACAGTGAGCTCGCATCTGGAGACCTGCGTCTCCATCTGGTTGGATCACTAATAACTAAATGACTTCGGGCAAATCGCAAAACCAGTTCAGCTTCCATTTCCTGCAATGGTTCTGCTTCCTTCCCTGGGTTGTGGTGAGCATCCAGGGAACCCTGGAAACAAATGTAAAGGTGACACGGACTTGCTGCCCTGTGGCCCACTTCTTGTGAACTCGAGTCCTGCTGGTCAAATTCCCCACCACAGGGAGGCTGCAAAAGCTGTTACTATGTCTCCTTCAAAAATACTCTGGCGGGTGGCTGTGAATGCTCAGCACAACTTGGCGCATACTTAGGAACTGGAGGAGTGCCCCTCTTCTCCGGATCCTTGCGGTACCCCAGGCAGGAGATTTCCCTTTGGATATTGAGATCAATAACGGATTCACTGCCAAGGGCCTACTTGGATCCTCCTTGGTGTTTGACTTGTTAAATCTTGAGCCAAGTGAGGCCAAGAGCCTGGGTACAGTTTTCTGTCAGCCATGCCTCTGATGTTCATGAGAAGAGGCCTCATAAACAAAACACATGAGTGGCTTCTGGGCCAGAGTTAGTCCCTGGCTACCTAGTCATGCTGGTCGGAGGAGGAATGTCAGAGGTGAGCACAGGGTAAAGGGGGGGTTGCCCCAAGGCCTGGACCCCTGAGCCTAAGTCCTTGCCTCTGTCCTGTCTGAAAGTCTCACCACCTTTCAGCTGGGGTTCAGCCCTCACCCTCCTGCAGGCTCAGCTTCTCTGAAGGCTCTAGGCTCAGTCCTGGGCCTCACCACAAAGGGTCCCTGTTCTGGGAAGCAGAGTTCTGTACTTTTTGCAGTCCCGTTCTGACCTTGTACCACTGCCCGTCAGAGGCTTCCACAGTCTTGTGGGCCCCGTGGTTGTGGCCCCATCTCAGGAGTCTGAGATCTGACTCCATTTCCTCTATGGCTCCAGGCCTCTTGTTATTTATTTATTTATTTATTTTTTTAAAAATTTATTTTGTTATCATTAATCTACAATTACATGCAGAACATTATGTTTACTAGGCGCCCCCCTTCACCAAGTCCCCCCCACAATCCCCATTAGTTGCTGTCCATCAGCGTAGTAAGATGCTGTAGAATCACTACTTGTCTTCTCTGTGTTGCACAGCCCTCCCTGTGTCCCTCCCCACATTATACATGCTAATCATAACGCCCCCTTTCTTTTTCCCCTCCGTTATCCCTCCCTTCCCACCCATCCTCCTCAGTTCCTTTCCCTTTGGTAACTTTTAGTCCATTCCTGGGTTCTGTGATTTTGCTGCTGTTTTGTTCCTTCAGCTTTTCTTTGTTCTTATACTCCACATATGAGTGAACTCATTTACTTGTCTTTCTCTGCCTGGCTTATTTCATTGAGCATAATACCCTCTAGCTCCATCCCTGTTGTTGCAAATGGTAGGATTTGTTCTCTTCTTACGGCTGAATAATATTCCATTGTGTATATGTACCACATCTTCTTTATGCATTCATCTACTGATGGACACTTAGGTTGCTTCCATTTCTTGGCTATTGTAAATAGTGCTGCGATAAACATAGGGGTGCATATGTCTTTTTCAAACTGGGCTGCTCTATTCTTAGGGTAAATTCTTAGAAGTGGAATTCCAGGCCTCTTTGTTTCATCCTGATCTCAGATTTCATGCATGTTGTAGCTCCTCTGGGAGCCTGGGGCTGCTCTGTTCCATGGTCCTAGTCTATTCCTATTTTGATCTCCCAACCAGTCATTTGCTGAGTTGAGGCACCGTTCCCAGACAGAGTAGGCACTCAGTAATTAGTAATTGGATGGATGGGGGGAAATGACTTGGAGGAAGAATAGTCGGGTGGGTATATGAAGCAATGGAGCGATGGTGGATGGATGAACTGATGGTCGGATGAGGCATGTGCTGGGATGGATGCTCAGGTGGGTTTCATTTTGGCAGTGAGCTTAGCTTGGATCCCTTCTCTGTCACACTCCAGTGCTTTGCCATGGCACCTCCGGCCACAGCCAGCCTGTCCCAGGCCCCTCCCACCTGCTGTTAGGTCTGGTGTCCCCACTCAGCTGCCTGGGGTGTGCCGGCAGGTCTTGCTACTTTCTGGCTCCTGCCATCCTCACATTCGGCCTGCCCTGTACCAGGTGCCTTCAGTAGTGCCAATCATGGTCCAGGCTGGGGATGTGCATGCATTGGGACCAGTCTGGGGGAGGCCTGGAGCAATGTCTTCAAATGCTGAAAGAGTCCCAGGGCCACCCTCCATTCTCCATTCTACTCTCCAGGCTCCTTGCCTCTGACAACTTGCTTTGCTTTTTCCTTTATGAAAAAAATAATCAAAGTCTGAATATAGCTGGTGGAGTTTCTGAAAGTCAATAGGAAAGAAGCAACAGAAAGGAGCCAGGTGAGATGGAGATAAAATTCAATGCCTGTGACTGGGGAGGGCCTCATGAAGATGAATCTTTCAAGTGTAGAACCTGGATGCTGGCCTAGAGGGAATGGAAATCTTTGAGAGGGGCACTCCCCTTGTTGTGAGCTGCTAGTGGTGCGGAGACATGCCCCCCTGGCTCCTGTGCTGCTGGCTCTTCCCAGACCAGCCTGGTTACCAAGGCAAAAGGCCTGGGCCTCACACCCCTGACGCCTCCCAGGGAAGCTGGAAGCACGACCTGGGAGGCACAGTGCACAGCCTGCTGAGACCCCTCCCCGCTGAAGCAGGCAACTCAGGGGTCTTGTTTCCAGAGGCTTCTGAGGGATTTTCTGGGTTCAAGGTCACATTTCTCTGGAACAGTCGGTGCTCACCCTCCAGATCTGCCTGTGGTGGCCTACCTCTTTGACTCTCCCTTTAAACACTCCCGCTTGACACCAGCCTTCTGCCCCAGCCTCTGCCTTTACTGCACTCCCCCGGCCTTCCTGCCTGCAACCCCAGGACACAGCCCCCAGGTGCATGCGTGAGATAAGGTCGCTCCTCGGGCTGAATGTTCTAAAGCAGAGTTGAAGCCCTCAAGAGCTCCTCACCACTAACGAGGCACAAGTGACATCATTCAAGGCCCTTCCACCCATAGGCCCTACCTCAGTGGTGGTTTCTTCACTTTTACTTTCATTTTATCTTGTTACTCTTATTTTATTTTATTTTATTTTATTTTATGGAAGTCAAAGTTGCATAACCTAAAATTAGCCACTACCCATTTCAAAATGTACAATTCATTGCTATCTAGTACATCACAATGTTCGGTGAGCATCGCCTTTATCTAGCCCCAGGACCTTGCCATCACCCCAAAGGAAAGGCCATACCAACCAGTGCTTATTCCCTGCTCTTCCTTCCCTCCAGACCCTGGCAGCCACTAGTCTGCTTTCTGTCTCTATGGATTTACCTATTTGGGGCATTTCCTATAAATGGAATATGTGACCTTTTATGTCTGGCTTCTTTCACATGGCATAATATTGCTGGGGCTCATCCATGTTGTAGTGTGTGTCAGTACTTTATTCCTTTTTGTACTGGAATAATAAAAATTCTATTGTATGTTTACACCACATTTTATTCATCCATTCATCTGTTCATGGACATCTAGGTTGTCTCCACACTTTGGCTGTTGTGTGTAGCGTTGCTATGAACCTTCACGTATGGGGTCTTGTTTTGAGTCCCTGTTTCCAGTTCTTTTAGGTCAATACCTAGGAATGAAATTGCTGGTTGTACAGTCGTTCCATGGTAACCTCTTGAGATACCACCTTGGCCGTGGTACCTTGCTCTACTTTGGGCCCACTGTGTCCTTCCATGTGCCTTTGTACATGCTGTTCCTCCTGCATAGTATGCTGATTCTCCCTTCACTTGATAAATGTCTATTCATCTTTCCAGATTCTACCCAAGCATCACGTCCTCTGTGAAAACTCTGCACCTCCTAGGTACTTGGGTACTTGGTACTTAGGTACTGATGCTCTGGGCTGCACCGTGCCTGCTGCTGGAGCTCTTCTATTGCATTGCAGTTACCTGTCTGTTTGCTCTCTCCTCTTGGCCAAACTGGGTGTTCCTTGCATGTAGAGATCCTGCCTGGGTCAAGTTCACTTCTACTGTGCCCAGGCAGGTGCTTATGAGAACTTTTATGAAGGGTGAGCTAATGGGGGTCCCTGGGTCTTCAACACACAGACACAAAAGGCTGGGTCTGCGAGTGCCCCAGAATGGCTTCCCTTGGCCTCTGGGCAGCACTAACGTTTGTTTTGCTTTCTCCAGTACTAGTACGCAGGGGTCGGCTGTTGGCTCCACGCCAGCATTATTACGCTTCGCTAGGATGGCTTTTGTTGCTCTGTGCTGAGGTTTTCACTGTTGCTAGGTTGTCTTTTGTTTCATATATATATATCTCACCGTTTTTTCCTTGGCAAGTAATCAGCACCCAATTAATTCTGAATTTCTCATTGTTTGCTCCAGCTGTCGAGCTCCTTGCATGAGCAAAGGATGATTGTTCAGTGGCTTCCCTGTAATGAACTGGGAGAGTCGGCTGGGTCACTCCCGATTTTGAGGAAAGAGACAGACAGACAGACAGATGCAGAGACACACGGAGAGACTGAGAGACGGGGACAAAGGAAGAAAGAAAGAGAGCAGGGACAGAGACACAGAGACAAAGAGGAAGGAAGGGAGAGAGAGATACAGAGAACGAGAGAGGCAGAATCACAAACATAGAGATAAAAAGATTTAGAAAGAGACACACGCAGACATCAGGCATGGTCACAGATGGACATATAGAAAGATGTGCAGAGAAACATGCTTGCACAGAGAAAGAGGGAGAAATCCCAACACAGAGACCCACAGGGGAAATTGCACTGAGACATAGACAGACACAGAAAGAGAGGGAGAGATATACAGGGACAGAGATAGAAAGACAAAGAGAGGCAGGGAGGAAGGAACAGACAGTGACTGGTTCTGTGTTGCTGTGGTGTAGCAGCCAGCTTGGTGTCGGCGTAACAATGACAAGAAGTGACATTACTGAGCACCCATCACTGATGCAAAAACAGGAGCACCTCAGGCTTTACCTCCCTCCACAATGACAACCTCCCTGGGACATAGGTGCTGTTAGCATCCGGGTTCTCCAGGCAAGGTGATCGAGGCTTGGAACTGTTAGGAAGTGTGCGCACATCCACACAGTTAGCAGGAAGGCAGGATGAAGCTTTGAGCCCAGGTGTCTCTCCCCCCAAACCCCGAGCTGCTAACTCTAATGCTCTAATGCTCCCCAGAAGACCCACACTTGGGTATCAGTTCTGCTCCCTGATGGCTGTGCAGCCACAGGCAAGCCTTTTGCCTCCCAGGCTGGCCTCCTTGGGGCTGAAATGTGGTGGCTGGATTCCAGGGTCCTGCATGTGCTTGTCTTGAGTCCCAGTCCGGAGTCTCCCAGAGGCTGTTACCAAGATTCTGCTTCTGGGAATTTTCATGCCTCCTACTTCCCTACGAGCCAGTCCTTCCATATTATTAGGAAATACCTAGGAATCCTCTCCCACACTCTCTTTGCAAGTTTTCATTATTATGTCAAGTTGCAGGTTGTCTTGAACAAAGACAGAGGTAGGAGGTTCATTCCTGGAAACCAGGAATATGGTGGTCTTGGGTAGAAGAGGGTGGTTTGGAGTGAAGTAGGGACAAGAAGACCCTCCAGCTAAGATCCAGGAACAAGGGCATCCTGGGGCTCACTCTGGGGAGGACGCCCTGTCTGCTTCTATTGCAGGGTGTCAAAGAGAAGGCCTGCAACTCCTTCCTGCTTCTGAATCTGGGGCCCTGGTGGCTGTGGCTTTGCTTCCACCATCCAGAAATTGATGTTTGGCATTTCACTGTCTAACGTACAATGTACTCTACTTATTTATTGGATTTGTCTGTCTTCCTCTATAGGATGTAAGCTCCATGAGGGTATGGATTTTTGTCTTTTTTCTTTTTGAACTACTGAATCTTCAGAGCCTGGTGTCTAATAGCTCCATAAGAAATGTTTGTTGAGTGAATGAATACAAGTCTATATAATGATTCTCAGGCCCTCGGTATTGCCAGTTTGCTGTGCTTTTGGCTGGGGCTGGGTGGAGGCTTCTGTGGAAGCTGGAGGACCCTCCCGGTTTCGTTCAAGAAAAATGGAACAGAAGCTGCAACGAGCTTTTGAGCAGTAACATTCGATTTGTGTTTTGGAAAGATGACCATGGCAGCCATGTGGTGGGCAGACTGGCAGGGAGGGGTGCTGCTCAAGGCCAGAGCACTAAGAAGGAGAGGCTGCTATTATCTGACACCCAGAGATATCGGGACCTGCAACAGAACTGTGGAAATGGGAAAATGCTGTGAACTTCAGCAAAACTGTCAAGCTCACCAACTTTTTTTCTTCTCTGTTTTCAGTTAAAGATCTTGCTTGCTTGACTGGTTTTTCCAAACTCCCAGAGCTCCCTGCAAGGCAGCCAATATGGCATTATTGTCATTTGGGGAACAGTAAACCTTTGAAAAATGCCTTTTGCGTTCTGGATTTATGGAAACCGTTTGAACTGTGGTGAGTCTTGAAGAGCACTTCGAAACACAGTGTTTTGATTTTCTCAATAATTTCTTGAAGATCATTAGAAATGAGAATTCGAGAGCTGGGATGGATTTTTCCCATAGGTGGCATGCTTGTCAAGAAGCATGATTTATCTGGGCACTTCAATAAGGACTCACAGAGCAGTGCTGAGGCAGCTCGTTCCTGAGACTGCAGGTCCGCCCAGATCCAAATGCCAAGAGGAGTGGGCGGGAGCCTGTCTCAAGAGTGGGACATGCTGCAGCTCAGCTTGCCATTAGTGGGCCATGGGCTTGTCATACCTGGGGTTCACCCACTTCCCCTCGGCTCTGCCCCCACCTCCCACCACTGCTCAAAGACAAATCATACCAGGGGACCTTCCAAGCAGCCTTCAAATCCTGTAAGATTTGGGAATTTGGGATTCAACTGCCAACTCATTATTGTAGTTCAGACCTTTCTAGTCAGTGGTGTAGATGCTGACGCTGGGAACCTGGAAGCAGGTGGGGTTAGTCAATGTCAGGGTCTGGGGTGGTACAGGCTAGGGTGGAGCAGCAGGGAGTGGAAAGAGAACCAACTTGTTTTTTGACCCTTTCTTTTCTTTTTCAAGGAGGGCTTTTAAGGGCATCTCAAAGCACATGATGAAATCTATGACTTTGCTAGCAGGTGCTGATGAGGGAGAAGGTAGTGGGTCCCTGAGACCCTGGCTAGTGTCTTAGGCTTTGCCATCTGAGGAAGCTGGATTAGCATTTCATTTGAGGCAGGAAAGGAAACCTGTCAACTTGCTGACCTCTCCGGGCCCTGCTTTCCAGCAGGTTCCATGCAAGTGTTGACGCTTGAGCCCCTGCACACACTCTGAGCATCCTGCCTCAAAGGCACATGGCTCAGACCTACTTGGATTGTAAGATCCAGCTCAGGGATCCTCCTATGTGATTTCCAGGACCCAGCCCAGCAGGGTTAGTGGCATTGCTCACCCTCTCTCTGCACATCCCGGATCACATTGTAACTGCATGTGTCTGCCTTCCCAAGAAGACTTGAGGGTATGGGAAAGACCTCACTCATTCTTGTAGCTCCAGAGCCCAGCACAGCACAGGTGCGTCATGAGCAGTGGTGGCGTCATATCAACCCATCTGGACTTGGAATGTCACAAGCCTGAGTTCAAATATTTCCTCTGCTGTTTGTCAGCTCTGTAACCTTGGGTGAAGTCACCTAGCAAGCCCTCCAGCATGCTTCCTCACCTCTGACCCTGACCTGGTGAAGGTCAAGCAGATGCTGTGTGGGAATGGGCTCTTCAAACTGCAAATGCCACACAGATAATACCAAGCTACCTACTATGTACCAGATACAGCTCTAAACACATATGTTAGCTCTCTGCATTCTCACAACCCTATGAGCTAGGTACCACTGTTATCATCCTCCCTAGCACCCAGATGAGGAAAGGCTCAGACATTAAGTCCCTTGCCTAAGATCACACAGCTAGAAACTGGGATTTGAACCCAGGGAATGTGGCTCCATTGTCCATGTGCATAACCATGATTAAGCCTTTCTGAGGATGTTGCTATATAGTGAGCATTCACTATGTGCCAAGCACTTCATTTCAATTCATCCTTTGCAGAAATCCAATCAGGTATTTCTTTCATATGAGAAATGAGGAAATCTAGATTCAGAGAAGCTAACCAACTGGTCTAAGGTAACACAGCTAGTAAATAGTACAGATGGGATTCTAGCCCATGATTTTCCTATTGCTCAGTCCTCCCCAACTCCTTGAATTTTATCGCAGGAGAAACCAAAGCCCAGAGGACAGACGTGTCTTCCCAAGGCGATGTGGCAGATAGGCCGTGGAGCTTGGATGTAAACAGCTTCAGGTAACTATTGCTCTGTAACAACCACCCCTTGCCCAACCTTAGCAGCTTAAAACTACCCTGACTTTCACTTTTTCATGATTTGCTGGATTGGCTGGGCTCATGCCTGCAGCTGATGCAATGGTTCTCAAGGGTCCACGCTGGCCTCGCTCACTGGTGGGGTGGTTGGTTCTGGCTATGGGCAGGGCTCCTCCATGTGGCCTCTCACCCTCCCACAGGCAAGGTGGACTCCCTGGCGTGGTGGTCTCAGGGCAGGAAGGGGGTGAAAGCCGAAACTGCGAGGCCTTGTTAAGTTTGGCACAGGCAGCTCTCGCACTGGGTTCCTTTGATCAAAGTGCGTCACAGGCTGCCTGGACTCAAGGGGGGGGGATGTAGACTCCGCCTCTTGCAGAGGGTCCCTGCAGCCACACTGTGAAGGGCACAGAGGGCAGGTGGGCCCTGTGAGCACGACCTCCTGTAGCTCTCTGATGCCCAGTGGTGCTCCCTCCCTCCTGTTATGAAGCTGGGCTTTTCCTTTCCTCTTTAGCTGAGGCTGGTGTTAGGTCACTGTGCTGGATAACATGGTTTAGTGGGGGGAGTCCATGGCTTGGGGACAGACAGGCCAAGCCCCTCCCTGCAACTTGTCTCCCCCTTTCCAATTCTGGGACAATGGCCACTTTTGGCCTTGGCTGTTTATCCCTGTGGGTTTGGTTCACCTTTGGCCTCTGCCCTCTGCACAGCTGGGCTTGGAGGGCATTGCTGGTTCAGATACTATGATCTGGGATGACCCAGCTTCACCTCTGGGGCTTTTGACCCACGTTTTGGTCCTTGCTGCCATTTTCTTTGCAAGCACGTTTCCCTGGCAAACCTCCAAAGGCCTGAAGTGACAGAATATTCCCAGCTAAGTGGGAAAACTGTACCTGGAAGCACCAGCGATGGACATGAGTGTCCAGGGTAAGTAAGTGTCCAATTGTAAGTAAGTGCAAATCTTGGTTTGCTTTTTGCTTTTGAGGCTGAGAGGGGACTCTGGCCCCAGGAAGAGAGCCAGCAGCAGACGTGCTCCAAGCTCACCTAGAGACAGGTTCAGAGGCACACACCAAGTGAGAAAGACCATGTGTCAGGACAGGTTTGTCCTGTGAGGGGTGTCCTCTTTTGGGGGTCGAGGGTGAGAGAGAAGGCATGTAATGTATGAATTCATGACACAAAATAAAATAGGGAAGCAATTCCTCTTCTGGGTCCCAAAGAATTGAAAGAAGGGTCTCTGAGAGATTTGTACACCCATATTCATAGCAGCATTATTCATAATCCAAAAGGTGGAAGCAACCTAAGAATGAATGGATAAACAAAGTGTGGTATAGATGCATACGCGTGTGTGTGCTTGTACACATGTGAGCACAGTGGAATATTATACAGCCTTAAAAGGAAGGAAATTTGGACACACTGCAGCGTGGTTGAGCCTGGACGACATGATGATGAGTGACACACCCAGTCCCACGAGGACAATCACTGCACGACTCCACTTGTATGAGGGGCCTAGTGGAGTCAACTTCACAGAGAGTGGAACAGAATGGCGGCTGTGAAGGCCTGGGGGAAGGGGAATGCGGAGCTTGTGTTTACTGGGTACAGAGTTTCAATTTTGCAGGATGAAAAAGTTCTGGAGCTTGATGGTGGTGAGGGCTGCACAATGATGTGAATGCACTTGACGCCACTTAACTGTACAGTTCCAAATGGTTAAGATGGTAAATTTTATGTTTTATGAGGATTTTACCACCATTAGGGGAAAAAAAAGACCCTTAGAAGCTCAATAGGAAAAAATTGGCTGTGGAGGAGGGTGCGTGGCAGGATGCAGGGCTGCGGGTCTGGGCAATGTGCAGTATGTGGAGTGGAAGGAGTGGAAAATTTCCCTGGGCAACAGGAGAGAGAACACAGGCAGAGGAGGGCTCAGGGGGCACCGAGCAGGTAAGAAAGACAAGTCCCAGCTGAAGCCGAGTTCACATTCCTAGTGTTGAGCCCCAGGGGGCCGTGGGGAATGAAATATGTGTTTACATCAAAACCACTGTTTCTCAGAAGAAAGAAAAAGCAAGGACTACAGACATTTCCTTCTCCAACTTTGTTTATCTGGCA
Organism: Manis javanica; assembly: GCF_040802235.1. NCBI lineage: Eukaryota > Metazoa > Chordata > Mammalia > Pholidota > Manidae > Manis > Manis javanica. The sequence goes on from NC_133159.1 coordinate 130,925,595, forward strand.
TTAAACTTTCAACAGTATATAAACACTTTTTGGGGAAATCAGGCATGTAAGTATGTTTCTACCAGAATCCAGCAATAAAAATCAGCGACCACCTTGTGCCCTGCAGGGACTCTTGCCTGTAGGGTGCGTCCCTCTCTGAGGTGCCCCCCGCTGAGATGCTCCTTAACCAGGGGGCTTGTCTCCTTTGTTCTGTGAGGGGTCTCATCACAGGGCAGCAGGAGGTCAATATTTAGCATCTCTTTGCCTTCATCAATGCGGCTTATAATCGGCATGTTTCTGTCTGCTCTTTCTTCATATGAAGATTAAATGTGTTTTAAAGAGTGTCCATTTAAAGACTAAAACAAAAAATACCTTGGCAATGAGGGGAGTTCAGGAAGCACAGTGTCCAGTCCCCCCGAGAAGGGGACTTGCGCTAGAAGGGTGTCATGTGCTCTGCATCTGGCCTTCCTATAGTGTCCTTAGTCTGCCAGCTCAGCCCCCTGACATGTTGGTGGGACTTCTAAAGCATCACTTTATTCCAACAAGCATAGAGGTTATGCATGATTTGAGAGGTGGGCAGATAATTGCACAGGAGCCTGGAAGAGTGTGGATTACCTGGTCGGGATTAAGGAAGTAACCCTGGGGACAGCGCCTGGCAAAGAGGGAATGAGGACGAGCGTCTGTGAACACCTGCTCTGTGCTGAAACTCTGGTAGGTGCTTTTCATGGCTGTGGTACGTAATCCCCATAAGAATCTTGTGAGTTAGGAAACAGTGGTCTGCTATGGCAGTCAGAACTGAGGCCCCAACTCTACACTGTTAATTAGTTGGTGAAAGGGGATTTGAGATTAGCCTGGATGCCTGCAGAGTCAGCGGCTTCTCAGTGCATCACATTCATGCTGCTTCTGCGCTGGTGGGAGAGTCTTCAGGTCGACTCTGTTCTCTGGAAGAATGGGAGAGGAGACATGAGGAAGGGAAGGGAGGAGAGGCAGGGAAGGAAGAGGAAAGAGAGCAGAGGAGAGACGAGGTGCAGAGAGATGTGCCAGGTCTTCAGGGAGGCCAGTGCCCAGGGGTCAGAGGGAGGCATGGGAAGCAGACTGAGGGTGGAGGCCAGGGAGGCCAGGGGCTCAGCACAAGGAAGGTCAGGTCAGGCAAAGGTGAGAAGGAAGTGATCACAGTCAGACGCTGTGCTCCTCCGCAGAGGGGAGGAGGATGCTCAGAACAAGCACCTCCAGACTGACCCTGGGTGGCCTCGGCCCTGGAGAGCTGGGGAGGAATCTGGGCGGTGGCCCAGGGCAGATGCTTGGGGAGGGGACTGTGTCAGAGTGTCCCCCAGGGGCTCCCGTGAGGACTCACACCAGGGTTCTGTAGGCAATGTCTTTATGTGCAAGTTATTTTTGCTGTTAACCCACGTGCTTGTGCCTGGTAATTACAGGGTAAAAGGAATTAAGAAAGACATAATTCCTCCCCATCAAAGCTCGACTGGTTTACATCTCTACCTCACACTGGCAGCTAGGCAGTCAGCCTTCACAGGTGCCACTTTGATTTCAGTCACGTAGGAAAGGAATTTGAAACACTTTCAAAGTGATTAGAGAGAGGAAGTGATTGCGAATTTGGGGTAAATGCAATAATCACATTAACTGTTTATGGCCATGGGGCGTTCAGGAAGGGAGGCTCCCCTCCCAGCTGGGCCGTGGGGCTGGGGCTGCTCAGGGTGGGGGTGGCAGTGGCCACCGTGGCATTGCAGGTGGGCTGGGACCAGCTAATCATGACATTAATTGTTATTATTATCACTATTACAGCTGCTGTGTATTGAGCATTTACCACTCTCCCAATGTTCTTCCCTTTAACCTTTGCTGAAGCCCATGAAGTGGGCATTATGATCCTCATAGTAAGGAAGCCACAGTTTGGAGAAGTTTATTCTCTTGTTCTGGATACATGCCTGGGAAGCCCCAGAATGGAATATGGAGTCAATCCTGTCCTATTTTAGACACCACTCAGCTGCTGTCTATGGCATCCCAAGGTCTCTTTTTCTTTTTTTTTCACATTTAGCAAAACAGACCCGGACTGGATCCTAGCTGGTTATTTCCCCGGTGCTCCCAGACATGAGGGAACTCGCGTGCTCCCCTCCTGCACGGAGCTCGTGGCTCCAAAGGCCTAGGGAGGGTGGTACAGAGGCTGGAAGTGCTGTCCCGAGGAAAGACGGAGAGAGTTCAGGCGAAGAGCCAGGTGACCAGGTCCGTGAGGAGGGCCCGGGAGAGCTGACGTGATGTGGCTTCCCCTTCCTCTCGATGGCATCCTGCCTTGGCCACAGTGACGGCATCTCCATTCTCAGTGGTGCTGAACTCTGGCTGCCAGTTCAGGAGCCCTTCCCCAACCCATATTCTCCCCATACTGGGGTAAGATACACACATCTGTCTCCTTCACTGATGTGCCCAAGCACCACCGTTTTCTGGAATGAGCAGGAATCTTGAGTGCCTTCATAGAGAAACCTCAGTTGTGCCCCTTTCAACTCTCTCCGTGGGCTGCCCTGCTGCCCCCTCTCCTGATGCATGACCTCCAGGAGGCTCCCCACTTCTCTGTCCACACTTGGATCATCAAACATCTTCCGGTCATCCTAGCCCCCAGGACAGTCTCAGTTTTGTAATTAGAATGTCCAGTCTGGAGTGATACCCAAAGCTTCAAGCTGCATTTAAAACTCACAGTCAGAAAAGGGAGTCAGGGGAGATGTTTCTCTCTTGACTCTCTGTGTTAGTGTCCAATTGCTGCTGGAACAAATTATCATGAACACAGAGGCTTGAAACCATGCAAATTTATTATCTTATGGCTCTGGATTTATTATTTTACAGGTCAAAAGTCCAAAATGGGTTGGCAGGCCTGCATTCCTGGCGAAAGCTGTATGGGAAAATCGTTTCCTTGCCTTCTCCAGTTTCTCGGGGCTGCCAGCGTTCCGTGGCCTGTGGCCCCACACCCTCCAACCTCTGCCTCCATGGTCAAGGCTCCTTCTTGCTGGTGCATATACTTTCCTGACAGGGAATTGCCTAATTTTTAGCATCTTATAATGTGAATAGACTGAGATTTCCCCACATCATTCCTCTTAACAGTTCTTCCCTCGATTTCTCCCTTTCCCCTGGTATTTTACTATAAGCAGCAAGAAGAAAGCTGGCTGCACCTTCAGCACCATGCTTGGAGATCTCAGCTAAACATGCAGGTTCATTACTTACGAGTTCTGCTTTGCACAGAACTGCGGTACACCGTTCAGCTGAGCCGTCTGCCCGGATATAACAAAGGCCCTCTTTCCTCCAGTTTCTGATAACACTTACATAATTTCTTCCTGAGCCCTCACCCATAGCACCTTTAACGTTCATATTTCTGCCAACGGTCTGTCCAGGATGATTTCCATGTTCTCTAAGACGGCACAGGGTTCCTCACCGCGCTCCCCACTGCCTTTAGGCCCTTGCTGCCAGAGTCTTTCACATCCATGTTTCTACTGACAGTCTGGTCCAGACCATCCTGGTTTTTTCTATCACACAACGCAATATTCTTCTATCCTCTGCCCACAGTCCAGTCCCAAAGCCGCGTCTACATTTTTGAGTTACAGCAGCACCCCACTTCCAGACCCCAACGTCTGTATCAGTTAGAGTTTGGAAACAAAGGCTGAAGTCTGCAGAGCAGGCTGTCGGGAGGGCAGAGTGGGACCTGCTGGCAGGAGCACTCTGCTCTTCGTAGCAGAATCTCTTTTTCTTTAGGGAAGCCTCAGCTCTGCAACTAAGACTTTCCACTGACTGAATCAGGCCTGCTCAGATCGCCAAGGACAATCTCCCTTACAGTATGTGGACTTTAAGCCCATCTACTAAATACCTCCACAGCTAACCCTAGATTAGTATTTGATTGAATATTTGGGGATTACTGCCTAGCCAAGTTGACACATGAACCTGACCATGATACTTTCCCACTCTCCCATCCTCATCCCACTGGCTGATGAGGCGCCTGAGTGGGCCAGAGGTGTGGGCTGGGGCAGGAGACGAGATCAGCGGGCAGGAGTGGTCTTCACCACTTGGGAGGGTTGTTTCCAAAGGCAGTGATTTCCTTTGGTGTTGGCTGCTGTTCACAGCTGACCCTTTCTCTCCTGGGTGCTTTTGAGAGCTCTCAGACCCCTGGTACCTTCAACCTTTGTTGCATAATGTGGCATAACCAATGGCTCCGAGACTCAGTGGCTTAAACCCAGCATTTACTCTCATGGTCATAGACCTGCAGGTTGACTGGTTCTGCTGATCTAAACCAGGCTTGGTTCCTGAGTCAGCTCCAGATGGCGGGTTTAGTTCATGGCTCCTCCATATTCATTCTGGAGCCCAGGCCCAGAGTCAGCAGCACTGGGACATGGTCTTCCTGTGGATCACAGGAGGGCAAGAGGTCAAGCCTATCTGAGCAAGCGTGTTTGTAGCCCCTGCTCCAGGAGCACCTTCTGCCATAGCAAGTCACCTGCTTAGCTCAAAGTTGAAGCTGTGGCACGTGACTGCTCACCATGAGGCCACATCTAGGGTGTGACTATCATTCTGTTATACAGGAGTGAATGGTTGGGACCTATAATGCTTCCTGATGGTGGGGTCTCTCTCACCAGCCCCTCTCTGGCGGGCAGTTATTGTGGTCCCTTGGCCTCTGGTTCTAAGTGATGTCCTTCCCAACAGACTATCTCTTTGCATCCTGTTGCCCTGCAGGCATCCCTCTTGGGGATATTTAAGACTTCTCTGAGCCCATTTCACCTCAGCTCTCTACAGTGCTGCCACAGGCCACCTCCGCCAGTCTTTTGCCCTGTAGAGTTTTTGACAGTGAGTCAGATGCATCCACTGTATTCTCCAGATTCCATGGGGATGCATAGCAAGTAGTCTTGAAGCTCCTTTCACTAGCATTCCCATCCTTCTCCCAAGAGATCTCTTGGGGCCCTGTGCCTGTCTGGGGTTCCATCTGCACTGGATGGATCAATTGCCAAGTTGGGGATAATTGGCCTTCTTCCTCCAGCCACAGTCATTTTTCTCTTTCTCAGTCAAGCATGCTCCCTGTACTGCCTGCTTTCTGCTGGACACTGCATTTGTGTTTGAAGATGAGACGTTTCCTGTCAGCTCCGTTGTGCTCCACTGAGCTGGGTGTTGTGTGAGATGTTCATTAAGATTGCCTATTATTTTGGATTCCCTTCAGTTATTCAGGGCAGTTTATTCTCTTGCTGAAGGACCAGAATCTTGGCTCCCTGAAGCCTCATACCCAGAGACTTTGGCCACATAGGTAGCAGAAGATTGGGGTGAAAAGTCCTGACTGGTGGCTGGATGCCTTGTTTATACCATGTCACACAAAGGATTAGTTTGGGCAATCATAGGGGTGAGTGTGAACACTGATTACATCTGCAGGTATCAACCAAATGAAATGAAGTGTAACTATATAATGTTAGGCAAATTTAAAGGATTGTTATTTCTACTGGGCTAGATCACTACTTCCCAGAATAGAAGAGTAACCTCTGAGGTCAAATCCAAATTGCCTGTTTTCTGCTTCTGTGAATCTAAGTACAATACAAGAATGCTTTTGGCCGAAGAAGCTGGTCCTGCCAGTCAGCCATCTGTACCTCTTTACTGTTTTCCACCATTAAGCCCCCTCTGAGTGGTGGCAAGGTATGGCCCCACTGGGTAACTTGCATTTTTCACCAGTGACAAGAGGAGAGGCTGATTTCCCCTAGAGGAGGGGAGAGGGCTCATGTGCCTTCCCATTCTGCTTCTGAGGTTCAAAGATGCCATGGCTCAGCAGGCTCCATGGGACTCAACAGGGGACATTCTGCCAATGGCCTCACCTTGCCTGAACCAGCCCATTCTCCTTCAAATTCAAGGGGGAATAATCCTCACTGAAGCCTCCTCATCAAAGTGGGTATTTCTTCCTCTGGGCTGCCAATGTGTTCTGCTCCCATGCTTGCAGTGCCACTCCCTCATGGTGTTGTAGTTACTTGTGTATTTATCTGTGTCTCCTTCCAAGCTGCAAGCAACTCTGGGCCTGGCCCTGATGTATCTCTGGGTCCTCTGACTCACAGCAACAGATTAGCACATGCTGGCTGAAAGGGTGGAAACAAGAGCAGAGGAAAGGAAACACCTCCACTCCCTCTCAGCGTCCAAGGGGCCCAAACTGGACTTCCAGGTGAGGCTGAAACACAGTCCTGTTAGAGGGTTCTGTGGTGATGCCAGATGGCCGGGTGTGTGGCAGCAGCTTTGAGGTGATTAATTGGACATTTCTTTTCTTTGTTTAGGGGCACTAAAGCACCAGCCCATCTCAACACATCTTCACTTTCCTGGTGGCAAAGCAGAGATCTGGCAGAATCAACACACAGCTGATTGCCTCAATTAGGCAAAATGGACTGCTGGATAGAACATTCTGGCAGAAAAGAACTGTCCGGTCATTCCCAATGATGATCCGACTGTTTTAAAAAAATTTTTTCTACTGCATTGGAAAATTCTTTCCAATGGGACCAACCACTGGAATGTGCTGTGTCACTGTCTGAGGGGACCTGGTTTTGGGTTCATGGAAGGCAGGGGTGGACCACCCAGTGTGGTTCAAGGAAAGTCAGAGGGTAGGAGTTCTATTATGAGTTCTTGTATTGACTTGCTTTGTGACCTTCAGCAATTCTTTTTCCTTTCTGGGCCTCAGTTTCTCTATCTATAGAGTGGAGTGATCCGGAGTATGGAACCAAGCTGACTTGCCTGAGTACAGATTCCAGTTTGCTTGTTTTTAGCAGAGACCTTGGCAAAGTTATTTTTTCTGCAAAATGGGGACAATAATAGATCTCTTTCATTGGGCAGGTGAGAGTTAAGTGAGTTAATGTATTCAGAGTGCTTAGCACAGTGAGCAGCACAGGGTGAGCCCTCTGTAAATGTTTGCTGTGGCATTTTCATCATCATCATTGTCATCATCATGATCGGACTAGGTCATTGGTCCCAAATATGGGTCAGTCTCTTGACTTGGGCTGGTCTGTCAAAATGAGAACCGAGGGACCATGTGATACACACATAACACTGCCAACATTTCTTTTTTTGGAAGGCTATCCTTTTTTTTCAAAATGATGTCCTTCCTGTTCTTTTAGTGCTAAAATGTCATTCTTAAGTAAAAGACTAATAATTATACATTTTCAAAATGTCCCATCTGGCAAAACAAGAAGCTGCCTCCCATGTCAAGGTTCTCAGACACCACTTAGGCCAGTTTACTTGTTCTCTGGATGAGGAGGCCCTGCCCAGAGGAAAGGGTTGTGGCTGAGGTCACGAAACACAGTGCTGAGGAGCCGAGAGATTGATCCAAGTCCCTGTTCAGGCCTGAAGTGGCTGCCTCCAAAAGAAAGGAAGGAGGTGACTATGAAAACAGAGTGAAATTCTCCTCAAATCAGCAGTATGTTCAGAAGTATAACTAGGAGAAATAGTAAAAGTTTAGGTTAACTCCACTGATACTTTACTTAGTACCAGCATTACAACAAACCAATCCTCCCTGCGCCACAACCCCAAATGTTGGTTGTGCACTTACGAAGCACCAGGTATGGTACTAAGTACTTCACGTGGATTATCTCCCTTTCTCCTCCAGAGTAGGAGGTATGTATGAATAGCCCCAATTTACAGAGGAATAAGCTGAGACTTGGAGAAGTTCTGTCCCTTGTCAAGAGCCACACAGTCAGAGGTGCAGCTAAGAGAAGCGCAGGTTTGACTGCAAAGTTGGGCTTTCAACCCCTGTGCTATGCTGCCATTGCAGACACTCAGCTTGTGCTCCAGCTGTGCCCAGAATCGGTAATTAAGTGCATGTTCACCTGTGTGATTACTCCGTTCATGTCCATCCCTCAATAGCTGCCCTGGGGTGGGGCAGTAAATGAATGCCTTTTGCCCACCTCTTCTCCCCAGGACCCAGCACCATGCCTGGCCCAGAGTAATTGCTCACTGAATACTTACTGATTGAATGAATAAGTGATTAAGTGAATGTGGGAGAATCACCCAGAGAAGCTGGTTAACCATTAGACTCCAGCCTCCACCTCAAGATTCTATTTCAGGAACTTGGAAGGGGGCATCTGCCTTTTAGGCAAGGACCTGGCCAATTCTGGTGCCCAAGGTCCACAGACCACCTTTTGAGAAACCCAGTGACAGGGAAGTGGACTTTTCTGATGATCAGGAAGGAGAAGTTAATATTTTATTCTGTAGGCACTGGGGAACCATTAAAGGTAACTGAGGATGGGGGTGGGAAGACACTCGGAGCTGTGCTTAACAAAAATGCATGCTGGCTGTGCTCATCTTCTTGCCTAGTGATGTCCTCTGCCCTCCCCACACCCCCAGACTTTTCTTGTCAACAAGACTGAGTCCAAACAAGAGGGATTCATGACAAACTTCACCAGGCTGCAGCACGGAAGGCTGGTGCACTTCTAGCCTTTTGCTGCTTCTCTGACAGCAGGCAGACCATTAGGGACTCCCTGCTCTTCCAAAATGGCTTGTTAGCTCATTTAAGCCCTTTATATGAGGCTCTCCTCTGCTGTAATTGGGCCTTCACTCTGTTGCGCTTCCTGGCCACAGAGCTTGTTAGCTGTCAGGCAAGGTTGTGAATTTGTGGAACTGCCAGCGAGGCTCATTTTTTATAGGCAAACTTGCCATGTCAGCCCCCATGAGACTTCGACAACCCAGGAATGTGCCCCATTGCAGGGCAGGAGAGGGGAGACAGGGTTCAACTTGGGATGGGGTGCGTGACAAAATGCTCTCACCCCGGGCTTCAGTGGGGCTCAGTTAGTTCTACGCACATCTGCTGAATGTGTTTAAGGCTGTCAGCCCAGCTACTGTGAGGGAAACATGACATCTTCTTCTAGTTCTAGGCCCCCTCCCCCTGCATGTGTTTTAGAAGACTCATTCGAGCAGTACATAAGCATGAGGGGAATAACCCTCTTGGCAGGGTGCGAGGGGCAGTGCTGGAATTAGAACCCAGCTCCTCTGCTGCCTGGTGGAGAAAGCCCATGCTTCCCCAGTCCTGGCCCAGTGGCAGAGGGGACACTGTGGAGCCCTGTGCCTATCTGGAACTAAATTTTGGGAGAGAATCCCATATATTTTTCTTCTTGCTTCTTTGCTGACCTAAGTGAAGTGAAAAAGCTCTGCAAAGCTGCCTTGGACCAGGGATTTAGGTGAAAAGTGTATTCACAGGAATGAACGGAATCTTTGTCAAAGGAGAATAGAAAGGGATTTGTAAGAAGAGGGAAAGACACAGGAAGATTCTGCATTCTCAGGCTTGCCAAGGGCCTTGCAGACTTGAGTTAGGACAGATGAACAGAAGGCAAAGAGTGATGGTCAAGGCATGGGCACACTGGTCTCGGGGAGGAGGAGGGAGCAGGAGAGTAGATATCTATAGCTAGACTTCGCTTGTTCTTGTTATTCTGTGCCCATATCGCACCTAGCCCTACACCCTAGATCCATACTCCACCCTTCTCTGATCTGTTCTGTGCAGCCATGAGGCTGAGCCATTTGCAAGACGCCACCCAGAGGTTCCTTGCTGACTAGTTACCTGTTAGGTTTGGCTAGAGAGACACCAATAGAAGATCGGTGAACATGGAGAGAGACAGAGAGAGGATGGGGTGTGTCTTCCTCAGTCCCTCCCAGCTTTGGGCCACATTTCTGGAAGTTGCCGGATCCTTCCATGTTCCATCTGGTAGCTCTCTTCCATGGCTCCATCTCTCACTGGGCTCCTGCAGCCTTATGTCCTCCCCCTGCCCATGGGGGGTGATGCCTTCCACTGTTGCTAGACTTTGGTGCCTCATGGGTCCTGCTCACAGCACTGGGAGAGGCCCTTACAGTCATGTCTCTTCCTCTGCATCATCTCAGTTGGATTCTTTGGCCAGCTGGGGCCTGACTGATAGCGGGCCGCTGTTCCCTGGGCCTCGTCGTCTTGGGTATGGCTTTGTTCTAGAGGGTGAGCTGGGTGTGGCTTACGGTGGAGGGCTGGAGAGAGAAGCCTTGACACCAGCCCTCAGTGCTGGACTGGCTGGAGTCTTCAGAGGCCTTCTCTGGAGGGGCTGTGTGGTGCTCCTGCTTCTGGCAAGCCTGGTTGTCCTAGCTGGAGGTCTTTTGATGGAGGAGGCCCAGAGTCACCTATTGGGAAGACACAGTTGTTATTTATAATGTCAGAGTGACATTTCTGATAAGAAAGTCAGAGACCTGTTGAGGAATTTTGATATGGGAAACATTTCCCTTGAGGCCAGAAGCACAAGACAAGCAATTAAGGCAGAAATGGAGAAATGGCAGGTTGGTGGGGTCTGTACAGTGAGATGCCTGTGGGATGGCCTGATGGGGAAGGCCATTGGGGAGCAGACTTTCCTGCCTGGATGATGATTCTGGGGAAGCAGCTCATGTGGAGGCCAAATGAATCAAAGAGCCGAAAGTTCTTGGGCCAGAGGGGTGGAAGGTATGTCACCTGTGAAGTGTGACAGCATCTGCTCGAGGGGGAGGAGGGAAGCCAGGAATGAAAGAAATCTGCTTCTGTCCCTTATCCCACCTACCCTCTTAATGGGTGGGGCCAGGCACGGGGGCCCAGGATCCCGCTGCAGACACAGGTGGTGAGGCTCGGCTGGGGGCCCAGCCCAGAATACAAGGCACATGATAAGTTTGGTGCTGACTTTGTTATTTTGGACTGGAGTTTCTGAAAGATGGCGCTGCATCCTTTAACATTTTTCTTGTGTCTGATGAGCAGTATGTCAGCTATATTCAAGAGGAAAACTTCTTGGCCTCCAAGTTCGCTCTAGTCTTAATTGTCACACAGTTTCTTTAAATTATTTTTAATTTTTATTTGTGGTTACTTATTTAAAATAAAAATATAGTTGATAAATAATGTATTGGTTTCAAGTGTTGATTTGACAATTATATACATTGCTACGTGCTCACCATGGTAAGTGTAGTGGCTATTTGTCGCCATACAAAGATGCTACAATATTACTGACTATGTGTTACTGAGCTACCAAATATTTGCTTGTTAGCTGTCTGGAATGACCTAGAATAGACTGCTTGGGATTCATGACAGCAAATTCAGACGGCTGATGCTTTATAAAATGAGTTCCATTTTGGCCAAGTTGGTGGCCAAGCAAACTTCTGTACAGTGAATCCTAGCTCCCCACTACCTTCTATTATTAAGTCAGAGATGTGTTATCAGGAGGATTTAATGACTTACTGTGTGGACACAAAGTGTAACAAGGTAATGAACAAGATAATGAACTAGCAAATGTTCCACAGTCTGCCCCAGGGGTGTCAGGGCCTGTGGCCACTGACTTCTAAGGTTTAGGGTGATGTCTCTTTGCTTCTCTCTTACACCTGAGGAGAGCAAGACAGCTTCCCTCCACCACATATGTGGACCCTCTTCTGGGCTGTGAAGTAAACATCATCAGTGAAGGCCAGAAGGGACATTTAGGGGAGGAAAATGGCAGAATCCATTGCCCTGATGGGCTCTCCTTATTTCCAACTGGTGGGGCTCCTTGCTCATGGGGACGCTTGTCACGTCCCAGCTGAGAAATGTCTTTGCAGCATAACTTACACCAAATCTATTAGGAGGTGTAGGAATTACCTTCAAAGTACTGTCATTAAGTCACATCAGAGTCTTCTTCCTCTAATAACTGGACACACAATTTTGAGCGGCTATTGTAACATATTGTAATGGGTGCTGGGATGTAACAGAGAACATCTTCCCTCCAGACCTGCCCTCCTATGTTCTGCTCTGCTAGCTGGGACTGAGATGTAGCAGACCACATTTTCGCTTGGCCAATTGGTTTCCTATTGGGTTTTTCCAGTAGGGGGCACTAGAGGGAACCAGAAGGCGGGATTAGGGAGAAGAGACATGGTCTCCTGTTATCGCTTGTTGCTCCTGTAAGTGGCCTAGCCTGAGATCCCAGTCTCTTGGGACCTTTTCTGCTTTTATAGTGTCACCTTTTGGTCCAGCTGCCACAGGTAGTAAATGGGGTTTGGGATCCTCTCCAAAGGATGGGGGTCTCCTCTCCTCCCACATCTGCCTGGCAAGTGCCACAAATTCACTGGCTCTCTTAATTTGTGAAATCTCCTTGACTTGTCTGTGAAGAGCTCCTCAGAAACACCCTTCTCATTACAATGTTAAATTAAAATCTAGTAGACGAGGCACATAACAGAATAAACTTCCAATTAAAATATACACACTACGATGGTGAGGGAGACTGCAGAGAACTTGCAGGCATCTTTGCCGCAAATGTGCTCGAGATTTAATTTTACTATGACATCTCCTTGGAATTACACCGCTAATTGATCACATTGTGTCTGTCTGTTATTTAAACTTTCAATAAAACGGAGATTAATGGAAGGTGTAATCCTCCCGGGCAGAACAAATATTCCCATTGCTCATGTCAGGTACAGAAATGGAAATACTCTGCTAACAGCTTTCTGCATTCAATCTGCGAACATGAAGTTAATCATGAAAAATGCAATGATTCTTTAATTGCTTGAATGAAATTTTTTCTGGCTGCCCCATTTCTCACCCAAAATAGCTGCCCTTGTCGGAGCCTGGAGTGAAGTGGCAGAGAGGCAGAGCCAGATTTTAGAGGCGGGGACTCCTGGAGGGCTGGCTGGGGTGGCCAGTGTCCGTGTCCGAGGACACCATACTGTGTACCACCTCTGTGAGGCAGCATAGCTATCAGATGGGATAGGATTTGAAAAGGGACAAACCCACCTCCTGCAGTCACCAAGGGCACCCCGTGCCAAACTGGGATTTTGGCAAGGTGTGTGGCGAGCCATGGGGAAAAAGGCTTGACTGGATCTGAGACTCCTAGGTGGGGAGTGACAGGTGCTGGAATCTAGAAGGCCACTTAATCTCAATTCAGGTAGGCGGCAGGGCACTGTCTCCCAAGGGTGGTTGTGGTATGTGCTGTGAATATCTAATACACTCAGAACTGAGCTCAGCCCATCCCACGTGCCATGCCAGTGCTGGCTATTATCATTAATATGCTCTCAGATGGTGCTTCTATCTTTCCCATGGCATGTCTGCCAAGTTCAGTAGTGTTTAAGCACATATCTTGGAATCAGAGGGTAGGGTCTTTATTCCCAAATCTTCTACCAACTAGTTGCTTAACATCTCAGAGCCTTCATTTCCTTCACTGTAAAGTAGAGATAGTGATACCTGCCTCTTGGGGCTGCTGCAACCATGAAATATGTATAGAGTGCTTACTTCAGGACTCAGCATGCAGAAAGCATTCAACAGGTGGTAGATATTACCATTATGATCATTTCTGTCCAGGCCTTGCAGAATCTATCCAGCCCCTTTCCTTTTAAGGCAGCCCCAATTTAGCTGTGATCAGTCTCTCAGTAGCTTCCACCCATTTGGGTTCTTTGAACTAGGTCTGGATAAAGGGGCTTAAGCAACTGGAGCTTGTTTCCTCTGATTTACCTTAAGCCACCCTCATTTGGTCAAGCCCCATCTGCCTGTGTCCTCTTCAGAGTGTGGGAGACTCAGTAACCGAGATGAATTCTGGAACAGTATAGAGGGCAGCGCAGTGAGGTGGCCGTCTCCTAGTTTCTGGACCCCATGCTATTGATATGGTCCAGATGCCACCACTCCTTTAGCCGTATCACACTGTTAATACAATGAAATTAGTGAACCAATTTTTTGCTGAGTTGCATTCTTTGCATCCTGCGCTAACTCAGATGTGGGCTTTACTCTGCTGTTTATGGATGTCCTATGTTCTTAGCTAGTATTTCTTGGGCCCCTAATCCTGATATCTATTAAGATGTTTTTCAAATATTTCACAAGCGTGACATTCAACCTCTTCTATACATTTAAGGAAAATAAGACCTCGATTGGAAAAAGGGTCTTGCTTATAGGCACAGAATGAATGGGTTGAGAATCAGGACAAGAACCCAAGCTTTCTGAATCTAAGTCCGGAATGATGGAATTTCAGAATCAGGAGGGGGAAGGTGGATGGAGTCACCCAGATTGCTCATCCCCCCAGTCATCAAGTGTGAAAGCAGCCCCTCTGCCACATTTCTGGGGGAGGCTGGCCATCTACTCCCTTTTGGAATTGTCATTAGAAGTAAGTGGTACTGGCAGTAATTAACACACTAAGCTGTCAAAAATCCACCTAAAGTCCTTGGAATGTGACAGGGTGTAAGCACTGTTGCTCTAGTAAATATTTAACAACCGGCTCTCTGGAGGTAAGGAGATATCCTGACTTGAAGTGTTTGCCCCTTCTTATGGTGTAAATACTTTCATCATGGCTGATTTCAAGTTGTGAATGGATTAATATAAACTGTTTGTAATTAATAATCAGTTATAAATTCCCTGAAAATTTAACAATAGGGGCTTGACAGCCAGTGTGAACTGCTGGTGTGCAACTGCCTAAGTAAATAAATGAATTAATAGTTGAAGAGCGTGGCAGGACAAGAGTTGTGGAATGTTACACATCTTTCTTTTTCTCCTTTAGAACAACCTTCCTTCCAATTCTGAGCAGCCCCATCATCCCGTGCTCATTGCCTCAGACAAGGGCCATGGTGTGGTGGGGAGGGAACCGTTGTGGAGTCACTTTCTGGATTTTCTGTTCTAAAGTAAGGCTATTGGAACAGAGAACTCTTTTGAACATTTACACAAAAATGTTTTAGTCTAGGAGGTTGAGAAGAGGAGCTACCATCTGTTCTCTGGAGCAAAGAAAATTCCAAATCCTGGGGGAAGGGGAATAAAACCCTCAAAATGGTGGGGAGTAGGCTGAGTACAGTTGCATATGTGTCCCAGGTAGGGCACTCCCTGTCCCAAACTCCTGGAAGAGCCTGGGGAGGCAGCAGGATCCAAGAGCTCTGTGGCATCTGGGAGCAGAGGGGACAGTTGCCCCATTTTCTGGGTGGACCCCAGGGAAGTGTAGGGAAAGAAGGTCCAGATAAGAGGAAATCTTTGCCCCTGCTGTGGCTGGTTCCTGGGTGTTCGGACAAGCCAGAGCTACAGCAGGGGGCTGGCTGACCTGCAAGGCACAGGCATGAGAGATGAGGAGCAGAGAGGACAGTGGGCAGGCATCTCAGGGGATGCCTGGGAGGGTGGATGACACTGAAGCCTCCAGACGCCTTGGGACAAGGCAGGAACATGGCCATGGCCCTAGGGAAAGGAAGGGCCCCTAACCTGACAGAATGGCTTATGCCACATTGGCAGAAAGGGGGCTTGAAATAAAATAAAAGTACAAAGAAACTAAGTCACATGTTTTTTGTACCTAAAAGTGCAGTCTGTGATTGAAATTCCAGCCCTTTGCTTCAGAGTTGGGGTCAGTAAACTTCCTGTAAAGGGCCAGAATAAATATTTTAAGCTTTGGGGGTCACATATGATCATACAAACACACACATTTATTTTTAAGAAGTCTTTAAAAATGTAAAAGCCATTCTGGCTCATAAATTTTGTTTGAGGACTGTAGTTTCTCAATTTCTGCATCAGAAGAAGCAGGCTTCCAACTGGAGAAAGTCCCCTTTAGGTTTGCCTGACCCCTGCTGCCTCTGTCCCCAGCCACAGGGCTGCTGTCTGATACAAGTTTTCCCTTGGCAACATTATTTGAAAAAGTCAGGGAGATTTTACTGCAGTGAGATTCAGTTAGTATCAAATGTACTTACTTACAAGGAGAATGGCACTATTTCTCTGGCCACAGACCACATAATGGAGCTGGGTCTGGTTGTAGAATGCATCCTTAGCACAGGATCTTCCATCTTTGGTCAAAATGGGGGTGTATTTCCTTCATCCCCAGGGGCAAGCCCTCTGCCCAGCTCCACACACTGCTCTCAGTGACCGCCTTCTGCCTCCAACCGGCCATTGGAAGACCATCTTCTGGGACCATAATTGATGACAGGGTTCAGCTCTGGCTAGACAAGGAGTAATGACTGGTCTCTTATAAATGGGCCCCTGGGCAGCTGGTCTCAGATGTCTTCATGGAAAAATCTGCCAGCCCAGTGATTTTGGGGACCTTTCCCTCCATTATTGATTCTTTGTGAAAGGCAACCTGCCTGCCCAGATGGAGAGACAGACAGCACAGGGGACGTACCTGGGATGCCACATCCCTGGGATGCCGATGTGAGCCATCCGGCACACACTCAGATGGTCTCCCTGATGGGCAGTGCCAGGCAGGTATGAAGTCTGCTTCTAGAGGCTGGTGGATGCTGGCGAGGCCACTCTGCAGCATGGATTCTGGGGTGGCTCCAGCACTGGGCGGGGCTGCTCTGCATGGTGGCTGAGGCTCGGGGGGAACTGAGGGTTTATTTCCGAAGGAGCTGGACAGGACCTCTGAAGTCTGCAGTGAGATTCTGGAGCTGAAGACACGGGATAGCCACAGGATGCCTGTGAGGGTCAGGTAGTTGAATCAAGCCTGACCCTGCCTCCATCTGGACTTTGCCTCTGGCCATCCAAGGATCCCTGATCTATCCACAGACAGAGTGCCCTCAGGTGTACCCCAGCTGCTGGGGACCTCTGCAGGCGGTCATAAGTGTGTGAGAACACACACTGCTCTGTGCAGTCTGTGTTCTCTGCTTTGAATAGAACTCTGAGCTGGTTCCTCTGTCTTGACAAAAGGGACGGGTTAGGAGCCTTGTCTCTGTATGCAAGAAACAGTGTGTTGGTAGTCAACTAAGGATTTTTCTTCTCAAATTATAAAAAGAGCAGACCTCATATCTTGACTTTATTTTCAGGATATTTTCTGCAAAGGAGGGCAGTAAAGGGAAAAACGAACCCTTGCCCTCTCCTCTTGAAACTGTTAGCCCTCAGCGACTTGCTTGGGTGATAACCAATCAACAGCCAACAGCCAACCTGTCAGCACCTGTGGGTTCGAGCCCCAGTTTCAGCTCTATGGGGAAATGGATGGCTAGATTGTGGCTCTGCTTGCAAGGGGTGTCTGTGAGGCAGTGCAACGTGATGTGCTTCAGAAAGTCTGTCCTCACAGGCTGGGCATTGAGGGGGCGGCCCGAGTGCTGGACTGGAGCGGTTGGCGAAGGTTGCTGGGTTGGCCTTGCCTGGTAAATAAGCATATTTGACGTTAGGAAGCCTTTGTGTCCACAGCTTCTGAGGACACTGTGGGCTCGTGGACTCTGCAACTTGGTCAGGGGAGGCCGTGGGGACATTTACACAGGGCAGCTTGCCCCTACCACCCTCTGGAGACCCAGCTTTTCCATTGGGAAGGGTTTAAATGCCCCTACAAGTGCATCTTTTTCAGAGCACTACCACCCACGCTCCTCTTGATGACATTCTTCCCCAAGTGATTATTCTAAAATAGATTTGACTATGTCATTCTCCTGCCGGAAAGGCTTCAGTGAATCTCAGTTGGGTTCAGAGTAAATCAGATCTCTTTGTTATTGTTCCCCCTGCCACCTTGCCCTCCATCCCAACACACACACACACACACAAACACACACACACACTCTCCATATTTTATCATGCAAATGCTTTAGTGTGTATCTCTTCACCTTTAGGTTGCTCCCTCTGCTTGGCGCACCTTTCCTCTGGTCCGCTGATCAACCCAGCCTCTTTGGTCAGCAGAGCTGGTCTTCTCCCAGGCCATATGCGTCATATACTATCAGATAGTATGTTTCTCTATAGTCTTGCCAAAGCTGTATATTATTAAACTTTGACAATTTGGTAGGTGAAAATGGTGTCTTGTTTACAATTTTAAGTTATGAATGAGACAGAACATATTTTTTACATATTCTAAGCCATAGGTATTTGTTTTTCTCTATAGACTGTCTCACTGTGTCCTTTGCCCATTTTTCTATTCTTGTATGTCTGTAAATACTTGGCCCAGTTCATCTATGCTGTCCAATTTCTGTGTACACAGTGGTTCATTGTATTCCCTTATTATTCTTTCATGTCTTTATTGTTAATTTGTGTCTTCTCTATTTTTTTGTCACTGTTGTCGATTTTATTGAGTTTTTCAAAGAATCAGCCATTTGTTTCATTGGTTTTCCATTTTTGAGTCATTGATTTCTGTTCTTATATTTATGATTTCCTTTCTTCTACTTGGTTTGGGTTTATTTTGCTACTTTTTTTCTTCATTCAATGTGGAGACTTAGATTATTGATGTGAGACTTTTCCTCTTTCCTGCTGCATGCACTTAGTGGCATAACTTTCCCTCTCAGCACTCTTCAGTTATGTCCCAAAAAATTTGGTTAAATTGTATTTTCATTTTCATTTAGTTTAATGCATATTTTACAATTTCCCTTGAGACTTCTTTAACCATGGGTTATTTAGTTTCCTAGTGTTTAGAGATTTTCCTGTTACTTTTATGTTATTGATTTCAAGTTTGATTCTACTGTAATCAGAGAACACACTCTGTGATTTCAATTCTTTTAAATTTGTTGAGGTTTATTTTATGACCCAGGATATAGTCTATTTTGGTATATGTTCTGTGTGCCCTTGAAAAGGATTTGTATTTTGTTGTTTTGGGGTGGAGTGTTCTATAAATATTGATTAGATCCTGTTGGTGGCTGGTGTTGAGTTCTTCCATGTTTTTGCTGATTTTCTGTCTAGTTGTTCCATGAATTGTTGAAAGAACAATATTCAAGTCTCCAAATACTTGCACGTCTTTTTCTTCTTTCAGTTCTTTAGTTTTTTTCTTCCTATATTTTGCAGCTCAGATGTCTGTTACTTACATATTTATGATTGACCCATTTATTACTGTAAATTTTTTTACTCATTTAATCTCACAAACTTCTTTGCTCTGAATTCTACTTTTGTATTAATATGGTCACTTTTGCTTTCTATTGGTTCATCTTTACATGATGTATCTTTCCTATCATTTCAATTTCGACCTGTGTATACTGTTATGTGTGAAGTAAGTTTCCTATAGACAGCATGTAAATACATCATATGTTAAAATCTATTTTGTCAATATCTGTCTTATAATTGATGTATTTAGAGTATTCACATTTAATATAATTGATATATTAGGGCTTAAGTTTTTCATTTCCTTTTTCTTTGTTCTCTCCATTTTTCATTTCTGTTTTCTTTTTCCTGCCTTCAAATGGGTTACTTGAACACATCTTAGAATTCCATTTTTCTTTATCTATAGTGTTTTGAGTATATCTCTTTGTATAGCTTTTTTGTGGTTCTCTAAGTGTGACATGATATATACATAACTTATCACAGTCTATTGATGTCATCATTTTATCAGTTCAAGTATAGAAAGATAGCTCTGTTTATGTCTTTTATCCTCTCTCATTTATAATTATTTTGTGTTCCCTCTACATACATTTAGAACTACATGAAAAAGTATTCTAATTTTTGCTTCAATTGTCGAATATGAGTTAGAAAATTCAAGAAGGAAAATATCTATTGTATTTAACCATATTTTTGCTTACCATTTTCTTCCTTCTTTCATGATGTTCCTAGGTTCCCTCTTTTATTATTTCTTTCCATTTAGAGTACTTCTCTTAGTCATTATTTAGAGTAAGTCTACTTACATTTTCCTTCAGGTGAGTGTTTTGATTTCTCCTTCATTCCTGTAAGATATTTTCACTGGATATAGGATTCTGGGTTGACAGACTTTTTTCTTTCAACACTTGAAATATGTTGTGCCACTTCCTCTGGCATTCATGTTTTCTGATCATTCAAATTGTTTTTTCCCCTATAGGTAAGGGGCTGTTTCTCTCTTTCTACTTTCAAGATTTTTTGTTTTTAATTGTCAGAAGCTTGACTATAATGTGCCTTTGAGCGGATTTCTTTAGGTTTATCTTATTTAGAATTTACTCAGCTTCTTGAATCTGTAGGCTTATGGGTTGTTTTTTTTTTTTGCCAAATGAGATGTTTTCAGCCATTTTTTGAGTAATTTTTCATCCCCATACTCTTTATTCTATTCTAGAACTCTGATGACATGAATTTTAGTTCTTTTGTCATAGTTCTATAAGTCCCTCAGGTCCTATTATTTATTTTCAGAGTATTTTATCTCCTTCATTTAGATTGGGTAATTTCTCTTGTTTGTATTCAAGTCCACTGATTCTTTCTTCTGTCCCCTACATTCTGCTGTTGAACCCATCCACTGAGTCTATTATTTTGGGTATTATACTTTCAGATCTATGATTTCCATTTGGTTCTTTATATCTCCTATTTCTTTTTTGAGACTTTCTATTTCTTTGATATGATTTTCTTTTTTCTTTTATTCCCATTTCTTTCCACTGTGTTTGTAATTGTTCACTGAAGTATTTTCATGATGATTGATTTAAAATCCTTATCAGATAATGCTAGTGTCTCTATCATGTCAGTGTTGCCCTGTGTATTCATTTCCTAGGTCTTCTGTAGCAAAGTACCACAAACTGGGTAGCTAAAAACAACAAATTTATTCTTCCACATTTCTGGAGGCTAAAAGTCTGAAATAAAGATGTTAGCAGGGTTGGTTCCTTCTGAGAGTTTGAGTTAGAATCCACACCATGTCTTTCATGCCAGTGACAGCTGTCCATCATTGGTGTTCCTTGGCTTGTAGATGCATCACTCCAATCTGTCTCCATCAATAAATGGCATTGGTTTGTGTGTCTGTCTGTCTCTGTGTCTCTTCTCTTTTTATAAGGAAACAAGTCATATTGGATTAATGGCCTATTCTACTCAGCATGACTTTAACTTAACTAATTACATCTGAAAATAAGGTCCCATTCTCTGGTATTGGGAGTTAGAACTTCAACATATCTTTTGGGTGGGAGGACATGATTCAGTCTGTAATACTATCTATTGGTTATATTTTTTTCATTTAGTTTGAGATCTTCCTGCTTCTTAGTATGATGATAAACTTTCAGTGGAAGCCTGGACTATTTGGGTATTATGTTATGAGACTCTGGATCTTATTAAACCTCAACTTCATTTGGAATCCTCTGATCCCACTCCAGCAGTGAAAGGGGGCTTTACCTCACTACTGCCAGATAGGGATAGAAGTCCAGTTCTGGAATTGGCTTCCACTGCCACTGGTGTGTGTGGGGAGTCAATGAAGAGCTTCATTACTGGGTGTGGGTAGGATTTCCAGTTCCCCAGTCAGCCTCAAAGGTATCTCCCTGGCTGGTAGCGGGAGTAGGAGTGCCTCATTGCTATTCCCCATGTGGTTTCCAGCGGCATCACAGAGGTGTGTGTTCTTGTTACTTTGGGTGGTGATGAAAGACCTGACTCTCCACTTGTCCTCCTCTGGCACCAACCACCCCATTGGAGAGGGTGGCCTGTGATCACCCAGTGGGGGTGAAGGTCCCGGCTCTCCACTGGTCTTTGTGAACATGAGTGGGGGTCGGGCCACAGTATTTTTATGTTATATTTGCTGGAGTAAAGCAGTTATTAGCTAAAAGTTTTCTGCATTGCTAGGCTGCTCCACTCCTTGGTCTTGAGAGAGCAGGTTTTTGTTGGTTTTTTTTTTTTTTGTCTGCACAGTTGGGACTTAGGTGGCTGGCTTCTTCAATTCCATGCCTCATAAGTGAGGCAAAAAGAAAACCCAGGAATCTTACCAGTGCATTGTTCCTTGGGTCTTGAAGTTTCTAGATGGTTCGGCTTCTTCTCTCCACCTTCCAGAATCCTCTTATGTTTATTTTTATATATGATGTTCAGGGATTTTAATTGAACCTAACAGGAGAAATAGGCAAATATACATCTACTCCATCTTTCTGGAAGCAGAAATCCCTCTGTAGATTTTTCATAACAACTTATTATAGTAAATTATGTTAATATTTTTGCTAGCATTGAACAATCCTTGTATTGGTAGAATAAATCCTAGTTGTACATGCTGAAGTGTTCTTTTAATGCACTACTAAATTTAATTTGCTAATATTTTATTTAGAATTGCTGCATCTGCATTCGTAAGTGAAGTTGTTTATAGATTCTTGGTGTGTGTGCGCACAGGAATACATGGTGTGTTTGCATGCTGTCATTTTCAGGATTTTGCCTACCTCCTTGAATTATTTGAGAGGCTGTCCACTTTTTCTTATGCTACAGAATAGTTTAAATGATGTAGGATGTATTCATTCCTTGAATGTTTAATAGACATTCCCTGTAAAGCCTTTGACTTTGGTGCCTTTTTTGGTGGTGGTTTTTTGACAATTTAATCAGTTTCTTCTTTGCTTCTCTGATCTTCTCAGATTCTTGCCTTACTCCCAGTCAAGTCTGAAATTCCTGTTTTCAAATTTATTGGCAGCATTGTATTTAGTATTCTCTAGCAATCATAAATCTCCTTTATATGTCTATTCACTTTTGAAAAATATGGAATATTTGTGTTTCCCCTTTTTTATTTTTTGCAGGCTTGCCAGATGTCTGCCCATTTTATCAGAATTTTTAAGTAACCAGTTTTTAGTTTGTTCAATTCCATAGAATTTTTTCCAATTCATTCTTTTTTGCTTTAAAATACAAATATTAAATCTTTCATTCTACCTTTAAAGAATCCTATAGCTTTTCACTTTACTTACTGAGTTGAAAGCTGATTTGTTTTCATTCTTTCTTATTTCATAATAAGAGTATTTTGAGCGATGAGCTTTTCTTTGAGTTGTACTTAGGTCCTTATCCCACAGGATTTCGTATACAGTGATTGTCCTGTCTTTAATCTGAAAATGAACTGTAATTTTGATTTTTGCTTACCTTTGAAGAGTGATTTTGAATTTTTTTTGTGATTTGTTTTTTGGTATTTGTCTTTTGTTAAAATTTTTTAATTGTCTTGTGGCCAGAGAATATGCCCTATCAAATGTCCCATTTTTTACTGAAATTTTGTTTGTAGTCTGGGCCTGGTCAGCCTTTATACATATACAGTGCTTTGTTTGTAAGTGATGAAGTCTTACATACATATCTAGGAATCACATTTGTTAATTAAAATTATAATTGAGTTCTCTATATTTTTTTTGGCATGCCTGATGAAATGATTTATAAGAGATGAATGTTTATCCTGCTATGCTAGTAGTTTTGTCTCCTCATTTTTCTGTATATTTGTATATTTTTTTGTATATTCTTTCTTTGTATATTTTAAGTTTTTGCTGTTGTGTATTAGGTCATAACTGAGATCTTTTAGCAATGGTATGCATCCTTGTTTTCCAATGTAGCCATGAATTTACTCTTATATTTATTTTTCTTCTGTTATTTTAATTAGATTTGTCAGGAGGAGAGGTATGTATACATTCAACCTACCGTCTTGAACCCGAATCTGTTGGCTTTTAAAAAGAGTGGTAAATTAAAAAAAAAAAGCAGTTCCTGTGTGGTGACCTCCAATGAGTTCTACACAATGATATAAAGGGCATATAAAAGTGTAGGCAAAGGGTCTGTTTGTGTTTATACAGAGGATCAAAGCCTAATTTGGCTATCCTGAAAATGAACTAAGATACAATATGAAAAAGAACTTCCAACATCAGCACTCTAGGGAAGACTCATGCCAGAAGATGATCATCAAAAAACCCCAACAAAGATCCACGCACTGCTACAGGTGTAGATGCACTCATCCCACTGGTTCCTGGACTTGCCATGGGAATGAAGAAGGAGATATCTAAGCTGGCCTGTGCATACAGTAAAACAACAAATTTGACTGGATCTATACTGTTGGAACTCAACCAAGAATTAGGAGAAGTGCAAATTGTAGCGCTCCAAAATCTTACAACTACAGACTATTTACTGTTAAAAGAACATATGGGATGTGAACAGTCCCCAGGAATGGGTTGTTTTAATTTGTCTGATTTCTCTCAGACTGTTCAAGTTCAGTTGGACAATATCCACCTTATCATAGATAAGTTTTCACAAATGCCTAAGGTGCCTAACTGGTTTTCTTGGTTCCACTGGAGATGGCTGGTAATTACAGGTATGCTTTGGTTATGTAACTGTACTCCTATTATGTTAATGTGTGTGCGCAATTTAATTAGAAGTTTAAAACCTATACATGCTGAAGTTACTCTACAAGAAGATATGTCAAAGAAATAATCTTCCCAGGTTTTCTTCCGCCTGCTACTTCTATAGCTTTTCTTCTTCCTTCCTAATTACAACCCTTAAATAGAATTCATGCCACATATCGAATTTACTGAGTATCATAATTCTTCCAAGTGGTAAAGACACCTCAAGACAAATGCTGGGCATAGAAGCCACAGGGCATAAATCTGCAAAGAAGTAAAAAGCTAACCTTTTCAAACAATAAGGCTTCTCTCTCACTTACCAACTTAACATTTCCCTGTATGGCCCCGGAAGATGACTGGTTAGCCAGAGACGGGTAAGATTCCTCAAGGGAGGAACAACCTAAGACAGGCACAGTCGCAGGGGGGCCATGAGGTGAGAAATTGGGGATCAACAGAGGTGAGGCTCAGAACCTCCCCCCTCCTGTTCTGAGAGAAAATCTTCTGTATCCGTGGATATTTTATTGCCCTTGTCTAGCTTGGATTAACACATAGTCTACAGGCACACACCTGATCATCTACATTTGCCCTCTTACAGCACTAAACTATGTTTTCTACCTTTATCTTGCATCTACCTACCACTTCAGCATTTTATTAAAAATAATAATAATAAAGAGAGAAATGTGGTATTCACATATAAATCAAGTATAAAAATCAAATGAATATTCATATTTGACCTGATTGTTCATAGGTCATAATGCATGAGCAAAACCAAAAGCCTCTGTGATGACTGCCTTTGTAATGTTCACCATGTAACTTATTCACTATGTAAGAATTTGTTCTCCATGTAAGAACTTGTTCGTTATGCTCCAGAAGATTGGAGACTGACGAGAATTAGGCTTGGGGTGGATTAAGGATTGTGCATTGAGCGTTGACCCCCCTATACAGAATTTTATTGTTGTTAACAACCATTTGATCAATAAATAGGAGAGATGCCCTCACACACACACACAAAAAGTACACACTTCCAATTGTAAAATAAATAAGTAACCGGGATATAATGTATAGCATAAGGAATATAGTCAAAATATTGTAACAACTTGGCATGGTGATAGCTGGTACCTAGAATTATCATGTATATAAATGTTCAATCACTGTGTTGTACACCTGAAACTAATGTAATACTGTGTGTCAACTACCCTTCAATAAAAAATAATTATCTAAAAAAAAAAAGAGTGGTAAATACAAATCACAGTCTTGTCTTTTGAGTTTTTTCATGAGAAGACTGATGCTGTAGCTCAGCAGTGAACTAGGTTTCCAAAAAAGGTTCAGAGAGTTTTCTGTCTATGATCACACATTGAAAGAGATTTTTGGGTGCGCTTTGTGGGGAAGAGTAGGTCTATGTCACAAAACATGTCATTACCACCCAAGACTAAGAAGTGTTGTGAGGTTATTCACTGAGTTACAGACCATTTTCTGCATCTGCTCTGTGCTCCTGCAATCCATCCTTGGAACTGACACAATGTCTTTCTAACAAGACCAGATCATGTTTTTCTCCTGCTCAAAAATCTGCATGGCTCCCTAGTAGTGGAGAACAATGTTCCAAATCTTCCAAATCTTAGTTTCATCCCTCACTGTGCCTCCTCCCTGCCCCCTTGAACTTCTGTCACCCTTCCTTGGACACTGTTCTCTGAAGGTGTCATGCACATTCATACTTCCCTTCTTCAGCTCCTGCCCTTGCTCCGCTTCCCTGGTGTGCCATCCTCCACACCTCTGCCTGGCTGATATCTGCTCATCTTTCAAGGCTGGGTCACACATCAGTTTTTCTCTGAAACCTTCCAGAACTAGCCCACAGGGGATCAGCTGTCCTCTTCCTTAGGGGTCTTTGTTGTGACTGTCTGGCTTCTACTGGGGATAAGAGTGCATGGAATTGGCTCTCACTGGCCTGTGAATTGACTTTTAAAAGCAGGGCTGTGCTTGACTCATCTCTAAGTTCTCAGGGTCTCAAAAAGTGTCTACCACATGGAAAGGGCTGCAGAATATGTGGCTAAACCAACCAGATTCTTGGGCAGGGCAGGGAAGGTGCATCTTGTAAGGGTTAACAACACAGATGCTGGGGAGCATTAGCTGATTACAAACCAAAGTTTCTAGTTTTGAGGTGGAACTGAGAGTGGCTCCCTTTGCTTCAGACGACTGAGTCTTGGTGTGGAAACCATACTGAAAGCTTTAGTTCCCTTCTGCCGGGGTCCAACAGGAAGGAAAGACAAGTGTTCCCTAGCCCAGAGGCGAGTAAAGGATCCCAGCCACTCACCCATCCTGGCAGGCTCACTGATCCCTGGAAGGTCTGGGAAGGGGGGACACTGGTGGCCTGCAAGTCACCAAGAAGCAGGACTACTTCTCTAGCCAGGTGAGATAGCAGCCTAGCTGAGGGACTTGGCAAGGTCATGGCACCAGCAAACTTATCCCAGGGAGTTGGTCCTGGGTCTGATTCTGACTCTTCCTGAGAACAGGCATCCAGTGGCAGGGCTATTTAGGAACAAGTAGCCCAGCAATCCTTTTTCAATTATATTTCTTTTATATTTCAAGCACAGCATTTGCTCTTAGCTTTGAACAGCTAGATTTTATAATCAAGTTGCATTGGTCTGTTTCATACTTAAGCCAGTATCACCTAATTTGGAAGACAGTCTTCAAGCAAAAGGAAAATGCCAGGTTGCAAAGTGGTGAATTTAGGGCACCTGGATCCCCAAAAGAGGATTTTGGAGGGGACTTCTGCCAATATACGGGTTCATACTTTGTTATTACTTCCCACCTGTGTGATCTTAAGCAACGATACCTTCGTAAGCTTATTTTCTCTTTTCTAAAATGAAGGTAGTAATAGCACCTACTTCAAAGGCTTTTTGTGACAATTAGGTGCAATAATGCATGCAAAGCACTTGGCACAGTGCTGTACACATAGTATGCATTTGATAAATATTAGCCACTGCTATTATTATTTTGCACCTTAATGAGCAGGGTTGCTGTGGTCATGCGGTGGCAGCTGAGGACCAGGGCTGGTGCAGAAAGCAGCTACTTGGAATTCCTTCAGCAGCCCGGTTTGTTGATGCAGTGTTAAATTAAGGCCCATTAATTCATTGTGAAAACAAGCCTTCAAAAGGCCCTGGAATTTGCAGCTTCTTCTCCTGAATTAATGCTGTATGTCACCACTTTATTTTAAGAATAATAAATGCTAACTCAATGGAGGAGAAAACCCTTGCTGCTGTGTTCACCGGGTGGCCAAGCTGGTGGCTGCTGAGGTCACCCGCTGTCTGGCTGGAAGCTGTTGCGAGTTTTCCTGGCAGTGACTCAGCCCAAGGCCACGGCCCCTAGCACACCCTGTGGATGTGAAGTGGGCACAGATGTGCTGCCAGTGACAAGCAGGTGGTGGAGACAAGGCCGGTGCCTGACTGGGCTGGTTCTCCGTCATCTCAGAGGACAGACGCAGCAGCTCTGGGGAGATGCAGAGGGGGATGCTGTGGACGAGGGGCACAGTTGTTCTTGACTGGCCAGGCTCAGGGAGGAGTTGGGGGGTGGGTCTGTGGGGAGCCCATCTGCTCCTCTGGCTCATTAGTCCTGTACTTTGCCACCAACTTACGTTGCTCAGGGGCTGTGATGTGCCAAAAGGAACCCAAGCTAAGAACCCAGCGGGAATGAGAATCTGATCTATTTGCTGACTTCCCAGAGTAATTTCATAACTGACACGTGATGCTCAAAGACCTCAGAGTTCAAGAAAGCTGCCTATTGTGATTCCAAAAATTAAGTGAGCTGCACACTGTCGTAGCTGAAAGTGACTTTGGAAATCCTGTAATTCAGTCGCCCAAGTTGTAATATGTATACTTTGTTTTTGTTCTTTTCAAATTATACATAATTTAAAGAGCCCAATAGGTCTGTGAGGCTTATTACTAGACACGGTTTTCCTCCTCTCTTTTCCATCTCCAGAGGCAACAATTTTCAACTCTTCAGCCCATTGTTTCGGAATTTGTCTCCTCTTACAATCAGGAGCTTGTAGTCACTTGTTGGTTTTTCAGCTTTAGGCACTGGCTGCTGGTTTCCCACCAGGGAAGATGAGGATTTAGCTCCTTCGCATCCCCTGCTGTTGGCAGTTCCCTCTCTTCCCAGCAGCCTGTAGGGGTTTTGGTGAGATGGCCCTCAGTATTTGTAGTGTGATACCTCTGCAAGTGCCTTCCAGCAAGATCGTGCAATGAATGCCTCTTTTCCTTTCTTGTCCAACGTATTGTCTTCCATGCAGTTAATAATTGTCTTGGATTTTTCATTTCATTGGTTTTCTGTGAATTCATCACCAATCCAATGTCAAATGTTTTGCCAACTCTTTGTCTTCTCAAGGCATTCAGACATATTGGGTATTCTGTACTTTACATTTCCTTGAGAAACATCTTTGACTGACCAGCCCCTCTCTGCATGTGTTCTCACCTCTGCTGCGAGGTTGCCATCTGAGATTTCATTCCCATCGTCCTGGAGGCCATGTAGGGTCTCCTGTTTGCTCCCCTCATTTGCTGGAACACATGGCCATTGCCTGGGAGGTAGATTTTTTGATATCTTGCATGTCTGAAAATATCTTTATTGGACATTTATTCATAATTGACAGCTTGGCTGGATAAAATCTTCCAGTTTAGAAATTATTTTCCCTCAGACTATTGAAGGGATTGTTTCATTGCTTTCTAGTTCTCCAGTGTGCTGTTAAGTTTTAAGCCATTTTGCTCCTTGATACTTTGTATGAAATCTAGAACCTTGTGGAACCTTCCTTTTGTCCCCAGTGTTCTGATGTTCTGGGACACATGCCCTGGTTTAGGCTTATTTAACCCACAATTCTGGGTAGCCCTTTCTAGCTTGAGTCCTGTTGTTTGAGGATTTTAAT
The DNA here is from genome assembly GCF_040802235.1 of Manis javanica. Classification (NCBI taxonomy): domain Eukaryota; kingdom Metazoa; phylum Chordata; class Mammalia; order Pholidota; family Manidae; genus Manis; species Manis javanica. The sequence goes on from NC_133159.1 coordinate 130,954,300, forward strand.
TTTATTTTTCCTTTCATGATTCTCCCTCCATCCCCCCAACCCAGCCACCCAGTTCCTCTGAATCTCCTATTGTTTGCATGTTGGACCTTTTGGACTTGTCTTCCACTATCTTATATTTTTGCCATTTCTTTATCTTTTGTTGTATTTTCTGGAAGATTTCTCTCACGTTTATCTTCTTTCTATTGAATTTTTCATTTCTGCATCATTTTAGTTTTCAAGAGCTCTTTGTAAGAATTAAAGGGCCCTTTCGTTCCTTTCTTGATTATAGTCCTCTCCTTCCTTTTACAATTGGTAGCTATTTTTCCTTTTTTAGAGTTCTTTCTTCCATGCATGCTCTCTGCTCCCTCCAAGTTGCTTTTCTCCCCATGTTTGTTTAGCGTCTTTCACATTAAAGTTTTCCTTGAGTGTCTGAGGGGTGGGGGATTGGTTGTGGCTCATACCAATGAAGCTGTGCTTATGGGGGGGTGCTATCAATTGTGGAGTTCACTGTAGGTGGTTTTGAGGATCCCCCGTGTGGGTATCTTTAAGTTTTTCCTTTGGGGATTGTCAGATGACCTAGAGCAGGTCTTCTCATGGACTGCTGGGCACTCTGGGAGCGGAGGGCGTGGGTTGAACTTTCACTGATCCCCTAGCTTAGTTGTTCTGGGTGTTCTCCTGTCCCTGTTTTTTTGTTTCCCCAGAGAAGAGACCCTCTAGAGGCTAAGACTTCAGTCCTTTGTGGGGGTGAGGAGAAGATCTTGGGATATAGTTATGTCTTGCATACACTTTCAAGCAATGGCATTGTTTTAGTCACGTTTTCACCTCCATTTCCGGCAGCACATGGTAGTGGTGGTGGGCTGTCTGAGATGTAAACCAGGTTGCCCCTTGGACTTCCTTACTGTTGACTGACAGTTTGGATTTCTCAGCTGCAACTCCTCCAGCTGCTTTCCAGCATCCAAAATTTTGTTGCAATTGTATCCTTTCACTTAAAAGAAAACCCTATGGGCTTATTCCTTAGAAGAAATAATTTTATTATTGTTTCAGTGGAATTTTAGATAGAGCAGAACTAAATACGTGTTTAATCCAACATCTTTAATGGAGGTCTTTTTTAAAAATCAAAAATAATACATGTTCTCTGTAGAAAAACTAGGAAATACAGTTAAGAAAAGTCAGAGTAATAATACCTTTACTCCAGGAAAACCATTGTTAATATTGTGGAGGTAATTCCTTCTATTATTTCATATATAAGTTATATATAAATGTTATATATGAATGCAATGATTGGGAAGCAACAAGCACATTAGTTTTAACATGTTTCCTCACTTAATATATAGTGAACACCTTTCCAAGTCACTAAAGGAATTTCAAAATTATTTCAATGATTCATATTATTTCATTAAATTTTTCTTATTATAATGTATTTTTGTCTAGTTCTACATTATTGGATATCTGGATTTTGTCTACTAATTTTTCAGAAGCATAATAACAACCATAATGAATAATCCCATTGGCAAAGCTTTCTGTAAGCCTTGATTATTTCCTTAGGATAAATTCCTAGAATCGCTGCACCAAAGGCGTTCTTACTATAATTTCTTTAATTCTCATTACCCAGGCACACACCTCTGAAAGATGAATGCATTTCACTGTCCATATAGCAGAGGTTGGCTTCTTTACCTTTGCTGACACAAGTACTGGATTTTAAAACACCTCCCATCTACAGGGCCCAAATGGTGTATTACTGGTGTTTTGATTTGTGTTTCTTGGATTTCTGCTGAGGCCAAGTGTCTCTGCCTATTCATTGGCAGTGTATATTTCTTCTTTTCTGAATAGGCCTCACAGTGGGTTTAAGATTTATAGTTACACTCAGAAGTGCAGAAATGTAACTTGCTCCATTTTTTATAACTAGGCTTCCCTTGTTGCTGGGCTCCCCCATTCCCACTCCGCAGGAACACACTGACTTTTGATTGAAAGTAACTCACTGCTTAGTCACTTCCGGGTGAGCGCATCTCCCTCCTGCTCTCCTCCTGTCCTTTTGCAGGAAGGGTGGCTGGTCTCTTTCCTACTCTTAGGTGTCTTGGTCTTTGGGTGGCAGCCTCTGTACTTGCTGCTGGCACCTGGGGAACAAAGCTGGGCTCTGCCGCTGAGGACACGAGGGGTTGTCAATACCTGGGGCTCACACCTGCATTTTGGTGGCCTTAGGCGGTGACTCTCAGCTGGCTGTAGAGCCCTCTGCAGCTGGTTTGACAGGCCTGAGATGGAGGGTCTGCAGATGAATCCCTGAAGGGGCTGGGATGGGAGGTGGTGGGAGGGATGACCCTGTCTCCAGGCAGGGGTGGAGCAGGTCCTCATTAACTTGGCCTCAGCCAGTGCTTAGAGGGAAAGGCTTTTCCTCTGTTGCAAGAGCCTGTCAAGGACCCGCATGTTATGGCCTATGTTTTACAGCTTCTTGGGGTCTCTGATCAATCTCTCAAGACTCCTTTATTTGTCTTTTTCCCCCATAAAGTTATGAAGTCAACTGTTTTCCTCAGCCTACAGATGTGCTGAGGCAGGGAGCGAGCTCATTTCCATCAGAAATTGGCCTCAGAGGAGGGGAGCTTCTAGGGGAAGCTGGTGTTCCCCCCACAAGGTTTCTGGGGTTGGGCATGCAGTGGCTGGGGCCCCTCCTCGGCCATAATTTTCTGTGCATATGCTTCAAACCCCGGAGAACAGTCTCCCCAGAGCAGATTCCCTAGAGGGTGATAGAAACTACTATGTTCTTGCCTTCACAGCTGCCTACTTTTGCTTTTTGTGTGCAAGGCATTTTGATGGAGCAAGTAGGCACATAGCCTGCCCTCAGGATACTGGCCAAGAATCAGGGGAGATGACACATAGTGATACTAGCTACCATTATTTCCAGCAAGTACTGCATGTCAGGCACTGGTGGTAGAGATAATAATAGCATTAATAAAGCCTCTAACTTACCAAGTTCCTAATATGGGCTTGGCCCTTTGGAAGACTCTGTATTCCTCAGAGGAACTGGATATATTTGTTATTGCAAGTGTGGTCCTGGGGCCAGTGGGTACAATATCACTGAGACCTCATCAGAAATATCAGGTTAAATGCAGAGCCCCAGAGTCTGAATCTGTGTTCCAACAGGATCCCCAGGTGTTCCTGGGCAAATTGTTGTCCCCATTTTACAGACAAGAAAACAGAGGCTCAGTTGGAATTGAGTGGCTTATAGAAGGCCATGGGGTCACCACAAGTTACGTGGGGCTCTGAACCTACATCTTGATCCCAAAGCCTGCTTATTTTCCATTCTGCAGTGTGCTTCACAGGCCCAAATGATGTTGTCAAAGGCTAAATTGCAGTACAGCTGGAGAGCTGAGTACTGGAGAAGAAGCCCTCCCTAGATTTCAGATGGTGGAACAGCCTGGCAGGCTTCCTGGAAGAGCAGACATTTGGATCAGTTCTAGAAAGGTAAGCAGAACCTGCAGAGAATGGGGCAAGCCTATCTGAGGTGGAGGAAACAGCAGGAACACAGATGGGAAGGTGGAAGAGTGGTATCATTCACCAGAACCTTCCCTTGGTGGCTGCTGTTAAGAAGCCATTAGACTGTGGTGGTTCTAGTGCCCTGGCAGCATCACCAGAACCTAAGCTTGTAAATTAAGAAATCAAAACCTAAGGGCAGTCAGCCAAAAGCCAACTGATCTTTCCCAAACAAGGCAACCAAACTACAGCCAGTCAAACAAGTTCCTTGCTTTGCTGCTGCGTCTTTCTCATAATAGTCTTGTCCCTGGCTCCTATTAATGGAGGGCTCCTAACCACTTCTGATAGGCATTGCCTGATTTGAATTAGTTTTTGCCCAAATAAACTCTTAAAATTTTAAATATGCCTCAGTTTATCTTTTAACACTGTGGTCTGCTGTTTTCAGAAGCAGAAAAGGATTTTGGGCAGGACAGTGGTGATTCAGAAAGCTCTGATTTCCCCTTGATCTGTGGCTGCCAGAGATGGACCTGTCTTGAGAGGTTTCTGGCCCTTGGCCCCTGCTTTTCTGGGTCTGGTGACCCCTGCTGTCCCCAGGATTCTCTGCTATGCCACACCTCCTCCACTGCCCAGGCTCAGAGAAGGGCTTGCGTAACCCCTGGTCTTTGGACACAGAAACTCCTTTTCTGGGCAGTAAACAGTGGTCCAGTTCCAAGCCATATTTAGCCTTGTCCCCAGTCCCTGTTCTGACCTCAGCAGTCAATCAACTACCCAAATTATAGATACAGTGTTGGTGCCTGTGAAAGATAAAGCCAAACATGTAACGAAATTGGTTTTATTTAGGCAATAGGGAGGGCATCCCAGATGTGAAGGTCACAGCAGCTCATCATGGAGGTTTTGCATTAGACTTCTGTAGGGGGCAGTGGCTAAGGTAAAGGTTGGGGAATATTACAGCTGGGATTGCTTTTGTAGTCAGGGGGAGTCCCAGTTGGCCAGCTGAATAGAAAGTGTTTATCTCTGTATCTAGCTAGTTTCAGGAGGACAATCATTTCAGCTATCATTTATGAGATGAAGAATGGGAATTAGGAGGGTCTGTGTCTGACTTTGTCATAGGCAAACCAGGGGGGCATCTGTGAGTCTTGTCTAAATCCAAGGTGAATCTTTGCAGGAAGCCATTTGTTTCCCCAAACAGGGAAAAGTGGTGGTGGTGAAGTTTCTTGACCCCGTTTTCCCAGAGCACAGGGCTCAGGTAAATTTCACCATTGGGCTTGCCCACGTTTCTGTACATAGGAGGTTTAAGGGGAACAACCTGGCTGGAAGGGGTGAGGGTCAGTGAAAGGAAAGGAGCGACACACAGCAGCAATTCAACGGAGAATTCCGCTTTATTAGGAAAGGTGCTGGGTTATATAGGAAGGGGCATGAGCTAATTGAGGTGTCACGTCTACGGGGCTGGTGGCTATTGGCTAGGTGCTGGGAGTGGGAGGGGGGAGAGAGGTGATTTGTCTTCAGGTGGCGCCATCGGGAACCGAGGACCCAGAAGAGAAGCCAAAAGTTCGCCATCTTACGGGTGGGGGCCCTTCATTCCCCCCTTTCTCCTCTATGGGGTTGTGGACATTGTTTTCTCTCTGACTGCTTCCTGCTGAACGGGGGCAAAGAAGAGAGTGAGGGCTTGAGGATCGGGAGGAAAGGGTTGATAGGACTCCCCACAGTAAGGACGGGTAGGTGTGGACTTCTTCAGGTTGGAAATCAATGAAGGTTCCCTGTAACCATAGGTCGAGGACCTGTTGATTCTAATGGTGCCAAGAGGATACGGGTGCCAGAAGCCAGGCCTCTGTGGCCATTGTTTCCAGGAACAGTTTCCAGTGGAGAGAGGGGTCCATCTCAGCGTGTGGTGAGGAGGTCACGTGAGGGTGAGGGATCTTCTGTGGCCAGAAGCTGGTAGTTCCTGAGTAAAAGCTGGTTGAAAGTTTGATTAGAGATTTTTCCAACTTGGGATTTGATGAACTTTATTATACAGGGTAAGAAGAGACAGGCGAGAAGAATGATTATTATGGGGCCTGCAATGGGCCAGGAAGGGGTTTGTTAGTATTGATGAGAATGGGTTGGAATTGGAAGCAGAGTGGAGATTGGAGGCAAGGTCAGTGAGTTTGGTAATGTCAGTTTCTACAATGCTGGATTCGTTGATGTAATAGCAGCACTCTTCCCGGAGGAAGACGCAGGTGCCACCCTTCTCGGCTGTAAGCAGATCTAAGGCCCTCCGGTTTTGAAGGGTGACCTTAGCTAGCGAAGTGACCTGTCTTTGGAGAGAGGCTAGGGAATCGGCAGTGGATGTCAGGGCTCTCTCAAGTTTGGCATTGAGATCTCTAATTGCCCATAGAGAGTGACCCAAGGCTCCCCCAGAAAATCCTGCCTCAGTGGCTGAGGTGGTCAAAGAGATACCGACCATGATAGGAAGGAAAGCAGCTCGTTTTGTTCGCGAGGGCAAGGGAGGTTGGAGCTTAAGGAATTCTGCCATGCTATAAAGTGTAAACTGTGGGATTAGGGTGACGAGAATGCAGGGTGTATCGGAGCTGAGAGGCAGTGAGTTGAAAAGACTGCCATTACAACAAAAGAAGTGTCCCGGTTGCGTAAAAGTCTTAGAGCTGGAGGTAGGGGTGTAGATAGAGAGGCAGTGAAGTGCGCTGGAGGGGGGTGGAGTTGGGCCTACACAGTGGTGGATGGTGAGGTTATCTGCATATTCTGGTTCCCATAGGGGTATGTCTGCCAGGGGGTGGAGGGGTTGTCCTTCTGCATAGAAGGAGTAATTGGAAATATTAAGGGGCACGGCAGCCAACAGTGGGCACTGTAGTGATGCGCACAAGAAACAATTGGCAGTGTTGAGGGTGTGGTTGAGAAAGACGGTGGTGTCCTGAATGAGCTGTAACCAAGAGTAGGAGGAATTGGAAGAAGGGCGGGGGTAAGAAGATGAAGAGGCGCCATCAAGAGTTTGGATAATGACTTTTTCGGAATGTCCGATATTGGATGCAACTTGAGAGATCTGGGAGTGAGAGGGAACATACTCTCGAGAGATATGAAGGGTACCGTGGGGGGTCAAGGACCCCCCATAGTAAACTGAGGCTGTGACTCCAGCGGCCTATCGAGAGTCCCAGGGATCTGGGATTGATAAGGAGAATGAGCCGTTGGGATATTTCATGAAAAGGTTGGAGGAGTAATACTGTGGGTACTGGGAGTTACCCATGTAGTGAATGGCACAAGACCAGTAGGGACATCCCCCGTAGGTGTCTTGCCATCACCTGCAATAGGCCTGTCTTTGGTCATAGAGGAAGCAGAGGTAGGGAGAATAAAGGTAGCTGCTAGTGAACACTTTGGTGGAGGGAGGAAAGTGGAGGTATAAAGGCTCAGAGCAGCTTTCCAGAGGGCAGTCTGATGTGGCAATGAGGGCAGTAACTTTTGTTTGATGCTTTGTGTAAGTTTGTCTGACTCTGAATCACCGTACAAAGGAGGCTGGGGTGGCGGGGAAGACAATAGGAATGAGGAAAAAAAGCGAGAGAGCAGTAAAGGACAAAAAAGTCATGATTCGGGTATGGATGGCAAAGGGGGTGAATGGGATTTTTGGAGGAAAGAGGACAGTAAGGTCAGGAGTCTGGAGGGAGGGAGAGTCTGTAAACTTTTGTAGGTTAAGAGATCTTTTAGGTGATGTGGGGACAGAATGGTAAGGGGTGCCCTGAATGTTAGTTTATGAGCTTCCTTCTGCAAGAGCTGTCCAGTGGCTAATGCCCGTAGGCAGGGGGCCCATCCCCGAACTGTGGGGTCTAATTGCTTGGAGAGATAAGCTACTGGGGCAAAGGATGGGCCATAATATTGGCGTAGGACTCCTAAAGCTTGACTGGACCTCTCATGTATGTATAATGAGAAGGGCTTCGACAAATCAGGAAGATGGAGAGCTGGGGCTTCCACAAGGGCTTGACGGAGCTTAATGAAGGAGTGTCGGGGTGAGGAGGATAATGATTCTTCAGGGGGGCCCTTGCTGAGGTCGTATAGGGGTCTTGTTAACAGGGGAGGTTAGGGATCCACGCTCTAAAATATCCAGCCAGGCTTAGAAAGGAAAGGATTTCTGTCTTGGTTTTGGGAACAGGCAGGTCAGAGAGGAGCCGTTTTCTGTCTAAGGTAATGGACTTTTTTTGTTGAGACAGAAGGGAATCCAAGGTAAGTGACAGAAGGGGAAGAGATTTGAGCTTTGATGGGGGATACCCGGTAACCTCTGGAAGCTAGAAGGTTAAGTAGAGAGGCAGTGTCAAGTTGAGACTGTTCCCACAAGGGACTGCAGAGTAGAAGATCGTCTACGTATTGTAATAAAGTGGACTTGGAGTGATCATGATGAAACTGTTTGAGGTCCTGAGCTAGGACTTGTCCAAAAATATGGGGACTATCTCAGAAGCCTTGTGGCAAAACTGTCCAAGTGAGTTGTTCAGAATGTCTCATGCATGGGTCCGTCCAGGTGAAGGCAAAAAAATCTTGGGAGGAGGGGTCCAGAGGGATAGAAAAAAATGGGTCCTTGAGATCTAGGGCTGAGAAGTGGGATGCCGAGGCAGGGGTCTGCGATAAAAGGGTGTATGGATTTGGAACTAAGGGGTGGATAGGGACAACGGCCATGTTGATGAGGCGAAGGTCTTGGACGAGGCGGAAAGAGCCGTTGGTTTTTTTAACAGCTAATATGGGGGTATTAAATGGGGAGTGAGTGGGTCTGAGGTAATTTTTGTTTAAGAGATCTTGAATGATGGGTTGGAGGCCTATGAAGGCTGAAGTGGTTAGGGGGTATTGGGTCTGACAGATATACTGAGAGGAGTCACGTAATTTGATAGAGGCAGGGGGACATAGGGCCACGGAGGGGCTTGTAATGTCCCAAACTTTGGGATTTACAGGGTGTATGAGGGCGGAACTGGAGCTTTCATTGGGTAGAGGGGAGTCGTCGGCTATGAGGGCCATCAGAAAGGGAGTACTGGGGGCTGTGAGAGTGGATATAGTTATGGAAACATGGAGGAGAGAAAGGATGTCCCGTCCTAGTAAAGGGATGGGACACTGGGTCATAACCAGGAAGGAGTGGGAGAAAGGTATGGGATTGTTTTGGATTGTACATAGAAGGGGGGTGGGTTTTTAATGGGAAAATCTGTTTACCTCCTACCCCGACTATAGGAGTAATGGCTGGCGTGGTAGGGCCCCGGTATTCTCACAAGACTGAGAAGGTGGCTTCTGTAGCTAGGAGGAAGGAGATGGGGCGACTGTCTACTATTAAAGTAACCCTGGGCTCCTGTTTGGTGATGGAAATGGTCGGGCAAGAAGCCCCCGGGCCCCATCAGTCTTCTTTTGCCAGCCCCACTATGGCAGGCTTAGGATGGGGGTTGTTCGTCCAGCCTCCCCTTCGGGTGGCCAGACCCCCAGTGGCCCATTTTGTGGCATCTGGGGCATGGGGTGGTAGGAGATATGGGGGAGGGGCATGCCCTTGATCAATGTCCCTCTTTTCCGCACTTGAAACAAGCTCCTGGGGGGGGGGGGCTTGTTTGTAGAGGGGCGCCCAGGTTATGGTTTTATCAGCTGGGCTAACATTTGGAAATTGGCCTGATCAGCCTTTTGTTTACGGCATTCTTTCTCCTCCTCCCGGTTATGGAAGACTTTAAAGGCCACTGTTAGGATCTCAGTCTGTGGGGTAGTGGGGCCCTGTTCTAACTTTTTGAGTTTAGCTTTAATGTCGGGGTAGCTTTGAGCTAGGAAGTATGTCATAAGGACATGTCTTCCTTCAGGTGTTTCTGGGTCCAGGCTGGTATACTGTAATAGGGCTTGAGTGAGCCTGTCTAAGAACTCGGAGGGGGTTTCGTCTCTCTTTTGAATTATGTCTTGGAGCTTTTGAAAATTGACTACTTTACAAGCTGCCTTTTTCAGACCTGCTATTAAGCAGGAGGCAAAAATATCTCGAGAGCGGAGACCCATGGCGGTGTTATAATCTCAGTGTGGGTCTTGTTCGGGGACAGCGGTGGGGCCAGGGGGATAGGTGGGGTCAGTCCTGTGGGTTTTGGTAGCATGCATTTGCGCGAAGTCTTAAAATCGTCTACACTCTTCAGGGAGGAGGGTATTGGCCAGGAGCATGAAAATGTCATGATGTGTGAGGCTGTAAGACTGGAGGGTCCACTGAAACTCCCTGATATATGTCGTGGGATCAGTGGAAAAGGAACCAAGGCATTTCTCAAATTGGGCTAAATCTCCTAAGGAGAAAGGGACGTGAACACGCACGATGCTTTTGGATTTTGCCACCTCCCGGAGGGGGGCAATAATTTTGGGAGGCCCTTGGGACCGAGTCTGAGGGGGACTGAAGGGTTCTGGTTCAGTGTTTGGGGGGGAAACAGGTGATGGGGGTAAAGATGTGATAATTTTGGGAGGCCCTCGGGACCAAGTCTGAGGGGGCAACGATGGACGAGGCTCCTGGAACTTAGTTAGAAGGGGGCTGAAAGGCTCAGGCTCGATCTGGGGGAGGAGGATGGAAGAGGAGAGGGGGAGGTGGGGGAGGAGATGGTGGTGGAGGGAGGAGAGGAGGGGGAAGGGAGAGGATGGGAGGCTTCTGTGGGGGTGGAGGCAGTGGCGGAGGGCAGAGGGGTTGTAGGAGAGGGAGGGGCCGAAGGGGGAAGCCTGTATGGTGGAGGTTCGTAGGCTGGGTCAAAGGTAATTGAAGAGGGACTGGGAGTGTGGGGAGGGGAGGGAGATGGCTTGCAGGCTAGGAGAACTTGGGGCGGGGAGCAGGTGGTGCAGAGGCTGGGATTTTGAACTAGGAGGCGAAAAGCTTCGATAAAGGGAATCTCCTTCCATTTTTTCAGGTGCTGGCAATAGTTAAAAAGATCACGAGTGATGTTAGGATCAAGAGTTCCCCCTGCGGGCCATTGGTTGTTATTGTCTAGGAGGTATGTCGGCCAATCTTGGGAGCAGTGTTTACGGAGAAGTTTTGGTTTTATATCAGGCATCAGGGAGAGGGTAGCCAGATGCTTAACCAGGCATTCAAGAGGTGAACTTTCAGGGAGGGATGAGGAGGCTCCCATGGCTAAAGGACAGAGAAGGAGACAAACAGGGGAAGATGAACGGAGATCCTCGGACTGGGAGCAGACCGCAAGGAGACAAAGGGTGTCCCCGATGATCCTTGGTGGTTTGCGGAAACTCGTATACGAGTCGGAATTTCTTAGGAAGTGTGGGTCATTACCCAGACTTCCCTAAGAAGGCAGAGTGCCGGAGTCACAAGGTACCTAGTACTAGGAATTTTCGGCAGACAGAATGGATTTTGGCAGACGGAACAGAAGGAGGAGAGGGAAAAAAGGGAGCGTTCTCATCCGCAAAGGAGTCACCTTGTTTATGGCTGTTGGAGGGGGGTCTGAGGGTCCGCCGCAGCTGTGAAGGCCTGAAGCAGGGAGAGTTCCCTCCTTGTCCCCAAGCGACAGGGCCTTGCCGGACGATCACGGTCAATGGCACTGCAATAGCTCGGGGGAGAGTGGCCCACCTGGGGAAATTTTGCTTAAAAAGTTTCGGCACTGATAGAAGGGACTGTGAGTGCGTTTATGACTGTTGGAGGAGGGGCCTGAGGGTCCGCCACAGCTGTGAAGGCCTGAGGCAGGGAGAGTTCCCTCCTCGTCCCTGAGCATCAGGGCCTTGCCGGACGATCACGGTCAATGGCACTGCGATAGCTTGGGGAAGAGTGGCGCACTCCGGGGGAAAACTTACCTAAAGGCCAGAGAGGAGTGGTGAGTGTGATGAGCCAGCACCGGAAAAAGAGGACGAGGGCAAGCTGCTGCTGGTGTCAGGGGGAAGACGGGGCCCAGTTGGGCTGTCCCGTCTCCTGGGTTTCGGCACCAATGAAAGGAAAGGAGCGACACACAGCAGCAATTCACCGGAGAATTCTGCTTTATTAGGGAAAGGTGCTAGGTTATATAGGAAGGGGCATGAGCTGATTGAGGTGTCACTTCTATGGGGCTGGTGGCTATTGGCTAGGTGCTGGGAGTGGGAGGGGGGAGAGAGGTGACTGGTCTTCAGGTGGCGCCATCGGGAACCGAGGACCCAGAAGAGAAGCCGGAAGTTCGCCATTTTACGGGTGGGGGCCCTTCAGTCAGGCTGTTGCACTGAAGTTGCAATTGTTTAGAAGTACATTGTTTTTAGTTGGATAGTATATTAATAAAAATCAATAAAAACAACAGTGTTTTCTAAGGATGCTTTTAGTTACATTTTACATAGACTTCAAAGCATGAATTTTCCATGTCAGAAACTGTCATTACAATCAACATAATGTCATGTTAATGATTGACATGTATGTTAACAGGGAAACAGAGAATGTGGAGAGTGGCAGGTGCTGGTAAGGTCTCCGTAGTGCCCTTTGGTGCACTCAACAGTTGCTTAAGTTTGGTTACTTAATAGTTGAGATTTACTGCTGGGTGAGACAGGAGGTTGCAGAGCAAGGCTTCTCATATCTTGGTCCATGGGCCACCTGGAATACTTGCTAAAAATGCCGCCTCCTGTGTCCGCCATGAGCTGCTGTGCAGAACCTGAGGGTGGGCATGGGGTAGGGTATTTAACCAGCTTCTAGTCCTTGCTGGGGTGGGGGTGGGGAAGGTTTCCCTGTGATGGAGATGATGAAAGTGAGACTCTGAGAATGAGTGAGGGGAAAGGGCAAAAGAAGAAGCATTCCAGGCTTGGGAACATAATGTGCAAGGGCCCTGAGGCAGAATGGGGGCTGGACTTTTGCAGATCATCCGGGAGTCCTTGGGGAAGACAGTGCACTGGATGGGGCCACATGGAGAGCCCTGCACCAGGCAAAGCCTCCTGTGCATCCTGGACTGTATCCTAAGACACGTGGTAAGTCACTGAGGGTTTAGTTACAGGGGGAGGGGGTCATAGGAGAGTTGGGGATGTGACTGGATAACTGGCCCATCACACTTGAAGTGTCCACAACTAGACTGCACCCGCCCCCAGCCCTCAGCCTGCTCTCCCTCCTGTGTTCAGCAATTCAGAGCATCGCCACCGCCCACCCAGCCACCTGATCGGGAAGCTTGGCCATGACCTCTCTCCTTCTCCCCATCATCCCCTCCTCTACCTCTGCCTGAGGTTGGGCAGTGCCTTCTCTCCCCTGGACAACCTCATCAAGCTGGGCTTCCTGCCTCCCGGCTCACCCCCTCCAGCCCAATCTCCCAGCAAGCAGCTGGACTTTCCACAAACACTGATGACCTATTGTCCTCAGGATCCGTCCTTCGCCCGTTGGTTTTGTGTCTCACCCCAGCTACCCTCACTCTACTGGCCACTCCTATCAAACTGGACACGTTCCCACCTCCAGGCCTAGGCCACTCAGCCTAGAACTTGCCCCTGACACTCTCCGGACTGTCTCCAATACAGCCTTCTTGTCTCGGCGCCTGGTTGCCATCTATGGAAACGTTCCTCCATCCTCCCAGGCTGGGTCAGGAGCCTCCTGTCCCCGCCCCTCCATGACGTGATGAGTCTCACATCGTGTTGCAAGTCTCCACGCTCCGGATCCCAGTCAGACCCCGGCCCGTCCTCCGTGGCAGGGTGTGGATCTTCCTGCCCTCTGGGCAGTTAAAGGAGCAGCTGACACAGGAAGCACTGGGTGAGTAGTTCTTCATAGGCAAGGGAAGGTTTCTCTGCCTCCCTAGCATCCCGGCCTGGGGAGCTGGTGGGAGCATCCGCCCGGCGGTTTCCATCCTGGTGGCTGTTACTTTCTGGATAGTCCCCTGCCAGCTACTCATTTCCCGGCCCCACTCCCAGCCTCTCCATCGTCTCCCCTTTGACTTTAATGCTTGTGAGACCATCCAGGATAATTAAGAGAGAGAAGTTTTATGCTGTTTATGGGACTTTGATCAAAGATTTTAATTAACCTACCTTGCTTTAAGCCTTTAAAAGTTCATTCCCCAGGGCTGTCCATTTGATAACGGAATTAATGCTTCCAGGCAGAGTGGAAGGCAGAGGCTTGGACGAACAGGGCCTAGTGGTGGTCTCGTTAACCCCTCCAGGAAGGATAGGTTCCAGCTCCACATAAAGGGTTTGTGTAGACCTGAGCTCCTCGCCGATGGAATGAGGTCCTTGGAGCGCTGACGCTGGATGCCTGAAAGCCACTGCCCCCTAGACAGAGACTTTCAAGGTGGGAGCAAATTTGATTGATCTGTGTCCCATCCGTGCCCCACCAGCAATCTGCACCCCACCTCACGAGTAGATGTTGGATGAAGGGAGTGAGGAAACCCCGCTGAGTTCTGAGAAGACAGAAACGTTAAAGTCTTAACCAACACATATTTCCTGAGTCTCTACAATGTGCACTGGGGGATGGGGTGCTTCTCATCGTAAGCCCTTCTGAGTCTCTTAGATTTTTAAAGTATGGGTAGATACTAACTTGATTTTCATATTAAAGAAATGTATCAGATGACGTTTCCTTTCCTCTCCCACTGAAATCACCTGCCAGCAGGCAGAAAGCCAGACTCCAATTGGCTAAGCATGAACCTTGCAGGGGTGACCTCAGCTTCCTATTTGCATGGCCTAGATTTTGAGAGAAACCCCTGTATGTATCCCAATTATGTCCAAATGTCTTCAATTGTTCAGAGAAAAAAGAGCAACATTTCTCTAGGAAGCCGTTTCTGGGGGAGGTGTGTGATGGGTGTACATGCCAGTCAAACAAGAAGATCCCTTTCAGGCCTGCCCTCGAGGAGAATAAGGATGGCTGGGGCTTGGTTTGTCTTCTCCCTTTGCCTTGCCTTGGGAAAGAATGTTGCTGAGAGCAGGGTTCTTGAGGAAGGGGAGGGCTGGTGGCCGTCTCAGGGGAAAAGGGCTTAGGCATCTCTTTCCACATCTAGAAACTGAGTGGAAGACCCGAACTTTTCCCACACCTTTGAGAATTCAGATGAAGAAAAGGCATGGTTCCTCCTTTACAAAGATAAGATAAATTTAGAGTTTGATTAAGAAATAAGGAAGAACAACAGCTGGAGTTACTTGGGACAGTAGTTCTTATTAGAATGTGCATTTTAATAAGCAGTCACATTTTCAGGGAACAATATCATGGACTGTTTGCTCTGGCTTAGCACCTCATCAATAGGAGGGTGTGCTTGGAATCAGACTCTCTGGACTTGGTCCTGGCTCTGCCTTTAGTTATGTGGCCCTGGTAGATTGCTGAGCCTGCCTGGGTCTTAGTTTCCTCGTCTGTGAAATGGGAACTATGATAGTACCTGCCTCGAAGGTTGTCGTGGGCTAGTAAATGAACTCAGACACACAGCTCATGTATTACTATGTGACAGGCACACAGTGAGTGCTCCATATATGTGAGCTGCTGTTATTTATGGTTGCTGTTGCTGTCATGTAGGGTCCTCTGTCTGTGACCAGGGATAGCCAGCCAGGAGGGAACGCAGTTGAGTCCCAAGATGCCACCATTCCTTATCACCTAAGGAGGACATAGCAACCTCTGAGCTACTGAACCACCTGTGCAGCTCCATAGCCTTGGGCGGCCTGCACCAGCTGCAGCCTGGAGTTCACAGGGGGAAGGGGATCAAGACCAGCAGAGATAGGGCAGTGAGAAGGAAGCGCTGGGGGATCTAAAGCAGACAGCCTCAAAGCTCAGTGTGCCTCGGAGTGCTTGGGGGGCTCACCAAAATGCAGTTTCCCAGGTTCAGTGGCTGCTGGTGAGGGTGCAGCACCTGCATTTTAAAGGAACATCCCCATAACTGTCATGTAGTTTCCTTAGACTGCGGTTACCTGGGAGATCCGTGCACGGGGCTCTGAGAGGTGTGCACCTGAGCTCCCTCAAGGTGCTGACATCCTGCATGGCTGAGGGAACTTCAGAGGCACCAGGTTTCTAACAGGGTCCCCAGTACCCTGACTCACATCCCAGCTAAGCCCCAGCTGGGAGCATAAACTGAGTTTTTGTTCTGGTCACAGAATGAGCCATAGCAGAGCCTTGATCCTTGCTGTATACTTACCCCAATTTTTTGCCATGTAGTGACCTCAGCCCATGACTTGAGCCTGAATTCTGACTGCAGTCCCTGATTAAGCCCTGACCTCAAACACAGACTAAACCCTTGCCTTTGACCTTTCTCAGGTCATAGTCTCAGACAGAACCCCAGCTCAGCCAGCTGACTTTCACTCTGAAGGGGATGGTGAGGGGATATGATGGCTCTGGGCAAGGTGTCCTCCTCCCCCACCACTGGGGACCCAGATGAGAGACCACAGTCCTCCTTGGTGTCCCCTGGGTGGGAACAGGGGGTGGGCTCTGGAACTTAGGGGCTGTGTGTGGCTTTCCAGGCTCTACCCTGGCTTCACATGCAAGGTTGATTGAAGTGCCTTCTTTCCTTTCCCATGTGCCTTCTCCAGATCATTGCTTCTCCGATGAATTCATCAGAACAAAGCATGTGGCACTTATGTGGAGACTGAATGGAAGATCCTAGAGGTCCTTCCCAGGGCCAGCTCCCCAGGCCTTGCTTGTTGAATTGTCTAAGGGGCCAGGAAGCTGATGCCCGTGTTTCCGGGCAGCTGCATGGTGGGAGGCCTCTCCCTGCACACTAGGTGAAGCACTAGGAGAAAACTCAACCTGGACCGGGGAGGGTTCTTGATTCTGGGTGAAAAAGAATTCTTGAACAGGTAAGACAAGTGTAGGTAAGGAAGGAATTCATTAAAGTAAGAGATGCAGGGAATAGCAGCTGCCTTGCAGGCAGCAGAGAACAAGAAAGAGCAGGGGGAAAGAGGGAAAGTCCTCGGCCTAGGGCAGATTCCCTTGCCAACTCCTTGCAGGCAGGGTCGCCTGGCATCCTGTGTCCTCTTGGACCTACACAACATGGGAACTAGCCCCTACCACCCCAGGATTTGGGGGAGCTGTGGGGCACAGGATGGAGTGAGATTATGTTCTGAGAACTTCCCAAAGAAATTAGATTTTTCAGGCAGGCTACTAAGAGCAGATCTCACAGCTGCAGTTCTGTCCAGATCACCCAGGTGATGGGAACATGCAGGCTCAAATCTGAGCTCTTAGCAGTCCCTTCCTACTTATTAGGAGTAAAGTGGAGACAGAGTGAAGACTTGGAAATAAAATGAAATAGCAAAGAGACGAACTGCAATAATCTGAGCAGTGAGAAAGCTTTATTTGAAAGTACACACTTAAAAACAGGAAAGTGCTGGCACCCTCAGAGAGGAGGCACACTGAAAGATTGGGGATTCTGTCTTTTAAGGTTTCCCAGAATGGGACAAAGGGCAGGGGTGGGGGTTGCTGGGCATAGGATTGACTTGTGGTCTCAAGATGCTTATCTCTGGTGAGATACACTGTGTCTCCTCTCCTCTATGATCAGTCCTCCAGCTAATTTTGCTAAATAAACCCAATACAAGGGATTTATTTATCCTGTTCTTCTCCAAGATAGTGGTTGCCGTCAAGCAATGGGGACATATCAGTTAAGACTGCCTGTCCTGCCTTAAGGGAGGCTGTTCGCTGATTACTAAAGAGTATATTAGGAATCCTACTTCTCAACTCTCTGATTTTTAAAATGGAATCTTAGCCTCAAGATGGAGTCCCTCCTGTTCTTACTATACTGTTTATGTCTCAGCATTTTTCATCATAGGCAGGAAGGGTTCGTCATGGTGCTTGTTCCATGGCCCTGCCCTGCCTCACCCAGACCGCAGCCAGAAAGCAGAGAGAGCCCTACCTCTGGGATAGTGAGTTTCCTAGCTCTTAGGAGATGGCTTCACACCGGAGCCAGCTTAAGTGACACTTGACTTCCTGACTTACTGATGTATTGGGTTAAAATCTGTCAGTAGGTGAAAGCGTTTCTTCTTTACTAAGACAGGGCACATGCGGACTTTATCTTACTACCACCACCCTTACTGCCACCACCATCACCACTCTCACTGTCTATGTGCACTGTGGGAAATGCTTTACTTGAATTGTTTAATCTTTAAACTGCATCCATGACTACCCGTACTGTAGGAGAGGCCATGTCACTCCATTGAGTTCATGACTAGGAAAGCAAATTCCCCAGTGAATTTGTAAGTTTCCCATCACCAGCCTTGAAAGCATATGGAATTCATAGAATCTCCTTCATTTCCTTGGCTGCAAGGACATTTCAGAATTTCTTTCAAATGCGGTAGCTCTTCTCAGCTGGAAGTTTCTCAGTATACCTTTATTCTACCCCTCTGCCTCTATTTTTTTGGTTCCCTTCCCCCCGATTTGCTTTCATAGCCATTTGAGTATGCAAATAAGCTTGTGTATAAACAAACTGATATGCTGAATATTATTCCAAAGCCAGTGTGTCGATTATGTCTAGGTCTCTCTTCCAGTACGGTAGAGTATGCGCCTAACAGGCTGCCCCTTCTTTAGAGAATAACCACAAACGCTAGAGAAAATAGAAAAATCCCAAAGGCTCTGAGGAATGAACAAAAGCAGGCAGATCTTGCAGGGTATTTGAAACTTGGAAAACGGCATTGGCATGAAGTGAGTTCCCATCTTTATGACTTTTGATCTGAGGGAAATTCTGTGAATAAACTGCTCAAGTCTTTCTGGCTGATCCTGTACCATTGTAATACAAAAACTATTTGAAGAAATATTACCCCAAACCTTCCAGAATTTGGTGTAGGGACATACATTTACAGATTCATGAATTTCAGCAAGGCTAACCCAGAACACAAGAAGAAAACCATGCCTAGGCACGTCAAAATTTAACTGCTGAAAACAGTGTGTCGACCAGAAGGGTTTTTACTATAGAGAAGTGTATTTTTTTTATTCAGTTGAATATTTACTGAGCGCCTACTGTGTATTAGGCACTGTTTGGGTGCTGGGAGCATAATCTAGAGCTGGAGTCTTCTCTGGGGGAGCAAAGGGATGTCCTGGAGCTGTTCTAAGATGGAGTTTTGTCAGTAAGACCAAATTTACCTGAAGCATGCAAGCAGAACAAAGCCAGAGTCCAGGACATAAAGACAATTCAAGTGCACTGGACAGCCCTGAGATGAGCATTTTGGAAAAAGAGCATCAAAGACTTTTGCAGGAAGAGATCCAAGTTTCATGGGGGAAGAGACTAAAAATACCAAAAGCTCAGGAGTTAAGGACCAGGGTATGTGGGCAAGTTCTAGTGTTAATCACAAGCAACTTTTTCTTTTCTTAAAGACTTGAGTTTATCTAGTGGTAAACAGGGGCCCTGGAGAAAGAGCCTCAGGGAAACTGCTAACACGTAGATAGAAACTGAGAACTAGTGTTTGGTGTCAGTACCTGCTTAGATGAAGGTCGATGGATTTCTGGTTCTGTGGGACTTGCGGGTTGCCTGTGGGCGTGCGTGTGTATGTGCGTGTGCCCACCTGGTGTGCTGGAGAGCGTGTGGGTGTGATCAGCCGCCTCAGCTGGCTCATTCATTTGCTCACCATGTTGAGCACTGAGGATGTGTGGGCACCGGTGGTGCAGAGGTAAAGGAGACGGACGAGGCCCCCGGCCTACTCTGCCATCTTCTGGGAGAGACAGACAGCACGAGGAAGCACGGGTGTTTTCCCATTGTGAGGAGGCCATTCTAGTCGGCCTGCACTGCAAGGACTTGGGTGCTGGTCATTTCTATGGGAGGTGACCTTGAGAGGCAAAGTCAGGGGGAGGGGAAACTGAGATAGGGAAGGAAGAGAAGCCATCGATGTGTGTGCTGATGAAGAGCTACTGTGGTGGGCCCCAGAAACTTAGTCCACTGGGGACCCTCTGAGGACCGATGATGTCCCACTGAGAGGGGGCAGCTGGGGGTTATCTGCTTCTGGCTAACTTCTCCCCACTTGGGTTCTGGCCTGGTACAGCTGGACAGACCCTTGGGCAGAGCAGCAGAGAGACCAGACCTTTGCAACTGCAGGTGGTCTCAGGGCTGCTGAGATCCCACTGCCCAGCTGGCAGATGTTTGAACTTCAGATATTTTTCTAAGTGGAGGGGAGCCACAGAAGCCTTGAAGCAGAGGAGTGAAATGACCCCACTGTAATTTGTAAAATGCAGGAGAGAAGCAAAGTCCTGGAGAAGGTGAGCGGGGATGGAGTCCAGGGCCTGCCGGCCTCTGGGAGAAGCAGGGATCTGTTCTTCACTGAGATAGGAGTGAGGGACCCGCTGCTGGCACCCAGCAGATTTGCTGTGAGCAAGCCCAGGGAAGTTGTAGGGATGGTTTCCTTTTCTTATTCCACGAAGAGCAAGGTGCCCACATGGGCAAAACTGGGGGTGGTAGGAGATTAAAGGGAAGAGAATGCAGAGAACAATTTCCTGCAGGGTTCACGGCCACCTCTTTGCTCCTGTTTGAATTTTGTGGTGAATTTAAAGTGTGACTAATTGGTTCACTTAAAGTGATTTTCTCTGGCAATGCTGAACTGCCCTGGTGCTGGCTGGTGACAAGTGAAATATTTGGGTTCAGCCGGGCTAGAGAGCACAGCGTGGGGAGAGAAGGAGGGAGAAAGGGGCTGGGGGCCTCCTGTAAGGGAGATTTGATCTGCTGGTTCAGGGAAACCAGGGTGGTGGCTGTGTGCACAGGGTGCCAGGAGGATGCATATTTTAGGGTGAGTCTGGCTTTGGAGCTGGCACGTCCGTCTTTGGGTTTATGCTCCACAACTGAAAAGTCATGTATTTCCACACCACCCTCTTTCCACCTCACTCCCTGCCATCCATTGGAAGAGTGTGAAAAATTTGTGAACTAGCCCAGATACCTTTTTGAATGCAAAAGCCTATTTTTAACATCCAAATGTTTTCTGAAAGTCCAGAGTAGAGAATTGTTTGGTATCCTTTGATTAAGAAGATATCTAATAAGAAGCTACACTTTGAGGACATTTATTTATATGATTATGTATTTTGTCAGTATTATTTTAGTATGCTCTTACATAAGATTTAAACAGTACAGAGCAAAGCAGGGTAGATTAACATTTCCAGACACGAGTCAAGGTTTACTGCTTATGAATGAAGGACTGGTGCTGATGGCAGAGGCAGCGAGCCGGCCCAAATGTCCTGGGAGACTTACCTTCTGAGCTGGACACAGGTCTCTCTTTCTGGTCTCATGTCACCTAGCTTGCTGCTTGACTTCCCATGGTCATAAGGAAATCATAATCCTCTCAGTACTGGGTTAAATGTGTGGCATGGATAATTTGGAACCATCATCAGACATGACTCACTAATTACAAGCATCAAGTCATATATCTGAGAAGTAAAGGATAACAGATTGATCCGGGGCTGTTAATCGGATGTTCCAAGCAACTGACCTCATCTCTCACAAGGAGCCCATTCACCGGGGCTGTCAGCAGGTGCCCACGGCCCGGCCTTCCCTCACACCTCTCAGAAAATGTCTCTGGCATGCTGCCAAAGATGCTGGGCGCACTTCTTCTTCTGCACGGGAAAGTCATCCTTTCTGTGCTCATTTTGCATCATCCTTTCCCTATGGATAACCTACTTTATGTCCGTCTTCTAATGTCCTTCTTGCCTTCGTGTGTGTGCAAACACAAGTGGTATCATATTACACATTATTTTTCAGTTTGATTTTACTTGATGCTATCTATGTCTTGAACATCTTTCTGTGTCAGTACATGAAAGCCCACTGCATTATTTAAATGTATGCAGAGAATTCCATTGTTCTAGAATTTATTTGGCCACCCTCCTATTGATGTATATTTGTCAGTGCCCCAACTCCCTGCAGTTTTCCTATTACAAACCAGGCTCTACCTCTCACTGTGTGTGTATATTTCTGTGCACATAAGCCAATATTTCTGCAGGCTGGGCTCTGTGAAGTTGCTGGGGAAAGAGAATGCACATTTATTTAAACATTGGCTAATGATGCCTGATGCTTTCCCTTCCAAATGGCCTCACAGGTTCACACTGCTTCCAGCAAGTATCTGAAAGCACCTGTTTCCCCATAGTCTTGCTAATACTTGTTACCATCAATCTTTTTTAATTTTTGGCCGTATAATGAATGCAAAATCATATCTCATTATTGTTTAAATTTCCATCTCCCTGGTTACTGTGGAAGCTGTGCATTTTCTCATATGGTTATTGACATTGATATTTTTCTTCTGAGAATTGCCTATTCATATAATTTGTCCAATTTTTATTGTGTTGTGTGTCTTTTTTTATTGATTTATATAAGATCTTTATGTAGTCTGCTTATAAATTCTTTGTCTGTTGAATGTACTACATGTAATGTTTCCAAATTTGCTGCTTGTAATTTAACTTTGTGTTTAAGGTGTCATTTTTCAACAACTGTTTTAAATTTTGTGAGATTAAATATTCTAATCTTTTATGATTTGGCTTCTGGATTATGTGTCTTTTTTAGAAAAGTCTTTCCAACACCAAGATTACTTTATAGTTTTATTTCATCCCCTTTATAGTTTCTTTCCTTTCTTTTTTTTTACACTGAGCTTTTTAATCTAACTGGAATTTATTTTTTGTATGGTATGAGTTGTGTATCTAACTTTATTTTTTCAAATGGACTTACAGTTTTCTTTAAACCATTGAGTATTTCTCTCTGTTGTAGGGATTCAAAATGCTGTCTTTATTGCAAATAATATTTTATCATTAATTGTAAGTGTATGTATTAAATTATTTAAAGGAGAACACTTGAACAATTCCTATTTCCTATATTATTGTTGTCCTTACAGATTAACTTGCCATACAGCCACAAAACTGGCTGTAGGTTCTATTCCGTTCCTGTGGTCGATCTAACTGTCAATTTGTGATGTTAGAGTAGAATACCCTAGACTGAGAATACCATAGACTGGACCTGAAACCCAAAATTTATTTCTCAGAGTTCTGAGGCTGGAAAGTCCGGGATCAGAATGCCACCGTGGTTGGGATTTCCATTGAGATTTTGTGTGGGATGACTGTGTATTTATAGGTCACTGGAGGAGAACAGACATCTTTACAATATTGATTGAGTCTTTCCATTCAGGAATATGATATGTATGTTAAAATTTCTCTCGTGCTATAGGAAAACTTTATACTTTTCTTAATAGATAAGTTGTCCATTTATTCATAAATTAATTGCTAAATATCTTTCGGATTTCACTGTTAATGAGAATGGAATGGTCAATTCCATGGCTTGGCAACCTGTCTCTAAGGAGCTAAATAGTAAATATTTTAGGCTTTGTAGCCATATGGTCTCTGTTGTAAATAATCAACTCTGCTTTTGTAGTGTGAAAGGAGCCATAGACAATATATAAACAAATTGGCATAGCTATGTTACAATAAAGCTTTATTTACAAAAATAGCTTGTGGGCTGAGCTTGGCCCATGTGCCAAAACCTGCTCCATTCTATTACATTTTAACTGTTTACTTCTGTGTATTTTAAAGTTGCTGATTTAAAAATTTTGATTGTATAGTTAACAAACTTGGCAAACTCTCTATTTAGTGACAATGCCTTTTCATGTGATTTCCTGGATTTTTCAGAGAGATAATTATATGGTCTGCAAATGCTGACAAATTCCCCTCTTCTTTTCCAATAATTACACTTCCTGTTTTATTTTCTTGTCTTGTTGCATTGACCAGAATCTCCATAAAATGTCATATCATTATGGTGATAGCAATCATCTTTGTATTTTTAATTTCTTTTTTGGAGGAAATATTCCAGATGTTTTCATTATTAATTGTGACGTTTGATGTCAGTTACTGACAGACGGGCCTTAGAGTAAGAAATTTTTCTTCTATTTGAGTTTACAAAGGGCTTTAAGAATGTTGAATGAATGAAATGGGTGAAGATGGTCAAAAGGTGCAAACTTCTAGTTATAAAATAAGTCCTGGGGATGTAATGGTGACTATAGTTAACAATACTATATTATGTATTTGAAAGATGCTAAGAGTGTAGATCTAAAAGTTCTAATCATGAGGAAAATATTTAGAACTGTGTGTGGGGATGGATGTAAGTAGATGTATTGTGGTGAGCATTTGGTAATGTATATATACAGGCATACCTTAAAGATATTGCCAATTTGGTTCCAGACCACTGCAATAAAGTGAATATCCCAATAAAGTAAGTCAAATGAATTTTTTGGTTTCCCCATGCATATGAAAGTTCTGTTTACACTATTTTGTAGTTTATTATGAGTGCAATAGCATTATGTCTAAGAAACAACATACAGACCTTAATTAAAAAATATTTTATGGCTAAAAAATGCTAACAATCACCTACGCTTTCAGCCATAACTGCTGATCACAGATCATCATTCAAGTGTAATAATAATGAAAAAGTTTAGAATACTGTGAGAATTACCAAAATGTGACACAGAGACATGAAGTGAGCAAATGCTTTTGGAACAACGGCGCTGATAGACTTGCTCAATGCAGGGTTGGCACAAACCTTCAGTTTGTAAAAAATGCCTCGCATAGATGGGAAGTGCAAAAAGCAAAACACAATAAAGCAAGCAAGGCCTGAAACTAACACTGCTGTTCTCTTGGACAATAATGGGTTTGAACTGTGAGGATCTACTTTTATGTAGATTTTAAAAAATAAATAACATTGGAACATTTTTTGGAGATTTGTGACAATTTGAAAAAAAATTTCTCTTTTCCAGCTTATTTTATTGTAAGAATGCAGCATATAATTCATATAACATACATAATATGTGTTAATCCATGGCTTAAGTTACTGGCAAGGCTTCCCTTCAGCAACAGGCTACTAGCAGTTAAGTTTTAGGAGAGTCAAAAGTTATGTGCAGATTTTTGACAGTGTCGAGAGGCTGGCTCCTCTAACCTGTGAGTTGTTCAAGGGCCAATTGTATAATGTCCTATGTCAATTATATATAAAAAAAATTGAATTTGATCAATGCTTTTCCACCCTCAATTGAAACAATCTTATGTTTTTATTCATTAACTTTATTAACATTACAATTTACAATTACAGATTTTTTATGTTGAATCATTCTTACATTCCTGGGGAAAAAATTCTTCTTGGTGATAATATATTCTTCTTTCATATACTGATGGATTTGATGTGCTAATGTATTCTTTAAAAACTTTACATTCAAGTATTTAAACCAAATTGGTTTGCAGAATTTTTTTATGTGTGTGTGTTATACTTAGTTTTGGTACCATGGCTATGCTAAACCTTGTGGAATGTACCTGGCTGATGTCTGTATTCCCTGGAATATTTTGTATAATTAAGTATTTCTTGTTTGTTCAAGATTTTGGTATAAGTGGCCCCCAAGTCCTTTGGGGTGATACCCATTTGGGAGGTAATTGTCGACTATTTATTATTTCAGTTTCTTCCACAATTAGTTCATTCAGAAATTCTATCTGTGCCTGAGTACATTTAGGTAATTTTCCTAGGAAATTATTTTATCTAGACATTAAAATTTATTGAATAAAGTGATTAGTGATCTCTTATAGCTTTCCAAGTCTTTTCTGTAACTATAACTGGGTGTAATTTCTCGATTTGGATGTTGTTGTTTTTTTTACCTTCTCTCTTATTTCTTCACTGCAACTGGCAATTTGCATATTTTATTGGTATTTCAAGACAGCTTTGATTTTACTGATTAAGTTACTTTTTTTGTTCTGCTTTCATATATTGTGCTATTATTTACTGTGTCCAGAGAGAAAATATTTTAGTATATTATTTTTGAGTTCTTTATTTTGGTGGTAAGAATTTTAGTTCTCAAGCTATTTAATTAATTTAAAGAGATACTTTATCCCTATTTAAAAGCGTGTTCTGAGTGCCATTTAACTTCCTGTCTTTCACAGTGGTGCTTTTCCATAATTTCTTGGTGAATTTCTGGTGTGTCCTCATATCTAAAAACATATTCTTTTGTGTTTCCTGTGGCCTACTCCTGGTGCCCGTGAAGGAGGGGTGGGAAATAATCGGGAGGGACGGACTGGCTGGTCGCATGTGTTCTGGGTGCACAGACTCCCATCCTTCCTGGTGGTTGGTATTGTCTGGGACCTCACTAGGTACCCTGGACACAACTTCACACTCTTAGCTTCATTTCTGTCTTCCTTGGGAGAGGAAAGGCACTCACCAGTGTGGGTGCCCTGAATGGTCCCCAAATAGCTCCTCTCTGAATGACTGGCATTCACACTGCCTTCTGTCTAATACCTCTGAGCTTGGAGTTCCTGGAACAGCGTCTGCCTTCAAAATGGTTTTTCTCTTCAGCAGTTTTCCTCTGATTTAGTTTCTTTTCAGATCAAATCTTATGTATATTCTAAATTTCTTCACCATTTCTGAAATTCTACTATCACTGTGTAATGTGCCCCTGAGCTAGTATGGATTTTTAAAACTGTTTTATTTTGGAGAATTGTATAGGAACACCTTCACTCCTACCAATGCAATTATACTTTTAAATAAATTCATGTGTTATTAGCCTGAAGTACCTGTATACATTTGAATAGTTGTGTCCCTACATAAGATGTAAGAGTTGTAAGAGATATATCTTATTTATCAAATATGTGAATTTTTCTATAGATGGAGAATATTTAATATCTTTGTGAATTCAAGGCTTTTTCAAAGGTCTGTGTGGTCTACAGGGTAAGAATAATGTGCTAAACAGCCTAGACAAATGGTGTGGCCACAGATTAGAATGCCAGGACAGGTAAATATGGAAATGAATCTGGTCTATTTGTCACTGTAACTTTCTCTTCTGAGACTTAAAAATCAACTTTTAATTTAATTTAAACAATTTAGAAATTAAACAAAAACCATGGGATTTGCAAACCCAAGAACATAGTCTTTTGCTGAGTTGCACCATGGCCACACCTGCTGTCCGGCCCTGGGACTGCTAGTGAACCTGAGCGGCATTATTCAGGGAAGGACTGGATTTCCAGTTGAGCCTTTTATTGGCCTTTATGATGGGAGGCTCAGAACTGTCTGATCTCAGGAAGGATACAAGGGCATATGCAAATTGTCCAACTTAAACTGTTTGGGTGAGATTCATCTGCTGAGAGTGGCAGGCTTATTTCCCCTGGCAATTTTTCGTGTTTCATTTGATTTTATTTCACTGTTTGGGAGAGAGTTTCTCCTGATTTTTTGTTTGTTTGTTTGTTTGTTTTTATCTGCCGAGGTGTTGCTGAAAATACTAAACAGCATGGAAGGAATGTACACAGGGACTTGGAGGAAACCAGGGGTCTTGAGAGCCCTTTTGTCTTGCTTTGTCTTGAACACCATTGCTGGAGCCCACACAGGGCCACTCTGAGGTTATAAATCCCCGCCCAGCCCTTGAACTGGGGTCTTGCATGCCATTGGCCGTGAAGGAACAACTCTCTCTGAGCATCCCTGGGTCCCGGGCAACTTACTAAGGGAATCAGAGTTTGGAGGGCAATGGAGCATCCCAGGACTCAGGGTAGGGGAGAGGTTAGGATTCCCACTGCTTTCACCAAGGCTTAGAAAGGGGTTTTCAGGGCCGGATGCTGGAGCATCCCAGGGACTGACTCCAGGAAAGTGGACGCCAGGGGGAAAAAAAAAACTTGTAGAACTCAAGTCAGTGTTTCCCTGGAAATTCTGTGTTAAGAGAGTGGAGCTCTCTTTGGTGATCCTGGTGAGGTGGGGGTGACTCGGTGTCCCTTGTGTGCTTTCCTGGGACAGGAAAATTTCAGGTTGGTAGATTTCATTCCCAGCATGCAGTTCTGTCGTGTATGCTTTACGCTGCTGTTGGGAAGAGTCCAGGCCCGGGCATAACAGGGACAATTGTGAGCTTGTGGGTCCAAAGTCAAAAAGGTAGATGGCCCTTTTGGAGGACTCTCCCTGTGATTTTTGTATGTTATAAGACTCATTTGCTCATTTTGGTTTATATCTGAATTGTTTCAGCCCCTTAGTGGCTGTGGAAAATGACTGCTGGAGAGGATTTTTAATGAACTTTCCGTTTGTGGAAGTCTTGTGTGTAAGAGGCAGCCTGTAATCTAGGAATGAAATAAAGGTGAGTGGATGGGGTCAGGATCTGGTGAGGGTTCTGGGAAATATCCCAAGTCTCTTAAATGTTAATGAGTCTACTGAGGTCACCTGGTTATATTTATGTTAAATAGACTGTTGAGCAGAAGAGAGGTGATGGGATATTGGGGAATTAGTGGCTGGAGTGGGGAGATGGTTTGCAGACTAGCCAGAGAGAGAGGCAATGGAACAAAGCACACTGGGGTCCAGCTCCAGCTGGGGGGCTCCGTGCAAGCCAGTCACCCCTCTTTGCCTCCTCCTCATTATACATGGGGTTGATGACTGTCCCTACTTCCCGTAGTTGTTTTGAGGATTGAGAAAAAACAAGTGCAGAAAGCCATTAGTCTAGAGCCTGGCATATAGTGATCACAATTTTCTGCAGACTTCTCATACTTCTGTTATTCCTACTATTGCTATCACTCCTGTGGGCTTTTTCCAAGGAAGAGGCTCATGCAGTCAAGTCAGGAGGTGAAGCCATCACTGGGGAAGACAGGGTCATTGACCCCTGGCTGTGGAGCAGGGGAGTCCTCTGTTGGGGCAGCTGCAGAGGCACCTGCCCAAGGAGAGAGGAGTATAATGTCCATGCATTTCCATCTCCAGCGTCTGGATTCATCTGAGCCTCTTGGACCATGGAAGCCCTTTCTTCTGTTCATCAGGGTGGGGGCAGGGGGAAAGTCTGGCTTTCTCTTCATCCCCTACTGGTGTACAAACACCGAGCAAAAGCAGACGCAAACTGTAAGCACAAATGCTGAACTGTGTGTGTGATTACACTTTTCTAGTATGACTCTGAGTTGGTTACTCTGTCATCAGTTCACAATCAGGCGAACGGTGGTGCCTGTTTCGGGTGCAGCGTGTCTTGAATAGAGCTGCCACAGTGATTCTGTTAAAACTGGAATCAGATCCAATCTCTTCCTGCTCAGAATCAATCTCCATGTCTTACCCCAACACCCTTTATTGCCTCCTTCTGCTTTTTATTTTCTCATGAGCGTTCATTGCCATCTAATATCTTACACAATTGCTTTCTTTAATGCATGTATTAGTTTTCCTTGGCTGCTGTAACAAATTATCACACACTTTTAAAAGAATTCCTTATTATCATATAGTCCTGGAGATGAAAAGTTCAAAATGGATGAAAATCAAGGTGTCCATGACCTCCCAGTTCATAATTCCTTGGAGACTGACTAAAGTGGGTCCTACATTAAAACTCCCAGGGGAGACTCCGGTTGGCTAGGCCATGCCAGTGGATTGGCTCCCTGGGCTAGCTGTGAATCCTCAGTGCCCGGGTGCCAGGGGGTGCCAAGTGCTCCTGTATGTCCCAGGCATCTTCATCCAAATGGGTTCTGAACAGCACACCCACTTCAGAGAGCCTTTCTCCCTGATTGGATTGGCACACTGTACCCCTGCGTCTTCAGATGGAATGATGTGACCTTCAGATGGGCAGGAGTGGCCTGTCTGCAGGGGCTTGCTGCCACCTGGGAGCATTCCCTTTCGGTGTTGCACAGACCTTGAGATCCGGGCTTTCTGCCTGCAGGTTACAGGCAGAAGTTCCACAGAAGCTGCTAAAGTCAGGTCACAGACCAGTCATTATAAAAACCAAATATGTTTGATCAACAGATGGCTTTTGTTATCAATTCCAGGTCCCAAGGACCTTATCCCTTGGGAATTTAGAAGTTCTTTTAAATTGAAGAATTGAGACTTAATGCAGAACTGTGCCAAAGAACCAGCAACGCCATCCGGAGCTACCACGTCTGCTGCAAGGCGGAGCCCTGGCAGCGATGCCCGGTCATGCTGCTAGGAGCAGCGTTCTCTCCCGAAGCCCACATGTTTGTCAGGTTCCTTAAATCAGCAGCTTGGGAAATTCAGATTTCCTTCAGCATGCTTTCAACCTCAGTGCCAGCAATTTCTTCTGTAATTTTAGAAGACTTTATTACTCCATCTCCTTGGGGTTCCCGGGAAAGTCAATCCCTTCCGGTCTCAGTCTTCCCAGGGAGGGAAATGGAAAGTTGGATACAATGACCCTTTTGGCCTTCTCAGCCCAGATTTTCTGTGATTCTGTTACTAGAGTCCAGGCTTCCAAACGGAGCAGGACTGATGAAAAGCTTTCCATGGCCTAGGACGGGGAGGACCCTCAGGCAGCTGGTCTGTACTCCTCTTTGTTTGTTTTGGATACTCACAGCTCTTGGCCCTGCAAATTGCCCTCGAGTGGGCTCTGTGGGGATCCGTGGCAGGGTCTCTTTGTTACTAGTCTTTTCCCTGAGCAGCTTCTGTTCATTTGGGTTTTCTGCTTTGATGTTTGACTCGCTCATTGTTGATTAGCACAGAAGTTGCCTGTGGGAGTGCAGAGAGAGGGTCTGGAGAGAAGAGGCCTTTCAGCGTCACTGCCAGCATCTGCTGTGGATGGGACAACCTCCAATTTGTCAGAATCTTGGAGGACCAGCTATTATTTGTATGTATTCTAAGTGTACAATGGATCCAAAAATTACTGGAAAGCCTGGAAATGAAGTCAGTGTTCTACAATTAGAACTGTGTTTAGAGGAAGTTAGTTCTGCCCCTCAACCCTCTCATCCAGGCCAGGAATTTCTGCCCCATCATCCTTAAGAGGTGGCCAGCAAACCTGTGCTTGTACAGCCCAGGTGAGAGGGAACTCGTCACCACTTGAAACAGCTCATTCAATTGTTGGACATCTCTGATGGTTCCATCGACAGAGCTGAGATTGGTTC
Source organism: Manis javanica (assembly GCF_040802235.1). NCBI lineage: Eukaryota > Metazoa > Chordata > Mammalia > Pholidota > Manidae > Manis > Manis javanica. The sequence continues at coordinate 130,984,346 of NC_133159.1, forward strand.
CCTTTAGGGGCCACCCACTGAAGATGAAACTTGGTTTACCAGTTTGACCCTGCAGCGATTTTAGACGGTGTAGCCCATTCGCTGGAAGCTTACTGTCCTCAGGCTAAACCAGAGCCAACAACACTCTTCTAAGCACATGGCTTCTAGTTCCCTCTCCATCTTGGACGGTCCTTGCAGAATTCTATTCAGTCATGCCTTGACTCACACACAAAAAGGGAGCTTCTCCCCGAATCTGAAATGTCTTTAGAAAGACCATTCGCTCCCAAGTTCTTGCCAGGGAGGGAGGAAGTGTGTTTCAGCCACCTGCGTTGTGTGTTGCACGTGCAACTTCTGTGCTGACCGTTAAGAATGGTCTGGCATGGCTTTGAACCTCTAGGGCTGAACTAATGCCTCATTTGCTACCTTTTCCCGGGGCCCTTCTTTTAGAGCATCAGAGCAAAGATCACCCTCAGAGATAATCTGCTTCAACCTCTTATTCCATTTTATACCCGGGGAAGACCGAGTCCCGGAGAGGGGAACAGGTTTGGCCAATGTCATCCTGTGGAAGAAAAACTGGAGCCCAAATCCTGAACTTCTCAAGTTCAGCAAGGTTGCATTTCATCCAAAAGAAGAAATTCTGAAGATGCTTATGTGTCTGGTTCCCGTAGTCCTCAGGGAACTTTGTCCCCTGGAAATTACCTCTTCTTCCCGTGGTCTGTGTTTTCCCCAAGCTGACCCTGTGTATGCTCTGAGCCCAGGGGGCACTCACTGCTCCCAGCCTTGACATCCTTCCACCCCCGATATCTGGAACTCTGGAACTCAGCACCTTTCTAATTCACAACCCCCCAGGGCTTATCACAAAGGTATGATTAAAAGAAAATCTGTTAATATACAAGCAACTTGCTAAACAAGCAACTCTTTCAGGGTGACTATTTATTGCTATTTATGATGACAGATTATCTTTCTGATTTTCCCCAGCACATGTCTCCAGAGGAAATTAGATACAGTACTTTCCTTAAGCAGGGCCAGGAGAAAATGTTTCTATAAATACTGAACAACTTGTCAGGGGAGATTACAAACATTGGCACGTCCTTCCCAATGTCACGTTGGCTATTGAAGCTGTTGTAAGAAATCAGGATGGTTTATTTTCTTCCTGTTCTAAGGTAGTTGTGTTTTCTGAGGCCAGAGGAGGTGCTTCCAAAGGCAGAAGCTTGGGATCTGACTCAAGCCAATGTGCTGGTGTCCCCACAGGGCTGCTAAGAGCAAGGGCTTTGGGGTCAGATGTTTGGGCCCACCCGCTCCACTGCTCCTCAGCTAAGGGATTTGTGGCAAATCCCTCAGCTTGAGACCCCCTCAGTGATCTCTCCTGGGTGAGGATGATGTTGTGACTCATCTCAAGGTGTTGCAGAGATGAAGTGAGGTGACATATGAAATCCCTTGACATATGGGTGATCTGCAAATACATGTTTTCTCCTCTTTCCAGCCCACTAGGAAGACCCCTCTTATCAGCAGACACGGAGTGCACTAAGCCCTCTTGCCTCTGACTCCCTGTGTTGCTTAGGAGAAATCCGACAATAATAAAAAAAATTAATGCAGTGAATAAGAGGAAAATTTCTCAGTCTTTCATAATGTGCCAAGAATTATTCTAGTGGCTTCACATATTTCAATTATTTAATCCTCAGAGCAATTTATGAGGGAGGGACTAGAAACATCCTCCTTTCAGAGGGGGAAACTGAGGCAGAATAAAGTGCTCAAAGCCACACAGGTGGAAGGAATGGAGTTGAGATTGGCTTCAGGCACTGAGCCAGCCAACTATGCGGTCTCGAAGGGGGGCTGGCTCACATTCCTTCCTAGAAAAACGCACTTGCAGTACCTTTAAAGATTTTTTTCTATGTCCTATATGTTCTGAGTTTTACCATCACGGATCTGGGTATGGATTTTTTATTTATCCTACTTAACACCTGGTAGAATTCTTAGATCTGGGAACTCATGGCTTATTTAAGTTCTGTGAAATTCCTGGCTGTTAGGTCTTCCGGCACAGACTTTTCTGTTATCTCCGTGTAACCCTCTGAAACTCCCACCAGACCTGTATGGGAACCTTTGGAGTCACTTTTCCTGTCTCTCAACTCTCCTTTCATATTTTTTAATCTCTCCTCTCCTTTGGCTATTTCTGTTTGATCTTTGCCTTCCCAATTTCATTCCTCAGCGTTGTCCAGTGTTGTGCTGTTTCCCTATTGAGTTTTCATGTTTCATTAACTTTGTTTCATTTCTAAGATCTCTAGTTGGTCCCTTTTCGTAACCTCTTCCTTTATTTTATCACTTCTTTCTTATGTCCTAGTTATGGCCCCTTCTAGGCTTCTGAGAAGTCTGTTGTGCTGGTTACACCTGCTGTCCTTCTGGAGGGTTCTGTCTTTGATCTCTTTTCCCTCAAATGGAAGAGATTTCGTTTGTGGAGTTGGCTGTTCGCCCTTCCTGGTGGCGATGTTCCTGTTGATTTGTGCCTTCTGATTTCGAGCTCACCTACTGGGCCGTGAGCTGGGCTGGCCCCCATGAGGGCCCTCAGCAGCCTCCACCCCACCTCCTTTGGCGGCCAGGTGCAGGAGGTCTCGCTGCAGTCTTGGATGACAGGAAGTGAGTTTCTGATCCTCTGCTTCCAAGTGGGAGGCATACTTCTGGCCTGCAGCCACAGAGGTCTGTGAGATTTTAGCTTCCACTCCCTGCGGCTTCGCTCCTTGCATCTCCATGCTATTTTGAAGAGTCTTGCTTTACAAACTATGGAGGCATCACCTTTTTTTTTTGAGTGTGTGTGTTTTTCCTTAACACCAAGTGTCTGGATCAGAAAGTAGGGGTCTTAGCATCATTTTAGTTCACCATCTTGAACCAGAAAGACTTCGTTATTGTAATTCTTCATTAAGATGAAATAATTGATATAGATAATAAAGTATATGTAATTTTGGCTATAAAGCATAATAACAAATAATAATAAGACCTATACCTGTGAACGGGTCCCCTGCTTAAGTATCAGAACATGACCAGGGCTGTCGAAGCCACTGTGTGCCCCCTCCTGATCCCATCTTTGTTTCCCTTATCCCCAGGTGGCTATCCTTTCTGTTTATCTTCTTCTTGTTTTCCCCTTCCATTATTTTCCACCACATTTTTTTAATGCAGGGAAATGTCATTACATCGACTCTTTAAAATTGCGCTATTAAGATACAAAAATGATTGACACACATTAGCACATAAATGGACTAACATCAATGGAACAGAAGAGAGAATGTAGGAACAGATGCAAGTTTGCAAGGAAATGTTCTATACAAGAAAGGAGGTGTTCTAAATCAAGGGCCAAAGGGATGATCTATTCAATGAACTGGTGTTGGGCAATTTGTTATCTACTTGAAACAAAATAAATTTTAGATCCTATCTCACACCTTGCATCAAAATGAATCCTTAAACAAAAATAAAACAGTATTTTATTAATAAATTACATTGTAATTAATAAATTATGTTATAAAAAGTAGACAATTATGTTGTAATTATTGTAATTATTATAACAATTGTATTGTAATATTGATAAAATAATTATAAATTTTTAAAAAGACCCAACTAACATGTATGTGTGTTTATTTATGTTTTAAACACAGATAATGGATTAAAAGTTACTATGCCATAAAAAAAAGTCACCTATAATCCTACCCTTTAGACAGGACCACTATTTACATTTCAGTATATAGTGTTTTGGACACTTTTTTCCCCTTATACTTTTTTTCTTATGCACATTGCATCCACATATACATGCACAGCACATGTACAGCATATCTGGGGTTATGTTCTACAGATTATTTTTCTATAGCATTTTACTTGATATAGGGTAAATACTTTCTCATGGAAGTTAAATACATGCAAATTATAATTTCTGCAAAAAAATCATAACGTCTATTTGTTACCTATTTTATGAAAGTGCTAAAACTTGTTTAATAAATTAATTACTTTAGAAAGCTAATATGTCTAGTCTATGAGAGACTCCTACAGATGTATAAATAAAACACAAACATACAATGGAACAAGGAAATGTGTAGACCATCGATCCACAGAAGATTGAAGAAGAAAAACTGCAATGGCCAACGGACATATAATACCAATTAATTTCACTAATAATTAGAAACATAAATATAAAAACATTTTTCATCTATGCCACTGAGAAAAATTTTAAAGGTAGCTAACACTTACGCTTGGCAAGAATGCAGGGGAATGGACAGGCTCATAAACTCTTGGTAAATTGATGTAGTATTTGCCAGGTAACTTGGTAGTATCTATAAACTTAAAAAAGTTTTACAAAGGGCATGTCAGGGCTCTAAGTCAGTGATCCCACTGAAATCACAGCCCAAGAGATGTTCATTCCAGCATAGTAAAGGGTAGAGGAGAGTGTAGTTTATGGGGTAGTAAGAGAGATTTCTAATTTTGGTTAATTACACTTAGAAAATATGCTCGTATTATGAGTATGTTTTTGTTTTTACTATTTGTACATTTTAATTTTTCCTAATAAATTTATTGCTAGTATAATCAGGTGGTAAACATTTAAGGAGAGATGTGTTTAATGAGCAATAACTCAGTATTGGAAATGCTAATACTGTATAGGCACTCAGTATATTCCCTCACAAAAACAAGAACAACAAAACAAAAATCCTAAACTAAACAAGAAAACCCAAACCATAAGACTACACAATAGACAGACAGTGGCCCCCTCATTATCCCCAGAAAACTGCTTTAAAAAACCCCTGCTTGTACATCAGTTTGCAAAAATGGGGTGCATGACACCGTATGTTATGATTTTAATTACAGCTAAAAATAACTGGCTCATTGGAAAGGCCCTGTGGGAACCAAGTCCTGGACAAAGAGAATTCTAAGAATTCTTAGAATTCTTTAGAACTGTGCTACAAAGCCCTTAGGTATCTGGGTGTGCAGACTTCTCTAGTTTCCCAGCTCACTCTCTCTCCCACACAGCATTTAAGTCAAAGCAACCCGCGCCAGTTCCCTGGCTGTGAAATATTCTTTACTGAGGGCTCAGTGGACATGCTCTCCCTGCCACCTGAAGGGTCTCTCCTTCTCAAGCGTATCAGTCCTGGAGCACAGACACTGGCCTGGCCCAGCCCATCCATATGTTTTAAGGACCCAGTGCAGGGACTTACACACAATAGTCATAGGAAATATGGACTGAATGAATGAATAAATCAATCAGTGCATGAAGCAAGGGCCCAGAGTTTCGGCAGGAGACAAACCCAAGATCCCAGTGAGGCAGGGGTAGAGGCCGAACTGGATCTGGCTTCTTGCTAACGTGTGCTGTTTCCCCTTCATCAGATCTCTCCTGCCTCAGTTACTGTGGGAGAAAGTGGGAAGAAAACAAGAGAGGTCTTTGAGGGCGGAAAAACAGCATCCAAGCTCACTGTGTTTTACCTGCCACTGGATCCCCCTTACATCGCGAAGCTCCGCCTGCCCGCAGCCCTGGGCTGTGGGGCTCCCCTTCTCTAGAGAAGTCTGTCCTGCTGGAGGGCCTAATTGACACAGGACATGACAGAGTCTGGGGGATGCTTTGGAAAGTGGGGAGAGCAGAGGAGGGGATGGGGGGCCAAGGTAGAACCCGGCCATTTATCAAATGTATGCAGGTGCATGGCTCAGCAGATTTGGGGCCACATTAATAAATCATTTTTTTATTTGAAAACAGCTCCAACCTCACAGAAGAGCCACGTCCATCAGCTCCCTGTCTGGGTACTGGCTTCTGCAGAGCCCAGTTATTTTTAGCTGTAATTAAAATCATAGCATACACTGTCATGAACCCCATTTTTGTAAACTGATGTGCAAGCAGGTTTTTTTTTTTAACAATTATTAAACTGACTATAAAAACTTTTTAATTTGGGGTATTTTGAGTATTCAAGGAGAGAGCTACGCTAACATTCATGCCAGCTGACAGGTAGTCAATGAGGAGAGAAAAAGTCCCTGCTGGCTCTGTCCATCCCTCTGCTCTTGCTGCATTAAATTACAGAATTAATAGGCTCTTAGAAAAGACTGTCACACAGTTACTGTGAGAAAGACAATTAAATGTGGAAACCCACTTTTCTCCCCACATGTAATTTTAATGGGAAGCTTTGAGACTCAATAAATCTCTTTTCTATTTCTTCTCCACTTCCCTGTACATTCTTCAGAGAAGTATCTAGAACATTCAAGAGCCTTCCCTGTCTTAATCCTCTCAAACTGCTCATTAACATAAGGTTTCCTTTCAGAAAGTTAGATGTCCTTTTGAGATCAAGGAGAATCATAAATACCCATATATTTCAGTTGCTTCCTAGATGGTCTTCCTATTCCTGTCTACCACTTTCAAACCATGTAGGTCAGATTCACTCATTCATTCATTCACTCACTTGTTTATTCTCTTGGCAAGCAGTTCTTCAATCTCGACTTCTCAGGCACTAAAAAGATGGGTTGTTCTGAACTTGCTCTGATTCAGTCTAACGGCAGATGGAAGTGCACGATTATATACCCAGGGTAAGAGTCTTAGAGGTGGACACAGAAGCATCAGGACCATCAGAGGAGGAGTTAGGCCACACCTGGGTGCTCTCCTGTCTCCCTGCACTCACACCATCTGACACTGTGGCCTCCTCTGCAGGTGTCAGCACTCACCTGGTACAAAATAGGCACTTGCTAAATATGACCTGAATTGACTCAATTTGCTAACCTTTCAGTTGAGTCCTCCCAAGGTTAGGCATCCAACTCAAATTAGGCTGCTCTCTGCCCCAGATGCTCTCTCATGATTAATTGCAAAGAAAAACCCTTTTTGAGGGGAAGAGGAGGAATTTTTGTTCAAATCCTACTTTTCTCCCAGCCTTAGCTATTTGGCAGTCAAGCATTTGTCATATTTTTGTCCTTTAACCACTAGTCATTTCTGACTAATACCCAGTAGGCAGACATGGGGTATGATTTCCAAGATGATAAATGCTTCCCTTCTTATCTTTTGATATCTGGAAGTAGAAAATTTCAAGGAAAAAGGATTTTACACCAAGATGACCATAAATCTCATTGTGTTCACAACAGAAGGCTGACCAAAGGAGTTTATTAAATCCGTAAAGGATTTGATGTATATCAAACTGTTACATAAAGCCAATACTTTGGAGAGAAGCAGACAATAAATACTCAGCAAGAGGCAATATTTCTATCAGGGGGAAGGCAATCACATAAAGATTAGGGGAGCAATTTCAATATTGTGTGTCTCTCTGCAGTAAGAAGACACGTCTTGTTTCCCAGAATGATCACAGGGGAAGGAGTAGGGGTGAGGCAGGCAGCCTTCTGTCTAATCTCACCATTAAGCCCAGACTAGGTGTTATGGACTGAACAGTTGTGTTCCCCATTAAAGTTCACATGTTGAAGCCCTAACCACCCAGTGTGGGTAGAGTTTGAGATTAGCCCTCTAAGGACGTAATTTAGGTTAAGTGAGGTTGTAAGGATGGGGCCCTGATCCAATAGGATTGGTACCCCATGAGAGGAGACACCAGAGAGTTAGCAGTCTCTAGTCCCTCTCCCCAACACCAAATAGAAGTCATGTGGACTTACAGTGAGAAGATGACTGTCTACAAGCCATGAAGAGAGACCTCTCCAGAGCTTGACATACTGGCACCCTGATCTTGGACTTCCAGTCTTCAGAACTGTGAGAAAATAGACAGCTGTTATTTCAACTACCTGGTCTGGTATTTTGTTACAGCAGTCTGAGCTGACTAGTACACCAGGCTTTCTCATTTTGGGAAGGCTGCTTTGCAACTGCAAGATACACATCTTCCTCAGCATCTAAAGGCCACAGTACAGACCCAAAACTGACAGAGGTTCACAATTTTCCCTAAATCATACTGTAGTCTAAATAAGTATAGCTGCTATGTTCTTATGTGCTTTGCACACATCAGCTCATTTAAGTGATTTATTGAGTAAATCTCACATCAACCTTTAAAATAAGTAACAATGATACTCCCATTTTGCATCTAGAGCCCCTGAAGCTCAGAGAAGTTGAATAACTTATCCACGACCACAAAGCTGATAATTGGGCTAGCTGGGATGGAATTCAGTTTCCATATTTTTAAGGGTGGTCTAATCATTCTGCTATTCTGGATCTTAAAGTCATCCTTCTCCATTCAGTGAGATGTCTAAGGTTTGGAGTTACATCTACAAAGACCAATAATCCTGAAGGGAAACAGAAAATACAGTTAAATATCTAGACATGGTATCTACACAACACTTTTTACCTCCCAACTTACCTCCCTAAAATGCAGTGTGGGTTCCACTTGCCAGTTAGTACCTTCTCTCCTGAAATCCCTCTCTCATAAACATGGAGGGGCTCCCAACACTGGACTTTACAAAAGCACAAAGGGATTAATGAAGAGTGACAAGATCACACTAAGGGATGGAAGCTGAGCATGGCTGTGACTGATCTGAGGAGCACACAGGACACACCTCACAGCCCATCCATTCTCAGATACTGGCAGGGATGGGCTTCGCCTGTCTGCTCTTCCCTTCACCATTCATCTTGCCTCTCCAGTTCCCCATGGGGTCCTGTGCCATCTTTTGCCCACACCATTGCTGTTACAATCCTAACTTCAACAGAAAAATCTTTGTATAAACCCTGCCACACTAGAAGCATCATATAAAAATATTTTTATTTTATGTTTTTCAATAGGCATGTATAGATGCAAATTTCTAAAACTATAAAAAGGGTCAGAGCAGAAAGTGTCACTCCCGCCTCAATCTCCTTAATATTCTGGAGCAATCACTGCCAACAGTTTTGTGTGTCTACTTCCAAACAGATTCTATAGGTTTACAACTTTGAGCTATATTGAAAAGTTTTTGACCTAAAACTGTTTTGTCAGTTTCATGTGGCTTGACTGAATAAAGCCATATTATATATTGGATTATAATAATCTGGATCACAGATTACAATACCAGTTATTCTCATTGCTGGTCTTTCTGGTTCAGGATCTGGTGAGGGAAACATGTTTACTTTCAAATGTACTCCCTGTCCTTCCTCTGCTCTTTTCTCTATCACAACATGGAGTGGGGTGGGGGGTTGACCAGGCCCTGCAAGCAGTATTTCCCATGATCCCTTGCCAACTGGCTTCCATTCAGATTTTGCCATTGGGCACTTCTCACCAGTGATTGGCGGGAGATGGGATGCGGGGAGGTGTGAAGCCTGGGTGTTCCTGAAGCCCTCCTTCACTTCCCAGGTCTGGAGTGTCTTTGGCAGTTTCTGTATCTCCTCTGTGGTCTCAGCTCCCACCAGGCAGCCCCAGTGGGAAGTCCCACCTGCAGGGCTCTTTCAATATTCCAGCTCTTGCTGGGGATCCTGGCTCCTGGGATTTGGAAACAGCACTTCCCTTTCACATCCCTACAACTGGGGCTAACAGATCCTCCCTGTAGTTGCCAATCTCTGGGCTGCCTCACCTTACGTTTGCTTTTTCAGCTTTGTAATACCTTTGTAACACATTACTCATATCGAGTTCCTTCAGTAAAGATTCTGTTTTCTTTACTGGCTTTTAACTGATCTGGCCTGTGACCACTTAGAATTTGTACCTTGAATAAGGGTCTGCATCAATTTTACTTCTCAAAAGAATTATTTTACTATAATCCCAGTAGTTCAAGCTGAAAAGCCTTGACTCCTCACTCTCATCCAGGAAATCACCAAGTCCTGGAGGAATTTCCTCCATGATATTTCTTGAACTTGTGCCCTTCTCTCCAATCCCAGAGTCAGCCTTAGTTCAAGCCCCATCTCTTACTCTCCAACCTGGCCCCACAGGTTCTACTCCTGGCTCCTCACAATCCATTTTCCACCCCAGATCCAGAAAGAGGCTGATACTGTGGCCTCAGATGATGATGACATGACCAAGACCCCAGTTCTCTTTGTCATTTCTGCCTCTTCCATGGTGCTTCCTTGCTCAGCTGGCATTTCCTCTTGTGACTTCATGACGCCTGCCAGTGTGGGAGACTGTGTGCTCCCTGATTTACATTCTCTGGGGAAGAGAGGTATTTTTGCCCCCAACCAGCAAATAAAATTCTCAGGCTTTGACTGGTTAGACCAACTAAGGTGTAAAATTTCCAAGAGGATGGGGCACAGGGGTTCTTTCAGGGCTGGCCACATGGCCCTGCGGAGGGAGAGTCAGAGTCCTCCGAAGCACCCAGGATGTGTGTGGGAGAGCAGATACCTGCGTGAAATCCCACACTGTGAACCGAGAGAAGGGAGTCTTGTGCTTGGGAAGCCCCAAACTCCAAGTGTCCAAAAGTGTTCTTCTTTTGCAGAAATGTCAGTGGTGTGCCAAACCCAAGACAGGGACGGGAAAGGAACCAGACTCGGTATTAAAGATAATCAAGTCTAGCTTCCTCATTTCACAGATGGGAAAAGAAAGGCTCTGGGAGGGGACCAAACGGCCCAGGATTGCACAATAGGTAGCAGCGGAGCTGGGATTAAAACTTGTTCTCTTGAGGCTCATCGCAGCATTTTACCCTAATAATGTCCAGTAAGAGAGAAGGGAAGAGAACAGAGGCGCTACTCGCCCAAATTTCTTGTTTCCTTCTCTTCTGGGAGGGTGGGTAGCCTGAAGCACAGTTGCCACATGCTTGCTATGAAATTTGCCTTGTGGAGTCAAGAGTGTAAAGAGCAGAAGGTAACAGAAAAAAACAAACATTCCCAGAAAATATGCTCAACACATGAACGGACGTTTCATCAAAGGAGATGCTCAGCGGCCAAATAAACTCACAAAAAGATGTTCAACACAATTAGCTATTAAGGAAATGCCAATTAGAAACACAGTGACATACCACCATGTACCTATTGGAATGGCTGAAATAAAAATGGTGCTCACCAAAGGCTGGCAAGGATGCTGAGAACCTGATGATTCATACACTGGTGGGAATGAACAATGCTGCAGGCACTATGAAAAACAGTTTGGCATTTCTTAAAAAACAAAACATGGAACTACCTTACACTCAGAAAGTGCACTTCCAGAGAAACAAAACCTGTGTTCACACAGAAACCTATACACAAATTTTCTTGGTTGCTTTATTTGTGGTGGTTGAAAACTGGTATCAGCTCAATATCCCTTGGCAAGTGAATGGTTACATAAATGGGTGCATCCATACCATGGAACTGCTCATTGGTGAAAAGGAATAGTTGTTGATAGATGCAGCAACTTGGAGGAAGCTTCAGAGAACTTTGCTGGTTGGAAAAAGCTGATCCCTGAAGGTTGCATCTTGTATGATTTCACTTAGATGACATTTTTGGAACAGCAAAATTATAGACATGGAGAACAAATTAGTGGTTACCAGGGCCCAGCCATGGTGGTGGACGGAAGGTGAGTACGGTTTTGAAAAGGCAACTAGAAGGAATACGCAGGTCAGTATCTTGACTGTAGCATTGGTCTACAAGGTGATAAAATTGTATGAAATTTAAGACACACACACACTATGGCTTACAAGTAAAACTGAAGAATCTGACCAAGATGAGTGGATTGCATGAATGTCAATATCCTGGTTGAGATGTTACAGTATAGTTTTGCCAAATGTTATATTGGGGTAAACTAGACAAATATACAAGTTTCTTTCTGTATTATTGCTGACAACTGCATGCAAATCTAATTATCTAGAAAAATTTTTCAAAGAGCCTTCTGTTTGCTAGGAATGTCTCATCACCCCCAAAGCTGCTGATGGATTTGCCTTGAGGACTTTGAGACAGGAAATCTGTCCTTGCTCAGCAATCTCAGGAGGGCCAGAAGAGCTTCCTCTGATGATTTTCCCTGTTTCCTGAAGCCAGAACCTGGGGGGGCCCCTACCGGTGGGCCGCGGAAGCCGTGAGACACTTGTTGCTGATGATAAACTCGTCCAGAGCAGCCCCAAGCTTCCCGCGAGGCCAAAACAAACAGCAAACACACGTTTGAAGAAAGCAAAGCCTTTCCTGAAAGAGAACCGGAATGGAAAGTGGTTTTGTTTTCTTAGAGTCCTTGGGAAAAAGACTCTGACATAATCACCCCCAGGTCCAGGATAAATGAACACAGAAAGTGCTTCGAGAATGCGGAGAGTCTGATGGCTTTTATTGATCGGCTCTTCCCTGGGTTTCCTCAGGAAATGCTTCGGCTCCCTCGTCCCAGCCCGGCACACAGAACAGATTGTTTTTATTACAGGAGGGCATTTCCTTGGCATGAAATATGAAGTGGGGTATGTTCCATTCTCACCTCGGGCTGGTGTGGTGCCTGGGCTTCAATAGACATTTCATTATTTCCACACAAATATCACCCTCAATCAAATATTGGTTTATATGAAACCAGAGTGTGATCATGAGTGCTTTTTGTTACCAGAGTAAAAGCACAATGAGCAGCCCAGAGGTCATTAATTTCTTCCCAGTAAAGCAATCCTGTGTGTGTGTGTGTATGATACAAAGAGCTAAGTGAGCAAGTCAGACTGGAACCCAGCCACCTTTCTATTCTGACTCCTGATGTTTCTGTTCTCTTTTTCCAGGCGGGGTCATGGCCGTTGCTGAGTTTGTCCTCATATCTGGAGGGAAAACAGAAATGTCAGAGGGGGTTCTGTAGACACTGCAGCAGTAGGTGGGGTGATCTGGGAGGCACCTCACCTGGAGCGTGGGATCTAAATAGCCCCAAACAGACCTGCTATGTGCTCCCCACACCCCCCGCCCCCCACCACACACACACTGCCCTCTCTGAATCTCCATTTCCTCACTGGTACCGGGAGGATGCTAGCCTGCATGGTCCTTTGGCTCCTGTGTTCTGTGGCATTTATGACAGATTTTTCCCATATGTGGTTTCCTTTGGTGAAGCCTACTAGGGATAAGGGGTGGCCCGGGCTGAAGAAACGGCACAGGAGGCCTCTGGGGCCACAGAAGCACCTGACTCCTCTCAGTCAACTGTTTATTCCATGTCTGCTACATCCTGATTTTCTTCCACCTTCTTTCGACCTTCTCTGGATATCAGACAACCAACCGCAGCTCTGACTTCGGCTGAAATGCCTCTAGTGACCGGGGGCTCCTACCTTTCAGGCAGCCCAGTCTATGGAGGTTTCACTCGTGCAGTCTTTTCTTAGGCAGAACAAAGACACATCCCCTTTATTCTTCATTCTGCTCCCTGCTGTCACATGGGGTAAGGCTAAGTTTTCTTAAAAATGGCAGCACTCAAGGGCTGAACAGTAGGGATGGAGACCTCCTTCATCCATCCATCTCCAGAATATGTACCCCAGATTCTAAATCACATATGCAACACAGGTGTAGGAGTCTTTATCCTTCTGGTTTGGTTCTTATAAATAAGTTACATTGCTGAAATCACCCTTTTTATGCATATATAAATTGATCATAAAGGTAATATAATATCATTAAGATTTGTTTGCTAGGGGAAAAGAAAAGAGTCATTGAAGTTCCCATTTTTAAACCAATTATTATTCATATTTTGGTATATTCTTTTTTTTTCTTGGTCAAATTTCTAAACTTGAATGGTTTTTATCTCTTTCTCTACCTCATGTCAGAATTGTTTCTTGTGTTTCCTCGTAGTCTTTAACACCATTGTTTTGAAAGGATGTGTACTCTTCCATCTATTGATGTATTATAATTTATTTAAACAAACTCATGCTGTTGGATATTTAGATTATTTCTGTTTTCATGCTGTTATAACCAGTGCTGGGATGGACATTTTTGGGGGTGGCTGCTTTGAGAAAATGCCCATGAGACGCGCCATCGGGTCTGAAGGTTTGCATTGGGTTCGCTATTGTTCTCCTGTTGTGATCCTGTTGTTCTGGAGGACTAGCAGGTGGCCTCTGTAGGAGAGCGCAGGTGTTGCGGATTCCTCAGCAGCAGCCAGGGCTCCGGCGAGCAAGCTCTGAGAGTGGGCTGGGCAGTGGAGGATGGTCAGCACCCCGACTCTGGGCCCTAGGTATCCACCGACAGTGTCAGATAAGGGGCAAGAGCTTGGGCTTCAGGGACTGGCAGCCGTGGGTGGAGCCCTGGCCCTGCTGCTTGCTTGTTGCATGACCTTGGGAATCTATGGAGACTTGGTTCCCTCATCTGCAAAATGAGAACAGTCCTCCTTGGTATCTGCTCCTGTTGGGCTCACCAGAGGCCCGTGTGTTAGTTTCTTGTGGCTGCTGTAACAAATTAGCACAAATACGGTGGCTTTAAGCAACGGAAATTAATCCTCTCACAATTGTGGAGGCCAGGAGTCTGCAATGACTCCTGGGACAAAATCAAGGCATTCGCAGAGCTATACTCCCTGTGCTTCCTGCAGAGGCTCTGGAGGAAAATCTGCTCCTTGCCTCCTCCAGCTTTTGGTGGCTGCCAGAGTCCTTTGGATCGTCACTTCCATCTCTGCCTCTGTGGTCACATGGCTTCTTCTCTTCAGTTATGCCTCCTGCTTGTCTGTTATAAGGACACCTGCCATTGCATTTATGGTTTGCCTGAGTAATCCAGAAAAGTCTCCCCAGCAATTACCCCTGCAGAGACTTTTTTACAAATAAGATCATATTTACAGGTTCCAGGGACCAGACCTGATATCTTTGGGAGCCATTGTTAGTCTGCCACCTCCCCTGTGTTGCTGTCTCTGAACATTGCCGTGCCGGACTTAGTCCCTGGCCCTCTTCTCTTTTCTCTATACTATCCCCTGGGAGTATCCTCCAGTGGCGGGGCCTGTGCCTTTCTGATGGTGGTCTTCACCCAATCTCATGACTTTCAGTTCAATCTGGACATCGATGACTCCAGCCCAGACCTCTCCTCTGAACTCCATGTGTTCTCCACATCTCCATGGACAGAGGCTTAGCACACCCAGGCCTGAGCTCCAGATACTCTCCCCTGACTCTGCTCCTTTGCTGCCTTCCCCGTCTCAGACAGGGGCAATGCATCCCTGTAGAACACAGGTGAGAGGCTGGGGACCCTACCACCCTCACTCCTTTCTTCCTGGCCCCCCACCCCAACCCATCAGCATGTCCATAGGCTGTATCTGCAAAGCAGACCCAGTCTCTATCCCATTTCCCCACCCACTGCCACCAGCCACAGCCCAAACCACCATTACCTATTTCTTGGATGACTGAACAGTCCCTTAACGGCTCTCTCTGCTGCTCTCCAAGCCCACCTTCAGTTTCTTCTGGGCACAGTAGGCAGAGTCAGTTTTCATATTAACATCAAAGTCAGTCTCCTTGCTCTTCTGCTCAGGACCCTCTGTGGGATCTTGTCTCATTCAGAGTAGAAACCAAGAGCAAATTGGCCAGAACTCCACACTGAAGGTACAAGGCCTTCATGCGCTATGCTCTCAACAAGGTGGCTGGGACCCAGGTTCAGGATTGCTGGCGGAACAAAGAGAACAAGCCCAGGCCTGCTCCGGGCTTCCCCTGGCCCTCTCCTCCAGTCTGCCATGCGCCCTCAGGCTATGGGACACCCAGCCCTCTGCTGGTGGCTGGAGGTGAGGGAGGCAGGGCTCTGGTGAAGTGTCACATAAACAAAACATGTCCTGGCTAAGTCGCTGAAACTCAGAAAAGTCTTTGGGCATCTAGGTAGAAAAGTCAAGTCACCTGCAATGGGAGAAAAAAAATAGGCCAGGCTCCTGTTTATCCACCGCCCAGGGGTGTGCTAGCTCACGTGGGCTTATAGGAGCTGAGTACTACCTTTTCAGGAATTTTATGAGCTGATTGACATCATGTCAGTACTCTGAAATCAGCATCGATGGGGCATTTATTGAAATCAGCATCGATGGGCATTTATAGCATAAAAATTGGCAAACACTATAAAAAAAAGCACCTCCCAATCCCAGAGAACAGATTGTTAAATATTAGCAAGCACACCCCTTACAGCACATGACTACAGAAGACAATGGAGCCACATCTGCCAAGTGCTGAGGCAAAGAAGGTGGGTCCAGAGGAATAAAATTTCATTTTTGCCTCTGTATTTTTAAAAAGTTTAGATTTTACTTTAAGACTATTTTTTTTCAGAACAGTTTTAGGTTCACAGCAAAATTAAGAAGAAGGAACGTTGACTTCCTTTATATCCCTTGCTTGCCCACATGCATACCCCCCATTCTCAGCATTCCCCCCAGAGTGGTCCATTGGTTATCACTGATGAACCTGCACTGATGCATCATTATCAGCCAGAGTCCACAGTTTACGTTAGGGTTCGCCCTGGGTGTTGTACACACTCTGTGGGTTTGGAGAAGTGTGTAATGACACGAATCCACCATTGTAGCATCATAGAGAGTAATTCTCCTGCCCTAAAAATCCTCTGTGCTTTGCATAGTCATCCCTGTCTCATCCCAACCCCTGGCAACCAGGGTCTTTTTACTTTCTCCATAGTTTTGCTTTTTCCAGAATGTTATATAGTTGGAATCATACAGTATGTAGCCTTTTCAGACTGGCTTCTTTCATTTAGTAATAAGCTTTTAAGGTTCCTACATATCTTTTCATGATTTAATCGCTCATTTCTTTTAGGTGCTGAATAATATTCCATTGTCTGGATGTACTATAGTTTATTCACCCATTCAGCTATAGAAGATCTTGGTTACTTCCAAGTTTTGGCAATTATGAACAAAGATGCTATAAACATTCATGTGTAGGTTTTTGTGTGGACAGTTTTCAACTCCTTCAGGGTAAATACCAAGGAGTGCTGGATCATATGGTGAGAGCATGTTTACTTTTGTAAGAAACCATCCAACTGTCTTCCAAAGTGGTCGCACCATTCTGCTTCCCCAGCAGCAGAGAATGAGAGTTCCGGTTGCTCTACATCCTTGCTGGTATTTGGTGCTGTCAGTGTTTCAAACTTTAGCCATTCTAACAGGTATGTAGTGGTAAACCATTGTTTTAATTTGCATTTTCCTGATGACATGATATGCAGCATCTTTTCATATGCTGATTTTCCATCTGCATATCTTCTTTGGTGAGATGTCTGTTAAGGTCTTCAGTCCTTTTTTTAATCGTGTTATTTTCTTATTGTTGAGTCTTAAGAGGTTTCTTTTGTTTTTGTTTTTGTATATTTTGGATAATGGTCCTTTATTAGATGTGTCTTTTTCAAATACTTTCTCTTAGTTGCTGGCTTGTCTCCCTAGTCTCTTGATAATGTCTTTGCAGTTTCTTGTATTTTGTGATGTTACAAAATGAACCACCAGGAGAACTAAAAATAAGGTGATAGTCTCAACTACTAAAAGAAAAAGGTAAAGATGGGAAGAAGTATGTGATCATTTTCTCATCTTTTAGAGAAGAAATGAGATATTCATGTAGAGCATGAAGACCCATGGGCCAGATTCGACTTGCCACCTGTCTTTTTTTTCTTCTTTTAACCACCTGTGTTTGTAAATAAAGTTTTATTGGAACACAGTTGTGCTCCTTCTCTTACATGTTTCTATGCCTGCTTTCATGCTACTGTGCCAGAAGTGACTAGTTGTGACAGAGACCATATGGCCTGCCAAGCCTAAAATATTTACTATCTGGCCCTTTATAAGAAAAGGTTTGGTGACCCCTGTTTTAGAGCAAGACATTAAGACATCTAAGGAGCAAAGATTAAATGTCATTCATAAAATTATAAAGACAACTACTAGGAGATTAGAACAGACTTTGAGTGTTTTCTAATTCACAAGAAGGAAAACTTATACTTAAAAAAAAAGACAATCTATGCAGGAAATAATGGACAACAAGAAAGCATTTAAAGCAACAAAAAGGATAAAATGAGATCAGATAGATCTCTTATTTAAATAGAATAAATGAAACAAACTTGCTTATCAAAGTAAAAACTCATATATTTGGATTAAAAAAGCAAATTGAATGATAAGGTTACCGAAGAGATGGATTCAAAATAAAGTGATTCAAAGAAGATTCAGAGTTAAAGGGAGGGAGTTGTGGTTAAAGCAACCAGACATTAACTTACTTCCTCTGGAGACCTGCTAAAATGATAGTGAGAGAACAAGTTTGATTGACCACATCACAGAGAGCGGGTGAGGACTCACAGGTGGAGAGGACACTCCAGCAAATTTCTTACATATGGGGCAGTGGTACCTGACGGTGCCATGTGGAGAATGCTGCAGGGTAGTTAAAGCAGGGGGCATGCCGATGCAGGGGCTTCTCATTCACCTTCCAGAGTCCAGAGAGGACTGTGATCCTGAGACCCTGGTAAACTGAGTGAGATAACAGGCTGGAGGAGGAGATGAACTGAACATCTCCACAGTCAACCCTCTTCTTTTCCCTCTGCATTTGCCTGGCAGCCGGCACCTCCCCCTTCTGTGGTAAACAGGACAGCGTTCTCTTTCAGATGCACTAAAAGACCGGAGAGAAAAGGCCACCTCCTCTTTCTGTCATTTCTGGACTTGCCCTTGTTTGGGCCGCCTCCCTATCTAAGCATCCTTAAAGCAGCACCTGTAAGTGGGTAAGCCCTGCTTACAAGCACGTTCAGAGCTTCTCATCACTCTAAATACCCTCATTCTTGAAAAAAAATTCAACAAAGCATAACCAAACATGTGAAGGAAATGTCTGTATTCATTATCTGTTGCTGAGGAACAGATTACCCTGAAACTTAGCAGCTGAAAAACAACACTTTCGTATCTCAAAGTTTTTGTGGGCCAGGTACTTGGGAGTAGCTTGGCTAGGTGGTTCTGGCTCAGTATCTCATGATGTACACGTCTGAAGGCAGGAGGGTGTGCTTCCAAGCTGGCTGGCTTGCTCAGCGGTCAACCGGAAGCTTCCGTGTCCTGCTGATTATTGGCAGGAGGAGGCTTCAGCTCCTCACCTGCCCGACCTCTCTATAGGTCTGCCTGAGCGTCCTCATGACATGGCAGCCGGCTCTCCCCAGACTGACTGACCCATGACAGAGTAAGGAGGACCCTCGTCTTGGTTACTACACACCTTCTTTTCCATATTTTTTTCTTTCATTAGGAGCAATAGCTGTGTCCAGCCCACACTCCTGGGGTGGGGATGGTGGATCAGGTTCACCTCTGGAAGGGAGGCATATCAAAGAATTTGTAATCATATTTTAAAATGACTGCAGCCTCTAACAAAAAGAAGAGAGAAAAATAGATAAACATCTGAAAATAATGTGAGAGGAAACTGAGTTAATACAGGTCACAAAAGAGAATCGAAGTTTAACAAGGGTCCTCACAGGTATTTGAAACAATGCATTTATTAAACAAGCAACAAAGTGAATATAAAATGGAAAACAAAATTAAGAGAACCAAAGGGAGATATTGGGAATTAAAGCATGACTGCTGACTTCTTTTCCTTCACTTGCTTTTTTGAAAAACTTGATTTTTCTACTTGAGATGAAATTCACATATTATAAAACTAACCATTTTAAAGTATACAATTGACTGGCATTTAGCATATTCACAATGTTGTGCACTATCACCTCTATTCTAGTTCCAAAACATTTTTATCACCCCTGAAAGAAGACCTGTACTTATGAAGGAGTCACCCCATCTCCTCTCCCTGCCCTGGCAACCACTTATATGCATTTCTGTCCCTATAGATTTGCTTATTCTGGTCATTTCATAGATGGAATCCTACAATATGTGGCCTTTTTTTTTTTCTGGCTTCTTTCACTTAGCATGATGTTTTCAACTGCTCATTTCTTTTTTTCAAATTGGTGGAAGGCTCGGAGGCTTAATTAGAAGAAATCTCCAAGAAAGGAGAACACGAAGAAAAAGTGAGGGAAATATGAGAGAACAGCAGTGCTTGGAAATCAGTCCAGCTGGTCCAGGATCTACTGTACGTTCCAGAATAAACAGAAAAGGAGAGAAGCTTATGAAAGAAATCAAATGAGATCCCCAGAAAGAAAGGCCCCAATCTAAAAGACCAGCATAGAAATGGCCAAAGATCCACATTAACACAAACTATTATGATATTCCAAATTATGAGAGGCAGAGAGAACATATTAAGGTTTCAGGGTGGGATAAGGACAAAGCACAACAAAGCAAAAATGGAGGAGAATCAGAACGTGTAGTTTTTTCCTCACACAGTATCTGTAGAACCTAATCCCCATATAAATGATTTCTTCATTGCCTAATTTGTGTTATCTGATATTGATCCAATAAAACGCAAAAAGAAAATGAAAATAGCATTTTTCACACATCAACTACCTGGAAATTAAAGAAAAACTCACAAAAATCTCCTGGGTCAAAGAACAAATTAAACCTGAAATTGAAGAATATTGGAACGTAAGAATATATGAGAATGAAAATACTAATGCTGAGAAATACAGCTTGGAGGAAAATTTTACTCTTAAAACACCTATATAACCCAAAAGGTATAACCAGTATATTGAACAAACAGCAGTCATTTAATTAGAAAACATCTTTATTTCTGATCATTCCTTTAATCTGCTTACTTGACTTGTTCTTCCCCTGACGCCTAATGAATATTTGAGCACAGTCATTACATTTCTGATAACTCTCAGGTAGTTAAAATCGCATATAACTGCTTCAAAGCACAAAGTCTTAAGTAATTAAAAGTGTTTCTGACACCTCTTTTTCCACCCATTTTGGTGTAAAGCTGAGGGAAAGTGGGAGAAAGAATAGGTGCAGAAATGCTTACTTGACTAGTATTATCCTAAGATGGGTTTACATGTCTTGTACCTGGAATATGTTTAAAGTGAACTTTTTGCCTTTTGAGCACTTTCCTCAGTTCTTAAGATGTTCCTCTGCTGTGTCCCTGGGCTTCAACTCTTATTGCTTGGTGTGGCTCCAGCAGGAAGGGTTCCCTGCCCGGGGAAAGTTCCCTATGAATTTGCTGACACTGAATAAAAGCAAGGACAAGAAGTTGGGAACTAAAGGGGTTTATTCTCTGGGAGAATATACTCATAAATGACATATCCAATAAGGGGTTGACATCCAAAATATATAAAGAGCTCACACACCTCAACACCCAAAAAGCAAATAACCTGAATAAAAAATGGGCAGAGGATCTGAACAGACACTTCTACAAAGAAGAAATTCAGATGGTCAACAGGCACATGAAAATATGCTCCACATCGGTAATTATCAGGGAAATGCAAATTAAAACCACAATGAGATATAACCTCACACCAGTAAGGATCACCACCATCCAAAAGACAAGCATAAACAAATGCTGGTGAGGAGGTGGAGAAAGGGGAACCCTCCTACACTGCTGGTGGGAATGTAAATTAGTTCACCATTGTGGAAAGCAGTATGGAGGTTCCTCAAAAAACTCAAAATAGAAATGCCATTTGACCCAGGAATTCCACTCCCAGGAATTTACCCTAAGAAAACAGGATCCCAGATTCAAAAAGACATATGCACCCCTATGTTTATCGCAGTGCTATTTACAATAGCCAAGATATGGAAGCAACCTAAGTGTCCATCAGTAGATGAATGGATAAAGAAGAGGTGGTACATATACACAATGGAATACTATTCAGCCATAAGAAGAAAACAAATCCTACCATTTGAAACAACATGGATGGAGCTAGAGGGTATTATGCTTAGTGAAATAAGCCAGGCGGAGAAAGACAAGTACCAAATGATTTCACTCATCTGTGGAGTATAATAGCAAAGCAAAAACTGAAGGAACAAAACAGCAGCAGAACCACAGAACCCAAGAATGTACTAACAGTTACCAAAGGGAAAGGGGCTGGGGAGGGTGGGTTGGAAGGGGGGATAAGGGTAATAAGGGATATTATGATTAGTGCACATAATGGGGAGCACGGGGAAGGAAGTACAGCACAGAGAAGACAAGTAGTGACTCTATAGCATCTTGCTATGCCGATGGGCAGTGACTGTAATGGGGTATGTGGTGGGGGTGTGATAATGCGGGGAATGTAGTAACCACAATGTTGCTCATGTGAAACCTGAGCATAAGATTGTATATCAATGATACCTTAATAAAAAAAATCCACAGAACTAAATACCCCCCACAAAAACAAATAAATAAATAAAGGGGTTTATTCTCATGGCTCAGTCTCTCCTCGCTCACTCATGCTGGCAGCTCTTTAGTCTCCTTCCCCATTCCCACAGGTCTGAGCCATGGTTGCCCAGCTCTGTCTCCTGCACCCCTCAGAACTCCCTCTCTCTGGGCACTGTCTCCTCCAGCTGCCCCTCACACTGGGAGGAACTCAGTGGGCAGGTCCCTGGTGACTGGCAGATGCCCGACCAATTATGTACCAGGAAAGGAGAAGCAGAGAGAATGGGTGTTTCCTCTCCACCCCTACCCTGGGCCCCAGTCCCAGTGACTGATCATCTGCTCTGTGCCCTGTAAACATCCCATAGATGTGCAAACATGTACATATGGACAATGGGTACTATTAAGGCCAGGTGGGAATCCTGGTCAGAAATATCTATTTTCCCCACACTTGGTCAGGGCCTCTTCTTTGCCTGGCCTCCCTGGTCCCTCTCAGCCTCCTCTGATGGGAATGCTGTGACTTTCTAGGTGCAGTCGTCTGCTTTACTTCAGCTTTCCCAGGGTAGGGGGTGGGTGGGTCAGGCACTAGTTCTCCATGACCCCAACCACAGAGAGCCCATAAGCCCCCTCTATTCATCCACTAGCTCATGCTCAGGAGATTGTACTGTCCCTGCTGCCCCTTGGAATCGGGTCTGACTTAGAGCACGGCTCTCCCCAGATAAGTGTTCTTCCAAATATATTCTAAGTCTCATCACTCCTTCCTTATGGTGATTACTGTGATCATTCTCTAACTGGTTCTTGACCACCTTGTTTAAATGTTCTGCATGGTGCTCCATCTCTCATTTCACTTTGGTATCTGACAAGTAGTGTATCTGCTTACTTCAGCCAAATCCTGCAATTTAGGAGCAAGTTACATAAGAAATCATTAAAACAAATGAATTAAGTGTCCAATTCAAAAAGTTAGGAAAGATCAACTGAATAAATCCAAGGACATTAGAAAAACAATATTAATGAATTAGAAAATAA
Source organism: Manis javanica (assembly GCF_040802235.1). Lineage (NCBI taxonomy): Eukaryota > Metazoa > Chordata > Mammalia > Pholidota > Manidae > Manis > Manis javanica. The sequence goes on from NC_133159.1 coordinate 131,007,248, forward strand.
AAATGGTAGACTTGATAAATTGAAGAAGCAATTTATGTGGGGGTACCATGAATGCTTGGGAGGTAGCTCAGATGTACTGCATTAGAAACAAACATGAGAAAATACCACAGATCCAAAAGAAATTTTTAAAAAAGACAGCAAAAATTTCAGTGGAAGTAAATTTGAAAGGATGAGTGAAATAATACATTCCAGGAACTATAAATGATCAAAATGGACTCCATAAAAGATGGAAAACCTAAACAGACTAAAAACAATGGAAGAAACTGAGAAAATTATAAAAAAGTGCCCTTTCCACAAAAGCTTCCAATCCAGATGGTCTTCAAAGTAAATTCAAATGTTCAAGTAGCAGATGAATCTGATACTATTTAAACTCCTATAGAACCTAGAGAAACAAGGATGCCTTCCAAATTCTTTTTATAAAGCCAAGTGTAACATGGATACCAAAATTTGACAAAATTAGCACAAAAATAGAAAATTTTAGACCAATATCACTTAAGACAACCATGAAGAAAAGTAAATGTAAGAGTGGCAGAAATTTCCACAGCCTATTAAAACAATAAAACAGCACCTCTAAGTGGGATTCTTCCTCCAATTCAAAGGCCTTTCAAAATTATGAAATCTCTTAATATGATACACTGAGGTATAAAAGGGAAAACATCAGGTGACTGATTGAATAGATACCAAAAAGGAATTTTAACTGAATTCAGTATTCACTCCTAATTTAAAACAAACTAACTAACCTTACATAATGGGAATAGAAGTGCACACCCCAGGGTCCAGCCACCCCGCCCCTGTTGCTAGTAGCCAAGGTCTGGAGTTGCACTGACCCTCACCCTGCTCTAAGGAAGGCTCCTTGGCCCCAAGTTGGTTTGTATAATTCCACCACTGCAGGAAATAACTGATGGATGATAACTCAGCAAGCCATTTTCTTGACACAATGACTCTTTCGAATATGAATAGGATGCTCTAATCAGAGTAAACCTCCCCAAAGCAGAGTTTTTGTTTCTTCAGAGGTTGGAGGAAAAGAAGCTTTCCCTTCAGAGTTATATGATATGCAAATACCAGGTCTGGAACTGGGCATCCTTTTTTTTTTTTCTAAGAAGAAAGCCGACCAGACAATAAAGCCAGCGTGTAGAGGTGGGGAGAGCCCAGAGTCACAGAGAAATGGCAACGGGATCCTGATCAACTGCGCCCGAAGCTTATATTCTCACTGGGCTAATTTTACATGAGCTGATACATGCTCTTTTTGTTTGGGACTATTTGAGCGGGTTTTCTATGACTTGCAACTGAAAACACTGATTCGGACTGCTATTTTCTTAGCATAACGTAAAAAGTTGAGCTCAAGTCAAACAAATGATGAAAATCTAGAAGCATTCTCATTAAACCCAGGGCAGACAAGAAGAAAATAGCTCTGGTAAAGGATAGCCTAGGAAAAATCCTGGGTTTCTGGAGTTATGAGGCCAAGGAGGGATGGAATAAAGATGACGCTGAATGGACCTACAGCCCTGGGGACTCAAATGAAGAGATCAGGGAAGATAGAATCCCTCAGGCGATTTGCCCCAAACCAGCTCTTGGGTCAGAGGATCCAGTGACTTTCCCTTAGACCTGTGATTCTCAATGTGGGGTGATTTTCCCTCCAGGGGACATTTGGCAATGTTTGGAGACATCTAAACTTGTCAAAATTGGGAAGAGGTGTTATCGGTATCCAGTGGGCAGAGGTCAGGGATGCTCCCAGCCATCTTATGAAGTACAGACATTCTCCCTCCCCAAAGATGAATTTTTCAGACCAAGACATCAATAGTGCCGAGGTTGAGAAAGAAACCTTGCCTTTTCCCTCTCAGTGTCACTGGTTATATTTCTCCCATGGCCCCATGAGTGACCTCACTGCATAATTAACATTGTTCTCATAGCAGAAGTCAATGAGATTCGTCTGAGATAAAAATACTGGAAATGAGGAGGCCAAGCATCATTATTGCAAATGATGTGACTATATTCCTGCTGATTCTGAGTGAGGTGACTGAAAATGGAAACAAAAGAATTTAGCAAAGTGGTGGATTTCAACATAAATATTCAAGACCCACAGGTTTCCCTTATGCTAAAAATATCCCATTGGAAGATATTATGGACAATAAGAAAAGTGCAAAATATTTGAGTATAAAGTTAGCCTGAGCTGGTCAGTATTCTCTTAGTTTTAACTTCTCCTGAGAGACACAGAAAGCTTCTTAAAAGAGAATCCAGGCCTTGCTGTTGGATAGTAATATTCAACATCACAGAGAGGGACATGTTCTCAAAATGAGTTGATAAACGAAATTCCAATTAAAATTTTGCAGGATTTTTAAAAAATCTGATGAAATAAAGCCCACATTTATCTGGGAAAAAAAACCCTGCAAAAATAACTGGGAAAATTCTAAGAAAAACGACTAGTGAAGTGTGGCCAGCCTGATTAGATACTAGAACACCTGAAACTCAGCAATTAAAACATTCTGGTACTGGAGAAGGGGTTGGCAGTAGAGACAGTAGAGAATCCAGAAACAGACTCAAGTACATGTGAGAATTGGTTTATGGTAAAGGTAACATTTCCAAACGGCAAGAACTGTCTTCTCAACCCTCCTATCTGTAACTTACATTTCCAATAAAGGAGTCAATTTCAGAATATATAAATAACTCATACAAATCAATACAAAAAATGAAAATGAAAAAATGGGCACAATACTTGAACAGCCACTTCATAAAAGAGGCCATCCAAATGGCCAATAAGCATTTGAAAAGGAGCTGGAGAAAGCAGATTAGAGCCACAACAAGATGCCATTTCACACCCACCAGCATGGCTAAAATTTAAGAGACTGGTAATACAAACTGTTAATGAAGATGCAGAGCAACTGAAACTCTTATACTCTGGGAGGAGTGTAAATTTGTATAATTCTTCTGGAAAACTTCTTTCTAAACTGTTTGGAAATGTAAATTTAAACATAACACACACACCATGAGACAGAAATTCAACTCCTACCAGTACAACCATCTTAAGCAACTCAAATGTTCATCAACTGTGGAAAGTTATTTTGTTATGTTCAGACAGTGGACTATTGTTGTGCACGTATTGTTGAGTAAAAGATTGCATCCTCAGTGACTGCATTTGTAGAAGGTCAAAACACAGGCAGAACAAATCTGTGATGACAGATACCAGGTTACCTTTGGGGAAAAGGAGGGTGTGAATGGAAAGAAGCTAGAACAACCTTCTGGGTTGCTGGCAATGCTTATTTCATCATGTGGATACATTCCCCTAGTGAAAATTCATTATTTATTTGGGCATGTAGGGGAGGAAAAGTTTTCCTCAATTCTCTTAGGATCCCTGGCTGAGTCTGAAAATGAAACTGACAGATTAACAGGTGGAAAGCATATGCATTTATTTAATGTAACTTACCTGATATGGGAGCCTTTACGAGGAAATGAAGAACAGAAGGAGCAGAGCTGAATACTTCATGCTGGATTTGATGAAGAGTGGACAGTTGTGGGGCACGTGATAGGCTAAGGAGTATGAAGGACGTGCAATGATCGGTGGGAAATTTAGCAAGGTCTGTGTGTTAGGATTCTTCCTGGCGTCCCTTTGTAGTATAAGGATGCACCTTTCCTGTGGGTGTAGACAGAGCACCTCTCACATGGGGGCTTTAGGACCTGTTTCAGGAAAGAAGGACAAAGGGGAGGAGGTCAGAATGACCTGTTTCTGTCATTTTCTCAAAGTCTTTCAGTTTAAAATAGTCAATATACCAAGGTGCCATGTGGTATATATCCTCAGCCCCATCAGGAGCTTTTCTGCATGTGCGCCATTCATCAATTAAAAAAGGTTAAACAGAAGGACAGAAACACGAAGTCTGTAGTAAACCAGCTTGGCGCCATGTGGAAGGCCATCTCAGCAGGGTGTCTGTGACTCCTAATCTTCCCATCTGTACACAGAGCGAATAATGCTGACCTCAAATGGTTTTTATGAGAATTAAATGAGACAATGGATACGAGTGTTTTGTAATCTATAAATGTTGTTACAATTTTTAGCATTATGCCATGTACCAACTGCCAAGAAGGGCACACACAGCATTATTAGGACCAGTGCTGTCTGGGCCTGCATGGCCCCACATCAGCGATTTTATGGACAATTCTCTCTTTATCACTTAAATCTGCCCTGGCTTTCCTCTTTTCACCGCCTCGTTGCCCCACTCCCAAGATTAATTCTCCCCCTAAACAATGGAAGATGGATGGCTTTCATGGTCCTTCAGCTGATTACAATAATTTCCTCTCCATTCATGTGGAAACCATGCTTCTGAATGTCAGCCTTAGATCTGCCCTCATGCACTGGAATGGCAGCCTGTGATGTCTAAACATTCCTCTTGCTTCCTGGCAGCATTTCATGGACTCTTGTGGCCTGGAATGGTTGAGTGTTGATCCGTACATGATCCATGTGCCATGCAGATGTGGCCACAAATATGGCACTCAGCCCGCTCTTCCTACAGGAGGCCCTGGGGTTCAGCTGGCTGTCCCCCACCTGTGCCCGGAGAGGGAACATTCTGGACTCTGGGAGGGGCACCCCTGACATCCAGCTTGACTGTCACTTGACCCCAACTGTAATTGCACCAAGGAGAAAGGTCCTTCTTGTTTTTCCAGCCCCCACACCCCAGGGCGCCTCGAGCTAGCCAGGCCAGCTCAGAGGCAGATGATTGGGGTGGAGAACCCAGACTACCAGGCCTTGAAGTCAGCCAGCCTAGCGCTGGCACTGGTGGTTAGGACACTGAACTTGGCCAGCAGGACTCTAGAGAGATGCTTGGTGTCTGACTTTCCCTGGCAGGGGGAAGGCAGAGAGTCAGCGTGGGTCCTCAGAGTGGCTTGGGGTCAGCGTGGGGAGAAGTGGAAGGCACTGACCAGGGGTTACAGATCGTAACTGAGGGACTGCAGTCAAGTCCGGAGGAGAAGCATGTCCAGAACAGCATGTTCTCAGTGTGGCCAGAAGGGTCCTCTTGACTAGGGGACCTCCAGGATACCCAGGCAATGCTCACTGGGAGAAGTGGGCAGAACTGCACCAGAGCCTGTGGCCCTGATTTGAAGCCACAGCCCAGGGTCTGCCATCCTCTTCCAGGTGGGCTGATGTTTTCCACTTCACTTGGGAATATAAAAAACAGTGATGGAATCTGTGTTTCTATGAAAGGGGATAGAAGGAAACAGGGGAGAGGGGCTTATTGCTGACACCACTGACTTTTGGCACGTGGGATGTGGGACAAGGAATTTCTGGCTTTTCAAATGTTTATGTCTGTCCCTCTTTCCTTCTACCATAAGAAATGGGCTTCACAGAACACAGTCTCTTCCAGGCCCCTTGGGGACAGAGCAGGTTTGGGGCAGCCGGTGGGAAGACACAGAGCTCTCTCCACACCCAGGATCAGGGCTCAGCTGTGCCCCAGGTCAGACATCAATTCAAGGTCAGGATTGGGAACAGGGTCTAAGCTGAGTCTATGAGGGGTGATGTGCCTGCTTCCAGGGGACACTCATGTGCTGTGGGCAGCTCAGAGACCTGTTTGTGGATTGTAACTCTGGGGAGAAACTAGTTTTCCAGCCTGGGGCAAATTATCTTTGAAACCAAAATCAGTCAAAAGGAGAAACAAAGTGGGAGAGACCTATTTACTGCTTACAAGCAGTTCTCCACTTCTGTTCACCTGTGTCTGTCGTGACCCAGCTGCAAAAAGGGACCCCACCCAACCTCTCTGGTCCAGTTATGCCCTCGCTGACTCATGTAATCACCTACTGATATGGAGATGCACGAAGGCCAGGTGAGAGATTCTGGAAATACCGCAGTTTTACCCACAGGATTCAGCCAGTCTCTTGCTTCCTGGTGAGCTTCTGAGCAAACCAAACACACAGTGACATGACAGCAAGTGATCCAGCCTGGCAGCAAGTGCCAGCCTCTTGGAGGAAGCAGGATTCCCTGTAACAAACCTGCTTCTGGGTCCTTCCCAGGCCCGTGTGGCTCTGCACGTCCTCTGTAAGGCCAGCACTCTTTTGTAGATGAGCTGCCCAGATCTTGAGAACAGTCAGGGAAGGTAAAAATTATTATCCCCATTTTATGGGCAAGGAAAATTGAGGTCCAGTTCTTTTCTGCATCCAGGAGTCTGTGTATTCCTTATGGCTGTGAGGTTGCTTTTACTCCTTTTGCTTCTGGATCAAGCCCAGTCCCACCAGGGTTCCCCAGAAAGGGGAGCCACCCTGGTCATTAGCAGACATGGCTTTTACCTGAGTGCCAAGGCAGGAAGCCTGATCCAGAGGCAGGGCCATCATGCCCGATCTTGCCTCTGCTCAGCCAGGCTGGCTTGAAAGTCACATCCTGGTGGGGATTCCATGCTGAGAAAAACCACCATCAAGCAGGTTTTCCACTGTGTGGGAGATCTCAGGTGGCTCGGTGAGGGAGGCTGGGAGGGGCATGGGGACAAGCTCTCTAGGGGGCAGGGCCACCCTGGGTCTAAGCCCCAAGAGGTTATCGCCTTGCTCCCAGGAGGGGCCCAGCATCATCACCCAGTTGGTTGCTGCAGTGGGCTGTCTGGGTGGGAGACGAGGAGGGGCAGGAGGCACAGGTAAGGGGCGCACCCTGGCTCTGCTGCACCCACCTCTGAAGCACCAGCAAGGGCCGGCCATCTGCCTGCCCTCTCCCCTGCCCCTTAGCTTCCCGCCCCACCCTGGTCCAGTGGCTGGCCAAGGGGACCTGGGCTGTGTGCTCCTGGACCAGGGGCAGATATGAGAAGGCAAGTTACAGCCTTTTGCAGTGTAAGTCAGAGCAAAAGATGGTCTCAGGGACTTTTCATTTCTGTCTCCTCCCTCAACACAACCTCCTCTGTCTCCCAAGTCTCCAGGCCCCACCCTTTTCTGAAACCCACATCCCCTTCCTTCACCTAAAGCCCCCCACGCGGCTTTGCTGAACCGGCTTCCCTTGCTGGAAGGAGAAGGGAGGGCATTCGGGCCGTCCATGTGTGCACAGAACAGAGACGTCCATTGTTACTCCCTTTCCAACGACCAGCAGCTCCTGTCAGTGCCTGACAAATGAGTGTGGGCACCGGGGGAGACAGAGATGGATGGGGATACCTGCGCATGGGCCCTGCGCACCCTGCCCGTCTGGGTGTCCCTCCTCTTGGGATCAAGCTAATCAGATGGCCATTTATGGAGCCATTACTCAGTCATTTGTTTGTGCTGGGAGGGGGAATGTGAGGTTTCATCTAGAAAACAATTAGGACCCCTTGCTGCCTGCCGGAGGGGGCCACACGAATTCTATTAGGGGGTAATGGTGATGACGAGTTCTATTAGGGGGTAATGGTGATGACGACCTGCTGGTTCCAGTCAGACTGGAGGCCCACCTGTTCCTCCCTAGGGCACAGCCAGCCCCACTGTAGTTAGACAGGAATTCAGGCCCCAGGTATGGGCCTCTGGGCTCTGGAAGCTCCAGTACACCGGCCACAGAAAAAGAGAACCTGGGAGCTTTCTCAGTCACCTACCACCTTTGCTTTAAACTGGAGACCTGAGTGTAGCACAGTGGTTGGTATGCAGGCAGTTCCCTGGGAAGAGATGCTTCTATGTTTGTGCAGTAATATATTCTCTGTCCTAGGGCCTTTTATTATATAATAAAACAAGAAGCCTGGGAATCAATACAGAAATGTCAAAAAAAAATGCTCTGAATCATTTTCATAACCAGCAAATGTGGTTTTCAGCTGCAAAATATTTTCTTTTCTATTCTGAAATGGTGGGAGCAGTTTTCAGGCCTCGGTGCTGGGATGGAAGCTCTTTGCTACTTCTAGGTAAATATCACCCAGAGACACCACAGCGGCCTGGACTGTGATGACCCAACTTGGCTGTGATAGTAATGGTATTTGTTGTTATTCACTTTGTAAGCATCTATCATGTGCCACCTCTGTACTGTACACTCTTGTATTTGATAGGGTATATGTTTGAATAAATCCTTAGTGTTCGTCTGTTCTGTGATAAATTTAAACATATAGGAATTCCCTCTACACCATTCCCAACAGGTAGGCCTATAAGCTTTCTTCGAACATTTGCAGTGAGAACAACTCACTAATTTCAAAAGCACATGCTGTTTTCTTTTAGTAGTTGTTAAGTATTAAAAAGTTCTAACTTCTAGTCCTGGTGTTGAAGTGAGCACATGATGGTCTACTTTTTAAACACATGCAAGAACACAAATATAAATGCCATGCATGTACAAATAGGACTCTGTCTTATTTTTGATAGGATCAATCATATTAAAAAATAAAGTAATAATTTCTATAAACTAGAAATGAAATGGAGATCCTAGTGTGTATGAGTTGGAACTATGAAACCATCAGTGCACCAAGGCTGGAAATGGCTTGCAAGCCAGGAATTCACTCACAAAGAAACAGGAAAATCTGACCTAAGAGTCAAGAAAAAAATCCAATTAATAGGGACTTACTCTGCCATGGCCCAGATATTAGTTTTAGCAGACAAAATCTTTAAAGAAGATATATAAACATGTTGAAAACACTAAAAGAAAATGCAGCCAATGAATTAGCAGATAGAGAGTCTCAGCAGAGAAATAGAAATTTAAAAAAAAAACAAATGGAAATTTCAGAACTGAAAACTATAATAATTAAATAACTCACTGGATGGACTTAATAAGCAGATTAGAGGTGACAGAAGAACAAGTAAGTGAATTTGAAGATAAATCACTAGAAATGATCTTATTAGAAATAATCCAAGCAGACAGGAAAAATATTAAAGAAAAATGAAGAGAACCTCAGAAGTTCATAGGACAATATCACATAGTGTAATATACATGTAACAGAAGTTCCAGAGGAGACTAAATGGAAATAGACCAGAAATATTATTTGATGAAATAAATAGCTAAAAATTTCCAACATTTGATTTAAAAAAAGAGAGAAAAACAGACTTAAAAGTTCCAAAAAGTTTAGAGAATCTCAAGAAGGATAAACTCACACCTACCCATATCATAGTCAAACTGCTTAAAACGGAATATAGAGAAAATATTGAAAGGAGCCAGAGGGGAAAAAAGACACATTCCATATAGAGTAACAGTAAGAATTATCATGGACTTCTCAGAAACAATGCAGCCAAAAGACAAAGGAATAATATCTTTAAAGTGATTAAATAAAACAATACAAAAACTTGTCAGCTCAGGCAGTTATACTGTCGATATTCAGAAAAAACATTCTTCAAAAATAAGGGTGAATTAGAGTCATTCTTAGACAAATGAAATCTGAGATGTTTTGCCAGCAGACCTGCACAACAAGAGCTGTTAAAGGGTGTTCTCCAGGCTGACAAGAAGTGATAACTGATGGAAATTGCACCATCAGAACAGAAAGAGCATAATTATGTTTTTCTCTCATAATTTTGAAAAGACAATTGTCTGTTTAAAATAATGACATTATAAGCTATGGCTTAAAACATATGTAAAAAGCGAAAAATATGACAACAAAAGCAGAAGGAGCTGAGGATGTTACTCATATAATATAATTAGGCTGCTGTAAGGTCATCACGTTTGTGAACAGGAGAAAGAGGAGAGATGGAAGTGTGAAGAGTCATGTGGGAGGCGGAAAGTGGTGCAGAATTGATTTAGGATGCCTGTGGTCAGCCCTAGAGCACTTCAAAAGCAAATTGTAAAAAGAGCTATGGCTAAAAGCTAACAGATAAAATAAAACCGAGTATGAAGAAATATTTGATTAGTCTAAACAAAAAAGCAGGGAAGGAGCAGCTGAGGAACAAAGAACAGGAGGGGCAAATAGAAAACAAATATGGCTTCAGTGCAGCCACATCAGCCATTAAATACAATGGGCCAAGTGGCAAGGTTGTGGATTTAAGATAGCATTAAAAAATGTCCATTGTATTTCCATATACTGGCACAAACAATTAGGTAATGAAATTTCAAAAATACCATTTCAATAGAATCAATAAATATAAAATACTTAGGAATAAATTTAATGAAAGATGTACAAAACCCATATAATGCTGAGTTTAAAGATGATCTGAATAAATGGAGAGATATACCATGTACATAGATAGGAAAACTTAGTTTTATTAAGGTGTTCATTCTCTCCAAATTTATCTGGAGACTCAGTGCAACCTCAAGTACCATCTCACCCCAGTTGACTTTATCATTTACTTTCTTTCTTTTTTTTTTTTTTTGGTAGAATTTGAAAGCTGACTTAAAAAAATCTATGTGGGAATGTAAAGATCTAGAATACTAAAACAAATTTGAAATTCATATTTTGTCTAATATAATTACTTGATTATCTGAATAATTGACAGTTTACCAATCATACACACACACAGGCACAAATACAGAACATGAAACCTGTGGACATTACGGTCACACTTTTATTCATCCATGCAAACAGAGCACATGTGGACCCACACATGCACACACATGTACACATGGAAGGACACGGACACATATGTTCACACAGACACAGGTATTCATAGACACTTGGTCTCTCAGAGCCCACAATAAGTGTGCACACAGATGCACACTGATGTGCTCAGTGTCATACACTCATCAACACGCAGAGGCACATGGAGGTGGAGGTGCATGCTCAAACATGCAGAACTGGTGGGCAAAGAGGCTTGACTCAGAGAAGGAGCTTGGAACCCAAGGCAGAGGGAAGACAGAGGGGTAGGCAGGGACAGGGGTCCCTGGAAGAGGGCCTGGATCTTAAGGGAAGCCTGCAGGTGTGTGAGGCAGAGGGGTTGGGAGATGGCAGAAGAAGGGAAGCCAATAGCAGATGAGGCCCATCTTCAGAGACAGGATCTGAAGGACACCCAGGGTGGACACACCTTAGCTCTGGATCCCAGGGGAGGAATAGAAGACTGCTGTGCAGTTCTGCTGACAGAGATGTGCTCCCACAAAGTGGGAATGTGCAGAGACAGCTGGAGCCTGGCACTAGGTGGCTAGGGGCTGGGCCTCACCAGCTACCACTGGAGAGAAAATCTTGGCTCTTGGATTTGTATGAGAATTTGCTGGTGGGTGCATCTGGGTTCAGAGTAGTTGAGGGAGTCCTCCCTTAATCAATTCATCTTTAAATTGCCAGTGGACCCCAAGTCAGTGATAATCTTCCAATCCCACAATGGGACAGAGTAGAGCAGCTAGTATATAAAAGAGCACTTGGGCTGGGGGCCAGGCACCAACAGATGGAGGACTGTGGACTATGAGCAGCATCTCAGGACCGGAAGATCCAATTCATTCTCTTGACAGAAGGAGAAGCTGAGGCCCAAAGTTGGGAGGACTGCTCCCTGGGCAGCGCTGCTCTGCCCACCCATGAGAGTTTCAGAGGGAGGCCAGGGCATCTCGAGGACTACTGTCAAAACTGGATCTGAACCTTATCCTGATCGGCTTCTGCAGAATCTCCCTCCTGGCCCCTTTGCGAGGGCACCCCATGGGGTTGGACCAGCCATTCCCTTAGGGGCTCTGAAGTGGCATCAGCATTCAGATTGGAGGCTGGAAAGGAAGGAGAAGAACAATATCAGGGCGGCAGGAAGAAACACCTTTCTTCACAGGTCTGGGAGAAAAGGGATGAGGAGGAGGAGAAAGAAGGACAGACAGGTGCTGCTCCCAGCTGTTTGTCTGTGGGTGAAGCAGCAAACTGCTCCCATAGGAATAAGGCCTCTAATGGGGAGCCTCCTCAGAGACAATCACTTTCCATCCTCTAGCTCACTTATCCCCCAGAACATCCTGCTGGGCTGATTATGTTTCCCCATTTTACAGATGAGGACAATGGGGGCTTAGAGAAGTCAAATCACTCACTCAGGTGTGTTGGGTCGGTGAGAGGTGGGCCAGGGCTTTGAATTGAAGCATGTGTAAGACTCTAGGTAGAGCCAAGGCCATTCTGCCTGCAAACAGCTGAAAATCTGTCATGTGGAAGGGCCTTGAAAAGCGACTTTAACTGGGTTCTGTCAGCTTGTAATGGGTGAGGGGTGAGCCACAAGGAGACTCTGCCCTGAGTCTGGGGCAGGTGGGGCAACCATGAGCCTCAGAGACCCAGGAAGGGCACTGGCTTTGAGCCTGGCAGACAGACCTACTTGGGACAAGCTCGGTACCCAATGGGTCAGAAGGTGCACAGAGCAGAGAGCTCCCTGAGCTAATGTGGAGTCCCTTCCACTCAGCCCTGCAGAAAAAGCATCCCTGAGAACCCAGGGCTGGCTTCTTTGGATGCCTCAGTAACCCACTCCCAGCATCTGGCACAGTCATCTTGTGGGGCAGCTGTTTTCATTCCCATTGTACAGATGAGGAAATTGAGGCTTAGAGAAGTTAAGGGTGCTTTAGGTAGCCACAGAGCCCAGCTTCTCAGGGTTCCAGTCCTGTGCATCTGGGGATGCTCACGGCAGGCTATTTCATGCCCCAGAGCCTTTGTATATGGGTTTCCTGGGCCTACGAGTGTCAAGGCTTAGACACCTTCTTTAATCGCATGGGTGTCTTCTATGCTCATCTCTGCTTCTAACCTTCCTCATTCCCAGGACAGAGGCGGGTCCTCCAGAGCAGAGGAGTGTTGCACAATCCCAGGCCCCAGAAGGAGGGACATTATCAGGAGGGCCAGAGACCTGGGACTTGCACCAGCTCTTCCTCAATCTGGCTGTGTGACCCTGGGGAAGCCTTTTTTCACCTCTGCTCAAGACATATCCCCCTTGTACAGTGAGGGTCTGGCATCTCTCAGCTATCTCTCACTCTGGACCAGGGATTGGCCAACTTTTTCTAACGGCCAGATAGCAAGTATTTTTGGCTTTGTGGGCCACACAGCCCCTGCTGCAACTACTTAACTCTGCTTTTGTAGTGGGAAAACAGCTGTAGACAACACTGTAAACAAAAGGTAAGGCTGTGTGCCAATACAACGTTATTTATAAAAATAGGGGGCAGGTTGGATTTCACCCATGGACCTTAGTTTGTGGTTCTTTGCCCAGGACAATCTCAGATTTCTGGGTGCTTGAGAGACAGAGATATATCACAGTCTAGGAGAGGGGGCATGTACGTGTGGCCAAAATAACAGGGTAGTGTAAAAAATAGAAATGGTTTACAGGAGTGCACAGTGCAGCAGTAACTCGGAGGGGGATTGGGGAACTTTGCTGGTTAGGCTGTGTCAGTGGGCAATGCCTAGGAGGGTTTTGGTTGGTGAGGGGAAGGGCACTCCAGGCAGAAGAACAGCACGTGCAAACACCCAGAGGCAGGATAGTGCAGGAGTCTCAGCAAAAGCGGTGGAATTTGATGGCTGGAGCATGAGGCAGAAATGAGATCAAGGAGGATCTTAATTGCTGTGCTAAGGAACATGGACTTTTCAGCAAATAATTCTGTTATTTAACTTCTTTTCACTGACTAACATTTTTCTTGGAAAGAGTTCATTCCATAACTGCTAATCTCAATAAGGGGTATTGGATATGCAATTTCTCCTAATTACATTGCAATACTGGTTGTTTCTTCTCTGTGGGGGGTAGAGGCCCTGGGGGCAGTGATGGAAGCCCAGGGTAGGCAGAAGGGGTGAGAACTGAGCTTGGCTGATTCTGATTTGCAAGACAGCAGAGCCCTGGGCTCTGATTTCACACTTTGCCTCAGGCCAGAGTGATTCCGCCTGTGTGTCATCGTTCTGCTCATCAAGGGATACTTTGTCATCCCATGACCGGCCTAATTGCTCGCCTCATTTGGACAACCCTGGAGTCATTTAGTAATGAAAATCACCCCGTGCTAATATGGCATCAGGAGCTCACCTGCTTGCTGGCATTCGGAGCAGCCTGGGGAGGGGAAGAGGCTCCGCTTGTCATTACAGGTGCAGAGCCTTACTGAGCTTTCATGTGCAATTACCACCAACAGCCTGGAAATTACAGTCCGGTTACAGTGACTGCTAACGAGGACTAATTGCACTTCCACAGAGATGCCCTGGACACTTAAAACAAATGGTCGCTGTGGGAACTTGGTGATGGGCAGGGAAGATCCCATACAGGTAGAACAGAGAAAAAGGCTACTAGGGGTTGGGAAGGGCTCTGCTGGGGGTTTCTGGGCATTACAGATTGGTTTCCCAGTCAGTGTTATCAAACTAGAATTTCCTGAAGACATCCACCCATCCATCAATTCTCTACCATCCATCCATCCATCCATCCATCCATCCATTCATCCATCCATCCATCCATCTATTCATCCATGCATCTATCCATGTGTTCATCCACCCATTCATCCTCTACCCATCCTCTTTCCATCCATCTTCCTCTGTGTTTTTCAATCTGTTAATCTATCCATGCATGCATGCATGCATCCATCCTTCCATCTACTTATTCAGACATTCATCTATGCAACCATTCATCCATCCATCAGGTATCCATCTATCTCTCCATCTGTCCAACAAACTTCTGCCAAGCTCTTACTTAGTACCAGGTCCACACTTGATGCCGTAAATCAGGGAGGAGTCAGGAGTGACCCTGCACACAAGAAAATGTAATAGGTGCTCAATAAATATATTTGAACGAATGAAAAAAGAATGAATATTTTCTCAGTGGAGGAGAGAAAAGTGTAGAGACTCAGCTAAGTGGGAGGGTGAAGAAAGCAGTATAGTAGATACAAGGAGAGAGAAGATGAAGAGTCATCTGTGGCAGTCACACATGCATGCGAGCAAAAAAGAAAAGTAAGAGGGATGGGATATGTGTGTGCTCTGTGTTACAGTGTGTCAAGTTACTTAATCTTTCTGAGTCTCAGGGTCCCTACCCATAACATGGGGATAAAAATAGTTCCTACCTCGTAGTGTAATTATGTGGATTACATAAACATTCTTAGAACAATGTCTGGTACATTGGAAACCTGGTAAGTTAGGACTTTACCATAATTACAAGCTGTCCTGTGCTGCTCTTCAGATGCCCCATGGGGTCTGATGCCCTACTATGGTTTCTCCCGTCTTGCTACCCTAACCTGCCTAGAAAAGACCATCCTAGGAATCAGAGCCTGGTGTTAGAAGCATATAACACAGGGGAGCTTTGGAGGTTTGTGGAATGTGAAATCTGCACTTTGAGGTAGGAGCCCAAGGAGTGAGGGGCAGGGACAGGAGAAGGACAATAAGACCAAGGCCATGTCAGTCCAGGAGGAGCTGAGAGGTTTTACTGTGGGGCAGCTGGGAAGCCACTGAAAGATTTTAAGCAAGTGATTTGTATCTTTCAATTATTACTCTGGCGTCGGGGCTTGATTACTGTTAACTGATTATTACTATGGAGTTGACCAGATGACCAAGGGGTCACAGTGATTCCAGGGTAGAGTCTGGGTGGTAACTGGCCCAGTCCTCTTTCCTGGTCCCAGATGCTAGGACCCTGGTCTGAGGGCTCTCTGCCCATTGTTTTCTGGCCAGGAGCTCAGAGTACGGGAGGAATTACAGAGCTGTGGGTTCCTCTGCCCTGCCAGGGTCTGTGCAGGGGTCTGCAGGTCCCCATGTTCCCCTTAACCCCACACTTAAGGACTCTGCCAAGTGGCCATCCCAACTCCCCTGACAGGGCATCACTCCTTCCTGAGGCAGCCTGCTTCCTCTCTGGGCACCTCTGACAAAGTCCTTGATCAGATTAACCTTCAGCCCATCTCCCCGTGGATTCTCATGATTCACCCTCACCCTGCCCCCGAGGGGCCAGGCAGAGTAGGCTTCAGCCGCAGCCCAGAGGCACTGCTCCTCCTGGGGCCAGGACCCAGGCTCAGTTTGCTATCGGTGGTCAGTGCTCAGCCGCAGCTGGGCTCAGGGGAGCATTTCCCAGGAGGGGCTGAGGGGGGCGGACGGTCACCCTGGTGGCCCGCTAGGCACCCGAACTGCTGGAATGCATGCTCAGGTGTGGTTCTTTCCCACACTGATGCCAGGTTTGGCCAAGTGATTGATTTCAACCAAGATAACCTGTTAGAAATGATGCTATGCTAGTTCAAGCCTTGCCTTGTTGAGGCCTGGTGACTTCTGCTTTTGCCCTCCTGGAACCCAGCCTGCATGAGTGAGAAGAGGCCGCACAGAGATCAAGAAGCTGTCCCAGACATTCCAGCCCCGCTTGAGCGCTCATATGAATACAACCGGAATGCAAGTGCCCAGCTGAGCCCACCTGCCCTGAGAATCAGGGGCAATAGCTTATCAGCGTTGCTTCAAGCCACTGAGTGCTGGGGTAGCTTGTGCACTGCAATAGATAATTAATCCTGGGATCCTGAGGCAGGACTGCCCGTCCACTCCCAGAACAAAGTCAAGTCCTGGCCGTAGCCAGAGTCTGAGTTTAAACCAGGGCCTCAGCATTGATCCTGAACGGCCCCAGGCTCATCACAGCCCAGCCTGGCCTCAGATTATCACATAAAGTGAGGAGATTTATATGTGATCATTTCATCTCTTCTAGCTTTTCTTTGATGAGGCTGAGGACTCGGGATGAGACGAGGCAATGATGTCTCCATTCCCAGGCGAACCCTTTCTCGAGGTGAGTTTCTCACAGCCTTGGCTGTCCACGGAACAACCTGGTGCCAGTCTTTCCGGCCTGCCCACCTGCAGTTACGCACGTCTGCTTCAGCTGTGCTAAATCCAGCCCCATGATCCACATGGCACCTGAAAGGTGCTGTACCCCGGGGTGGACCCTTGGCTGACTGGGCATGACAAACCACAGACTGCACACAGCTGGCCCCCTTCCTCCTTAAAGGTGAAATGGGAGCAGGCATTGAGGTCTGAAGCATTTCTCCCAACTATCAGTTTCTTCCATTAAGTTTCTCACACTTAACAGAGCTCTCCCAATCTTAGTATATGCTACTGGCAAAAAATGGTGATATCTATGCAAATCATGTTTGTATAATTACATCTGTGACTTAAGTTTTCCAGCCAGTTTCTCTAAATGTGAGCTTTTAAACCTTCCCTTTATCCTCCACAGAAGTTGCTTTTAGAGATGGTGCAGCGCCTGCCTCAGGCAGTTAAGGGGTGGAAGGTGAGGCATGACTGAGGGTGCTGGGGGCTCAAACCAGCAGACAGAGGCGATACAGTCAAGCAGAACTTTCTAGACGGCTGAGCTGTCCAGAGAGGAAGCAGGCTCCCTCGGAAGGATATGAAGTCCCCAGTATAGAAGGACACTGAGATCTAGAGGGGGAAGTGCCTTCCCCAGGTCCCCCAGCTGGACAAAACTGTACACAGATCCAAGAGCCCAGGAAGGGCACTGAGGTGTGTCCTTTCCCAGCCAGCGTGCTCGTTGGGCTGCGTGGTAGTAAAGAATCCCTTTCCGTCTGACGCTCTTCCCTCGATGGTGAGAGGGGGGCCCACACAGGACTTGAAATTAAAGCCTTTCTTGACTGCCAAGCAAGCGGAACGCATCTGATGAGCTCTTAAATATTTATTTTCCCAATAGACCCGAACAATTCTGAAGAGACACAATATTACATTTCTTAGAAATTTCCCTGAATACATATTTAGTAGGGAAACCTGGATAAGCCAAGAAGGGCTCAGACCTATTTCCTTATGTATTCAGGCACCTCTGTTGTGTGGGTTAAGCCGGTGTGAATGAGAAGAGACAGTCGTTGGATTGCACATGGGCTGAGCCCCTGCTCCAGAGCTGGGATCAGGGCCGGGGGTCCATGCACCCCACACTCATGATGCTCCTCCTTCAAGTTTGCACCTCTGGGGATCACTGGTTCTCCAACTTGGCTCATGTTGGGATCCCCTGGAAAGTTCTAAAACCTGCTGGTGCTTGTGTCCCCTCACACAGAATCTGATTTGCTTTGTCTGGGAGCCTCTTGGGCTTTGGACCTTTTGCAAGCTCCCCAGGCTGTCTATTGTGCATCAAAATTTGAGAATGATTCAGATCGTAACCCTGCAGGGACAAACTACACTCATGCGTCATCCTTTCTCCTTCCCCAGTTTCTATCAAAGATGGACTGTGCAGGTGGACAGGGAGAGCCCAGGGCTGAGGGCTAGGGGCGGGACCGGCTCCGTGGCTGTGCGGCCTGGGCGGTGGAACAGGGGCCCAGGCTCCGTGTAATGCTCTGCTGCAGCTGTCTTGAAATTCTTCGTCACTTTTTAACAAGGGGCCTTGCATTTTCATTTCGCCCTGGGCCCTGAAAATGATATAGCTGGTCTTGGGCTCTAGAGGACCTGAGAGCTGAGCCATCCCTGGATAACTGACTTGCTGTGCAGCACTGGGCAAATCTTTTTTTGTCTCTGAGCCTTCATTTTCTTCTCTATTTAGAAATAAAATCAGTCAGCCCCAAGGACTTTCTAGTACCCCCTGTGTCTGTTTCTGCAGACACATTTACCCAAGGCCACCTAAGAAATAATTGGGCTGCCTCAGTCAAACACAGCAATAACACATAAATGACAGGTTGTTTCCAAAATCACACGTTGTTTGATTGAAGTCAATTGGACTCTTCCTCCCCCACCTCCCAACAGGTCTGGTATTTAGAGCCATGCTGCCTCTGACAGGGACAGAAATGACTCACATGTGAGCATTCCTGTTCTCGCTCCCTCCCCCTGTAGTTGAAGAGGATTCCTTCTTTGCCCATCAGTCTCCCAGCAACCCTGCCTTCAAAGCAGAGCTCTGCCTTTGCCAGCTTAGCGGCTCAGCCGTAGAATGCAGATTGGGCTATGGTAGAAAGGCTGAGAGCTGTGGAAGGGAAGGCAGGAGATTTGCATTGGAGAGGAGAGCTGTTCGCAGGAGAAAAGAATAAAAGAGAAGAGAAGGAGAGGGTGGGAAGGGAAAGCAACTGGAAAAATTTTAGATTGGAATTGAGAGTAGAGAAAGAAAAAGATACTTGAGGAACAGCTGCCAGAAATGTAAATATTAAGAGTGGCAGATGAAAGAGAAAGAGTTTTTTCAGATATCTTGCTATGCATTGAGAATATACTCTGACCTCTCCAAAACATATATGCACACTCTCCATTTAGAGGTTTCTCAAGAGGGAAAACATCAATTGCAATTGCTTTTAGTTATATTTATCTGTCAGACTACAAATACCTTGAATTGATCCTGTGCAGAGACTGGTTCATTTGGGAACCCAGTTATATTTGGAAGACACAGTTAAACCAGGGTTGTGTGGAAATGACAGTGGATACAAGATGAGAAAACCCTTCATCATCTGGTGCAGGCATTTCCTAGACTCATGAACTGTCAGAGTGGAAGATCTTAAGAACGCTTGAGTTAGGCACCTTCCTCATTTGAACTTGATTGTCTAGAATATCTCCACCATGTCCATTCGCTGCTTATATACTTCCTATGGAAAATAATGTACTACCTCCAGGGAAAGTTTTTCTAAATGTGTGTAGATCTAGCAGCTTGAATGGTCTGTCCTCATTCTCAGACATTATTATTGGTGATATACATTGTTACAGCCTCACTGAACATTCTGTTGGGGCGGGTGCATGGGGGGGAGTCTCACCACAACTTAAAATGTTCTAATCTTTTGAAAGAGCAATTCTACTTCTAGGAAATCTGTAGCACACACAAAAATATATATGAAGAATGCTTAAACTGAAGCATCGCTTGTGACAGAAAATTTGAAGCAACTTAAATGTGTAATCCACAAGGAACTGCATAAAAAATTATGAGACATCTGTATTGTGGAATTATACAAGTGTGTTAATAATGTAGAAAGATTTCTAAGATATATTAAGGAAAAAGTAAGTTGTGGAATAATAAGGTATGGATGAGCTTATGCAGATATATATTTCAAAAAACAGCTCCATACACATACATCAATATGAATTAAACATATGAAAATATATGGAAAAGTGATACACAGAAAATTGCTAACAATCAGTTATTGGGAACTGCAAATCAAAACCGCAATGAGATACCACTTCACATCCATTGTAATGGCTATGATTGAATCGAAGGAAAATAACGGGTGCTGGTGAGGATGTGGAGAAATTGGAACCCTCATTCATTGCTAATGGGAGTGTAAAATCGTGTAGCTGCTTTGGAAAACAGTTTGGCTGTTTCTCAAAAAGTTAAACATAGAGTTACCATATGATCCAGCAATTCTCCTGGGTATATACCCAAGTGAAATGAAAACATGTATCTGCACAAAAGCTTATACACGAACATTCATGGCAACGTTATCGAAAGTAGCCAACAAGTGGAAACAACCCAAATGTCCATCAGCTGATGAATCTATGAATAAAACATGGTATCTGTATGGGGGAATATTATTTGGCAATAAATAGAATTGAAGTACTGACTCATGCTACAACACGGGTGAACTTTGAAAACATTACGCTAATTTAAAGAAGCCAGTCACATGTTAGAATGATTGCACCACATGTTGAATAATTCTCCATGTGTGAAATATCCAGAACAAGCAAATCTGTAGAGTTGGAAATTAGATAAGGTTTACTTAGGGCTGTGGTTGGAGTGGGTGGAATGTGAAATGACTGCTTGTGCACATGGGGTTTCATTCTAGGGTGATGAAAATGTTCTAGAATTAGATTGTGGTGGTGGTCACACAACTCTGTGACTATGCCAGAAAATGCTAAACTCTTTAAAAGGAGGGCTATATGACATGTGGATTATATCTCAATAAACTTTAAAAAGTTGCTAACAGGGCTCACTAAGAGGGCAGCGGGTGCTGGGTTAAGAGTGGGCAGTGATGCACTTGCCTTGTCCTGGTGATTGATTTCAAGTAGCAAAACACAATGGTTCCTGGCATTCCCTGGAAGCACACAAGGCAGATGGCTACTGGATACCCAGCCCTCTGACAAAGTGGGCAGCATCAGTTTTGTATCCCTGGAGCCAATGACTGTGTCTCTGGGGTAATCCCAGGCCCCGGTGTGGCAGTACGCATGCAGGGTATGTTCCTTCTCATGCTGGCCCCAGTGGCCAGGCTCTGGCAGGCAGTGCCCTTGCGGTGCCTTCCTGGTGGGTGACCTCCCGTAGACTCTCCAGTGTAGCAAGGCCAAGAATGCACTGTGTTTACCCTGTTTCTGGGGTTCCCCTCTCCCAGGGAGGACTGCTAAGAGGGAGGGGTGCCAGGCTTAGCAGCTATTCAACTGATAAAGACCGAAAACTCAGAGATGTCTTGTCTCCACTTTAGACGGGCTAAACCCAGAGGCCAGGATGGCCCTCCCACCCTACGGCACCCAGAGGCAGAGGCTGGAGCCAGGTTGCCTGGGGCAGGGCCAGTGGCCAAAAAGGGTCAATGCAGCTGGGCACATCTGCTAGCAGGAGCCTGTGCAAACCACCCAGTCCCTCCACCCACAGCAAGCTGGGTACACCTGGTCTTATTTGCCTGAGAAGGGCAGACCCTGCAGCACGGCCCCTGGTACCCAGCATATAGACATGCTGACATGCCCTCCAAACCAACTAAAGCACAAAGGTACTGGGCCCACAACCAAAGGCACAGTACGGGTCATACAGGCAGAACCGCCACCAGTCACATGCACATAGACAATGGACACACAGACCCCCACGCACACAAACAGAACAGTGCATATGTGGGGACATTACAGAGCACAAGAAACAAAAGGCAACACCAGCAGGAAAGCCCCATTTGGGTTTGTCCACCTGGCTCTCACAGACGACCCAGGGTAGCTGGGGCACCCTTTTCAACCCCCATCTGGGTTAGGTGCTTCCTCTGAGTCGCCTCCCTGGATCCTTCCCCTTCCCCAAGTTCTCTGGGCCTCTCTGAAATACATGATCCATTCTAAACTGTTGGTTTATTTCATTTTCCTCACCAGATACAAGATCCTGGAAGGTCGGGACTGTGTCTTATGTGTGCCCGAGTCTTCCTCCCTTCTGGCAGGTAGGACAGGGTTAATGTGTAATGCTTTAAATAAACGAACAAATGAATGAAGCAATCCAAGTGTATATTTATTAGAGAAAGCGTTCAACCTTCATAACTATCAAAGAAATGCAAATTAAGATGAGATTCAATTTTACACCTATTAAATTAGCACAAATTAAGAAATATAATTATCACACCCAGGACTGACACAGTCACGGTAGAGCCATGGCACACACACATTGCTGGTGGCAGTGTGTAAATTGGGTGCAACCCCTTTGGAAAGCGATTTGATAATATGTATCAAGAGTCATTGAAAGGCTCGCACCCTTTGGTGCACTGATTCCACTTCTGGGAATATACCCAAAGGAAATTACAAGAAAGAAGGATACTTGCTGACTATTGATGGAAATATAATTTATGATCATGAGGCCCTGATTTCAGAACCAAAAACTGGAAAACACACTCTGATACATTCCACTTGAGATCAGGCAGGAAAAATAGTTCCAGAAAACTGGGGACAAGGGCTGCCCATGACTGAACTGGCAAGAGTGATGGGGAGACTGTGCATTCCCTGAGGGCAGAAAGCTTGTGTGCATGGCTCACTGCTTTATCTCCAGATCCTAGCTGTGTGCCTGGTACACTATGGGATAAATATTGCCAA
This sequence comes from Manis javanica, assembly GCF_040802235.1. Classification (NCBI taxonomy): domain Eukaryota; kingdom Metazoa; phylum Chordata; class Mammalia; order Pholidota; family Manidae; genus Manis; species Manis javanica. The sequence continues at coordinate 131,029,645 of NC_133159.1, forward strand.
ATAAAATACTAAATAATGGTTGAATAATACATACTTCAATATATGTATCTACTATGCATGTTATCTGTTTAGCATCATATATTTTAATTTATATATGTATATATATTAACCATCAAACACACACACTGAATAGAATGCTTTGTAGCCATTAAAGGTGAAAAATGTGCAAATGCACTTAAGATAAATACTATGGAGAAATGATTTTTTATTTTGCATAGAAAGGACTTACGTTCTAGAGAAAAAGGTCTTTTTGGAGACAGGGTTGCATGTGACCTAGACCAGGGGTTGGCAAACTCAGTATGTGGCCCAAACCTGGCCCACCACCTGTTTTATAAATAAAGTTATACTGGGACACAGTCACACCCATTCATTTGCATATAACGTGGAGCCACTTTCGTACTACAGAATAGGGTAGTTGTGAGAGACTGTATGGCCCTCAAAACTTACAATATTTATTTTCTGACCCTTTACAGGGAAATTTTGCTGTCCCTTGGCCTGAATCAAAGCAGGACAAAAAGGTGTGGGTTCCCAGGCCCTCCTAGACAGTGTGGTTCTTCAGATAAAGTGCTGGAAAAAGAACAACAGTAATAGAACCTAGCATTAATGTAGGTGCCAGGCAGTGTTTGGGGCAACGAAGTAGTTATTTCTATCATTCCTTCTCCGTGAAGGGAGATGGAAGGCAGGTGCTCAGGTGACTTGCTGATGTCCCAAGCCACACGTGTGGCAGCTGGGACTCTCATGCAGGCCTGTGCGACTTTACCACAGCGGAGCTCTGCTGCCTTCAGAAAGCCAAGAGTTATTTTAAAGATGCCGAATCTGAAGCTCAGAGGTTGCTACACTTGCTCAAAGCTACGTTGTCTTAAGGGACAGAACCAGGATCCAAGGTCTGGTCTGTGTGAGTGGGTGCTGTTCCCTCCAGGAAAAGTGAGCCAGTTTGGGGGACAGGTGGTGGGACTGGGGGTGATCCTTGCTGGAATGTTCTAATAGCGTTTGGGGCCTGTGGCCAGCAGTGGCCATCCAATTCTGCGCTGTTTGAGCTCGGGCTTTGCTCCCGATTCTCTCTTTGACTTTGGGTAAGCTTCTTCCCCTCTCTGGGCCTCAGTTTTCCCATCTGCATGATAAGGTGCCTAGAATGAATGGAAAGTTTTTCTGGGCCTTTCCAGCAGAGGGCAGGACTCCAACATCACCAGGGAGGATGACAAGCAGACTTTCCTTTTGAGAACATGGGCGTGCTTGGGACGATGTCACCAGTGACGGAAGGAGACAGGACCCTCTCTCTGCTCTCATAAGGTCCCTGGAAGGAACTGCAGAATGCTATGGGGGAGATTCTGTGGCCAACTCTGGGGGGAGCCTCTTTGCACTCCAACCGCCGGTGATATGGGGCAATGTCAACTCTCCAGCGGCAGAGAGGGATCAAGAGTGGGACGGGCGAGGAGGGCTGGCCAAAGACAGGACTGGAATGTGGCAGGTGAGGCACTCGTGCAGAGCAGAATTTAAGAGGTCACCAAAAAATCCAAGATAGGTGATATTTTAATGCAACTTAAAAAAAATCAGAATTAATGCAAAAAGTCCACACACTATCAAAATTTTAAATGAAAAGTCTGTCTGTCTTGTGCGCCTGCATTATTGTGCAACCAGAAGAGTTGCTTCTGACCAGCACACCTGCTGACACCCCCTCCCTGGTGGGTTTATGAGAGTTGACATGGCTCACAACACAGAGGTTCATATACGGCCATGTTGTTTGATGGCAGAGTTCTATTAACTTTTCTCAGTTGGTTTGAGATATGGGAGGACATTTTGGTGAATGTACGTATGGGTGCACATTTTTCCTTCACCTCAGACATGCGGCTGGGCTCCCATTGGAGCCGGAAGTGCTGGGGCCTGAGGGTCTGGAAGCATGAGGAGCACAGGTCGGGTGGGCTGTGGAGTGGAGCTGCGTCCCCAGCAGTGTTCCTCTGTGAGTCCTCAGGAGCCCTGGCTTGTACATGTGAACACAATGCATTTCCTCAAATGTGTATGTTTTGTTGTGAGGGTTAAGATAGTTTTACTTTTAAAAGGTCAATGTATTTGCCTTTATTGTTGCAAGTGGGTATTTTTTTCGGAGGACAGATGTTAAAGATTGACTACAATTCTGTGAGAGACCAAGAGATTGTTTTGTTTGGTATGACAAATACCAACCTTTCAGTTGTAGTGAAAATGCAGGGTGCTGGAAATTGAACCCCTGGGGTGCATGGGAGTGGGTGGTGCATGGAGGTCATTGAAACGTACCCTGGGGTAGTTGTACACCCCCAGTCTGGGCAGAGTTGAGAAGCTGGCCCTGGGCTCTGGGGACTAGAGGACTTCTGGCCCTGGCCTGTCCCTAGCCTGGGGTGCTGGTGGGAGCTTTGGAAAGGCACTCACATTAGAGCAGATTTGTTGTTTTCTGCCTTTGTTTGCATTTCCTGGGAGGCTTCCCTAGGGCTCAGGGTGACAGGGGCCTTGGGAGGGTTTAGGCCTGATTTGGGGAGAAAGCAGGAATCCTCCTTCTCTCTAAGCCCACCCCACAGCCCCAAGCCTCACACAGGGCCAGGAAGGGAAGCAACCCTGGGCTTGCTGATTACTGACACTGGGGGGTGTGAATGGCCTCCTGCTTCCCTTTGCTTGAACCTCTTTCTCTCTTTTTCTGCTTTAAAATAGTTAAAATTTTTGACTTAATTTTGGATTTACAAAAAAGCTGCAAAAGTAGTACAGAATCCTCTTATACCTTTCCTCAGCTTCCCCAAGTGTTAACTTCTTCCATGCCCATGGTATCGCCATCAACACCAGGAAAGCAGCATCGATACAACACTATTAGCTGATCTACAGGCCTTCTGCACACGCCTCAGCTGTTGGCTAAAGACCTGCATTATCTTAAGTTTCACATCATTTTGTCTCCTCCAGTCTGGGACAGTACTCAGCCTGTCCTTTATGACATGGACACTTTGGCAGAATACTGGCAGCTTATTTTGTAGATGGTACCTCAGTTGGGCTTGTCTGATGTTTTCTCCTGGTTAGAGTGAGGGTTTCATTTTTTGCAAAAAAACTACGGAAGTAACATTGTGTCCTTCTCTGTGCCTCTTATTAGGAGGGACCTGAAGTCATGTAACCTGGCTAAGGTGGTATCTGCCAGGTCTGTCCACTCACGTCCCTTTTTCTTGATGTGAGTGAACCCTTCACCTATTAGCACAAGACAGTTGGATTAGAATGATTGCAGCAACCCTTGGCTGAGTCTGCTCAGGCCACTATGACATAGCACCACAGCCTGAGTAGCTTATAGACACCATGCCTTTATTTTTCACAGTTCTGGGGGCTGGGAAGTTCAAGATCAAGGTGCCAACAGATTCAGCATCTGGTGAAGCCCCTACTCCTAAGACCATCATCCTGGGGATTAGGTTTCAACATAATGAATTTTGGAGGGACACAACCACTCCATCCATGACACCCCTCACGGGCACACACGGCACTTCCCAGGTAAAAACCACCCTGTTACCTCACTCACACTCACATCCATGGGAGCTGGTGATCACCCCATGCACACGACTGGCTCAGCTGTCCTTACAGTTTACTGATAGAAATGGAGGCCTGGGATGGGAAAAAAGAGAAGAACTCATGGTTTTTGAGTTTCTTCTGCCAACAGCACATTGCCCACTTACACACTTCTCATCGCACTGAAGCTCGTCAGCAACGACTGATTCTTCTCATCACACGCAGGACCACACAGGATCTTGGAAAGATCAGGAAGGCTGTGAAGCGCATGCAGCCAGGAAACCTTCTGCTCCAAAGTCCAGGTTCTCTTCTTCCCCTCTCCCCTTTCCCTGTCTCTCCGGGGAATGGCTTTGCTCAAAGTTACACAGCAATTTGGAAACCCCGCTGGGACACAAACCCAATTCCCACGTAGCTTCCTTAGAGAGTTGGGAAATGACAAAATAATGCTTGCTCTTCATCTTCACATTAGGCCTGTGATACAGCTGTCATTGTCCCCATTTTGTAGAACACAAAGCTGAGGTTCAGGGCATGTGAGTCTTGCCCCAAATCTCAGCCAGTAAGAGGCAGATCTGAAATTTGAATTCACGTTGCCCCTCTCCGAGCTCTATCTTTACTTCAAAGTGCCTCTCATCTTTCCTCCCTTTGGAAAGGAGTGTGCTGGTACCTGGGTGGGCAGAGGAATGTCAAGCCCACACGGTGGTGAACGCTCATCTGTTTTAGAATAACTGAGGTCTCTCTGGGGGTTGCCTGTATCCAAAGGTGGTGTCTGACAGGCGATTCGCATGCTTCATAAAAACATAATTCTATGATTTATAAAATTTTATGCAATTTATAAGACTTGTTAAATATATGAGGGAGCTGGCCTGGTTCATGGATCCCTTTGCTCTTTCCAGTGTGGTCAGTCGGCACCTGACGCCTTATTGAAGGCTGCTCTGTGTCATGCCTTTGCACCATGTCCTGGCCTCATGCTGATGAACCTGCCACAGTCCCGGGGTGCCGGGGTGGGGACATGGGATAAGCACCCATGGAACCATAAGGTCAGGGTGTGGTCAGAGATGCAAACCTTGGAGCATCATGGAAAGCTTCCTGGAAGCAGTGGCACTGGAGAGGAATTTGAAAGTGGATGGGATTTAAGCAGATGAGGGTTGGAGGTAAGCGTCAGTTGCAGTGAATGCAGGCTGTGGGAATGGAGTGTGGGTCCCTGGGCTGCAGAAGGGAAAGAAGGCTGGGTTTCTCATGGAACTGAGGCCTCGGGTAGGGCTGGGCAAAAGCTGAGCATATCCCTGGGATATAGAATTTGCAGATGGGGAGGAACCTGGACACACAGCTGACTGTGGCCAGTCGGGATCATGAGACACCAGGGCCTCCCACACCTGTTAGGGGGAAGAAGAGAGTTTAGTTTGGGGGAAAAAGAAGTAGGTGGGGCCACATGACTTCCCCCGGACCCCAGAGGATTGGGTAGTGAAGAATACTCCATTGGTCAAGAGAAGGAAGAAGTGGGTCTAAACACATAATAGGGGATTGGAGTGGCACGCAGGAGTCTTTCCAGAGGCAGAGAACAGCACTAGTCCCATCTAAGCCCGTCCAGATAAGGGTAACAGCAACTTTGACTGAAAAAGAGGGGGACAGGAGACAGCACTCGGCGGCCCTCCTGCTGGAGTGGAACAGAGGGGGTCGTTGTCATTTTGGTATGTCCTATTAGTTTTTAGGCCAGATTTTTTAGTTCAGCCCCCCTGTTCAAAAGCCTGAGCAGCATGCGGGAGACCTTCCCCTCTGTGCCCCAAATACCCATTCATCTGGATGCCCCTCGCAAGATGTGACACATGCCACCTGACCTCAAACCCAACGTGTCTGCAAGGAGTGAACCCTCCTGCTCCCAGGCTCTTGGCTTAGAGGTGGCCCCTGAGCAGAAACATGGGCGTTTCCCTGGACTCCCTTCTCCCTCATCCCCCATATTCGATCAGCAAGCCCTCTCCTTTTGCCCCGTCAAACATCTCTGGAATTGCCCCCTCTCTGTCCACCATCACTAGCAACGACATCATTTCTTGCCTTGACCATTATGCGAATAGCCTCCCCATTAAGCTGCCAACCAGTCCCCACACCCCTGCCAGCCAAGCAGTCTTTCCTACTCGCAGGTGACCCCATGTCTCTTGTCTGCGTACAGCTCTTCAGTCGTTCCGGAGTCACCTCCAGCCTTGAGCCCGGGCCCCTGGGCCTGGCACTCAGGGGCTTTCAGGCCTGGCCCTGCTGCTCCTTGCAGTGGTATATCCTCTGTCTCGCCTCCCAGCTGCCTGTTCTGCACCAATAATGCATCAGATGCACTTGCCAACAATCCCATGTTGTTCACACCCTTGGCTTTTCCAAGTATCGTTGCCTGTCTCTAGAAGTGACATCTCAGTTTGTCTCCCCAGAAAACTCTTATTCACCCTTCAAAACCAGCATTTGTGTCACCGCCTCTCTGAAGTACTCCTTGACTTACCTCAGATTGGAGCATTCTGCCCTTTCAACCACGGACTTTAATGCATATTGTACCTCATTGTGATTATTTCTTTGCACATCTAGTCCTTGAGAACAGGGACCAGATTTCTTTTTCTCTCCTTCTTTCCTCCTTCCCTCTCTCCCTTTCCCTTCTTCTCTTCCTCCTCCTACCACTAATCTTAACCTTCCATCCACCGTATCTCCCCTGAGTGTCTGTTGACGTGCCAGGCTCTGTTCTAGGGTTTCCACATACTCACAGAGCTGCTATCCCAGACATCCCTCACTTCAGTGGAGCTCACATTTCCCTGGGGATACACAATATAAATATAGAGTCATCCAAAGCAGGACAGTTGTGGGATGGAAGAAGTACTCTGGAGAGAAGAAAGTGGAGTGTTGGCATCAACAGTGACGTCTGGGTGGGGTGAGGGCTCCTGACTGGGTGGCCAGAGAGGTCTTCCCTAAAGAGGAAAAATCTGAGCTGAGACCTGGATGACAGGAAGGATTCAGCTATGCAAGGGGAGCAGGAGAAAGAGTCCTCTAGGCAGAGGGAACAGCTCGCTCAAAGGCACTGAGATAGGAATGAACCTGGTCACAGGACGAGTGGCTTGGCCGCTCCACAAGGGATCAGGAGAGGTAGGTGGGGCTTTGGGAGGTGAGGGTGCAGGTCATTTCTAAATCCTTACTTAGTAGGGACCGAGGGTGTGGATGCTGGATAAAACAGTGAACAATGAGAGACAAGCTCTGAGCTCAGTGGGAAGACTTTTGGCTTGACAGTTGCTGACCTGAGGCTCTGGTCTTTAATCTGTGCCCCATGGGGTCCATCATGCAGCTCAAAGATGGCCCCAGAGTTGCTCACTGCACCCCAGACACCGTGGCAGTGCAGGGGCTACAGGAATGAACCTGACCACATCCCTACTCCCACACCTCCAACCACCCAGTGGAGATCATGGCCCCTGCATGGCCAGCAGCCAGGGAAGCAGCGTTCCAGGACTCAGCTCCTCCTTGATGAGGCTGTTCCCGCCACGTATCCCCTTCGTTTGTCCTCCCTTCTCTGCGGCTGAGGTCCTGCATGCTCAGGGAGTGTCCAAATCATGTTTTTCTCCGGAGCCCCTGTAACGGCAAAGGGTTCTCTTCTACACGTGCCAAGTCAGCCAAGCTCAGCTCAGGGGCGCTGGCATCCTCGGGAGGCTTCTGCTCTGTTGGCAAGGGAATGCTGGTGCAGCACATTCCCATCTCCAGGTGTGCACTCTTGCTGGTCCTCTGTCCCCAGTGCTCTTTCTGCAGCCATTTGCACAGTTACTTCTGCTTGTTATTCAGGCTTTGCCTCAAACATCACCCCCTCCAAGAAATCTCCCTGATTGCCCTTTCTGACATAGCACTCTTGATACTCTTCATGTTATTTTTCCCCTGATTTTTGGTCTATGCTTAGTAATTGGCAGAATCCACTGTGAGAAGGCAAACGCCCTGAGGCCAGGGACTCATCTTTTCCATTTACCTCTAGGGCCCAGAACAGTAGCCCATAGCAGAGCTTGATACATGTTTGCTGACTGAACAAAGGTGATTTGCAATTCTTTTTCCTTTCTAGTGATCAATATGCATGGGTTTTACTTCAAAGAGCAGATTGTGTCAGACTCAGAGTGGCCAACTCTGGTGTGGCTCAGAACTCATTATCTTCCCACCATAAGTGGAAAGATTCTTGGACAAACATTTAAACAAATGCTCAAGTTCCCTCTTTGACCTAGCTAACCTTCCAGTGAGTTCAGTCATAAACCATTATTGTCTCTGCACTCTTGGCACCAGGTGCATCCTCCTGAATTAGCAGCTTGGTCTCCAGATCTGACGCTGGGCCTGGACTGAGGGAGCAGCCTCTTCCCTCTGAGAGGCTGCTCTTGGCAGCTATCATGGTATTCTGTGACCACAGACACATACTCAGAATCAGAGACTCAGGGTATTTGTTTTTATAGCCCAGAAGAATGAGTGAATGAAAAGGACTTGCCCAGGGTCATGCTGAGGGTTGTTGGCAGAGCCTGGCCCCTAGGCCAGTACCTAGACACCTGTCCCAGGGCTGTCCCATCGCTCTGGCCACCTGGAGTCTATTTCCCATCCTTAGTGATTCACTTTCCTTCCCTGCCACTTTATAGCTATGGAAATTTGTGAAATTTACTCATGAAATCCATGCCCCTCCAAAACAGTTTTTAGTTGCAGTAAAAAACACAAAAGATGAAATTTACCATCTGACCTGTTTTTGTTTTTTATAAAGTTATTATTGATATACACTCTTATGAAGGTTTCACATGAAAACCATTGTAGTTACTACATTCACCCATATTATCAAATCCCCCCCATACCCCATTGAAGTCACTGTCCTTCAATGTAGTAAGATACCACAAAGTCACTACTTGTCTTCTCTGTGTTACACTGTCTTCCCCGTGAACCCCCTCACACACCATGTGTACTAATCATAATACCCCTCAATCCCCTTCTCCCTCCATCCACCCCCACCCTTTGGTAACCGCTAGTCCCTTCTTGGAGTCTATGAGTCTGCTGCTGTTTTGTTCCTTCAGTTTTACTTCGTTGTTACACTCCACAAATGAGGGAAATCATTTGGTACTTGTCTTTCTCCAAGTGGCTTATTTCAGTGGGCATACTATTCTCTAGCTCCATCCATGTTGTTGCAAATGGTAGGATTTGTTTTCTTCTTATGGCTGAATAGTATTCCATTGTGTATATATACCATCTTGTCTTTATCCATTCATTTACTAATGGACACTTAGGTTCTTTCCATTATCTTGGCTATTATAACAGTGCTGCAAGAAACATAGGGGTGCATATGTCTTTTTGAATCTGAGAACTTGTTTCCTTTGGGTAAATTCCTAGGAGTGGAATTCCTGGGTCAAATGATATTTCTATTTTTAGGTTTTTGAGGAACCTCCATATTGCTTTCCACAATAGTTGAACTAATTTACATTCCCACCAACAGTGTAGGAGGGTTCCCCTTTCTCCACATCCTCACCAGCATTTGTTGTTCCTAGTCTTTATGATGTTGGTCATCCTAACTGGAGTGAAGTGATATCTCATTGTGGTTTTAATTTGTATTTCCCTAATAATTAGTGATGTGGAGCATCTTTTCATGTGCCTGTTGGCCATCTGAATTTCTTCTTTGGAGAAGTGTCTGTTCATATCCTCTGCCCACTTTTTAATAGGATTATTTGCTTTTTGGGTGTTGAGGTGTGTGAGTTCTTTATATATTTTGAATGTTAAACCCTTGTTGGATATGTCATTTACAAATATATTCTCCCATACTGTAGGATGCCTTTTTGTTCTGTTGATGGTACCCTTTGCTGTACAGAAGCTTTTTACCCTGATGTAGTCCCATTTGTTCATTTTTGCTTTTGTTTCCCTTGCCCGAGGAGATGCTTTAAGGAAAAAGTTGCTCATGTTTATATTCAAGAGATTTTTGCCTATGTTTTCTTCTAATTTTATGGTTTCATGACTTACATTAAGGTCTTTGATCCATTTTGAGTTTACTTTTGTGTATGGAGTTAGTAATCCAGTTTCATTCTTTTACATGTAGCTGTTCAGTTTTGCCAACACCAGTTGTTGAAGAGAATGTCATTTCCCCATTGTATATCCATGGCTCCTTTATCATGTATTAATTGACCATATATGCTTAGGTTTATATCTGGGCTCCCTATTGTTCCACTGGTCTATGGCTCTGTTCATGTGCCAGTACCAAATTGTTTTGATTACTGTGGCTTTGTAGTAGAGCTTGAAGTCGGGGAGTGTAATTCCCCCAGCTTTATTCTTCCTTCTCAGGATTTCTTTGGCTATTCGGGGTCTTTTGTGGTTCCATATGAATTTTAGAACTATTTGCACTAGTTCATTGAAGAATGCCATTGGTACTTTGTTAGGAATTGCATTGAATCTTTAGGCAGGATGGCTATTTTAGCAATATTAATTCTTCCTATCCATGAGCACAGGATGTGTTTCCATTTATTGGTATCTTTTTTAATTTCTCTCATGACTGTCTTGTAGTTTTCAAGGTATAGGTCTTTAACTTCCTTCATTAGGTTTATTCCCAGGTATTTTATTCTTTTTGATGCAATTGTGAATGGAATTGCTTTCCTGATTTCTTTCTGCTAGTTCATTGTTAGTGTATAGGAATGCAACAGATTTCTGTGTATTAATTTTGTATCCTGCAACTTTGCTGGATTAAGTTATTAGTTCTAGTAGCTTTGGGGTGGGTTCTTTAGGGGTTTCTATGTACAATATCATGTCATCTACAAACAGTGACAGTTTAACTTCTTCCTTACCAATCTGGATGCCTTTTATTTCTTTGTGTTGTATGATTGCCATGGCTAGGACCTCCAGAACTATGTTGAATAAAAGTGGGGAGAGTGGGCATCCTTGTCTTGTTCCTGATCTTAGAGGAAAAGCTTTCAGCTTCTCACTGTTAAGTGTGATGTTGACTGTGGGTTTGTCATATATGGCCTTTATTATGTTGAAGTACTTGGCATCTCTACCCATTTTGTTCAGAGTTTTTATAATGAATGGATGCTGAATTCGTCAAATGCTTTTTCAGCATCTATGGAGATGATCATGTGGTTTTCATCCTTCTTTTTGTTGATGTGCTGTATGATGTTGATGGACTTTCTAATATTGTACCATCCTTGCATCCCTGGAATAAATCCTACTTGATCATGATGGATGTTCTTTTGATGTGTTTTTGAATTCAATTTGTTAATATTTCATTGAGTATTTTTGCATCTATGTTCATCAGGGATATTGGTTTGTAATTTTCTTTTTTCTTATGGTGTCTTTGCCTGGTTTTGGTATTACAGTGATTTTGGCCTCACAGAAAGAATTTCTAAGTATTCTCTCCTCTTCTATGTTTTGGAAAACGTTAAAGAGGATGGATATTAGGTCTTCACTAAATGTTTGATAAAATTCAGTGGTGAAGCCATCTGGTCCAGGAGTTTTGTTCTTAGGTAGTTTTTTGATTACCAATTCAATTTCATTGCTGGTAATTGGTCTGTTGAGATTTTCTGTTTCTTCCTGGGTCAGCCTTGAAAGGCTATATTTTTCTAGAAAGCTGTCTATTTCTTCTAGGTTATCCAGTTTGTTAGCATATAATTTTTCATAGTATTCTCTAATAATTCTTGGTATTTGTGTGGTGTCTGTAGTGATTTTTCCTTCCTCATTTTTGATTCTGTTTATGTGTGCAGACTCTCTTTTTTTCTTGATAAATCTGGCTAGGGTTTATCTATTTTGTTTATTTTCTTGAAGAACCATCTCCTGCTTTCATTGATTCTTTCTATTGTTTTATTCTTCTTAATTTTATTTATTTCTGTTCTAATCTTTATTGTGTCCCTCTTTCTACTGACTTTGGGCCTCATTTGTTCTTCCTTTTATAATTTCATTAATTGTTAGTTTAGACTGTTCATATGGGATTATTCTTTCCTAAAGTAGGCCTGTATTGCAATATACTTCTCTCTTAGCACAGCCTTGGCTGTGTCCCACAGATTTGTGGTGTTGAGTTATTGCTGTCATTTGTCTCCATATATTGCTTGATCTGTTTTTATTTGGTCATTGATCCATTGATTATCTAGGAGCATGTTGTTAAGCCTCCATGTGTTTGTAGGCTTTTTTGTTTTCTTTGCATAATTTATTTCTAGTTCATACCTTTGTGGTCTGAAAAGCTGGTTGGTAAAGTTTCAGTCTTTTTTAATTTGCTGAGGCTCTTTGTGTGGCATAGTAAATAATCTGTTCTTGAAAATGTTCCATGGGCACTTGAGAAGAATGTGTACCCTGCTGCTTTTGGGTGGAGTGTTCTATAGGTGTCTGTTAGGTCCATCTGTTGTAATGCATTTTTCAGTGCCTCTGTCTCCTTATTTTCTGTCTGGTTGATCTGTCCTTTGGAGTGAGTGGTGTGTTGAAGTCTCCTAAAATGAATGCATTGCTTTCTATTTCCTCCTTTAATTCTGTTTGTATTTGTTTCACATATGTAGGTGCTCCTGTGTTGGCTGCATAGATATTTATAGTGGTTATACCCACTTGTTGGACTGATCCCTTTATCATTATGCAATGTCCTTTGTCTCTTGTGACTTTTTTTGTTTTGAAGTCTATTTTGTCTGATACAAGTACTGTAACTCTTGCTCTTTTCTCCCTATTAATTGCATGAAATATCTTTTTCCATCCCTTCACTTTTAGTCTGTGTATGTTTTTGGGTTAAGTGAGGCTCTTGTAGGCAGCATATAGATCGGTTTTGCTTTTTTGTCCATTCAGTAGCTCTATGTCTTTTGATTGGTGCATTCAGACCATTTACACTTAGGGTGATTATCAATAGGTATGTATGTATTGCCATTTCAGGCTTTAGATTCATGGTTACCAAAGGCTCAAGGGTAACTTCTTTACTATCAGTCTAATTAAACTCACTTAGTATGCTATTACAAACACAATCTAAGGGTTCTTTTCTTCCCCCTCCTTTTTCTTCCTCCTCCATTCTTTATATATTAGGTGTCATATTCTGTACTCTTTGTACCCTTGACTGACTTTGAGGGTGATTGATTTGGTTCTGCATCTGCTTAGTAATTAATTTGTCTACTTTCTTTACTATGGTTTTATTTCTTCTGGTGATAGCTATTTAGGATTAGGAACACTTCTATTTATAGCCATCCCTCCAAAATACACTGTAGAGATAGTTTGTGGGAGGTAAATTCCCTCAGCTTTTGATTATCTGGAAATTGTTTAATCTCTCCCTCAAATTTAAATGATGATCTTGCTGGATAGAGTTTTCTTGGCTCAAGGTCCTTCTGCTTCATTGCATTAAATATATCATGCCACTCCCTTCTGGCCTGTAAGGTTTCTGTTGAGAAGTCTGATCATAGCCTAATGGGTTTTCCTTTGTGATCTTTTTTCTCTCTTTAGCTGCTTTTAATACTCTTTCTTTATCCTTGATCTTTGTCATTTTAATTATTATATGTCTTGGTGTTGTCTTCCTTGGGTCCCTTGTGTTGGGAGATCTGTGCACCAGATTGGGGAAGTTTTCAGCAATTACCTACTCAAAGACACTTCCCAGCTCTTTTTCTCTCTTCTTCTTCTTCTGGTACCCCTATAATGCAAATTGTTCCATTTGGACTGGTCACACAGTTATCTCAGCATTCTTTCATTCCTAGAGATCCTTTTCTCTCTCTGTGCCTTAGCATCTTTGTATTCCTGTTCTCTAATTTCTATTTCATTTACTGTCTCCTCTACTTCGTCTAATCTGCTTTGAAATCCCTCCATAGTATGTTTCATTTCAGATACTGTTTTCTTGAACATTTGTGTCTTATTCCTTAATTCATCCCCGAGTTCTTGAATATTTTTCTGTAGCTCCATGAGCATGTTTATGATTTCTATTTTGAAGTCTCTTTCAGGAAGATTGATGAGTTCTGTCTCACTTGGCCCTCTTTCTGGTGTTTGTGGGATTTTGGCTTGAACTAGGTTACTCTGACATTTCATATTTGTAGGTGGTACCCTCTAGTTCCCAGAGTTCTACTCGCTGGAGCTACTCAGTCCTTGGAGTGGGGGAGGGGGTTCACAGGGGAGCAGCACTGGTGCCTGAGAGGAGGAAAGAGCTGTTTCCTGCTTCCCAGCTGCTGTGCCTGTCTCCATTGTCAGGGCCAGTGGGCCAAGCACACAGGGAGAAGCCTCTATGCTTTGCACTTGTAGCTGCTGTAGGCGGGGCTGCCATCTGGCTGGCCTGGTGCAATGGCATGGGCAGCCAGTTTGCAAGCTGGTGCCGGCCAGAAGGAAGGCAGCAGCAGGCTTTGTATCATGGTGGGGGCCCTGAGAGCTGTGTAGCCAGCCAGGGTGATAGAATGCCTGAAGCTCCTAAAAGTTTCCAACCTGCTGGGCAGAGTGCACCTGGACAATTTTGTCCACCTGTCCTTTCTCCTGAGCAGCAGGCTCTGTGCAACCCTTGCCCCTTTAGCAGCCCTCTTGCTGTTAGGAAGTCTCTCAGACTTACCACTTTTCTTTTGTCCCAGAGCAGCTGCATGTGAATCCCTCTTTTCCACAAGTGGCTGGAATCTCAGTCTCTCCAAGTATTCCACCTGTCTTAGCTTTCCAACTCCACTAATCACCAGAACACCATGCAATGTAGGTTTGGACTCTCAGAGCAGATCTCCAGGGCTGGGTGTTCAGCAGTCCTAGGCCTCCATCCCTTCTGCACTCCATTTCTCTTCCTCCCTTTGGTGAGCTGGGGTGGGGGAAGGGCTTGGGTTCCTCCAAATCATAACTTTGGTATGTTTCCCTTTTTCTTGAGGTCTGCTGGTTTCCCCAGGTATAGACAGTCTGCTGCAGCCTTCCGTCCTGTTGGTCTTTCAGGATTTGATGTATTTTTTGTATTTTCATATTATATGTGGTTTTGGGAGGAGGTTTCTGTCTCATCTGTCATGTCGCCATCTTCAATCCCATCTGACCTGTTTTTTAAGTGTACAGTTCTATGAGGACATTATACATCTCCAGAACTTTCTTGCAAAACTGAAACTCTGGAAATTTTACTCATTCAGTTTCCTCAAACGTTAAATAAAAATGATGATGATGATAATACCTGCTATACATATTTGTGAGAGTGAATAAGGCAAAACTGATGAGGAGTTGAAGCCCAGACCCTATTCAGAATGGAAGTTCTATGAAGGTTTGTTAAATCTGAAGAGCTTAAATATCAGTGTTGGTTTGGATGTGGCTTGGTAAGTAAATAAATCAAATTCCCCTACAGATTTTTCCTGAAGTTGTTTTGAAGAAAGTTGTTTTAAAGAATTACTCTATTTAACAACAAATCTTGGGACAAAAGCAGACATGATGTTTGCAAGGCTCACCCATTTTGTAGCATACAGCATATACCATTCCTTCTTGCTAATTGTTGTAAAATACACGTAATGAAATTTGTCATCTTGACCATGTTTAAATATACAATTCTATGGCATTAAGTACATTCACATTGTTGTGTAACCATCACTATATACCTTCAGAACTTTTTCATCTTCCCCAATTGAAACTCTCCCCTATTTTAAACAGCTCTCATTCCCCCCTCCCCTCAAGCCCCTGGCAACAACCTTCCTACTTTCTGTCTCTATGAAACTCCATTCCTTTTTATGGGTGAGTAATATTCCATTGTATGGATATACCACCTTGTGTTCATCCATTGATGGACACATTGATGGACATTTCCTCCTTTGTCTGCTGTGAATAGCACCACTGTGAGCACAAGTATACAAGTGTTTGTTTGATGCTACAATGTGGATGAACCTCAGAAACCTCATGTTGAGTGAAACAAACCAGACCCAAAAGATCACATATTGTACAAATCCATTTATATGCAATATTCAGAAGAGGTAAACCCATAGAGACAGAGAGTAGATCAGTGGTTGTTCAGAGACTCAAGAAGGGAGATGGGGAGTGACTGCTTATGGGTGCAGGGGTCTTTTGGGAGAGTGATGGAAATGTTTTGGAATTAGATCAAGGTAACAGGACAACATGTACTAAATGCCATAGAGTTGTATAAGTTAAAATGGTCACTTTTTTGTTATGTAAATTTCACCTAAAATGTACTAAATGCCATAGAGTTGTATAACTTAAAATGGTCACTTTTTTGTTATGTAAATTTCACCTAAAAAAAATTCGGTGGGCAGTTCCTCAAGATATTTTCACTGTGTTGCCAAACTCTAAGATTTGCGCAGATGGTGAATACCTGAGTGGGTTGAGGCAGTCAGAAGTTTTGGAGAATATTCCTTTAACTTTGTCTTGTGTGCTTGGGAAGATTTGTGCTCCAGCCTGCCCCATACCTGGGGCCTGATGGGTACCAAGTGCTGTCTGGAGCTCACTCCCCTACTGCTGAGCACAGAGCCCTAGCATTCAGAGGACTGGAGTTATTAGAAGGGAGAGCAAGGTTCTCTGGGGTGGGGCGATCTGCAGGTGAGAGGTGTAAACTCTTAAAAACTCACTTTGTGGCTCTCCACCACCTTTTCCAACATCCAACTAGCCAACCTACGGCAGAGGCAGTGAGAATGTAGAAAAGACATCATCTCCCTCATATATGCTAACTGGGGAGAAAGTGTGGAGTCTCAACCTGGGGCCAGGGTCATGGGTCAGCCTAAAACTGGGGCCAGTTTTACATGTAAAGACTTATCGATAGTAGGATTAGCCTTTGACGGTGCACAACTGCATCAGGCAAAGAAGCTGAAAGCCGGAGGATGGAGACAGACTTGTTTTTCTTCTGTATGTCTCAGTGGACAGAGAGAGCAAGGTTGAGAAAGCATTGACCTGCTAAGAAGTCAGTAAGATGGCAGGTGAGGAGGCTTCAGCCTCATGGGGAGGCTAATCCTGCCAGGGGGTTAGTAATTTATTTGCTATCAAACCACTTCAGGTGCATTAATGACTCCTAGATGTTAATACCTGCTAATTTACAACCAGCCAGCAACTTCTGCTGGGGGATTGGCACCTGTACTGGGATACCATCAATCCCAGGAGAGAGGGGAGCTTTTCCAGAAAGCCAGCCACAGGCTGACATGGGAACTGTGCAAAGAAAGTGCACCCTGGTGTGGAGGGTGAGAAGTCCTACATCATCAGGGTGCAGCTGCAGGAGGAAATCACACACCACCATCATGGTGAGGGTTCAAATACAGCTCCACCATCTAATCATGTGATCTTGGACAAGTGCCTTCCTTCTGAAATGGTTTCTTATCTCTGCCATGGGGCTGATATCTCACAGAGCTGTAGCCTTACATGAGATGATCTGGGTGTGGGGAAAATAGAAATTCCTATGGCCAGGATCCTCACCTGACCCTAAACTATTTGATGATGTAATTGGCCTACTGCTAGGCTAATGTTCCCACACCCTTAGGCAATAATCTATTATTGACCAAGTCATTAAATAAAGAGCTCTGCCCAGTGCTCTGAGCAGAGGCAGAAACGAGGTGGATTACCCTGCAGACTGCTGTATGCAGACGTGATTCTAGTATTTGACCTACCGCTATAAGAATAAAGCCGGGTATAAACCCTTTTACCCTAAGGACATTCCGTTGTCATTTCTCAGTCTCGCCGAATCCATAATGAACTTTCCCAGGGCTGAAATCTTCGGGCAAGACACCAGGTCAAGAGCTCAGTGCAGTGCTGCTTGGCTTATTGAAATATTCAGTAGTTGGGTGAGCAGTGTGTTTGATGCCACAGTGGGGTAGCAAATATGGTGCTCTCGGCTGCATGTCCAGCCTGCCTCAGTTTCTCTCGGTGACCTTTGGATTTCCTGATGGCTGCACTAGAGGCCAGTCTTTCCCTGGGGTTTCAGCCCACCCTGGCTATGTGTTCTGTTCCCATCAGTTTGGAGAATGCTGGACTGGTGTAAGTAGTTCTTTGTCCATGGTGCTAGGAAACCTGCCATGTGGCTCTGTGGGGATAGTGAGGGTGCAGGCAGAGGGAATGAGCCATCTGAGTCTGGTCAGGCTTTTTGGAAAAGGTGAGCTCTGAGTATTGGTCTGAAATCCCAAGGCTTACCCACAAGCACTGCTCCCACGTCAGCTCAGAATGAAAGGTCAGAATACAGGCAGTAGCAAGAACAGTAGGTATACAGGGTTTCACCATCTCCCAACACCTTGCTTTCTGCTCCAGACCCTATTTGACCCTTAAAATAGCCCTGTGAGGTACATGGACAGAAATCCCAGAAAGGTGAAGGGATTTTTTGTCAAAGGAGCTGAGGGAGCTCCTGTCCCTTTATGGCATTATAGTTCAACTCTGCTTTTGTCTGTCAGCCACTCAGCATCCTCCCTGTAGATTCCTGTTTGGTTATATTAGACGAGCTTCTGTGGCTTGATGCACTCACAGAATGTCAACTGACAATCAGAAATCATGTGACTGTCTGAAAGAATCTTTTTGTGCTTGCAGTTGCAGGACTGAGATTGCTAAAACCATAGAGGTGAGCATTGTTGTTATTGTTGTTGCTGAGTTACCATATCCCACCAGCCCTCCTGAAGCACAGGACATTATGTGAGATGCACTAAGAGGAGGAGCAAGGCTTGGAGGGCCTCTTTGGACTTTGGAGGTGTCACATGCAGATTGACTCTCCTATCTTGACCTGTTCTTGATCTTTCCTACCAGCCCTGCATAGACTCCAGACAATGGAAAAGTTCTTGCATTCATTTCCTGTTGCTGCTGTATCAGATTACCATGAATTTAGCGACTTAAAACAGCATAGATTTATTGTCTTATAGCTCTGTAGGTCAAAGTCTGATCTGGATCTCACTTGGCTAAAATTAAGCTGTTGGCAGGACTGCATTCCTTTCTAAAAACTCTGGAAGAAAATCTATTTTCTTCCCTTTTTCTGGCTTTTAAAAACTTGTGGCCCAGCAATGGCTAGTTGAATCTTTCTAGCACCATAACCCTCTGGCGGTGCTCTTCTGCCTCCCTCTTCTACTTTCAGGGGCCCTTGTAATTGCACTGGGCTCACCTGGCTAATCTTCCTATGTTAAGGTCAGCAGATTAGCAACCTTAATTCCATCTTCTACTTTAATTCTCTTTGCCAAGTAACTAATATATTTACAGGTTCTAGGGATTAGGATGTGGACATGGCCAGGGGTAAAAGGGTGGGGATATTATTCTCTCTAACACAGTTCTCCAGCTGTTCTGGGTTGCAGTTCAACTTGCTTTATCACTTGGCCTTTTGAGATAATAAAGCCCATTTTACTTAAAATTTCAGTAGCAAATTAGGATACTGTATGACACATAGGATAAATCCTGATTGGAATAAATTAGTAGGGCTCTTTAAATTTTTTTAGCATATGCAAATAATTAAACTTCTTTTGAGAAATAGATACTGCCTTGCTACTTGGCGGACACTGAATGTATACACCAGTCAGGGGATTTAGGTAACCATGTGTGGATAAAGTGGAAGTTCCTATGGCCAGGATCCTCACCTGAACCTAAACTACTTGATGATGTAACTGGCTTGCTGCTAGGCTGCTGTTTCCACAGCCATAGGCAATAAGCTATTATTGACTGAGCCACTATATAAAGAGCTCTGCCCAGGGCTCTGGGTGGAGGCAGAGATGAAAGAGGATTACAGATCTGCAGACTATTGGATGCAGACATAATTCTAGTGCTTGACCTATCACTGGGGAAATAAGCTGGGTAATAAGCCCTTTCACCCAAGAATGTTCCATTGTCATTCCTCAGTCTCACTGAATCTATAGTGAATGTGTCTGGGGCTGAAACCCATTGGCACCATGTGATTTGAGCTGCCTAGTAGTTATTGATTCACTTAGCCATGGCGTTAGGTGAAGGGGAAGTGATTTATGTATGGGAGCCAAATTGCTTCAGTAGATGTTAGATAAAGTATCTATGAAGGCTTGGAAAGAGGTTATGAATGGGTTCAGCAGTTTGGGTCAATGTTGTCCTAGAAATCACCCCTGCTTAGTCTAATCTGCCAGCAAATAACAATCAACTTTAAGTTTCTGGTCATCATGAACTCTGGAAGGTTTGAGATTTTGCCTTGTTTGCAAGCTAATAATTTAGTTTGCTACAGTTTCACTGCTAGATGAAGTTACAATGCTAGAGAAGACATGAGACTCCTGGATCAGAGACAAAGACTTTATTACTCACAGTACAGCAGGCAGCATGAGCCTCAGATTTGCATTGGTTCCCCTTAACCCCCAAGTTCCATGGGATGATGTAAAGTGGCCTAGGTGGATGCTGCATCTGCATATGCAGTGGGTTTGTATTGCAGTGAAGAGTCTGAGCTTAGGAAACTCAATATTTTATAACAGGCTGCAAGCAAACCTACTCAACTTCTGCACCAGAGGGAAACATTCTCATTACTATCTTGGACAGCAATCAAACCTGCCCTCTGCCCGGGAGAAAGACAGTATATCTTCCAAGGCTGTTTGCTACACAGATATCACTGAAAACAGTCCGGGAAAAAAGCTGTCATGCTTCCATTCAGATGACCTTGCAGAAAGGTGAGACACCCACAGAGAACTGTTTTCCAACACTGGCATGGTAGTAGTAACAGCAATGCATGCCTTCAGAAATCTTCTAGTGCCAGGATACACTAGTTACATGCATTAATTCATTTAACCCATAGTAGATTCTATTATTTTCCCCATTTTCCAGATAAAAAAAATGAAGGGTCAGAGAAGTGGACCACAAATGGCATACCCAGTGTAAGATAAATTCCAATAAATTCTGTCTGAAGTAAGCAGGCAAAGAGAGGCAACAAAGGGCCAGGTAGTTTATTTGAATGCCACTCCTGGGTGATGTTCCCCTGTCTGAAACACAGGCCAGGGAAGTCACACCCAGCAGGGCAGGCAGCAAGTTTTTAAAGAAGGCAGGGGGAGGGAGAGCAAAGGTGTACATTGGCGGGAGGATTGGCTTGTCTAGGGTACGTGGGGGTCTCTCACTGGCCTTTAGCCAGGTACTGGAAAGTTACCACTAATCCTTTAGCTTGGGGGAAGGGCTCTAGTTGGGAGGGTTATCCTATCAGGCTCTGGAATGTTGTCAGACCAGAACCTGTTGGTCTCTTAGCCTCATTTGGTGAGGCCTGAGCTTGTCCATCAGGCTCACCCCTTCCCCTGATGCCTGCAGCTTAACATTCCAGCCTTTTGGTCATAATGGGTGATGACTTGATCTGGCTACTTCTGGCTGACAAGGGGTGTCATGGGGGTTTGAGGCTGGTATTAGGCCAAAGGAGGGGGTTCAGTGGGAAGAGGTGCATAACGGTGAAGTAACATCTGGTTGGTGGCAACCCAGGTCATCTGGGTTAGCCGCTGTTGGAGGAACCGATATAAAGGCTTGAGTCACTGATATCCAATTGCCTTCCCTCTCTTCAGCTTCTAGTCCGTGGCTTCCAGAACCAGAGGGTGGGAGGAGCGTGTTCCGGTGGGGGAAGGGGGCGGTGAAGGCGGAAGGAGAGGGGGAGGTGGTGGTGCAGCCACCGGAAGAGGAGAGCAGGACAGTGGCATGGTTGAGAATGTAGTACTTTAAGATGGTGGCGACACGTGTGAAGACAAGGGACTTAAAGATGGTGGTGGAGAGAGGGGGAGGGGATCGTGAGCTGAGGGAGGTGGGAGATTAACTGGAGATCGAGGTAGGAGAACCTGAGTCATTGAACACAACATAAAGGTTTGGTCGGGATTGCAAAGTCCAAAAAGCCTGCACATACGGGATTTCACTCTACTCTCCGCTCCAGTGGCAATAATTAATCAAGGTGGTGAGGAGGCTAAAACTGAAAGTTCCCTCAGGGGGCCAGCGAGATTGATTGTCCAAGGGATACTGAGGCCTGGCCTCAGAGCAAAGAAAGACTAGCTTCCGTTTGCGAACTTCCCGGGACAAATATAGAGTAGCCAGATTAGAAATGAGACACCGCAATGGGGTCTGAGCCTCTGCTTTTGAGGGCTGGTTCCCCATGTCTGCGCCACTTCCCAACTAATACTGCTGAGAGGAGCGCCCAGTGTCCCAAGCGCGCCAAGTCAGGGGAGACGTCCTGGGGCCTGGGGTAGGGACGTCTCCCATACCACAGGACCAGGGGCAGGTCAGATGCCTGCAGAGGGTGGGCCACCTGGATGTACGTACGATTTCTAACGGACCAAGTGAAACGGAGTTAGGGAGGGAAACAGACCGGGGGAAACTGAGGGACTCACCAGAAAATAGTCCATGAAGCAGAAAGCAGGCTGAGGTCCTGGGTTGGGGAAGGAGGGGGCAGGGCTACTGGTGGCCGGTCGAGGCTCCATGCTCACACTCCTTCCCGGCGTTTCGGCACCAAATGTAAGATAAATTTTAGCCGAAATAAGAAAGCGAAGAGAGGCAACAAAGGGCCAGGTATTTGAATGCACCCCCAGGTGATGTTCCACGGCCTGGGTATTACAGGCTGGAGAAGTCACACCCAGCAGGGCAGGCAGCAAGTTTTTAAAGAAGGCAGGGGGAGGGAGAGCAAAGGTGTACACTGGCGCGAGGATTGGCTCGTCTAGAGTACATGGGGGTCTCTCATTGGCCTTTCGCCAGGTACTGGAAAGTTACCACTAATCCTTTAGCTTGGGGTAAGGGCTCTAGTTGGGAGGGTTATCCTATCAGGCTCTAGAATGTTGTCAGATGGGAACCTGTTGGTCTCTTAGCCTCGTTTGGTGAGGCCTGAGCTTGTCCATCAGGCTCATCCCTTCCCCTGATGCCTGCAGCCTAACACCTGGGAGCCCTAAACACTGGCCTGTACGCTGTACCATATTCTGAGGGGATCAGCCAGCCACTTAGTGGCAGCCTGATTACATATTGGCTGTTTTTATTGTGTGACTTCCCCAGAATAGACACCTTTTTGCAGTGACAAATAAACAGAATAGACAAAAAAAGCCTTGTGGCTCCCTTTGGTCATGCTTTGGCCAGCATGGAGTTACTGAATGGCTTTTACAGCACATATATCTCACACAGCATCACCTTCCATTAAGAAAGTCATATTACAGCAAAAGAAATGAAGCACTGGACTCGTGCCCAAGCATCTCACTGGTTTTATGCTGTACCCCAATTCCAACAAGTCGAATTGTTTTAAAAACAATTTCTTTAAAAACAGCCCAACATTCTATGGAAAAAATCGGCCCTTGCTGGAGAGAAGAGCTGATAAGCTTATATACTGTCTGGCGGGATCTGGGATATATTCTGAGCTGATGTCCAATATATAGCAGAGATGGGGTGTCCCCACCAAGGATCCTCTTTGATAATATGTCCTCACTTTCCTCAGGTAACTGTTTATAGGATTCAGGGCCCGAGGGAGAAAGGCTTTCACCAAGGATCAAAATGAAATTTCATCAAATCCAACTTGCCCCCTGGTAATTTTGAAGGTTCTATGTCCTTTGTGAGGGGTGTGTGGTCTCCTGAACTGACTGCTCTGGGAGAGTGGGGGTTCTGCTCCACAAAGGAAGCTGGAATGGAGGTTCTCCTCCTTCTACCACTGTCCCCAGTGATGCAAGTTAACAGGCAATGCAGGCAGATCAGCAAGAGATAAGACATCTAAGGATGCAATAGTTGTATTTACTTACTATGTGAAGAACTCCAGTGAACGAAGGTGCTACAGGAGGAAGGATTAGCTGGGTGAGAAGTTGTAAATATGATGTGATGAAGTAGAAACTAAGACTGTATTGCCTTTACTTGCAATTTTTTGTTTTTTAAAACAATTTTTTAAAAAGTATCTTTTCTTCTCATATATATATAAGATGTAGGAATGGTAATTAAGTTTCCTATAGGGTTCACAGGTGTCAGGGTATCAAAGCAGAAGATAATGATAGAATCTGAGGAAAAAGAGGAATTTTCTGGAGAGCCTAGACTTTAAAGCTTGATATAGTAACTGGACATGGCTTTGAGTTGACACCTTATGGGGAATAGGGAAGGATGTGTTTTTGGTCATTCATGGAGTGGTTCTTTCAAGTCAAGCTCCTCCAAGATCCTGACATTAGGAAAAATTGCACTGTGGTGTATGTGTGTATGTATGTGCAAGTGCGCAGCGGTAAGCCAAGCAAGCATGGTATTGAATGTCCTTTTATGGCCTCCCCAGCATCCTCCTCCCCTCTCCTGTCAATAACAAAGCATGATTTGGGGGGGAAATTGCCCCTCCCCAATTGCAATTGGAATCCAGCATCTTATTCAGAGTTGGCCGATTTCAGCTGAGAGTCACTGAGTTGGATGAAACATTCTGCCATTCTAGTCACCTTAGAAACTGCATAAAATACAATAATACAATAAACCCTTTCTGAATCAGAATACTATGTGATGGCCAGCTTGATGTCCTGATCTCTTTAAATATCAGAAATTTTTCCTCAAGAAATGCAGTTTTAGCCACTATGGATAACAGTATGGTTGGTGGTTTCTTGAAAAGTTAAAAATAGAATTACTATATGATCCAGACATTCCATTGTGGACACATACTCAAAGAATTGAAAGCAGGGTCTTGAAGAGGTGTTTACACCCATGTTCATAGCAATACTATTTGCAATAGCCAAAAGGTGGAAGTAATCCAAGTGTCCATCAACGGATGAGTGGATAAACAAAATTTGGACTATGCACACGGCGAAGTAGTATTTGTCAGAAAAAGGAAGGAAATTCTGATACATGCTTTAACATGGACCTTAATGGAAATAATCCAGTCACAAAAGGATGGTTTCTGTTTGATTCCACTTATATATTGGTCCCTAGAGTGGTCAACTTCATTGTGGGTAAAATTGTAGTATTTCCAGAATATCTCACCTTGCTTTAGTACATCTGCATATCAATAGGCGTTCAGAGGTAGAAAGAAGTATGGCTTTAGTGTATTTGCATCATTCCTCAGGGGTGGAGAGAAGTTCATCTCCATATCAATGGGTAATTATCTCAGCAAGGAGGGCTTATCTGTACCTGAGAGGTGAGGGGAGGGCCGGTTTTGCTGCCACTGGATCAGAAGAGAGAGATGCGCTGGACTGCAGTTTTGTAAGCAATAAACGGATTTTAAACTTTATTTCTTCCTTTGACTGATTTTGGTTTTTAGAGGTATTTTGCCCCGGGATTTCTTTTCCCTGGACTAACACGATGAGTGGATAAACAAAATTTGGTCTATACATACAGCGAAGTGAGACAGGGACCAGGGGTTTAGGCAAAGTAGGGTGAGGGCCTCCGGAGAAAAAGCAGAGCAAGATAATTACAGTCAGAACAATGTGCAAAGAAGTCCCTATTGAAACTCTGTGTTAAGCATTATGCAAAGTGGGAGTCACACTAATTCTCTAAGGTAAAGATACCAGACTTGGAATATAGACATCTTCAGTGAGATCACTTAAAGCTCAAAGGCCAGGAGCAACTTGGCCTGGAATGTTTGAGTGTTCTGCAGATAAAGAGAAATGTCTCATCATAACTTGTGACTTCACTGTATCAATTAAATCATGATACTGTAAAATTTACCTTAGCCTGCTAAAAGGCCCAGCTTATTTTTAACCGTACCTATGTGCTATATTTCCTTCTCTGATCCTAACCAAGTAATCTGCAACCTAGGAAAAAGACTAATTTAGTACGCAAGCCCAACTATAAACAGCCCAAGAAGTTAAGAAGTAAGATTCTTAACACACTTTAGCAAACAGGCAACGACCCAGCCCACTTTGGGGACAGGGCAGGCAGTCTTAATTGATGTGCTCCTAGAGGGAAACTGCTATCTTGAGAAAGAATCAGAGCAGCAAATTTCTTCTGTTACTCATCAAAAATGAGCATTCTGGGACCACTCAACAAGCCTGCACCCCTGGCCCTTTAACCCCATTCCTGCGAATCCTTAACCCTGCATAAAACCCCTAGACGACGAGCCAACCACGGACTCTCTTGTCCCCTCCTGGCGTGAGCCAGGAGCTCTGTCCTCTCACTTTATCTCTAAATAAAAGCCCTGTACCTTGCTCCTACTTTGAGTGTTTGCAAAGCTCATTCTTCGGCTCCGTGAACAAGAACCCCGGCATCAGAAGTACTATTCTTCAGAAAAAAGGAAGGAAATTCTGAGACATAGACCTTAATGACATTATGCTAAGTGAAATAAGCCAATCACAAAAGGACAGTTTCTGTTGGATTCCACTTACAAATTGGTCCCTAGAGTGGTCAAGTTCATAGAGACAGGAAGTACCATAGTGGGTGCAGGCCTAGGGAAGGGGGGAATGGGTGTGTTTAATGGGCATGGTGTTTCAGTTTTGCAGAATGAAAATTGTTCTGAAGGTGAGTGCTGGTGATGGTTGTACAAAAACTTCCCTGTACTTAGTGCCATTGAACTCCACATGCAAAAATGATTAAGATGGTAAATATTACGGTATGTGTGTTTCACCACATTTTTAAATTAATAAATAAGAAATGCGGTTTGGTAGTTTTCAAATGTCTTCAGTATGATGGAGAGACAGTTTTTAAAGGGTAGCAGGGCCTACATGAAGGAATAGGTTTTTTAGAAAATTGTAATTGGTGCAAGGTTTTAAAATTGACGATGCTCAGTCAGTTTTAAACACCCTCTGATAACTGAGAATCATCCTATGAGAGAAGGCTGATCTCTGCTGAGATCCCCCCGCCGTCTACTGCTCGTTCCCTGCCCCACAGTGGCACAGACCGCACTGGGCCCTGTTAAACTGTTTAAACAAGAAGGCCATTAGGCTGGGGTGGCTCAGATGAATGGAATCCCTCCCAGGCTCCTTCCCAGTAATCACAGCAAAGGCTCCCGTTGCTTTCCTTCCTGTGCTGAATCAGGAAGCTTCTTATCTTATCTGAACCAGATACAGTCCCTCCCAGGAGCCATCAGACTCCACAGGCAGAACACTGCAGAGAACATCCTAAGCTGGAGGCCCCAAGCATCCATCCTCAGGATGAGCTGCAGAGAGCCAGAGAAATGACACTTGAGAGCAGCTAATCCCAAACAGCCAACTAGGCTTCCCCAGATAAGGCAACGGTGCAAGCTGCTCCCAACTCAAACAATTGCTTTGCTTCTGCATCTTCGCCGTGCAAACCACTCCCCAGCTCCTGCTGGCACTCCTGACCACCTTAGGTTTGGTGCTGACAGATTCAACTCCATGTATTCTTAAATGAACTCATGAAAAAAAAAATTTTTAACGTGCCTCAGTTTACCTTTGGCTAGACCTTTGGAGTAAGCTCTGCCCTTCGGCCTGTCTGCGACACTGAGGCTCTTGGGACCTGATGGGGGAGGCCTCAGTGGACTGGTGGCGCCGGTCTCAAGCAGCACAACCCGAGCCCCTCCGCTCTCCAGGCCCTCTGCCCGCTGACCTGTCGTGTCCACGAGGGGGCAGTGTCGGGAGGGTCCAGGGAGCCACTCTGGGCAGCACCGGCCTCCCCCTCCGACCCCACAGGGCCCAGGGAGGAGCTATAACTCTATTGTTCCTGTGTGGCCCATCGAGCATTTCGTTTATCAAACATTTACTCGTTTCATATTCCCGTGAAGTACTACCCTTTTCCTTTGAAGTCTCAGACCCCTGTTCCCTCTCCTTGGTTCAGGATGGCATATATACCTCATTCTCCCTGACTGTATTTGGAACAATCTTTGGTTTTTTTACTCCTGTTAATCTATCTCACCTCAATTTGATTCTTAGACCAGACAGAATAACCTCAAGGAGTTAGAGGAAATTTCTTCCTCCCCAACACGGCTCTTCTCTAACCCTCAAAGAAGATCCCCGTGGGCTATTATGGAAGCTTGATTTGGAAGCCCTACTCCTCTATGAGCTCATCAAGTTGTTTCCTCACTGCGGGCCTCATCTTTCTGTCTGTAGAATGGGGGACAGCAATGCCTCTAGTCGGCTGTAAACCAGACAGGGACAATGGGGGCAGAGGGGAGAGGCTGCAGAACAGGGGAAAAGTGGAGTGGAATTGAAGTGTAATGGGTTGACTCTTATTTCTAAAACTCAGGAGCAAAAGAAGTATTACATCTCTTAGATTTGTTTAGAATTGACTTATATCTGGCCTTTTAGCATCTCAGCCACTGGGTGGGAAAGTCAGCCTCATTTATTGAGAGGCACCTTGTCCTCCTCCCCATTTCTTGAAAATTTCAGGGGTCTGAGGGGCACCTGGAAGTAGGGAGGGTTTTTAATCTCTAAGTCATTTTGGGAATGGGTATAGACGTTCTCATTTCCCAATGTGGTCCCTTGAAGTTGAGCAACTTCCTGATGCCTTGCCATTCTGGGGCATGTGTTTTTGCCACAGCTGGGAATTTCTAGAGTTCAGCCTTGCAGAGATGCCTGCAGCCTCTCCTCATCCTCAGGGTCTCGCCCTGCCCAGGACACTCGCAGCAAATGGGCACAGCTCCCAGCTCCTCCTATTTCCAGTCTGGTGGAAATCTGTTTCTGACTTCTTGTCACCCTCCAAAGCCATTTCTTTCTTTCCCCCTCAGGGACATCAAGCCTAATCTCATCAAAGAGTTGAGGTTTTTACAAAAGACTGGAAAATCCTTTGACTTCGGGCAGTGTCTGCACTCTGCTCAGAATTGCAAGCTGGTTATGGGCCTGAAACCGGAAGAAGAAGAAATACAGAGTGAATGACACAAAGTATCATCTCCAAAAAGTATTTTCCAATCTGCATGAGCAACTAGCAGATTATGATTAGCAGTTAAAAAAAGTACACAAGGTATCAGATTACCCCCTACTTGGCAAGAGTATGTGTCCTTTCAGACATTTAGATATGAGCATTCTGGGCTGTGATACAAAACGTACTTCTTCCTAGGGGTCACAGGTGGAAACATTTTAAACTGTCCTGTCAGCGATGAATGGGGTGGGTGGTGGTGGAGAGCCTGGGCATCTGTACTAAGAACAAAGCAAAATTTACCAGTGAATCGCTGCTGAGGGTGAGAATCACAGTTTAAACTGAGACTAACCAGGTGAAATGGGCAGAAACCAAAATCCTGACATCTGTAGCCTGCCTAAAGACATTAGCCAAAAAAAGAGAATATATTGGAGGTAAGGAGAGAGGAGGTGGTGGAGGCAGGTAATGAACCGGAAGGAGAGAAGATATTTGCGCACAGTATAAGTAAGTGGAAACGTCCAATCTCCCTGTAAATACTCAGAGATGACAGCTGTGCGGGATGCTGAGCAGAGAGGAGCAATCAGAAGCTTGGGCATCAGAGGGGACAGGTTTCATTCATGTTTCAGCTGCCGTCCAAAACCATTGAGTTGAGGGCTTGAGTTTATCTACTTGGCTTTTTTGGCAACCTAAATTTTGGACACCAGAAACAGCCACACTAGCTGTCGTTTCCATTCACCCGGAAGCTTATCTTTGCTCCCGTATTGATTTCCGCGGCCCTCTGCAGCGACCTCTGTCAGCTCATCATGAAGACGGATGCCTGCCGGCCTCCAGCTTTGGGTGTTCTCTGCAGTGTTCTGCCTGTGAAGCCTGATGGCTCCCCCGAGGGGCTGTATCTGGTTCCGATAATATAAGAGGCTTCCTGATTCAGCACAGGAAGGAAAGCAACGGGAGCCTTTGCTGTGATTACTGGGAAGGATTCTGGGATGGGGGTTGGAGGGCTTCACTTGAAAAATAAATGACTATTTTTTAAGATGAGTGTGAACTTGCTGATGTGTCCAGAACTGGGTGGTGTGGAGATGCCAGGAATTAGATGGACTGTTCACTCTTTGCCAGAACAGGGTTCTCAGGGATTCAGTGACTGTTCACCTGAAATCAGACCCACAGTGTTAGCAGTGATTGTTGTATCCATTAGGAGTCTTTCCATTTCGAGTGACAGAAAAACCAGACTAAATTTATTAAACAGAACCCCAAAATTTGTTGTCATAAAACTGCAGTGTCTGGAGTAAGCATTGTGCATGGCTGATCATGGAGAGTGGTCCTGGCTGAGACCATCTTTCATGGTGGAGAGCTAGGAGCCTGCACAGAAGCTGTAGATATTAAAAGCACAAGCTTAGAGTCCCAGTTTCAAATCCTGCCTTTGCCACTCAGGTACCGTGGGGCAAGTCCTCTAGTTGTGCTGACCCTCAGTTTTGTTATCTATAAAATAGGGATCGTGGTGTTGATAGAGTAAATGAGATATGGCATGGGACGTAACTGGACATGACATGCACACAACTGGAGCTCATTGAATATTAGCAATCCTAAATGACAGTGGCTGTTTCCTCTTGCACCCCCACACTCCCTGCCTGTTCTCCCAGCAACAGCTCCAGTTGTGTTTGTGGACTATTCCCCCTCAGTCTCAGCTGTGTGCCAGGCTCGGGCATACAACCCAGGCTTAAACCAATTGGTATACTGCCTTCTCTAGACATCAGTGATTGGTTCATGGCTGTCTACGATGAAAGTAGTCCAATCAGAGAGACCATCTGATTTTGCTGTGAATGTCAGGACAAAGATGTCTTCTCTCTCCCTTGCTCACTGGATTTGAACCTAGAAGTATGTGGCTCCAGAGGCTTCTGGTGGTCATTTTTCAGCCATGAGGGAAGAGAACAAGTAAGAAATGAGTGAACACAGAGAAAGCAAAAGCAAGACACTGAGAAAAAGAGGTTGCTGGTGACATAATTTGACCTCTGGATCAGCCCATGCCTGATGGTTGATTTAGATTCTTTAGTTCTGTGGCAATGACTTTTCTTTTTTGTCTTAATGCATTTATTCTGGGTTTTCTGTCACTTGCAAGTGAAATCAATAGACTTGACTTGAGATATGTTTTCTGGAAAGCATGGAAGAGATTCTTTAAAAAGCCTGAGCTGCTTTTCCTAATTCTTGTGTGTTAAGGAATTAGGTCCCAGTTGTTGTATTTGATTAATTCCTTCCTTCTGTGCATGGGGCTTCTTGCACCTTGTGGGAGTTTGCTGAAAGTAAAAGAAACTGTTACAACCACCTGTCACTTTGAGACGAGATTAATTACCTTCCCCTAAAAGAGCCTCTGTTACAACAGGAAAATGATACTTGTAAGCCACAGGCAGGGTCCCCACCACTGGTTACTCTCTCGGGCCACTCTCTCACCATACCCTCAACAAACAAAGCTCCCTTTGTTGTCCCTGCTGCTCAGGCATCCCAGATACCTCCAAGTACAGCAGGAAAGAGACTCAGAGACCAGAAAGTAAGGGCTCTCGTTTCTCGGTGTTGATCATGACCCAGTCTCTTTATGGCTTGGTTTGATGGTTTCTGAGTACGGGAGGCTAACGTTCAAAATGGCTTCTTGCTATTCAGCCCTTGCTCAGCCTTAACAAGCCATCCCATTGCTCTTCTAAAGTGCAGAAGGGCAGTGTGCTCAGCTGCCCCCTGGGGTTTGAGTGTGCAAGGAGGATTGGGGTTGGTCATGGCCATGTTTGCACCTCTGACTGGTGTCACAAATGGGGTGGGAATGAGGGTACTACTGGGGGCTGAGATTCAAGGACTGCCCAGGAGGGTCTGGGTGGGCAGCAGCCTCCTCCTTCTCCTTTCTGAGAGACTAACTGTTCAGCTGTTTGGGTTGAGAAGCAGAGATGTTTCTCTGGTTGCAGAAACCCACTAATTAAGGCAGAGAGGATGCAAATGCTCTGTTGGGCATTCACAGGGTTAGGGCCAGGTAGGGAGGTATATGAGCAGGTACAGGGAAGGCTTTGGGGATGGCTGCTCTGCCTCCTTAAAGTTACTATTCAAAACCTCACTCCCTCGTATCAGAACATGTGGTTTTGTGTCCTTATATTGGAGGTGCTAAAAACAAAGTAAAACAATTGTCACTAAGGCACATGGAAATATACATATTTCCCAGGGCATAGTCAGTGTGGGGCTCTAGTTCTGAAAGGCCCCATGGAACAGGAGGAAGCGCCGGCCTTGGCTGAGGGTGAGGCCTGATAGATGAGCCTGAGGAGCTCTCCCTGCCCCCACATCCCTGTGTGTGCTGTCCAGGGACCCAGAAGTTCTGGAGCTGTAGAGAACAAGCCAGTGATGTCGCAATGCAGCCCACAGTGTGCACGTGGCTGGGACCCCGTTCCAGGGGGGGTGCCGGCATGACCCCCCGAGAGACCAGATGGTGTGGCGGGCCACTCTGAGACGGAGGGCAGGGTGACCCAAATGATCCTATGAGGCTTTAGGGCCCTTCTCCTCTCAGCCATGAGGACACGTGAGCCCCCAAACACCTCAGACACCCTCTCAGAGAGAAGCAGAGGCAGAGGGAAGAAACCTGGGAGATGAAGATTGTATCAGAAAGGGACTGAGTTATTCAGCAGAAAGCATCAAACTGTCAGAGACCAAGATACTACTGACTGGAAACTTTGATGTTTGTCCATTTCCCCTCTGCTCCTAACCTTCCGTTAGCCAGAGGGCTGTAGGGTGGTAAGGAAGATGAGATCGGCTGAAAGGAATGGAAGAAGATGCCTTCTCTTGGTGCGTTTGAGCCAACTTGGGTGGATCTGTGGTCCTAAAGCGTTTATTTAGAATCGTGTGAGACTGTCTTTAATTTATTTTAGTCTCACAAATGATATGTTCATAGAATACATTAATTTATTCTCATGGTAACATCTAACCATACAGTTAAGTGAAGAGCCCTTTGTCCCAGCCATGTCTCTCTCCTCCCTAGCAGTAGCTGTCATTATCTATTTGGTATAAACCATTTTCTATGTATTTACATATATAAATTTACATTTTGAAAAGATGTATATTCTGCAGCCTCCGATTTTTTCATAAACAGCATCATACTATGAGTGTAGCCTTATAACTTGATTTGTTTCCCTTAGGAATGTGTCAGTGCATACATATCCACCTCTCGTAACAACCGCTGCATAGTATCATATAATACGAAATCGGATAGTTTAACTATTTTCTTACTGGACATATAAGTCTCCTCCATTTTTGCTGTTCCAAATGATAACACAATAAACCTCCTTGCACATGCTTCTGCATGCACAGATGCAGGACTTTCTCCAGACTATGCCTAGAAAATAATTCATTCGTTTTTATTTTTATTTATCTATTTTTTTTAGTTTTGGGTTGTAGTTCTTGCAAACACGGGTGCTATCACAGAAAACGACTGCTTCACCCTATCTCCACCCCCACACTCAACTTGTCCAGGCAGGCACCAGAGTTATTCCTCTGTGGTTTAGCAAACAAGGAGGAAGTAATGAAATCTGATATAGACTGGATCTCAGACATTGTCAGAAATGGGCAGCTTCTGGTATTTGTTGCCTCTCACTTTGGCAGCAGCAGAAGTAATATGATAATGGAGATGGCTGCAGAGGTAGGTACAGCCACCAATTTCTAGTTTCCTGTTGGCCGAATTGATTAAAGAAACACACTTGATGAAGGTCTAAAGTTATATTCATAAGGCGGGTGGCGGAGGAAGGTCATTTCAGTCTGTTCAGTCTGCTCTAACAGAAAATCAGAGATGGGGCGGCTTATGAACAACACACATTTATTTCTACAGTTCTGGAGACCAGCTAGTTCAAGATCAATGTGCTAGCAGATTCGGTGTCTGGTGAAGAGCCCTTTCCTGGTCCACAGACACATAGACATAGTCTTGTCTCTGTCTTCATGTTGGGGATGGGCCAAGATTGCTGTCTGACGTCTTGGAGAAGAGCACTAATTCCTGTCATGAGGGCACCACTCTCGTGACTCTAAGGTAAAATTGAGCCGAAATGACCAGGCAAAGAGGCTACAAAGGAGCCAAAAGTTTAATAGGGCACAATCCCAGGCAATTTTCACCGGTCTGGTTAGTCATAGGCCGGAGAAGTCGTGCTCAGCAGGGCAGGCAGCGAGTTTTTAAAG
This sequence comes from Manis javanica, assembly GCF_040802235.1. Classification (NCBI taxonomy): domain Eukaryota; kingdom Metazoa; phylum Chordata; class Mammalia; order Pholidota; family Manidae; genus Manis; species Manis javanica. Next base: position 131,062,828 of record NC_133159.1, read on the forward strand.
AAGGTAGGGGGAGGCGGAGCATAGATTCACAGCGGCAGAGGATTGGCTAGCCTAAGGCACCTTTTTCATGTTGGGAGGGGGCAGCAGCTGAGGACTTTGGCACATCATCAGTGTTCGACATGCTCACCTCTCCTTCTGGTGCCTCCAGCCTTACAGTGACCTGATCACCTCCCAGAGAGCTTGCTATTACATTAGGCTGGGGATTAGGTTTCAGCACATGAGTTTCGGCGGGGACACGAACATCCAGTCTATAGGGAAGGGCTAGGCTTTGGAGTCTAGAAATACAAAGTTCATGACGTTTATCTTTGAAAATGGCTAAGTCTCTGGTGAATCAACATCATCCTACATAGGTCTTTCTGTTCCATGACTGAGGGTGGAAATACCAGTTCCTGCTCTGCCCATAACAGGTAGCAGCTCAAGTTACCATTTAAACTATGTCTTTGTGATGATTAACTCACCACCTGGTAATATCATTCAAACTCTTTGTGTTCTTAGGATTTAAATAATGTTAGTGCTTCTTGGTTACCTGGGAGAGTTGGAGCCAAGATACTGAATGTGCCCACATCCTCATCTCAGTATTTGTGGGTAGATACTCCCAAGAGGCCAGAGGAAGACAAAACCAAAAAAGTCCTGAATAGATGCTCCTCCCATATACTTAGAGGATATAGGTTGCTAAGGTAAATGGCAAAGAAATTAAACTAGAAGGGAATCATGTGATGGCTCACATCCAAAACTCTAGCAAAGCTTATTCCTTTGGGCTGGTCTTGAGATGTCTCATCACCTCCTTTCCTGTCGGTGATGGTCGCTTTGAAGTCAACATAGAGGCTGAGCCCTCTCTTTCCACCATATTTTCCTGGGACTCTAGGGAAGCCAGAGTCAGCCTGGAGGCCAGAGGCAGACCCTAGTACCTGTGGCACTTTTAACATCTAGTCCACACTTCCAAAGCTGAACTCATATTTTTCAGGCCAAACTAGGCGCCAATGGATAGCTGCACTTAGTAATTATTTACTGTGCTCATAACTGGACAGTTTTTTGGACTACCTGCAGTATCAGGCAGGTGGGGGAGGGATACCTCATAAATAATTCATCTCATACAATCATCACTATCCTTATTTTACGGTTTAGGGAACTGAAGCTTAAAATCATTTATGCTGTTGTATGATCATGCTTATATTTGAACTTATCTAATGACCAAAATGTTGGAGCTTAAAACAACAAACATTTGTTGTTTCTTAGTTTCTGTGGGCTTGGGATTCAGGAGTGGCTCAGCTGGGTTGTGGCTCAGGGTCTTTCGTTAGGTTACAGGCAGGGTGTTGGCTGGGGCCACAGTCATCTGAAGGCTTGACTGGGGCTGGGGGAACCGTGTCCATGTGGCACCCCCACATCGCTGTTGTCTGGAGGGCTCAGCTCCGAACTGCCTTGTGGCAAAAGAGTTCAGTCCCTCGCCACAGGACCATGAGTGTCCTTATGGCACAGCGGCCAGCTTCTTCTAGAGCGAGTGATCTGAGAGAGAAAGCAAGGAGTTGGCTGTAATGTCTCTTATGACCTAGACTTAAAAGTGACATATTCTGTTCATCACAAGTAAAAGTCACCATGTCCAGCCCACACTCAAGGGGAAAGGATTTAGACTACCTTCTGAAGGAGAGTATTGGAGAATTTGTGGCCGTATTTTAAAAACACCATGCAAACTGTCTGACTCTAGAGTGTATACTTTTTTCAAAGATGCTGTATTGTTCACAGAAGAGTATGCGAACTGTCTACAACCTTTCGCCATGGCCATCCTGCGCCTACATCCCAGCCCTCAAGAAGTCGTGTTCCCCTGCATGGAGTTGGTGAGGCTCTGTGAGACTGGGCACTTGGTTCCATGTCTTTGTCTCCTTTAGACTCACCCTTTACTTCTCCGGGCTCTAACATTCTGCCTGAAGCCATGGAGCCTGCATATGCATAAATTGTTAAATTGTTGTCAAATGCTTACGGTTATCTGCACCATAATGATCTAGTGATCAGATCATACATTTTACACCTATCTCAGAAATGGCACAAAAGCTCATTTTGATTTCCTTGACCTTCTAATGTTTTGAATAAAAGAGTGGAACCTTTTCCAAAAGCCCTTGAAATATTTCCTAAATCCTTCCATCCAGTCTTCTTTCATTCTGCCACTACAGAACCCCCAGAGTTCTCTTTCTAAAACTCATATATCATCACATCACATTTTGCCCCAAACCTTTTAATCACTCCCCATTTCTCCAAGATGATTTCTGCTCCAGCTTTGAGACCCTTCAGACAGACAGGCTTCTGTCTGCCTCTCCCTCTCCTCTCTGAATCGCTGTCTAGGCAAACTGGACTATTTGCTATTCTGGGAATGTGCTGCGTTCTTTTACCTCTCTACCACTTTTCACACATTATTTCCTCTTCCTGGAATGAGCTTCTCCTCTTTGAATTGTCAAACTCTTTCAAAGTCTGGTTCAAACACCACCTTCTCATGAAGCTCTTCCAAGCCACCTCCTCCTTTCCCTGTGTGTTAGCCAATAAAAGATATGCAGATGAAGGCGTCTGCCTGAATCATAGCAGCTACCTGCTGGCTTAACTGGGTTAACACTAATTAAAATCACAGGGCAGCTAAATTTAATTTTTGACATGTGATAAATGCCAAATATCAATGGATTTTTCATTAACATACTGAATAGCAATGTCTTTAAGTCACTTGTATGAAGTTGCTTGCCTCATTATCTTTGAGGTGGTTAATCTTCTGTGTAGACACTGGAAAGGATTGAATTTCCTGAGTCTCTTGGCTCTTGTCATGTCCGTGGTGTAAAATGACCTGAAAAGGAGTAATTGCCTTGGGCAGTGATGTCCATTTTACCTTTATCAAAAAATGCATAAATGAAATGGTGCAGGTGTCATGGATTGGGGTGGGTCACTGCTCCACCCTCTAATGTCTCCTAAGCAGATCCAAAGGAGAGTGCTGACTTGGATGTTGGACTGCATTTCATGACTGGATTTGAATCCCTGCTGAGTTGCCACAGATGCATATTGGATATCTCAGGTCATATTTTTGCATCAATAAAGGGCCATGTTGTTGAATTCAACTCAGCCCTGAATAGTCCTACATTTGTGACATTCCAGGCTGAGAATAACATGCAAACAGAAGCCCACATGCAAAAAGAGGCCTGCATGTGCAAAACTGCCACCGATGTTGATTCTGGTCATCTGCCCTTGCCACAGACCTTCCTGGATCTGTGCTCAGCCAGCAGATGCATATCACATCAGATGGGTCCTCCAAAGAAGCAGGGGAAGTAAGTGGGAAAGGGATGCAACTCAGAGTGCGCATGCTGAGAGAAAAGCAATCAAGACATTGGCAGCCCTGTTCAGAAGAAGCCAAGCGGGACGGCACAGACCTGAGGGTGGCTGGGGGTTATGTTAACATACGGTGGAGAGAAGGCAGAATGCTTCACTTCCCATTTGGCGCTTGTCACCCAGCTGCAAAGACTAATCTTCTCCGGTAAAAGAGTAGTGCGATCACTTTGTTCAGAGGAAATTGCAGACTAGGATGTGAGAGAAGTTTGGACAAGAGCCTAGTCTCTGGGTGTTTTTCTGAAGGACAGGTCATTTAAAGCCCCTCAAGCAGCAAAGTGTTAATCCACTGTTCATCCAAGGTTAGAGGCTCCAGTACAGTTCCTGCAGCTGTTTACATGTTTGTTCTTCCATTCCACAAACTTCCTTTCAGTCTCTATGATCCCAGGGAGGTGTTGTGGGGAAGGCACTGATCTTGGAATAGAATGACCCAGATTCAAACCTCTGCTGCATCTGTTACCACTTGCGGGCAAGTCACAAATCCTTCCTGTTACAGCCTAAGGCCTGAGGGTTTCAAGGGACTGAGACTCACTCAGGCTACCTCGGGAGGATGGGTGAGTCAGTCTGGAAGACAGAAGTCACACTAGGTATTTCAAACAGAGGGAATTTCATGTAGGAAATGGATATGGGAAAACTGAAAGAACAGAAAGGAGGACACTGAGGTGGCCCTGAGATGAATAACTGCAAGAATCAGTGACCTCCTCACACCAGAGAAACAAGGGAGGATGTGGTATTGCTGGAAGCTTGGTGGAGGCTGCTGGGAGGCTGGTTATCAGGACTGCAGACGTGGCCGATTCACGTGTGCTTCTGACTCCATTACCCGTCATCAAGGTGCTCATCCCTTTGGCTACATTTCTGACCACTGATAATTTCATACAATATGAAAAATAATAGAGTAATGGGATGAAGGACTATAGGGCTAGGGTAGGGCTGGTGTGGAGCGTTTTTGCGGAAGAGCTTGGAGAGGATTGCTGAGTCTGGGTCACTCACAAGTTGATAATAAGCTCAAGAAGGGAAAGTGCACAGCAGGATGAGAGTCAGGTGACCGCTGTACTACGCCAGGTGTTCCGAGTGTCCTGTTGCTCTTTGATAAATGACCACACACTTAGCAACATAAAGCATCATATATTTATTATCTCATAGTTCCCATGGGTTAGGAGTCAGGGCACAGCCACTCTGGGTCCTCTGCTCAGGGTTTCACAAAACTTTGAACAAGACATCAGCAGCACCTGGGGTTCCATCTGAGGCCAAGTTCCCCTTCCAAGTTCATGTAATTGTTGGCAGAATTTATTTCCATACATCTATGCAGCTTAGGTGCTTGCTCCTTCTAGTGGGAGAGAGAGTCCCTGACTTTTTGACCCTCTTTTAAAGGACTTGCCTCATTAGGCCAGGACCCCCCTGATAATAGCCTTTTATGACTGCGTCAGCCAGCAAAGTATGGCAGAAATGATGCCATGTGATTTTAGAGGTTGGTCACAGGCATGCCATGCACTCCCTCCTGGTTCTCCCGGAATGCTCACTCTTGGAACTTACCCACGTTTCCATGAGGGAGGCTAAGCAGTTCACACAGAGGCCCAGACGGAGAGCACCTGAGGCCCTTGGCCCACAGCCTCAGCTGATCTCATCATCAGACAGCAAGACCTGCCAGCTGTGTGCATGAGCCATTTTGAAAGTTGATTCTTCATTCCTCATCCACACAGAGCAAATGAGCTGTCCTCACTAAGCCCTGCTCTGATTACAGATTCATGAGCTATGCTGTTATTATTTTAATTCTTTAAGTTTGAGGTGGTTTGAAAACCAGAGATAGATAACTGATACAAATAGGTGAGATCATTTACCCAAGATCACAAAGCTTGTCATTTCCAGAGCTGAAACACACATCCGTGCCTTTCTGCCCCAAATCTGTGCCCTGACCACTATGCCCAATTATCAAATGCTCATCTCAGTGCCTGTATCACAGGAAATGACCAATAAAATACTTCCTTCCCTCTCTCCTCTGTCTCCCAGAGGTGCATAGGAGGATGTGATTCTATGACCCAGCCAGCATGGCCAGGATGGCCATGTTCCAGCTGAGCTACTCCCTCCTGCACAACACATTCCTCTTAGGTGGGGCTGCATCTTCCTGAGTGTGGGGAGCGGGTGATCCCTAGTCAAACAAGGCTGTTTCTTCACCTGGACAGTACTGACCTGGGAAAGCATTTGCCAACACTATTAGTGTCCAGCTGCCCTCTGTAGGGCCTCCTGGGTACCCACAGCAGCAGTCAGAGGAAAGGTGAATTCCAGGCATGGCTTGGTGGGTTTGAGGCAGTGTGGATGCCCCAAGGGACCTCAAATTGCTCTTTTGTCTGCATAGGAATCTCCAACAAAGGGTTTCCCCCACTTTTTCCTACAGGTCCACCGTATTAGGATGCTGTTCAGCAGCAGCTGAAGAGAAGCGATGGGGATGGGGGTTGACCTGATGCTTGTCGCAGGCTGTTCAGAGCATCCCGTTGGAGTCTTCACCCTCTTCACCTTTCTGTGGTGCCTTGACTTTGGCTGTCAGTGGCTTGGCTGGGACAATGTGCTGAGCTGACACATTGGATGGACACAGGAGACCGACACACCTCTCCTGGCCACCTCATCTGCAGCAGCCACAAGCCAGCCCCTTAGCAGGTTGTCTTCCTGAAGTTCTACATATGCCTTTAGCTTGGGCAACCTGGATGTAAGGCATTAGTAGATTCATCTGTTCATTCACTCATCTGTGCACACACCCACCTGTCTATTTATTTACAGAAATGACATAGCAAGTAGTTTAGGTTATGGGTTTTGGACTGTATCGTCTGGGTTCTGATCCTGTTTTTACTGTTCACTAGCTAGTCCACTTCACTTGTCTATGCCTCAGGCCTTTACTTGTAAAGTGGAAACACAGTACCCATACCTGCCTCCCAGGGTGGTTGTGAGGAGCACCTGCTGGGGCACCAGGTAAATACTCTGTACCTGTTAAACCATTTTCTTATTGTTTGTTGCTGGTTGTCATCAGTGTGTGTTGGGGGAAGCACAGCAGATGGTCTTTGTGAGTTTTAAGCAAAGGTGCAAAGAAAACACAAAGTTTACTTTTCTATTTCCAGAGGGATCAGGTTCCTAGGGGAAACAAGACACTTCCTTCCCTGCTGTTTCAATATTGGTTAAGGACTTATTTATGTGTGATCTGTGTGCTTGTAAACTTTGTTTCATTTACTTAATGCCCCCCAATTCCTTTGAGGTACACTTTGAATATTCTCACTCCATATGATGAAGAAATACTCAGAAAGTTCTCAAATCCCTTCTCCTCTTGGCAGGTGTGGTGAGAAGCCAAGAAAGCCAGAGAAACAGGGTTTCTACTGAGGCTTCAGAAATATAGAGGAATCACAAGGTGCTGGGGTCCTTGGGATTGAAACAATGTAACAATGTATTCCCCCACCCCCCACCACCGGGACTCAGTGGTATGGAACAACTTGTTAATCATAGTCCTGGAAACCCATTAGTTTATACTAGGGTATACCTAATAGCTCCTATGGCAACAGTTTCTGGGTGCTGACTTCCCCCTTAGCTTTGTAGGAAATGTGTAAAAGACATGGTCCTGCTGTACTTGGGGCTCAGACCTTTGGAGATCACCCTCCTCTGAGCCCGCCGCCAGCGTAAAATAAACCTCCACCCTCCAAGACCTCAGAGTTCCACTTGGTGCTTCCATCAGCCATCCAGTCCAGGTCTTCTGGCTTTCTGTAACACATAGAGGAAGAACTTCAGGTTCAGAGATGGTGTTTACTTTCCCAAGTTTGCACAGCTAAAGTGGGGGTCATACTCTGGTCTGCCCACATCCTCGCCATCCCACACTCCTCTCGGAAGTGACCCCCAGACTGCCTGGGAGGCTGCAAAGCTGGCTCAAGTCTGAGGACATATCACAAAGCCCCAACAGGGACTCGGCCAGCATTGAAAAGTGCTTCAAAGCCACAGCTGAGACACACGTTCTCTGGGATGCCTTTCAAACAAGGGCCTTCTTCCTGTGAACCCAACTGCAGGGGCTGAGGAAAACCTCAGGCTTGATTAGCTTCGAAGAACACTCTTGATGCCATTTCCTCTCCTTGTTTGAACTATCAAAAGAACTTTCAGGTTTAAATAGTGACTTCAACTTTCTGCTTTATTCTGGGAGAAAGAAAAGCATTCAATCAGAAGTGGGGTGATTTCATCAGCATTTTTCAATTTCAAATAAATTTTCAAAAGCTGATGGCTTCCTTTGGTGGTCACAGTGTGTTTGGTGTCTGAGCTGTGGGCTTGCATCAGACTTGCTGATAGCGGATAAGCCCTTGTTTCTGGGAGGCCCCAGGGCAGTTCCTGCTTCCTGAGTGGAGGTGGTGATGGGCAGCTTTGGGCCAGGATGGGTAGGGCCTCTGGGCACATCTGATTGAAACAGTTTCTGGAACATCTGCATGACCTTGTCAAGGTGAGAGTCTCTTAACCTGGTCCTGGCAGAAACACCCCACATACAAGGGGGATTCTGGGAAGCTATCAGCCTTAGAAAGCAGAAAGCAGGTCTCCTGTTTATCTTGCGGTAGTGAGGTTGTCCCTGGTGGAGTCAGAGGGAGGGAAAGGTCATCAATATGCCTGACATCTCAGAACAAAGCCAGGTTTAAAGATCGAAAGCAGAGGTTAGCAAACATTCTCTGTAAAGGGCCAAAGAGTAAATATTTCCAGCTTTGCAGGTCAGAAGGCATCTGTTGAAACTGCTCAGCTCTGCCAGTGTAGTGTAAAAGCAGACCCAGAGAATATGTAAATGAATGAGAGTGGCTGTGTTCCAGTAAAACTTCACTGGACCCTTTATAGATGCCAAAATGTTAATTTTCATGTAATTTTCACATGTCATGAAATATTTTTCTTTTGATTTTTTTTTAACCAGCCGTTTTAATATGTGAGAAGTATTTTCGTGGATCAGACAAAAGCATGCTGGATTTGACCCACAGGTGGTAGCTTGCCAACCCCTGACCGAAACGATGAAGGGGCTCTGTGTGCTCTGGCTGGAGGGCCCCAACAGACCGTGTTCAGAGCAGCTTTCACAGGGGTGGGGCCGGTGTGGGCGGCTCCTTTCTGGGGGTGCAGAGGGTGCGGGAGACAGAGGGAGAGGGAGGGAGGTGTTTCTGATGTGGAACTCTTCTTTGAAATGAGACAGAACTCTGCTCGAAAACCGTTTTCTGGTGTCCCGTGTGGTAGGAAACCTCTAGATGCTGGGCATTTTTGAAGCCAGGGGCATAGTTCCTTTTTTGCCAAAGGCTAACCCAGATGAGCAAGTCAGGTGTCTAAACACCCTCCCGGCTCCCGTTCTGATGTGATCCTTTGCGTCATGAAGGACCAGCTCCCAGGGATCCTGAGGTGCAGGAGGGAGACCTTGGCACCCCCTCCAATCCCAGGGATCCCCTAGGGGATTGCGTGTCTCCTCCTTTATGTCCTGACAGTTAGTTGTTACCATCCTTCTATCCTCATCAGCTTCCGTTTTCCGCTGTTCTCTGCAATGCTGTTCACCCAGAAGCACTCTGTGTGGCACCATCAGCTGAAAACTTGGGCTTCAGTATCCCTTGGCTGTCCTCACTGCTAGGTCTTCTTTAGGATCACTGCCCTTCCACACTCCCTCCCACCCCCAATCCCTTCCCGCAAAGCGATTATGTCCTACAGAGTGGCAGACAGAGACACAGCACCCTGTAGGACGTGCAGGGGGAGCCGACCATGGTGGAGCCCGTGGCGGAGGACCGCCAGTCCTGCTAAGTGGAGTGAGGGTGGGGAGGGCTTCCCAGAGGCACGCTGTGGACATTTGAGAAGCAATTTGTGAGCAGAGAGGAAGGGGATGGGCATTGGGGCAGAGGGGAGAACTCAAGTAAAGGTTGGTAGGACCTCGAGGAAGGAATCTATCCCCCTGGAGGGATTTCATCTGTCTATTGATTAAACGTCTTTTCTTTCCTTTCCAAAAAAGAAAGCTATAATTAGGTTCCTCATCTTTGTTTCCTCGGGCCAGTACAGTATTTTGAATCAATGGACTTTAAACATTAATTTCCTTGTAGTGTCAGAAACAAAAATGAAATATTTTATTTAACTAGATTTGTAAATTAATGGTAAATGTTTGCTGAATAAAACACTGCAGTTGAACCACCCATAAATGTTCCTGTAGTTAATATTTGCAAGACAGCTCTTTAGATATATTCGTATATAAAAGAATATCAAAGAACAGTTCCCATGGTGGACATTAGTGGGAACCTCCTGGCATTCATTTTCCTCTTTCTAGTGGTCCTGACTGCTGTTTGGGGGTCCATGTGGTTCTGGAGAAACTGACTCAACCCCCAGCTCCAGTTTAGGCACTTCACAGGTCTAAGATAATCAATCCATTCCATTCCTCTGGTCACAGTCCTGGCGTTAGCACCTGAGCGGGGCTGGCCCCATCAGGGCCAATCTCAGTATTCTGCTGGGGAAACTGGAACTGTGGCATCCTCCTTACTTCGGAATGGGGCACTGTGGATAGAGGCCCGCCCACCTGAGCTGCTGCAGTGCTGAGAGAAGTCAGCCTGAGGCTGAAACTATGCCAAGGAAACACCTGAGAAAACATGGGGCTCTCGATGCCAGCACAAACCACTGGATCAAACTGTGCCTGAAGCCTGATACCTCTAGACTGTTTGCTTTGATGAGGCAATAAGTTCACTTTAAATGAATTGAATCAGCTTTTCTATTCTTAACTGAGACAGTTCTCAAAACTGACCTGGATTTATGCCCACCCTTTTGTAGAAACTGGTGAGGACCTGAACTCAAGAGTTTGAGAACCCTGATCTTGGGTTATACCAGTAACAATCTGGATCCACTAACATTTTGCATAAAAAGAGATATTGGCAGTGCAGAAGAGAAGCAAAATCATGGGGGAAGGTTTCTGTTTTACAATGATGAAAACTCACAAGGAAAGCAGCTGTGGTTTTTTTTTATTGGGAGTTGGAATTAGAGCCAAACACACAACTTTCATGCTGGGCTGTGCCAGGCAAGGGCTGGGAGCAGTGGAGCCGGCTTCCTGAACTTCAGTGGGGTTAATGAAGGATGTACATTTCAGGAAATGAACTCTTCTCGGGCCTGAGAAAGGCAGCAATTTTTTTTTCTCTCTGATTCTAAAAGTAGCATGTGATCATTGTGGATGTTTTAGAAAATGTAGAAAAGTCTAACAAAGTCTTATTTTTTTGCAAACAGACAAATTTCCCAACTTGGGTATTCTTTGTTTTTTAATGCAATTTTAGGTCATGGGCATTTTGTCTGTGTAATCACTTTCATTGGTTGTATGATATTTCACTGTGGGGATTTTTCTGTACACAACCATTTTCCCACTGTTGAATGGTTAAGCAATTTGTTGGTGGTTGTTTTCTATTCTGAATTATGTTGTGATGAACTCCTTTGAGCAAAGTCTTTGTCCCTATCTCTGATGGTACTCTTTGGTTAGGTTCCCAAAAGGACAATTACCAGGTCAAAAGATTTGAATATTTTTAGGGTTATTAATGCATTTTGCCAAATTGCTCCCACTAGCCATGCATAAGGGTTTAGAATGGCAAAAATTTAACATGTATCAGGTCTGCGGTTGGAGGTGGGTGAACCAGTCAAAATCAGTTAGATTCAAGAGTTGAGTCATTGATTGAGCATCAGCTCTGGGCAGACACTAGGATGTGAGTCACAAGGTGGCCTCACCAATGGGCTGGGGTAGTGGACGGACCACATGCAGAATATCCACAGGGGACAGGGCCTCACTCTCAGAACAAAGGCTCACATGGCCCCATCTTCCCAACCTTCTTCATCACCATCCCTCAGCACTGCTTGCCTTCATTCAGCCTCACTCCCAGTCCTTCCCTATGTCCACCTAAGTCCTCTAGACTTGCCAACAGCACTTATTTTCTTGGTTGTGGCCCCCAATAGTCTCTGGGACCTGGTTCGTGGCTCTGCCTACTTCTGGTTGTCCGAAGTGCCTACCTAGCCCAGCCCAGGCATGATCCAGGGTTCCTCCACCCTGGCCTGCCCTCTCCCAGCCTGCCCAGCTTCTTTGGAATGGATAGGATGAGTCTCAGGCCCCTAATGAGTCTAAGGCACATAATCCCAAGACACTTTGAACAGTAGCTCCAGGTGGCATAGAGGGCCCCTGCCACCACTGGGTCCCAGAGGGAGGAGAACAGGCGGCAGCCCTCAGTCCTGACTGCATGCAGGCCTGTAGCCCGGGTCACAACCTTGAGGGGCACTGATGTGCCCCCGAGTGATCATCTTCAAGGCCAACAGTGGTGGTTTGAATGTTTCTCACACTGGCATGTCCCTAGTTCTGTGCTCTGATTCCCTGTGTACATTTAAGGGCCCTTGTGGTTACACTGAGCTCACCTGGGTCATACAGAATTCTCTCCCTGTTATAAATTCACCTGATTCGCATCCTTAATTCCCCTTTGCTATGTAACTTAACATATCCTCAGGCTCTGGAGATTAGGACATGGGCATCTTCGGGGCCATGATTCTGCCTACCACCACGTGCGACCACACGAAGGAAGGAAGAGCATCAAGGAGTTGAGCTGATAGAGGCTGGTGAAGACCATTGTCAGCCAGACCAGATGGGGAGACCCTAAAGGGTCTGGGAGGGATGGTACCACAAAGGATGACATTAGGAAGAAGAATGCAAGTAAAAGGGGTAACTTTAGCTGACGCCCCCAGAGTTCCAGGGACTGTGGTCTTTTCCCTCCAACTTGGGTTAAGTCACTGTAGGCAGTAAGCCATGCGTGCCCACCTCACCTCTTCTGTGATTTTCTTGACACTGCTGCTTGGAAGGAAACCCCTGAAGCCATCCACTGGGGAGGGAACGGGTGGCCGTGAGAAGTGGAGGGATGCTCTCGTGCCCTAAGAATTCAGCAGTCCAGCACCCCTGGGACTTAGCTCACTCTCCCCATCACTGTGGCCCTGCCCAGGAGGCTTGGGCAGGACTAAAGAGCAGACAGTGGTAGATGTCCTTGGGCAGACTTCTCTTGCCTGGTGCCAGCCTCTCTGCCAAGCCATCAGTTACATCCCCAGCTGTTAATTTACCAAATCATTATAGGACATCTCTTCTGTGCCACGGTGCAGGGTATTTAATGATGAGTAAGACGGTCCCCTGGCCACAGATAGCTCACAGTCCGGGGAGTTAGAGGTAAGTGAATGTAATTACACGTTGGTGTGACAGGTGCTGCACAGCCACGCACTGTGCAGCCCACGGGGCCTGAGGTGTACCACGGGGAGCCGACTCCACCGGGCTCCTGCCTGTGTCTACAAAATGCTGTCCTCCAAGCCCTTGATCAGGGTCTGTTGCCTCCATTTACAGCTTTGTTCCTGCCTGAGTGAAAATCGGAGGCTGCTCACATTATTTTGATAAAGGGCCCCTTTCCAGGAGTTCAAGGACTCATCCAGCCACGGGGCTGGTTTTTGTAAATGGAGAGGCAGCATCTATGAAGCAAAGCACTTGCTGGGGGGTGGGACCAGGTGGTCCCCACCAAGGTGCCCAGGCTGCAGGGTAGCATCAGACACCCACTGCAGAAATCAGAATTTCCAGGCGGCAGCTGTGGTGGGGTCCTTGCTGAGATTTAGCCGGAGAACAGAATAACTTTGCATAATGAATGTGAGCTCTGCAGAGGGTAAACTGTAAAGTGCTCAGCAAATATTAGCTTGTGTGCCTCCTCCTGCCCTGGCTTCCCCTGCCAGGGTGGCTGAAGCCCTTGAGCCCAGTTGGGGAAGTGGCTGGAGGTGGCTGAAGTCTGCTGGGTGGGGACACCCAGGATGCTCTGCTGTGGTACTGTCCAGTTTTTCCTGGGGCCACCCAGACACATGCACTGGTGGCGGGGGGGGGGGGGGGGGTGCAGAAAATTCAGGCACTAGTGGAAAGGAGTAGAAACAGGATGTGGAAACCAGTTCTGTCCTTGTCCTCAGGATAATCAGTTTGCAGGGGTCTCCTTACTCTGGGCACACAAGCCTTACTCCTTCTCCAACAGCCCCGAACCCTTCAGAGGAGCTGAAAGTCAGAGGAAATTAGGCCTCGGCCCCACAGTGGGAGCAGCCTGCTCACAGTACGCCCTCCATATGGTTTAATAATTTGAGATTTCTTACACGTCTCAAGGGAAGGCTGGAGGGGTTTTGATGTTCTTCCTACGGTTTTCCAGCATGCATCTCTTCTCATCAATAAAAGATTGGGTTTACTCACTGTGGTAAGCCGAAAGTGAAAAACAGGTGCAGCTATATAATATTTCTCTTTAATTACTGTTTATGGAAAAAAAAAGTGCACAAATGTGGAAATTAATTATTCCATATTGTTAGACCAGGATGAACTACTTACTAATTTTAACTGTGGCTTTTATGTAGAGGCTGTTGCTCAACATCTTATTAATTTAAGTAAATATTAACAAACAGTTTGTACACCTCCCCCACTCCTCTGCCTTCCCTCCTCCACAACCTCCCTGCCCCAGCCCAAATAGGATATTCTCCTGGGGCAGGTGTGGGGTCTTTTTTCCTTCACTGTGTGCTGTTGGGCCTGAGTAGTACAAAGCTTCCTCTCAAGAAGAAAGGCTTTTTGATTTAAGTGTTTTCCTCCCTCCACTGGCAAGCAGTCAGGGTGCCCTGGGACTCACATAGAAATGCAAAGAAATGCTTTTTCTATTATTTATACCTATTTCCATGCCTGGCACATTTGCCCTGTCAGCTTGCAGTCTCCCTCTCTCTGGTGTGCCCCCAACGAAAGGCACCTATGAATGGCTGGTGGCCCACTGGGCAGATGAGCAGGAATGAGATGGGGCAGGGAAGCCTGTAAAGGTCCCACTGTGTGCATGCTCCTGGCTCGTGGACTAGAGATTCTGCACCTGAAATCATGGAGCCTCTCGGCAGCAGAGTAGGGTAGGCAAGATGGCGGGTGCTGGCCTTAGCACGTTTTCCACAGAATCCGTACAGGGCGCTTGAGCCTTACTTAACCCTTCTTGAGTTGCAGGGGGAAGAGGCAGGGCTCTCCGGAGCCTTTTGGCTGGAAGCTATTGGTGGTTTGGAGCTCTTGAAGCTCAGTTCAAACTATTGTTGCATAACAATATATGTGAAATATAGTGGCTTAAGACAACAACCAATTTACTACGTCTCATCATTGTGTGGGTCAGGAACTGGAACAGGCCTCAGCTGGTGATTCCTGAGCTCCACTCAGGGTAGTCGGGTGTGGCCCAGACAGCTTGACTCCCATGTCTGGCTCCCAAATGGGGATGGCTGGAAGGCTGGGCTCAGCTTGGTTGACCAGGGAACCTTCACGTGACCTCTGCAGCGTGGTGTTCCAGGGAAGATGGACTTCTTACACAGTGGCTCAGGGCACCTACAGAGTGTCCAAGCGGCCTCTCTCTAGGCAGAGCTTCAAGACTTCTTCTGACCTAACCTCATAGTCCTAGGACGCCACTTCCATCTCATTCTGTCGGTCAAACACATCACGAAGGCCAGCCAGGATTCAAGGGGAAGGGAATTAGACCCCACCTCTCATGGAAGGAGCAGCAAAGACCTCGAAGTCATCGTTAATCTCCCCTAGCACACCATTCAGCTCAAGGGCTCACCAGGTCCAGTAGAGGCAGTGTGATGGAGAATATTGTAGGCTGATGGTCTGGGTTAACTCAGAATTTGGGTAATGTCTGATCTCAATCACTGATCCTCATTTTCCTTATGTTTTATAAGTTATTCTTTATGTTTCTTATTTCTTATATTTCCTTCCCCAAATTTGTTTATTTCTTACAATAAAAACAATAGCTCCTACCTTATAGGATTATTGTGAGGATTAAGCAAGATCACACATAAAAAGCCCCAGCCAGAGCCTGGCACCCAGAAGGTGCACCATCTATGGAGCTCTTGCTATAAAGATGACTGTTGAATGAGGACAAAAATGTGTGAAGACTCATGGGGTTGTGAATGTTTAGTCTCATCTGTGGGTCATGAAGCAATTTTAGTGGCATTAGAAAAACAAAGTAGAAAAGGAAAGATCAGAATAAAAAACATCAAGTTGCACCATGTGTAACCGAGGCAAATACAGGTTTTCAAAACCTGCTTCAGTTTGTACATAGGGGTGTGTGTGTATGTATTTGTGTGTACATTTCATGATGTGAAATATATTGTTTTATTAAGAAAAATACTTTTTACTGAGGTTCATGGTCAAAGACATTTGAAAGTGTTTTTGACACCTGCAGGACTCAAAAGCATAGTCCTGACCACACTGGGGGAGCCTGAGAACTCAGGGCTGGTACAGAGGAGGAAAAGGTTAGTAAATGTGTCAAGTCCACCAGGATCCCGGACTCAGGGATACTTGACTGTCAAAATCAACAAAGTCGAAGTGCCTGGCAGGCCCAGCATTTGTCCTGGTGTCAGTTCTGAATGTGACAGGTAGCCCTGAAAACTGGATGAGTAGGAAGCAGCACAAAATCCCTCTCATCCTCCAAGCTCTTACTCCCTGGGTGTGTTCAGGGTCGCGAGTGGACTCTATGCCTTGTCCTGGTACAGCAGGAAAGGAAGAGTTGGACATGGGCTTGGAGGGCAGCGAGGACCAAGGATCATCATGGTGGACATGTGCTGTCCTGTCTGCTAAGGACACTGATCTTGTCCCAAGAACTGCTCCTCCCTGATGCCAGCCATGGGGTTCCCAGGGGTCCTGTCTTCGCTGCCTCTATGCTTCATGCTGTAGACAACTATGTTGGTTAACCTGCAGTGGTACATCAGAGCTCTTCCCTGGGATATTTTGTTCTTTTCAATGTGGGGTGGGTTAGAAAAAGCTTTTATCAACCCCTTTCTAGTGTAGGAAGCCCTGAGAGGTAAAACCTGACAGCTATCATGTCCAAAGTGTGTCTACAGGAAAGGAGGACAAAGCCAGCACACAGAGGGAAGCATGGAGAGAGAACAGAGGCAGCTGGCTTGTATTTGGTTCCTGGATATACTTGCCCATGAAGCACAGCTGTGTCCCACCTTGCTTGCAGCACAACTGTTCAACCTCACTGTCCAGGAGGCAATATATCCCCTTTTGCCTGTACTCCTCTGAGATCACTTTCTGTCTCTTGCATCCAAGAGTCTTTCCTAAACATCTTAAAAGGGAACATGCCGGTGAGACCAGAAGGGATGACTCTGAGCACACTCATTTCTCCTGGGCCTGCATCAAGCTCGTACAGAGGCTGCCACCCCCAGCTCTCGCTCTTGCCCAGGTATCTTCAGGGTACACGCCCCCTGAACAAGGGGCAGCCCAGTCAGTATACACACTGGATTCACCCTCTCACACTCCCTCTGGACAGGAACAGTCAAGGGCAGCCAGCCTGCCCCCCATGTGGGTCCTCCAGCCCCTGTGTAGTTAAATGCCATGATCTCCACTGTGCCAGAGGCTGCCACATCAGGAGGCTTGGATCAAGTGATTTGTCTCCCTCCAACACAGCTGCTCTCTGGTTCCTGTCTGACAAATGCGGTTCATTAGGGCTGACAAAGATGAATGTCCTTGTTTACGGAAGTTGGCTAAGTGCTGGTCTCAGGGAGCCTCTGGGCCTGGATCTCAAGCGAGGTGTGCTCGGGGTTGGCTCCCCAACACTCCCTTGTAGCCACGGGCTGCGCTGGGGACAGGTAGGCCCATCATATGCCCCCTGCCAAGGGTAGATCTCCTGAGAATTTCATGGTTGGGGTACTGTAAAATTTGGCACCACCACCAGAGAGTCAGCCTGGTTTTTTTGGGTGGATGCCCTGTGACGGACTGGCAGGGTGACAGACACATGTCTGGGCCACTGACATCCACTGCGCATCTCTTACAAGCTGTGTAAGGGGATGGTGGAGGACTTGTGCTGTCAGTCTGCTTGGGCTGCTATGACAGAAATACTATGGACAGACATTGACTTCTTGACTTCTCACAGTTCTGGAGGCTGGCAGTTCATGACGGGGGGAGCTGGCAGATCTGGTGTCTCATGAGGGCTCTGTGTTATTTGCAGGGGGCTGTCTTCTTGTGTCCTCACAGGGCAGAGAGAGCACCGGGGCTAGTCTCTTTCTCTTCCTATAAGGACACTAATCCCATCAGGTGGCTCTACCCTCACCACCTCATCGAAACCAAATTTCTCAATACCGCCCCTTGGAGATTCGGTTTCAGCATATGAACTGATGTTGACCCAGGGGGACACAAGCACGGACTGCCTAGCAGGGGCTTGTCTAGAGAGGAAGAAGACTCAGAAATGGAAGCTGGGCGTGAAGAGAATGCTTCGGCTGCATTCCGTGGAGAACTTCAACAAATGCTATCACCTTCCTTCCTTCCTGTCCTTCTGACCATTTATTTCAGTCAATGATTGAATGGCTCTGAACCCTGAGAAACTGAAGCAACAATTCTCAGCCTGGCTGAGCAGCAGAGTCACGTACTGAGGTGGCGTTCGAAGTTTTGGACTGTCATCCACAGTCAGAAACACATTTTACATCACAACCCAGGGGGGCACATGTGCACACACACACACAATTTCATCAGAGTGTCACCAAATGATTTTTACCTTTGCTGAGTGCAATATTTTCTATTCTGTTCCATTTTATAGGTTTAGAAAATGCTAGTTGCAACCTAGTAAGTTGGTTCCATGATTGCTAATGGATTACAACCCTTGGCTGAAACACCACCACTGACTGATGGTGCTTTCTTCAAATCCACATTAACTGTGTTGGGGCACGGCCTCCTAAGGAGGGAACATATAGCCAAGACTTCAAGGGTGGATAAAGGATGGCAGGGGCCATGCAGGAAACAGCATTTTGGTGGAGGAAATAGAAATAGCTCTTCCAATGCCAGGAGGGAGAGCTAGAGGGAGCGACACCCGGCACAAGAGAGGCTGGGAGTTCAGCTCAGCTGGAGCTCAAGTGTCAGGGGCAGAGGGTGAGGGCCAGGGAAGGCTGACCCTGGGGGATTGCTAAGGCCTGTGGAAGAGTTTGTACTCTACGTGGAGGGCAATGAGAAGTCCTTAAAGGATGTTAGCAGAGTGACACGGTCAGATTAAGGCTTTTTGAAAGACCACACTGCTGTGTGGAAAATGGGTTTGGGGTGCAGCGGACAGGGAGTGCCAGGCTGGATCCAGGGAGCTCAGCTCAGCTGGCAGGGCGGCCCAGCACAGGGGAATAGCACACAGGAATGGGAGCGTCCTGCAGATGCAGGGCTGGGCTAGTCCATCCACCTCCAGCTGCTGTCCTTGGGCAGGGTGTGACCCAGACGACTGAGGGTAACAGCAGAGGTTCAGGAAAGAGATGATGATGATGGGAACAGGGAGAACGGCACATTCGAGAACTATTATGGTGGGGATGATCTTGGGGGTTTCTTTTGGCTGTAAGCCTCCGGAATTCTGACTCTCCCCTGCCCACTTCTGCTCTGTCCTGCCTCTCACTTCAGTGTTGCCTGTGCTTGCCCAGGGCTGAGCTGCGTGGAGAGGTGGCACTGGGAAGAGGGCTTAGGGATGGAGGTCTGGAGCCAGAGCCAGAGCCACCTGAGAGGTCAGGGAGGGAGGGCCTGCCTTCCCTGCTGCAAAGAAGAGAGGGGCAAGCGAAGGGGCCAACCTCACCGACACCCCCTCATTTCAGGTTCCCAGAGTGCTACCGCTGGCTGGCTGCCGAGGGAAGGGAGAGCTTTGGATCAGAAATGAAATGTGAGTTTTAAACCAGACAGTCTATAGGATGCAGAAAGTGACCGGCAAGTTCTGGGCTGTTTGCGGGTGGTGGTGGGGTCAAGGCAGCATATCTGCTGTGGCTAAGGAGCAGCCCTGCATTTGCGCTCCCCAGGGGCTTGGGGAGCCCGGGATCAGCCCCAGCAGGGCCAGCTCTGCGATCTGTGCCCTCTAGCTGAGCCCTGAGCCCCACACATTGCATCCTGTGCTCTGCTTTTTACTCCCAGATAGGGAGCTCCTCTGGGCCGAGCTCTGTGGGCTCTGAGCCCCACCCCAACCCAGACAGGGAGGCCAGTCACTGTGCCCTGACTCTGCTGGAACCAGGGTCAGTTTAATCAGGGAGAAGGAGAGAAAGGCCTCTTTGCACCTCTGGTGGGAGTCGTGTTCTCCAATCCTGCTTTACAAGTACGCCCTGAACTCTGAGCAGCAGAGCAGACCCTTTGGCTGGTGCTTATTTTGAGTGCGCAAACTGGTCAGAAACCGTGGGGACCTGGGTGGGGATGTGGCCTGAAACACAAGTCAGGAAGCCTCCCTAGACTCCTCCCTTCCAGCGTTTGATGATAGGACTTGCAAGGCTCCCCTCAGGCTTCCGTCTAAAGCCTGTCGCCTGGCCCGCGTGAGGGCTGTCTTGACAAATGCACTGCTTTTCCAGATTGTCAGACTGGCCTGTGGGTCAAGGTCAGTGTGTGGGACTCAAGCAGCTGATCAGAAAGGTCGGAAATGGGGAGAGCTGGGGATGCATCTCAGCCGGCGTCCATGGGGATGGCAGGGGTAGAGAGCCACAGAAAGCACACGGAGACCCCGAGACCACAGGGTGGCAGTGGCAGTGACAGCGTGTTCATCCTCACAGTGAGGATGGTTGTCCTCCTCGGGAACTGACGCCCAAAGAGATAAACTTCTCCACGGTTAGGCAGCTGGCAAGTGGCTGCCCGGCTCCTGAGTGCCGTGGTGACAGGGACACAGACAGAAGGCACTCAAGGGCGAGAGCACCAGGGCGGAGGGAGGGCAGGGGGTTGGAGCAGATGGGGCCCAGGGTGAGCTCGTGGACCCTACGGGCTCTACTCTTCACCTTCAGCCCTGGGGTGTGCACTCTCAAGCTGGTTATGGGCTGCAGAAGCTTGAGAAAGTAAATTATTCCTCAAAGGCCATGGTGTGTGATTTCAAAAGCAGTGGGCGCTCCTGTTTCTGACTTCCTGTGCATGAACCAGCCTCCCTCCTCATCCTGCACTGGGGGGTTTCTTCCTTCTTGCTTTAATTTTTTTTTTTTGGCTTCTGTTTAAAATTAATTCCACAACACTGAATAACCTTCCCCCGCAAGGTTGGAGTTAATCAGGCTGAATTTATTAAGATCTTTACAATTAAATGAGCTCATACCAGAAGGAGGGAAGTTACCTTATTATCCCATTTTAAGAGCTTGAATAATTTTAGTCCCTAACTTACTGTCGACCCCCAGTGACTTCTGTCACAGTCGCCAATGATTTTAGAGGGCACTGGACCATGGGCTTCTCCGTGTTTCCCATCCCTGATGCGGGGAGAAGCGTGTTCGGACAAGTGAGTCATTGCGGAGGAGAAGCCAGGGGGAGGGGAGTGTGCCGTCAGCAAGGAGGGGCCCGTCCTAGTCTGACAGGCGGAGCTTGGGCTCCGAGGGGACGTTAGGAAGGGATGCTTGCATCCCAAGCATTCATCCCGGGGGGCACTGCCAGCCTTGCCTGGACCCCTGCCTCCTCCTGCCTCCCCCTCCTGGCTCTTCTCTCATAGCAGGGAACATCTTGCCTGCTACCTACAGGATTAGACAGGCCCAGATGGTGGGGCGTTCTGTAACCCTGAAGAAGGGACTCAGCCCAGAAATGACCCTGATGCTGGGCCCAGGTTGACCTGCACCCCCTGTGTTGTTTCAACCTCGATGAGTTACCCCCACTCTGCACACTAAGGTCAGGGGTTTCCCTGCTTTGTTCTTGCCAACCTGCTCACCAGAACCCACAGCCCACCACGCACCGGGTTTGGCTGACCATCATTGCGGGGACGGACACCTGTTTGGATTTCTGACTACCTCTCATTCAGCTACCTCATAAAAAGGCTCCATCAGGTTGTAGAATTCACAGCTCTGTGGCTGAGGCCTATTATGTCCCCCCAAATTGTATTATGTCACCCACAAATTGACTTATGTCTCCCAAGAAGATGTGTTCAAGCTATAACTCTACTACCTATGAATATGATCTTATTTGGAAATAAGGTCTGTAGATGTTATCAAATTAAGATGGGGTGATTAGGGCAGACCCAAATCCAATATGACCAGTGCCCTTATAAGAAGAGAAGAGGTGCCGGGAGATACCTAGGGAGAATGCCATGTGAAGATGGAGGCAGGGATTGGAGTGACATCTACAAGCCAAGGTGTGCCAAGGATTGGTGGCAACACCAGAAGCTAAGAGAGAGGCATGGGACAGATTCTCCCTCAGGACCCTACAGAAGCAACCAGCCTTGCTAACACCTTGATTTTGAACTGTGCAAGAATAAATTTCTGTTGTTTTCAGCCACCTAGGAAACTAATACAGAGCCAATATGCCCACCACTACTAATAACCATCTGGGTTCCAACATCCATACTGCCGGGTCACCATGTTTTACCATGTTTGAATTCCTTCCTGGTGCTTCTCCTGGCTCATGGTTTTCCATACCAATTTCCAATTACCAGCCCAGCCTCTGGGGTTTCTCTGGTCTAAGTGCTGAACCCACATAGTTAACCCCCAGGTGACATTGCCCTGTCCTAATGTGACATATACAGGAGGCAGACCTCAGATTCCTGTTGCTGTGGTAGCCCATTGCCGCTGTGTAGATTTTAGCCAATGTTAAAAGCAATTGTCCAAAACTGAGCCCTCTTCTAATTGTAGGCCAGCAGTTTGACTCTCACTAGCCGCCTTGAGCCATAGGAAGGACGAAAAGCAGAACCTAGGCAGCTTGCTCAAAAAATACTTGGATCCCTGGACAGTTGATGCTGAGCACCATGAAAGTTAGCTTTCGCCATGCCTCCCTTCAGGTTTCATCCAGGCAGTGATGCCAAGCTGAATGGAGAAAACAACCCAGCTAGCTGTGCAATCCCCTGCTGCACACACTGACTTCAACTATAGTCAGGGCAGGTGTAATGGGCACCCTTAATCATCAGGATCAGTTGAACACTGTATGTAATTTACATTCTTTTCCTTCATAACCTTATTACTTATCTGGGACACAACTCCTCTCTCCCTGCTGCAAATACTCCCTGGATCTTTACCCCAAATGGAACCAACTAGACAGCATATAATCAACTTCCTATATATGTTTCCCACCCCCCTTCATTATAATGTGATTACCCCTGGGAGTGGCTCCATCAACAAGGCAATCAAGAAGTGGTACCAAAACAGTGCAGCCCTCTGTGAAATCTTGGTCAAACACCGTGCTCTTGACTCACCTCATGTTTTTGGTCATTAGCATATAGATCTTCTACAATGTCCACCACCCGACTGTGTGTGTTTCCCTACAAGGTTTTAGAGATCTGTTCATGGTCTCAAGAACTGGGATACTGCATTTCTGCTAACTGCTCCTAGTAACTTTCCCATTGGTCAGTTCTGCCCAGTGACCCCACCCATTTTGCTCTGACCCTTGGCTCTGTCTCCTGGCTGCAGTCTTACTCCAGCCTTGCTTACTGGTTGCCTTTTGAACTTACAGTTTGCAAAATCTGTGTTTTCTGCTTTCACATTATGGACTCTGGAAATACATATGCACCTACACACACACACACACACACACACACACACACACACACACACACACACACACACACACACCCCTACCTTCCTGAGGACTCTCTCTGGCCTCTCCCCACTGGCTTTCTCCCTGCTGTAGCCCATCTCCCTGGAAAACTCCTCTGACATCAGCTCCAGTCCTGGCCCAAGAGGGACTGGGTGAAATGTGGACGATAGGTGGGGTATAGTGCAAACAGGGTTTGAAAAAAGGATGGAAATTTCATAAGTAGAGGAGAACAATAGACATTTCAAATAGATGGAATAGCCCATGAAAATGGGCTAAATATCAGATTTTAAAATTCAGAGAGCAAATTTCAAAATGTGGTCTAGGGCTGTTGGGGGATCCATAAGGTCAAGACAAATTTCATAGAAATATTAATATTTTATTGCTTTTTCCACAGTCAGATATTTGCACAGATGTTCTAAAGCAATGGTGGGTAAAATTGCTTAGCATGAATTAAGGCAAGGACACCAAACTCTACTAACAGTCGTATCCTTCGCAACCAAACACATACAGAAAGAAGCATCAGTATCATTTATGGATGTCTTTAATAAGCAGTAAACATTATTAATTTTATTAGTGCCTGATTCTTGGGCACTCATCTTTTCAATATTCTGTGTGATGAAATGGGAAGCACACACAAAGCCCTTCTGTGGCATCCCAAAGTAGGCTGGTTGCCTGGAGGAAGTCTTTGTGCCATTTTAAGTTGCAAACTGGACTAGCTCATTTTCTCATGGAACACACTTTTCCTTGAAAGAATAACCTATAGTTGAGTTATGGTTAATTCAAACTTGGATATTTTGCAGACACTTACTGGCATGAACAAAGCAAATGTGTCACTTTGAGGAAAACAATTGGCGGTATTTGTTGCCAATGATAAAAATTCAAGTTTCCAAATGAAAATTCATTTTGGAGAGCTTATATTTCATTTCGGCTTTAACTCACATTTCCCCTTTATTCATGATGTCAAATATCTTCTCATGTGCTTGTGTACCATTTATAAATCTTCTTTGGCCAAATGTGTGTTTGAATCTTTTGCCCACTTTTTGTTGTGTTATTTATTAGAGTTCTGGATGCAAGTCCTTTATTGGACAGGTGTTTCTCCAAATATTTTCTACCAGTCTTCTGACTTTCTTTACAATGTCTTTCAAAGGCCTGAAGTTTTTCTCTAATTTTTATGAAATCCTACTTAACAATTTTTTTCTTTTTTTCCTGTGTTTAATTTTACAAGCTTCAAATTGTTAGCTTTTAACTGTAGGCTTATGATCCATTTCAAGTCAATTTTTGCATATGGTGTGACATGGTGGTTGAGGTCTATTTATTTATTTATTTTTCATATGGATGTCCAGTAATTTCCAGAATTATTTGTTGAAACAGGTATTCTTTCTCCATTGATTTCCTTGGTACTTTCACTGGAAACAATAAACCGTACACATGTATGTTTATTTCTGAATTTTCTATTCTTCTGTTCTATTGATATGTATATCTTTCCTTGTGCTAATGTACACTGCCTTGATTTACTATAATTTCATAGTCTTGAAATCAGATAGTGTGCATCCTTTACCACTGTTTTTTTCCTTAAACTTATTATGGCTATTCTAATCCTTTTGTTTTTCCATAAAAATTTTATAATCAAGTTAACTTTTTACTAAAATGCATCCTGGTTTTTTTATTAGGATTGTGATCAATTCGGGGAAAATTGACATCTTCACAGTACTGAGTCTTTGATCCATGAACATGATACATCTTTCCATTTATTTAGGTTCTCTTTACTTTTTCTCAGCAATGTTTTATAGACTTCAGACTATTCCACCACCAATTGTATTCACTTATTAACATTTTATAAAATCTATAAAATTTTATATAAAATTGAGATTTTTCCATATAGACAATAATGCCATCTACAAACATAGGGTCATAGTTCTTCCTTTCCATCTACATGTCTTATATTTGTTCCTCTTGCCTTTTGCACTGATAAAATTTCCAGTATAATATCGGACAGGAGTGGTGAAAGAAGACATCCTTGCTTACCTCCAGTCTTAGAGAGAAAGCATTTAGTCTCTCACCATTGAGTGTGATGTTAGCTGTAAGATTTTTCACAGGTGTCTTTTATTAGGTGGTAGATGTTTCCTCTGTTCCTAGATTGTGGATAAGTATATATATTGCCAAGTTCTTTTTCAGCATTTATTGAGATGATTATATGTTTTTTATATTTTAGTCTGCTGTTATCACGTATTACATTGGTTGGGCTTTGAATCACTCATGAATTCTTGGGGTAATCCTTATTTGATTGTGTCATGTTGTCCTTTCAATAGATTTTTTAATTCAGTTTGCTTATATTATGTTAAATTTTTGCACTATGTGCATTAGGGACATTGGCCTATAGTTTCTTTTCCTTGTAATTTATTTAACTGGCTGAAGTATTAGGGTAATGTTGGTTTCACAGAGTGGGTTGGAAATTCTTCCCTCCACCCTACCTTCTGTTTTTTGGAAGATAGTTTAAGTTCATGTTCTCTGATTCTGATGTTCAGGTTGTTTATATCCCCCCTGATTTTCTGTCTAAGTGTTCTGTTGATTATAGAGAGTGGTGAGGTTTCCAACAAAATTGTGGATTTCTCTTTATAATTCTATTAATTTTGCCTTATTTATTTTGGAGTTCTGTTGTTAAGTGCTCACATATTAAGGATTTTAGAAGAAATTATGTAGTGTTTCTCTTTATCCTTGGTAATATTCCTTGTTCTGAAGTCTAATAGGTTTGATATTAATAAGCCATTTTAACTTTCATTTGTTTAGTTTTCACAGGACATACATTTTTCCCATTCTTTTCCTTTTAATGTATCTTTGATTTTATATTTAAAGTGCTTTTTAAATAGATTTCATAAAATTGGGTCTTGCTTTTTGTTAATCATATCTGACATTTCTTTTTAAAATTGCGCTTCATAGACCATTTACATTTAATTCAGTTACTGATCTACTTGCATTTAATATGCCTATTTAAAGATATGATTTTGCTAGTTTTTCTTTTTTCTTCTTTTACTTTTTCAAAACACCTGATTGTATCCTGAAAACACCTTACATTTAAAATTAATTTCAGCCTGGAAACAAGCCTGTGGGAGCTCTGGAATGAGGAGCAGGAAGCAAACAGTAAGGAGAAGGGAGGGTGTGGAGGTCTTGTTTCTCAGGTGACATTTCACCTGCTAAGCAGCTCTGAACAGGCCTATCTTCATGTAACAGTCTTGACTCTGATCCACCCTTGATAAAATCAGTAACCTTTTGTAAAGAATCTTTAGAGCTTGTAATTTTCTGCAGCTGTGAGATAATGGATGAAGGAGGAGAACCCAGTTTCCCCCTCCAGTGGCCTTGGCACCTTGAGAAAGAACACACAGAATGCTGGGCGTTGATTAAAGAGACTGAAACTCACAAAGAACACTGCATTCTCACTTAACTATTAAATTAGACTCAGGAACAAAGCTGAAGGAAAAAAGTGTTCTTATTAATCTTGCTGCTTGCTTGCTATTTGTTATATCTGGGGTTTTTTGTTCACCTTTTTCTTTTTCTACCTTCTTTTGAATCACTTCCATATTTTTCATAATTGATTTTTTTTCTCCAGTATTGGTTTATTTGTTATGTCTTTTTTTTTACTTTGTAGCATTTATGCTAGGGTTTATAATACCTTTAGCTTACCACAGTCTTCCTTTATATATATCATATTACTTTGTATACAGTGTAAGAACCTTACAAAAGTATATTTCCATTTCCTCACTCCCATTTTTGGTGCTTTGCTTGACATGTGTTACTTCTACATATGCTATGAACCCCAGATGCATTATGCTTTTTTTGCTTCAGAGAGTCAGTTATATTTTAAAGCAATTAAGAAATCAGTTTAAAAATGTCTTTTGTACTTACCCACATCTTTACACTTTTTGATGTACTTCATTTCTTTGTACAGATCCAAATTTCCATCTGGTATTACAGCCCCCTGCTTGAGAATTCCCATTTATATTTCAGGTAGCGTGGATCTGCTAGCAAAGTATTCTTTCAGCTTTTGTTTGCCTGAAACTTTTCTACTTTATTGTCATTTCTCAAAAATATTTTCGCTTGATATAGAATTCTAGGTTGACAGTTTTTTCTTTTTGTACTTTAAAAGTGTCACTGCATTTTTTTCTGGCTTGCATCATTTTTTCCAAGAGGTCTGCCTAGTTCTTATATTTGTTCTTCTGTATGTAATGTTTCTTTTTTTTCTCTGCCTTCAAGATTTTCTTTTTATCTTTGATAAATAGGTTTTCAACAGTTTGACTGTGATGCATGATGTTTGTGTGTGCACAAGTGTGTGTGTGTTTTCTTTATTGTAAATTATTCTGTTTGATGTTCTCTGAACTTCCTGGATCTATGGTTTGCTGTATTTTATTAATTTTGAAAATTTCATAGCCATTATCCCTTCAACTATTTCTTCCCCATTTTTTCACTCTCTCTTCTTGGAATCCAATTACACATAGACCTATGCTTTGTATCAGAGCATGATCTGGGGTCTGAGAGTGTTTCCTTCCTCTTCTCCAAGGGCAGAAGGCTTGGTTTTTGGGCCTCATCCTGCACAATCACGTGGTTTTGCTTCTTCCTCTCCTCCTACAATAGAGTGTCTTTGCTTAAATCTTGGGAACAGGAGGGTTTTGTCTCACTTCTCTCAGTAGCTTATGACTTCTGCTTTGGGAGAGAAAGATCTGGGGGATTGACAGGGGTTTTGCACCTATGACCAACTGCACTTGATTATCACCTGCATGCCTATACCACCAGTTTGAGCTTTCTCTTATTTCCTGTTCTGCTTCTAGTCTTTCTCATGAGCATGCTGTAGAGGACTGTGGAAAAGAGCTTGCGAGTGAATACAAACTTCCCTTGTGACAGGGACTCTCAATTTTCTGTACTGTTATGCAAGCCTACACTCAACCTTTAATAATTCATTACAGCTTTAGCTGAATTTAATTTTCTTACATTTAAGGTGACCACATCTTTTCCCCAGCCTTTCCAAAGGTGAACCATCTCACATGACACATTGCTCCTCAAAGGGGCTCGCCACTCTTCAGAATTCAGTTCAGTTGGCTGCCTTATGAGCTCTGCTCTCTGATGGGCTCCAAAATAATGTTATGATTTTGTAGATTAGCAGGCTTTTCTGCATAGTGAGGATGGGAGTGACATTTCTGGGGGGATTTCTATGTTCAATGTGGAAGTAGAACTCCCTAAATGCTTTAAGTCCAAAGTGATTTTGGGACAGTCATGTGAGTATGTACAGGAGGCAGTTGAATATATGGGTCTGGAAAGCAAAAACGAGGTTGAAATTTGTTTCTCCTGTTTACCTACTGCTGCATTACAAAGCACCTCAAAACATAGCTTAAAACACTGTTTATTTAGCTCATGAATCTGCAATTTAGACAGAGTTTGGTGAGGCAGGCTTGTCTGTGTTCAAGTAGCATCAGCTAGGTGGGCTCCACTGAGCATTGGAAGATCTGCTTTCTTTATGGCTCCCTCATCCACGGAGCTGGCACGTGGGCACTGGCTGTCGCCTGTGTCTCAGCTCCTTCCCTTGTCAGCTTCTCCTCATGGGTCTTTTCAGAGACTGCTTGTGCTTCCTCACGGCATGGTGACGGGTTCCAAGAGCAAGCATCCCAAGAGAATCGTGTGGAAGTTATTATGACCTACCCTTGGAAGTCACATAACCCCAAACCCTCCCAGGTTTAAGGAGAGGGAATGTGGACTCCACCTCTAAGAAGGAAGAGTGTCAAAATCAGATTATAAGAAGAGCATGTGGAAAGAGATACTGATGGACTCTTTTTGGAAAATATATCTGCCTTAGATCCCAAGATTTGGATGCAGACTGGTCAGGACTGGACATGGTCTAGATATTAGAAAATCCATTGGGAAATCTTAGAATCTTTTTTGGCTCATATGGTAGAGAGTTTGGGATAGAATGGAGTATAGTCTTAAGACTGTCAGTTCTCTGCTTTCCTAAAGGTTACTTTGAACCCCAAAAGATTGAAGTAAATGTGAGAAGATGGTAGAACACACTGGGGCTGGAGGCAGGTTGTATGGGTTTGAATCCAAACTCCACTGCTTATAACCTAAATGACTCTGGACAAATTAAATAACCTCTCTGATCTTATTTTCCCCATCTGTAATATGGAGATCATAGTTCCTATTTCCTAGAATTGTCTTAATATCAAATGAGATAATTCATATTAAAAGTCTTAGCACAATGCCCAGCATATAAAAAAGTATAACATATTATTCATATATAATAACATATAATGACATAAAGAATCCTGATTCCAATGTGCTGTCACGAATGCTTGTTGGCTTGTTGGCTTCCAAATGAAGTTCCTCAATTTTGGGTTTTGAATAAAAACATCTGAGTACATATTTCTTGGCTAATAATAATAATAGAGCTTGGCATTGGGGGAGCATTTTCTATGTTTAAGCCTTGAAGTTCATTCTCTCACTAATAGTTAAAGCAACCCAGGTGAGAAAATGGATGTTCAGAGAAGAAATGTGTGAACAGAACCACAATCAGCAAGTGGTGAGGCAGGAGCGCAGGCTGTGGGTCCCCGGCTGTCTCACTCTGGCTGGCAAATCTTCCCCCTGACCTAAGGAGGGCCTGCTAAGAACAAAGACAAGACACGCCTGGTGGTTTTCCCTGGAGATTTCCACCCCTCATTAGTTATCTAGTGTCATGCTTCAGGTTTGCAGCCTCAATGGAGATATGTAAGATTATTCCAAGTTATCACTTTTATTCATAATGATCAAAAGTATCCAGCAATTTTTAATGAGATTCTTTGGAGAGACAATTACCAAGGCCCTGGAAGCTGAGAATAATTCATTACATGCTAATGATAAAAGCAGAAGCTGCTTTAATAAAAAGTTTATAACTTCCAGCTTTAAATTCTTGGACTCTGCCCCTTTTCCTTTCTTGTGGTGTGCTTTTTTTAAAAGCAGAAAAGATTGTGTGGGTCACTTTCTAGGTCGGGTACAGTGGAGAGAAGAGGTGGGTATGTTCGTGAATATCTGGAAGGTCTTAATTTCTGTCTCTAAGTGTGAAGACTGTCCCTTCATTCTCTCATGGCATTCTGGGCATAGTTTTGTTCTGTTCTCTTACTGTCCCAAGCATGCAGAGAGCAGTGTGGAGCAGTGGGCCCCACATAGGGCGTCAAGGATGGGAGACCTGGGGTGGAATCCTACTTTGGCCAGTAAACCCTTACGATTCCCAATCTCATACCAGCACTCCCAGGGTGGTCATGAGGATCAGCTGCATCGGCTAATGGGCACCAGCATGTTCCTGGAAACTGGCATGTGTTATTCAGAAGCAGGATCTTCCATAGGATGGGGGCAAGCAATAACGAAGAGACTGGTTCCACCGGACCCTGATTCTGTGCATGCTCTGGTCTCTCTGCCATTCCACACACACTTGGCATTTTTCATTACCACGGGACTGGGTGTCAGGCCCCACATCATAGAAGGCCTGCAGGGTGGATGGCTGGGAGGTCTCTGTGTGACAGCTGCTGGGGTCCTGGAGCTAGAGAACCAGCAGTAGACAGCCTCACAGTTACAACTGCCTTAATGGGCAAAGGATGTCTTGTGCAGTGTGTCTTGTTAAAGTCTTAGCCAGAAGAATAGGAGAGCCATACATGAATACACAAAATCTGGGCCCCTGGCTCCACAACAAGTCAGCTGCAGCCCCAGGCTTGTAACTAGGGAGGAGCAGGCTGGATGCCCAGGCCTGACTGCCACATCGGGATGCATGTGGGCTCAAGTCCTGGCTTATCTACCTACTCATTGTGGATCTTAAGCAGGTCTGGGGCATGCTTATACATTCTCTCTCTTCTGTGCATTTGTTTTCCCCTAACCCTTTGCTATGACCTATAGCACTCTGTTAGGGTTCTTGGACTCAGTTCCAGAGTGTGTGTGGTGAGGGGAGGGCTTTCCCCCGTGCATGACAGCAACCAATGCTTAAACAGCAGCAGGGTGTCCAAGAAATCAACTCAACTCTGACACCATCTGCCCAGAGAATGCACCAAATACCCCAGGGTAAGGGCTCAGTCCCATAGGCTGCCCTCCACTCCCCCAACTCCTGACACAGTCAAAAGCCCCAGGCTGTTACCTGTGCTTGTAACCAACCAGCCACAGATTGGGGTTCCAACGACCTGCTCCTTAGGTTCAATTAATTTGCTAGAGCGGCTCACAGAAGTCAGGAAAACACTCACATTTACCAGTTCAATAAAGGATACTGTAAAGGACATAAGTTAACAGCCAGATGAAGAGAGACACCGGGCAAGGCCCCAGATGAAGGAGCTTCTGTCCTCGTGGAACTTGGGGCCTGGCTCAGCAGCACACCAGAGTGTTCTGGTTCTCCAGGCCTAGAAGCTCTCTCTCAGACAGGGAAGCAGGATGCAAAAGAGAGAACAAAATGCTCTTCTCCTGGGTTTTGGTGGGGACTTCACTGCATAGTCACGATTGACTGGGTCACTGACCACTGGCCAATTCAACCTCTGCCCTCTGCCCTCTGCCCTCCCAGGAGGTTGAGGGGTCCCAGGTCTGAAAGTTCCTGCCCTCTAATCACATGGTTGGTCCCCCTGGCAACCAGCCCATGCCCTTGGGTGGGGTCCAGAAGTCTCCTCATTAACCTAACAAGACTCCTGTTTCACCTTTATGGGTCTGAAGGTTTTCAGGAACTGTGGATGAAGACCAAATATATCTGAGAAATATATTTTGGACATCTGAATGACCATATATATATTTCCCATAAATCACTATATCATAAGCACATATAGAGAAATTCACAAAACAAATAAGTATAGCTCTACAATCCATTGCCAGTATTCCACAAATTTATGACCTATGTAACCATCACCCAGGTCAGGAAACAGAGCATTGCCAGCACCCCCCAGAAACTATCCTCGTGTCCCTCCCCACCAAAATTAATCACCATCTGGACTTTTATGGTAATTACTTTCTGGAGTTCCTTTGCAATTTTACTATCCAAGGTTGCCAAGATTTAATTTTATCTGTTTTGCATTTGTGTCTTTGTTTTTATTTTTCTTGACACCACTTTATTCTAACAATCTGTCATACTGTAAGAGCAGCTCACCCAGGAGTATTAATATCATTTTTTTTCTAGACTGGAATTACAGGGTTTGGAGGAGAAAGACCACAGAGAGAAA
This sequence comes from Manis javanica, assembly GCF_040802235.1. Classification (NCBI taxonomy): domain Eukaryota; kingdom Metazoa; phylum Chordata; class Mammalia; order Pholidota; family Manidae; genus Manis; species Manis javanica. The sequence continues at coordinate 131,094,850 of NC_133159.1, forward strand.
TTGCCATTCTTACCACATCATACCAAAGGTACGTACTACCAACATGACAGATCACTGTTGATGTTAACCTTGATCACCTGGTTTTAGGTAGTGTGCACTGGGCTCCTCTGCTTTAAAGTTGATCTTTTTCGCTCTTACTTTCAATATTGTATTCTTTGGAAGGAAGTGCTTATATGCAGTCCAGACCTAGGGGCAAAGGGAGGAGTCTTTACATAAGTAGTTGGAAGTCTTCTGTGTGAGAGATTTGCCCTTCTCCACCAGTTATTAATTTATTCCATCATTTATTTATATCAAGTGGATGGACTCATGGATATCTATTTTATGCTTTGGGTTTAATTCAGTACTATTTTATTTATTTTATGACTGAAATTGTTCCAGTTTTGGCCATTCGGAGTTCTTCAGGTGATTCCTGTGTCCCTTTGACATGTCCCCATCTTCGTGTGTGGTGTGTGTGTGTGTGTGTGTGTGTGTGTGTGTGTGTGTGTGGTGTGTATGTGTGAGTATGTGTGTGGTGTGTTTTAGCACTTCCTTACTTTCTGGTGCTTTAAGATGCTCTGATCTCATCTTGTACATTTCCTGCCCAAGTCCTAGGGGTTATTTCTCCAAGGAGTCCTGCTTTTATAATTAGAATGGTAATAGAAATCAAGATCTGAGTGCTAGTGCGTTTGTTGCTATTGGGATATAATTGCTTCTAGGTTCTCTCAACTGACAGAGCAATAAATATTTTTCTGCATTTTAACCCATGTATCTATAAGTATTTATATTTATACACTTCTGTCTCTATATTAAAATAAACATGAGCTCACACTGATGGCTCCAGCTCTCACCCATTACCGCGTGGATACTCCTCTCCTTGCTTCTCTGTGTTTTCTCATTCTCACGATGAGAAATCTGGCTCCCACCATCCGCCATTCATTTACTTAACTGTTCAATTTCAATGCACATGTACAATGGCACAGAATTGATGAGCCACACCCACATGGGGAACAACTCTTTCAAATAAAGTAGAACGCTCATGTAGTTTCTTCTGCCTTTGGTCCTACAGACTCCACTCATTTCCAGGATTATCTAGGTCAGTATCTCCCCCACCCCTCACCTCCTTTAGTGAGTTTGTTTCATGCATTTGTAGTGATTAGATTCTCTGTCACCTTCTGCATTCCATTCTGGAATCCACTGACCTAATTGTTTTTAATTGTATACATTAAATGCACTCTTTGTGCTGTCAAGTTCTATAGGTTTTGACACATAATGTCAAATACAGTGTCATATAGTCATCATTAAATATCATATAGAATAATTTCACTGCCTTTAAATAATCCCTTGGGTTTCACATATTCAAACTCCTCTCCCCCAACAAATCTCTAGCAGCCACTGATTTTTCTGTTGTCTCTAGTTTTTCCTTTTCCAGAATGTCATATAATTGGAATCATATAGTATGTAGCCTTTTCAGATCAGCTTCTTCAACTCAGCAATATGCATTTAAGATTCATCCATGCCTTTTTGTGGCTCGATAGCTTATTCCTTTTGATGAATGAATGGTATTCCATTGTATGGATGAATCACAGTTTTCTATCCAGTGACCCAACTATTGAAGAACATCTTGAGTTTTTCCAGTTTGGGTAATTGTGAGTAAAGATGCTATAAACATTCATGTGAAAGTTTTTGTGTGGACATACATTTTTAAAATCAGTTGGGTGATTGTTATAGCTAATAACCTTTTTATTTTGGAAAAAGTTTAGATTTACTGAGAAGTTTCAAAGATGGTACAGAGAATTCTCATGTACCCTTTGCCTAGCTTTCTCTAATATTTACATCTTTCACAACTAAGAAATTCACATTGGCGCATGATTGTTAACTAAATTCTAGATTCTACGCAGATTTTGCCAGTTTTTCCCCTAATATCTTTTTTTCTGTTCCACTCTCTCATCCCAGACCTCATGTTGCATTTACTCATCATGCTTCCTTAGTTGCCTCTTGTCTTTGCCACTTTCTTAGGCTTTCCTTGCATTTTGATAACCATCAGTTTTGAAGAGCTCTAGGTGAGTATTTTGAAAAATGTCCCTCAATTTAGGTCTGTCTGATTTTTTTTTCACAATGACTGGGGTTCTGGGTTTGGGGAAGAATCTGAGAGAGATGAAGAGTCCTTTTCCTCACATCATTAGGGGTCCATGGGACCCACATGACTTTTCTCTGGCCATATGAACTCGATCACTTGGTGAGGATGGTGCCTGCTACATTTCTCCCATGTCAAGTTGCTATTTCCCCACTTTTATACCCTATTTTTTGGAAGCAAGTCCCTAAATTCAGTCCTCATTCAGTGAGGGGTAAGGTGTAGAATCCTAGAGAGGGGAATATCTACTCATTTGGAATTCTTCAATAAACAAAATGTGTCTCTTTTACTACCATCATAAACCAAATTTGTCCCTTTTACCACTTTATTTTAAAAAATCATTTATTTATATCAACATGGACTCTTGTACATCTTTCTTATACTCTGGGTCTTAAAACAACACTATGTTAATCATTGTGTTGTTCAAATTGTTCCAGGCGTGGTGGTTATGAGTTCCTTCAGGACAGTTCTGTGTCCCTACAACCTGCCCTGTTGGTTTACTCCTTTTTGAGCACTTCCTTACTTTCCGGCACTAGAAAGTGCTCCAGACTCATCTTGCATACTTCCTGCCCCAGGTCTAGAATCAGCCATTTCTCTGAGGAGCTCTGGTTCCTTTTACTGGAGAATAATTATTTGAAAGGCCAGATATGGATGCTGAGTGTGGTCATTGCTGGTGGAATGTCACTGCTTCCAGGCGTCTCAGCAGACAGAGCTAGGAAATAAATGAGTGTGTATGAATCCGTCTACACTCATTTCAGTGTCCATCCACCTGTGCATATATGTTAAATGACACATGAATTCATACTGTCTGACTCTAGTCTTTATTCCAGCCTCACAGCCTCGCTTATTTGTGACTTTCTCTGGCTTCTATGATCTGCCATTTCTTAACTAATTTGTTCAACCCTAGGATACATGTAATGTAGTTTTAGAATTATCTACTTGTACCCCTGTGAGAAACAAAGTTTACCAACCAGAATGCAACGCTTATGTTTCTTTTTGTCTTTAGCTTTATAGCTTTCAGGCAAAACACAGTTTTCCAAAAATTCTTAGGTCAGCTTCTCCCCACCCCCTTCAGTTCTCTTCTGCCATATATCATTACATTTGTAATACGGTTAGACTCATTTATTACAGTCTGTGTTCTATTCTGGGGTCCCCCTGACATCCCAGTTGATTTTTTTTTTCAAAATTTTGCATACATCAAAGTTCATTCTTTGTGATGTAAAGTGCCATGGGCTTTGACAAGCACGTAGAGTTATGACTGCACCACCCAAGTTTCAGACAGAATGGTTATTTTTATCTGTATGTGAACTTTATAGAGAGGTTCAGATCCTATGTGCTCCTTTGTGTCTTTTTTCTTTCATTTAAAACTGTCTGTAAACTTCCTCCATGCTGCTGAATATCACTACGGTCTCTTGGTATAATTGTCTACGATGGTCTATTATTGGAATATATATCACTATTTTCCCATTTTACTGATGGCAGACATTTGGCCTGTTTCCAACTTGAGGCTTCTTAGGAAAACTGAAGGTAGGAACAATTCGTGTGTGTCTTTTGTTGAACAAATGTAACCAGAACTGTTGTGTCATTGCATTCACACATTTACTGCCCTTGTTTCTGAGGATTTTCCTTTCTTGTGAGTTCTCTATTTTAAGCAGTTCTTTTGTATTTATCTAGCATTTCTAAAAATTTATAGATAGAGGGTTTCTGTATTAATTTAAATCCATCACTTTCCAGAACCAAAAGAATCCCATTAATTCTCACAATATCTTTCTAACATAATCGTACTATTGTTTCCACTTAATCAATTAAGAAATTGCCATCAGGAGGGAAATCACATTGCCTAGGGTCCTTCCTGGTAAGTGGTGCAGCAGAGCATTGGATTCAGTTACTTTGTCTCCCTAACTCAGCTTTCCTCCCCTCTTTCCAACCTATGAAACCCTTCCCACCTCTGACCTAAATTCAAAATTTTCTTCTCCCTTCCCCTTAATGCTGGTCATCTTATAACACTGTCTCCAGGGCCTAGAAATGCAGGCCCATGCCAATTCCCTCTGCCACAGGCTTGGTGCCTAAGAGCTTTCTGCCTGGCTCCACATGGTTTTCATGCCATAGGCATTTCACATAGTGGGTGGGAGTTAGAATGATGGAGCAGAGGAAGGAGGAGGAAAGAAAGCAGGGTAAAGGAGAAGAGATGACACGGGGCCATCGTTCCCTTTCTCCGGCCCAGGGAGGGGAGCCCAGGCCAGGACCCCAGCACTGGCCGCTATTTCACAAAGGGTGGTGAGTGCCACCCTCTCCCCAACCCAATGATTTGAAAATCTAAATTGCTCTGATCACCTCATCAGTGGCATCCTTTAATGTGCCACTATGTATTATACTGAAAAATTTTTGTTGGCAAAGAAGGCAGCTCCAAAATGCCCCCTGGGGTGTGCACCCTCATGTGCAGTCTGCCCAGGAATGGGTAACTTCTTACTCCAGGGACACAACAAAGGATGGGGACATTTTTGCTGTGGACTGTACCTTTCCAGGATCAGAGAGCCACGTTCCCTTCCTGGTCCAGGACTCTAAGTGAGTGGGGCTTTTGGCTAAAGCTGACAAAAGGTATCTCTGCTCCTCTTTTCTTTGAAAGAGAAAAGTGACTTTTATCTTAGATGAAACTCAGAAATGCCTGTAACCCTCAACTACAAAGCATGGAAATAGGCTGCATGTGCAGGGACAACTGGACCAGGGGAGGGAGCATGCTGTGAGAGCTGCTTCTGCAAATCTTGGAGAGATATTAGCAAAGTAGGACCCTACGGATCACAATTCATGACCCTTGGCCAGGAGGGACAAAGGGAAGACTGCAAGAGCCTCCTAAATCTTTGTTTACACCGTGGCGTGACCTCCGAGGCAGGATCCCCCAGAGAAAGGGAGAAACATCGCCTTGCCAATAGGCATGTTTCAAAATGACAGGGAGACTTTGGGTGGCAAGCAGCCCTGAAGAGCTGCAGAGGAATAAATAATAAATCAACAGAGGGCAAAACCAACACGTGACACACTGGGTGGGGCAAGGGAAGAGGGCGCTATTTCACTGTCAGCCATGGAGATTTTCTGTTAGTCCAGAGCACAGTCATATCCCAGGGAAAGCCTTAGTGAGGAGGAGCCGGTGGACCAAAACGCAACCTGCCTGACTACAGACAGCTTACTTCCGGACCCCTGATTGTCTTTTCACATGAAGTCAGTTGAGCAAAAACATCTCCTGCGTTGAAAGAAGAGTAACAACCAAAAGGAAGCCAGAATCTGCGCAAGGAACTTCAAGAATAAGAGAAGCAAGGGTGATGACAGTCAGGAGGTAGAGGAGAACCCCAGAATGATTATGCCACGAAGGAGATAAAAATGGTGAGTCAGGAGTTCACCATACAGAAGCTCAAGGAAGAGAATAAGGCACAAGGAGAGGATAAAAGTGAGTTGGTCTTCAGGAAATAAAGAAAAAGATAAAGAAAAATTAGTATGGAAGACTTGGAAAAGGGGAGGAATAGAATAAAAGGTAAGGGCAGGTGCCTAAGGTCACATTTTGCCTCTGCTTATCACTAGCTGTGTGACCTTTAGTGAGTGACTTCCCCTCTCTGTGCCTCAGATTCCTCATCTATAAAATAGGGATAATAATAGCACCCATGTCATAAAATAGATGTGAGGATAAATATTTGGAGAAGCATTTGGACTGTTTCCTGACAAATAGTGAGTGCTACATAATTCTTATCATTATCACTATCTTAACATTACAGAAGAAGTTCAAATTAGAATCAGCAGTAAGGAGAGACAATACCAAAAATATAGACATGGAGGATTTTTTTAGAGAAAATCAAATATAATGAAAGGAGAGAAAAATATTTAAGAGGATTTAAGGAAAATGTTAGCTATAGAACACAAACCTGAACAGATAAAATTGAATATAAAGTTTTGTAAATAGTATATAAAAGGTTGAAGGATATATGCCTCTTATTATTACTCAATTTATTTTTCTGTTCTATTTTTTCTTTTTTTTCTTCAAGGACACCAATAATGAAAATATCATCTCAATCTATATAAGAAAACTTGCCTAAAATAAAGGCTTAAATAAGCAGACTGAAAGGATATACTCTACCCCAGAACAAATAAAGAGAGAGAACAATGTATGAAGATATATCATAGTAATGTTTCCGGACTTTGAAGATTAAAAAAAAATCTGAAGTGTATCATGCCAAAAACCCCAAATCACCAATAAAGAAGAAATCAGGTTGCCCTCAGATTTTGCACAGCATACTCAGTGGTTGAAAACAATTGGGCAATGAAGACTGCAAAGCCCTTAGAAAAGAAATCAGGCAGTTTTCACAGGAAGTGCTGTGCTTACCAGATCTCAAGAACTTACGGTGACTAGTTTATTTCTTTCTCACAGTACATCTTGGCTATGGCAGCTCTGGATTTGCTATGGCCTCTTATGAATTATCTTCATTCTAAGTAGTTTTCTTATCTTAGCATCCAGACTGAAGGGACAGCCCATATTTGGGACATTTAATTCTCATGGAAGAAATAAAAGAACAAAAGAACTGGTAGACACACACGTGACTCTTTGGTCTTCTGCTCAGAACTGGCATATGGCTCTTCTACTCACACTTGATTGGCCAAAGTGAGTCCCATGATCAACAGGAGAGGGATATATATTCCACCTACTCTAGGGAAGTGCTTATCACATGGCAGGAGGCAGGGATGGGCAATCCTCTTACAGGGAGGGAAACTAATACTTGATAGCTAATAATATATTATTCCCAGTATCACCTATGAAAATTTTTATTCCCAGCTAAACTGTCACTCCAGAAAAGGACAAGGGATTATTATCTTTAAACATGTAATAATTTGGAGAATGTAATTACCATTAGCTCTTCTTGGAAAGAAGTGACTTAGTGTAAGTCATTTTATTATGAAAAGATCATGATAATAGGTCAAACACTAAGCAATGTTTCCACTTAAACTGTGGAGCTGAGATGAAAGAACACTGAGAACCATGGTTAATGGTACACAAGGTAAATGTTGTAAGCCATGACAATGCTGTAATAATAATATAAATTTAATAATTTAGATGAAAATGGGAAGCAATATGGGAGTAAGTAGGCAGATTTTCTCATCTTTCAAAGCTGGGACCAAATGATATGTCTCAGAGAGAGGGAGCAAATGATGGGTATGGATGGCTAAACATGTTATTGAAAGGTATAAAAATAACTATTAAAAGTATTTGATAACAATAGGGTCATTGAATTTGGAACATGAGATGACATGAGAAGAAGTGGGGACAAGAATAATTTTCATCTCCTAATCGCTAATAGTTGAGAGTTAACAAATACCCTCTAAAGATTATAGCTTCAGGTTTGAATGTTGTTTCAGCCTGGCCTCCCAGAAAGCACAACTTTAGGAAAAGGCTTATGGAACTTATTTATTAGGAACTTCAATCCCAGGAAGTGGGAGAGAAGGACAAAGAATGGCACAGGGAAGAAGGAAAGCCAATAGGATTTACAATCAAGCCACTAGGTGCCAATGATTCTTCATCTCATGGGACACCACTGAGGGAAAACGTATAAGCTCTGTGTTATGAGCTGAATTGTCTCCTCACCCCTGCAATTCATATGTTGAAATCCTAACCCCCAGTACTTTGGAATATGACTGTAGTTGGAGATAGGGCCTTTAAAAAGGTGATTAGCTAAAATGAAGTCACATGAGAAGGGCCTAGTCCAATATGACTGATGCTCTTATATGAAGATGAGATTAGACAGACAGAACCAAACCTGCAGACACCTTGACTTCAGACTTCCAGCCTCCAGAACTGTGGGAAAATAAATGTCTGCTTTTTAAACCACCAGTCTGAAGAGCTGTTATGCAGTCTAAGCAGACTGACACAGTGTTTTGGGACAGACAGTCTGTCCAGGGGACGAAAGTGAGAAGATGTCCATACTCCTCTCTCTCACTGGTGAATGGTTCACCGCCTGGGATGTACACAGCCCTGCACTTGTGTGGCGCACGTGTGGATGCGATGCAGGGTCTCCTGACGTCCATTATCCACTTGGCTGGCAAAGCCCCAGGGAGGCGGGCAGTGCAGGGCCGCTGCCGAGGCACAGCACCATCAGGTTGTGCCTGTGTGATGTTGGCCGTTGCACCGATGCCTGCAACAACACACAGGTGAGCCACGAGGACTTGAAGTGGGGCATCAAAGACGGTTGACACAAGTACAGTCTGCAAAGTTAAAAATGCAGCAACGAAGAGAAATGAAAACCATCTCTAAACCTTTCAAATTATCAGAAGGAAACATAGGAAGGACAATAAAGAAAACAGGTGATACAACCAAGCATTCTTAAAACAAACAAAAGGAGAATTTTTTAAAAAGAACATAAAAAAGATGACAAGACCGGGAACAAACACGAGTATCTCACTTGTCATTGCAAATGAGATAAACACTCCTGTTAAGGAGAAAGTCTCTCAAATTCTTAAACAAAGGCAAAATATATCGGCGTAGATGAGAGCGTGTGAACCTATGCCCCAAAGAGAGGAAAATCAAAAGGATGCTGAGCCCACACCTGGCCAGAGCAGCAAGAGGAAAGAAGCCTAAGCCTTCGTATCAGCTGAGGTGGAATTTAAGGCAAAAGGCATTAAGCAGAAGTCTGAGGAGAGCCTTTTATACTGTAAAGGTTACATCAATCCTCAGTGGTCTGTCATAAATGCTTTTTACCCAAAACATGGCAATAAAATTCATAATGGAAAAACAACAGAAAAAAAAAATAGAGAAACACAACTGTAACAGATAATCTCATTTCTTAGCCCATGACAGATCAAATAGGTAAAAATAAGTAGACCTAAAAAATAATATGGTAACTTATCAAGTAAAACCAAGAAAGCACGGTAAGGAATCAGAGTATATAACTACACGGCAACAGCAGTTAACACACTCCCCTGCCCTGAAATGTCGGCTGGAACATTTATCAACTTGGTCACATGGGATAACAGAAAACAAATTACTCTCCAAAGAGTAGAAATTATAAAGAAACTCCCTGGTTGCAATTTGATGACATTAGAGAATATCAACAAAATAATAACAATAAAATATAATCACAACAAACACTTGTCACCTAAAAAGAAACAAACAAAACCCCCCAAAATTCTCAATGTCATGTCAGGAAATTCAAAGAAAAATTGCAGAGTATTTAAAAAATAAGACCAATTAAAATACGATATATCTAACCTAATGGGCTGCAACTAGAACAATGCTCAGAAGAAAAGTCATGATCTCAAATACTTAATCTCAAATTCATTTAAGAAATGATGATAAATGAATGAAGAGCTCAACTCCAAAAGTTAGGAAAAAGCTAAGAACAAAATGAGCTTAAGAAAAGCAAAAGAAGAAATGACCAAAGGTAAGGACAGAAATTAATGAATTAAAAACAGTAGAACTAATAAATAAATATAATAACTGGTACTTCAGGGGGAAAAAGCAATAAAATAAGTAAACCATTAGCTAACCTAATTAAGAATATGAGAAAAGAGGAAAAAAACAAGTATGTTATATTAGAAACCAGAGTAGGAGAACTCTCCAAAGATCACATGATGATATAGATAAAGGAATGGGTGGAGAGAAAATTAAAATAGCGAATTTCCTAGACCCACTCTCCACGATTACATTTCCTATGTCCGTCTCCACCTCACTCATGTTCATTCAACCCCATGCCCCCACTGCTGTCATCTCCAATGCTAAAAACTGTCCCAAGTGTCCCAGTGCTGGAGCCTCAAAGGGATCTCCAACTGGTGATGACCCGCTTGTGTACATACCCCTGCCCTCCTGACTCTACTTGCCTTCTCACTGCTTAGACAGGATCCTGACAACCAGTTCCTCCTTGCCCTCCTCCCTTGTCCTCTTGTCTAAGGACCAAGCACCATTTTCTGAGTACCTCTACACAAGCAGCTAAATACTGCTCAAAAGCATCATTCAAGGATGGCTGGGGAGGGCAGGATCATTAATCTCTCAAAGGGGTGAATGTGTGTGTGTGCTGTGTAAGCACACACATGCATGCATGTGTCTTTGGAACTCCTTGACCCCCTAAACATGCCCTAGCAGATTGCAGAAGTCATGCATGCTTTAGGGAAAGGTAAATTGTTTGGGGATGTGATAGCCATTCTCCAGGATGGTGTCCATGATCCCTGCCTCTTGAGATTCATGCTCTTGTCTATTTCCCTTCCACACAGTACAAGTTCTGGTCTGTATGGTTGAAAGAATATTCTGGAGGTGATGATGGTATATCATTTCCAAAATTAGGTTATAAAAGAATTATAAAAAACACTCTGGCTTCCATCTTGGGCCCGCTTGCCTGTCTCTCTCTCAGCCTCTCGGGTTACTCATCCTGGGGGAAGCCAGCTGCCTCCCATGAGCCTCCCTATGCAGAGGCCCACAGGAAGAGGCCCTGAAGCCTCCTTCCAGCAGCCCAGGAGTGAGCTTGGACGTGAATCCTCCAGCCTTGGCAGAGCTCCAGACGACAGCAGCTCCAGCTGATCCCTTCACCGCAGAGAGACTGAGTCTGAACCACCCGGCTAAGAATCTGACTCATAGGAATGGGGAGGAGACAAATATCTGCTGTTTTAAGGCACTAAGTCATGGGGCAGTTTGCTATGTCACAATGCAGAGCTAGTACGTGGAGGTGCCGTACAAGGTTTGGGGGTCACGGGTGTTCCCTGTGCTGCAGCATGACCCAGAAGCTGAATTCACTTGGGAACACCAGGAGGTTGAATCCAGAAGCATGCAGCCATCAGCTGTGAGGTGGCACACCCACCTGGGTGGTTATGGGGACACATGCATGCTCAGGGTTGGTGGGGACCACCTGTCTTTCAGTGTCAAGCCCAGCCTTGGGGGTAAACCACACTGCCTCTGTGCGATGTGGAGGATACAGGCTGGATTTAGGGATCCTGGTCATCTGGTACCATGAACCTGCCATCAACATTTATTAGTTGGCAGGTCCAAACAGAAGCTCTCTGAGCCTGTCCTCTCATCTGTGAGTTGGGAATGTTAATACTTACCTCATGGAACTGATGGGAAGATTCAGGGGGACAACTGGAACACAGGAGGTGTTCAATGCTAGTTCCAGTCTAGCGTGAAGAGGAATATATATCCTTCACGATGTGCATATGCAGTCCCCAGGTGGGATCGAAGCTCTCCGCAGGTGGTGCTGTCTGGAGTGGCCCAAGTGAGACAGTGTAGAACATGGTGATGGGGGCGGGGCTGGAGGGCGGCAGGCACAAGACACAGACACCATCAGGATTATGAATGGAGGGCAACCAGGACGAGGGGGAGATGAGGGAAGGAATCCCACTGGAAATAGCAGAGGGCAAGGGGGCATCCAGGCCAGTCTCTGACAACCCGTTTCTGATGGGTGTTCCTGGGGAGCAAGGATTCAGGTGTGCCCTGAGACTGGATAATACAAGCTTCAAGAATCAGATCTCTACTTCTCAGTACTGATCACACATGTGAGGGGCTCTCTCCAAAGGTAGTGAACAGCCATTAGTAGGAGGGAGTGAGCCTCAGCCTGCCTCTGCCTGGAGGAGGGAGATGTGGCTGAGGTGGTCCCAGTTTGTCATGGCTGCTCGGATCCAGTGATCTGTAAAGTCCTGCCCAGCTGTTTGCTTGTGATTCTGAACCTTCCATTTCATCCTCTGAGCCTTTGACTGCCAGTGAGGACCTTGGAGCTGCTGGAATGCCAGGGGAGGGTGCATGTTCCAAAGTACTGGGGATTAGGTGAGACCTGTGTGCCAGTATCCCATGGGACCCAGGAACTCCTAGACTCACTAACCCTGGTCTCACTGGGTGCTCTCCAGTGTACTCTGCAGAGCCCAAGAAGCCCATCATCTATGTCACCAAGGTCTTTAGCAAGGCTATGAAACCCTCGCAAAAGGGAACACAAGCTAGTAAAACAAGCTTCTAGCCTCCTGCAGGTGCAATTACCCAGGTGTTCTATCAAGCACGTGTTGATGAAATGAAGGTTCCTGTGGCCAGGATTCTCACCTGGCCCTGGTTGGCTCGCTCACTACACATGTGTGGGCAATACGTTGTTATTGACTCTATATAAAGAGCTCCACCCAGTGCTCTGGACTGCTGCACAGCTGCAGGAGAGCAGAGGCTGGAGGGGTGGCAGAACCGAGGACAGAGACTGAGACGGCTGTGTGGGCAGAGGCCCAAGAGACCAGCTTGCTGCATGCAGACTTGTTCTAAATGAATGGGTGTCTTGCCCATGGGTTTCATCCCCGGGCAAGTTCGCTATGGATTCAATGTGACCAAAGGAATCAATAGCAAAACGTTCTTGGGGTGAAAGGGTTTATTACCCAGCTTGTTCTCCGGTGACAGGTTGAGCACTAGTGTCTCCACCTCCTCCCAGAGCACTGGGCCAAGCTCTCTATATAGCACAATAATAGCTCATTGCCTAAAGGTGTGGAAGCAGCTGCGCAGCAACATGCCAGTTACATCAGGTGGTTTAAGTTCAGTGAGGATCCTGGCCATAGGAACCCCAATTTCTCCACAGTGGGATTCTAGTGACTGACCTACGACTGAGGAAATAAAGTTTGGTATAAACCCTTCACCCCAAGAACATTCCATTGTCATTTTTTCAGTCTCATTGAATCCATGGTGAACTTGTCCAGGGCTGAAACCCATGGGCAAGGCAGCACAGGTGGGTATCCAGATGAGAGGAGCTGTTCAGGGCAGCACCCAGGACCCCAGGGCTGGAGCAGGGCTGGTGACAGTGGCCAGGGGACTCCAGGTGAACTCCACTCCAGTTCAACTCCATACTGAGACTTCCCCCCAACTTTCTATATAGAACAGCTCCAAACCTATTAAAAAAAAAGTTGAAAAAATAGTAAAATAAACAATGCACCTTTCATATCTAGATTCAACGATTTTTAACTTCTCTCTGCACACACACACACACACACACACAATTTTTCTTGCTGACTTATTTGAAAGTAAATTGCAAACATGAGGACACTTCACCTTCTAAGTACTTCAGCATGTGTCTCCTAAGAACAAGGACATTCTTTGCACAACCAGAGCACTGTTACCAGACAAATGAATTTGTCACTCATATAATAATGTCATCTACTACCCAGTCCATATTCAAATTTCTCCAGCCATCCTCAAACTGTCTCTTTTAGCCTAGATTTCCCTGAAAAATGATCTTGAGACAATTGCCTGAGTGCAGGTGTTTGGGAAATGAATTCTCAGGAAGCAGAAATGAAGGCTAGGAAGAGGGAAACCTGGAAGGAGGGGAAGTCAATGTGAGGAAGTATTATCCATAGGAGATGCCTATGTGATCTTTAAGAGAGCATCTGTCCATCTGCAGGACGGAGAGAGCAGCATTTGTGCACTGGCTCCTGAATCCTGTGGTCAGAGGTGACCCCCGGGGCATCAGCAGCCTTGGGCTTCCAGCTCCTGTGTGGGCTTTCTGTGCTGGGGAGTCGGAGAAGTGCTGGGCTGAACTCAGAAGACCCACAGCAGCTGACGTTAAGTAGGGACTTTGTCAGGTTCCACCTGCATAAACCTGACCAATGCCAGCATGCAGTGGGAGCCGAAACGATTGCTGGAGAAAGAGGGAGAACCACGAGAAGCTGACAAGGTACAGAACAGGTATTCAAAGCAATGTCCTTTATATTCTTTAAAAAAAAAAAATCTAGAATTAATCAAGGATCTCACATTGCATTTGGTTGTCAATTTTCTTTAGTCTCCTTTATTCTAAAATATAGAATATTTTGCCTTAAAAATATATAGATAGATATAAAAGTGGAGATCTACATATCATATATCTATATCTATCTATCAATCATCCATCCATCTATCTATCTATCTATCTATCTATCTATCTATCTATCTATCATCTATCTTTATATCTATCATCTTCTATCCATCATCATCTGTATTTCATTGCATTGTCATTTTGAAGAGTCCAAGCCATCAGGATATGCAAATTATTTCCTCATGATTAGATCCAGATTAAAGCTTGGGTAACATTACCACAAACACGGATGTATATTTCCCACTGCATCACATCAGGGGATACATATTGTCAATTTGTTCCATTTTTGGGGATGAGTTTGATCACCTGGTTAAGGTGGTATGCAACAGCTTTCCCCAATGCACAAATGCATTTTCCATTTGTAATTAACAAGTAACTGTATGAATATCCTATTCCTCAATATTATTTTACCCAATGGTTTTAGCATCCATTGATAAGCTTGCCTGTATGTATTATTACATTGTGGGTGGTAAGATGGTGATTTTTGGCATGCAAATTTTGAGAGATGTGAGCCCAGAGATTAAGGTTCAGAAAGTTTAAGCTAGGACTCAAGCTTGTGCTTTATGATTTGATGTCCAGATTCTTCCACTTCTCCTTGGTGCATGCAAGACCACCCCTGAAGCCCTGTACCTGCGAGTGATGGGCGATGGATCAGTGCCAGGACATCTGGATCTTCAGCCTCCTGCCTGTCTGGGAGAGGGCTATGAAGATGCAACCCTCCTCCAGGAAGCAGGCTCCTGCAAAAAGACAGCAAGAGGAGGGATGACAGTAGGGTGGCTGGGGGTGGTGAGTGATGTCCATGACTCATGAGTGCTGTTGGCCATAGACACTACAGTCTGGAGACAGTAGTCACGGAATCTTCATTTGGTCTGATGAGTCAGAACTTACTGTCACGGCCAGTACCTTTGGTGACTTCTAACGTCTCTGCTGCCACCTATCCACACACAGCTGTTCTCTTGCCCCCAACAGACATGTTTCAAATCTGGTGGCCTTCAAGGAGGTATTTCAGTGTACTGGCATACATACGTGTCATGTTCCTAGCAATTTGTAACTAAAAACAAATGACTGGCATTTGTGAATGATTTTATTTAAAAAAATAACAATTGGAGAGAATTCTAGGTTATCCCGATAATAGTCTTACTCACTTGCAAGAAAAGATGTGCTTTCTTGCTTGGAAAGTGGTGACGTTTTGGCTGTGAGATGGAAATTGCACATGGGAATTCACCTGTCTAAAGTGTGGAGGGGGGACGCATGCCCAGGAACTTCATCTTAGTGGGTGGCACTTGGAAATCTCCACAGTACTGACTTCTAAGAGATTCTGGGAGAACTCCACTAACAAAGACCCCCCAGTCTACCCAGTATCAAGGAAGACAGCTCAGAGAAGCAGGCGACTTGGGTGGTGGAGCTGTAGGCTTGTAGGTCTGAAGAGTTGAAGGAGTGTGGCCTGAACACAAAAGCTGTGAATGTTCATGGTGCTCATAATTGGTCTTTGCTTTGTATGCATATGGGGTCAGGCATTGCTCTCATGCTGACCTCATTGGATTTCTTTGGTCCACCAGGCTCCACAGAAGCCAAGGTAAAAGTTAGGGGACTAACTACCCTGGTTTGTCTGAGGCTGTCCTGGTTTCAGCACTGAAAGTTCCACATCCTGGGAAACCCCTCAGTCATGGGGCAAACCAGGATGGGTGGTCACCCTACTAGGCATAGAATCCTATACAGAACTAAGAAAGTCACATCTCACCTGGGAATTACGTTGCATTTAATCAACCTGTGCTAATCTCTGACTTTGTTGGAGGAAAATATGGCAGTCACAGTGTGCCTGAGGAGGAGATTCCGTTTGCCTGCAATCCAGTCCACAATTCACCTATGTGCTATCTGGAAGGTTCTCTATGCCTGTGTATTCACATGCATGCACATCCATCACACACAGGAGAATGCCTTATAGTCTAACACTGGGATCCTTTTTGCCAAAGACAGACATAGCTTTTTATTGAGTTTGCAGATATTCTACTGATTTCTAAACTGATGGTCTCTTCTCTGTTATCATCCCATATCATTCAACAGGCACTTAGAAAATCCAAAGGGATAAATCAGTGGGTCAACTATTAGAATTCCTAAGAGAATTTTGCAATATGGTTTCAAGACCAATATAAATCAATTATATTTCTATATATAAGCAACAACAGAAAAATAAAATTTAAAATAATGTTTTATTATAGTATCAAAACCTACCAAATGCCTAGAAAATACCTAGAAATAATCTAATCAAAGATGTGTAAGAAGGCAACTTTTAACACCAGAGATTCTTAAATTTCGATGTGCATCAGAATTACCTGGAGAGTTTATTGAAACACTTGTTGGGCCTCAAGTCAAGAGTCTCTGATTTGGCCAGTAAGTTTGGAGAATCTGCATACCTAACAAGCTTCCAGGTGACATTGACACTCTTGGCCCACAGAACACCTTTGAGAAGCACTGTCTTGTTGTTTTTCTCATTCTCCACCTTCGACTCAAACTTGGAGTCCCTAAGGGCCCTGTCCCAAGTCCTCACCTCACTTTGCACAATCTCCGTAGGCACATACCCATACCTGTGTGCTCTGATGGCTCCTAAATCTGTCTCCAGCTCACGGCCATCTTGGGATCTCCAGGTCATGTCTCCACCTGCATCCTGAACACCTTTCCCTGAATGCTCAGCAGCCTCTTCAGACTATGTGGCCAAAGCTGAGCTCATTTTCATTTTCCTGAACTTGCTCCTCCCATGTCACCCATTTTTTCCAAGATAGCAACTTCCACACCCATCTGGTCATCCAGACGAGGAACTGGGATACCAGCCCTGACACCTTTTCATCCCCAATTCCTACCTCACTTGTAGGGGAATTGTTTGGATGGGCAGCAGGAGGCCTGGGTATCCCCAGGCACTGATACTTGCCCCATGTTGAGGGTGAAGGTGATAATTAACCAGGACTCTAAGAATAGACATAAGAAGCCATACAAAGATCAAAATACAGTACCAACTGCATTACCAATAAGTGGATTGATGAACTAACTATGGACTGAGCCCAACATATAACATACAAGTCTTTTTTCCCTGAATTTTATTTACACACCCAGTGAGGGCTGGAGGGCCTCCCCTGCATGTGTGTTGGTTTGGTGGGGGTGGGGGTGTCCTGTCCCTGAACCTACTGCAGAGAGGAAGCCCCTGGAGGAGTGTACAGTCTGCTGGAAAAATGGGGCAATGCTTGGCCAGTGGTCTTTGCCCTCAACTCTCCAGTGCAAAAAGGTTTTCCTCTTCTTGCAGGAAAGGGTTGGAGAGGAGGATAGGAAATGTTCCTCCAATCATCCCATGCTAGGGAGTAGAATGCAAGTTTCCTCTCTCCATGGAAACATGAGAAGAGGGTGATAAGCATCCAGTCCACAAAAGCCCAGTATATCCTTGAATGAGTCACTGTCCCTCTCTGAGCCTCAGTTTCCCCATCTGTAAATAAGAGACTTTAGAACAAAAGCTATGAAGGTCTTCCAAGCTTTCAAATTTGATTAAATCCTATGAATATGGAAAGGTTGTGCTCCTACAGGTTTCCCAGCTGAGAGGCTGCAGATAATTTGTCATCTAATTACTCCATGTGAAGTTGGCAGCCCAGCCCTCTCCAGGGGCTCAGAGGACGCTCCTGCAAAGATCAGTGTGGCTCACATCCTGTACAGCTGAGAAATGAAAAGCATCAGCACAATACAGGGCGGTGTCTCACAAAAACAAAGAGCAAGACTTGTTTCATCCATTCCTTCGTTCCTCGTGTACATACCAGGCATCCAGTAGGGGGCCTTTATTAGGGGTTGGGGGAGCTGGAATCCACGCAGCTCTGGCTGCCAGCAAGACCTCAACATAGCAAAGGAATTAAGTCATAGATATGCCTGACTCTTAACAAAAAGCAGAGTAATCAGGACCAAAAGGAGGATAGGAAAAAAACCCTACGAAGTCAGTGCTGGAAGGACAGGGTAACTGCTGCTGGAGTGGGTGAAACAGGGAATGCTTCTTGGAGAAGGCATTTCAACTATTAGCTAGGGTGATAGAAGGCATCTGGCCCTACAGAGATTGGCTGAGAAGGGCTATTCCAGGGAGAGGGAATGGCATGAGCCAAAAGAGAAGACTGGAAGCATGGGGACAAGAAACCAATCTGTTTGACTTAAACAAAAGCCCTGGAGGGGAAGAGGCATAATGAACCCAAAAGAGGGCATTTCCATCACTCCAGAAGCTGCGCTTGTATTCATTACCAGTTAATCACCCCACCAAGCAACCTCTAATCTGATTTTGATCTCCAATAGATGAGTTTGTGTATGTCAGAATTTCACTAAATGGAATTATGTGGTAGATACTCTTCTGTGCTTGGCTCCTTTTGTTTAGCATATTGTTTTTTGAGACTTATCCATATTCCAGCATGTACCAATAGATTTTTTTAAATCATTGCCAGGTAATATTCCATTGTGTGGCTATACCACAGCTTATCCATTCTCTTGATTATGGATGTTTGGGTGTTTCTGGTTTTTGGTTATCATGAAAAAGATATGAACACCCTTGTGCAAGGCTTTTTGTGGACATACATCTTTATTTCTCTTGGACAAAAACCTAAGAGTGAAATATCAGATCCAACTGTCAGATTTCCAGAGTGGCTCCTGGCTCTCTCTAGCCAGGAATTTCTCTGTGCATCTGAAGTTACTGGACAGACACACATTTTAAAAAGCAACACTCCCTACTTCTGGGCTCCTCCTAACCCAGGCGCCAATGACTAAACCCTGAAAAGATGTCAAAACAAGTCTAAAATTAGGTCTCTTCGCAACCTGCACGTCCAGCTGTTATGCTTAGCACTGAACCTCCCCCTGAATGAAACTCACTCCATGAATATTCAAAAGAATCGGTGTTGCATCTTTTCAGACAGCCTCACTTCAAGCTTCAGTCCCTCCAGAGGGACCTGTCGGGTGTGGAGTGATAGGGTAGGTCAAGTACAGGCAGTTAGCTCTGAGTGGATGCTTTCATTAGGGCTTGAAGACTCTGAAGCACTGGTGAATTGGCCAGGGAATGGAGGATACTTCCTCTGGCAGCCTGAATTTCCTACAGATCTGGTTTTATACCTGATGTGTATGGAGTTCTTACCTGGAGGGTCAGAGATGGAAGTCTCTCAGAGGTCACTGCTAGTTTACAAAAGGAGGTTGGCAAGGGGAGGAAGCGGAGGTGTGAAGAGAGGAATGGCGCTGTCCATGGTTGCCGAGGGAGTTCCTGGCCATGCTGGGTCTTGTAACCCGTATCCCTTCTCCAAGCTCTCCCTCAGCTTGTTCCTCTGCTGTAGACCCCAACTCCTCCCAACTTAACGATCAGGAGATTATTAACATCTAAGACTTAAAGGCACGCCCTGCCTCTAATCACAGCTCATCCGCTGCACGTGAGAGCTTCCATCCTTACCTAAAAGTAAGGTCAGGCAGCTGATGGAGGACTGGTGTGATAGCAACGTGGCAACGGTGCTCTTCAGGGAGATTTTGTGGGAGAGGGCACCAAATGCAGCTCTGATGGCCAGTGGCTCCCTTGCTTCAGTTCTTCAGAGAGGGCTAAATCTAGTACCATCTAGATCCTAGATCCCCTTTATTCCTAGTCTGCTGGTGGTTCCAGAAATCCAGCCTCCCCTAGCCCCAGACAGAAATAGAGACATGTGTTTAGTCCTAAGCCCCAGGGCTGGTGCCCGGAACCCCACCCCTCTGTGTCCTTCTAGTACAATGAGAACCTTTTGCCTTTGACCTGGAGCACAGATGGATCCTTGAAAAGTCAGCCCCAAAGTCTTTCCCAGTGCCTGGTGTAGGCTGAGGGACAGGGGAGCCTGAGGTCATCCGCCCCCAGTGGCACATGCCCTCATGTGTGTGGCCGTGCAGGGACGGCCATGTCTCCTAAGCTGCTCCTAAGGATGGCCAGTTCCTTCCAGAATCCACACACCCAGGCAGGAGCTTTGCTCTGGTCACTCGGTCAGGAGGGAGGGCAGGGGCAGGGTGGTCAGGGTGCCTCCGTGTCTTCCTGGTAGTAGGTTCCAGCAGAGTTCTGCAGGTCCAGTCAAGGAATGCTCTGCCCCGGACCTGTGCCTCCCAGCAGGGCTGGGGTCCGGCTCAGGACTGCATCCCCAGCAGGAGCCTCCCTCAGGGCCTCACTCTTCCCTTCCTCTGCCCTTCTGCTTCCTTAGCCCATCAGGATGGCATCAGAGGGAGGTCAGGGTGGATGGTGGGATCCCTTCTTTGCCACTGGTATTGTAGCTCATCTCATTACTTCGGGAACTCTGTGCTAGGCCAGTGATTGCCCTGTTGGCCCTGGGCAAGTCCCAGCACTACTTTCAGCCCCTGGGCCCCCAGTGACTGGGCGGGCTGTGGAAGGCTTCAACCTTTTTGAAGGATACCTGTTGAGGGAAAAGTGCCCCAAGGGCTCAGTGGTTACAGCAAGGCATGAATGTACCTGGGGTCATAGATTCCAGTCATGAAAGGGCCAATTCAGTTTAGGATAGTCACACGCTGTGACCACAGAGGTCTTGACTCAGCCAGACTGCCTCAGCCTCGGCCCCACTGAGCTCCGACCATGGCCATAGATCTAGAAAGTGCAAGCCGCAGAGAAGCACCAGCGACTCACATGCTCTCTCTGGTCTCCCCAGCCTTGAATGTCCCAGCGGACCAAGTCGTATCTATGACTTCCCAGTGTCTGCCTCCCAAGGTAATTTTGTTTTATCCTTTAAGTGAAACCTTGCCATGCATTAGAGTTAGGAAATTACACCCTTCGCTGAGCAGCCCCTGTGCTGAAAGGAAGCCAGGTAATGTGATGAACTGAGGCCAAGAGCAGCATTAATGCAGATGGTTGTGAAAGTCACAGGAATGCTGGCAGCTGCCACCCAGAACAATCCCTGGAGCTGCCACAGGCCCCTTAGTCTCTTTAAACTCTGGCTTCTCTGGCTCCTGGGAGGGAGAGGGGAGTCATAAGAAGCCACAGTCAGCAGCAAAGGGGGCTGCCTGGGCTGTATGACCATGCCTGCTGGACACTTCGGCAGCCTCAGGGCTTGGCCAGCTCTTCCTTGCCCAAAACACATCACATCTGGGATGGGTCCTCAGGAGGGCTGTGCAGCCCCTGGCCACTGATGCTGCCAAATAAATTACAAATATCAATGGCCAACAGTCAGATATTGCTGCACTAAGGTGGGTGCTTGTATCTGATGGCTTGTGGGGGTTCTTCCCAAGCTCTGGGACTTGTCACTGGACCATGTGAATTATAAAGGATGAATGAGTGAGGGAAGAAGAGTGTTAACTAGAGGCGGGAAGACTACCTTGGGGGCTGTGACGGCCCAGGCAGTGTTGGTGGAGAGGAGGCGGAGCAGTTGTTTCAAAGGCTCACTGCCTGTTCCACATTGCCTTCTGTAGACTGGAGAAACTCCCGGCAATGCCTGGAGAATAAAGCAAAAACCACGAGGCCACAGTGGGGCCACAGTGAAGCCAGACTGATTGTTCTCCACCCAGAGTTCAATTTACTGCATCCTTAACAGGATCACAGGGCTTCAGCTTTGCCTCTTTTGTCCTGTGTCTACATGTTTGCTTCCAAAAGAGGCAGAGGGATTCAGAGAACCACACTCTGGGGTTGGAGTAAGGTGGGACCAGAGAGGTATCTTACTCAGCTCCGTCATTGTGCAGATGAGGAAACTGAGGCCAAGAACATGGCAAGAATTTGTCACTCAGCAAAGAGATGGCCACAGAGGAAGCAGGGAATGATGGGAAGAGTGGGCTGAGAGTCAGGGAGCCGGTGTGTGTGTGAGAATGTGACTGTACATGCATGCACTTGCATGTTTTGGTGTAATTTTGAGACAGACAGCCTTTTAAGATCAGAATAAGTTAGGTCAAGAGAGGGAGTGGTGAGGCAAGATATTACAAAATCTGCATGTGCTCAGTGATTTATTTCACTTTCTGGGTTCCAATTCTAGATACTATTTCATGGTAGAAAGTCATCAGATCATGTGCACTAAACTCAAGTCCTTTATTGATTTTTCTTCCTCTTTTAATAGTGACTGTGTTTTGGACTACAGCGTGGTGAAACATTTAGCCAAGGAAGCAGAAAATAAGAAACAATCTCTTCAACTCCCAACGCAATAAAATGATCATTAATTCATCGGGATGTGTAAGTTTATTCTCACCAAAGAACAAGTTATAAAGGATTTGTGGCAGGTATCAATTGGGTAAGAGCCTGGCTGAAAATCTCATCTCCTGGAATGTAGAGGAGAAGGTAAGAGAGACTACAGCCTCTCCCAATCACCTCTCCCTTTATAGCCTCCTCATGGCGCTGAGCACCTGACCCGTGTATTTTCTACCAACCCCACAATGTTAAGATCTTCCTTTTTCTACTCCTTGCCTGTTCCCCTTGCCTCCAGGTCAACGTTACATATATTCTTTAATATATATATATAGACTACTATATATATATAGACTACTTTATTGGAATACATTTCTTCATTAAAGTACACAAATTACAGATAGTTTGTTAAAATTTCTCAGTGACCACATCCATATAAGCTCTATCCAGATCAAGAAAGAGAATATTATCAGCCCACTAAAAATCTACTGTGTACCCTCCCACTTTTTCCAAGTGGGAATCACTATCTTTTTTTTATTTTTTATTTTGGTATCATTAATATACAATTACATGAGCAACATTGTGGTAACTAGATTCCCCCCATTATCAAGTCCCCCCCACCACATACCCCATTACAGTTACTGTCCATCAGCATAGTTAGATGCTATAGAATCACTACTTGTCTTCTCTGTGCTATACTGCCTTCCCCATGCCCTCCTGCCACATTATTATACTAATCATAATGCCCCTTATTCCCCTTCTCCCTCCCTTCCCACATCCTCCCACACACCAGTCCCTTTCCTTTTGGCAACTGTTAGTCCATTCTTGGGTTCTGGAAGTCTGCTGCTGTTTTGTTCCTTCACTTTTGCTTTGTTCTTATACTCCACAGATGAGTGAAATCATTTGATGCTTGTCTATCTCCGCCTGGCTTATTTCACTGAGCATAATACCCTCTAGCTCCATCCATGTTGTTGCAAATGGTAGGATTTGTTTTCTTCTTATGGCTGAATAATATTCCATTGCGTATGTATACCATACCTTCTTTATCCATTCATCTACTGATGGACACATAGGTTGCTTCCATTTCTTGGCTATTGCAAATAGTGCTGTGATAAACATAGGGGTGCATATGTCTTTTTGAAACTGGGATCCTGCAATCTTAAGGTAAATTCTTAGGAGAGGAATTCCTGGGTCAAATGGTATTTCTAGATTTAGTTTTTTGAGGAACCTCCACACTGCCTTCCACAATGGTTGAACTAGTTTACATTCCCACCAGCAGTGTAGGAGGGTTCCCCTTTCTCACATCCTCACCAGCATTTGTTGTTCCTATTCTTTTCTATGTTGGCCATCCTAACTGGTGTGAGGTGATATCTCATTATGGTTTTAATTTGCATTTCCCTGATAATTAGTGATGTGGAGCATTTTTTCATGTGCATGTTGGCCATCTGAATTTCTTCTTTGGAGAAGTGTTTGTTCATATCCTCTGCCCATTTTTTAATAGGGTTATTTGCTTTTGGGTGTTGAGGCGTGTGAGTTCTTTATATATTTTGGATGTCAACCCCTTGTTGGATATGTCATTTACAAATATATTCTCCCATACTGTAGGATGCCTTTTTGTTCGGCTGATAGTGTCCTTTGCTGTACAGAAGTTTTTAGCATGATGTAGTCCCATTTATTCATTTTTTATTTTGTTTCCCTTGCCTGAGGAGATGAGTTCAGGAAAAAGTTGCTCATGTTTATATTCAAGAGATTTTTGCCTGTGTTTTTTTCTAAGAGTTTTATGGTTTCATGACTTACATTCAGTTCTTTGATCCATTTTTATTTACTTTTGTGTAAGGGGTTAGACAATAATCCAGTTTCATTTTCTTGCATGTAGCGAGAATCATTACCTTGACTCCCAACACCATGGGCTGGTTTTGGTTAATTTTGGATTTTATATAAACGAATGATAGAAGATGTGTTTTTCTGCATCTGGCTTTTTTTTTTTCAGCATTGTTGGTGAGATTCACCCATGTTACTGTGAATCTCAGTTGCTTGTATATTTTCATTGTTGTTTAATATTTCATACTGTGAATATACTACAATTTATTTATTCATTCTATTTATGGCAATTCTATTAAGGGACATTGGAATTGTTTATAATTTTTGCCCATCACAGGTAACATTGCCATGGACATTCTTACATATCTTTTATAGGTGTAGGTAGGCACTTCTGTTGGTCATATGCCTATGACTGGAATTGCTGGTTATTGGGTATACATCTTTTCAAGTTTGGTAGATATTGCCAAATTCTTTTCTCAAATAGTTGTGCAAGTTTCTATTCCCATAAGCAGTGTAAGAACATCTAGTGACTCTGTATCTTAGTCAGTACTGAAAGTCTTCTTTATTTTAGACTAACTAGGGGACAGTGGTTTTAATGTGTGTTTGCCTGATTACCAATGATTTGGAATGATTTTCAGTTTATTGGCCATTTAAATATCTTCTTTTTAAAAGCTCTTACTTTTAAAAGCAAATATTTCACCTAGTTTTCTATTACCTTTATCTCTTACTTGCAGGTGTGCTAACTATATTCTATGTTAGTTCTTTGTCAGTCATATGTGTTGAAAACATCTTTTCCCACATTGGCTTGTCTTTTACTCTCTTATGGTGCCATTTGATAAATGATGTTGAATGTAGTCTATCAATCATTCCTTTTAAGTTTAGCATTCTTAATTACTGTACCTTTATTCTTAAAATCTTGATATTTGACAGTGTAGCAGTTTTTTGGATGTTCTTAACCCTTTTAATCTTGTATAAATTTTACAATTGTCTTATCCATTTTTTTTGGTTTTATGTTGAATATGTAAATCAATTTGGGAAAAATTTATATCTTTATAATGTTGAGTCTTTCCATCCATAAACATGGTATATCTCTTCATTTATTTAAGTCTTTTTAAATTTATCGCAATGATAGTTGATAGTTTTTAGAGTAGTCTCTCAAATTTTCTTTTAGATTCCTAAGTATTTGATTTTTGTATGCTATTATTAGTAGTAGACTTCAACATTTTTTGTTTTATTTTTGTGACTAGCATATAGAAATGTGGTTGACTTCTGTCTGTACACTGATTTTGTATTTGGCAACCTGGCTTAATTCATGTATTTACTCTAATAACTTATCTGTAGATTCTTTTGGATTTTCTATGAATGCAATTACATCATTGGTGAAAATGTCAATTTAATATTTTCCTTTCTAATTCTATACATTTAAAAATATTTTCTTTCCTTATTGCACTTATGATCTCTAATATAATACAGAATAGAATATTTCTGATGGCAAAGTTCTCCTAAACTCCAGGGAAAAGCTTCTAATATTTTTCAATTACATGTAATATTTGCTGTACGTTTATCAGATTAAGGCAGCATCATTTTGATTTTTAATTTTCTATAGGTTTCTAGTCACAAATGGATATTGGATTTTATTGCATTTTTACATTGATTGAGGTGATTATGTAAATTTTCTCCTATATTCTGTTCATGTGGCAATTTGAACCTGGGTTTTAATTGTTAAAAGTCTGTTGTATTGCTGGTTTGCCATTAGTCCCTCAGTATGGCCCTTCAGAGGTTCCAGCTAAAATCTTGGGATATTTATGAGGTTCCCTCCTCTTTGGTATGAATGCAATTCCAATTTCTGTTCCTCAAACTCTATGAGATCACTTGACAGTTTTCAACCTATCGTTTGCTATTTTAGACAATGCTTTGTTGTTTTCTTTTGCCCCCAACCTTATGAAAAAGAAAGATTTTATTTTTTTAAAGCAGTTTTAGGTTTACAGCAAAATTGAGAGGAAGGTACAGAGATTTCCCATATACTTACACTGTCTCACACATGCATAGCCTCCCCCGTTATCAGCATCCCCACCAGAATGGGGCATTTGTTACAACCCATGAACCTACATTGACACATCATAATCACCCAAAGTCCATAGTTAACATTAGGGTTCATCTTGGAGTTGTCCAACATTCTACGGATTGGACAAATATATGATGACATGTATCCACCATTATAGTATCATGCAGAATATTTTCACTGCCCTAAAAATCTTCTGTGCACTGCCTATTCATCCCTCCCAGGCCCCAACCCCTGGAAACCATGCCTTTATCTTCTTGAGCATGTCATTTATCTCCTTAGGATAAACCCACATATGAGATTTGCTGATTCAAAGTATGACTCTCGGCAAGGCCTCAATTTTCTCTTACCAGCAGTTTACAGAAGTACTCTTTGATGGGCCACATGCAAGATTCTTGCACATTTTACCAAGAGGACTCCAGGGAACCCAATGCCTTGGGTAAAGGGAAGGAATTCAGGCCTCAGGGATATGCCAATAAGGGATGAGGCTCAGAGCCACAGGGATAAGCAGGCCCACACCTTGGATCAGCAGAGCACAGCGTTAAATAACAACAGAATGCAGACTTCCCCTCTGTCCTTTCATCAGAAGCTTCCAGAGTCTCCCTGAGATAACAAAATCAGAAAAAATTCATTCATAGAATAATCAGTTGTCAAATTCAGTTTTGGTGTTTCTGACAGGGCGATTTTTGCTAACTGCATCAGCTTATTTCGTTTTTAGATGGCTGCCTGGACACAAACATTAAAATTGTGTTTATGAATAATTTAAAAGGAAAATTCAGCATGGTTAGCAGTAATCAGCTCCTCATCAGATTCCCTAATGATGGTTCCTGCCTTCTCGTGCCCTTCCCAGACACAAAAGAGGTTATTTGCACTGGTTTGTGGCCCCTAAAAAAGATGAGAATCTGGAACTCTCAGTGCGTTATGGAGGCACCACGGACTCACTTTAGCTGGTATTTTATCTCAACAACCTACCAATCAAACCCCTGAGAGCACAGGATTGATTCAATGGGACTTGATATAATCATATGGAGGTGTGTCCTAGCTTCATGCTAACCTGGTCTTTGCTTATGAAAAGCCAGAGGGTTAGGGTTCAAGGCCACCTTATGCACAGCTCCAAGGACACTGTTCATCTATACAACCTAATGTAACGGGCCTGAATATGAGCCCTCAACTAAGCCACTGGGAATATCCTGTGATAATCCAACTTGGGGATGGGATAAGAGCAGGAGAAATGTCCAGCTATCAGTGAGGAGAGGATTTAAAGTCTGATCAACTTGATATTGACTCTGGAGAAGATGGTAATCACCTTGGCTGCCAACAGGTGTCAAGTTAGTACAGCTGGAGACGACATAGTGTTTGAATAGAGCTCAAGTAATAGCCATCTAGGAGACTGGGTGAGTGATGAGATTAGGACTCAGCCAAACTCCAGCCCAGATCTGATAACAGAGATGACAGAGCCCAGACCTGAGACCGGCTGGGCCCTTCAAGTGGCCTGCAGGCTGTGTGGACCAGGTAGTCACTGGGCTGTGGAGTAAGGTGGTGTTGACTCTCAGAAGACACCAGGATTGAAGTTACAGGTTCTGGGATTCGAGATCAGAGTAAGACCAGCATCCCCAAAGCTCCTGACTCAGAACCAGAGCACATCAGAACCTAAGTGGCCTCAGCAGTGGGGAAGGAGCCAGGTGGCCCTTGAGTGAGGACAGCCAACCTGGGTGGGATCCTGAAATCAGATACTGGAGGCTGTGTTTGGATGTTCAATACATGTGGAGGGTAGGCCTTGATCAGGTGGACTTCCTGAGTTCTACCTGAAAAGGGGGGATCACGAAACATCGCTGGTCTTGGAGTCACACATTCTAGGGTTGAATGTTGGGCTCAGGCCTATTCAATCAAAATGTATTGAATAAACTACCATGAGCCAGTAGAGGGGAAAGATACAGAACTTGTAATTACAAAAGTAGCAAATGCTACAAAGTGGGAACATGGGGAGGAGGGATAAGGAAAGTTTCCAAAGGCAAAGAGATACTCTATGTGTGTGTGTGTGTGTGTGGTGTGTGTGTGTGTGTGTGTGTGTGTGTGCGTGTGTGCATATGTGTGTGTGTGTGTGTGTGTGTGTGTGTGGTGGAACAGAGTGAAGAAGGAAGATTCAATATAACTGGAGAGAAGTGGGATGGAGGGGCTGAGACATATGGCCATAGGCTGGAAGTAGACCAGAACCGGTCCTTCAGAGTCTTATGAAGCATTTGGGACCCAAACGGTTGGGCCAAGGGGGTACCACTGAGGAAAAGTTTTACATCAACAGTCACCAGACTTGGCTTTCAGAATCTTGCTATTCAAAGGTTGAGCCTCCAGCATGGCCATCACCTGGGAGCTTGCCGGAACTTCAGACTCTCCAACCTCACCCTGCACCTACTGTACCAGATCTGTGTGTTAGCTGGGTGCCGGGACTCGTCTGCTCCTCCAAGTTCCCCCTGGTGCTTCGGGCAGACTGGCTGGGAGGGAGCCACAGGGGAGCACAACAGTATAGTCAGGCAGCTGTTCTGGCAACTCAGGGCTGAGATAGTGGGGCTGAAACTAAGCCTGTGGCTGGAGGTTCAATGGGGGTGGGTCTGAATGCATGGCTTCCTGCATGTAGCCCTCGGCCTCATGGACATCCTCAGACTATTTGCCCCAACAGAATCCCACGCTGCTCTTTGCGTCTGTCCCCCTTTGCGCCTGCCACTGCAGCTCAGTGTCCCTTCCCATCTCACCCACTGTGACAATCACCATCTTCTGGGTTACTGTGGCTGGAGCTGTCCATCTGCAGCTCTGCACTGATCCAGGTCTCCCCAGCTCATGGGCCCTGATGGCTCCCTGTCTCCTTCAAGGTCAAGTCTGTGTCTCTCCTGGCATGCAGGGCTTTTCAGTGTTGGGTCCAGCCTTCCCTTACAGCCACATCTCCCACTGCGCCTGAGCAGTCCCTGCCCTCCGACCCAATGGCCCCACCCTCTAGTTGGGAATCCACGTGGCTGCCCTCTGCTATCACCTACCCCCAGCCTTCCAGAGCCCTGAACATCTTCCTGAGATCTCCTGACTCTCCCAACCATATTGACTCCTCTGTAGGCAGCACTCTCATGATCATTTTTATGATGCAACAAGATAGTATTTTTTGCTACATTTTCTGGTTATCAAGACGTTCTGGGTATATTGTTTATGTTAGGGAGATGTTGGAAAGGATGAGGGAGATAGTTAAATTCTCCTGAAGACTGATTGCCCAGAGATAATCACTGCTCAGTATTTGATGTAGCTTCTTGATGACATTCTCCAGAAATCCACCCATCAGAGCCCACAGTCTAGGCTGGCTGCCTCCCACTGGAGTGGGGGAAAATCAGGACACAGAGCCATGGTTCTGCGCCTTTTGTGGCAAAAAGGATGCCATATCACCTGCTCCAAAGGGCCTCTAAATCTCCATGGGGAAGTGGTGGACCTCAGGGCTCTGGCGAGGAAGGCCCCATCTAACTAGAGCATAACACAGGGATGGTTAATGGCTGGAGAGCTGGGGAGGAGGGGTGGGCTCCTGGGGTTGGCAGGTGTGTATCGGTCCCTCCCTTCCCCAGCCTCACGTGGCTCCAGGCCTTGACACCTACAAACTCTGTCTTTTGCTCTTTGCACTAACTGAGCCAGCCAGCCAGCAGCCCTTCTGTTCTATTCCACAAACATTTCTGATGCTCGGCTCCAAGTCAGGAGGTGCTGGAAACGCAGAGCAACATACCGTCCCTGCCCTGCAGGAGCTGGCGGCCTGGTGGGGCAGAAGCAGTCCTCTTTCCAGGCTCAGACCCGCCCTCAGCAGCTCTGTGAGGCCAACCACGCCTCAGCCCTGCTTCAGGGGTGAGGCGACCAAGTGTCCACAGAGCAGGGCCCAGACAGCCACTCTCTTCCCAGGTCTCCCTGTGCCTCCAGTTTCCAATTTGCTCTCCAGGACTCTTACTAGGAGAGTATCGTGCTCTGAACACTGTCCATTTGGCTGCAATCACCACCTTTTCTTTGCACCAGCAGTTTGCCTAAACCAGAGGATTGTAAGGACCCCCAAGCACAGCACACCAGGATGCTTCAGGGACCAATCTGGCTGTGCTCAAGATGCAGGGCAAACAGGATCCCCTCCTCCTCCCCATCTTCTCACCTCTGCTGGCACCAAAAACACAAAAATTCCTTGAACATTGTCTAGGTTCTTTAAGGGCTCAAAGTAGGGAAGAGAGACATGTCAAAATAAACCTGTGCAATGTGGCAAGGGCTAGAAAGAGCACAGAGGAGTTAAGGGAGTAGCTTTCTGTTCAGAAAGATCAG
The DNA here is from genome assembly GCF_040802235.1 of Manis javanica. Taxonomy (NCBI): domain Eukaryota; kingdom Metazoa; phylum Chordata; class Mammalia; order Pholidota; family Manidae; genus Manis; species Manis javanica. The sequence goes on from NC_133159.1 coordinate 131,125,113, forward strand.
AGAAAGGCTTAGAGATAAGGTGACATTTAAGCTGTGTTTTGAAGGATGAATAGGAGTTTTTCCAAGTGAAGAAGGAGGGAAAGGCATTTCAGATGTGTATTCCAGAAAGAGCCCCTTGACAGCTAGTGTAAAGGATGGACTGAAGGGGAGGCTTGGGGGAAGAGACCAGCAAGATAGCTGATATGATGGTCCAGGCTGGAGATGCACTGAGGCTGGGGAGATGGGCTGTGAAGGAGGCAGTGGGCAATGGTGATGACCTGCAGTTCCAGGGAAGCAAGGCCTCCTGCAGTTTGGCAAAAGCTGGGCAAGTGCCTCCCTGAAGACAGTGCAGGCAGTGGAACCTGACGCAGAGTCCGGAGGCCTGTGGCTCCCACTCTGAATGCAGTGGGTGGGGGTGTTTAGACATTTGAAGGAAACTTGGCTGGTGGGAGGGCACTTTGTAAGTGATCTTAGGAGATTAAGTGCATCTTTTATTAAGAGAAGTGGTGACACCACTGCCTGCTTGCTGTGAGTTTGCTTATCTGAGTCCCCTCTCCTTCCCCGAATGGGATATAAGACAGAACTGCAATTATTTCTAAAATCCTAAATTGGCTTCTTTTTGCTAAGAAAATGGCCCTTGATTCAATTAATTCCTATCCTGGAGAAGCAGTTAGACATCTGAATAGAAGAGGCGTTGAGGGAGAGACGGCTGCTCCCCTTAATTCTTTTCTTGTAATCCAATTAAACCAACATTTACCAAGTGCCCCCCGTGGGCGCAGCTTTGCGCGGGGAGCTGCAGACCCCCTGGTTTGGGAACCCCACACTCTGTGCCCCGCGAGAGCTCACGATCTCATGGGGAGATCCAAGTAAGCTGATGAACTGATCAGTAGCTCCAGTACCAAACAGACTGAGCAGAGCCCTGCGGGCAGGCTAGGCGTGGGCGGTGGCATCTGGGCGGAGAGGCCATCCAGGCAGAGAGAGAAGCTTACCAAAAGGCTGCAGGGCAGGACAGGAGGAAGGCTGTTCAGGAATCAGTAGGGAGATCAGGGTTACATGGTGTAGCTCACACTGTCCAAGACTTCATGCTTTGTGAATGTTTCATCAGCGGAGCTGTCATTAAATCCTTATGACAAGCTCATGTCTGCTAACACCAGCCCCAGTACACAGATGGAGAAATTGAGACTCAAAGAGCAAGCAGTGAATGGTAAAGACAGCGGCTACCATTTGTCAAGCACTCAGTATACAGCATATATTTTGTTTGCATTTAATTAAATTCCTATACAACCTTCCAGGTTAGACATTTTTCTCCCTCAGAGAGGTGAGTCAGTAGCAAAATAGGGCTCTGACTCAGATCCTCTAGCTCCAGTCTGTGTTCCTTTCAAAATCCATGTTAGGAGGGCTGAGGCTGGGGAGGCAGGTCAAGGCCAAATGATGAGAGGCTTCTGATGTCCCCAGGAGCTTCAGGCTTTGATCTGGAGGCGACAAAGAGCCTCTGTGGGTTTGTGAAAAGGCACGAACCCTAGCTGGAGGCAACCGGACCACAGTGTGGCTTCCAGACCAACGGCCTTCTTCACGGCCACATGGCTGGCTGAGGTGCACAGCTCCCCATCTCCCACCTCCCCAGAGCTGTAGCTTTTCCTGGTGGCCAAGGTCCCAAGTCCCACTTCTCTCTTTGACTTCTCCCTGCACCCTCAGCGATTTCAAAGTCTGAACAGACGATGCCTCTGACAGTGGCGCTCTCCATTCCTGGATCCACCCCACCCACCAAGAAGCCTTCCCGCCCCTGGCCTCATTGCTCCCTAGAATGGCTTTCCCGTGGGAATACAAGCCCCACGAGTTGGAAGTCCTGAGCATGAATTTGTCTCGCTGACTTTCTGCCAGACCCTTCTTTCTTCCTCCCCATCTATCAGCCTCAAGTGGCTAAAAAATAAAATAAAATGAAATAAAAGTAAGTTAAACAACTCTGTTCTCATACAGTTTACATTTTAGTGATAAAACAGACAATTCACCAGGTAAGTCAAGTATCTAGTATGTTCCACAGCGGCACGGAATGGTACTGAAAGGGGAAAAATAAACCAGGGAAGGGGATTTGGAATATTGTCGGGGAGGGAGGTTGAAATTTTAGAAGATGGCCAGAGAAGGCTTCCGTGAGAAGGTGACTTGAGTAAATGAATACCTAAGGGAGTGAGAAGGTGAGTCGTCTGGCTACTAGGGGCTTGTGACGGGGGACAGCAAATGCAGGGACTCAAGAGGGAATGCGCTGGAGTCTCCAGGAGCAGCTTGTGGTCAGGGCAGCAGAGAGGCGAGAACAAAGGGGTGAGGAGGTGAGGTGGAGACGCAGGCAGGGCGGGAGTCTGTTGCCCTGAAGGTGGCTGTAAGGCTTTGTCCTTTACTCAGCTTACTCTGATGGGAGCCACTGGGGGCTTTTGTGCAGGACAGTGACATGATCTGACTTACATGTTTTAATTGAATTGTAGTTGGCATACAATATTATATTAGTTTTGGGTGTACAACATAGTGATTCACTATTTCTATGCATTATGAAATGATCATCTCGGTATGGCTAGTCACCGTCTGTAACCATACAAAATCATTAGAGTATTATTGACTAAATGCCCTCTGCTGCACACTACATCCCTATGACCTATTTACTCTGTAACTGGAAGTGTGGACCACTTTGTCCCCTTCCCGTGTTTTACCCATTCCCCCACCACCCTCCTCTCTGGCCACCACAGGCTTGTTTTGCTTCTGTTTTGTTTTGTTTGGAATTTATTAAATTCCACATATAAGTGAAATCATATGGAATTTGTCCTTCTCTGTCTGACTTATTTCCCTTAGCATAATACCCTCCAGGTCCATCCTGTTCTCGCAAATGGCAAGATTTCATTCCTTTGTATTGCTGAAGGAATGTGTATACACACACACACGTGCACACACACCCCCCCACATACCCCACATCTTCTTCATCCATTCATCTCTTGATGGGCCCTTAGGTTGCTTCCATATCTTGGCTATTGTAAATAATGCTGCAGTGAACACGTACGTTATCAAATTAGTATCTTTTTGAATTAGTGGTTTTATTTTCTTCAGATAAAAATACCCAGAAGTAGAATTGCTAGATCCTATGGTATTTCTGTTTTTGACTTTTTGAGGAACCACCGTGCTGTTTTCCATAATGGCTGCCCCAGTTTATATTACCACCGTCTGTGTACCAGGGTTCTCTTCGCTCCACATTCATGCCAACCGTTTTGTGTTACTTTTAAAAAGCGTCACTCTGGCCTTATGGAAAACAGACAGGCTAAGGACGAGTTCAAGACTGGCAACATAAGGGCCGTTTAGCTCTGTCTGGTGCAAGAGAAGAGGGCGGGTGGTGAGTGATCACATTCTGGACATAGTTTGAAAATAGAGTTGAATGAATTTGCTGGCAGGCCAGATTCGAGATGGCAGAGGAAGGGAGGAGTCACGGATGACACCAAGACACTTGGTTGGAGCATCTGGAGAAATGGAGCTGCCATTAATGGAGATCAGAATGGCTGCAGCAGGAGCTGCCTTGGGGGGAGATCGGGAACTCAGTAAGGGATGGTTAAGGGTCAGGTGCCTGCTCACCCCTCTTATTTCCCCAGGCCAGAACTCTGTTGTACTCAGTTTACTGCCACTCTCATTATGCGGTTCCCTTTGCATAAAGTGCCCTCCCGTCCCATTCACCCTCCAGCAGCCAGCTCAAACACCAAGTCCTTGCCAAGGCAATGAATCCTTCCCAACCACCCCTGCCAGCTAAATGCATGATCTCTGAGAGCACTTTATTCATCCTGAATAAGCATCTATGTCATTCTTTTATATGTACTCTCTCTGCCTGTTGTCTCCCTAAAACGCTGAGCATCCTGAGGAAGCCAGCCTAATCCACCAAATTCATCTCTGGCTGCTAGCATGGTACAGGGGTTGCGAATAAGGTTATGGAGTCAAACAAATCTGGGTGGGAATTCCAGATCTGCTGCTTAGTAGCTTGTGACTCTTCAGCAATTTGCTCAACTGCTCTGAGCCTTGGCGTCCCCATCTGTAACATGGAGTGGTACTAGTAGTGGTACTAGTAGCTGGGATTGTTCTGAGGAGAAAGCAAACTAATACCAGGAAAGTACTTGGGGGTTGGCATGGTGCACATTCATCTCTTGGTAAATGCTAACATAACTTGATAATAATGTGTGTGCTCTTTAAGCAGGCTTCTCTGTGGGCCAGTTTGAAGGGTGGATGGAGGGTCAGGGGCATCAGTGAGGAATGGAGCTGACTGATCATCCCGGTGACAGTGGTGAGGCCGGAGCTGAGGCAGGGGCCAGGCAGATGGCCCAAGGGGCTGTTCTTGGGGCAGCACATGGTGACATTGGCCGTGGGTGGTAGAGAGAGGGGTGGATCTCAGACATCCAGCCCTCAGCTCTTGCCAGGCTGGCTTTGCAGTTTTGAACAGCTGAGCTTTATCCCTTGGTCAAAGTCACTCGGTGTTGAGATTCCCTGATGTGGGCTCCAGGAGGCTTGACCTTTCAGCAGTATTTACAGTATCAACCAGCTAATTTTAGACTCTAATGTCCACGGGATAATAGGGTAAAAGGCAGTCTTCTCAGAGAGGCTCTGGCAAGAACCCTCACTGAGATGGCATCAGTCATGAGAGAAGCAAGGGTTGATTGCATGCCTACCTTGGGCCTGGCCTGGGCATCGATGCATGGTTATAAATAGCCTGTCCTTGTTGCACCAGCGGAAAGGCAGAGGCCCACAGAGTTCTCGCCTGGGCCCTCCTCCTGCTGGACATCAGCTCCCAGGTGACCTGACCCACACCCCTGCCCTCAGCAGACCCCTTCAGCACCTTTCTGTCCCCAGGGATCTCCAGCTCTGGTCTGGGCATCTCCTCGGAGTCTCCACTGGCTGGGCTCCAGGCTCTGCAGCACCTGGGATGGAGCCGCCAGCAAGGTGGAGGGGGAGGAGTGGGAGAGCTGCTTAAGGTGAGGACCAGGAGCTGGCTCCTTCCTTCTTGGGGCCTCATCTGTCAAATGTCTCAACAATTTCCGCTGGGCAGGGTTTATGTTAGAGAGAGGGCATGCAGAGCGTAGCATGGCACCTGGGACGCACCCGTACGTGGCAGGTTTTCATTTTCTTTTCTCCTTTCCCGCCCCCCTCACTCTACTCTTCCTCACCGCTGTGCGGGCAGCTGCTCTGCGGTGGGCAGCCTAGAGAGCTGGAGTGTGCGTACCGGCCGAATGGCACGAGAAGGCTCAGCTTGGGCTTGGCTGCACCCTCAGTCGCCTGTCTCCTTGCTGACACGGAGAGCGTGGGACGCTCCATGCAGCTCCAGGCCCTCCTGCTCCTCCCTGTGCTAGGAGGCAGCCCCAAGACAACCTCGTATTAAGCTCTGCACCTCCATCTCTCCCTGCCCACCCCGGAGGAGGATTGACCCCTGCTGGCTGTGTGGAGTGGGCACTAGCTGTAGATTGAGCGTCTCCACCTGGGCCCGTTGCAGGTCGCTGCCCAGCACCGCCTGTGAGCTGTGTGCAGCATCTCCCCCACCACACTGCCAGGTCCCGCGCCAAAACAAGCTCCCACTAGCCTCCGGGCTGAGCTCCGACACGCTCCTTCCTCCCCCTGACCATCCAAGGACTCGTTCACCTCAAAGCAGTTGGGAAACAAATAGTGTTAATGCAGACTCTAAACTCGAGGGGTGCATGGCTGGCGTGGCCATTTTCCTGGGAGCAGGTTATCTCATGGAATGACCCCCAGGACTTGATTTCTCCCTTGATGGCACAAGATAGACTCATCTCTGACATTGTGGCTTTGGGGCTTACACTCCCTCCTTCACTGTCTGCTGAAGGAGGTGGCTTTTCATCTGAACCCTGACCAGTGGGCAGGCAGATGAGTTCAAAGGGGATTCACCTGGAAAGATGGGGTGGTACCAGGCTGTGGGGTCTTTGCTTTCAAGGCTGGGGTCATGGGCTTTCCTCTGTGAGGAGGGGAGATTTTTGAGGCAGGGATGAGGAAGCTGACCTGAGTGGAGCAGGATTTGCAGGAGGTGATTCTGCTGCTAGAGCGAAGCCAGCTGCTGCTGGTGTTTTCATTGTTAACCACGGGGACAGCAATTCTAAGCACTTAGGAGCACTTGGCAGCTTATAATGAACTTCTATAATTTTTGAGCCTTGCAAAAAACCCAGTGAGGAATTAGTTAGCTCATTTGTTCATTCATTTGTTCCTTCACTGAGTTAGGGAGCACTTATTAGATGCCAGACCATATGCTGGGCTAGTTACACAGTAACATGAGCCTTCCTTGTGAGGTCCCTGGGTGGCAGAGGTAAAAGGTCCCACTTTCAGGATCATCAGTGGAAAGTTGGGAGGCATTTGACCTCCTCATCCATTTATCCCTGCATGTGTCCCAGGAGCTCAACCACAGACCTGAATCTGCCAGGGACTCTGCTGAGAAGCCACAGGCCCCTGCTCCCCTGGGCTATGTGGATGGAACAGCTTGAAGGAGCCCCGAGACACACCTCACATTGCTGTGGATGAGTCTGCTCATCCACAGCAAGAGACCATGACCCCCCAGACCGCCTTGCCCTGATTACATTCACTAGGGAGAAGGTAGACAGTGGTTGTGGGCAACTGGGGAAAAAAGTTATCATTGGAGCAGATCTCTAGACTCTTCTTGTCAGCTTGCATTACTGAATCAGGGAAAGGTTTCTGCTGCAAAAGGATTTAGCTCCAAGATATAATAAAACCACACTTAAAAATTCAGTGAACTTTGGAGTATCCAAAAGCTGAAGGAAAAGAGAACTTTCTGATAAAGTCACAATAATCCTGATCAGAAGGCAGTTGCCATGGTTACCCTGAAGTCCCAGGGCTATTTTTCATTTTGGCAAGAGATGGTAGCTGTTTGCCCAGGGCCGGCCTGACTGACCAAAGTGGCCTGTGGGGTGTGGCGAGTTCTGGGGTTCCTGCTCAAAGGCAAGGCCAGACTGGGAGGGCCTGAAACTCAACAGAGGATTTTCTTCTATTCTGTACACCAGGGAGCAGGGAAATCTGAATCCCACATGCCAGTAGTTATTGTGTAGTGACTACAATGATGCCAGTCACAACCAGCTTCATTTTATAGGCCCTGGGAGGCACGATGGAGATGCTTTATGTACCTTATTCCATTTGACCCTCACAAAATCCTCGTGAATGAGGAGTTACTCCTATGTTAACAGATGAGGCAATGGAGGCTCAGGGATAGTAGGGCACTTGCCAGATCTCACAGCAAAACACAGATGGAGCTGGAATTCCAGCCCAGGTCACCTGGCCTCCAAAGCCCAGGACCTGGGCATGGACTCCATTTTTCAACTCAAGGGACCTGGAACTTTGAAGGCAGCTCCTCCTTCTGCCTCAGTCCTCCCTGGTAGCATCTACCAGCACCCTTCTTTCAAAAGGATGCTGAGCATTGTTGTCTAGCTAGGGATGTCTCACTCCCTTACCTGACTGGTCACTTCAAGATGCTTTGCCAAACAAGCTGCAGCTTCAGAAAGATATGATCTCCTTGGTTGGCAGCAGAGGCATGGATGTGAGCCCAGGCTGCTTTTGGCTGTCCAGTCTGTACGGGGTGGTGGCCAGGATGGACAGATGGAAGTTCTGCCTGGCTGTGGTCATCTACGCCACCTCACTGGGCCTGGACATTATTTGCACACTCCCCTAAGGACAGGGGCCATGTCTTTTCCATTCTGTGTCCTCTGCATTCTTGGCTCCTTGCACCTTCATGCTTTCCATTCACCAATTTATTCAACAAACACATATCAAGTCCCTTATGGGTACCAAGCCCTGTGCTGGCCCCAGAAACACCAAGACAAAACAGAAGTCCTTGTCTTCAAGGCACTCACAGTCTGGAGGGGGAAATGCATGGGCAATTATAAGACCCTCCTGGTTTCTTCTGCGATTTGAGGAGTCAGAGGAAGCCACAGAGACCCAGAAACTGTGAATTAGCTTCACCTGGGAGGCAAGAAAGGATTTTACAAATAGTGTGGTCTTTGATCTTGGAAAAGAAATGTGCAGAGCAGAAGTGACACAGCAAGCTTGAAGCTGCTCTCTTTAGAAAAGCTTGCCTTCAGGGTTGGTCCTTGGCTGGAACTGAGGAACTTGGCTTTTGAAACATTCCCTAACTGATAAAGTTATTTGGTTGTGACTGGACTCTACCCTCAGTAAGTTTTATGTGGAACATTTGATTTCCTTCTGGAAGTTTAAAAGTTTGGTTTACTAGGCTAAGAATGTCCATATGATCAACCACCAAAAAAACCCTAAACTCTGAGTCTCAGACAGGTTTCCCTGGGCAGAAACACACACATATGGCTGCATTTTCACAGCTGGAGGAAGGAGCATCCCCAGTGTGGCCTCTCACAGGTACAGTGCATAGGAAGACTGCGTACAAATTTTTCTCAACTATCCAATGTCTTTCGCTTGTTGGTCTTACTGTATATCTTTTCACTGTAATAAACTATAGGTGTGAGGACAACTACATGCTGAGTTCCATGAGTTCTTCTGGTGAATCGATGAGCCTGAGAGTGGTCTTGGGGTTCCCTGAAATAGGAATGATGGGTGAGATTTTTAACTAGGAGAGCAGGAAGGGGGCATTCCAGGTACAGGGATCAGCAAATGTAAACTCAGAGAAAACCGAAAGGGCATGGCATGGGCAGGGAACAGCGTGGCCTGTGGGCAATTAAAGGGAGGTGTTGATGAGCTGGACAAAATTCAAAGGAAATAGGCAATGAGAGGTCTGGGTGCTAGGCCACGTGTCTTGATTTTATCTTAAGATCAGTGGAAGACACCAGGTGTGCTTAAAAAGGAAATAACAGTCAAGGATATTTCAAAGGTTCACTCTAGAAGCCAGTGTATAGGGCTAATTTGTCAGGGAGGAAGCAGGAGGCTGGGAGCCATGGAGTTGGCAACTGTAGAACTGCAGATGTAATGTGACCCAGGCAACCTTTAAGGCCTCCCTGCCAGCCCTCCCTCTGCCTGTCCACCCTTCCTCATGTCCACGAACTCAGGACACTTGCCCAGGACAGAGGTGTACTCTCCTGCTGCCATCCCAGGGCCCTGAAGAAAGCTGGCCCAGCCCAGCTCTCTCTCCTCCTCCCCAACAATTCTAAGTGATGCCCACGTGGACTACATGGTCTGGCCTGGTGGTTCTCAACTGGGAGAGGTTTGTTGCCCCCACTCTTCCACTGCCAAGGGACGTTTGGCAATGTCTGGAGATATTTTGGTTGTGAACTAGGGGTGGGTCCTACCAGCATCCGCCAGGTAGAGGCCAGAGATACTGCTGTACATCTTATAGTGCATGGGACAGCCCCCTACAACCAAGTTTTCAGGCCAAAAACATCAGCAGTACTGATGTGGAGAAACCCTTCTCTAGATTAGCACTATCCAGTAGAACATTTTGCAGCAATGGAAACGTTCCATAATTCTGAACTGCATAATGTAGCTGCTAACCACATGTGGCATTTGAACCCTTGAAATGTGGCAGTTGTGGTGGGGGAACTGGTTTCAATTTTATTTCAGTTAACTTAATTTTGATCTCAAATAGCTACATGCGGCTAATGGCTACTGTCCTGAACAGAGCAAATCTCCATTCTGAGCAGGCCGCAGTGAGTCTCCTTCAGTTTCTGAGCATCATCCTCTTGGTTTCCACTCTCCAGCCCCAGAATTTCCACTGGTGCAGATCCGCTGGGGAGAGTGGTTTAGAAAGAGGACCTCGGGGTCATAGACACACTCCGGGCCAGACAAACCCATGCTCTGGGGTGGAGCCCAGCTCACTACCTTCCCTCTAGGTGATTTTTCTGGTGTTTGGGGTCCTTTTCTGCCCACAGATGGAGTCAGGAAAATCTTAAACTGTATCATGGAACGGCAGATGTGAGGAAGAATTTGGGCTCTTGAAACTTTTTTCCCAAGAGGCCCCTCATGTGTCCACTTCCCTCCCAGTCACCAGCTCTAGAATACTGGGAAGTACAGCCTTGGTCAACCCTCAGCAAAGCTCCCTTTGCTCCTCTCTTCTAGGACAGTGAGGGCCTCCTTGCCCCTCATTCCATTGCTACGTGGGTTCCCTTCAGGATGGAGAGAATTCTTCCCAGGAAAAAGAAAGTCTGTGCTAAGATGAGTTAACATCCCTACACAGGCAGGGAAGTTGACGAATCCAAACAGCAGCTTCTCTGGCTTAAAAAAAGGGTATAACCCCTAGTCAGGAAGAGCTGATGAGGCCTGAGTGTAAAGCGTGGCCATGGTAAGGAACAGAGAGATGCACATGAGAGGTATTCACAAGGGACAGTGGAATGGATAAAGGAGACAAACCCTCCTGACAAGAGCATTATGAGGTTTACTGCATTATTCCCATTTTAGAAATGAGGAAAGTGAAGCTTAGAGAGGTTGAGTGACTTGCCCAAAGTAACACAGTGAGTACATGATAAAATCAAGATGTGAACCCAAACCTCAAATATCAGGCTTCAAAGCCCACATTTGTAACCACTGAGGCTCCTATGGGAGGGCATATGCACGCAGGACAGGAAAGGATGGCAGAGACCTCCTGAGGTCACTTGTCCAAGGAAGGCTGTCAGATTTTCTGGAGGCCTGGCCAGGCTAGGATGTGGGGATACAGCAGCCCCCCAGCATCCAAGAAGGGAATGAACAGAGGTGCTCTCCTAGTTCTGCACAGGGAGGTAGCTGTGACTTTAATTGGTTTCAGGGAGAAATATGTAGTTGAGCATGGAGAGAGGCTATTTATTGCACAGGGGGAAACATCCATTTCTATTTGCATGATCAAAATCCAGTCTGGTGCTCTGGGAGACTGTGGCAGGGAGAACTCGGGGAGCTGGCTGGGATAGCCACTGGGCTAGGATGGCCGGGGAACTGCTCAGCTTTGAAATATTGGCAGATCCTCCTAATTAAAGGACAGGCCCACAAGGAAGGAAGCTGAGTAATGTTTAGGAATTGGAAGCTGGACTGTTACAAATCTCCATGTTGAAAATTAATCCCTTTTCTGGCTCTAAGATGATGTACTTTGGTATTTTCTTCGATGAATCTGGCTTTACCACTATTATCTATTGGGCTCTTCCAAAGTTAAAATGCTTGTACTGGAGCAAGAATGGCCAATATGTGGCAAATGTCTTCCAGCTACTCTTCCATACCCATGACAGACATTACTAATCAACCAAAGCACCATTTCCCATGGCAGCTAAACAAAGCTTCAGAATTGAGCAGCACTCCAGGCAGCCACTATGAATTGCATTAAATTGAAATATAAATTAAAATCTATTTGCTACCCTGACACTTAATGTTGGATATGTTTTATAGGCCTTTTAGGTATGGGTTGGAAGACAGGTAGGTCTCCTTTGAAGTGAGCTCGCTAGACCAATGTCATTGTCTCAGAAACCATTATGGTGCTAGGGTGGACCCAATACAAGAATGGGGAACCCCCAACCAGAGAACCAGAAAGACCCCAGTTCAGTCTGTCTTTCAGCTCTATCGCATGGTCTTTCTTGGCTTAATACAGTGAAAAACCAAGCCTCTACTTGACAGACAGGCTCCAAAGATGCGAGCTCACTACCCTACAAGGCAACCTATGCATTTTTGTTGTCAGTTCCAAACAGTGTTGGCAATGGGATCAGCTAGTCCTGAGCCTTATCCTGTCCTGTCCTGTTACAAGTCCACTGTGTGACTTTGAGCAAGCCATATCATCTCTCCTACATGTAGTGTGGGGAAATCATGACTGTTTCAGGCAGGTGTGAAATGTAATGAATGTATGTTGAACAACTTGTAGAATGCCTTGTAACATGGTTGATGCACAAAACATGTAGGTTTTTTCATTTTTAAATTATGCCCAAATTCTGTCGTATTGAAGTTTCCTCCACCTGTTCATTGAGGATCCCAGAATACATCTGCTTCTTCCTCTGCATGACAGCCAGACAGATGTTTAAAGATACTTATGAAGACAGAATGTCACATCCCCAGTTCTGCCAACATCTTCAAAATTCTTCTATCTAATGCTCACCTCCTCTAGCTTTGCTGTAGCATGTGGACCTGTTGAGTTAGCTCTGACCACTTCTGAGCAGGCAAGATTTTCACCTTCCTCATTCTGCACCCTGGACACCTATTCATGCATGCATTCATTCATTCATATATTTGTTCACTTAGCAAATATTTCACAGAGTCCCTACTTTGTGCATCAAAAGTGCATCAGACACTCTGCTAAGAACAAAGGATGCAGTGTTAAATCCAACCATAGACACAGTCCCCATACTTTATTGATTCATTTATGCATTGATATGTTAATTCATTGATTCAACAAATCTTGGCATCATTTGTCATGTCTGAAGTTATATATGCAGCAGGAAATAAGACCAATGTGCTTCCTGCCTTTCATTCACTCAAGCATTTAATGATTATTTATCAATTTTTTGAGCATCTAGTATGTGCAAGCCAGATCTGAAGTCAGATGAACAAGGGGTTATGACTGTGAAGATGGGCAGGTGTTACAGAAGCCCAGGGTGGGGACATACCCTGGTCTTTATTTATTTTAACTATGACAAACTGTATATAACATAGAAGTTGCCATTTTAACTATTTTTAAGTGTTCAAATATTGTGCGACCACCAGCAGTATCTGTTTCCAAAACATTTTATCTTCCTGAACTGAAACTCTCTCCAGTAAGTAATAATTTCCCCTTCTTTCCACCCACCCTCCAGCCTCTAAGAACCTCTAGTCTACTTCCTGTCTCTGTAAGTTTGTCTATTCTAGGTTCCTCACATAATGGAATCATACAAAATTTGTCCTTTTGTGTCTGGCTTATTTCACCTAGCCTAATGTTTGAAGGTTCATCTGTGTTGTAGTGTGGGTCAGAGTTTCCTTCCTTTGTATGGCTGAGTAGTATTCCATTGTGCAGACAGACCACATTTTGTTTATCCGTTCACCTGTTAATGGACACTTCGGTTTCCACCTTTCAGCTATTGTGAGTGGTACTGTTATGAACATTCACATAAAAACACTTTCTTGAGTCCCTGTTTTCTAATCTTTTGGATATATATATGGTCTTTTATTTTATTTTTTATTTTTCTGTATACAGATTGGATGAAGCAAAATCCTTCTTTATTTTTATGGACTTAATCGGGTCCCATTGCAAATCCACCAGTTGAAGCTCTAACTCCCAGTGTGACCATATTTGGAGATAAGGCCTTGAAGGAGGTAATGGAGGTAAAATGAGGTTGTAAGGGGGGAGCCATCATCCCATTGGACTGGTGTCCTTCTAAGAAGAGGAAGAGAAGCCAGGAGTGCACGCACACAGAGAAAAGGCCCTGTGTGGACACAGTGAGAAGGCGGCCATTTACTAGCCATGGAGAGAGGTCTCACCAGAAACCAGCCCTGTGGGCCACTTGACCGTGGACCTCTGGGCTCCAAAACGGAGAGAAAAATAATGTTCTCTGGTTTAAGCCATCTAGTCTGTGGTATTCTGTTATGGCCGCCTGAGCAGAATAATATAGTTCATAATACACTCTCATCTTTGGTTCACCCACGACCCAATTTAATTATCAATTATGTGGTTACCCTGAGTTACAATTGTAGTGCTTTCCGTATCATTGATACTAATCCTCTGTGTATTATATCCTCTTCCAGCTGGAACTTGCGTTATTGGGTGTGATGTGAGGTATCAGCACCAAGATGTATTTCTTCCTATGTGGATAGCCAAGTGAACCAGCACCGTTTGCTGAGGAAAAGAAACAAAGCCTCTTTGTCCCATTGTCTTAAGACAGCAGTCTGTTGCCTATTTGCGTACAAGTCTCCTGTACTCCATCAGCCTGTCTATCCTTGCATCAGTTACACAACTGACTTAATTACTCAAGCATTAAGTAAGTCCTGCTGCCTGGTGGGGCACGCCAGTCTTTGTGGCCTCTTTATCAGGAGATAGAGAATCTATAATGGGGTGCAGGGCTATATGGGAGAGCTCTCTACCTTCTGCTTAATTTTTCTGTGAATCTAAAACTGCTCTAAAAAATAAGGTATATTTTAAAGAAAGGTTCTCCTCTGCCCCTCTAAGACATAGGCCTCACTAGGGTAAGACCGCCCATGTGGGAAGCCTGCTTCAGAGTGATAGTACCTGAGGTTGGGTGGCTATATCTGCCCAGTCTGGGGGTGTAGTACCAGCAAGTCACTTTTCTAATAGGCCTAAAGCTGCATTTCCCACCCTGGCCCCTTGTAGTAATATTCTTGCCTTTATCTTAATTTTTTACATTATTTCACAATTTATTCAAAATCTGGTAGAGGGTACAAATTCTTAGGGGTTTTCTCAAAGATCCTCAATATTTGGTGCATTGAGGAATTACAATAAAGACTGGAATTCAGGAAGCCAGACACATGCATAGAATGGTTTTGGGGCAGCCAGATCCTATGGCTGTGACCCTGGGCCTCTGTGTATGGGCAGGGCGTTTGACCTTGGTGATTTCTAGGAGCTTAGATCAGGATGAATGGGTTTTTGACAGCTGTGTGGCTGTCTTTTAACAGTTCTGGTGTGGGCAGAAAGGCTGTGCCCCAGGCCTAGCGGCATATTGACTTTGATAGGTGAATTTTGACATGTGTAGAAAAAATGGGGGCCACTGAACACCCCAGAGTCAAGAGCTTCCCTATTACCCACCTGGGCTTTGAACAAGTTGAGCAAACAGGATAAAGAAAGAGGCCCACAAATCTTTCATTGCTACATCAGGCCAGGCTGAAGGACATGAAGGACCAGGGCAGGACATACCCCTGCGGGGGCAGAGTGACACAGGACCACTCCCAGTGACTGGCTCACTCCCTAGAGGACGGAGGGACAGACACACCAGAAGAGAGTTTTGGAAAAGCCTTCCACCTGGGACTCAGGCCAGGGGAGCGGACATTCTCCTCTGATACCATTCTTTGAGATGGGGACCCAGGGGGAAGTGCGTGAACCTGGATTCATAGAGGGAGCCCACATTTCATTTTCTGAAAGCTGTAAACTGAACAGTCAGTGAGTGGGTTGCTCAGTTTGGGGAATCCGGAACAGGCATATCCTTTTTTTCTCTTTACATCCTCACCCGGCAGGGGTTAGTAAGAGTCAGTGGTTGCCCATTCTGGAAACACCTTAGGTGCTGAGACTCCTTGACCCCAACAGTGCCCTGAAATCACAGGGTCACCAGCCATGGAGCATGTTCTCTGTTCTTCACTTTGGTACCAAAGCAAATGCAGAAGCATGTCAGTTCCTCCAGTGTGTTTGAGTGCAGCAATTAGCTAAGTTTCTGCTAAGGGTTTGCCTTGTTTCCAGTGTTTCTGACCTCTGACCCTTGTGAATTTAATGCTGCTCCTTTAATAATTCTGGAACTACAGATTCTGTTGAGTGAGCAGGTTCCCTACTGCAGAGATCAACTTAAATCCTGAAGCTGCACACTGCATATTCAGAAAGACTGAGCCTGGATTTGTTTTAGGTGCAAGCAGGAGGAGTATGCAGGAGCTGCTCTGGATGCATGCTGGGGTACCAGGTGAAGCCCTGTCTGAATGTGTGGGCTTGGGAGTGGGCTGTCCAGCACCCCTCAGATGAACTGCCTGCCTGGGGAGTCCTTGGTTCTGAGGCAGGCTTCTTCACTGCTTCCTGCAGGGAACAGAACAGCTGTGAGGTTGCACAACGATCCAGGCTAGAAATGCAAGCCCCTCCTCCACTGTTCACATCTCTTTATTCAGCAATTAATGTCCAGGCACCGGACCGGGTACTGGAGGAGGCAAAGATGAGAAATGCACGGTCCTTTAGGGGATCTTTACGGTCCGATGGGAACATGAGTGGTAGACAGGCAGATGCAGTGATTAAGCCATCCACGAGTTAAGATCATCCTATTGTTTGGGCTCCGCTGAGGAACTCCTGACCCTGGAGGGGCCAATCAGAACTCTGGAACGGAACCAGGAGCTGTCCAGCCTTCTATGCACAGAACCATCAGGACAAGTCCGGAGGTGGTGAGGTAATGCTTTCCTATGTTGTGCCTGGGGTTGAGGAGGATGCTGGCCTATAGAGACAGACAGAGAAAGAGAGAGACAGGGTTAGAGAAAAGGAAAGAAAGAGAGAGAGAGAGGAATGAGGCCCACACTCAGATAAAAGAAGTAAAATGGGGAAAGTGGGTACTTCCTGTGTTTCCAAGTTCATTTTCCAGACCTTAGGAAGGCCCTGTTACAGTCTTATCCTTGGGGGGTCTGTGAAACACCCCCATATTCTTGTAATCAGCCTCTCTTTTTGCCTCAGCTAGCTTGAGTGCATTCCCGACACTTGCAAACAAAAGTGTCCTTAGCCTGATATGACAGACAGTTGCAATGTACTGGCACAGCATTATGGACAAAAAAGGAGGCTGCAGGAACTCAGAGGAGACATCTCACTTCAGCTGAAGAAGTCAGGCCAACTAGTAAAGGCTTGATAAGCAGATCAATCCTAAATCCCAGTAAGGAAGGAAAAGTAACCGTGACAAACATTGTTAAACTGTCACTCATGCTGGACACTCTTCTAGGGCTCTGAGATGATCTCTAAACTAGTCCTTATAGCAACCTAAGAAGGAGGGATGGTGATGAACCCATTTCTCAGGTGGGAAAACTAAGGCTTGGAGAGACTACATTGCTTGACTAAGGTTATGTGACTTGGATGTGATGGAGCTGAGATTTGCATCATGGACCCTGGTTCTGTTCAGTCACCAGGCTGCACTGCCTCACCTGCCCACTGCAGCCTCCCCAAGGTCTACCACATGGACAAGGAACAGGAAGGCCTGGGCTGGAGGCTGCTGCCTCCTATAGAGGAAACAGCTCATGTAAAGAAAGGTAGAGAGGGCCAGGAGTGTGTAGTGAATCTGGCATGATCAGCTACATAATTTGAAGGGCCTGGTGCAAAATGAGAATGCAGGGGCCCCTTGTTCAAAAGTTATTAAGAATTTCAAGATGGTGACAGTAGAGCCTTACAAAGCCTTACAAATGGGCCTCCTGGATGTGGGGCCCTGCACGCCTGTGCAGGACACACGCCCTTGAAAGCGGTCTGGAGTCCAGGCAACCACCACTGTTTCCTGCCTGGGGTTCGAAAGGTGCATGGTGGGTATTGTGGTCCCAGTGAGGGAAGGGTGGGCCTTTTGTACAAGACTAGAGGATTTGGACTTACTCCTGCAAGGATTGGGAGCCAATGAAACATTCTGAGAAACCAGTGGTTCTACATTTGGCTTATACCCAGCAGATCAGTGTAAGCTCTGAGAGCAGGGACTGGAGGTCATCATTTCTATAGGTAATTCCAGCAGGGGTTTCTTAACACAACCTTTTTGGGACCTCTTGACTTCTTGAAAGGATCCGGCCAAGAAAGGTCAGGGGCTGAGGTGGAAAAATACTCATTTAGGGAATGTTGAATTCATTAACACAGTTTTTTTTTTTTTTTAAGTCTCAGCTGGAGGAAAATATTTAAATAGAAGTCATTAGTGAGCATATTTCTGAAGCCAACAGTGCTTAATAAGTCAAAATTGCTTTCCCGAAAAATGAAACCTATTGAAGGTTTTCAACCCCCCCTTTCTGAAGTGCTCGATAAGAGTAGAAAAAATCCATAGCTCTCCCTGGATTGAAATTGCTGAAAACGGGAGTGCTTTCTGGTTAGGCATTGTCCAACCACAGTGATACAAATCAGCCCTTTAAGATAATTTATATCAAGGAGAGGAGTTCGGAAATGGGTCCGCTTGGAGTTAAAAGCATCGTAAATAAGCTGAGTTGGGTGGCTGCGCCGGCCGCACCAGCTGCTGCGGGGAATTATAGACTGGCCTCCCAGCTTCCCCGCATGGGTGCAGCTCCCACCTGGGCCACGTGGGCCACGTCCCAGCCACTCCACTGCCATTGCTCTCCCTGGAGGCTGAGCCTCAGGCTGGGGCCGGGACCTATCCACAGTCCTACAGAAGAGCAGGGGCAGAGCCAGTCCCCCAGCCATACCTCTCAACAGTTTGGTAAACTCATTAATCTCTCCCTGGGGGCTTGGGACTGTTCACGGCTGGCCGGCCAGGAGCTAACAGTGTGGAAGAGGGACAGGCCAGTACGAGAGGACCCAAAGACACTGTGGTGAGACCAAGTCCCCATTTTACAATTAAAGCCAACACACAAACAAAAACCACTGGTGTGCATGTGTGTGTTGTGCATATATATGTGCATGTATGTGTGTGAGTGTGTGTGTGTGTGTATGCATGCCTGTATGTGTGTCTGGGATTGGGGGCACCCGATTCAGCCTGGGGAAGTCAGAGATTTTAATCCAGGGGCTGAAGGTCAAATCTTCAGCAGGGCTGACAAAATGTGGATGGCAGGTTTCACTTGGCCAGGCCTGGTTGATAAAGGAGTTCCTGCTTTTTCTTGTAAGATCTTGAAAGGTCATAAGTAACTTGGCCAGATCTGCATTTTAGAGATTGTAAATGTCCACATAATAAGATGAGTATTTTTCTCCAATTTCTCCCTCAGAAAAGATTCCTTCCCACACAACAAATAAACAGGACGCTGTCTAGATTGTTTTGAAAAGCAGGACTGTTTGGGGAAGACGTAGTAGCTTGAAACCCCTCAATGTATCAGTAAAAATAAAAGAAGACAGAGCAACCGAACACAGATGGACTAATTAATTATTCCTGGGAGGCTGGCCCAAGAATCGCGGGGTGTTATTGTAAGCCAACCTTTAAGTTCATCTTTAAAAAGCACTGAGGGAGGTTGTTTCTTTTAAGGAGCCAGTCTTGCTGATGGGTACAAAAGTGCCCATGCTGGGTGTGGAGGAGCCAGGTCTGTCTTTATAAAAGAGGGTTCTGGGGGTGCGGAGTAGGGCTGCAGGTGGACACAGGGATCTAGGGCCCAGCCAAGCCTGATCTGAGGGGAAGGAGGCAGGGCCAGGGGATGGATGGGGGTGGCAAGGGGCCTTAGAGGCAGAGGGGAGACTTGGGGCGAGGCCTCAGCTTGTCTCAGGTGGCTCCTGCGGGGACAGGGGAGCTCTGAGGCACTGCATTCACCAGGGCCAGCCTCATCTGCCTGGAAATCGAGGTGACAGAAACTTAGTGCCTCTTGGCACTTGCTGTTGCTTCCCATTTCCCTGCTCCCTTTTCCCTGGAGTTTGGTCAGAACTGAGGAGAGGCTGGTCAGAGAGCCTGACACACACCTGAGCCCTGTCATCCCACAGGGAGGCAGGTAGGGGTGCAGCAGGAGGTGCATTGGGCCCGCAAGCCAGGCCTCCCCTTGCTGGGACAGTGCTGAACCTGCTGACCCTCCTGAGGACCCTAAAGGGAGTAGGTGGCCACAGCTTTTTGTCTTAAACTCAGCCCCAGATTCTGAGGGTCAAATTCATACATATAGAAACAAAAAGCTCCCTCTTCATTCTTCCCACTGCTGGTAGCCATGGTAACAGGCAGGCCTGGGTCTGTGGCCACGGTCAGTACCCGCCAGTCCTCTCCCCCATACCGTTGGTTCCACCCACTGGTGAAAAACTTTCAGTGGCTCCAGGATAAAGACCAAATCCTTAGATATTCCTCATGTGCTTCCAGCCTTCCACCCCACCACTTGCCGACCTGCCCCTGAGCATTTCAGGTGTGTTTGTTGCCCCAGACTTGCACCATCCTCCCCTCACCTCAGCATAGACCTCTCCTCCTCCCCCCAGCAGTCCTCTTCAAGTGTTCTGCTCACCCTCTACTCCCTTTCCTCCAGAACATATTCCTTGATTGCCCTAATGGCCAAAACCGTGAAAGCAGAACCGTCAGGGTTTCCTGAAGTATGCAGACACCCTCCATGTCCCCAGGTGCCCTCTGGCTCCCAGCCCTCACCCACTACCCGCCAGGTCCTCCCAGATACCAGGCACATGCCCCTGCCTCATACCATCCCCGGGGTGCTGGACTCCCCGAGAGGGGGCCAGTTCACCACTCACTGAGAGTATCTTTACTGAGGACCCCTTCCCCACGGCAGGCACTCTCCTAAGTTCTGGGTAACCAATTTTCATGAATTTTATTTAGCATGGCCCCTGCCTGTGTGTTTCAGTCTAGTGTTAGAGGCAGACATTGACCCAATCGATATCCAAGCAGAAACTAACTGCAAATTGTAGTAGCACATCGAAGAAAAAGAAGAGAAAACATGTATGTAGGGGTGAGGCAAAGGGTTGAGGACCTGCAGGCCTTACCTCCTTTCATTCTCATTATCCCATCTTTCAGATTAGAAAACTGGGGCTCCGAGAGGTGGAGGGCCTTGCCCAAGGACACACAGTGCCATGATTAACAAGTGCCAGCCAGGCTGTTGTGCTGAGCTCCCAGAGACTGGTGAGTTCCTTGATCCACTACCTTTCCTCTCCTCCTTATCACCTCTCCCTGCCGCGATTCCCCATGGGGAACAGAAGGGACCGGAAGAAACAAGGATGAACACGTTGCTCATCCACATTGCCCTTCACTCCTCTGCATGTCCTGTTACAGAACTGCTTTCTCCCAAGCGTGGCCCACATGCTGGGCATCGGGCGCTGGGGCACACGCCAGACAGGGCTGGACATTCCTTTCTCCAGCAGCTCCTTTCTCTCCCTCTTCCCAGGGGACCCCTCCATCCAGCTCAAGGACCTCCCAGGGAATAGCAGCTCTCCTTCTCCAATTCCCTGGGCTCGGGCAGTGACATTGGCCACATTCTCTGTTAGTGACCATTCATCATCAGCCTTTCCATGACATTCCTTCATATTCTGAGAAGGAAGACAAGCACACACGTGTTGTCCGTGAGACAACCTTGCAGAGGAAGGAGGCCAGAGCTTCTCTGGATAGAGAAGGAGCAGCTGTCTGTGTGTGCCCCCTCAGGCGGGTGACAAGGTTAGAGCATAGGAATGGGGCCCACTGAACCAAACAGACCTGAGCTCCACCCTGCTTTCTCACTTTCTAGTTGTGTGTTTTGAGCTTAGTCACTTCACTCCTCTGAGCCTCAGTTTTCTCATCTGTAAAGTGGGACTAAAGCAGTACATATTATGAAGGGTTGTGGGGAGGATTACAGAAAGCAACATATGTAAAATTCCTAGCATAGGACCCGGCAAACCATGGATTCTTCCTACGTGACAGCACCTTCTGCCATGCTCAGCTGGGGGCAGCTGGGTGATGACATAAATACTTTCTGGGGCAGTAAAGCTCTAAACAATTCTACACCACACACACGCACACACATGCATGCACATACACATACACACTCTCTCTCTCTCTCTCTCTCTCTCTCTCTCTCTCTCTCTGTCTTCCTACTACACTGGCCCCTACTACTATGTCCCCTCTGGCTTTTAGCCCTAGCACATGACTGTGAGAGCACTGTGGCAGGTGGAGAGATTAGATTCAGATGTGGAACCTGGGAAGACTTCAGACAGGAGTCCCTGCACCTGAAAAATGGAAACCTTTGGTGGCAGGTAGCAAAGAGAGGTATGTTCCAGGCAGAAGGAGCAGAGCATGCAAATTTCAGAGGCTGACTGGGGAGATGACAAAGCTGCAGGGGAACTAGCTGAAGATGGGATAGGCAGTGAAAGGCTGTGGATGCTGGCCGCTGAGTCTGAGCTGACCCTGTAGGCAGTGGGAACATGGGCCATGATCACAGCCGTGGTCATTCGGGCCAGGGGCTGGGTGGGATGGGTAGGGCTGTGCAGTGGGTCTGGCCAGGCAAGCACAGGACAGCCACTCAAATGGGATTTACGAATGTGGAATAGGCGAAAGATGGCAATGAGAACAGAGTGGGGCGAGAGAGACAGAAATCCTGAGCTGATGCCCAGGTTTCTAGTTCAACTCCCTGGGTAGGGGTGGGAAGGACAGGCAGATGGAGGAGGCAGGATGGAGAGGTACAATTAACCAAGGGAGGGAGACCAGGGGCAGAAGAAGCTCTGGAGGTGGGCAAGGGGGATGGTGCCTGGTGGGGGATGACTGCTCGGCTGCCGGTGGGCCATCCGTGCAGAGATGTAGGGCAGCGTGCTGGGACTGAAGATGGATGTCTCAGGGGAGCAACGGTGGGCTCTACGGGAGGAGAAGGAGCAGAGAGGTCTGAGGACAGAACTTTCAGGACAACCTTTGTTGAAGGTGTGAGCAGGAGAAGAGGAGCCTATGGAGAAGAGGGAGAATGAGCTGGAGAGGACCGAGGGGAGACAAAGGGGGAACTGCAGCCTCGCTGGGCTGCATCATCAGGGAACAGCACCATCAGAGGGGGGAGCGCAGCAATGGAGAGGCACCCCAGACTTGGCAGTCAGGAGGGTGTTGCTAGAATTTGGGGGAGCTCCTCTGGCAAGTGGTTGGAGTAGGTGAGAGCCCCGCTGCCAGGATCAGCAGGATGCGGCAGATATGGAGGCAACAGGAGCACTTGGAAAGGAGGATGGAGAGGGGTGGGTGGCAACCTGGGCAGGGCAGGGTCGGGAGGGCTCCCCTGGCCATGGAGGGCAGGGGGAGAGGAGGGAGAGCCTGAGACAGAAGTGACTGGGCAGAAGAGGTGGGGGAGTTGGGTCTCTCCGAGGAATGGGATTCTCCTGGGAGAGGGGTTGAGCCCAGGAAGGTGGAGGAGTCAGACTCCATCTAGGAGGAGGGCAGAGGGAAGCTGTGGGTATCTTGGCATTTTCCATAAAGCTGGAGGGGTCTTCTCCTAGGGGTAGAGGTGGGAAGGACAGGCAGATGGAGGAGGCAGGGTGGAGAGGTGCTTGGCCTGTGGGTGGACTGGCATGTGAACACACTCAGGCAGAATCGCTATAGAGCCCAATGCGGCTGGATGGAGCATGGGGGCACCAGGAAGGCTGTGCTTGGGGCTGACTCCAGATGCCTGGCAGAGCAGCTGATGGCATTCTGAGCAGGCTAGACACTCAGTGCTGCTTGGGGCTCAAAGGTGAGGCAGGCTGAAGTGTGGGGACATGCCTCCTGTCACCTTCTTGGGTATGGTGACATCCTTATATGTTCTGCTCACACCTGTGAAGTAGGCACCCAAGATGTGCAAGTGGGAACACCACTGCCTTGAGCTGCACTCCAGAAGCAGGTGGGCTCCAGACCCTCATGTTGCTGGCAGTGTCAGGCTAGCATTTCTTCAAAGCCTGGTGTGGACCTTTAAGCCCTTTGTCTTACACACCCAAAGGTGGCCCCGAATTAGTTCATCTGTCTGTGATCCCTGCCCCAACCTTGGGTGCCAGTAGAACCTGTGGCTGCTTCCAACCAACAGAATCTGGCAAAGATGATGGGATGTCACTCCTGTGATAATTACATTATATAAGACTGTCTTAGCCAACTGGAGAGAGAGATTCTCCTGTGGCCTTGGAGGAGCAAGCTGCCCTGTTACAGGGAGCTGTGGTGACCTCTAGGAACTGAAGGCATCCCCCAGTCAACAGCTGGTAAGAAACTGGGGCCCTCAATCATTCAGCTGCAAGGAAATGAATTCTGCCAACAATCCAAATGAAGGTGGAAGCAGATTCTTCCCCAGTGGAGCCTCCAGATGAAAACACAGCCCAGCTGACACCTTGATTATAGCCTGATGAGACCCTGAGCAGAAAACCCAGTCAAGCTGTGCTCAGAATTCTGATGTACAGAAACATCAGCTGTTTTCAGCTGCTAAGATGGTAGTCATTTCTTATGCAGTAACAAAGAACTAATATTCACCCCTTCATTCACTCACAAATCCATCAATCCATGACTATTTACCTCCTAATCCACCCACCCATTCACACTGCCCCCTTCTTAATTATCAACCCAAACAGTCATTAATTCAATCAACAGACATTTAATGGCTACTGCATGCCAGAGTCTGTTCTAGGTGATGGGGTAACAACAATAAACATGCTCTCATGGTGCTTACACTCTATGCATTCAAACCTTTCTGCTCATCACCTCCCATCTGTCTATCCACACCCCTTATGCCCATCTGCACCACCCCAGCACTGTCGCCTCCTTCCCACTCCTTGGCTTGCTGGTACACCCAACCTACCAGTGGGCAGAAGACTCAAAAATATGGAAGCATGACTTTTAAAGTGTTCCACTCACTTGGCGGCAGACATTTATTAGGATTTTGCTGATCCTGTACTGAATATGCAGGCCTCACACTTTGGAAGAGAGAAACCACACAGTATGTATATATAAACCACATGAAATATATACATATAAAAATGTATATATAATCTTATATTTCTGACATGTGTCCAGATGGAGATGTCCTCCATTGGCACCACAGCTCAGGGGTACCACTGAGACCCCAGGCTTCTCCTCTCTTCTGCTCTGTCCTCCTTAGAAGGTTGGCTTGTCGCCTCATGGTCTCCAGATGGCCACTTCACTCCTAGGCGCAAAAGAGCCACCCAGCTGTGTTTAAGGTGCTGCAGTTGAAACCCTCAGAGGGGAGGGAGAGAAAAGAGATCGAAAAGAACAAAAGTGCTTCTCTTTATTAAAAACTTTTCCATACCAAGATGTTTATGGAGGCTTGCTTGTGCCCACTGCCATTGGTGTGGTCTTTTCTATCTGGTTGAGGTGAGGGGACGTGGCAGGCTGTGTACATGGATGAACCTGGGAACCACACCGGAAGGCAGAAGGAGCAGGGCTGGACGTGAGGGCGTGGAGGGCACCCTTCCTCCACAGAGATCCTTCCTGTGAGCCCAGGACACCTGGGATGAGGAGGGTCTGAGAAATGGGCAGCCCTGCTTCTGCCCTGCATGGAGATGTGCTTCCAGGAGTTGTCAGTGGTGTATTTGAAACTTGACACCATGTTTTCTCTAGAGTTTTATTTCAGCCACTAGCCATCTGCCAGCCCCTATTCTGCTGGAATTTCTTTCATGGAAGCCTCTCCTTTTCTTTTCCTTTTCTCAGGACACTGACTAGTTTTCTTGGAATGGAGCTTGGCCAATGACCCTTATGTGCTGAGAGATGGCATCAATAGTCACACTGCGCCAAGCTTCAAAAAACCCTCGTCTGAGACAACTAGTTTGAAATGAACCCCCTGGACATCCTACAGCATATCTGGCCAGTACTTCTCAAGGCTGTCACGGTCACAAAAGGTAAAGAAAGAATAGAAACTGTCAACAGACCAGAAAAGACTGGGAGACACTGCAGCTAGATGCCATGTGTGCCCTAGGCTGGATCCTGGAACAGAAAGAGGACATTAATGGGAAAACTGGTGAAATTTAAATAAAGTCTGCAATGCACCTATGTGGGTGTCTTGGTTTTGACAAAGGTGCCCTGACAGTGTAAGGTGTTAGTAGTGGGAAAACAGAGAGAAGGGGTGGGGGCCTGAGCACTCTCTGCTATCTTTGCAACCTTTCTGTAAACCTAAAATTATTTCAAAATAAGAAGTTTATTAAAATGAACCCACCTCTTCTTTGAACAGTGGTATAAGCTGGAGGTGCACTTAACTAAGAAGGTGACTTTCAAGTTCAAGGCCTTTGATGAGTGACTTACAGGGAAGTTCATAAAAATGGAACAAAGAAGTGGTGCTCCCTCTGCTAAGCACGTAAGTGTGCTCACTGATGCACACTAGGCCAGCAGGAGCAACTGGGGGTGGGGCCACTCTGCCAGCCTCTTGCACCAGGGCCTCCTTGCCACCCAGCACCCTTACACCTCCCAGCAAACGACTGATCCCTAAGTTCTGCATCTAACCCAACCATCTTCTGCACCTGGCAAGGGTCCTTCAAGGCTTTTTGTTCCTCAGCTCCCTGCCTAGGTACCGCCCTTTGCTGGGAGGAGGTGTTGAGGTCAGGCTGTTATAAAACCAATCTAACAAACCTCATACTAGCACCTGCTACATGAGACCCCCCATGCCAGGGCCAGTTAGAGTTATCATCATAACTACCACCAGTTGGAAAACTCACCACTGTGTGTTATTGAATATATATATATATACCCTTGCCAAGAACCATGCACTGGAGTACTTTCCCCTTTTTTCAGATTAAAAAACTACATCTGAGAGAAGTGATGTAATTTGCCCGACTAGAGAAGCAGAACTGATCCCTAAAGACCCTCATTCATTTTCCCACCTCCCTTAAAGAAAGATCCTTCACTAGCAACTAGACAACCTGCCCATTTTACAGAAAGGCAAACCAGGGCACAGAAAGGTAAGTTTTGCATGAAGCCACACAGCCTATTCAGGTTTAACTGGGAAAGGGACTCAGGCTGCCTCCTCATTCTAAGCCCAGTGCTCTCTCTGCCTCTACATCCCTGAAACTTTCAGGGCACTCTGGCCCATGCTTGGAAGTCCAGCTGCTCCCAGACCAGACCAGTCCTCAGGAAACTCCTCCCTTCTTGGGCAGGTACAGATTCCTGCCATCCCCTGCTCATCCTCCCTCTGGTGTCTGCAGGCACAGCTCGGCAGGGGGTATGATTACCGTCTGTGTCTCTGGCATCTTTACAGAGGCATATTTGAGTTGCTGCGGCACTCACCGGAGAGACATGTGAATAAGCAGCCCAGCAAAGTGCTGAACCCAGCCTCCAGTCTGAGTGCCCAGAGGGGGCACCAAACAGCCTGCAGCACCGCAGAAAAATGCAAAGGGAGAAGGAAGAGACTGCGTGCCCCTCCTCCTGAAATGTTGCCACCGTTCTCTGAACGGTGCTCTCTCCAAGGATGATGCTCTGCTCTGCAGGAGCAAAGAGCAACCTTCAAGGCTACTCTGGGATGGGCAAGCCAGGTCTTCCTGTGGTCCAGGGTATTAATGGGGCAGCAGTCATGAGTTACGTGTCAAAGGAGGAGGACTCTGGGTGCAGGTGCCCTGGGTGTTGGCAGTGTCTTGCCTGAGGGTTTCAGCCCTGGGAAAATTCACTATGGATTTGGTGAGACTGAAAAATGACAACGGACCATTCTTGGGGTAAAAGGGTTTATTGCTGGGCTTCATTCTCCCAGTGCAGGTAAAGCACTAGAGTCACATGTGCACCCAGCAGTCTGCAGGTCTTTAATTGTCCTCTGTCTCTGCTTCCACCCAGAGCACTTGACGGAGCTCTTTATATAGTGACTCAGTCAATAATACCTCATTGCTAATGGGTGTGGAAGCATTAGCCTCGCAGTAGACCAATTACATCATAGTTTAGGGTCAGGTAAGGATCCTGGCCATAGGAACTTCCATTTTCCCCACCATGGTCACCACACAGGTCTGTGGCAGGGGGACACAGTGCAGGGAGCCATCCACACTCCTCTGTGCTTCCCTGGTGGCCAGTAGAATCCAATGGACAGTTGGAAGATGGCGGAGCGTAAAAAAGGATCAACTGTGACCTGAGCAAGAGGGAGCAGCCTCTCAGTTCTTGGGAAGAAACATGTTGACCACCGGGAACCCACTTGGGTTCATTAGAAATGTGTCAAGCTGGACACACTGCATTTTTAAAAATCAATGAATTATTTAATAAATATTTTGTGAACATGCCTATGTGCCAAGAATTAAGCTGGACACTAAAGACAAGTTCTGAATGAGAAAGAAAGTTCCCTGGCTTTGGGGGTGCTGAAATTCTACATTGGGGGATGGCCATGGGACTCAGAGAGGAGCACAGAGACAATAAACAAATAAACGCACAAGGTCATGTTGGAGTAATGCATTTTATGCAGCCTGGGAACCAGATGGCTAGGTGGGTGCTTAGCTGGAACATTGGGGCAGGCCTCTTTGGGGATGTGGCATTTGGGGGATGAAAAAGCACTACAAGCCTGGTAGATCAAGAGAGCATTGCACATGCAGCATTTCTGGATTGCTCTGGCAGAAAGTTCTTCACGTAGTATTTACTAAAATGCATTCTATGCCTTTTCTGTAGCAGAGAGGGTGCTAGGTACTCATCAGGTATTTTCTTTGATCTTCACAAGAGCCCAATAACGGGTGCATTTCCACTAATTTGCAGAAGATGTTGAGGCTCAGAGAGATTATGACTTGCTCAAGGTGAGAGGGGAATGAAGCTGGGATTGAACCCCCTGCCTGGGCTCGTCATCCTGATGCCTGTGACTACTCAGCTTCCTTTGTCAACACAATGCAGAAATGTGGGATGGATGATTCATACCTTATTGAATGACTATTTCCAAAGGCTGGTGACTAGGTGGCTAGCCAATGGAGGGAGAATGGTGGGGTGGCTCAGGTTTGGTCTGTATCCCTGCTATGTCTATTGGTTTCAATGATCCAAGTGAGGGCTCAGGTGGTCAGTCACAGTCCACCCTACTCTCCAACCACCCCTGACCTTGCAGCAATTATGTCAAGTTCCTGGCAACTATATTTCCCATGTGTTTCTTGTTTCCTTGCCACCCACCAGGATGCCTCCCTTGTCTGGAATGGCCCCTGACAACTCTCCGCCTTACAGCTCTCATTGCTCACAGGCACTTGCATACCATCTCCGTTCATATCCTGGAAGATATCCTAATATCACGGGCTTCTATGCGGGTCACATGCCAGTTACTGCTGAGTAAAGCACTCGCTCCTATCTCCTCTGCAAGGCAGAGAGTTGAACTGGGTTGGGAGTGGCTCTGTTATCAAGCCAAAGTCAAGGTGGGCTCATACTCTCTTATCTGTCACCGTGGTTACAGAGGAGGGCTCTGTCCTAACCTGGAAATAGTCCTGCCACTTGAGCACCCTAAAGGTGGCCTGAGCTGCATATCCCAAGCCCTTCTCAACTATGTCCAGGATTCTTTTACCTGCCTCCTCTCTCAACATCTCCACCCAGAGTCAGCACGTGCTGCCTGTCTCCACCACAGAGACTGTGTGTGTCTTTCCCAGAGAGCTTTGCAAATAGGTGCAGTGTGGCATCAGGCACAGAGATGGCACAGATGCCCAACAGCCTTTTCTTCTCTTTACTTGAGGCATCTCTCCTTCCTGATGGCAGCCACCGCTGACCTCCCAGAGGAGCTGCGCATAAGTTCCCCTGGGTTCTACTTGCAGCGAGCCTTGGACATTCATCCACCTTTGGGTCTTGGAGCTTCATCTGTAACATGCTCACATGAAGGCACCCACAGACTCATTGTGAGTTTTAGGTGAGACAATGGGCACGAGAGAGCCAAGGCCAGCTTCAGTGGCATGAGACCTGTGCAGGAGAGGGCCCAGCACTCAGAAGGGCTCCATGCTTGGTTTAATGTTCTGCTCTTGTCTCTTAAAATTCTTAATAATTCTTGAATAAGGGACCACATTGTCATTTTGCATTGGGCCCTCCAAATCATGTAGTTGGTCCAGGGGAGGGCTTGGAAAATCGGAGTGCCCTGTTAAATTGGACAGTGAGTTATTTTTGTTGATATTAGTAACAACACAAACAACCACATTCTATAGGAGGCGAGGCGTGTATGGGGCTTTGCTGTGAGCCAGGAATACCTGCTGCAGCACAGGATGTGTCTCTCATTTCCCCCCGAGGGCTCCAGAACCCCTAATTCTGGGGCTTTGCCTGACTAGCTGTGAGAACTTTTTCCCTCCCGGAGCCACTGGGCTGACCCAAAGTGGGGATCCGACTGGTTCCCAGGCTAATTCTTTCCTTGCCGGCCCTGCACCTGTTGAAAGCGGCTCCTCTGATCCTTGCCAAACAGCTCTGCCCCTAGCGGGAGTGGGAGGCATGAAACTCCCTTTCAGGAAGACGGGGTTAGAGCCACACCGCACAGCCTTCTGCTCCTGCAGCCTCTGCTGGTACTCAGATTCCTGGTGCTTATCAGCAGCTAGCCCCCGGTGAGCACAGGGCCCACTGATGCACTGACATGCCTGGTGGGGCAGGGGTAGCACTGCGGTTTGGAGACTTTTGAGTAGCAGGGACAGTGGTAGTGGGGGGAATCCTTAAGGTTGAATCCAGCCCTTATTTAAAGAGGGGGATTGTGGACAGCAGTGTGTTTGTGTACCTATGTCTCTGTATCAGCACCTGTCCGCCTTTGTGTGTGTGTGTGTGTGCACGCGCGCATACGTGTGTGCCTGAGGGTCAACACCCAGTGTGACTCTCTATACAAGAGTGTGCCTGTTAGTGGACTCCGGGATGTGGCACTGCTTCTGTGAGTGACTGTATCAAGCATGGGTCTGTCACTGTGTGTCAGTGTGGGGCAGTGTCATAGCTGATGCCAGAGCCCTGAGTGTGTAGGCGTGAGAGATGGTGTCAGTGTATTTCTCTGTGGGGTGGTAATTCTGTGTGTGACTGTCTCAGCAGTGTGTGTGTGTGTGTGTGTGTGTGCGCGTGCACGTAAACATGTGGATGTCAGTGTCTAGCTCTGCATGGGACAGTGGTCCAGTGTGCATCTGACTGTGTGTTGCTATTAGAGTGCTACAAACTGTGTGTGTGCCTGTCACACTGTCCCAGGTTGTTTTTGAGTGAGTAGGACAGAGCCCTATGTGTGTGTGTGTGTGTGAGAGAGAGAGGGTGTCAGTGTGTCTGTGAAGCAATGAGTCAGTGTGTTGTATCCGACAGTGTGCGTCTGATTCTGTGTGTTTGTGTCTGAGTGAGTGCGGTGGCCAGATCCTCTGCGTGGCAGTGTCCAGTGTGTTTCTGTATGTGTGTCAGGGTGTGAGCTCCAAAGCATTTGTCTGGGGTATGTATTTAGCGAGGTGATGGTCGTGCGTGCGTGCGTGTGTGTGTGTGTGTGTGAGAGAGAGAGAAAGAGAGAGAGAGCGCGCGAGCGGGTGCCGGCGTCTGTGCTCGGGGTGGGCTTGTGAGGCCGCCCTGGGCAGGGTGTGGGCCCCCACGCACCCCGCCGCGACCCCTCCCCCACGCCGGGCGGCCGGCGTTGTGAGCGGACGCCTCTAGGACCCGGCGGCGGCCGGCCGCTGTCCCCGGGCCGCGCGAGTGAGCATGTGCAGAGCCGGGCGCCCGCTAGCTCGCCGCCCCGCTCGGCGCCCGCTTGCTCGGCTGCTGCGCTCAGCCCGACGTCCGCAGCCCCAGGCAGCCAGGGGGCGGCGCCCTTTGCCCGGGCACTTTGGGCCGCTGACCGCGGGCTACGAGTCGTGCGGGTGCCGGGGGCGCCCGGGCTCCAGGCACTGCGGGGCTGCGGACTCGGCGCCCGGGAGAGGCGGGCGGGTGGCCCCCGGAGCGGGCGCCCCAGCCGGCCGTGACCGCCGGGTAAGTCCAGTCTCCCCGGTGCCTCAGTCGGGACCCACGCGCGGGCGGCAGGCGGTGGGCAGGCTTTTCCCCGGCCGCCTGCAAACAAGTTTGTGCAGACGTCGCCGGGAGCGCGGCGGGGCTACACCTGCTCCGGCTTCGGGGCGGGCTTGCGGGGGCGCCCAGCGGGGCCAGGGAAGCGGCAGGGTGCGCGCGTGTGGGGAGCGCGTCGGTACGAGCGGGATGCGGCGGCGGTGCGCAAGGCAGTTTACGAATTCGCGTTCCCCTCCTGGAATCCTGAGAGACCGTCGTTTCTCCGGACGAAGTCGCAGATCTGGGCTCTGAAAGGGGCGAGGCCGGGATTTGGGGTACGCACCGCCTCTCCCAGGAGGAGTCGTTTACCCAGAAGCAACTCCCTCTCGTTCTGCAACCAACCTAGGCTTCCGGTCAGCGGAGGATTTTCTCCGTCTCTTGGTGAACTTGAACAGAGGCAGAGGCAAAAGTGAAACGTATGTATTTTGTCCGGAAAATTATCCCAAGTAGAGCTTTGCATTTTCCTAGGTGTGGATGGAGACTTAAGACTGAAGACTGCTAATTGCGTTTTTCTTTTACCCCGAGAAGCCTCCGTGGGTCCCCTGCCTCAGGGTAACCTCACCAGTAGTCTGTTTTGGTGAGCATCTATGCCCGCGAATGATGCCTGCTCGGTGCTTGCTCTCCCTTGGGGCGGCAGGGGCGGAGAGTGGACCTCTGTCTCTTCTCTGAGCAGTGCGAAAGCTAGATATAAGGTTTCCAGCCCCCACATCCCTCCTCTGGAATAATCCAGCTGCTTCCCACACTCACCCTTCCCCAGCTGTTCCCAAGATGGACAGACTCAGAACTCCACTGTACTTTTCTAACATTAGATGTCATCATCCTTTTTGTTGCTGGAACAAAGTACTTCAGGTTATGGGAGCACTTGAGCTGTCTGTCCCAGGTTGGGACCCCATAGTTTGGATACAGTTGGGGGCTTTTCTTTTCTCTGATGGGGTACATGGAGTGAGAGAGAGGAGGGAACAGGGGGCTTGTCCTGCTCTGTCTGCAGCAAGCCCCAGCCTGATTGTTCCAAGTGCTAGAGAGAGGAAAAGGGGGAGGCTTCCCTCAGGTGTGCCCCTCTACCCCTCTACCCCACTCATACACTTTGCTCTGGCCACAGATGTCCCTTGGAGAAGAGGCCTCATTGGGCCCACCAGAACCCAAGGGTTCTGGCAGGAGGATCAGCTGTGTTGGTCTGTGAGTGGGTGTGTCAATTTCCCAAGCACACTCACTAAGGGAAGCTTGGAGGGTAGTTGGGCTGGTGGGCTGAGCCTGGCAGCCTCATCTTCCCTAGGAGAAGCCCCCCCGGCCCTGTGGTTTCATCCTCCTGTCTCTAGCAGGACCATTTGCACAGCTTTTCCAGAAGAATGCCTTCTTTTGGGGTAAAGGGTTCCCTCTTTTCAGTGAGTAATGTAGCCCTGTGGGGTGCTGTCCTGTACCTTGCAGCTTGTCTGGCTGAAAGTAAAGAGAAGCCTGGATTAGGCAGAAGGCCAGACCCCTGTCCCCTCCTCCTGTCTGCCTAATCAGGCGGAAGTGAATATTCTGGGCCACCAGTTGGTCTTCTGCTAATGTCTGAGTCTCCAGCCAGGTCAGTCAAGGCCTAGTCCCGGGGAATGCGTCTCAGAGCTAGTCCCCTGTAGGGGCGGCCTGAATAGGTGGCACAGAACCTCCAGGCCAGTATCAAATAGTGGGGCCTCCTGGGAAGGCATGTTTCTGTTTTAGACAATCCGGGCAGGCTTGTGCTCTCATCTGGCTCAGACCCCAGTCAGCCTTGGAGAGACCAGCTCCCCCAGCCCTCCCTCTGGGGCTGCACTGAGGTCAGAGCCAAGGACTTTGGGGCAGCTCAGTGTTCAGACCTTCCATCTTTAACTACAACCCGTGTCTGATGATGGCACCCACCAGGAGGGGTGAGCAGGGCTGGAGGCAGGCCCTCCTTGTCTGGGGACTGAGTGCGTGGACCTGGCCTTTGACTCTCTTCCCCTTGGGCCTCAAAGTCTTGTTTTTATACAGTTTTCTTCTAACCTCTCCTTGCTGTAGCTTACTTACCATGTTGACAGACTGCCTGCAAAATTATCAGACTCTTGCGCTTTTGGAGAATACGGTTAGGGAAGAATTCTGCCTCCCAGTGTGGACATGAGAAGTGGGTGGAAGAATGGGCTAGATGAATCTTATAAACTAGAAAATACAGTGCACCTAGTGGTAGCTATTAAGGCCTCTCTCCTCCACTTTGCCTTTCTTCTCTTGCTCCTGGACACCCTTGTGAATGCGACTCCCCTCCCAGTGGGTGGCTGTCTTGGCATGAGAGGGGTGAGGAGGGCTTTGCGGACAGGAGTGCCCAAGGTGTCTTGGGCCTCCCCTCATGGCATGAGTTCCTCATCCCAGTGACTGCAGGCATGGTGGGCAGAGAGCCAGAGAAGAGCAAAGGTGACTTCGGTTGGGTACTCCACTCACTTGCTCAGCTTTATCCAACCTTCAAAGGAATTCGACAATCAGTCCTCAAGGGTTTGCCACCGAGTGGGAGAAACATATGAACCAAATCGGGGTCTATAAGAGAGGTGGCCCAGAAATAACCCAGAAGAGGTTGGGATGGGCTATTTCAAGAGTGGGATTGACTCCAGATCAACCAATTAAACAGGAAAAATGCCAGCCCACAGTGTGGGCTGGCGTTTTCTTGCAGCCTCAGTCCCTAGCATGGTGCCTGGAAGACACTTCCCATCCCTGGTGTTGAACAAATGAACACCATGTGACAGGTCGATGTTACCATAGCCCAGGAACCCAGAAACTCGAGTTCAGTCGAGCAGTAGCTGCTTGTCTTTGGGCAGGTTAGTTGGTTGTTTCTCTGTCTCAAATTCTGCATCGACGGAATGGGGATGGTCACAGTTTGGACTTCACAGTTTGTGGGCCGATCACTCTTTCATCTGTCCATCTGTTCATCCATTGAGCCCCTCTGGAGGTGTGCTGAAGTACCGTGTGCTCTCTAACGTGGTACAATGTAACGATTTATTCTCATTTCTATGAACCTCAGCAATGGATTTGGTGGAGAAACCCCCCTGCCACCCACCTTTGCATTGTGTGGAGTTTTGACCTTACCATTTACATTTATACCGTTTAAGCAGCATTTCTTATTTTGGACCTTTTAACTTAAGTTCTGAAGTTCAGGAGATCAAAAAATTGCCTCTCCAAAATCAGGGAACCCCACCTGATTCCCAGTTCCCAGACCTTTTCCACCCAAGGGCCCAGCAGATTTATATATAATGCATTCTTTGCTCTCTTTCTGAGCTTCCAAGGCCCAGACGCATGGGACTCCAGGGTGAGGGCGGCAGGGGCCTGAGCATTAGAGGATGGCCAGCTAGCACAGATTTCCTGGGGGTCTGTTGTGTGCTCCATCCAGATGTGGGCAGAGGTGCTGACTATCTGTGCCTACAGGGCACTCACAGGCTGGAAGGAGTGGCAGAGTAGTAGGGAGCCCTGACTCAAGGCAGAAAATATCACGGGGCACAGTTCACAGAGCATCTGAGGTGGGGAGCAGTTTGACTCCAGGGATCAGGAAGGCTTTGTGGAAGATGTGGCACTGGAGCTGAAGTTTGATGGCCACAAAGTGATTCAGAGCCAAGAGACAGGTCCCAGGCATCCCTGGCCAGTAGAAGAGCATGTGTGAGGGGGCGTGAAGCATCTCATGCTGACTGGGGGACCATGATTGGCACCTCACATTCTGAAAGAAATGTTGGAAGGAAGGGTCTAGGAGACTGAACTAAGGAGGGCCACTGAATGCCAGGCCGAGGAACCTGAACCTGGCTGCCTGAGCCCTGGGGAGCCATTGCGGGCTGGAGTGCTACTGGTTCTTCATGTCAGAAGGATAACTTGCAGGGGGCAGCCTCTTGGAGAGGGGGTAAAGTCTAGATGACAGGCACGGAGCCTGAGCAGGGGCTAGGGGATGGAAAAAGACAGGAAGGGGTAATTAGGGTGCTAAGCCTGGCTGGAGGCTCCTTGGTGTGGCTTGGCTGAGGTCCCAAGGCTGAGACACCTGTCACCCACTGCCAGCTGCCAGTCATAGAGGTTGGGGCTCCGAGCTGTTGGAACCATGAGTGCCCAGCTTCCTTCCAAAGAGCAACACACTGGGCTCTGTTCCTTTCTCTTTAAGGCTCTCACTTCACTAAGAGTGCACAGCTCCAGATCCTTAGAGGGTTAAAGCCCTCCCTGCAGTGGCCACAGTGGCTGAGATGCTTCTGGGGGTGTATGATTGTTGCCCCCTCACCTGCCACTGACTGTCCTCTCTGTGATGGGTGGTGAGCGGCAGAGTCACATGACTGAACGTCAGTGGCCCAGGCCAGACCTGGGCTGCTCTGAGCTTTCTCCACTTCCAAGTCCCAGGGCCTGCCTCCTCCCCTCTCCCTGCTGCCAGTCCTCACCTGCTCAGTCCCTTGAAACCCCCAGCCAAGGGGCAGGTGCCATCTGCCCCAACCACCTCCCTTCCTTCAGGCTCAGCAGCTGCTGCCTCCTGGGGCCCCGGTGGGAACAAAGCAACAGGAAAGAACTCAGGTTTTCTGAGGTCCCATCTGCACTAGGCTTCTCCCTCCCTGAGACCCCCAGAAGCCCAGTATCCTATTATTCTCTCATTCCATCAGGATGTCCCTCCCCCAGGTCCAGTCCTTCTCTGCGAGGACACTCACTGGGTCCTCTAGGAGGCCACTGAGTGGGGCAGTGGGTGTCCACCTTTGTCCAGCCTGAAGCTCCATGCCCAGCCCTGGCCCCACTCCCAGAAAGGCAGAGCCTCAGGCCAGTATGGAGCTCCCATCCTGCCCCTTAAGCACATGGCAATGGTTCATAGATGGGAGGTGTCACAAGGGAAGCACAGCTTGGGGCAATATGCTCCAGACTTGCAGAGAGGAGAGGCCCCAGGAGGCGGGAACACTTATCTGCGCGGCAGTGTCTGGAAGGTTTGGCTCGGAGGATGCCACGTGCTGTACCATCTCCGGCAGCTTTGCCCTGGCATGTTTACAGAAAGGTGCTGATGGAGGCATGCTAAACTCCTTTCAAGAATAAATCCTGCCTCATGTGAAGCCAGAGCTGGTGGCGGGAGAGAGAGACGGGAAGCTTAGTGGGTATAGGATGGGCTCTGGAGCAGGCGCATAGTTGCCACATTTGTCTGATCTTCGTCCACCTTAGCCTTAGCCACGCAGCCCTCAAATGGGGGTAATCAGGGCATATCTGCCTTGGGTTGTATGGAGTACATGAAGTGGTGCAGGTAAAGGATGCAGCCCAGTGCAGCCTATTTACTAATGCCCCAAGAGCTTAATAAATGGTGCTGTGAAAAGTTAAAGCAGAAGCTAACAGCCATCTTAGCGTAGGGTCACATTCCAGCAACAGGGGATACTGCGCTCATCCCAGGGAGTGGAGGGCCATGAGGGCAGGGAGGGGGCCCCTTGAGACTGCTTTCCCTGGGGGCATAGCTGCTGTAGGCCTCCCCTGTGGTGCATCCTCCTTGGCCCTTTGGCATGCAGAGCAGTGAATGGTATGTTTTGTAGGTAACAAGTTTTATGCCCTGATTTGATCCCGTAGCAATGCAGTTTGCCCCCATTTAACAGATGAGGAGCCTGAGGCTCTGCCCATGCAGTGGGTTGCCCAAGGTGGATTTGCAATAATGGAATGCTCTCTGGCTTTGGGGTACGGAAGTCTTAGTGGATGGGCTCCCAGGCCCAGTGCAGACGGACAGAGGATAGATATCCCACCAGGTGTTGGCCGGTTCTGCTGTCTGACCGACCTTGCGGCTTGGCTAGGAGCCCTTGTGCGGATGCTCATGTCACCCAGCCTACTCCCAGGCCTCTCTCCGGTTCAGTCATGCAAATGTGAATTGTCACTGCCCTGCTGGCTGTGTGCTGGGATCTGGGCACGTGGTGATAGATAAGGGGCTGTGCCTCGGAGGGGCATCCAGCCTTGAGGAGAGGTGCACATGTCAGAGATATTGGGGGCAATTGGCAAATGTAATATTGGTGGGGAAGTGTGGTGGAAGTCCAGGGCAGGGGCACAAGTTTCTAGTACTTTGGCATTCAGGCTCCCTGCCCTGTCCACAGCAGGTGTTCTGGGCTAGGAATCAGCTTTGTGATTTTAAAAGTTTAGAATGGCAGGCTGCTTTATGGGAGGCCTGGAGGCTTGGTTCCCCACCTCTCCACCTAATACACACTTCCCCAGACCAGGGGAGGCTCTTCTGTGGACGGACAGTTCCAAAGAGGACCGTGGGGGTCCTTGGGGAACCCAGGCATGATCAGTTGAATCCTAATTGATTAATCCTGACAGTGTTCCATTCCAGCACACTCTGTGTCTACTGGTAGCAGGATTCCAAGTCCTGTGTACAAAATATGTATAGAAATCATGCCACATCTTGCCTTTAGAGTTCAGAGCTGTGGGTCCACTGCCCACCCTGCTGTTGTTCCATCTCATCAGAACCTTTCTTTTCACAGCAGGGGTCCTTCCCTCTCCCCTTTCATTTCAGTTGTATAGGGATTTTCACTGATAGAATCCCAATCTTCTAAGCAGAAAGCCCTTTGCGAGCAGACTGGGAAACCCCTCTTCATAGAATTACAACAGAGAAAAGCTCTCAGGTGCCCCTGTTAACATCCACGTGTCTGAATCAAGACCCAACTTGGTTAAGCTGTGTCCTTTGTG
Organism: Manis javanica; assembly: GCF_040802235.1. NCBI lineage: Eukaryota > Metazoa > Chordata > Mammalia > Pholidota > Manidae > Manis > Manis javanica. Next base: position 131,162,789 of record NC_133159.1, read on the forward strand.
CTCACGCATCACTCCATCTCTTCTACGTTTCAGGCTAAGTTCGCACATTGCTGGATAAATGAACTTGAGATTTCATTGCCCTAAGACCCCACAGGTGCAAGTCTCTGACATCAAGATTTACCTATCAATTCATTAGAAAAAATGTATTTGGAAATAAAGATCTCTGGGCATTCACACTACCAGGCTTTATGCTGGGAGCTGGAGTTAAAAATATGAATATGGTGTGGCCTCTGGCCTTGAGGTGATCACAGACCTGCGTGGATGATTGGCAATTAGCGGACAACTGAAATCACCCAGGATGATGAGTGCCGCCATGGCATCAGCACGGGCTTTGAGGAGACTGGGGAATCTATACCAGTGGGCGGGTAGTAGTCAGAGAAAGCTTCTCGGAGCAGGTGACTCTGGGGCTGGGCCTTGGAGAATACACACAGTTCACCAGGCAAAGAGGGAGGAAAGGATCTAAAAAGCCGGGTCTTTGCTAGACCTTGATGTGTGTGTGCACATGTGGCATGTGGGCCTGTACACACGAGACTGGGCAGCCGAAGGAAGGCCTGGCAAGAGATGAGGCTGGGTGGATTATGAAGGGGGCTTTGTATGTCATGCTAAGGAGCTTGGAGTTTATCCCAAAAGCCACGAGGAGCTATTGAAAGGGGTTTTAAGCAGGGGAGCACCATGATCAGATTTGTGTGTTAGGAGGATCATACCCTGGCCGCCTTGTGGAGGAGGGAACGGAGGGACCAAAGCTGGAGGCAGGGAGATCAGTCAGGATTTCTTAGGATTTTCTCTGTGGTTTTACAAATCTGATGAATCTGGCTGGGGTGGGCCTGGAAAATACCAGCTTAGAGAGAAAATAAAAACTCTAGAGACCCATCTGAAAAGGCTTCCCAGCTCAGTTTAATGCTACCTTCATTTGCTGATTGCCAAGCCTGCCACCCCGACCCTAGCCTAAAAGACCCCCAAACTCATATTCCAGACCCCTGCCCTCCCTAGAGGCTGCCAGGGTTTGATCAGAAAGGGTCTTGCTGGTCTGGGCCCCTCTGGACCGTTGCCCCTGGAATGCCAGGCCACAAGAGCCCAAACATTGTTTTTCCTCTCACACCCAGCTGGCTGGCCCCAGTGCACAGAGCAACCATTGAGGGGCTCGTGGGCCTGGCCAGGGGCCCAGGCCACGTTAGTAACAGGCAGCAGCTTAGTCACGTTCATAGGAGCCTTTCTTCCAGGGACAAGCCTGTCCTTGTGCTACAGGCCATCCTCACACGGCAGCCCAGCCCCCAGCAGCTGCAGAACCCCCTGCCAGCCACTGCCAGTGCACTCCAGAGGCACTACCAGGGGAACCAAAGCCCAGCATGAGAGCTGAGTGCTGGGGGCAGGCAGACACCCCCAGAAGGCCGCTCTGACAGCCCTGCGGCCTTCTCCACACCAGGTACGTGGCCTGGGCATTATCTTCTTCCTTCTGAATGAACCTGCCGAATTCAGGAAGCCCAGGAAGGCTGCGCAAGCCCACCTCCTCCCCTGTGCCCTCTCCTGTGTTAAAGCTGCCCCCACTCTGTAGAAGCAACTTCCGGAACACAGCTTGCACACCTGGGAGTCAGTGGATTGTACACATGTGTTGAACACTTGCTGTATACTCATGCCCTGGACTGGGTGCACTTGCCTGTGGTGGCGTCCCATTCATCACAAGGTGGGCCATGGAGTTCAGAGTATACCCTCTGAATATAGATGGTTCCCAGCATTGGCGCCTGTTTGCCAGCTGTGTGACTTTAGGAAAATTACTTTGCTTCCTTTTCCCAGTTTCCTCATCTGTGAAATGGGATGTTACTGTAACTACCTCCCTGGACTGGTGTGAGGATTAAATGAGATAATACGTAAAGACGTAGCTTAGTGTGTGGCACGTGGTAAGGATTCAGTACAAAGCTACTGTGTCTGCTGCTCCTTATTGGGGCTTCACTCCTGCTCAACAGGAGGGTGTTATTCCCAGTTTACAGATGAGGAAGGTGAGGCCTAGGGAGATTAAGTAACCCGCCCAGTGTTAAGCAGCCAGCCTGTTTCAGAGCTGGGATTTGAACCCAGCTCTTTGTCCGATGCTCCTGCCCCACAGCAGGCCTCTTTGGTGTGACCCTGGTGCAGTGGGAGTGGTAGACCCTACTACTGCCTCTAAGTGCCCTTTCTCTGCTCTTCCAGATTTCTGAGCCAGGAGGCGAGAGTCTTTAGAGCTCAGGGATGGCGAAGTTCGTGATACTCGGGCAGAAGCTGCAGCTACAGGGCCCAGCGGCTGGAGATAAGTGATGGTGCTATTTGAGCACCTACTGGAAATGAGGCAGGAGGAACAATAACCCCAGGAGAGCCCAGGCTGGTGCCAGGATGCAGAGATGAGGCCTCTGGAGGCCCCGGCCTCCCCCTCACCTGGGTGCTAGGGGCCATCCTGGGCTCCAGCCAGGGGCCCTGACGCCCAGGGGCATGGCCAAACCTTTCTTCCGACTCCAGAAGTTTCTCCGCCGAACACAGTTCCTGCTGTTCTTCCTCACAGCCGCCTACCTGATGACCGGCAGCCTGCTGCTCCTGCAGCGGGCCCGTGTGGCCCTCCCGCAGGGCCCCCCGAGGCCCAGCCCCCTGCAGGCCTTACCCGTGGCTGCCATGGCACTGGGTGTGGGCCTGCTGGACAGCAGAGCCCTGCACGACCCCCGTGTCAGCCCAGAGCTGCTGCTTGGCGTGGACGTGCTTCGGAGCCCCCTGGCCCAGCCCCGGCCAGGACCCCGCTGGCTCCACAGCCGAAACTCGGAGCTGCGTCAGCTCCGGCGCCGCTGGTTCCACCACTTCATGGGTGACCCCCAGGGGCTGCCTGCCCAGGGCCCCGAGGCCCCCAGGTCAGCTGCTAGCAGCAGAGGTAGGTACTCAGCCCTGGTACCCCTTGTCTATTTGGGAGCTGCTCCCAGGAGCCCTGCTTGGGGGTCACAGGATGAGGTCACAGAGAGCCTCTTTCTCTGGCCCTTGCAGCAGCGTGAGAAGTAGACGCTTCAGGCCTGTGGCCTTCACAGATTGTCCCTTCCCTCCTGCTCTGCAGGACACAGGAGGGGCCTGTGATGGGAAGTCCCTTGGAGTTTTGCTTACTCACCAACAGGGCTTCCACATGGCTCAAGGCTGAGATGCGCAAGTATATTAGAGCTCAGTCTGGGTTCAGACCGACCTCAGCCTGAATCCTGGCTCAGCCACAAATTGGGTGGGTGATCTTAGAATGTCACTTAACTTCTCTGGGTCCCTCGGAAATGGAGATAGAGATACCTACCCCAGGGTCATTGTGAAGATTAAATGTGATAATACGGAGCAGTGGTTCCCAAAGTAGGGTCCCAGACCAGCAGCCTCAGCCTCACCTGGGGGCTTGTTAACAAGTGCAGATTCTCAGGTTCTCTCCAATTTACCAAAGCCTGAACTCCGGGGCCAGGACCGGCAGCCTGTGTAGAGAGCAATACTGTCTGGGTGATCCTGATGCATGCTTAAGCTGAGAACTACTGGGCTAGAGGACCTAGTATATTATTTGGCACTCAGTAGCTGGAAGCTATTGTTACTTAATAAAAATAGCTTACTCATAGCATTTACTGTGCATCTGGAACTATGCTATTTACAGATGCTATTATTATATCCCAGTTTTACAGGAGAAGAAACTGAGGCACAGAGAAGTATATTCCCCAGGTCATTTTCTTAGTTGGGGTAATCTGGAAGCAATCCCTGAAACCAGGAGCCAAATGGATATGGTGTATTTGGGACGTGATCCCAGGAACACTGGTAGGAAGTGGAAAGTGAGACAGGGAAGAGAAGGTAGCCAGTAAAGGGTACATTATGGAGCAGGAGCTGGTGGGGACTCAGAACAAGGGTAGACTGCACATCCCAGAGTGCAGCCTGGAGGCAGCAAGGCCTGGAAGCACTGGCAGGGTACTGACTTCTCGTCACACCGCAGGGGTTCCAACATCAGGTAGCTGGGCCCCAGGTCAAGGCTCTTACACTGAGTTATTTATGCAGATCCGTGCACAGCCCAGTAACTGAACCTGTGATGAGCACCTGGGAAGTGCTGTGGCTATTGTTAGGTGGTGACTGAGCTGAGTCATTGTCTCAACACCCCTCCCCACCCCACCAACCCTGGCCACCTCACTTGGTCCTGTACCACACATAAATCATGGGGGAACTGCTCTCTTGACTGAAAGGAGTGTGGTTGGAGCATTGAGAACTCAGCGGCAAGATAGGGAAATGGATGAGGCAAGAGGGGTGTCTTAGACCCAGATCAGGGCAGGATAGGAGTGCCGGGCCCAGGAGTTCGGCTTTATTCTGAAGATGATGAGAAGGTTCCCGGGAAGAGGAAGGAGCACAAGCTGGTCTCGCCTTGGGAGGATGACTCTGGTAGCCCAGTAACTGGAGGACTGTGCATCCCTGTCTCCATGGAAAGAAGGTTCTTCGGAAATCATCTAGGTCACAGCCTTTTGTTATGGGATTCCTCAGACAGGCTTCCATGTAAGAATGAGGGAGATCCGAGGAACTGTTTCCGCAGCTCATTTTACATGGGTGTGATTTCTGTAAACTCTCCGCAGAACACCATGAAGCTGGGTCTCTGCGCAGGCTACACCAGTGCCACTCATTTAGACTAAAATGTAAAGCATTGGCAAAAGTCGACCTGGATTTCTTGAGAAGAAGCCATAGAAAGTGCACAACTTTCAAAAGCAGTTCTGGGTTTTTCTCTTGGTATTGCAGCTATGGGTTCTGTGACCTGGGAAAAATTTGCCATGATTCCTCTATTTCATCTATTTCTTATTGAGGATCCCTGCATGAGTCTCAGTGTATGCTCTTCACTGTACACTTGAGGAGCGCAGTCCGGTGGCAGAAGCAGATATGCACCCAGATGATTACTGCACAGCCTGACTGAGGCATGATAGAGGCACGTGCAGGGGGCCTTGGACCTACCAGACCAAAGTGACAAGCTCCTTATAACCTGGCTTCTGGGCCACTGGCCAGCAGAGGGGAGGGCTCAGGATGACCTAGTTATAGCTCTGGGTGTAGAGTAAGTTTGTTCAGGAGAACCAGTGGGCACCCCTTTACTTTAAGTTATCTCCAGTGACTTGAAGAAATGATGGAAAGGCCTGCAGTGAAGGCGGATGAGATAGTGGTTGGATGTAGGCAGGTCTGAGAGGTGGCTGTCACATCCCAGTATGCCTTAGCAATTGTTGAATGATTGGAATGGTTACTGTCCTGAGCTCCTGGACAGAGGTTGTTTAATATTTGGAATATCCCCCGGGCTTTAAGGAAGAATTTGCACTCTGGGCGAGGCTGTGATGTCCCACAGCTGGAGATCAGAGAAAGGGGGTGAGGCGGGGCACTGGCCTGAGAGCCCTCTGGGAGCCCCCATCCGGGCCCTGCACAGCCAGGCAGGCCTCACTGGGGGAGGGCAGTCCGCAGGCCAACCCTCGGGACAGCTGCCGGGGCTGCAGACAAAGAGGGCATCTCTTTGTGGCCCTGGGCAGCCCGCCATCCTCCTGAAAGGGGATCCTGCTGCCGGGGAAGCTGCAGGAGGCTCCATCAATCACTGAGCATTTCATTATACCTTGGACAACATCCATAATGGAATAAAATGTCAGTAAGTTTACTAGGGGAAAAATAGTAACTTCTCCATAGCCAGTTTGTTTTTTATTGATAGTAATTTCCAAAGACATTCCAATATCTCCAAAGCCATCGTTAATAGCCTCACAGCATGTCCACTTTGATGTGCAAATGAACAGATGCGGAGTCACAGACAATAATGCATTGTCTCCATTTCAGCCGAAAGTAATAAATCCACCTCAGAATGTGTCCCAGTGTATCCTTCCTCGGAAGTCCTTTCTTTTCCACACATTCTTGCCTCCACCAGGGAGTTAGAAAAGCCTCTTGTTATTTTTCTGGAGAGAAGGACTCACCTCCTCACAAACAGAGCGAGGCGGGAGGGGCGTCTGCCTCCCAGGCTCTTGCCCTCAGCAGCGGGGGCCAGCCAGGCGTTGGCTTGCCCTCCACTCGGCTGGTCACTGGTCAGCCAGCCACTCCTGGTTTTCCAAAGAACTCTATCCTGACGATTAGAAAACATTTTTTTCTCTCTCTTATTAATGGGCCGGTTATTCAGCTGATATTTACTGATCCATCATCACATGAGGTCCCAGGTTAGAGTATAGGATCAGAATAATAGCTGTTACTTATTCGAACATCTGTTACATGCCAAGCATTGTACTGTATAGATGTATGTGTGTTATCTCATCTGATTTAATCTCAAACACCCTTATAATGTAAGTGGTGCTATCACCAGTTTAATGTTGAAGGAATTGAGTTTCAGGGAAGTAATTTTAAAATGTTTATTATTATTAACAATCTAGTAATAATAAAAACAATCATTATTGCGCACATATCACATACCTGCCTTGCATTAGATACTTTCCACATGTTACCCCATGGTATTCTTACAACTGCCCCGTGAATCCCCTGGGAGCATACTCCCATTTTACAGATTGGGAAACTGAGGCTCAGGGAGGAGAAGATGCCCGTGCCAGGTGACACAACCAACCAAACAGTGGTGGAACCTAGAGCTAAATCTAAGTCAGTCCCTTCCCAAAGGTCTTTCTCCCCACTTCCCCAAAAACGCATATATGTTGGTCTCCGCCTTCAGGAGTCTTTAGCTCAGGCACCTTTAGAACTTTTTGGTTAATTTCCCATCAACAGTGATAAATGTTTAAAAACCCCTGAGCTTGTGTTTGGGATTTTTAATTGAAAGCTGTAATAGAATTTCTTCTTTGCTGAGCAACACATCAAAAATTTCTCAAATATTAGTTTTCTTTTACTAAGTAGGCAGGCTGAGAAGAACAGTTTGTTCTCGCTGACCTGAGTAAATGCTCTCTGCAGTGGTTCATTCTGGTGTTAGTAGTTCTGAGACTTATATAAAGACATAAAGAGAAGTTTGCAGGGCCTGGGTGTCTGGGAGTCCCAAGCGGAGGGGTGTAGCCCGTTTTGCCTAGGGGCAGACACTTGGTGTGGCCATGTGTGTGTGACCTCAGGGGGTTCGTTGCCTGGAAGGGGGCGAGACCCTATGGCAGACACCAAAGGGGCTGTTGCTCCCTCCATATCCCCAGTATTCTCTCATCTGAGTCTCGTCTTTCACTTACTCCCGACGTGGCAGAGATCCATTCCCCTACCATCTTGGCCATCTCTCTCTGCTTTGCCTCTTTTAAGCTGGGGCCCAGGAGTTGCACACAGGTGCAGTCAGTAGAACCCTCCCCTCCTTGCATTTGGGTGCTCTGCTCCTCCTCTTGGGTCTTCAGAGGGTATCAGCCTGGTGCTTCGGAGCTCTAACCCCCGGTTAATAAGTAGTGTCCATGTTGGCATTGGGCCTTCCCCGATGAGCTTGGGTGAAGGTGTGGCCCCTGCCCTCCATGAGCCTTAAGTCACCTTGCAGAGATAGGACACACAGACATAAAAGATTTTTAGCAACAGTTAATGATAGGGATTTGGGTGATGACAAGTTTTTCAGGTGCAAAATACTAGAATCCAGAAAAGAGAGAGGCCATAGTGGGCTGGAGTGGCCAGCAATAGAAGCCATTGAGGAAGGTGGGGAGCAAAGGGTGGACACAAGGGAGGGAGCAGGGACAGGTCTAAACATGGAGCAGGAGAAGGGAGGTTGGCAGGGTGAGGTGGGTGGAGTGGGCCCTTAGCCATTGCCAGTTGATGAAATCAAGGCACAGAATGTTGACATGACTTATCCAAGGTCAAAAGCGGAAGTAGTATGGTGTTCACAGACAGAAAAACCACTCTGCCTGATTCAGACCCCAGGAATGAAGGCTGACAGACCCACTCCTGCCAACCACTCAGCTAGCAGCCCTGAGCCTCTGCTCTGGGCCGTGTTCCTGGCAGGAATGAGATGGGTTTGCCTGTCCTCAGGGAGCCCCCGAACTGCGAGACCAGGACATCACTCCTCACAAGTCATCTGGGAACCAGCAGGCTATTGGGAGGTCTTGGGCATGTTATTTTGCAGGAACAAGCTAATTTCTGGAGGCCGTGATGGCTGTGAGCTGAGTGCAGGTACTCTCGGAGGGGACAGGCGACATCTTTGTCACAGATCTTGGCACAGCTATTGTGGCTGAGCTTTTGCAGTTTGGGACCGTGCAGAGCCCAAAGTGGCATTTCTCAAGGCGCTCCGATGCATTTACACGCCTGACACACCTGCTTTGTGCTTGAGTTCTCCGGGCTTCTCCGTGCATTGGGAGACACTGCCCTCTCTAGGGGTGATGGGGCAGGGCTGCTACAGACTCCCACTGATGTGTGGTGTGTGGTTGGGTTCAATGCCACCACTGCTTTGTGGAGTCACGTTCCCCGAGAGTCTCCTTCCAGGAATGTGCCAGAAAGGCCCAGAGCGGTGCAGGCCCAGCAGTCCCTTGGTCCTATCGATCCCCACACAGGGCAGCTCTCTCACAAACAGAAGCTGTTCACACACCTCCAGTGATGGGGGCTATTTCCCCTGGGATGGTAGATTTTTTTCTTGAAATTGCTCTCCCTGTTTGCAATATCTTCTTTATCTTAGCTAAGATCAGACTTCCCCTAAGTAATTCCTTCCCCCTGGATCACAAGGAGGTGACAGAACCTGCCAGTCGGGACATCAGTGGAGGCAGGGAGGCCTCCCTGAGCCAGGAAAGATAGAGATGGAGAGGAGGGCCGTCTGGGGGAGGTAATTAAACCAGCCAGACTTGGAATGCTGGCGTTGATGGCAGAAAGTGGTATTCAGGCTGATGCTGGCTTCTGGCAGGGTGTCTGTGGGGACAGTGGGCCACTGACTAAGAAAAGAGGCAGGAAGGGAACAAGGTGGAAGTGTCCAGAAGCACTGCAGGGAGGGCTGGAGTGCCCCATCCCCTGGGCTTCTCTGGGGAGCTCCTTGACCAGGAAAGACAATCCTAAGGGCAGACCCGCAATCAGGACCCCTCTCTCTCAGGGCGTCTGAGTCTCTGCCATGCTTCCCTGCCTGCAGGCACATACATCGGATGCTTCAGTGATGATGGCCGGCAGAGAACTCTGAAGGGTGCTGTGTTTTTTGACTTGAGAAAGATGACTGTCTCCCACTGCCAGGATGCATGTGCTGAGCGGTAAGTGGGGGGGCCCCTGTTCACTCCCCTGAAAATAAGGTTAAGAGACAGTTCCAGAGCCAGGTGATACTTGGATAGTTAGAGCTCGATCGATCGGGTCCCAGAATAAAAAAGCATATTGAGGAGATGACACAGGGTTATGGAAAGAGCCCTGGGCTTGGCATTAAGAGTCTGGGGTTCTAGTCCAGCTCTGTGACTTCAGTGAGTTCTTTTCCTTCCCTGGTCCTCAGTTTACACATAAAGTAAAATAAAGGTCTTTAACCCAGATTTCTCTGAGGTCCTTTCTAGCTCTATAGGAAAAGTATATTTCTATCTTGTATTCATGACAATTGTCTTTTTCTGGTCCTTCCAGCTCACCCGATAGTCACCAGACACTAGTCACGTGCCAGGGAATGGTCCCACCCTCAGGGCGCTCACGAGTCACTGTGCGTGTGGGGTGCATGTGGGTTGGCCTCTTTAGTTAAAGCTCTGGGTGGTCCTTAGAGGTTCCATCTGCGATCTTTCTTTACTGACAAGTGTCCCTGCTGGGTGCAGGTGGTGAGGTACAGTCTTCGGGGCAGGAGGGTCTGCAGCAACACCCGTTTGTCACATGGGGGCAGCACTTCACATCACGTGGTGAGGGCAGACTGTGACATTTTTAGAAATGTTGTAAGCCCATTCCTAAGCCAGTGGTAGCTTGCTCATCTGTGATGGGAGTATTTATACCAGAGAAATTGACAAACGCCACAAACTAATGCTCCCGTCCTCCCATACTGAGAACAAGTTACCAGCCCACCACTACTTTAGATCCAATGTAAACCTTTTACCATGGATGGCACCTCAGGGGCAAAGCTCAGGGCTGACGGGAGGGACCAGTGGGACTTATCAGTTTATCACAAAGGACAGACTGTTCTCTCTCTAAACTTAGCCAGGTGACCCTTAAATCTAGCTGAAGACTGACCCCTAAGACCAGCTGCATGCTGATGGCTGTGGCCCCTTTCTCCTCACCCAGACCTAACCTCAGCTTCAGACCCAGCCTTTATCTCAGCCCCAGACCCAGCTGCCATTCCTTGATCCAGACCTCAGTACTATGAGGACCCCAGCCCTAGCTCTGGGCCAAGGTTGGGACTCACCCCAGGCCCTACTCTCCCCGCAGATCCTACGTCTATGCTGGCTTGGAGGCCGGGGCAGAATGCTACTGTGGGAACCGGCTCCCAGTGATGAGCGTCGGGCTGGAGGAATGTAACCATGAGTGCAAAGGGGAGAAGGGCTCCGTGTGCGGGGGTGTTGGCCGGCTCTCTGTGTACCGGGTGGAGGAGCTGCAGCTGGGCTCCAGGAAGCGTGAGTGTGCCAGCCTCTCCCCAAGCTTCTGTCTCCTGCTCGCCAATGTCCCTCCACTGCCCCTCATCCTAACTACGTGGGAAAGAGCCTGCGCCCTCCCTTCCTTTCCACCTTCACTAGACAGACTGTGGCAGGAGGAAGTGGGGTTAGGATCTGCCAAAGGTTGCTTAAGTTCATCACAGAGGCACATCTTTCCTGTCTGCTGCAAGGGAAGCAACTGACCAGGAGGCCTCAGGCAGGTTGGGTTCCAATCTATTTTGTAAAGTACAGAGGCAGACCTAGATTTCTAGCAGGGGGCAGACCAGATAATTTGAATGTTTCCTAGCTAAAACACCTAGCAATGCTGGACAGAATTGAACAAACATTTTTTAAAAATATGTAGCTGAACTAGCAAGAAAATAAGGAAATCCCTGGCTCCAGAAATGAGGAGGGAACCAAAAATCACAGTGGTGAGATGAGAGCAGAAGATAACTATGTGACTCCAGGTCTCTGCAGAGGGAAATCACTGGTCTTCATGGCCACATGGATTAGGTTTTAGTGTCCAAATAGGACAGAAAAGGAGGCTTTTGGACCATCAGTAGAAGAAATTAGGTATAAACCTCTGCATAAAGTGGGATTCAATTTCACTGAAGTATAATCCACTGAAATTTTAGATTAAAAAAAAATACCACCTACCAGTTGAGACAGAAAAACTTATGTATTTTGAGCTAAGCTTCACTTGAATAAAAGAAATCCTTCTTAAGAATTTATAATTATTACAGGCCTGAGTTTTGAGGTTCAAATTTATACTGTCTACTGAGTCCTAAAAAACATGAAAATTGGCTCTGAACCATTAGGAGGTACTGAGAAAGGCAAATGCAAAGTCTTTCTTGACAGCCATGCTGCCAGCCCAGGTGTAAAGATTTCCCATAGATGGATTATCACTGAAGATGAGCTTACAATTCAAAATTACACAACTCAGGAGGAAATACTCAACCAAGAGGGGAGAGTGAGCTGATGCATCAGACAGCAATACTAAAGTCCCGAGAATTTCAACGCAAAGTGCTGTCAAATAGAGATAGCATCTGGTGGGGCCAACTAGATGCCGTTGAAGCTCAGGTTTGTCCTCATTGCAAGAGCCACAGATCCACTTAACGCAATTTGAAGGAGTTTGTTAAAAATAGTATGGTTGCACACATCAAGGGCCATCTTTTTCATGATTAGGAGGGACTGGACTGGAAAGAAGTCAGAGCAGGAGAGACCCCTCCCCAACCCTAGCAAGAGTGGGGCAGCAGATAATGGAGGCCCGGCCCAGCATCCAGGCACACTGACTCAGCGGACACAACCACCTCTGGCCATGGATCTAGTAACAGGACTCCAGGAGACCTGTTAGTTCACGGGTGGGGCAGAGCTCAGAGACAGGGATGTCAGGTCAGAAGCTAAGACTGCAGAGGGCTTTCTGGGAGAGCTCTCCTAGCAACACATGAGTTTTCCAAGCAGTACAGAAACCCAGCTGTGAGACTGGTGGGTGAGCTTAAAAGCAAACCCTGGCTACTGTATATGGGGTCAGTGACAGGAAGTGACTTAGAGCTCAGACCTGGCCAACTGAGGCTGCTGAGATGCTTCTAGTATTCAGACAAATGTGTCTGGAAACAAGGGCTGCAGACAGGGGAATGGGATGGAGTGAAGATCCTGACAACACGTTTTATGGATTCATTAATGAGACCATTAATGCAACAGATGCTCATTGACACCTACTCTGTGCCAGGCTGCCTGGCACAGGGGTTTGACATGGTGTATGAGTAGATTGATAGATGGTACATGGATAGATCCTGCCCTATCACCTGGCATCCAGATGGACGTCCTGGGGACCAAACTATCAACTCCAGGCTGTCTTCTTGGACCTTTGATTTTCTTAGTTTCATATAACATTAATCCCCTGACCACTCACCCATGCCCCCCAGGCAGGACCAGGTCTGTATGTGGGCTCTAGGCTGATATACCAGCTCCTCCTGCCTGCTTAGCCACTGACTCTTGGAGATAATTGTTTGGCTTCAGGCTGCCCATTGGTTAAGGGTTAGATGGCCCAGTCATTCAAGCCAGCTGCAGATCTTGAGCCAGCTAGACCTGATGTCATGGTTAATATTGAAAACATTGACAAACCACCCCTTCTGGCAGGCTGTGGAGCCCGTGTGACTAACCTTTGCCTGTCTACTCCCCTCTTGGGTATGAGCCGACAGGATCTTTCCCAAGAGGTGACCAGATGACCACCCATCTTAAATTTCAGCTTCTCACTAGCAAGGATCACTCACAAGGAGTAAGACCCAGGGACATGTCCCCCAGGTTGGGATGAGAGATGAGATGGGTGCTGAGCAGTTCGTCAAGGCTGCACGCAAAGGTACCCTCCCACCCTAAGTGGCCCTTGAGCTCTCACCGGGAGAGTGAGGGGGAAGGCTGTGGAGCAGACTGCTCTCCATGACAGCCTCTTTGCCATGTCATGTCAGCGAAGTCAGCGCAGTCCAGAGGCAGCTGATGCTGCCTGCATGCCTCGCATTGCTCAGCTGTTGCAGCTATGCCATGCCTTCCTGTGTCCTGTTGTGTGCAGTTCATTCATTCACTCAGCACTTACTGGGCCCCTGCCATGTATCCAGGCTGGGTGTGGGGAGCACAGGGGTGACCCAGATGCAGCCTCTCCCCAGGAGCAGCCTCTGCCCAGGAGCTGTTTTGTACTTCCTGTGTCCTGGGGCTCAGTGGGGCTCTGATCCCCCTGCTCTCCCTGTGCCCTACCTGTCCTGCTCACCCTCCCTTGCCACATAGCCTGGAGCCTGTCTGCCCAGGGTCTGTCCCACCCCAGTGCAGTTGGCTGAGGACCACAGCCCAATCCCTCTAGATACCTTGTTCTTTGGGGGCCCATTCATGCCACAGGACAGGAAGGAGTTCTGTAAGCCCAGCACAAGCCCTCACCCTAGGCCCTTTACCTAGGGCAGGGCAGGACAGGAAGGTGGGAGATGCGGCCCATCACAGGCTGGCATGCAGGTGCACACTGGTCCTCAAAACAGCTCTTACTACTGGGTGTTATATAGGTAAGGAAATGGAGAATCTCTGAGTCCATGACACACGCAGGTTTCAGAGTGAGTCACAACAGTGCCAAGCCTAGACTGTTTCCCTGGCACCGGGCTGCTTTCTGTCATCCATGCCCTGACAGATTCATGCCCTGACATCTAGATCATTGGTGCTGTGGTTGATTGGATGTGTTTCCAGGCCCAGGGTTTGGTCCTCCTCTGTAGTTTTGCCTGGAGAGAGGATTTCTGCTGCTGGCCAAAGAGGTATGGCAGGCAAAGAGAGCTGGAAGAGATGCTGAGCCCCAGGAGACCTGGGTTTAAAAAGAGCATAGGGTGAGAGTCAGGATGCCATCTAGAGAAACTCTGATGAGTCTAGAAGAAATATGAGCAGTTGGTGCTGGAACATTCCAGAAGGTTTGTTCAGCACTGCAGAAGCCAGCTAAGGAGCTGGACTTTTCCACCAGAAGGTATGGAGAACAGCTTGGCAGAAGGCACTTGTAGATTTGTGGAAGAAGGGAAGGACAGAAGGATAGATGATGGGACGTGAGAGCTGGCGGGAGAAGGGAACCTGATGCGGCGGCTGCAGCCGCGTGGTCCCTTGGTGGCCCTGGGTGACCGGGGCTCTGCTGCCTGGTTTCCAGAGCTTGGCTCGACCGCCCACTGTGTCCAGGGTGGCTGCCCTCTCTGACTTGAAACCTGCTCCTCCTGAGTATTTACACCCGTTTCAGGATCTGAAGCCACCATTTTCCCTTATAACAGATACCAACAACCGCAGGCATTATTTCTCACCAGAAACCTGTTTCCTTCCCCACAGGGAGGACTGTCATGTACCGCGGGTGCTTCAAGCTGCCAGAGAACATCACATATGCCTTCCCTGACTCCCTGGTCCAGGCCAACATGACAGTGGACATGTGCTCAGGATTTTGTTCCCAGAAAGTAAGGCCAATGATAATCTCACAGCCTTGTCCTTTCATCAGTCCGCATGTGTGGTGGTCTCCAGGAGGAGGCAGATGCCAGTGATGGGCTGTGGCTGTGCACTCTCCAAGCCCCAGATGTGGCTGAGTGAGAAGCGTGGGAGGGTGGCAGGTGCTGCAGCAGACAATGTCCTGTGCCTGGTAGGGAGCCTGTTGCTAACAAGTGATCCGGGGGTGGGAAGTTGTCAGTGAAGGTTGTAAGGCTGAAAGGATGGTGCCTTACTGGATGTGAGTTCTTGGTATGAGTGTCAGGTATTAAATTGACTTGGTTTGGAAGCAAGAAGATGCTGGCTCGGGATTTAGGGAGTGCTGATGGATCATTGTCTGTTATTGGTGCTGACAGTGTGGGGCCGTGAATCTGACTCCAGGGGCCATGGTTACACATGCACATTTGGTTCAGCCTGGGCCGCGGAGTAGGGTGTGGCTCTCTGCAAGGGCTACCATTGTGTCATAGCTCTGGGCTGGGAAAGTTAGTCGAGGCCAGATGAGGCTTGCAAAAGGCAGGATCTGGTATATGAAGAAAGGCTGGTGAGACCTGCAGGCTGGCCAAAGAACATTGAGATCTGGGGCTGGAGTCCAGTGGGTGCTGCAGCCCTGGAATGGCCATGGGCTTGGGGTCTGGAGCTGCTCCTGTAGGCTAGGGCTTAGTAGCCTTGATGGGACTGTGATAACTGGAGGCATAATAGAACAGGGCTGGGAGAGAGGAGGGCTTTGGCAATGATAATGATGGTCACCAACAGTAGCTGACAGGTACTCATCTTTCATTCTATGCCATGTACTGTCCCGAGCTCTGCACATGTGTTAACCCATTGAATCCTCATAATAACCCTATGGGATGGGTGATGCAGTGATCTGCATTTTGCAGGTGAGGAACCAGGCAGAGAGAGCTTGAGCATTCTGCCCGAGGTCACACAGCCAGGGGAGCCAGGATCTGAAGTTAGTCTAGTTCCACAGTCTGCTCAGGTTTGAAGGGTGCAGGCAGCAGGTGTCAGTGAAAGCAAATGTGGTAGGACATAAAGAACACGCCCTGCACTGTGCCCCCCAACCCACCCTGGGAGTCGCCCTTCCTCTCCTTCCACTTCTCAGCCTTCTCCAGATGCTTCCCTTGGAAGTGAGTGGAGACAAAGCCTTCGGTCTGTGCTTTCCTCTTGCGCAAGCGCACCCTTTGAAGTGGCTGTCTCGCATCTCCAGCATTTCCGAAGCCCCTTGCACTGCCAAGGATATCTTGGGCATCAGGGCTCACAAGACACAGTGCAGTAAGCCGAGAAGACAGTTTGTTGATTTGCAGACATCTGGCCTGGGGACCTCGTCCCCCACCCTGTGGGAGTGGAGCTGCAGGCAGACACAGTGGGACACCTGCTTGTGCACACAGGAAACAAGCTGCTCTGGCGGGGCTTCCTGCACACCTGCAGCTCAGAGCAGTTCCCTGGGCAGCCCCTGCATTGCAATCAGAGGAACCCAGCTGGTCCTGATCCAGCTGAAGGCAGGCCTCTTGGGCCAACAAACTTGGTGGTGTCTTCCTTTGTGCTGGGCTGCTGGGTGCTGTGCTGGGGCCTTCCCACCTGCAAGCTGCTTTAATCCTCCTGGCTTCCCCAGGGGAGCCTTTCTGATCCCTGCTGATCCCTGCTGGCTGCAGAGCCAGTGCAGGTATGCAGACCTGAGAGCACTCACACAACTGGCGTCACAGCCCACCCTCAACACCGCACCCACTGCTTTTTCTGCTTCTCCCATGGTGTGACGTGGCAGGGCAGGCAACAGGCAGGTGGGTGTGGCGAGGACGAGGCAGGTGAGATGAGAAGAAACAAGGAAAGGGAACAGAAGAAACATGGCTGTGTGTCCTTTGTGCTTTAAATGATTTCTTAATAGGGAGTATGCTGTCAGGGAGCATGATGGAAACCCACTGAAGGGCACAGAGGGGAAAGTCCCTTTCCCTCGGTCTGGCCTGCCTCTTGTGTTTCCTCAGAGGCCACTGATGGTCCTGACTTCCTGTGTCCACTTTCAGAGCCTATGACTTCTCAAGCAGTTGTTCCTTTACCAAGTCATTATTCCTCTACAAGCCCCGCAGATGGTAATGAGCTCCGCAGTGCCCTGCACTGTGATCGCTTCCCTTGACAGTCTATCTTAGAGATGGCTCCATATTGGCACAGAACGGCTTTTCCATTCTTTTATTCCATTACCCGGATGTCCTATCATTTATTTAGCCGCTCCCCTGCTGTTAAGCATGTAGGTTGTTCCCAGGGGTTTGCTTTTACTAACAAGGCTGCGATAGCTATCCTTGCTGGTGGGTCGTTTTGCGTCGGTGGATCTGTAAGCTAAAATTCCTAGGAAATGCAGGGTCAGAGGCAGTGGGTCTAGTCATGTTAATGGTTAACCTGCCATATTGCCCTTGGCAAGAATTCTAGTAATTTTACACGCCCACCAGCGGTGCATGGGAGGGAAACTAGGCACCCCCTGACTCTTCTTCTGGGGAGAGTGCCTTCAGAGCAGCATCCTCTTGGACAGCCCACGAGGTCCCAGAGAACTCTGCCTGTGCTTACAGACACAGATTTTAAAGGTGTAAAAACTCTTCAACTTCTGTTTTCAGCCCTTCTTCACATTTACTGGCATACTGGCACAAACCAGGTCGCCGAAATGTCACATTAGTGCACGTGCCAAAAGACACCGCAGGCTCTTGGTGTCTTCTGCCATCTTGCACCTTAACACCTGTATGTCTCCCTTTTTGACATCTATCGAGGAGGGGTTACCTGCTCAGCTCTGGCTTGTGGTGCTGTGAATGGTTCAGGTCAAGGGTGAAGGGCATGGGCATCCGGGCATCCATGGTTCTCAGCCCCGGTCTCCCCCTCAGGGCATGCAGACCTCGGAATCTGCACTCATCTCTCCTACAGGCCTCCCTTGCTTTGTGGCCTGAGGCTGGGAGGGAAGGGTGGGTGTTTCCTGAGCCCCACTGTTTACATCCACAGGCTTTTGCAGCTATGGGGAGCAGAGTCACCATTTCCTGCTTTAAACTTGAAAACTGGTCTTGGCAGGACACTTTTAGTAGGAAGTGGACAAACACATATGCTGACGCTTTTGGGGGATGCCAGCAGAGCCCGGAGGTGGGGGGGATCTGGCCCCTACACACGAGGTAGAGCTCACAGCCGGGGATGAGCTGAGACAGGAGCTGGACCACTCTGACCCTCAGCAGGCAATGTAGGGTCAGTGTTGGGGACCGAGGAGGCTTAGAGGGGGACACTGTAAGTTTTTGGAAGGGCTGGAGCTGGACATTTTGGATGTCGGGCAGTGTCAACAGGCAGATGAGGAGTGTGAGGGCACATGCAGGGCTGAGCTGCTGCTGAGCAGGACTGAGGGTGGGGCAGGCTGAGGCAGCCCAGCTAGTCCAGAGTAGAGGACTGTGTGGTGTGGTGTGAAAGGTATGGTGGGCCCCGGATGCCTGCCTCAAAGTCCAGGCGTTTCTCAGTGGGTAAGAGGGAGCTACTCACAGCCTGTCCAGGAAGGGGTGATGTGACTGGTGTGGCACCTGATGGCGTAGGTAGGAAGCGCTGGAGTGGGGCTGGGGGTGTTCTCGGTGGATCCCTTTGGGAGGCAGCAGTCCTCAGGGCCACCCTCAGAGGTGCCTCGGCAAAGCTGTGACTAAAGTCCGCCTGTGACCTGGCTCTGGAGTTAGGAAGGATTCCAGGGAAGACAAAGATGATGCTCAGTCGTGCATCCAGGTAACCCACCATCTACCCAACAGAGTGAGCCTCTGGTCCCCAGACTGCCTGTCCCTTCTCCATCCTCTTGTCCTGTGGAAGCTGGTGTGACTTGGACTGCAGCCTTCTGGACACCCTACCCCATTGGCTCTCAGCTCTGCAGTCTCCTGGTGGGAGCTTTGCAGGGACTGACTGCACTCTAGGGCGGGCTTCTCAGCCTTGCAGCTGCTGGCATTTCAGGGCAGGTAATTGTCTGTTTTAGGAACTGTCTGTGCCTTGCAGGATATGCAGCAGCATCCCTACCCTTCAGCTGTGACAACCCAGATCTCCTCCAGACATGGCTAGGTGTCCTCTGCAGGGCAAAATCACCCATCAAGATCACAGTCCTGGAGGGCCACCTTGAATGTGGCCTGCAATGCTCAGGCATGACCCACATTTCCACAGATCTGAATCCTGGTGAACCATTGTTTTTTCCAACTATTTGGTGAGGACAAAGAAGCAAAGCCTGCATCCAACACTGAGGCCTGATGGGCAAGGTCAGTCGGAGGCATAGCTCAGACTGCTGAGGCCAGGGACCTATTTGCAGGAATGGATTTCTCTCTCCTCTCCTGGATGTTGGGGGTGGGTGAGAGAGGTGAATGCAGGGATATCTGGCTGTAGTCTCCTTTTTCAAAAGCCAAGTCCTTCCTCTCCTGAAAGGCTGGTGGCACCGAGGCCACAGGGCTGTCACAGTAGCAGCTTCATCCCATCCTGATTTGGCTGCAAGACAAGCTTAAGTGTCCTATCACGTGGGAATGGTTGCCTTGTGCCAGGGCCACACTGGACTGTGATACAGCCACTGAAAATGTTTGCAAAGACTATTCTAGTGGCTAATGCTCACAGCAGAGTGTTAAGTGGGGCAGTGCTAAATCTGGAGGTGGGGTGCTAGGGGCTTAGTTACGGCTGGCTGGGCAGTGGGGCCAGGAGCAGCAGATGCAAGAGGTGGGGCTCAGAAGCAGGAAACAAGGGGGAGCCCTCTTTGCAGTGTTTCAAGTTGAGGTACCACCTGACTTATTTGTGACCCCAGATAAACATCTCTACTGGTTTTTGCTAGTTAGTTAAAATGGATTTAGAGAACTCTGCATGTTTAGTTTGACGGAAAAAGAACATTTGGGACAATCTCAGTGTCTTAATGATCTGTCTGCCAGCAAGAGGGACTTGACTAATGTAATGTGTTTTTAAACACAGTAAAATGATCTCATCTAATTTTCCTTGATTGTATTAGAGATGGAAGGAAACCTGCCCATTCTCAGTACTCAAGATCCTATCACCTCCTTCATTTGAACAGAAGGTGAGAAGAGCCGGGGAGGAAGCTTAGCTATTTGCATTGCTGCCCATTCAGTAATTAATTTTGAAGGCTGATATTTTTGCACATTTAGGTGGACCATTTGTGGGAGCCTGTGCTCCTACAGTGGGGCTGGAGGGTGAAATCTAACACCATCTGCAAATAGGTTACTAACGTGTGAAGCTTCGCCAGCTATTATGCCTTGAGATTGGAGGTTTGTTCTTGCAGCAGCTGCTAGCGGTTTTCCTGAGAAAGGAACTGGAGGCAGAGGGCGAAGAGGGTCTCTTAGCCTCTTCGGGATGTGTACATGCTTCATACAGAATTTGAATGGCCTGGATGTTTTCCCACTGACATTTATTCTAAGCTATTTTCTTTGGCCATGTAATGGTAGTGCTAACCCAGCTGCCCGTGAAGTGGAAAGGCATGTGTTAATGTGAAGCCTGCTTGTTCTCTGCTGAGCAGCTGCTCCAGTTAAATCCACTGAGACCCCGGTAGTTGCAGTCTGTCCTGGGTAGACTCATTCCCTTCTTGGTGCAAGCAATTTCCTGTCTTTGCCAGGGGTTAGGTTCTGTAAGAGTCTGCCTTTTGTGAATTACTACCTTAATATTAAGAATTTTTCCCTTTGCTGAAATTCTGTACAGTCATTCCAACTGGTGACTGGTCTCTTGTGTCTTTGGATTTCCATAAGAATTCTGTCGACGTTAACCTGTGTGCATGTTTTTAATGAACACTTAGTGTTTTTGGAGGGGAGGAGTTCCAGGGTAATGCATGTCTATTTTAGGAAATTTTGCAAATTTGATAATTCAAAAATAAAATAAAAATTCACCTGTCACTTGACCGTATCAGAAGAAACAACTAATAGCAGTTTACGTCTTTTGGTCTTTTAATCTAGGTGTATGTAAATGGCATTTGTTTTTAAAAAAATTCAATCTCTCCTACCATCTGTTCCCTGTTCTCATTTAACATGTTGTGGACTTTTCTTTTGTTGTGCTCTACCCTTCACAGTTAACAAGGCATTCCATCCTCTACTGTTGGCC
This sequence comes from Manis javanica, assembly GCF_040802235.1. NCBI lineage: Eukaryota > Metazoa > Chordata > Mammalia > Pholidota > Manidae > Manis > Manis javanica. The sequence goes on from NC_133159.1 coordinate 131,183,305, forward strand.
ATTTTGGCGGTTTCTTTTTTTCTTTCTTTCTACTGTTATAAACAATACTACCATGAACATCCTGGAAAGCAAACCTTTGGGCATGTTCATAATTATTTTCTTTGGCTATGTTATCAGATACAGAATTGCTGGGGCAAAGGAGATGTACATTTCATATTTCACTTTTGAGTCTTTTGGTACATTTTGAGAAGTGAGTCACCTAGCTTTATCACTGAAGACGGTAGGAAGGTGGCTTTAGTGTCATAGTCAAGGGGGTTTGTACCCCTGCTCCGCCACTTTTTCATTTTGTGATCCTGGCCAGATCATATGACCCTTTGCCGCCTCTGCTGAGTGGGCTTGGCAGCTGTGGAAAGACCTATCCAGGCTGGGAGGAGGACATGGCGACTTTGTGGACATGAAAGAGTTTTCGATTTCGGTGTCTCTTGAGAACTGAGTGTTCCAGATGATGGACAGGATGATCATTACTGTCCAGCGTCCCCTGGTTCCTTTCCTGTGTGGGGGATGCTTGGGAATCTGCCCAAGATGGGGAGCTGCTTAGCTCCCAAGTCAGTGGAAATGCAGGTGCCTTGGGATCCCGAGCGTTTGTGGTTCTGAGCCTCCCAGGGTTTCTCAGACTCTCCTTTTTGATGGATATTTGGCTTTGATGGGGCTCTGGTGGGGCAGGGGCTAGGCGGTTCTACTGTCCGGGGGGCTCCAGTCTGTGGAGAGGCATCACCCAAGGGGACATCCCATAGAGGCCCCTGGAGACACACTCACATTTGCCCCAATCTTGAGGCAGAACCTTTGAGGTTTGACACACAGAAGCAGGTTGGTGAGCCCTGGACTTGGACCAGCTGCACTGCTGAGTGCATGCAGAAAGGCTAACTCGCATTTCATGCCATCCTCAAATCCCCTTACAGGTAGAGAGATCAAGACTCAATCCATCTAAATTCAAACTCATACCTGCTGACCTCAGAGCCCTTAATTACTAAGCTGTGTGCCCTTTACAGATGATCAAACCAGAGCTCAGAGATGCCCAGTAGCTTGTGGACAATCACACAAATGTGTTTCAAAGTCAGGGATTCCTTATGACAAGTCTTGGGCAGGTTCCACCTTCCCATAGCTGCCTCTGCAAACCACCCAGCACCCCCCCTGCAGTCAGACTCCAGGGGCAGCAGGGCAGAGGGAAACGTGCTCAGTTATAGTATCAGAAGACGGGTTTTCATTCCCACATGTGCCCAAAAGCACGAGTCAGCCCTTCATGCCCCTCCCTGTGTGCCTTCGTGGGCATCTTTCCTTTGTGTGTTCTTGGCTGTCCAGAGCTGCCTCCAGGGTGAGGGGACCTGCCCTGCAGCCAAGAGGCTGGTCAAAGCTAAGCTCCGTGCTTTGCAGATTTCACTGAAAATGCACCACGTTCATGTATTTCCTCCAAGGTCAAGTGTGGTGTATGGGAAAGCCCTGAACTGACAGCCCAGAAGGCTGGCTTCTGTTCCCATTTGCCCTGATGGTCTGAGGTCTTGGACTGCTCACCACCTGCCTGTAAGCCTCAGTTTCCCATTCTGAAACCTGAAGTTCTGATCTCTGAACTTTTTGGAATTCTGTGGAATCTCAGAGATTGCGAGAAAGGTGCCTCAGGAATGGAAATGGAGATGAGACCCGGAGAGGTCAGTTGGTTAGAGGTGTCCTTGGGACCTTGCTCCTTGGCCTGTGAGAATTTCCACTACTTGACCTCTTGGCCATGACCAACCCTTTGCACATGGATCTCTGCCACCTAGATGGCCAGCCCTTGCTGCGTCAGGCCTATGATGCCCACCCACACTGTAGCCCTGGCCCCAGTCCCCGCATGAGGCCCCATCAGGGACCCCCAGGCTCAGCCAGATGAAGTAGCAGGATGAGGGTGTGTATCTGCCCTGCCCTGGGACACAGGCTGAGCCAACTCCCTCTCTAACCCCTCACCTATTTGACTGAGACAGTCCTGCATCTGTGTGCTTGCTTTCTTTTTCTGCCTGCCTTTCTCTGATCATGTTCTCCTCTCTCTCTCTCACTGAAGCTTGGGGTGGGGGTGGAGGGAGCAGGGAAGCTGGCAGAAGGATAAGATTCATCAATATTTAATTTTTATGGAAATCATGCCCTAGAAATCCCCCAGGGACTGAAAATTGTTCTGTGTTTTCAGAATCCAGTGATGTTGCTGAAGCGGTTATGTTGTAAATAAAACCACATTACTGTCTGCAGCTCCCCCGTTGCTCTGCAAACACCCGGAAACTTGACAGTTTAATCCACTCAAGGAAGCAAAAAGGTTCGGGTCACTGGTGGGGGCAGCCCGTCCCCAGCCCTGGGATATAGGATTGTGAGGCATCAATGTCAGCAGCACTGTTAAAGCCAGGGCGGGAGATGGAGCCAGCCTGCCCTGAGCCGAGCTACCATGTTGGTGAAATTGTCTTCTCTTAACAGGAATTCCAGGCCAGCAGGGGCCCCCTGGGGTTCCTGATGTTGGGAGGGTTTGCTTAGATGTAGTAGGCTTTCTTCTTCCTTATGCTCAGGGCGCAAGTGACCAACAGAAGGCTCGTGCCCAAGTTCATTGCCAGTGAACTTGGGGGGACCTGGGATCGGGAAAGGGCATCCACTCATTGTTCATCAGGCCCTCGGTCAGATACCCACTAGGCATCCACCATATTAGACCCGCTAGGTACCAAGATGCCGCAAAGCACAGCAGACACCCAGAAACCCCTGCATACATCCTCATGGATGGAGGCAGACACAAACCAGAAAAGTAAGTAAGAGAGATAGTATGACCAATGGTGATAAGCACTGTGGAGAAAAGAGGCAGGAATCACAGATCCTTGCCTGTGAGAAATGAAAATATTTATCTGCTGAAAGTCTAGTACAAGAATGTTCACAGAAGCTTTACTCACAAAACAAAAGTAGCTAAAAGCCAGAAACAGCTTCACTTGTCCATCAATAAATCAATAAATTGGTAAGGCCACATGTGAAATACTAAGCATCAGTGAAAAGGGACAGCCTGTTAGCCTATAAAATGACATGGGCAGATACAACAAATATTTTTTCTGAACGAAAGAAACCAGACACAGAAATATGTGCCAACTGATTCTGTTTATAGGACATTCTGGAATAGACAAAACCCATCTGTGGGGATAGAAATCAGAATAGTGGTCGCTTTGAGGTGGGGTACATTCATCAAAACTGGCTGGGCCGTACACACAGGGTCAGAGCTCTTTGTCACGGTAAGGGGCACCTCAGTGAAATAGAACTGGAAGGCTCACCAAGGGAATGGGGTGTGTCAGTGAAGGGAGGAGGGCTTTTGCAACTTGAAATGGGGTGACCAGTGAAGGCCTCATGAAGGCAGCTTGCAGACAGTGAGGGAGAAGGCCTCAAGGGTGTCTGGGGGAGGAATACTGCAGGTGGAGGGAGCAGCAGCTGCAAAGGCCCTGTGCTGGAAGTGTGCCTGCCGCGGCCGCGGACCGGTAAGAACACCAGCTTAGGAACTGACCCGGGCTGCCAACACACAGTACCACAGACTGCCGGGGGCGTGACAACATATACTTATTTACTTACGATCCTAGAGGCCAGAAGGCCAAGATGAAGGTGTCAGATTTGGTTTCTCCTGAGGCCTGTCCCTTTGGATCACAGGTTGCTGTCTTTTCCCCATGTCCTCACATGGTTGTCCCTCAGTCTGAGTGTTTTTGTGTCCTAATCTCCTTTTCTTATAATAACACTAGTCAGATTGGTCTGGGGCCCACCCTGTAGCCCCCTTTTAAGATAATCACCTCTTTAAAAACCCATCTCCTAATATACTCACATTCTGATGTAGGGGACTTAGGACTTCAGCCCATGAACTTTAGGGGACACAGTTCTGCCCATGACAGCCAGCAAGAACGGAAGGGCCATGGACACAGACGGGTCTCTGCGTGCCCTCTGCTGTCACGGTGGGCTCTGGGGCTGCTTCTCTCTGCTGCTGCCGTGATGAATGTGTTGGTCTGGGATGAAGCTGAATGAGGGCTTTGTGGGGGAGGATGGATGGCTGGGGTAGAGGCCAGAAGTTGCAGTTCCTGTGATGGCTTTTCACCGATTCACATCAGCAGGGGAATGTGCTTCCAGAAAATCAGAGACGCTCTGATTGAGGGTCAGGGCACAGATTTTGCTTTCCACTGGGAAATGGCACTGAGGCCTCAGGAGAGGGGAGTGTGATGGGACGCACTGATGGCCTTGTCAGCCTTTGCGCTGCCCGAGTGCAGGTACTGGGCTCTGCACTGGTGACGGGGCCCCTGGCTGGCAGTGCCAGATCGGCACCACAGTGCTGGTGGTGATGGTGGCTGTGGCTGGGGAGTGGCTGGTCCCAGGGTCAGGGCTCCACTGTGGCCACTGAGACATCAATGCAATCCTTTCCTCTACATGTCTGATCAAGACCAAGAACCATGAGTGCTGGGTCAGGGAGGGGCTTCCAACCTTTGCTGGATCTTGAGCTTCTGGGGCTCTGGAGGGGTAGCTAAAGTGAAGGATTTTAGGAATCAAACTCAGGTACTCTTAGGGTCAGGCAGGTAGTCTGGGGCCTGCTGCTAGTACAACTAAAGGTCTTAGAAGAGAGGAGTAGGGGAGCACCTTCTGCATGCTGGCCACAGGCTGGGCCCTCGCCATGCATCCTCTTCCTATCATTCTCCCAACACTCTGGGGGGCAGATATTATTGCCCCCATGTTACAGAGAACAAAACTGAGGCTCCGAGGGGGTGATTCCTGGCCCAGGGTCACACAGATACTCAACTATGGCACTGGGGTGCAAGCCCGGGTCTGCTGAATTAGAACCTGGTGCTTCCTCCCCGGTCCCCCTGGACATGAGACCCATGGACAGGAGAGCAGTCTTACCCGCCTCCATCCTTGGAGTAATCCATATCTCAGGCTGCTTTCTGGAAAACGTGTGGTTAGATGTCCTAGTCTCGTCTTCACAGCAGACCAGGGGAAGCTGGAGAGAAATGAGCATCTCCGACCGACTCTTCCAGGCAGGCCAACCCACAGAATTCACCTGTTTTACAGGTGGCCGTCTTCTCCCTGTGTCCTCACGTGGTCACCCCTCAGCCTAGGTGGGTCTGTGTCCGGATCTCCTCTTCTTACAACAACACTAGTCAGATTGGGTTTTTGGGCTTTGGCCCACCCTCATGGCCCCCTTTTATCATAATCACCCAAAAGGGCAGGTGATCTGCTTATGTTCCCATAGAATGCTTAAGAATTTTCCCAGTGCAAAAGGCAGCTCTGAGCAACAGAACAGATAGTGTAGGTGTGTGTAAGGTGAGGATAGGGAAAGCATCTCCTCTCCTGCCCCCATGCGGCTCTTAGGGAGGGATGTGGGTCTGGACCCTGGGGGGGTTCCTGGCAGAGGCAAAGCTGCCCCTAAGCCTTGAAGGCCGAGGGAGGTAGAGAGAGGCTTTCATGGGGGCCGCAAGGCATCTGGGAGAGAATAAGTCTGTGCTAGCAAGCACAGCCCTGTGTTGGGGGCAGCACCTCCTCCCACTCCCTCCTAACACACCTCCCTGCCCAGGCTCCTCATCACCCTCCCTTGCCTGGGACACCGCCTATTGTCTTTTCTGAGCGCTGGCGGCTCTGCCAAGCCACGCTCAGAAAACGCTATTGATTTTCCTTTATTTATTTATTTATGAGGTTTGCTGTGGGCAAAAAATAAAAAGGTTTGTGAAGCGTTCCCTGTAGCAGGGCGAAATCTCCACCCACAGCCTCCCCCCCATGCACACACTGATAGGCTGCTCTCTCATCTGTATGCTCCAGGCAGCTGGTATCTCCTGTTTGCAAAATGCAGGGACAGATTGGGACTAGGAAGTCCTACCTAGTACCCGGTGCATAGTAGGTGCTCAAAAATATCTGTGTGGGAGAGGTAGGTGGGGGCATTTTTAAATGAGCTGTGGCTGGTGCCCATAGGGGTAAGGAGGCTGAGGGTGGCCCGTTCTTCTGTGAAAACACCTTTCTTGTGCTGGACCCAGTGCTGAGCAATTTGGCTCTTTTTCATCTAGTTCTCATCATGCACATGCAAGGCAGATTTTATTACCTTTGTCAAATGGTGAAATTCAGAGAGGTTCAGCACCTCACCCGAGGTTACCCAGCCTGTGAACCTGAATTCATGTTGGGCTTTCCAGATGCTGGTGCCCCTGCTCTCCCCACTGCACAGTGCAACCCAAGAGAAGCAAGAAACCACTTAGGAGACTGCCAGGCACTGGCTTGGCCCACCTGGCGGGACACCTTCCCTCTCCTAACCTGGCAGGGTGCCTGCATTTTCAGGAAGCCCCACCTTGGGCTAAGCACCTTGGGGAGGTCAAGGTCTGCTCTTGCCCCAGCCTCCTGTCTTAGAGAAATGGCTATGTGGGACTGTCACCTGTCACCAGCCTGCACCCCATCCTGCAGTAAGACTAAGGGCACAAAGATTGGGGCGGTGCTCTCAGGGAGGGCCAGCAGGAATTCCAGCCATCACTCGGGGCTCGCAGTCTGTTGGTTAAAGATGGGACATGCTGAGCTCCACGCTGCCCTGGGTGGGCTTTGTGTCCCATTCTGACCCCTACACACACATGCTTGCATGGGTCCTCTGGAGTGCCTGTTCCCTCCCCCGCCCTCCTAATAGCCTTCTGGACGGCCGGAAGGTCCAGCTCTAGGCCCTCTACACTCAGCTCACCCCTCTCAGAGCACTACTCCCACTGTGCTGTGACCATTGGCCTGTGCCTGGCCAGCTCTGAGCTGCTGGAGGGCAGAAATCACGTCCCCCTGAGCTTGGTCTCCCCATCTGGATCCAGAGGCCCGTGCTGGAAGGACAGCCATCATCTGTGGATCCCACACAGCCTGCTGTGCATCTGTGTGTACGTCCTGGTAGCCGAGCTGCAGGAGGCGTGGCCTTGTATTCACCTGAGTTGCCTCTGTCCCTCTCCTTCCCTGGCAGGAGTTCCCCTTGGCCATCCTCAGGGGCTGGGAGTGCTACTGTGCCTACCCCACCCCCGAGTTCAACCTGCGGGATGCTGTGGACGGCTCAATGTGTGGCCAGGGTCCTGAGGTACAGAGGCTGGCGGAGTACTGTGAGGTCTACCAGACACCCGTGCAGGGTGAGTGCTGCCCCTGTGGGCAAGGCCTGCAGGGCCGTCTCCCTGCATCTGCCACAGGTTGTGGCAGTTGGTCTGTTGAGTGTTCAGTCCTGAACTGGGGAGGGCACCTTTGTAAAAACCTTGGCATCTTAGTAGGCAGTCCCATCTTGGAATAAGGAGGAGGGGGAGGTCTCCACTGTTCCTGGAGGCTGGATATGGGATGCAGGCCTCAAAGAGCACCTGACCTTTACCTGGGTCTGTCTGGGGATGATGGTAATTTGAGGAAGAGGGGAAGAGCAGAGACAGGGTCCTGAGGGAGAGCAACTGCCAAGGGGTTGGGTGGCATGGGAGACCAGTGACCACAGGGGCCTCAGAGGCCTCCCTGAGCCAGCCCAGGACTGAAGAGCCTGTGAGGCCCTGGCATCCATCTCATGTGAGCTTCAGATCTGTTCTGCCCTCACTGACCTCAGGGACTGAAGAGAGGGACAGCAGGTGGGGAGGGACGTTACCACCTCATCAAGCAGCTGCTGTGACCCAGCCCTGGGGTCTTGAAGGCTTCCACATGGTGATGTCATGGGCACTTTACAGCAGCCTATGGGGGAAGGAAGATGGGATGTGGAGACCTTACTTGCCTGAAATCAGCCTGGGCCTGGTTCACTGATGGCTGTACCTGGGTGTGTGCCATTGGTCAGCCCCGCCACGAGACCCAGTCACCTGCCCTGCAAGATCGGCAGTTATCTGTGCCGTGCTGGAGGCCACGGTTCAGCTGTGACCCTGGAGACCAGGCAAGGGCCGAGGGTCCCCGAGACGCCGACTCCCCTGATTCTTGCCCTGGGGTATGGGAGGCCTGGCCATCCCTGGGCTTCCTCTGGCCAGGTGGCAAACCCCCTCCACTCTTTGGGTATCAGTCACCCGACTCATAAAGTGGGGGTCTTGGATCAGTAGTTGTGGCCTAGGGGAGTCTGGTGGTGAGTCTGTGAGCCACAGTGGAGGTGCATGACCCTGAGACAACTTCTGGACTTGCAGACACCCGATGCACAGATAGGAGGTTCCTGCCCACCAAGTCCAGGGTGTTCGTGGCTTTGTCAAGCTTCCCGGGAGCAGGGAACACATGGGCACGGCACCTCATCGAGCACGCCACGGGCTTCTACACGGGGAGCTACTACTTTGACGGGATCCTCTACAACAAGGGTGAGTGACGGTGGTCGGGGGGCGGGCAAGGCGCAGCCCCGAGACCAGGCCCTAGCCAGTCCTGGGAGCAGAGCTTCCCCAACTTGAGCTGCATTAAGGACATCCTGGGGGGCTGTTAAATTCACCAGATTCCTGGGCCCCACCCCCCAAGAGACTCAGTGGGTCTGCAGTGGGGCCTGGGAATTGGCATCATTTCTTACCAGCTTCCAGGTGGTGCTGCTGGAGCCAGCCCTAGGACCGCACTTTGAGTGAGAATTCACGAGTGGTTTTTTTTTTTAATACTGAAGAAAGGCACAGGGAGGTGTATTTAGCACAAGTCTTGGAAATCAGAAATGACAACATATCCCTTCCTTTAACATGTAATAGTCATCACAGTTTTGCTCTTCTGAATCCATGAATCTTTTGAATCCCTTTCGGATTCAAGGGAAAAGTCTAATAGCTTAGATTCCTTCTCTATAAACATTTCTGGAATTTTCCTTAATTTTTGGAACCCTCAATAATTAGGTGAGACTGACTTCATCTCTCTCATTCTTTTTGGGGTCAGGGGGCAAGGGGGTAGCTTATTGAAATACCACGTTTTAAAAAAATAGATCCCAGAATCTTCCAGAGTTTTATGATTTCTAATCTTTCCCCTGTAGAAATAAGAGGCTTCATTATGCCAAGTAAATGAACTTAAATGGCTCCAGTCTGTGCTCTGTTTAAGACTAAGAACCTCAGATAAGTTCAGGCAGGATCTAATTTGGTGACATGTATTTCTCTGTTGTCAAGTTTTACAATTTCTCTGGGTTTCTTTAACTTGAGTTTGGTTTAGGAGAAGAAGATAGTATCAGTAATATCCCAGAGAAAACAAAAACTTCCTGAGTTTAGCAGTGGGTTCTGGGATTAGCCACAGCAATCTTGGTTGGTTGGGGAGAAGCCAAGGGTGTCCTTATAACTCAGCCCCATTATCCTTGGAGTCTTGAAACTTATGGGCATTTATAGGTGAAGTGGACAGATGAAGCACATGGCCTAATCCCCAGGGAATCACCAGGTATGTACAGGCTACAATTACACACCTTGTTTATCTAGAAGGCCTTTACCTTGTTCAAATAGCTGGCTGTCTTGGTCTGCATATGGCCAGGTGGCCCATTGGTTCAAATAGTCAGGTAAGGGTTAGGATGACATTGCCTCACAATGGCTTTAGAGATACAGGTGCACCTTTGCTCTAATAGAGCAATGACACACACAGATGGGAAATTCGCAGGTTAGCTTCAATACCAAAACGCCAGAGCTGTCATAGGTTAACGTGGTCTGAGTTATAGGGAAAAGTGACCATGGTTGAAATAGGCTGAGGAAGTACAAAAAAATACCGTGGGTGCCAGGCTTGTCAAACACCAGCTCTTAGGTTTACTCTGATTCTCCCTTTCCTGGAAATTCCCGGATGTTTGACAGAATGAATCAAAGACTTTTGGTGTCTGGCCCATGGCAGAGATGAGCTTGAGACACATTGAGTCTCAGTAGGTGAATCCAGACTATCAAATTTCAAAGAGACTGGCAAATTTCCAGACATTGGTAGATACAAATGCTTCCCAGCCATTCATGAAGGAGGGTGGGACTCATTTATGTTTTAAGGAGCCCGAGATAAGCTCATATGGAATATGGAACATGACCCCAGAGCTGGCTGGCATGGGCTGTATTGGGGTGTGGCCAGTAGACTAGGGCCAGGTGACTAGGGTCAGTAAGCCTTCTATGACATCCCACTACACCCCTCTTCTCTTTGTGCCCATAAGTCACTATGCTCTGTATTATGGTTGGGACATTCCAGTGCTAGAATGTAAGCTTAAGACAAGAGTCTTTATCCCCGACACAGAAAGAGCACACGATAATAATATGTGAAAATAAATACATAAAAATAAATAAAATTAAGTAAATAAATAAAAATAACAATGACTGTGTGACTCTGTGTATGGATGGGTCGAGTCTGGCCTACTCAGGTAGAAGTCAGAAGTGTTCTGAATACCCAGTACTGGCCCAGGGCCCAGGAAGGAGTCGGGCCCACAGGGAGACTGGTCAATGGGCAGAGCTCTGTTCTTACAAATGGGGCCCTGGGTTCCACAGGGCAGGGTGCAAACATTGTGGTTGAGACATTGGCCCCAGGTGGAAAATCTCCTTAGATGCGAGGCTAGGGCCCTGTTACAGGACCACATCATGAGGTCAGGGCTGCCCACTGTGGGGAGGTGGGTAGAAGCTGGCACCTCACAGACACACCCATAGCCATGTGGAGAGAGCCTTGGCTCGGTGGCCATGGCACTGTGTGTTCTCGGGCAAGTCATATACCCACTCTGAGCCTCAATCTCTTCATCTAGCTGTGCCTGTACCTGTGGTTAACTTACAGGCTTATTTTCGATACCTGTGTGAAATCTCCATGAACATGTTTGAACATTTGCAACTCCAGTGTCTAGAGGGGGCATGGTCAGGCCTCTGCCTCCTGACTTCTGGAGGTGCTGTATCCCCTTTCTCTTGCACACGCTATCTTTCCCTACTGTTAGATGTGTCCTGCTCTCGCCTAGTCCTGGGCAGGGTCAGGCCTGTGGAGGCCACTCCTGCCCTCTCTCCATAAGCCTTCCCAGTGCCCCTGCCATGACATCTGCAGGCCTCTCCCATACCTCGAATATCGGCTTCCCCTCAGGGATGCAGTTTCCCTTCAGATCTGTCTACACACGGCGGGGTGTCCCCACCATGCCTTCCTCCAAAGGGGCCCTCTCCTTTCTCCCTGGCAGGGTTTAAGGGCGAGAAGGACCATTGGCGGAGCCGGCGCACCATCTGTGTGAAGACCCACGAGAGTGGCAGGAGGGAGATTGAGATGTTTGACTCAGCCATCCTGCTGATCCGGAACCCATACAGGTCCCTGGTAGCCGAATTCAACAGAAAATGCGCCGGGCACCTGGGCTACGCGGCTGACCGCAACTGGAAGAGCAAAGGTAAATGGAGAGGGCCCGTGGGGCAGGGGACCCACTGCAGCTTTATTCAGGGAGGGAGTCCGTCTGCGGACACACACTTCCTAAAGTCCAGTGCCAGGCACGGGGCAGGCACCAGGGGCCCAGGCTAAAGGGGTCATAGTTTCTGCCCTCAAGGCACACACACAGTCTAGCCTTTAGGCAATGAAGTAAAGAGATGCATGTCAGGTTAGTGAGTGATGCAAAATTAAGCTGTCAGAAACACAGCTGTGTCCACCAGGGTCTGTGGCTTGATGAGGCTGGGGGAGGGGGCCGTGGATAGGGGCCCTTAGGCCAGGCAGGCTTGTGTGTCCATCCCTGTGTGACAGGATCAGCAGAGGCTGGCTGGTGTCCTCCTCCTTCTCCATCCTTCCCCTTGCTGGCCCCCCTTCAGGACACAGGCAGGCTAAGCCCTGATTCGTCCTCGGTACCTTATAAGCCCAGTGAGCCTGGGCAAGCTGTGTGCTTGTCTTCTGAACATCAGTTTTCTCATTTAAAAAACAAAGGGCTGTTGTGAAGATGAGGGAAAGCAAATGCTTCCCACAGCATCTGAGGTGTATTAATAACCCAATTATGGGAACTATTTTTGTTGGGATGATTTTTGACATTTTCATCCTTCCCCTGCCAGAAGACAAACTGCCTGGTTTCTTAATTTGCTGGAAAAAAAAGCTCATGGAGTAGATCATCTGCAAAAGTTTGCAGCTGCCCCACCCATGACTTCACTGTATGTCCTGCCACCCAGCAGTGTCACCGTGTCACAAGCAGTCACACCCACGAGACACAGTAGATGTTGAGTAGGCACCACATTCACTCAGCTGTCAAAGGGGAACCCAGGACAGAAAATCGGGGCTGCACAGCAGCCTCATCTCACCCAGCAGCTGCCCCCTCCCTTCACTACTCAACCCCGTGGCCCACCTGGAATGTGCATGGGACAAGATGCCAGGGACAAGATTAAAGGGAAAGAGGGTCATCTCCACAGAGATGCCCTGCCTGGGTTTCCGGCCTGTATTTACCACCACTGTGTCACACGGGCCCCAGACCTGTGGGCTTCCCCCACCCAGGCATGGTCCCAAAGGGCGAGGCATTCTCCAGAGAGAGAACCAGTTTTCCACGTTTGTCTTAATGTGGTGTGCTTCCAAGGAAACAGTCCCAAGGTCATACGTCCCAGGCTGGCTCAGGACTCTGCAGAGCCCAGACTGAGGGGACCCCTCGCTCACCCCAGGGTGTCCTGAGGGTCTTTCTCTGAGGGGGATTCGGGCAGGTTAGCCCTGGGCAGTGGGCCATGGAAAATCCTGGCTGCTTCCCTGTTCTGAGTCTCCAGAAGGGCCAGCAGTCCTGCCAGGCCAGGCCCCCACAGGACATCCCTTGTGTCCCCTCCCCAGAGTGGCCGGACTTCGTCCACAGCTATGCGTCCTGGTGGTCATCGCACGTCCTGGACTGGCTCAAGTACGGCAAGCGGCTGCTAGTCGTGCACTACGAGGAGCTGCGGCGCAGCCTGGTGCCCACGCTGCGGGAGATGGTGGCCTTCCTCAACGTGTCTGTGAGCGAGGAGCGGCTGCTCTGCGTGGAGAACAACAAGGAAGGCAGCTTCCGGAGGCACGGCCGGCGCCCCCACGATGCGGAGCCCTTCACCCCGGAGATGAAGGACTTGATCGATGGCTACATCCAGACAGTGGACAAGGCCCTGCGTGACCACAACTGGGCTGGGCTGCCCAGGGAGTATGTGCCCAGATGATAGGCCCCGGCCGTCTCTGCCTGCCTCCCGAGTGCCGGCCGCCCCCATGGGGCTGCATTGCTCTCTGCTGCTACACAGCCGTCTCGCTTGCGCCGCCAGCAGGGAGGCCCGCTGGGTGCTATCTGCCACATGCAGGGAGACCCGGACACAAGCCCTTTGCCCACCCAGGCAGACAGGATGTCACAGGGTGAACACAGATGGGCACACAGGCCTCACCATGCTTAGAAATGCCATCATATGCTCACAGCCCCCGTTCTGAGTTGCCCGAGCCACCGTGCAGGGTACACCAGCCCCTCCCAGACTTGCAGATGCAGTCACACACTAACAGCAGGTTATCCACTCCCAGAGGCTGTCTGTCGTCTCTCTTACACACAGACACCTTTTGCACCCTGGGTTCTCAGAGGCCCAAGGCTTCCTGTTTCAAGCCCACTGCAAACTGGCTTGTTAGGGTTCCTGACGCTAGGATTCTGGGCTGCGTGGGCATCAGTGCTGTGAGCCACAAGGACTTGGCTTGGGGAGGGTTCACGGACTGTTGCTGCTGGGCCATGGGGCCCTGACTGCATGTCTGACATCCCGTAAATGTGTGTGGTGTGACAGTCGGGCACCACAAATACTGTAGCGCTGCCTCTCCCTTCTCTGCAGACAGACTGGTGGCACTGTGGACAGTGTGGAGTCCCCAGACACACACCGACCTAAGGACCTGCCCCAAATGCTGTGTATCCCCTACCCCCTTTCAACATCAGCCCTCCTTAGAGTGGGGCCTCCTTGCCTGGACTCTTCCCTGAGTGACCCCTGGGGAAGCCAGAGATTCACACCAGGCCCCAGAAGCAGGGTGTAAGGGAAAGAAGACAGTAAGGCAGGGTGAGGGTGGGTCCCCAGGGGAGCCCTGGACCTGAGGGGCCCCTACGCCAGCAGGAGGGACCTGTGGTGGGCATGGGGAGACCCAGGAGGGATGGGTCTTGGGACTCAGTGTACAGTCGCCCCACCCATCTTGACAGGTGCCTGCGGTCTGTGGAGTCCCGCCCTGGAGTCATGAGGAAGGGGAACTGCATGACCAGCAGCACAGCCCTGAGGAAGGGGCTGTAGTTGCAGCTTCTGTCTGACCCCCCACCCTGGTGGCCAAGGCCTCTCTGTCTCCCTGTTATTCACCCACCACTTCCTGTCACCGGGCCTCTTCCACACCCTTTGTCTCTATTTCTGCAAGGCTGACATCTTTCCCACTTGTTCATCCATTTCCTTAACAAAAGGGGCAGGATGCTCACTGGTGCCCGCTGTGTCCTGGCCTGGGGAGAGGGGAGAGGACAGATAATAAAGGCCCCACTCACCACCCCCTGCTGGGCAGAGGAAGGGTTGTCACAAATGGGAGTAAGACCCAGTAACACAGGGGCACGTGCGCTGTGCAGGCTCACGGGGGGTCAGCCTTTGTGCCTCGGGTCTTCGGGGAATGCATCACAGTGCCTTTGCATGGGTCATGAGGACTCTGTAGGAATCCTCCCAGCAAAGTTAGAGGGGACAGATATTTGTAGCAGAGAGAACAGCATATGCAAAGGCTCAGAGGCTGGAAAACCCTGGAGTGTTTTACAAAACAGGTCGATGGGGTGTGGGGGCATATGTGTCTCTCTGAGTCAGTGGAAGGACAGGAGTGCGTAGGTGAGGACAGAGGTGGGGACACAGAAAAGGAGTGTCCTTACAGTCATGACTGTAAGGACTCCCACAGCAGCCCTTGGGTCAGCTCAAAGCCGGAGACAGCAGCGGGGCCTCACTGGGGCTGCATGGCTCTCATCCAGGCTGAACAGAGGTGCTGATGCTAATTAGCTTCTCAGGTCACCCTTCAGTAATGGGTACAAGAATAAGGCTGTCGGGAGCAGGGGGCTCAGGTCTAGACATGGGGACGGACTGGATGCACAGCACAGGGCAGCCAAGACACAGGGAGGGTCATGGGGAGTTTGGTTGCCCACTGACCCCTGTGGGAGGGAGGAAGGTGGGTGGGCCTGAACTTGGGCAGCCCTGAGCCCCTCTGCAGCTTCTCCAGTTCTGGGGCAACCCCTCCAGGCCCCGTGGTCTGACCTCCCCTCAGTCTGAGCCAGGCTGCCCTGGGAGGAGATAATGGGGTGAGGGGTTTAGGAAAAGTGGGCATCAAATGCTCAGACCCTCTACCCCCTGGCCAGCAATGAGGAGCTGAGGGTCACCCCCAGTGAGGACAGGCAGGTTGGAAGGCTGTGCAAGGCCACCCCCTCCTCAGAGGGAAGCCTCCCTAGCCCTCGGCCTTGCCAGTGAGTGGGCCTGAGCACCTGTGCTCCTGGGGGCCTCCAAGTCCTTCTGGAGTTTCCTCCAAACCCACAGTGACCCCCAGGCTGTCCCAACTCCCACAGCAGCCCTCGGGTCAGCTCAAAGCCGGAGACAGCAGCGGGGCCTCACTGGGGCTGCATGGCTCTGCAGTCAAGTCTGTGGAGGCCCCTAATGAGGCCATTTCTCCTGAGCTGTAGGAGTTGAGGCCCACCAGGAGTTTCCACCCTGCCATGGAAGGGGCCCAAGGGATACCCACATTCCTGAGCAGACCTGGAGTCTCAGTGAAGGTGGCTGCACTGGCAGGTGGAGAAGAGGGAAGTGACCTCCCCCTGAGATGGGCTCCGCAGCTCAGGTCCTCACTCTTCCTGGCTTCCCAGACGATCTTCAGGGAAGAGGACTTAGACGCCATGGAGGACCAACTGGGTCCTTACCCAGGGTATGGATCCCCCCAACCCCACCATAGGGGTCAGCCCTCTCCTCCTGGTGGGTGGCTCAGGACGTCCCCTGTGACCAGGCCCCATAGACTTCCTCTCCTTCCCAGCAGACTGCCACCTGCTCAGATGGCACCTTGGCCAGGCATGCAGATGACTAGAATCATGGGGTCAGGGTACATCCAGGTTGCACTATGTCAGACAACTTGGCTGGACACTGACCCTTGGCTAGTACTCCCAGATGTGGGATGAGCAAAGAGGTAGAAGGGCCTGCTTCTGCTGCTGATTGTCGGCAGCCATCACCCTAGGCCTGCCTCTGTGGGAGAGCTCAGAAACACAGGGAGGCGAATCTGTCTGTCCTCTGGAGCAAGTCCATTTGTCTCTCTGAATGAGGTCTCATCTGTAGCTCTCAGCTTCTCCATAAAGAGGAAACGGTCCCGGCCAGCCAAGGAGGAAAGCGGGTCTGTAGGGGAGACGTGTTGCAGATGCATCAGGAGCCAATCAGAACAGAACAGCAAAACCACGACTGTCTACAGACCCCAACTTCACTGGCAAGGCTGTGGAGTTACATAAACCTGTGTTAAAACATAATTTTCATGGATTTCATTTCCCGTTGTGGATCAATTTAGAAAAGCCAAAATATATAATTTAAAAAAACTAAAACACAGTCTGATAATCCCAGTGATGTGTAAATGAGAGAGAATAGACAGGCTTCCAAACCCTGGGAAGCAAGCTGCTTCATTATGTGAGCATCTTATAATGAAGCCTCTCACAGCTAAAATTAGATTTTGAGTCCATGAATATGCAGTAATGTTTGTATACCAGAATGCATTCCCCCCCCCTTTAAAAGTAGCAGGAGCTTTGTAGTTCTTAGGGGACCCCACGAAGGGAAATGGAAGTGCCGGGTTGACATTTGTGGCGGCAAGAATTCTTGGGGCATAAGTTTGTTTTCTTCAGACTGGAAACTCATTGGAGGTGTTTGAAATGTGACACCGCCAAAGTGGTTCAGGTTTAGGGAGAAATTGGTCTGAATCCGTTTTGATCACCATTCAGTATTGGGTGAGTTGGCCTGATCAAGGCCAAAGTAGAATGTAAATTATAAAGGGTCTGCAGATTGAAGGGCTGGGTTGTGGTCCCAGCTCTTCTTGGCTGTGATCTTGGACAAGCCTGTTTCCCTCTCTAGTCCCAGTGTTCCATCCATAAAGTAAGAGGTATGGTGGATGCTGTTGGCTCTGTCGGTTGCATCTCCAATGTTTAGTCCTCCATTTCCTTTCCCAGCAGCCCCCGATTTCTGTTTGGGGACTTTATGATCTGGTAGCTGACTCTGTAATCAACTGCCAGGGGTGGGACGCATGACCTGGGCTAAGCCATCTGTCTGGCTACAGTGATTGGTTCAGGGGTGGTCATGTGACCTAAGGCAATGCAGCCAGAGGGAATCTCAAGGCTTTTTCTGGGAATGGTGGGTAGAGCCTCTGTGTATTCACCCTGGATGTGAGAGAGGACGCAGATAATCCTGGGTCTTGATGATGGCCCTCCTGGGACCATGGAGGGGAACCACTCTCAGCATGAAGCTGACACCGCTGAAGAGAGATTCAGGAGGCAGAAGGAAACCAGGTCCTTGGTGACATTGTTAAGAACAAGCTCTGCCTGTGATTGGCCCTACCTCGGGGTGGTTTTGTTACATAAGCCAATAAATTTTCTTTATTGTTTAAGTTGGGTTGACTTGGGTTTTTGCTTCTTACAGCCCAGAGCAGGGCTTGGATTGGAGGCCCTGGGGTTCTGGCAGTATCTGTCTCTATGGCTGATGTGGATGAAGACTGAAACTCAGACTAATATGAACTGGTAGGATTAGGGAAGCTGCTTTTTATAGGAATGGGGCCAGGTGTGAAATGCTCAATAGGAGGCTGTGTTCAGTCAGCCAGGATAAGTGTATGTTTAACTCAGTACATCTGTACATGGTGAGGTCACTCATATATCCTTAGAAAATAATTCCTCTTGACTGCCCAGCCCAAACCATCAATTGTGTGATGGTTTAACCAATGCTCTGTTATAATCTCTACTTGACAGATGAGAATACTGGGATAACCAATCTGTAAAGAGTGTAAAAGCAGGGTCCTGTTGTGCTTATCATAACTCCTTTCACAGAGAATTAGACGTGGTATTAGAAGGAGTACATTGATAAGCTATTTGGACTAGGGGACTAGGGGTGAGACCCCCCTTTGAGGGACATGTTTGAATAACAGCTGATGGTAGTAAACTGCCTTCTGAGGAGTTGGTATGATTAGCCATACAGCTTTGGTTTTGCTGAGTTGGACATGCAAGCTTGGGGCCAAGCAGAATTGCTGTCCCTGGAGGAGAGGTAGGATGATGCCACTGGGAGCTCCCCTCCTCTGTCCTTCCCTCTTCAACCCTGCTAAGCACTAGAGATTAGAGGGGCAAAGGGAGTCATATATGGCCCATATCTTCAAACTCTCCTTGGAAAGTCTGACTATAATACTGAATGCCAGGATTGGAGGTCTAGACAAGATGTAGAGAAAGCCAAGGATCCCAGAAAATTAATGTGAGTACATTTTTCCTTAGTGCTCCCTTTTGTGATGGAAGATATATATTGGCCCTTCCTGAGACCTACTGTGCAAAAACATTGCAGAAATCTGCATCCCTGCCATGGGAAATATGAACAGATCTACTGTAAATAACAACAAAATTGCTTGTATTTAAATGAAGAATCTTCCTAGTCAACAAAAATAATTCCAATTGATGCTATAAGCATAAGCATAAACATGCTTTCCAAGGTGTCTTCAGTCCTTGCGATATCTCTTTGGGTTTAGACATTAGCAGTGACAGATACGTGGCTTGATGGGGTGGCCCATGATGATCAGGAACAGAAAACAGTGTCCTTACCCATCACAGAGGTCCATAGACGTCATCCCACATGTGCCTCAGTGAGGTGGACACTATTATTTCCACTTCAGGGAAAGAGAAATTCAGTTTCTGAGACTGAGTTGCCCCAAATTTAAACCCTTTATTTCACAGTTGAGAAAAGTTCAGTCACAGAATGGGGACAGGTTTCCTATGAGGTCATGCTGTGAGAACGGGTGGTGGGGCCAGGGCCGGGATGTGGGCTTGTTCCTTGAAACCACCTGATTTCCCCTGCACTGCATCCCTATAACTCTTCAAGACATTGCTGGAAATGAGGCAAGTGTGCACATTCAGCTTGTTTGGAAGTGACCCCATTAATATCAGTGCTAATTCTTTGCCAATATATTTTTTGGTGGGCACCTGAGTTCAATTTTAAAAACCATTTTATCACATATCGCCAATACTTTTAAACCTGCTCAGAGGAAGCAGACCTTTTCAAAGGAGTGAGGCTAGCGAGAGGTGCCACAACTTGACATGATAGGAGTCCAGAGTTTTCATCCTAAGTCACAAACATCTCAGGCAGCAGAAGGGCCCTACTCCTCGAAGATATTAATACACAAATGTCTTCGGTGGGCCTGAGCCCAGCAGTGTGTGCATTTATGAGTACCTGTACATGTAGGTAGGTATGAATTCCAGCTGCTGACAGTCAACTGCCCCTTTGAACCATATGCCAGCCATCCTGACCACTACAAGTGACAGAGTCTGGTCACTTGGACTGTGGCATCAACTCACTTGGATAACTCTCTTCCCCCACAGTCAGAGCTACCACATCCAGATAACACAGTGATCCACTCCCACTTTGGAAGCAGGGTTTGTGTCTGAGAGGAGTCTGGGATAGCAGTAGTGCTAAGCATAGCTACTCGCCTCCCTACCCAGCTTTCAGCCATCCAAATTATACCACAGGGCTTACCAAAGGTGAGATCACCTGGATTAGTTTCCTATTGCTTTTTAACAGATTACCACAAACTGAGCAGCTTAAACCAACACACATATATTATCTCACAGCTCCTGTAGGTCAGGAGTCTGAGTCCTCTGTTTTAGGATCTCACTGGACTGCCATAATGTGTTAACCAGGCTGTGTTCTCATCTGATGGCTTGACCGGGGAAGTGTCCCTATCCCAGCTCTCAGATTACTGGAAGAATTGTTTGTGGTTATAGAGCTGAGGCCCATCCACAATTCTTGGCATGTAGGCCTCTCATAGGAATTTCACCACACAGCTATTGGCTTCTTCATGGCTGGCAGGAGAGTGAGACAAAGTCTCACATAAACACAGAAATTCCATCCCTTCACATTTGCCACATTCTACTGTATAGAAACAAGTCACATGCCCTACTCACACTCAGAGATAGAGGATCACACAAAGACATGAACATCAGGAGTTGGGGATCATTGGGGGCCATCTTTGGGTCTGTCTATCATGACATCATTATGGAGAAAGTCTTGAAATCCGTACATTCTTTATGGTTTATAGAGTACCACTGACCACCTTGCATTGAATGTATCATCCAAGGAGATAAGGTTTATCCATGTCATTAGTTCAGGGCTAATGTCCCCACTCTACTGCCTTTACACTAACAGAATCATTATGAACCCCACCAACTCATATTGACCACCTGTGTAGTCTTTTAAAATGTATCCTTCTCAGCACACAGTGGGTCTTTGAATATCTGGACTTCTTTCTTTAATTTCAAGACATTATTAATCATTTTTATTTGATTATTGCCACTTCTTTCCCTCTCTAATCCCTCATTCAGGTATTCTTTTACATTGACTTTGGAACTTGAGAATTCAGTTTCCACATCTCAGCTCTTTTTCCATACTTTCCACCTTTCAATTCCATTGTGCTGGGTTCTGGGAAAATTCTCCACTTTGATAGTCAAAGATTGTAATTTTCTCTTCATTGCATGCATTCTTCTCTTTAACCCACCTGTTGATTTCTAGAATTGTGTTTTTTATTCCTGAGACCTCTAATTGATTTTTATAACAATCTGAACTTGTTTCATGGTTGATACCCCTTCATAGCTCTCTGAGGATATTAAATGTGTTTATGTAAATGTTCTCTACTGATGGCCCTATTAACTCTGTTTCCTTGGGTGTGAGTTTTTCCATTTGTCAGTTTTGCCTTTTCTTTCATGGTTGAGGTTTTCCTCAAAATTTTGGTGATTTGTGCAGAAGTCAACCATCCTGACAGTCCCAGGTTTGATATCTTAACTAATGATCCTGTTAATTACTCCTAGGCTACTTCCTGCTCACCAATTCCACCAACTCTCAGTGGAAAACACCTGCCTTTCTGAGAACCACACTCAGCCATGTCCTTGGTGCTGAGTTGCTTCTTATCTTTCTATTTGCTATCTTCCAGAGTGTGTTAAATTTTGGTGTACTCTAGTTCTCCTTCTCTTTAAGCATAGCTATGTTATTGTATAGATTTAATTCAGGGAGGGGAAAAAACTGCAGAAGTGCTTGTTTAATCTACCATAATGAGAAGCAGATCCTTTGACATGACAACCAGAGGTTTGATGCTCTCAGATGACCTAGGGCATCACAAAAACCTGCTGGCTGGCACTGAGAGGACCTGAATTCTATTCTGGAAGTGTAGTTTACCTGCTGTGTGACCTTAGACAAATGTCTTCCCCTCTCTTAGTCTTAATTAATTCATAAAAAACATTAAAGTTTTAAATAAGATTTGTCTAAGACATCATCTGGTTTGGAGCCCTCCACCCCTCAGCAGCATCATGGAGTCTAAAGCTCACTATATTAGTTATTTATCATCAAGTAATAACAGGCATAACTTAAAATCACATCTTTAAACAACCCTTTGTTAACTCAGAGTTTCTGTGGGTCAGGAATCCAAGCACAGCTTAACTGGGTCCTCCAGCTCAAGGCCTCTCATGAGGCTGTAACCAAGAAGTTGACCCAGGCTGCATCTCATCTGAAGGCTCAACTGGGAGAGAACTCATTTCTAAGCTTGCTCACATCATCACTGGCAGGATTCAATGAGCTGTTGGATTGAGGACCTCAGTTCTATAAGGTGTCTCAAAACATGGTGGCTTGCTCCATCAGGATGAGAAAGAAGAGAGAGTGTAAGCAAGATGGAAGTCACAGTTTTGTATAACCTATTCTAGTAAATCACGTCCCTTCACTTTTACTATATTACATTCATTAGAAGCAGTTCATTAGGTCCAGCCCACATCCAGGGGAGGGGATTATACTGGGGCATGAATGCCAGAAGGTGGGACCTTTGGGCACCATTTTTGTAGTTGCCTCCCACACTCCAGCTGAGAATCTCCCCCTGCTGCCTCAGTCCCTCACAGCCCACTCTGTTGCTGCATGGAGGGCCTGCCCAGAGCCACATCACACACTTGGGCAATCTCAGCAGTGTTTCTCCAGATTGCAGGCTGGCTGGGCTCCTGTCTACATCCTTGTTGAAGGCTTGCTGCCTTCAGTCTCCTCCCCTACCACTGTGGCCATATCGCATAACTTCTTTATACCCAGGAGAACTGTCCTGGTCCCCACATTCAGCCTGGTAGGGAATCAGCAAGTCAGGAAAAGTGGCCAGCTGTGCTGGTGGGATGGACCACTCCACAGGCTCACCCAGTAAGAGCAGCCCTTAGCATAATCCATTATCCCCTGTTACGCCCGGGCTTCCCTCTCCTGTAACCACATTAACCTCCATCAGATAATTAAGGGCTTGGCTTTCCATGAGAGACCTCAAATGTCACCTTTCTGCTACCCAATACATCTTTGAATGACACAGGCTCTAATGAGATGTTCAAATATAGAAAACTGAATGACTCCTTGCTTTTGTCCTGACATTTATTCAGCTGGAGTGATATAACTACACCACTACATTACTTATAATTTCCACCTGACCTTGGGTGATGGCGTGTAATCTTTAAGGAAACTATCCATTTAATCCCCTTCGTCTTATTAGCATTTAATTACTATGACAAATATCCAGATGTGCAAAGGATGTTAGGATTATAATTCAATTTTCCCCTCAGATGGCTCAGTATCCACAGGCACAATCAAGTTCTGATGGAGCAAGTATCCCGGGCCTGCACTGGCGTCCTGCCCCTCAGAGCACTGAGCAGCTTGTCCCGCCCATGGCTCCCCAGGGTCCAGTAGGACCCTCTGCCAGGATCTCCTCCTTCTCTCGTCAGTGGGTTGAGCCTTGCGACCCTGCTCAGGGTCAGGCCAAGGCAGGGGTCCGGGAAGAGGATAGCCAGTGGATGTTCAACAGGATGGCAGCGGACCCTCAGCCCTAGAGTTACACGGCACAGTGAGTGGATCCCACAAGCAAACTGTTATGTGGATCTTTGATTGCAGAGGAACAACAGATGGAAAGAATCCAGAGACACCCTCACCAATTGCACTCCTTTAAGAAGCCACATTTTGCTCTGTGATTTTCACTCTGCCATTTTCCCACAGAAATGCCCCATTTGGGCACCTCTTGTCTGTCTGCACCGCACAAATCACTGAGCAGGCATTGCCCAGGGTCACCAGTCCTTGGCTATGGTGAGTGAGACAACTCTAAGGAGTGGGAAGATCACCAGACCTGGGAACTGGGGGACTTGGGCTCTAGGACTCACTCTGGCACTCCTTGTCCATGCATCTGTAACACGTGGTCCCCTTCTCCATCGCTCAAGCGTGGTGGTGGAGCTGACACCTGGGTTTGACCTCATGACCTTGTCTCCCTGGCCAGAGTTTGCTGGGGCCCCCTGACTTCAGCTGGGGCAATTGGATTCCCTCTTTTGAGATCTTGGACTTGGGCTAGAAAGACACCAGTCTGTCTGCTTGGTATGTGAAATGAAGACACATGAACGTGGGGTCCATGGAGCGTGGACTCCAGCATGCAGAAGGTCTCTGCAAAGCAGCCAATGAATGGTATCTCTGTGCCAAGAGAAGGACACCCTAGAAGTAAATACCCCAGAAGAAGACTGATCTGATAACTGTTCATATTAATGGTAAGATGACAACCAAAACCCAAGACAAAATAGTGACCTAATCACATTGATACTTTCATTTGTCCCTATTGTTTTCTAGCACCTGCTCATATGCCACTTTACTTTTTCTCTATGTGAACTAAAGCAATATAGACTTTTGCTTTCTTCTTTTCTATTTAGCATCATATCATGAATATTTTCCCATTTTGTTACAGTCTTTTCTATATCTTATTGTCCCCTAATCCCTCTCCTTTTCCCACTTTCACGTCCAGCCCCTGCTATAGCGCAAATAGTGATAGCCAGGTATAATCCATCAGACCACTCTTTATACCCATATAAATATATAAAAGTACATGTGTGTGTGAGCATATATTATATATATATATTATATATATATATATAATATATATATATATATATGGTGTCTGTAGATATGGATATAAGAATATAAGAATTTGGGGAGCTGTCATTTATTGTTGCAAAAATGTGATCATACAGCACACAGACTTTTCTGTCTTTTTATTTTCCACTGAATTATACACTATATCCATCCCTTCAGGAAGGTAGCATAATATTCTCTTCTAGGTATCTCCAAAACAGGGCACATGCACCTCACTGGCACAAGGAAAAGAAGTATCCTAAATTTTAGCTCTGTTTTTGTCTCATCTTTTTAAAATGTCCATGTTGTGTGTTCATCCTACACTTAAGATATTCATACATGCCAATAAATATCTGTGTCTTGGAGGTGCACGCTATCATTAAATGAACAATCAAAAATATTCAGAGACTACTAGTCTACAGATCAGAGAAGGTTTTTCACACATTTCCCATTTGTTGGCTATCCAGGTTGTTACTAGCTAGGGCCACAGCAAACCGTGCTGCGGTGAGCATTGCTGTGTGTACACATTTATATGTGAGTGCTTTCAGACCTATAGAATAGATGGCCCTGAAGTAAAATTGCTGGTTCAGAGGATATGTGCAGTTTCAATTTTTATTGATATTGGTGGCCTGCTCTCCAAAATGTCCATAGCAATTCATATTCCCACCAGCAATGTGTATATTGCTTATTTTCCAGTGTCTTCATGGACCTCAGGAGTTATCACTCTTTCCAACTTTTGCCAATCCCATAGGTGAGTTGAGAAATGGCATCCAATATTAAGGGCCTCATCATGTGCGATTAAAGGCACTGGACAAGATGACCTCTAAGCATCTCCTTCAAGTGCCTACGATTCTTTAATTATGTTTTCAGAGCTCACCTGTTACTGGTATGTCTTTAATTCCCCCTTCCCTAGCTGTTTGTGAATCTGAGAGGCATCCATGGAACAGTTGCCAGAAACCTATAAATCAAGGGCTGGGAAGAAGGAAAGCTGAATGCAGTCCAGAGGGTCATCTTGCCAATACTGCTCAGGTTGTAAAAAGCCTTCTAGGCCAAATCCCTGCAATTTCATCCAGAACAAATAATACATTTTTAAAAAGCCATATGTAGTATTTCTAAGATGAGCATATTCATAGTAAATATTTTAAGATCAATGGCTATACGGAATGCATTTTCCTTGGGATTTCACTTTTCAAATGCTTTGTATTAAAAGTGCTATTTCAATAAATATTCATGGAGAAATTCATTGACGTGTTTTGCCATTTATAGCAAAAATTTCAAAGGTCCTGGAAAAAAAAGAGAAAAGGATGTATGATGCGTATTTTACCCTCTTCAGAGAGAAGTGAGAAATTCTTGATACGCTTTGGTTTTCTGACTATAAACCCTCTAAGGCAGGGGCTGTGCTCTTCGTTCCTGCTCCTCTCTAGCCAGTGCTGGGGCAGATCCCAGCCTGCGCAGAGTGCCGCTGGCAAGAAGGACTGAGGGAGGAAGGGGTGGGGGCGCTGAGCAAGGCCTGTGTGCTGTCTTTTCAAGGTCTCCGAAGCCCTTCCTAACAGCTACCATTTGACGACCATTGATTGCATACCTGGTAGGATACCCCAAACTTCCCATGGATCCTTCCCCCAAGTCCACACCACAACCTCTGAAATAGCCATCATTATTCCCATGTTACAGATGAGGAGACTGAGCCTCAGAAAAGTTAGGCAGTTTGTCCCCAAGGTCATAGAGCTGCTTAAATGGTTATGTGAGAATTCAGACTCAGGTCCATATGGCTCCGGTTTGCCTTGTTAATGACCCCCTTGCCAATTTTCCCGTCTGTAATTCCGGTTTCCCGTCTATAATGTCACCAGATCTCTAGAAGCCCACTGAGGCTGTAGGGACTGGAGGAAGCTCAGCATGGTGCTAAATGCCTTCATCTTCCCCTCCCCTGCCTCCTGACCCCTGCTCGGTGCAGCTGGAGGTCTGCTCTGCACAGGAGGCCTCCCACGGCCTCTGTGACATCATTCTTTGTTCCCTTTGCGTGTGGCAGGAGGCGAACGCACACAGGCAAAGCACTGAGAACCTGCCTGCTTATTCCTGCCAACCTTTTCAGCCTTGGGAAAATGTATTTATTTTTATAATGGCAAGTGGTACCCTTGACAATGATCGGATCCCATCACTCCCTTGCTTAAGATGCTGTAATCACTCCCATGGCCAATAGAATAAAACCCAAATGCCCCACTTGACTTGGCATTCAAAGCTCTCTGTAATCTGGCCATGTAACTGTCCTCTTCATGGCAGTCACCTTCATTTTATGTTCAGCCACTCTAGATGTTCAGCCATCCTTTGCCCATGTTCATGTTCTTCCAGCTTCCCTGGAAAGTCTTTCTTTCCCCTCTCTGACTATGGAAGTCCTAAAGACCCTTCAAGGTCCAACCTGGATGGACCATCCTCCTCCAGGCAGACTTCTCTTTTCCCCCAGGCAGGATGAATGGGGCTCCCTCTGGAATCAGCAGCGTCCACCTCATCATTCTGCTGCTAAGCATTCCGGGCACCTTTCGTATCTACCATTGCAGCTGGACTATGAGCTTCTGTAGGGCAGGGGCTGTGCTATTTATCTTTCTCCAGCATGCCTCCTCTGACACTTAGCTCAGAGTAATAGTGACAATGATAACATGAACAATGGTAATAATAGCTGATGTCTATGGAGGTTTTAGAACATGATTTTATTGGATCCCTGAGAATAATTTCATGAGGTGGATGCAGTATTTCCTTCTATTTAATAATTAAAGAAATGGAAGTTCAAGGAGATTACATGGAAAGAGTAAAGCTGGGATTTGAACCCAGGGTGCCTGGTTCCTGAGCTAACCACTCTGACCCACTGGCTTCACTAGACACTCGTTAAATGTTTGTTGAATGAATACTCAAACACATTAATGAGCAATTGAGTAATGAGGGGGAATGTCACACAAATACAGAGATAATCATCTACTCCATTGACGGAAGCAAGGCATTTCCTAAAGTCCAGGCAATGACAGTGAGTATTCTCTTCCAGCATCCAACAGTTGGCCTCCCCAACTCAGGAAAACCCCATCAACACCCTTATTATAGAAGCCACACCAGTGGGTGTCATTCCTAACACACTCCCAAGGGATACAGAGAAGAGTCTCATTCTGCTGGGTCCAGGACGATACTCTGATGATTCCCAGAGGTAAGGGATTTCGAGCTGACCAAGCCAGCAGGGGTGGGTGACTCCAGGTCATTCACAGCCTGTCATGTGATCAGGACAAACACTGGTTCGAAGGCTGCTACGTAGTGTCAGAGAGCAGTGCCGGCAGGAAATGTTTGGCCAGCAGAAGAAAGCCAAGCCAGTGTAGGAAATGAGACAAAGGGCAGGTGGAGAGCTGCCAGGGCAGAGCGGACGCCAGGCTGCAGCTGTGCCTTTGTCTGTGGGGAACCACATGTGCCCGCAGAATGGAGGTTACTGGTGCAGGCATGTGGGCCAAATCACCTGTGACTCGATCCCAGAGAACCCTCGAGTGCTGGTTGAACCCATGGCAGACATGCTTAACTCAGGGAGAGGCCACATCCTTCTGGGGTACAGCCAGGAGCAAACACACAGACTGTGGCCTGGCCCACCTGCCCTCCGATGGCCACCCAGCCCTGCCTGATGCCCAGAAGGACATACAAGCCCTGGGACTTTCCTATCTTCCTTCTCTTTTGTCCCACACAAGGAGAGCTCTGAGACATGCGAACACAGAGACAGGCACATGTACACAGGCACTCACATGGATACAACCACAGGTGCACACACACAGGCGCACGCATGTACACACACACATACACACACTCAAAAGGTTTGTCAGGCTTCCTAGCACTTCAGAGCACAAATAAATTCCAGAGAGAAACCAGCATGTCCTGAAGACTGGTGAAATGGCTTCCTCCCCTGAGAGGCTGCCAATTGGCCCCTCAATCTCAATTTTCATCCTGGATAACTATCTGGCCTTGCACACGGTAGGAAAGTCGACTGAGGGGCCAGGGTCAGTCAGGGACTGGAAAACAGAGTTGCATGGCCAAATGGAGCAAGAAGGAAAAGAAAGCACAATTCGTACAGAGAATTTAATTTCCACTTAGGAAGATCAAAATGATTTCCTAAGGTAGTTTTGGAAACACACGAGAGCATTTTCCTTTCTGAACTTGACAGGCAGGTCTGGAGGCTGTAACTACCTCCCCAAAAGCTCAAGAATCTGGTCCTCTTTCCATTAGAGCTAGGAACCAATGGCAGTGGGACGCATAATCTCTGCCAGAACCCCTAGGAATGAGATACGGGAAGTTCCATCCAATTTAACTGAATCCATCCATCCATCCATCCATACATACATACAACCAACACCAGCCAGCCAGCCAGCCAGCTAGGATCAGTTGCTCATATGGCTAATATTTATTATCACCTGTTATATGTCTACAATTGTCTGAGCCCTGGGTCCAGGTCCCCAAAAAAGACCTTCAGCTTCCTCTTGATCATCTATGGAAAAGAAGGGATGCTGGTTATAAAGGGCTCATTCTGTTCTAATTCAAATGCAAAACAGAGGATGAAGCCTCTCAGGTGTAAAAACTCCCTTGGCTTGGAGACTATGCCATGGTTACTCCTGGGCCTGGCCCAGGCTAGGTTCTCAGGAAAAACCTGCTGACTCAGGATTACTTGTACCACCTGTTTAAATGTCCTTGATGAATTCCACACTTCCATCTTTGAAAGTCTTTCATTTAGATTTCATAATGGAAGGAAGCTGAACAATTATGTAAGAGTGTTTTTTTGCAACAGTTTATGGATATAGTTTGAAGGAAGCAAACATATGCCTATTAAGCATGGGGAGCATTATCAGTGAATGTTTTAAAATGACCAATAAAAATGAAATTATCATTGCTCATTGTTTTTTATGGATCATAATGTGTTTTTTTCTGATGGAAATATCCAACAAACTCCCCTCCTAGATGCCGGCTGGTAATTACGTAGTTAGCACACAGTAATCCATACAAGTGGGTTCTTGCCTGTCATAATTCATCTTCATAAATGTAATTGGCCCAATGAAAGAGACCACAAAATAATCCTGCAAAGAGGAGACAGATTCAATAAACACCAATTTTACTCTTTTTTCCAAAGCTACAAGCTTGAGAGAGGGGTTTTTAAGGACCAATCAGATTTCTTCTCAGTTTGCTATTCCCACTCCAATTCGATTATTACTCAACTGTTTATTGAGGACCTGCTCTATTCAAATCATTAGTCATTTAGGGGGAAAGCAAAACTTAAATTTTCCACCACTAGGAACTGGTAATCGGGTGGGGAAGTGTGTAAGCAAAGGATAGAATTAATGGTAATACAAAGTGTACAGTAATAAATGCTCCAGAAGAGATGCAGAGAGAGGGCTGCAGGAGTTCAGAGGCAAAGGGGGTGCTTCCTGCTGGAGAACCAGTGAAGAAGTGGAAATTGAGCTGAATTGGAGTGGAATTTGTGGAAGAAGTGGCATTTAAGCTGACCTGTGAGTGAAGAAGAGGTAGGAGAGTGGGCAGGTGAATGGCCATCCTGAGGAGCTAAGGCACAGAGAGAACCTCGTCCAGACTAACACGGGGGCAATTTCAGTGGAGTGCAGACAGATGGAGGTGGTAAGAGATGGAGTAGAAAGGTAGGTTGAAGGTTGTTGTGAAGTGGGAGAAGCACATTTTGACTGTGCACCTTCCCCTCTGCATATGCAAGAAACAATAAACTTGAATCAATCAACAAAGCACATGTACTACTTGCCAGACCCTGTGCTGGGGCTAAGTGGAAGAACCAGATGGTTCAGCTGCAAAGCCTACTCTCAGCAACTCAGAAGGAAAGTAGAAATGGTGATGTGGCCAATACTGGCTTGAGCTCATGTCCACATTTATTATTAGAGTTTGAGGGGAGGGCGGTAACTGTTCAAACAAAGCAGTAGGTTCCAGATGAGTCCGCCATCCACCCGGTGTCATACCACAGCAGGTATTGTCAGCATGAGCCTCTGTCGTTTCCAAGACAAAAGATTTTTGGAACATTTACTGCCAAATGCTTCTCTTCTCTATCCCTGTCACCAACATTTTCCTCCTTGAAAATTTGAATGAGCCAGGAAAGACACTGAGAAGAAATGTTCAGGGACATAGGAGGGAAATGCAAATGAGAATCACAAAAGCAGAATATCAGGGAATTGGGAATTTTAAGAAGGGAGTGGTTGAATTAAAATAAGAGGAGAGCTGGCAAGTGGACTTAGTATGGAGAAAATCACTGAGGACCTGGTGAGAGCATGTCAGAAAAGTGAGGCCCAGGAAGTCGAGGCCAGATAGTAGTAGGGTGAGGGGTGCACTGGCTGATGTGGGGAAGGAGTCACACAACTCATGCCAGTATCTGGTCAAGTGCCCACCATCTATACCTCTGCTTTGCTTTTTTGGTCTCTAGTCTCATCAATGGATCTAAAAACTCTCAGGAAATTACATATTACTGCTTTTTACAAAGTAAATTGTATGCTACTGTGACATTTTTACATTGGAGGATTTTTGAGATGCCTTCAAATGTGTCCCTTAGGAATACCCAGCGTCTACTGTGGTGGTCCCTACCCTTTCATGGGACTAAAATCTCAGCACAGTAACAGATGTATCATAGATTCTTCTCCCTCTCTCTCCACTCACATTCCATCTGCTCCCAGCTTCTGCTTATTCTTTCTCCTTTTCATCTCATTTATCTACTCTCTGCACATTACTCCCATGGCTTCCTTTGTGCTAGACTGGATTTTTGGTTCCAACTCTTCACCACTCTGTAATAAACTTTTTAATAAATTTTCTCTGCTCCTTGACTTTTGTGTTTACCACATGACTTGTCTGGGCCCATGAGATGTTAGAAGATGTGATGCAATCAGAGGCTTGAAATGTTCTCGTGCAATGGAGTTTGCCTTTTTTTGTACTCCAGTGATACCTGGGAAGATTATGTACAAGGTAGATGTGGGCACTTCAGATTGGGTCACAGAAGAAACATGCATGAAAAAGACCTGAGTCTACCCTGTATACTGGAGCCATGTCCAGCACACCTGTAGCCTGAAGCTGAGCCCACCTTAGATCAGCCATACTGTAATCAACCTGCAGACCCATGATTATGAGAACAAATACTTCCTGTTTTAAGCCACTGAATTTGGGGTGATTTGTTATATAGCATTAGCCGACTGATACAATCTTGCTAGTTCAAATCCTCTATTCTCACTCCTTAAATCCAAATGCTATATAGACTATTAGACAACCTCAATCACTATAAACAAGAAGGCTTTCCCTTTACGGTTTTTCAGCATTTCTTCCAGAAGGTATATTCCTTTGTTCATTTGTCTGTTCATACACTTAAAAAATGGAGACTTGTGTTAAGCCTTAGGGCAATGGGGGGCTAGTAAGGGGTGGTTATAAATTGGAATGAGACACATTGCATTTCTGTAAGTAAGAGAGACAGACATGTAAGCAAATAATTACATCCCAAGGTGCCAGCCATATTTCTTATCCTAAAGCAAACCAAGTGGAGAAAAAATACTCATTCTTGCAAATGCCCTTGTTTATACTTAAAAGCAATTATCTGTGGGTATTTAGAAAAATTAAATCTATAGTAATTACGAGTTTGCCTTTTCCTTTTTCACATACCACATGAGCCAGTGAGGAAGTGGAATGCAAGACTGTCTTACCATATGTTAATATCAAATACATTTTCCTTTAAAGTGTATTTTGTGCATCCTTCTGGAAGATGGGGAATGAAATGTACTTGTAAACAGACAGAAATGATTCACGGAATCATGATTGCTTTTCATCAGCTGCATCAATTATATACAGCAATGGGACTTGGTAAAATACATTTATAACTTGTTAAAAACACTCCTTGAAACAATTCAGACCTTGTTAAGTCCTGGTGTGCTCAGCCGAGCATGGCTGGGCTGGCAGGAGGCAGAACTTAGTGCTCATACCAATCCAAACCGACCTCAGCCAAGAGGAATGGCATACCAGGAAGGAGGTTCCTTCTGATCTCTCTTTCCATTGTCATGAGATGGAGGCCAGGGAAGCCAGCTCCGGGAGGAGAACAGATTTTTATTCGGTTGTCAATAAAACTTTCGGTCTGACACCAACCCAATTAATATGTTAGGTGATGGGGATATAGCAGTAAGAGTAAAAGAATAAATATACAGTCCTGCCCTCAAGTTACTTATGGTCTCACAGGGGATAGGCAAACCTTGTTTTATTGTGCTTCATAAATATTTCATTTTTTACATATTGACAGTTTGTGGCACCCCTCTGTGGAGCAAGTCTATTGGCACCACTTTTCCAACAGCATTTGTTCACTTCATGTCTCTGTGCCACATTTTGGTAAGTCTCACATTATTTCAAACTTTTTCATCATTATTATATTTGTTATGGTGATCTGTGATGTTTGATGTTTGATGTTACTGTTATAATTGTTTTGGGGGCACCATGAATCATACAAACATAATAGAGCTAACTTAATCTATAAGTGTATGTCTGCCTGCTCCACGTATCACCTGTTCCCTCATCTCTCTCCTTTCCCTCAGGCTTTTCTATTCCCCGAGACACAACAATATTGAAATTAGATCAGTGAATAACCTTAAACGGCTTCTATAAGTGTCCAGGTCAATGGAAGAGTCTTACATCTCTCACTTCAAAGCAAAAGCTAGAAATAATAAGTTTAGTAAAGGAGATATGTCAAAACCCAAGAGAGGCCAAAAGCTATGTCTTTTGCACCAGTTAGCCAAGTTTTGAGTGCAAAAGAAAAGTTCCTGAAGGAAATTAAAAGTGCTACTCTGGTGAACACATGAATCATAAGAAAGTGAAACAGCCTCATTGCTGACATGGAGAATGCTTTAGTGGTCTAGATAGAGATCAAATCAGCCACTACACTTGCTTAAGCCAAAGCCTAACCCACAGCAAGGCCCTAACTCTTCAATTCTATGAAGGCTGAGAGAGGTGAGGAAGCTGCAGAAGAAAAGTTTGAAGTTGGCAGAGGTGGGCTCATGAGGTTGAAAGCACTAAAACAATAGTTTATTTTGATCACAATGTTGTGGGTCAAGAATTCTGAAAGGGCTCAGTTGGCAGTTCTTGCTTGGAGTTTCTTGTGCAGTTTGCACGTACATAGCCGCTGGGGTTGCAGTCATCTGAAGGCTCGACTGAGCTGGAAAGTCCAAGATGGCTCCTCCACATGGCTGGCAGTTCCTGCTGGCTGTCAGCTGGGAGCTCAGCAGGTGCTGCTGCTGCTGGAGCATCTGTGTGCAGCCTCTCCAGCCAGGCTTCGTGAGGTAGTTGGCTTCCCCTAGAGTAAGTTTCAAGAGACCAGGTGGAATCTGCAGACGGGCTCACAAGTCATGCACTGTCACACCCAAACATATCCTATTGTTACAAGCCAACCTAGAGCAGGGAGTGGGGAACTAGACTCTGCCTCTTGACAGGCCACCTATGGAAGAGCAGGTGGGGTGAAAGCTAGTGGTGCAGCCTCTTTGGAAAACATTGTCTGCCAGAGTAAGCATCTCAGTATTTGACCTAGTTTATGGTGGATGAATGAATTAGGATCTAAGTGTTCTGAGAACTGTCACTCCTCCCAGGATAAGATATTGGCATGAAAGGAGGTGAAATCTCTCTTTTCTTACCTTTCCAAAGCTTTTTCTCTCTAGGACCCACTCTGCCTCTCCCTCCCTGAGGGTAAGAGTTAAGGTCAAGAGATACAGAAAGAGTAACAGAAGGAAGACAAGAAGGAGAGAGGGAGGGAAGGAAGGGGGTAGAAGATTTCCAACTCTTGGGAAAGAGAGAAATAAATTCCCCGCCTTGGTAATTCCTGCTCCCACCAGCTTCAGTCTTTCTTCCCTGCCCCAAATAAGAAAAGGAGTAGTTGCAATTCATTCTGAGCAGAGATCAATGGTCATTGACAGAAATATACATCAAGATTGATAGTCCACTTTTCCCTACTGGAACCATTTCTGCTCCCCTCCTCCAGGGCCTCAGCTTGCCTGCCTTCCCAAACTGAACAAAGAGGACTTTGGGCCAGCTCATCTCTTTGATTCCCTTTCCCTCCTGTGCTTTAAACCCTGTGATTTCATACCAGTTGCCCCCACCTCAGCTAGCAAGGCGTCAGCCTCCTGGGGAGAGGCAGCCTGTCATTCAGAGAACTCTCCTTCTCCAAAATCTAATATCCCCTCATCTCCCATTATGAGTTCAGTTATGGGAGCCTTCATAGCAGGTGTCATTAAATAGACATTAAGACCCAACAGGGCATGTTTTACGGGACCATTACCATATGCCTGATGTTTTCTGTGACAAATGGAGATCCAGCCAACCACACCACATGATAATGGGCCAGGAAACACCCCCTGGGGTGAGGTAATGTAATTAGAAGATGAGGCGCTCAGTGTTTAATGCCATCTCTCCCACCCATCGTAAGGGGGCTGACTCCTCTTTGCTGACTCAGCCTGGAAGTCAGGCTTCACCCTCACCTTCCTGGGTCCATCAGGCACTCGGCCCAGAAGAGAATGGAGACCCCTGTCTGGCTAGCATGACCAGCCTGAGCATGTTTTAAGGAAGTCTGCCTTGGGGCTTAATGACTAAAAGCTATGCTGCCTCAGTTTCTCCCAAGCTGATTGGTCTTTGGGAGCCAGAGGCTGAACAGTAAAAGTGAGACGATTTTGTCCTTCTGCTCATCCAGGTAGGAAATGGGTGCAGAGAACTCATCTTCACTTGAAACTTACATGATCGCAGGTGGCCAGGCGTTGTTCACATGCTCTTGTAGCTGGAGCCCTCTGGGCCTGGAGGCAGCAGGGCAGGGGGAGTGAACATGGGCTCTGGATTCTGGTTTCCCTGGGTTTGAATCCTCGTTCTGCCGTTTGATCTCACAGACGCCTTTTCCCCATCTCCCTTGCAGAGATGTTACAACGATTACATGGGATGACACATGAAATATTCAGCAAGGGACTAATTTCGCAAACAGTTTTCCTAACCCTCCCATTTCTTTTTACTCTGGGTCTCCCATCCTTTTGACTTTCAGAGAGTTAAGGGTCTGAGATCCCACAATCTGAGATCTTGTTGAGCCTGCTAGTCCCTGGGCAGTAGAAATACCCCA
Organism: Manis javanica; assembly: GCF_040802235.1. Classification (NCBI taxonomy): domain Eukaryota; kingdom Metazoa; phylum Chordata; class Mammalia; order Pholidota; family Manidae; genus Manis; species Manis javanica. The sequence goes on from NC_133159.1 coordinate 131,218,360, forward strand.
AACCAGCTCCCCTCTGTTGATGTCTGTTACATCCTCACACTCCACACTCTCCAGACTTTCCATTGTCTGCCTCCTCTGGGTCACACTTCAGTGGCAGAGAATTGCTGGGGACAATCCTTAAGCCCACCGACTTGCTGGCTGAACAAACCTCCCACTCCCACTAGCATGTCCAGCTCCCAGCCAGGGCCCCGTATTTCTGGCAGATGCCCTGCGTGACCCGAGAGCACCAGACCCTTTGATAGAAGTCCATGTGATATCCCTCCAATGCCCACGATGTGCCTAGCTCCTCTTTTGGCCCCACACATAACCTGCCCTCGTGTCTGCTCCACCAGCTTCTCTCCCCTATTTATGCTCACTCTACCCTCATCCCTACTCTAGCCCTCTCGCCTGGTTGCCTCCTTTCAGCTGCCCAACACACTCAGGTTGCCTCCATCTCAAAGGGACCCTTCCTCCAACTACCCTCCTACCCTGCAGAAGGCTTTATCTGCACTGCCTCCCCTTTCTCTCACCCCATTTCCTCCTCCACAACTTGAAATCTCCATTCCACCCCTACCATTGCCCTAAAATTACTTTCTCCTGTGACCCAGTGTCTAATCAGCATTGCCTTTTCTCCACCTTGATCCACTCCAATGTGTCAGCAATATCTGAAGGCATCTGTCACCTCCATTGTCTTTAGGTTCTGGGTCACAATAGACTAGAACTCTTCCCACCTGTGTTCATGGGATGCCTCTGTCTCCTGATCTTCATTCTCCCCTAGGCATCTAGGGCTAAGTACTCCCCCGAATTTCTATTCTCTTAGCTTTTTTGTCCTTCCTCTAAGGTGTCTTAGCACTTACATCCATCCTGATGGCCTTGACCATCACCCTAGGATGCTGACTTCTCTACTCTTTTGCCATCCCTGACCTCTTTCTCTAATTCCAACCTCACATTTCCAGTGGCCTGCAGGACCAGGAGTCTCACTGATATCCCAGGGTCAGCGACCCACCCTAAGGTCATCTCATTTCTTCTACAAAATCTGTTCCTCCTCCTGGACCTCATTTACACTGATGATACTGCCTGTCCCAGCAAAGGGGGAGAAGTTGGGGTGGTTTCTTGGCCCCCCACCTCTCCTTTCCTCTCCCATATTCTTCTATGAGAATTCTGTTGCCAAAGGGGTTCCCTGACGATGGTGCAGGGAAGCCAGTACGTTCCAGGAGGATGAATGCAGGTGCCCTGGATTCTCTTTGGGCAGTAAGTCCCTCCAGTCTCACCCTTCGAGCCTGTGTCAGACTAGAACCTTCTGAAGAGACAGATGGTCTCCCAGTGCCTCACCAGCCCCCCAAACTGGGAGAGAATGCTTTTCTGCTGTAAGCCCCATATCTGTGGTTGTTTGCACAGCAGCTCTAGGAAGCAAATAAAGGATTCTTAGTAAACAGTTAAGGAAACCGGGTCTCAGAATAGTTGGGCAACCTGTCAAAGTCATATGCATAACTGTCAGAGCCGGGGCTTGAACTTGGTCTGGGTGGCTGCAAAGCGCGGGCTCTGTGGCTCTCAGCGGCAGCTTAGGGAAGTAGGTGAGGGCTCGCCCTGGAGCCAGCCACCTGGGTTCTAATCCCAGCTCTGCGACTCATGAGACATGTGATTTGGGGACAATTACTTAACCTCTCGCCCCTCAGTTTCTTCCTCTGTAAAATGGGGATGCCACACATAGTCCTTTCCTCTCAAAGTTCTTCTGGGAATTGCAAGAGTGTGGTCCTGTGGACCTTATCAAGAACGCAGAGCCAGCCTGGAGCACAGTGAAAGGTGGGACAGCACTTGTTATAACCGTGGGTCTGCAGAATATTTGGTTGCTCCTGTTTTCCTGTTCACACGCTCTGCCTCCATCCCTGCCCCAAGGCCAGGGTTCCCAACTTCAGCACTATGGACATTCTGGAATCTAATTCTTCTCTGTTCTGAGGGTTGTCCTGTGCACTCTTGGGTTTGAGCAGTAACCCTGGCTTGTCCCCACCAGTAATAGAGTCGTAGATGCTAGCAGCATGTCCCTGCCCCAAGTCATGGAAAACAAAACTGTCTCCCTCTTGCCAAATTTGGAGACAAAATGACCCTTGGTTGAGAACTGCTGCCCAGGGCCTTGACAAGGACAGGCCTTTAGAACATGGGCGTCTCGGCTGAGCAGCCTACTTCAGCTGGGTTTGGGTGCAGGTCTGGTCTTTAGGTGTGAAGTCGCAGAGTTGCCAGGTGCTCGACCCTTAGCAAAGGCTTGGAGACCCCCAGCCCCTGCAGGAAGGGAGGCAGCACATTAAGCAGAATGGACATTCGGTGTTGGAGAATGTGCTCTTGAGCCTCAGTGTTGTCACTGAACTTTTCTGAGCCTCCATTTCCTCACCTATAAAATGGGAATAACAATAGCACCAGCTTCATGGAATGATTATAAGCATTAAACAAAATACTGAATGCGAAAAGACCAGCAGAGTTCCGGGTGCGAGGTCAGTTTCCAGTCAATATTGATTATACTATTGTCACTACTGTTATCATCCCAGTCTTCTGAGCTGCCCCATAAAGGGAGACAAGAGGGAAACATCCATTCTTAATGGCCGCAAAAGCCCCAAATCAAATCAGAGTGTGTTTGATGGCGGCCGTCAAATAAAACACAGCGGCCCAGGATGAGGGTGGGAGCTGGGTGGGTAATGTAATTTAAAGGTGTGTCTCTGCCAAGGCGGAAGGAAATTATGAGAGATTTACATTGATGTGACAAAGGTTCCCGAAATCGGTGGCTCTCCCTCCGCCTGAAGTGGTGATATTTGCTGTTGGCAGACGTAGTTGAATTGGAAAAAGAGAGACTGCGCTTTCAGATTGTCACTGCATTTCATTCCCCTGTGGCTGTGGTCCAAAGGCAGCAGGGAGAGTTCCTCCACCAGAGCAGCTCCAAGGATCTTTCCTCTCCTCCTTCCCTCCCCAGAAAAGTCTGAGGAAGGTGCAGAGGAAAGGGCGAAGGCCTTGGAATCAGCAGGTCTAAGTTTGAATTGCAATTCTCTACCAGTCCCTGTGTAGCCTCGGGCAAGCCGTCTTCCCCTTCTCAGGCCCTCTTTCTTGTCTGCTGAGAGGGGCAGTAACGGGCCCTGCCTCTGTGTGGCCATGAGATTCATTCTGCCCCTTCATTTGCCTGGTGCTTCTTTGCTCTCCAAAGGGCCTACCAGCCCCTGGTCCTCAGGGTTGCGTACGTGTGTGGCCCTAGCGAGCCTCCTGGCTTGCAGCTGCATCTCAGAATAGAGAAGAAACCGTAGGCCTATAGTGTGTGGATAGCTTTGGATGTGGAGGGCGATATCACATAGAAGAGCTCAGGGACTGGGCACAGTGTTGAAGAGCAGGGCTCTATGAAGGGGCCTCTACCACCTTTATGAAAATAGTAGCAGCAAAAGCCGCACCATTACTGTTTATTACGTGTTTAGTCCGAAGCCCACATGAACTATCTCATTCTGTTATCCTCAGGATAACACTCTGAGGGAGGTGCTCTCATTACTCCCATTTTACAGAAGAAACAGGAGGTTTTTTAAGGTAAGATAATTTGCCCAAGATCAAGCAGCACATCAGTGTTGTTCAACTGTGTCCTGCCCAAAGGAACTACACCAGGGAGGGTGGCATTTATGTTGTAGACAAATACGAACCTCTATAGCAGCATGAAGTGGGCACAGGGCTTTGAGGCCTCCTGGGCATGTCCTAGAATGACCAGTCCTTCATAAACCCACGCAGACACCCACGATCAGGCCTCCACTCAGGAGCACTGACACTTGCACCTCTACTGGGGTGGCAGGACAGCTGGGCCAGGGCCTGGCTGCACCCCAGGCATGGCCTGAGGTTGCCTCTCTCACTGCCCTGGCTCTCAGTGCCGTGATTCTGAGCCCCTGCAGACGCTGAGTCAGCTACGACCACCTCCTTCCGGGGATGCGGCATGCGCATATCAGGGCCTGCAAGGCGGTGAGCCTCACAGAGCAGGACTGTGTGTGTGCATGAAGCTGGGGCCTGATTCCTGCCCCAGTGATGATTTACCCTGGGGTCTCCAAAACTCAGAGCCCAGGAAGAGGCTTATGTGCTAGCCCTTCCCTGAGGAGCATGATGCTGGTGAGCAGTGAGGGACCCTGGGCTGCTGTGACAAATGCTCCCAAATGGGGTGGCTTAATATAACACACATTTGTTCTCTTTCAGTTCTGGAGGTCAGTAGTCCAAAAGCAGTTTTGCTGGGCCAAAATGAAGGTGTCAGTAGAGCAGGGCTCCAGGGGGGGGCGGGTGAGTCTCCTGACCTTCCCCAGCTTCTAGAAGTGCACTCCTTGGCCTTCTTGGCTTGCAGCCCCTCCCTCATCATCAAAGTCAGGGGCGAAGCATCTTGCTTCAGTCCTCACCTTGCCTTCTTCTGTAATCAAACTTCCCTCACCTCCCTCTTCTAAGGGCTTGTGATAGCCTGTAGGGCCCGCCCGGATAATCCAGGGCAATCTCCCCATCCCAAGATCCTAAAGTCAAGCACACAGGCAAAACTCCTTTTGCCATAAGGGACCATTCACAGGTCCCAGGTTAGGACCTGGGCATCTTTGGGGGCCATCTGCAGCCCACCAGAGGAGCAAAGAGAAGGATGCACCGTCTGCTCAGTCACCCCTGCAGATCAGTTACTTGGTTCAATGGGGCCACCAACAGACTGTATGGGGAGTGTCTCAGGACTGCCTCTGGGGGAAGGAGGAGATGAGGAGATGGGAAGTACTTTTCCATGGCTCCCACCCCTGTTTGGTCAAAGGTTCACCCCATGGGGTGTGCATACTTCCCTGCTTCTGGGTTGTGTCCGAGAGGATGCCGGGCTCGCCCCAGCTTGGGGAAGGAGATGACCCTGGTGGATGGACCGAGGTGAGGACTTGTGAAACTGCACACATGCGGGTGACCAGAGCCTGCAGGAGCTGCCCACCAGAGCAGAGGCTGGGATAAGGACAGACAGGTACGTGCTCTGTCTCAGGTATGAAAGTAGGTCTGAGCTAGGAGAGCCTCATTCATGAGAATGTAATCAGGATGCCGACAATTAAACCCCAGAACCTGCCCCGCCCATGCCCAGCCTGCCCCTCTGCACCCTGACTCCCTTCCCCTGCCTCCCCCCCTTACCTCTTCAGGAGGCCCTCACCGGGCTGTCAGGGGCTGGCCACCCAGCGCAGCCAGAGAGGAGGCAAGCCCTGTTCTCCCTTCCCTTGCCACACAAGGTGGTTCTGGTATGACCTGGATGGTTTGTCCCTACACTGTTATTGTGAAGTTGAAGAAAGAGTGCTGTTTTGTCTTGTTTGCTTTTTGTTTATAATTTGCATTAACATCTTCTATGGGCTGACAGCCATGCTGCAGAACCAAGCCCCAGACCCAGTTCTGGGCATCACAGAGCTCAGAGCAAACTGTGAACTCAGTTGCCCCCTGAGAGTTCACACAGAGCTCAGGGTAACTGGGGCAGGTTCACCTGTTCTCTATCAGGATCCCAGGCATCTGAAAAGCCATAGGTCTGGCAAAGAAGAGGGAAGCCCCAGGAAGGAGATGCAGACTTCGGAGGGGAGGGAGAGCTCTGTGCAGAAGCTCAGCCCCAGTTTCATGGGCAGCAGTGGGGTGCAGGGCAGTGTGGGTTTGGGTGTGTGGGTTTGAGTGAGTGGGGAAGGTCTGCAGACCTGTGAGGAACTGAGCCCAAGGAGTGCATTTTGGGGAGAGGTAAGGACTCCCAGTCTCAGAGGCAGGAGGCCAGGGCAGCTGCCTTTCAAGAGCCTCCCCTCCACACCCTGTGGGGCCAGGGTAGAGGCTCAGCCCTACCTACATAGGTTTCGAGGCCAGGCCTTTTCAACTGTCCCTTATCACCCCTCTTCCCCCATTTCTTGAAGCCACTCAGATACATTCATCTGAACTTCCGCCCCCATTCCCATCCCGCTTCTCTCTCCTTTATTCCTAACTCCATCTTATCTTATGGCCACTGGCCTCCTGCACCATTGGGCGCGGAGGATCCCAGCGTGACGGAGCTCTGCCCACGGCTGCCCAGTAGCCTGTCTCGCCTGGCCAGCCCTTCAGCCTGACTCCCGCTCCTCCGCAGTGAGGATACTCAAGCACTTCGGGCAAGTTCTACATAGAGAAGATTCTAATTCCTCCAAGACAGGCTGAGCCGGGATCCTACCAGTCTCAGGCCCGACCCTGACCACTCTATCCTTGATCTTGACCTTGACCTTTGTCTGAGTCTCAGCCCTGTTTCAGACTTAGCCCAATGCTCATTCTAGGCTAATCCCTCAATTCTACCTCAAATGGGCCTTCACCCCTGATTGAGTTCCCACTTTTATCCCAGTTGTCCCCCAACCAAACCCAGCCCATTAATGTAAGTCACTGGTCTAGGTAGGAGACCTGGCAGAGCAAGTGACTGGCATGTTTCAGCCCTGTCACTGCGGGAGTCCAGCTTTCCCACCACGTGTCTGAGTGGGCTGGCTTGTCAAGAGCACTAGGGCTGCAGGAGAAAGACCACCTTGCTTGGGTCTGAGTCCAAACTTTGTCACTTAGCAGTGAAATCTAAAGTTTCAAGAGGCACCTTTCTGGGCCCGTTTCTTTTCTCACAACATACTAGAAGGGCTCTGCATCTAGTATATAGATGTCCTTTGCAATTTGTGGAGTAACATCAGATTTTGCATTTTCTTTGAGCCAGATTCGGGGCCTCTTGGGGGTGTTGTACATGTATCCCCAGCCAGAGAGGGCAGCCCTTTCAGAAATCCCCGTCTGTCAACAGTGTGTTTAAACAAGGCTCCTACAGTCCTGGCCCCGCTGCCACCAGCCGACCTAGTTTCATTTCAGTTCCCTTAAAAGAAAGTGTTATCCCAGTTCGTGCTGTGAAGTCTGACAAATGTGTCTCTTTATTAGGGTGAACCTTGGAGGCAGTGGAGCAAGGAGGTCACGTGCTGGCAAGGTTGCCATGGAAATTATTCACTTTTATTGAATTATTCATTTGTGCTGTCCACCTAGGACATCCCCCCAGGCTCACAGCTGTGACAGACAGACACTTGGGCAGAGGGCTGTGTGGCCGTGGGTCCCTCCACATGGCAGCAGCTCTGCCGAGAGCCGCCCAATGACAGGATGAGACAGAACTTGGTCTGAGACCATGGCTTCCCTCCCCCTCAGTTACAGGGCCAGGGATGTTACAGTGGTTTAGTGCCCAGGCTCGCGCTCCGGACTGCCTGAGGCTCAGTCCCCTCTCTCCCTCTTGCCTGTTTCCACAACTGAAAAATGGGAATAGGAAGATGGCCATCTCACAGGCTTACTGTTTTATATATATATGTCATTAGGAATAACTTTAGCTCTTACTATTTTCTTGAAAATTGTATGATATGATTTCCTCAGTTTCCTATCTATAAAATGAAGCCACCAGATGAAATAATCTCTAAGGAGGCTTCCAGCTCTGATATTCCCTGCAGTTGAATGGAGTCAAATGGCATCATCGTGCTTGAATTAGGAAGTTTCTCAGGGACACAAAGCCCATTCCCTCAGTGGACTGTGCCCTCCTCCCAGTGGCGGTCACAGGTCAGGGTTGTGAAGCAAGTATGTGTTAAAGACTCAAATAGACGCTGGTCCAATTTCAAAGTCAGGGGAAGGATTGGTGGTACGTTCGTTTGGCTCTCCCAGGGTGAGGGGGTGTTGTCTCTGGCTATGTACACTGCGAGTTTCTCTCCAATAATTTACCACCTGGGCATTAAGAAGAGTGAGTTAGCCGTATGCTTATTGACAAGCCATGATGCTTGAGACACAGGTCTGAGTGACAAGAGACATAAAACAGCAAGTGCAAAAAAATTCCATTTAAATAAAACCTATAAATATAAATTGATATCCCAGATGTCTAGGGCTTCACATCTAGAGAAGGTTGGCTTGAAACCTCATCCACAAATTGGGGAACCCCTGATCCCATTATTTCTGTGAATTCCTGAAGGACTTTTTCTCACATGGTCACAACTGGATTCCTATGCAGTCCTATCACCCCTTACCTTCTTCCCACCTCTGTCCTTCTGTGCAATGAGCTCAAAGTCAGGATTGTCCTAAGTGCCCTGCGACCTGATTCTGGTTGCATGCCATAGCTACCCAGATATGGACTCCAGCCTATCCTTGGTGTCTCCCTCCAGAACACTCAGGCAAAATGCTGTGTGCAGGTAGCACACTGAAGGCTTTTCATAGCAGCAAAGCCAGCTCCTGAAAGTAACTGGTTGGCCCTGTTTTTCAAAAGTACCCCAGCCACTCCCAATACCCGGGGTCCCAGCCTCCTGCTGGGCTGGGCTTTGCACCTTTATTTTTCTTCCTTTTTTCAGCTCTATGCTCCTGCCAGCCCTTGATTGGCTCTGGGAGCTCCAAGTACTTTCTCACTTTATGAAGAACAGCTATTCATCCTCCTTTGCTGCCCTTACCCCCAAATTCAGATCTAGGCCACCCTTGCCATATCTGAACCCACTGAGGGGCTCAGAGTCAACTCACTATGGTCCTTTAAATAAAATCCATCCTCCTTAGAAAGCTGTTGGTGTTGTAGCTGTCTCTCTCTCTCTCTCTCTCTCTCTCTCTCTCTCTGTCTCTCACACACACACACACACCCGTGCATCCAGAAAGAAAAATCAGCCTAGAATCACGTTCACCAACATGTTAACAGTGGTTATTTCTGGATAATTATTTTGGGTAATTTTTTGCCTTTACATATTTCTTCTTTACATATTTTTGTTTTATTTGAATTTCCTAAAATGAGCATATATTAGTTTCATAGTCTGAGCAGGAAGCAGGGGAAACAATTCCCATTTGTAGGAAAATTATGTCCTCTGTGGCACAGATGGCCTTATTCAGGTGCTCACCACTGCCCCCCAGTTCACTCACATGTTTACTTGGCTTCCCAAAGCCCAAAACGACATCACCCAACCACTCCCCAGATCTCACTCCCAACCTCCGATCCAACTCATCTCAGCCTCCTCCTACCTGTCCCAGCCTGTGGCATCATGGAGGCTGGAGGACAATCAGCCCCAGACATGCTAGGAGTCCAAGAGTCCAGCTGGAACTGACTTCCCACCCCCTCTGCTCACAACCATTTGAAGAAAGATCACAGCAAGGGCCCCAGGGAGGCCGGGGGCCATTTTGAGAGCACCTTCCCCTCCAGTTGTTAAGAAACTGTTGAACTGGCCACGCAGAGGACAACTGAGCTTAGCAGGAGCAGGACTCATTGTTGTATGGCCCCTGAGGGCAGAGCCCCAGCCCTGGAGAAGGCATGCAGGGTGCAGGTCTGCAGGGAGCTCCCGCAGGAAAGGAGGAAGGGCACGGGCGAGGTCTGGAGAGCGCTCCGAATCTCCAACAGCATACCTTGGACTGACGCAGAGGGCATTGCTGCTGTTACTAGCGTCCTGTAAATGAAATGTCCCAACGACTCTCTTGTTGAAGTGACAGGGGGTTGGGAAAGTTGCTTTTGTTGCCAGGAAACTCACAAGGGAAAGTCGATCCATGGTCAAGAAGGGAGGATGTAAGTTCAATTATTAGGTGTGAGGTTTGAGAAGTAGAAAAGGAGATTTCAGACCCCACCTCTGCCCTGTTCCCAGTCTGGCCTGAATTACTGCCCAAAGACCTGAGACTAACATGAATCATGTAACGTGAAGAGGATTTTAAATCCACCTGCTACAGTACCTGAACCGTCCACAGGGGGCACTCAATACACTTTTCAAGTTCTTATGGAATGACCCTTCCCTCTTTTAAAAATTACCAAGTAGTGAGAGCCTTCTATGGAGCAGGCACTATGCCATGTGCTTTACTCATGTCATAGCCCATTAAACTATCACACCAGGGCCGCAAGGTAAGTGTTATTGCCCATTTTTCAGAGATGAGGAAACTGCATCCCACAGAGATTACCGTAAGTAACTAGCCAAAGATCCCATAGTCCATTAGTCAGTTATTGTGGCAATAATACTATAAAACAACCCACAAACTCAGCAGATGACAACAAGCATTTAGTTCCCCCTGACAGCTTAGCTGGGGAGACTTGGCTGCAGGCTGTGGGTTGGTCTGTTTGAGAAATCTCCTCATTCTCCTGGGACCAGTGGTTAACCAGAACACATGCCCCTCATGGCAGATGGTGCAAGAACAAGATTCTAAGCCAAGACATGCAAATACATGACAGCCTGTTGGTGAAACTAAGCCTTATAGCCAAGCCCCACATCAATGAGAAAAGAAATATATCTCACCTCCTCTGCTGGGAGCATTCACAGGGCATGGAGACATAGTTTCAGCAACAGGAATAAAAAAATGGGAACAATAATACGATCTACATACACAGTTGGCTCAGAGGTGAAACCAGGATCAAACCCAGATCCTTGGAATGCCAAAATCCACGGTCAGTCCACTTCCCTTCCTCTGTTACCCCTGCAGGTGTAGAGCCTGAACTTGAGGCTTGCACAATGTTGGTGGTATGGATGGTGGAGCCTGAAAGAGTCAGCAGCCTTTGCTGGGGAAAGTGGACCAAGAGCACCTGGGGCATCTGGCCATGCAAGCAGTTGCCTTAAGGGTAAGGAGTTGTTCTCCCTACAACTTGGTGGGGTGGGGAGCCTGGGAGTGGGAGCCAGTCACTCCCACCAGAGCCAGACTCGGCAGCAGCACTTGTTCTCTGCCTACCAGGGGCCCCTGAAACTGCTCACTCACCCTCAGCTTCTGTGTATGAGTGTGCCCCAGCATATGGGATAGTGGACCTTCTATGTTTTGGGGCAGCATACCCCCAAATATTTCATGTGTGAAACCAAATAAAGGAAATCTCATTTAAAATGGAGTCACAAGGCTCAAAGGGGGAGCACTCATGCCATACACTCATGGCAGCCCTTTGCAGACCCAACAGAAAAAGACATACTGTGCATTACCAATGGGAAAAAAAACTACTTTGCTTACCCCAGCAAGAGGAAGATTTTTCTCTTAGCCTGGCAACAGCTTAGCCAATGAGATACTGTCTCAACTCAGCCAATGAAAAGTCACAACACTTCAAACTCCCATTTACTCCAATGGACTTTTTGTTTATAATAGTATAAACTGTTTTCCCTTTTCTCTATAAAAGAGCATTCCTCTCCTTTGTTCTATGGACTTGCCTGTGGCTCGCCTTAGCTTATCTCTCAATTGCAACCCTTCTGCTATTCTCAAATAAACCCATTTTGCTGGTAAAATAATTGGCTGTTTATTTTCAAGGTTAACACAAGCAATGTTCCCATGTCTAGAACACTAGTGCAGGACAACATTACTAATACCTCGGGTAGTTTACTTCCAACATCTAGAGGTCAGTACTCCCTAAACTGGACATGACAGTCTGGGAATGAGGTTGGATGTCCTAAGTTCCAGGCTCAGCCCTGATGCTCATTTGCTCATCTGGGCCTCAAGTTCCCTACCTGTAAAAGCGGGGTGTATGTCTGAGAGCCTTCCCAGGCTGGAAGTTTCCAGGCTGCAGGCAGCCCGCATATTGGTGGTGGTATTCCAGACTCAATGTCTGACTGTGTGCAGTAGTGAGCTCCATCTGCCTTTTTGTCTCTCTCCAACTTCATCTATCCCCGTCACTCAGAATCCTGGGCCCCCAGCCTTTAATTCTAGAAGAACAAGTGGGAGGAGCAATGACTCTGCAGAGGGGGCCTTGCCATCCCTCTCTGTGCCTCAGGTGGGCAGCAGGGCAGGGCTAGATTTCTCAGCGTGAATTGGGCTCAAAGCCATCCAGTCCTGGGGCTTCCCCAAGAAGCCCACATATTCATAATCTGGGGAGCCCGCGAGGGGAAGCAGTGGATGTGTGAACATGAAAACTCTAGTGGTAGCAGAGAGGAACAGTACAGACATTGCTACTCCAAGTGGGAGCCACAGACCTCCAACAGCAGGCTCCCCAGGAGCAGGTAAAAACATGCAGAATCTCAGGCCCCACCCCAGGACTCCAGAACAAGAATCTGATTTTAACATGGTTCCCAGGTGATTCCTGTGCACATTACAATTTGAGAAGCACTGATGGAGCAGGACCCATATCTGCCCTTATCTGCCCAGATTCCTTTACCATTTTTCAGGTGCACTGCTTCCTAGGTGCCTTCATCCCAGCAGCTCACACCTGTGTCTTTGCTGGAGGGCTGCCTTCAGGCTGCTCAGGGCTCCTTTGCCTGCAGCACACAGAGCCAGAAGGGCCTGAATATTTACATCCTCCCATGGGCAGCCCTTAGACCAGAGGTTCCAGCACTTTCACAGTTCATGGAGCCCTTGATGTTTGGTAATTTTTCATGGCACTACTCTGAGGCCAAAAGAAATACCTTACAGTTCCATTTTTAAGTGGTGAAGTCCAAATAATTTAACAAGTGTTTATATCCTAAAAAGCTTAGTAGCTGTTTGAAAATACAGTATATATGAATTAAAGCAAAAATAACATTCTTGTTTCATTCATAAATAATCACAATTTTTTACTAATGGGACATGTGTGCCTGTTGGGCACTGCACAATTTTTAAATTCTTAGAATCAGATTAGACACCACCACCCTTGTATCCTCTTCCAAGTTGATTTTCACACAGAAAGTGCTTCTTATCATAGCGGCCGCCTAACAGACAGTTTCACAAGGATATGACATCATCCAAAGAAGTGGAGGGCAACCTAATGTTGAAACTGGGAACAAGTTCAAGTGTGGTATCTGACTATAGCTGTGTTGTCCTCAAAAATTAAAATATCCCACAGCACCCCAGGGTTTGAGAACCATAGCCCAACATTCGAAGTTGTTGGGCATAGGGATGGCAAGTAAATCTCAGACTCTGGGTTCACCCTGGCATGGAGATGCCCTTAGCAGCCACCCGGAGACCCAGTGTTAGGATGGCTTGGGCAGACGGGAGCCAGTGCTCTTTCCCACATGCTGAGTTCAAACCCTGAAATCCCAACTCTAAAAAGAGGAGAAAGTTGAACAGGCAAACTTCTCCACCCACTTCTAAAAAAGACTCTGTTTAAATGTGCATTGATGTGCTGTTCCCAGCTTCATTAACCCCCCTAATAATTATACTAATTACTGCACTCTCTGTGCAAGGGTGTGTTCAGAAGCCCCAGCTCCTGCTTGGCTTCAGACACAGACAGTGTGTTCCTCCAGCACGGCATGTTGCTGGTACAACCTGAAATGTTTTAGGCAAACAGAGGCAGCACCTGTTGAATGTCATCACTGGGGGTGGCGGAGCTTGAGCAGCCAGCAAGCGCTCACAGCAGCAGAGCCACGCTCAGCCGAGTGCAGACACCCGAGACTAGGGTCCTCAAAGCCTTTGTTTTGCCAGGGGGCCAGAGAGGTTGGGGGTTCCATCTGCTGAGGGTCCACTAGGGGACACGCGCTGTGCTAGCTGCCTCTGTCTGTTCCTCACAATGACCTTGAGATGTGGGTATTGTTAGCCTCATTTTACAGACAACAAATCTGAGGCTCAGATTCATCTTTTTATTCATTCAACATATATGTATGCTATGATGGTTAATTTTATGTGTCAACCTAGCTGGGCCCTCAGGTGCCCGGATAGTCAGTCACACTCTATTCTGGGTGTTCCCATGAGGGGGATTATTGGACGGCATGAATATTTAAGCTGGTGGATTTGAGTAAAGCAGATTTATGCGCTGTTAGGCCTAACTAGCTGTTAGGCCACCCCCTAATTGTGAGAGGGCCTCTTCAAATCCACTCAGGGCCTGAGCAGAACAAAAAGACCATCTTCCCAAGCAACAGAGACTTTCCAGTGGCCTACCTCTGGACTGCGTTTGTACCACCAGCTCTCCCGGGTCTCCAGCCTGGAGACCCAGGCTGGAGATTTGGACGTGTCGATCTCCAGAATCACGTGAGCCAATTCCTTATCATAAATCTGGAGATTTAGTCAAATCCTATTGGTCCTGTTTCTCTGGAGAACCTTAACTAATACATATGCTAAATACCTACTATGTGCCAGCCACTCTAGAAGGAAGGCACTGGAGGTACAGCAGCAAATAAGATAAAACCACTCTGCCCCCCCTTACTTCTAGTGGAGACAGATGAAGAATGATAAGGTCAGATAATAAGAACAATGAAGATGAAGGCCAGGAGGAGGGTGTGTGCTTGCAGGTGGTCAGGAAAGGTGAAGCTTGGGCAGGAATGAAGAGCAGGAGCGTGCCCTGGGCTGTTCGGGGAAGGCCAGTGCCAGAAGGAAGCGGTGGTGAGTACAGGGGGCCTTGATGGATGGAGCCCGGTGCTGCTGAAGGCAGGGGCATGACTGGGAGGTGGAAACCCTGGGCCATGAGGCCCTGAAGGTCTTCACAAGGGCCTTGGGGTTTATTCCACATGAGATGAGACATTGCTGGAGGGCTCTGGCCCAATGTTACACAGCCAGTAAAAGACAGAGAGGGATGGAATCCCGAAGCTGTGTGTCTCCACAACCTGCATTTTGCCTGTGCACCTCACCACAGCGCTCCCTGGGGGTCTGACTATTGAGGTGTTGGAAACAAGGACATCATGTCCTATTTGGGAGTCTTGACTTTTGCCTCCTACATCTGAAGACAAGACCCATTTCACCTCTGGTGCCTCTCCCACCGAACCCACCATCACAGCTCCGATGCATTTCTTTGCCCAGGTGGCCACCCCTGGGTGGCCTGGTGCAGGTTGAAATTGTCATATTTCCAGAATATCTCACCTGGCTTTAGTGCATCTGCATATCAACAAGCATTCCTCAGAGGGGGAGAGTTGTAGTTCATCTCCATATCAATGGGTAAATTACCTGGGCCACGGAGAGCTTATCTGAACCTGAGGGTGGGGGAGGGGTGGTTTGCTTCTGCCCGAGCAGGAAAAAGGGATGGCCCGGACCACAGTTTGTAAGCAATAAACGGGTTTTAAACTTTATTTCTCCTTTTGACTGATTTCGGTTTTAGAGGTATTTTACTCTGGGATTTCCTTTCCCCGCAGTTACACCTGCTAACCGCTTTGGTCAATGCAATAAAATTGATGCTGTGCCAGTTCTGGGCCTAGCCCTTTGGAGACCTGGAAGCTTCCTCTTTGGCCCTCATGGAGCCCTGAACCAGCAGCCAGGGCCCTGCTGCAGAGACACCTAGAGCTGGGGCCCAGTCATCCAGGCTGAGGCATCAGAGGGCAACTGGATCACCCACCACCTTGGGTCCTGAAGGCCTGGTTGATTCACACCCAGGCAATTCGCAGAGACAGAAATAAATTCTCCCTACCAGACACGCCCAAATTGCAGATTAACATGATCACTGTTCTAAACCACTAACTTTTGGGGTAGATTACAGCACAGCCAGATAATGGAAACAGCTGGATTTAACTGTTTTCTTAGATTCTTATGCTTCTCTACTTGACATCCATGAATTGCAGGACCAGTTGTATTACCTATATATTCTTACTTTCTGTATTCTTGATGCTCTGGCATTTAGGGGCATTTAGGGGCTTTACACACCCTGACAGAGACCGCCTCTCTCAGGCTAGCACGTTCTTAGAGATTACAAAGCAATTGGCTGGGAGCACACCTTTCATATGCAAACCAACCACTCCAGAATCTACACCCCCCACTACCCGCCGCTCCCTTATTTAACTCTTTCTCACCAATCCCTCCTCTCTCCTCTGGCCCCTAAATCATCCCAGCAGCAGGTACCAGGCATCTAGGGACCACGCCATAGTGCCGAGCCAGCCAGAATTACTCAAACTAGCCAGTCCTGAGCTGTTTACCCCACCCTGCCTTGCTTTTCATGTGGAAGCCTCAAGAAGGCTGTGGCCTGGGCTTAACTTCACCCCTGCTTCTGTGTCCTGACCAAACCCTGCTGTTCCTCCTGTGGCCCTGGGCGATGTGCTTGACTCATTTCTAGGAGAACTGTGAGTAACATTTAACTTTTTTCTATTTAAGAGCATGGAACACAGCCCTTTAATTCTCTAAAAGGAAAACACCAAACATGGCTCCTCTGCCCGGGGCCAAGAGCCCCAAGTGGAAAAGGGACAGGCCCTCAGGGGAAGACAGAAAAGGCACAAGCTGTGATTCATGGGCAGGGCATCGCTGTGACCCCCTAAGGAGGCGTTCCAGCACACACTGGGGGGAGGCCAAACAGAGGGCCATCTGGAGTCAGCTTTCTGATTGTCTCTGATGTTCAGGCCAAGCCAATTAAAACGGGGCTTTGCTCCTGCCAATCACACATAGCTGGGGGAGACCCGGAGAGGACAGGGAATTCTAAGAAGCTGATTTGAAAGGTGGTGTATCTGCACTTGGCAGGGAAGCCCTGCAGCCTGCACCCAGAAGCACGCTGGGGGGCATGGTGAAAAAGGTTCTCCACTGAGGCAGCCCAGGGCAGGCAGAGGCAGGGGCAGGGTGCCTGTGTCAACCAGAATAATGACACCCTCTGCGAGGCAGATTTAAAAAGCTGTCCCTCTGAGCAGACACTGCCTCCTAGGGGCAATATTTGCCAAGGTGCTTTAGGAAAAAGAAAATGACATCCCTTTCTGCCGCAGACACGCAGCACTGTTTGCTGAGCAGGGTGGCCACCTGACCACAGCTTTCCTCAGCCCCTCGGACTTCTGTGTGGGCCTCAGAGTGCATACCTACATGGGCAGCTTGTTTCTGTCCTCAGGGAATTGGCAACCTGTGAACTGGGGTGGAAACAAAAAGCTGACTAAGAGGGCATAGGTGACAGAGGACATGGCCCTCTTCCCATATACTGGGGTCAAGTTTTCTTCCTCATCAGCATTAAAGGCTCCTGGGGGTCAGGGCTTGGCCTCCAAGAGAAGCCATTATACTTCCCCCTTCCACATTGGCCCCCCAACCCAGAGAGTCAGGAATCCGGCCTGTGGGACAGGCAGACGCCGAGCCGCCTCCACCTCCAGCTCTCCAGCTCACTTCCCACAGGCCGCCAAACAGGAGCCAAGCTTCAAGCTGTTGAAGAACTGTTGAAAGCACTCGAGAAACTTCCAGCAAATTCTGGAACTGCACTCCATTCCTCAGCAAATGCAGACAGCTGCGGGGAGGGGCGAGGAGTCCAGCTGGCTCCTTCCCCCTCTGTACTGCCCTTGATGATAAATTTGACGCCCGAAAAAATAAATAAATCTGTGGGCGTGTTTCCCCTCGAGGATGGGCAATGACAAAACTGTAATGAATGAAAATGTTGCTGGGTTATGTGTTGGAAAATTAGCGCAAGCTTGCATTAATTGAAATTCAGTTCTTTATGTACATCAATTCCCTTTTATCCTTCTGGGATTCGCTGCCACGACAAACACACTGAGCAACAGATTAATCCAAGTGCTGTCAGTGACAATGATAAATTGAGGTTTAAAAGCCTACATTGAGATAAATTACTAGTAAAACTCAGGCCTCCCCCCTCTTGTTATGTCTGTAGAACCAAGAATTTGTTAAAATGCTGTGTTG
Source organism: Manis javanica (assembly GCF_040802235.1). Lineage (NCBI taxonomy): Eukaryota > Metazoa > Chordata > Mammalia > Pholidota > Manidae > Manis > Manis javanica. The sequence continues at coordinate 131,235,733 of NC_133159.1, forward strand.
CCTTTGATTTCGCTCACGCCTAGACTTGAACAGTGGTTTCTCAGTCAATGGAGGCTTTTTCTTTGCGTCAAGTGTCACTGCTCCTTTTTGGTTGATCTTCCCCCTCTTCCCACTCTCTGCACTCCCCTCAGCTCTCCTCTCACATGGCCTCAAGTACTAAATGTGTCTCGGTGACTCTCAAGCTGGTGCCAGTCCCCTGAGCACCTGTGCCGAGAATGCAGCTGCCTGGGCACCTCTCAGGACCTTGGACTCAGCACAGCCGGGACAACATGCCGTTTCCTCCAAACTGGCTTCTGAGCCTATGTTCCCCACCACAGCAGCACCACTGTCCACCTGGTTAACCAAACAGGAAACATCCCTCCGGAGTCCGGCCTCCCCCCACTCTCTCCACCCAATCCAGCACTCATTCCTCCATCGACAACCCTTGTCTACCCACTCCAAGTCACCTCCTGGGTTCAGATCCTCAGTAGCTCCCCCTGAGTTTGTGGCAGCTGCCTCCTCAGTGGTGTCCCTGGTGGAGGAACCTCCCACCCATCCCCAACCTGCAAGTCTGAGCTCTGCCCATCACTCCCTGCTGTGCGGTTTCCAGGGACACCCCCATGGAGCTCAGGGCCAAGTCTAAACTTTGAACCTCTTCACAGTCCTGTGCCCAGCCTCACATACAGGCATTCCAACAAGATCCTTCAGGTCTCTGGAGCACGCCCCACTGTGTCTCGTGCCCGTGACTTTGCGGCTTTTCCCCAGAATATCTTCCCACCCTTCTCTGCCAGTTGACCTCCTGCTAGTCCTTGGAGCCCACGCTCCTGCCAGTTGACCTCCTGCTAGTCCTTGGAGCCCACGCTCCTGCCAGTTGACCTCCTGCTAGTCCTTGGAGCCCACGCTCCTGCCAGTTGACCTCCTGCTAGTCCTTGGAGCCCACGCTCAGATGGGACAGGGCATTGGCTCTCGCCTCTGAGAGTTCGGCACAGTTCTTTCCAGCTCACATCATACTGGCTTGTGCGCTCTCCATCGTTGTCCTAATTCTGTCCCCAGCTGTGAGCCCAGGCCATCAGGGCATACAAACTAGGGGAATATGAAAGACGTGCATGCATGGGCAGTCTGTGCCTGACCGTGTCTGCGTTTGAGGTGTGAAGGCCAGCAGGCCATCAGCTTGCAGTCAGAAAGACGCATGGGCCACAGAGGGGGCACACTGCCCTCGCAGACGCTCAGGGTCTTGCCTACAGCCACATCATGAGAACCGGGAACTGCAGAGCTTCCTGTCTCAGCTCCAGTGGACATTCCCAGGATCCCACTCTGTCCCTTGGAAGCTGCAGGATTCCCAGGGCAGCATCACCAGCATGTTGTAATAGTACCTCCTGGTTGCACTGGGGTGGGAAACAGCACAGAGAAGAATTAATTCATATTAGTTTATTCCCAAGATTAACATACTGAAAGCTTCCTTCATTAAAATTGCAGTGCTGCAAACACATCCTGGTAAACTTGGACAGGAAAGCGCCTCCCCAAGGGAAAAGAAGTTGTTTTAAGGATGAAGGCGTTATCTGGCTTGTCGTATCTGGTTTTTCAGAGGAAAAAAATGCCTCTGTTCCTGTCCCTGTCTCTTGTCACTTTCTCCTCTTACCCTCCCTCCTCTCTGCCTCCTCCCTCCCTTCCTTCCTTCCTCTCTCTCTCTCTTTCTCCGTAGCCCAGCCTTGGCTGCAATTTCCCAAGTAACAGTGAAAGACATGGCTTTATAAATAATCTGCCACTGCAATTTGGGAGGTGAATATTCAATTAGTTCCAGGCCAGAGATTCCTGATCAATATTGCTTTCTCAAGGCAAAACAGTGTAACAAACCCTCTTATTAAGCAATTCTAAGCTCTGGTGCTGATATCCATGACTGACAGCTAATCTGTGCTTTAATTAATACCTGCCCCTTGGTTAGCTGGAGCTACAGCTCACCCAGGGAAGGTTTTCAGACCCCCAAGCCCCCCACCCCCCATGAAGCTGGCAGGAGCAGGGCTATCTGGTGAGATGGTGATAAAGTTGGAAACCCAGCCTAATCTAGCCCTGGGTGACCCACCCCAGGAGTTTAGAAAGAGAACAATACACTCTTAGGAATAGAGGGGTCCATGTAGCCCAGATTTGGAAAAGAAAACTGCCCCCAACACACACACACACACACACACACACATACACACATCACACATTCACCTTCCACATCTTTTCCAAGTGACTGCCTTCATTCACTTGCACACCTTCAGTGACAGGGAGCTCACCTCCATGTAAAAGACCCGGTTCTCTCTGGACCACTATGATTATGAGGGGCTCATTCTGAGACGGGTTCTGCTCTCTGGGCTTTGTACTTCAAGCCTGCTGGCCTCCCTCTCCTTTCAAATATGCCTGCCACTCCCTGCCCCACAGTGCTTGCATGGCTCGCCTTGACCTAGGAAACAATCCCACAGCCAAAAACATTTCAGGGCCTTCCTGGTAATAATAGCAACATCAACAATCATAATCTCTTGGATGTTTACTACATGTCAGGCCCATGCTGAGTCCTTTATATGAGTTTTTAATCCTTGTTCTAACTCTGTGAGGACGATACTGTTGTTACTCCCTGTTTTATAGACAGGGAAACTGAGGCACTGTGCACTTAGGTAACTTATTTAAGGCCAGGCCACAGACGTAACAAGGTCAGTCTAGTCTCTGGAGATGCAAGTGCTAACCTCCTGGGCAAGCCTTCTCTGACACCGTCTAGGGACAGTGTGTCCACCTGGGCTCCTGCCACACCTCATCTGTTGCCATCCTCATTTCTGGACATTTATTTGCTTGTTAATTTTTTGCATGTCTGCTGCCCTATACACTCCTCTCAGATAGGGCCTGACTGCACCTCATTTGTTTCAGAATAGCCCACCCTTAGCACAGATCCCAGCTGTTAGATTGTGTTTGTATTTTTAGAAAGAATGAATGATCTAAACTTTTATGGAGGCTGCTGTAACCCAGACTGTAATGCCCCCTGGTTAAGAGATCAATTAAAGGAGAAGTTAAATGTGAGGGGAGCTCCGCAAAGACAACCTTGATATATATATGAAGAAAAGGCAAAGCAGAGTGGTAGCAAGATGCCCAGACCCAGGGAGTCAGGAGCCCTGGGTTCTTGTTACAGTTCTGCCAGCCTCTTTGTGGTATATGGGCCAAGTCTCTTCCTCTCCCCAGGTCCCAGTTTCCCTGTCCATAAACCTTGGCTTCTACAGATGGCTTCTTCACCCTCAACATGATCAGCCTGAGGATGGGGCTGGGATCAAGCCTTGCAAGCTGTGGCTTGGGCCGAGACCCGTCAGCACTCCCTACCACCCCTGCAGGCCCCTCTGATACTGCTCCTGACTGCTGGGCACTGCCTGTGCACAGCGCCCCACAGGGTCCCCATCTTCTGGCTGAAGGATGCCCAGAGGGGCAGCAGGAACAACAGTAACAGCAACAAGAACCACAGCTAATCCTCAGACAGCACTTACTATGCACCAGGCACAACTCCAAGCCCTTTACAGGTCCAGTTCCAAAAGGTGGGTGCTCTGAAGGACCTTCAGGGTGGCCTCAATGAAGCTGTCAGCATGGGTTTTGCCCTACAGACAGCTACAGAAAGAACATCCAGACAGATGGACTCTGTCTGCCCCAATCTTGGCCAGGGACATGAGGCCAGGTCCAGAGCATAGCCCTCTATCTTGGCTGAGAACCTTGCATTCTAATTCATGAAGAAGCAACCACCCAAGATTGCATCATTCCCCACCCCTCATCAAATCTTCCAACCCACTGGCATGTACACTGCCACTCTGAAAGATGTAAATTAGGTCATGTCCCGTGGCTGTGGCTGTCAGCCATGACATGGCTGTGGGCGATGATGGTGGCAGTGGAAATTGGACCCTGGGGGTGCATGGGAGAGTTAACAAGATAATCTCTGAAATCCACACAGCACACTGGCTTTTCCAGAGGAGGACTGAGTGGTGGGTTACCTTGGTCGTAATGACACTCCAATAATAACAGCCAGCACTTATGCATCCCTCTGTGCTTGACGCTGGAGTAAGTGCTTTCTGGACACATACCTCCCCCAAATCTTTGCATATGAGGAAACAGAGCTCAGAGATGTTAAATCAGTTACCAGGAAGTGACCAGTTATCTAACTCCAAGACCACCACTCAGCCACGCAACAGACCTCTGCTGAGAGTGCTCTCCCTGCCTGACCCATGGCAGTGCCCACGGCTTACTGACAGAGGGCTCAGGTTCCCTGATGCCCAATCCATCAGTCTTGCCCCTGTTATTCCATTGCTCTTTTGACTTTGTTCTCCTCAGTACTCAAGCATCATTAACATCTGACACCAAGCGTGCCCTTAGTGACTAAAAGCTCAACTAATGATTGTAACATGGCATGTTATATATACACCATGGGTTGGTCCCAGGGTGGGAGACTAATTTCAGTGGAACATGCCTCTGCTGGTGACCTGGCCAGGGATAAAAGAGCATTGGGCTAAGTTACTGCCTCCCTAGGACATCCAGCTGGATGGGTGTAAGTTACCTGGGAAATGGAAACTCCAGTCTCCAAGATGGCTTCCAGTGATCCTTGCTGCCTGGTTTCATGCCCTTATGTATACACATCTCAGGACTGGCCTGTGTAACCAATAGAACATGCAGAAGTAATGGTGTGTAATTCCTAGGTCACAAAAAACATTGCTTCCACCTTTTTCTGTTCAGTAACTGTCTCTGGGAGAAGCCAGCTGCCATGTTGTGAGGATGCTCAAGCAGTCCTGTGGCAAGACCCACATGGATGGCAACAGAAGCTTCCTGCCACCAGCCAGCAGTAACTTCCTAGCCACGTGTAAGGGGGTCACCTGTCAACAGGACCTCCACCTCTTGATGAGCCTTCAGATGATGAGCCCTGGAGCCAGAATTGCCCAGCTGAGCTGACCCCAACCCCTGGTAACTGTGACACATCATAAATACATCTCGTTGTTTTAAGCTATTAGCTTTGGAGGAATTTGTTACACAGCAGTAGGTCCTAATTTGGTGGGATAATCTCCTACCCTGCACCCTCTGCTTAGTAAATAGACTTCAATGGTGTTTGTGTTCTGAAGAGTGGCTCATCTGAGCACATGTTTGCAGGAATGATCATTTTCTTCTGTACCACCCTGCCCACCAGAAAGGGAGCTCAGTCAGTGACCAAGGTCTGATGGCACCACCTTCCACGGCCTTTGTGCCAAAGTAAGGCAGGGGTGGCCCAGCTGGGAAATGGAATTTGGGATTTGTTGTGGGTCTGGGGCTAAGAAAACCAAATTGTCACCATGACAAACCTCTCCATGTATATAGATCAGTAAGTGTAAACAGTGCTTCTCAGTATGGGATGTGAAGACCGTTCAAGGGGAGCAGGGGAGATTTGATTAGAATCAACATTAACAAACAACATCGGAGTTTCACTGGCTTCTCCAAGAAATCAGCTCCTTAGCCAGGATGGGGCCAGCTTGTGTCAGATCCTCTGTTGAAGGAATGTGTGGAGGTCTGGCTTGACTTTGGACTTGAGCTTTTGGTGTTGGGATGTCCCCAGCAAAGCAGCCGGGGCAAGAGGCCCTGTCTCAGGCCCCGACACATGTGAGTTGGAGAAGCAGTTTCCATGTTCAGACCTCGAGACTCTCCAGTTTCTGAGACCTCCCAGTCTTGGATCCCATACAATTCTTTGATTGCCGTTTGTCAAATCCCATGCTGCATTTTGCCAAGTACAACAAGTGTATATTTTTAAGGGGAAATTAATGCATATGTTTCTGATTCATCTTATGTGGCAACTATCAAAATATTGTGTCTGAAATGAAGTAACATCCAGAAAAGGCTTTGGTCGTTTTGCCAGGTTTTTGTGCATCTCTTGATGGGACTGGGTGTCTGGGGCCTTGCCACCTGCCTGAGTCTCACCTGTTGGCACAAACACCACCTCCTCCAGGAAGTCTCCCCTGCCCCAGCCTTCTGGAGCTGCCCCCACAGGGGGCTGCCAATCAGGGCCGTGGCCTCTGGGACTGTTCTTGTCCCCACAGGTCACAGTCTTCCCAACCAGATCGGGAGCTGCCCCAGGACAGGGCCCAGACACCCTCCACACTGGATTCACCGGCACACCTGTCCGGTCTCACAAGGTATGTGTTAGGAGACAAGGCCATGCAAGGGAGGCTGGACTGGGTGACGTGGCAAGGAGGCAGCCAGGACACGGCGCTCTGGGAAGTTTGGCTCTGAGTCCTCAGCTTAGCAGAATTATCGTTTTCCTCAGTCAGCTGGGCAGAGGTGATTCCAGGACCAAGCAGGCTGAAGTCCAACAGCCTGTGCCTCTCTGACCGAGCACCTTGGTTCTCCTGACATGAGGGAGAGGCACTGACCCCAACCCTGCTTCAGAGTGGACACTGACACCAGCCATAGAGTAGACACTGGCCGCCGACTGCATGCCAGCTGTGGCCTCGATTAAGCCACCACCCCATCCATGGACACAGACCTGGCCTGGCCTGGCCACAGGCTGACACTGATCCCAGCTCTGGACTGAGCTCCAACGTAGTCTACAGCCTGCACTGGGACCCCTGAACTGTGTCACAACTCAGCGTGATGTCTGGCACAGCCCTTCCCACTGCTGGGGTAACTGGGAGTCTGCACCCCTCTCCCAAGCTCGCACTTTTGTTCACCCAGCTTCTTTGAATTAGGATCTGTCTAGTCTCTGACTGGCCCCCTGCCTGCCAGCCCACATGGGTCACTTGAGGGCCAGGGGGGAAAGCAAGTCTCACACAGGAGGAGACGTGCTCCTTTTCATGTGCAGGGTGCACTATGACAAGCTCACAGTGCGGGACAGCCTCCTAAGCACTGTCCCCACCGTGCTGTCCAGACATCCTGAGCCCAGCCCCCACAGCCACCAGGAAAGGACTCAGTGCTGGAACTCGCTAGCGAGATGACCCGATTGGAGCTTCCCCTCTCCCTGGCACCTCCACCCAATGTCTCTGTGGGTCTCAGAGTTTCTGCCGACCTAGATGGTGCTGGTCATAACAGCCCTGCTTCTTTCCTTCTGAGATGCCTTCCTGTTATTCCTCTTAAGCAAAGAAACCATGGTCATTTCCTTAGTGACCAGGGCCCACTGCCAGACCAGAAAGCAGGGTGGCTACACTGCCTTGCATATGCATACAGGACAATGCCAGGATCCATGTGACAGTGAGGTGCACACGTCCCTGCTAAGTGCTTAAAACGAGCCTTCTGTACTGGGACGATGTAGGTCAGGAGTGTAAAGTCCGTGCAAGGAGACAACACCCTTCAAATGTCCTTCTGGGGAACAGAAATGTTGCTTCAAAAAACCTAGCATCAGTTTGTTGGGAGAAGCTACAGGATAAGAGGTCAGGGAAAGAACAGTCGGAAAGGTGTTTCCTCGGCTAGGCTGCCACCTTCCGCATGACTACGAGGACCGTCAGGGAGTCGGCATCCTGTTTTGAGAGACGAAGAAAGGATACTCAGACAGAAACATCTTGCAACTCACGCTGTGCTCTGGACATCACGCGGATTGCACGTGGGTCTCTTTTGTCCTGTGCAACTGTGGGGGCGGGTGGGCGAATATATGTGGTTACAATGGGAGGCCCAGAAAACAGAAAACAAAACAAAACAAAACAAAGCAAAAATGGCACACAACCACATGCAGTCCTCCAGCTCTTTTCTCCTTGTCTTCATAGTTGGCTTCACATGCTCAAGACTTTTCTGCTTTTCTCACTTCATGTCATGTCATACTCATTTTCTGCCCCCCTGAAATGCTCCCTGAAAATAGTGTATGGCGTGGGTGGGCTATACTATAGTCAACATCACCCTTTCCCTATTGATGAGCATTTAGGGTCTTCTCAAGGTTTGCTGTTACTCATAATGCTGGAACGAATCTTTGTGCATAAGTCTTTGTTTGCATCTCAGATTACTGTCCTACGCAAGCCCTAATGCGAAATTACTGATTATGGATATTTTAGGACTTCTGATTCATATTCCTGAATTGCACTCCAAAATGTTTGTGCCAGAATCCCGCTAGCTATAGATGAGGTGCCTGTCTCAGGGCAACACACCAGCACCGAGAGTTTTCACTTCGCAGATTTGCCATTTGACTGGGAAAATGGCAGACCTCACATAATTTGAATTTCTGATTATTACTTGCGTGTGATGAACCAGAGAGGAGACACAAAGGAGTCTTGCAGGTGAAGATCAAAATATCAGCGACAGTACTTATTGGAAGCTGGTCTGGAGTATGTGGCTTGGCTGTGCTATGTCATGGGCTTGCATATTCTGGATCCTAAAATTAGAGTAGTCACAGGCAGGGCTGGACAGGGCCACGACTCCTTACTGGAGGTCTTTACATGAAAGCTCAGGGCATAAACTAGCAGCGCAGAGCGCACGGTCTCCGTAGCCGGGCCGGCGTTGGGGAGATGCAGAGAGGGGAGCTCAGTGAGGCAGGCTCAGGCTCTCCTCCCAGCGCACTGACTCAGCCTCTCCTTTCCTCTTCTGGAAGAAGGTCTGGGGCAGTGCAGGGGAGGAGCGAGGTGGGGGTGTTTAAGGACGGCCTTTCCTCAGGGAAGCTGGAGGAGAGAAGAGGGTGTGTTTGCTCCTCTTCCCACACTAATGAAGCTGGACTTCCTGCCCAGGTGGGCTGGACAGGTTTGGAAAGGATTCACAACCACCTTTTGCTCCTTCACTACTGTCTTCCCCCTGGAGTTATACCCTCTGGGTATGTAAGACTATGCCCTGTGTGCGAGGGCTCAGGTGCAGGACAGGCAGCATATGGAGACTGGATGAGTGGAAGCCAGCCTAAGAAAGAGACCATTTACAAAGACTGGGCAAGGTGCAGAGAAATCACAGGATGAAAGCACAGTGCTCTGGGGCTGATACCACGGCTGGGATGAGGACTGTGACCACCCTAGGCAGACATGCCCTGAGGTGACCCCAGTGATCATGTGCGATCCTCTTGAGTGTGGGTGGGACCTGTGACTCACTGCTAACTGACAGAATAAGGCAGAGGCAATGGGAGCTCAGTCCCTTGATCACGCCGTGTTATGTAAGGCTCTGTCTCAGCAGACTGGAGAGAGTCTCTTGCTGGCGTTGAAGAAGCAAAGCGCCACCTTGTTAACTGCCCAGGGAGAGGGGCAGGGCCATGTGGCTGGGAGCTGCGAGTGGCCTCCAGGCCCGACGGTGGTCTCCAGCCAACAGCCAGTAAGAAACCAAGCCTCCGTCCTACAGCTGCAAGGAAATGTACTCTGCCAGCAGCCTGAGTGAGCTGGGATTCCTCCTCAGTCAAGCCTTCAGATAGAACACACCTGGTGGGCACCGTGATTGCAGCCTTGTGAGAACTGAGCAAAGACCCAGCTAGAATGATCTTATTATGCTTTTAAAAAAGCAAAATAGAGCTCTTTTTTATTTCTATAGGTGCCTACATATGTTCATGTAAATGCATGTATATAAACAAGCATAGACGAGTGAACATCCAGTCGTGAGAGCAGTTACCTCTGGGGTGAGGCTTGGGTCTGGGGTAGGGGGTGTCCAGAAGTTCTACAGGAATTTTCATGTCATTGCTTGAAAGTTATTATATTAATAGTATAGTCATATGCTATTTGTATAATTAGAATACTAAGGGTAATAATAATGAAAGACAAGGGAAAAGAGCATTTGCTGATGCATTCTATGCTTACAATAGCCTGCTAGGCATTATTCTCAAGAAACTGAGATCCAGAGAGGGGCACCATGTGCAGACTCAGTAGCTTGACAGTGGCTGTGTCTGGGCCCCACCCAGGGGGTCCTCTCAGCTCCAGGCACCACACCCTTTCCACTGGCCCATGCTGCTCAAACTGCTTGTCAGGCAAGATGGCCCCAGGACACCGTAAAGGCTCTTCCACAATGCTCAGCCCATGTGTTTGCAGATTCAGGGTCTCCCCCAAGCCCCAGAGGGAGGCATTCTCCACACATGACCTGTGTTGAACCCCATCTGAACCACTGGCACATGTCACTTCTAGACCAGTCTAGGGGACACATCTCCTATCCCTTGACTCTTCCGGCAAATTTGAAGGTTATGCGAACCAATCCTTTATTTGACAGAAGGGGAAACTGAGGCCCAAGACAGGTGAGGACCCAGACAGCTCACTCTGAGTTATCAGAGCCTGGCTTCTCCTGAGCATCCTGGGTGTGGCCCTACCCTGGAGGAAGAAGAGGCAGGAATCAGAGGGAGATACCATGGGGCCTCTTCTTCCGGAGCTCTCACTCCATGTGGACCCCAAGACTAGTGCTGATGAAGCATGAACCCTAAGAGGTAAGCTGTGAGCAGCTGGGTAGATGTGAGGAGAGACTGTGTACATGCAAAAAGGGGTCTGGGCACAGGGCTTTCCTCACGTGCATTAGGGGTCAGCCAGAGCCTCAGAATGTCCCTACCCCAAGCCTCATCTCCAGGGCAGGTCTAGCCTATAGGAGTCTGGGCTGTGGGAGCTTATCTATTTCTCAGCTCTGTTTTCTCAGGGAGAGATCTGTTGAGGGAACATAGGCAACTGAGTAAGGGACTCAAGATCCATCCTTTGGGAGAACCTGAAGAGGCTGTAGGGGGTTCAGTCTGGGAGTGTCAACTGGTGTAATCCAGGAGGGCTTCAGGAAGGAGGTGATATAAGGGCCTGGCCTTTCAGGGGTTGGGACTGGAGATAGGAGAAAGGTTTGGGGGGAGGGTATTTGAGATTCAGGCTGTAAAATTTTTTTATACAGTTGTAGATTTATGTTACTTTATGTTATTTTTTCTGTTTTTAAATATCACAGTGCTGAAGCCAGTCTGAAAAAAAGAATCAAAGACACACACCGTGCAAGGTAATTTTATAGAGCAAAAGTTCCTTGGTCATAGTCTCTATCATACACTCACCCTGTCCTGCAGGCAGGTGGCCAGGGGAGCAACTGGCAAAAAGAGCATGGGGTGTGGGCACAGGGTGAGGGGGACAGCCTGGGTGTGGTGGGCAGTATTTCTCCTTTCGAGGAGGAGATAGGAGACCTGCAGCCACAGGTGGCTTCCCCGCGTCCTGCTCAGCACTGACTCACTCACCCGCGAACCCCCTTCTCTCCCAGCCTGGCCTGGAGATGTTGTCTTTTGCGTTGCTCTTTTCTCGATGGCACCAGCAGCCCTTCTTGTTGAAAACATCTGTATTTGGCTTTAATCAGAGCCCTGTCAAGCCCTCACCCCCTCCTTTTGTACTTCATTGTCCTCAGGGGGGAAAAATTTATTACAAGCATCATTTTACACAAACCTCTCAGTTGTGCTTCAATTCCACAATTCATGAAGCTACTGACTTGGTTTCTGCTATCCACCCAGGAGTCAAAAAGATAAAGGGAAAGAATGCCCATCTCTCCCCAGCTGCTACTTCCAGTCCTGGTCTGCTACCACCTTACTGTGTGAGCTTGAGCTAGTTACTACCCCTCTCTGGGCTCAAGTTGAGCATGTATGCCGCCAGGAAATTGGAGAAAGTCTCCAAGGGTCATTGCATGGCAATCTACTATAGTGTCAAGGTTCATCAGAATAACTGTAATCATCCAGACGTTTGCACAGCTCTCCCGCCTCTGTTCATCCCCATCCCCTCATGCTCATGGAGTTAAGTTTTCCTACAGTGCATCTGAGCACAACACTTCCCAGCTCTAAAAACCTCTGACGGCTCCTCACTTCCTGGCCTGACATTCAAAGCCCTTCATAGCTTAGCCTCAACCTCCCTTTCCCGCCTCACCTCATGTCCCTGCCACCTGACCCCAACACTGCCACCAGCAGTAGCCTACATTTAAAATTTTCTTCTTGCCTCTTTGATTTTGCAAATGTTGTTCCTTCTCCTGTGAGTGACTTTTCCCCTCTTTCTTTGACTTGTCTGGCTCTTACCTTCCCTTCAAAAACCAGTTCAAATGCCAAAGTCTCCAGGAAGTGCCAGATGGAATGAGTTTGTCTCTGCCTTGGATTTCTCTAGCCCCTGGACACCCCCCAACCCCAGAGCTCTCCACTGTGTGGCCAGTGTTTCTCTACTCCAAACCACAGGCTCTTCCAGGACAGAGACCATGGCCGTGGTCATCTCTATGTCTCCAGCGCTCGGCACAGGGCCTGGTACAGAGGACCCAGGGATGCCAGTGGGCTGCATCATAGGGTCCAGAGGGAAGGCCAGAGTTCACTTAAACAGAGAAGATGAGCTGATCTTAGCTTGGTTCCTCCAGGAACTGTGTGACATTGCGGGAAAGCCACAGTGCTGGAGATGCTTGTCTCAGAGCCTGTACGCTAGTGCTGTCACTCTCCAGGGGTGTGCACTTAGGCGAGTCACCTAACTGCACTTGTTTGACTGTAAAACCAAATAATAAAGCCAACTTGCAGGGCTGCCTTAAGAAATGGAGAAGAGAAATATGGAGCATAGTGTCCAGCACATGGTAGGTACCCAATAAATAGCAGCTATAGGATGCACCCGTCCAACTCTGTCTGTCCATCCTTCCATCCATTCAATCAATATTTATTGAGTGTTTTTATTGTGGACTGTACATATAACAGTGAGTAAGCAGGACAAGATAGCTCTGAAGTATACTCCTGTCTCCCTCTCCTGCTCTGATGTTTGAGGTTGTGGTCTTGGTTTCCTTCCAACCACCCCCTACCCCAACCACTGCCTGACATGGTGTTGCTCTGAGCCAGTGGGATGGACACCCTGGCCAGGCTCAGGCCACCTGGGGCATGTGGGCCTGGGCTGGCCTGATGTGAGCCTGGGAGATGGTTAAGAAGGCCTGGGCAGGGCCGGGGGCACCAGGGTCAGCGCCATCCACTGACCACACAGACCACCCCTGTGGCATCCTGCATGGCCCTGCCATGGTCTGGCCTCTGCTCACCTAATGAAATCCCACACCCCAGACTCAACCCCAGGCTTCTACTAGTTGATGTATTCGCTCATTCACCCTTCCTCCCATAGGGCTGTTGTGAAGATTAAATGAATTGACCTAGGTGAAGTTCTAGAAAGTTCCAGGCATGTAGGAAGCTCTGCAGAAACATTTACTTTTACTGTTTTATCATTTAATGTTCAAGACAACTTGTGTAGGGTCAGCATTGCCCTCAGTTCACAGCTGAGTCAGGCTGAGAGAGAGAACAAGAGTCACCTAAGGACAAAGGCTGTGAAGGGCTGAGGGACCGGCAGCCAAAGTCGCCTGGCTGGCAGAGCCTTACCCTCTCTTGTACTGTAGGAAGGGCCAGGGTCAGGCTATTTCAATAAAAATATGTTATTTCTGCCCGGAGCTATCTAAAGCTCCTTCCAGTTCAGCAGCCTGGCTGGGGGCCGAGGGCTGAAGATAGGCATTGCCCCTTCCTGGGGTTTGTTTCCATCTATCATCCCTGGACCTCCTCCCCGCCTCCCACCGCCACACACACACACGCACACACACACTCCTGAGAAGTCTTCCCTGGACAGCTCTTTCCCAGACACCATGTGGCAGTGAGCCAGCAGTCAGCCATCAGCCCTGGCCATGCTCTGGTAGTGCCCAGGTGGCTGACACTCCCAGGCGCCTCCGTCCCAGACCCAGAACTGCATGCCTTACAAGCATCTCACGCATCAGCAGCCCATGACTAGGTGTCATTCTGCTCATTTCCCAGACGAGGGTTCTGAGGCTTGGAGACAGGGCTTGCTTTGAGGAGCAGGGTAGTGGGTGGCCCAGCCAGGATGACAACGGGGTGTCCTGAGCCCTCATTGGGTGCCTTCTCCCCTTCCAAGATCTAGGTGAGTTGGTTGTCTGAGGAGCTCGCTACACCCCTGGTCCCAGAGTATAAAAGAGCACACAAGGCAAAGCACCCCCCACCCCGGGCTCTCCCCGCTGGACCGTCCCCTCCATCCCAGCCCCATGGAGCCCTCCAGGGACTCTCCACTCTCCATCGCGTGTTCCTGAGGACCCTCAGTGGGTTCTCCTGGTGCGTCTGCCAGCACCTCGCCCACACCCACAACCTGGCAGCAGCATGCAGCGCCGAGTCAGGCTGGAACCTCCCCTTTCCTATGCATTTTATTCCCTCCAAAGGTGACTAGAGATGACACTGTTCAGTGAGGACCCACCTCAAGCTTCAGTTATTTGTGACTTAATGAGGAGCCTTTTAATTATAACATCTGTTGTTTTAATTACCAAAGGAATTATAATGAGGCTCCCGGAGGAGGCTGCTGCCGGAGCAGAAGCTGGAGAATTCTCAGCATCAGAGGCCCCGCCGGGGTCCTTGGCATGGCGACTGCCACCGAGCGTGACCCGTCACAGAGAGCACTTCATCTTCATTTTAATTAAGCTTTAGGGGTGAGACAGGCAGTCTCCCGATCCAAGGGAGCTAAGCAGCTCAGATCCTAGAAGAGGCTCTGCATCAGAAGCCTTTGATTCTGTGGGTGGGGAGAAAGCAAAAGACGAAGCAGCCATTTTGCTGATGCTGGTAGAGGTGCACATCTGTCCCCCAGTGATGGGGGTGGAAAGGGGCTGGTCCAGCCCGGCTGTGTCACCTTCGCCAGATGAGCTGACCTCTCAGGATTCCAGTTTCCTCATTTAGAAAACAAAAGTGACTTCTTACCTTCTTCTTTCTAGGAAATGATTCATCCCTGACATTAGATTCTAGGTTTAGAGATGGAAAGCCATGTTCACATCCACCAGAGAGAAAGAACCCAGCACTGTGTAAGAGGCAGGCCATCTGCACAGAGGTTCCGAAGAGGAGGAAGGGCTGTGGGCAGTGGTGACAATGACCCCGGAGCTCATGATGGTGGTGCAGGTGAGAACGATCATGCCCGTTCCTCCAGCTCCTGCCCTCCTGTATCCATGTCCTTCGCAGGTGCATTCCATAAAGCAGGTGGGTCTATTTGCCCCACTGAATCTGGATGCCTCATGGCTTGCCGTGTTCAATGAAATACAGCACAAACGATGTGCCTGTTCAGAACCTAGGCCTCTGCAGAACTTGCATGCTGCTGATTTCTCTCTTGTTCCTTCACCATGACCATGAGAACATGCCTGGGCTTGCCTACAGAAATAAGATTCACATGACAGACAGCCATTGTACCCCAGTTGTTTCAGCCAAGACATTCTACAGATTGGCTGGAAGCCCACCAGCTGCCAGACATGTGAGTGAGCCCAGCCCAAATCAGCAAAGCTATTCACCTGCTGCAGCTGACCTCAGGCCCAGGAGCCATCTGTCATCATTTTGAGGACTTGTAATTTTATGCAGCATTATATGGCCACAAAGCATGGATATATTCTTCTGGGTCCCAAAGCCATTGAGAAATAAATGCAGCAAGGAGGCAGGTAACAAAGCACCATTTCTTTCGACCTGGTGTGACTTGGTTGGAGAAAGCTCCTGGAAACTTGTGAACTAAACCAGGCTTTGTGCCCACATTAACCCCACCATGGCCTCCCAGGTAAGCCTATCACCTAGAGAAGAGAACAACCTGCAGCCATGGTCAGTTGGGTCAGGAGAGAGATCGTGGCCTAGAGACACAAGCGTTAGCCTAGCTTCACAACCAGAAGGGACCCTTCTCCTCAGGGGGACACAAGGACAACTACCAGATACCTGTACCTCCAGGGGAGCTGAAGCTCCTATTTTCATTTCCCGGGCCTTGGCAGAAACACAGCAAAAGGGATAAAAGGGACCTTCCTAAAGTGACCATGGTGCTGGTGACAGGGTGCTGGTGGTGGCAGTAGCAGAGATGCTTCCCTCCAGCAGCTTCCACCAGAGCCTCCCAGGGTGGTGGTGTCCATGTCTGTTCAGGCTGGCGGGTCCAAACAGTGAGCAGGCTTCCTGGGCAGATGCTGCAGAGCAAGGGGACTTTTTGATCCTAGCCCCAAGGGCCCCCTTGAAGATGCCCAGTTACACCAGGCTCACTCACACCTCTTTCTGAGGTCATGCTGCTTGGGGACGCTCTCCCCTGTCTCCCCATCTGGGGAGCTGGTACCCGTCCTTCAAGACTCTGTTCAGATGTTGTCTTTTCTCTAAGTTCTTCCCCTCAACTCTACTTGACAGGCAGGGTCTGCATCTCCATGCTCCCGCTGCCCTCTGTGTACCCCTTGATTAGAGCTGACACCCCACTCTACTACATCAGCTTCACCCATCTTCCCCTCCAGAGCCCTATGAATACATCTTATCTGTCTGTGGATTGTTTGTGCCCCACATTGGACCTGGAATGTAATAAGTGTTTCATAAATGTTTATGGAATTAGTTCAGCCCCTACCTTACCAAGCACAGCGGAAAAGCAAAAGGGCTAGAGGCACGGGAGAGGTTCCTGGAATAAATGTGGAGGCCAGTGAGGTGTTAAATACAGGCTAACGGTGTGGGTCAGTTGGCTCAGCAACACTGGTTCATCAACCAGCTTCTATATTTTTCCAAGAATTAGGTTTCTAAAAATTAGTTATTTTAACAGAAGGAAGCCAGCAGTTTCACTTGACAGGATATTGACTTCCTATAGCACATTTTATTAAGACTCATCAGGACTGGAGCTCTCTGCATCCTCTGAGGGGGCCAGTGTGTTCAGGAGGCAGAGTGATAGGGAAATTAAATGCAGCAGCTGCAGCCTTTGAAGCTTTTTTAAGCAGTAAGGCCAGCCAATCCTACAGCGCACAAAGCAGGAGAATATACCAGATATGCTCCCATCCTAGCTTTGCATCCAAGCAGGGAGAGATCTTTGCTAATGAGCCAAGTTAGATAAATACTCTTCTTCCACGTCCTTGCGTAAAAAGTAGGTGGATGCTCATAAATGTGGCCATGGAGTGCATCTGTGTAAAGCTGCCCTTCTGCTTTAATAGCTTCCAATATTTAAACACACATCTGTACACTTATACACACACAGAACTCTGGGGCCTACATGACAAGGCAAGTTGGGAAGGAATTAGAATATCAAAAAAGGGGGAGATTTAGGCAGTGTAAAACCCATAACATAATGGAAAATAAGGACTTATAGGTATTTTCTTCCCTGGCAACCTTTCCGCCTCTGTGGCTGACCCTCACGCACAACCGCCTTTCACTGTTCTGCACACTCTATTTTATTCAGCAAGTCCCGATGCAAAAGCCTTTGATGGCTTCTTGGCATGTCTGGAATGAAGCCTACCCTTTGGGAACTCTCCACAATCTGACTCAAACCTGCCTTTGCTTTCTGCCCTCTAACATTTCTCTTCCATCCCCACGCACCCTGTGCTGCCCCACTGCTGTCATCACTGCCCTTGCTGGCATTTACCGAGTGCTGACTCTCAGCCAGGTCCCGGACTAGGAGTCTTACATTCATTATCTTATTTCATCCATAAGGTAGGCACTGCGCCTATCCTGGGCTTGAAGACGAGGAAGTCTGGACCTGGATCAGTTAAAAGACGTCCTCTAAGCTACGCAACTACGCCATGGCCCTCAGCCCCAGTGCTGGCACCACAATGCTGTTCTCTCAGGAGATTCCCTTCTCCGGCTTTTCCAAATTCTCCTACTTTGGAACCCAGGTAAACATTTCTGTCTCAGATTTCTGACCATTCCTTGTCCCATCCGACTCTCCTGGTTCTATGAGTCACATTGGAACAAAGACCACTTGGTTGCAGCCTGTTTCTCAAAGCTGAGGAAAAAGAAGCTTAACGTAATGAAATGTTCTTCTCCAAGGGTTTTGATTCAGAGCTGCAAGTCAGCAAATTTCTGATGAGCATGGTGCTGCGGGAGTGTAAAGGACATCAAAGAAGCACTCTCCAGAATTACACAGATTGGCACATGGCCGCTGTGGTATTCTCACATGGTAAAAAAAAAATCTCTAGTCTATCCATGGGCATTTTCTTTTTATTCTCAGTATTGTTCATTTGTGCCTGCTCCTTGTCTGGATCAGTCTTCCTGAGGTTTGTTTAAGTATTAGCCTTTCCAAGCAACTCACTTTTACTCTAGTTGATGTCCTCGATTTAGTGAAAGTTCTATTAGTTGCTTTATTGTTCATTCATTTCCATCGTTACCTTTATTATTTCCTTCTTTCTTTTTCTAATTCTCTTCTAGATTCTTGAGTTGATGTCTGGGGTTATGGGTTATGTGCAACTGTTTAATTTCCTAATAAATGCATTCGAAACAACAAATCATCCCTCTAAGAACCAGTTCAGTGACATCAGACAAGCTTGGATATGTAGTGCTTCCCTTATTTTCAGTTCAAAGTATTGATTGCTGTTATTATTTTCCTTTCTAACTCATGGATAATTTAGAAGTGCATTTTCCAAACATATACTTAAACCATCTCTTCATTGTTGTTTACTAAATGTATTGCATGCTGGAGAACCTGTTGCCAGTGAAGATTTTTGGAATTTCTGGAGACTTCTTTTTGTGGTCTAATGCTTAGAACTTTTTTGATCATGTGGTCCCTGTTTGTGAGATTCAAAGTTACACTTATATCCAAGTGGTAAAGATACCTCAAGACAAATGCTGGGCATAGAAGCCACAGGGCATAAATCTGCAAAGAAGTAAAAAGCTAACCTTTTCAAACAATATGGCTTCTCTCTCACTTACCAACTTTACATTTCCCTGTATGGCCCCGGAAGATGACTGGTTAGCCAGAGACGGGTAAGATTCCTCAAGGGAGGAGCAACCTAAGACAGGCACAGTCGCAGGGGGGCCATCAGGTGAGAAATTGGGGATCAACAGTGGTGAGGCTTAGAACCTCACCCCTGTTTTGAGAGAAATCTGCATCCGTGGATGTTTTATTGCCCTTATCTAGCTTGGATTAACACATAGTCTACAGGCACACACCTGATCATCTACATTTGCCCTCTTACAGCACTAAACTATGTTTTCTACCTTTATCTTGCATCTACCTACCACTTCAGCATTTTATTAAAAAATAATAATAATAATAATAAAGGGAGAAATGTGGGATTCACATATAAATCAAGTATAAAAATCAAACGAATATTCATATTTGACCTGATTGTTTATAGTTCATAATGAGTGATCAAAACCGAAAGTTTTTGTGATGACTGCACTTGTACTGTTCACCATGTAAGAACTTATTCACTATGTAAGAACTTGTTCGTTATGCTTCAGAAGATTGGAGACTGACAAGAATTAAGCTTGGGGTGGATTAATGATTGTGCATTGAGTCCCCTATACAGAATTTTATTGTTGTTAACAACCATTTGATCAATAAATATGAGAGATGCCTTCTCAAAAAAAAAAAAGTTACACTTATATACATACATGATCATACATGATTTTCAATCAATCAGCATCTCAGAAAGATGTGTTAAATACACTCCTTATGTTTGTTGACTTGCTCATTTGCCCCTGTAATTATTGCAGTTTTTGCTTTCTATATTTCAGGGCTAATCATACAATGAAATGCCTGTCATTGATACTTTTCATAGCTTTCACCTTATATTCAGTTTAATCAGATGGTAATTTCTTTTGCAGGCCTATTATTGGTTTTATGTCTTGATTTTTAATACTTTGGTATCATTTAGTTTTAACCATTTTGCTGGCTTTCTTAAAATCCAGATTTAAGAACCTAAAAGAGACAGGCAAGTTTAAAATTTTGCATTTATTGTAACTGATGATATATTCACACTTATTTCTTATGTCATAGTTTGTTTTCTACTTTCCCAGCTTTCTCTTTTCTTTTTATTTTCCTTTCCCTGTTTTCCACTGGCTTGACTAAGCCTTTTGGATTGGATTATTGCAGATACTTCCCTTCTACTAGGTAGCAGGTTATATATATATACCATTTTTAGCCTCTATGATGTCTTTAAATTATTTTCAAACACATTTATGCTTTTTTAACAATTCCTAGCATTAATCTGCAAATCCATCCTTCTGCTCGACTTAGACAAGAACCTCAGCATACCCTTACTTCCTCTAACTGTCCCCTCTCACTCTCATACCCGTTTGATGATATCATCTAGAATTTTCACTTCAAATTGTTGCTGTATCAGCCCTCCTGATCACAGAGATGTAATCCTGGAGAAAGCTGGGGAAAAAACTGACCAAGAAGTTCCCACTGCCCCGCTGAATGGAAGGCTTGAAAAGGAAATCAGGTTGAATTGTAGGAAAAATAGGTTACTTTTTGTTTGCATATTGGAGTTTGTAAACTAAGAATGTTACCACCACCTGTGGTCTCATTCTGAGATGAGTGATCCTGAGATGAAACTATCATTCACCACCCCAGGCAAGTTCTCAAACTTGTGGGAATTCAATCAGAAATTGGCATCATCTTCCTAGAAGAACTGAAATGTCACAGAGCCACAACTGCCCTCAGTTTTCGGTAAATCGCCTAATATCTCCAGGATACTCAGTGTGGTATTCAGTTATGGAGACTGTGAAGACACGTCACAGAGCCAGAGCAACTGATTCTAAAATTCCTGGACCAGGGATCAAGTAAGGAAAGGACAATGAGTAGCATTTACTAGCCAGTCCTCAGTCTGGAATGACTCAAATGTCACCTCCTCTGTGAAGCCTTCCCTGATTTTTCCAGGTCGATTTTTTTTTTTTTTTTTTTGTCCCATCTTCTTTTGTGCTTCCACAGAGAATTGTAATGACCTCTTGTAGACTCTGTTATTTTTGCCAGTATCACTCAGGACTTTGTTTAGCTGCAAGTAAAAGAGTTCCCAAAATAACCATGGTTTAGGCAGAATAGGCATTTATTTATCTCCATATGAAAGTCTAGGATTGAGGGGATAGCTCTAGTCTTCTAGAATCCTGGTTGCTCCGGCTTTCTCTCTATTTATCCCTAGGGTGCAGCTCTCAATTAAGCCATTATCTCCACATTCAATGCTGCAGAATGGAGCTGGTAGGGACAGGGGGGGATGAGGCAATGAATGCAGCTTTCTTTGAGGGAAAATTTCTGAGAAATGCTTCCTGATACTTCCACTTCAATTACATTGCCCAGAACGTGGTCATATGGCCATGCCCACCTGCAAGGAATGCTGGGAAATGTAGTCTTTGTTCTGGGTGGATATATGTACCACTAAAAAATTCAACTAATATGGAAGAAGAGAAGAATGGATATTGGGGCCAGCCATTGGTCCTGACCACTCTCATCCAGTGTCTCTTCCCCCTTATTCTGGTTAGAGGGTCCAGGTGTTTGTGGGAAGCTACCCCTGCCCCTGAGGGTATAACCTTGGTGTACCATTAGCCAAGAGGCCCTGACAAAACCCAGGGCTGCTCCTCTGGCCCAGATTAAGCCATCATTCCAGGACATTAAGTTGTCAATGATTAATTTAAGATGTATAATGACTGGAGAGACTGTTTCTGATGCTGGAGCGCGGAAGAAACCATCCATTTTTCTCCTGTTTACTGTATCCTTGAAGCTACTCATTTGTCTGAGCTTTCCAAAGCCTGATGCAGCAGGATATCCTTTAATGCTGTGAGTTACCCCATATCCTTCCAATCACTTCCTTTTTTTTCTTGCTTTAGTTAACTAAAATCCATTTCTGTTGCTGGCAACTGGGAAACCCTGAATGATATTCCTGGCATATCATTTATCATACCATCTACACATACGTGTCTTTAACTAGATAAAAGTCTTAACGTAAGAGCGTATTTGTTCATCTGGGTGTACCTGCCTTCAAGATCACACGTCCCACTACGAGCTCTGTAAATGTTTGTTGAATAAGTGAACAAGAGATCCTAGGTGATTCTTCAGACATAACAATGCAGACATGAGAAAGCCATCCACCTTCTGTGCCTCAGTATCCCAGGGGAATTCACTATTGGCTAGGAGGCCGTGGTGAGGAAAATGATTCCTCCGTTCCTGACACCCCACCTTCCTCTCAGAACTACCAGATGGAAGGGGCTGAATGAGTTTCCTGGAGAGGAGAATTCACTGTCAAGGTAATAACCACCATTGACTTTATGACCATTGCAGAAGAAAGCTTCTCTAAAAATTGTCTACTAACATGATGTCAAATTCACACCCTCCTGTTTTCCAGTTACTATTCTTATCTCCCTAATTGGATTCATGGTAAATGATTGATCACCAGCTGGACTGAGGGAGCCATTCTCTTTGTCACTGCCTGTAACACCTCACGGGGCAGTCATGTTAATACAATAGCATTCTCAGCCCCGCCACAGCTCACTGAGCACCGTACCCCGATCCGAGGCACGCCAATCAGATTCTCTCTCCTGGGAAATTTTAATTGCAGCGAGTGATGCTGGTGTCACTCTGGGCTGTTCACAGAGACAGAGAATATGTAAATGTGCAAGCGATAGGGACTTCTTGCTAGGTGGTCACTGTATAAAGACACAAAGAAAGCCAATCTGTAGAGAAAGAGGAAAGAAGTGCACAGAGAAGCAGAAGGAGAAATCCCATGGTTCCAGAGACAGAAAATCAGAAGAAGCCTGTTGTCTTTCCTGATGGCTTAACAGGCCCCAGTTCTGGTCTCCAGAGTGGCTCGGTGGGATTCTCTGCCCTTGAGTTAGTTCTGCAGGGCACCTGTGAGTCCATGGACTAAGTATTCCTTTATTTTCCTCAGCCACTCTAACATGGGTTCTTGCAACCAAGTCTAACAAAGGCACTTGCTCTAGGTCAGGCCTCATCCTCTTTCTAGAAGACTCTTGCCAGTCTCCCCACCTTCAGTCTGCCCTGGCTCCATCCCCAGGCCACCTTTCACATGGCATCCAGGCCATCCTCATCATATTAGTGCCCCTGTGTGCAGCAAAGAGTCCACATTGCAGGCCAGAGACTGACTTCCTTTAAAAGATCCGCTTGCAAGTTGCCCCTTGGCTGGTATCTGGAACGTAGGTTTCAGGAGGATTCTCACCCTAACAGTTACCAGGGGCTCACTGTGCCTAAACTGGTTATGTGAACAATGTGGTTTATGCCAAATACTTGCTCTCCTTGTGAGAGTCTGGAATCGTGGTATGTGTTAGGCCAGGCATGTCTGTGTGATGAGTCCCCAATAAAATCTCCAGGCATGGAGTCTCTAATGAGCCTCCCTTATAGACAACACTTCACATGTCATCACAGCATGTCACATGTCCCACTCCTGTGGGAGACAGCCCTTGGAAGCTTGCACATCGTCTCCCCCCGACTTTGCCCCATGTATCTTTGCCCTTTGCTGTTCTTGCTCTGTATCCTTCTGCTGTAATCAGTCTTGGCTGTGAGTGGGCTATATGCTGAGTCCTGTGATACATTGCAAGGGGGGTTCTTGGGGACCCCAGACACACCCTGCTTTAAACACCCACAAGTATCCTTCCAGGATGAAGCCCACATCTTCATTTGACATGAGGACCATTGGGACCTGGTTGCCACCGGCCTCTCTTGGCCTCATCTCCCATGGTCCCCTCCTGCCTCCCCATGCCCAACTATACCCACCTGTATCACTGTCCACTGTGTGCCCCTGCCAGTGCCCAGCTCAGCTTCACCCCTTCAGGAAGCCCTTCTGGAGGATCTGTTCCACTGGAATCCATGTCCTGTCCCCCTTGTCCCTCTAGCACAGCCCAGAGCCCTCGCAGTTCTGCTGTGCCCATGTGAGCTCCTGGAAGTCAGGAACTTGGTACCATTTGTGTTTGTATGCCAGGGTGGCAAGCCAGATTGCATCAAACAGGACAGGCCCTGGCTTACTGTAGCTGCTCAATAAAGGTTTTTAGAGCTTTACGGTCCCTACAAAGATACCTCCCCCTCTGAAAACCGGGGAACTGACACCCCAGCCCCTGAGCCATAGGGCCGGCTACATCTGTGATCTTTTTATAAAGATGCCTAATCCCCTGATTAGGTCTAGATTCAAATTCAGACTCAACATATAAAACTGAGAACCTGGAAGTGGGGGCCAGCGCGTGAGGTGCCCTGATCCCCATTTTGCAGACAAATCCCTCAGAGAAGTTAAACCATCTAAGCAAGGCTGCCCAGCCAGAGGGTGGCCAAGCTGGGACTGAAGGCAAACCCAGAGCAGCCGGATCCCCAAGCTCACCCTGTCAGCACTCAGATCCCTGTACAGACCTGTCTGGAGAGCCATCCCTGGGGCTGTGGAGCAGGCTTGGGTCTCCACCCCGCTTACCTGTGACCTCCCCAAGGGCAAGGACAAGATGCTGCCGCTCCTCTTAGCCCCCAGCCCACCCCCTTCACACAGGGCAGCAGGGACAGGGCTGTCATCCTGGTGAAGCCACATCAACTACAAAGGTCTCTGTGAATTTCCTTCCTCCGCATAAGCCCCCTCCAGGCAGGTCTGGAGCCCCTCCTCTCCCCAGTGGTGCTCTGACTCCCTCCTAGCTTTAAGGAACTCACAGAAATTGAATCCACTCAGAAATGGGGGAGCTTAGCACCCTTTACTGCAGCCTGAGAGTCAGCTACAGGGCCCATACCACCCCAGAAAGATCTGGGTTTCCTTTGGCTGAATCCTTTTGACATTTTCAATGGTAAAATAAATTTGATTTGCAGAAGCCATGAAGGAACCGAGGCAATGTGATTTCCAAAATGCACTGTGTTATTGGATATGATAAAAGACGGAATGAGTCAGTAAATGTAGCAGTTTAGTAACTGTTAAAAAGAATCAATACCCATGAGGTCTGGTGGAGAAAGAGAAGGCTGTAATGGGGGGGGGGGGGGCGGTTCACGTCTGCACTCACCACACACATCCAGCATGAATCCACAGTCCCCTCCCTCCTGCCCTGACACACAGACACACAGATTCACACTCACACTCTTGCATGCATAAATGGGCACAGGTACAGATATACAAATGCACATGCACATGACATATATACACACGTCCAGGCATGTCTACCCACAGTAATGACAATAGGGACCATTTATTGACCAGAAAAGCATGCCAGCCACTGGTGTATGTGCTCTGTATGTCTTCATATCAATGACTTGCTTATTAATTTGAATATAAGGTAGCAGATTATCGTTCTCATTTTACAGATGAAGAAACCGAGGCATGGAGATCTTAAGTAATTTTTCCAAGTCACCCCAGCTAGGAAGCAGGGAAGCCAGAGTTAGAAGCCAGATGATTTCAGAAGTCTTGTTCTTTTGAGGGGAGGATCCACATTTCATTAATTTTTTTAGTTTTGTTGAGATAAAATTGGTATATCCTAAACTTCACACATTTAAAGTGTACAATTTGATGAGCTTTGATTAGTGTATAACCCCAAAGAATCATCAGTACAATCAAGATACAGTACATGTCCCATCACCCCAAAAATTTCCTTGGGCTCCTTTGAAATCCCTCCCTCGGTCTCCCGAGCATCTACTCTCCCACCGTCTGTTACTATTGGCTTGTCTGCATTGCCTAGAATTTTATATAAATGGAGTCATACAGAATGTTCTTTTTGTCTACAGAATCAATGTTCATCATAACCCCACAAATATGAGACAGATGTCCACAAGCCTTCACAAATGCACCCCACCCCCACGCACCTTCCGGCATGCACAGCCATGCACAAGGACGCCATGTCACACTGCATCTGTCCACCCATGCTGCCCCTCTGGGATAATTTAACCTCATTCATTAGCAAAATAGACTTAACGGTTTTTCAGCAAAGTGATGTAGTTTCTTTCTGCTTTCAAATCCCACATGAGAGGTGAGTGTCTCTAAAGCTTTGCTCATTCATCAAACATTTATGCAATGCCCACTCTACTGGGCAGGGCATATCCCGTGATGAACAAGAAGTCATGGTCCCTACTCCAGGGAGGCTCCCAAGCCAGCACCACGCCGTGGGGCTGCCCAGAAAGAACCCCCTCGGGCACTACCTAGCTGGGTGAAGGGTCACACTCAAAGGGGAGAAAGCTGACTGAGCAAGAGGACAGGAAAGGAGGACTGGAGGGGGAGAGGAAAGGGTTGGAGCCCCAGAGCACGCTCAGGCTTGTCTGGCTGGAGGAGGGAATCTTCCCTCCAGAACAGATACTGAAATCGTGTCAGGTGATGCCGAGTGGAGACAGTGGGTGGGGAAGGACTGTGCAGAGCCCCATGGCAGGAGCATGGCCCCAGGCCCAGGGGCTACGCTGGGCCAGACTGACCATCACGCTTTAGGGGACCCACAATCCAGCTCGAACCTCAAGTCTGATTCACCTTTGGCTCTCAGTTTGGGTGCATTGGAATCACTCTGGGAGTTTAGATTAATGCTGAGCCCTAGGTCCTCC
This sequence comes from Manis javanica, assembly GCF_040802235.1. Classification (NCBI taxonomy): domain Eukaryota; kingdom Metazoa; phylum Chordata; class Mammalia; order Pholidota; family Manidae; genus Manis; species Manis javanica. Next base: position 131,261,790 of record NC_133159.1, read on the forward strand.
TCCCAGAGAGTCTGATTTGGGACTTTTGCTGTGGATACCAGGTGGTCAGGGCACACAGATTTTTTTAAAAGCTCCCCAAGTGATTATGGACTCCACAGCCCCATATGAGAGCCACTGCACTTCATTATCCCTCCTGCCCTGGGGTAGATGCCTCCCAGAGCACCCCAGAATCCAAGAACACCCCTGGGGCCTCTGGAAGTACAGCTTGGTGGAGGCTCCTGCCCTATCCCCCTGCAGATGCCCTACTAAGGGTTTAACAGGATAACCTGCCTTGATTAGATATCAATTAATTGTTAGAGGAGGACAGATGATTTCATAGGAAATAAAAACTAACTAGAACTGGTGCAAGTAATAAGTAACTGCTTAGCGATAATGACTTTTATATCAATACCAGATATTTAAAGCCTTTCAGGTTTTACTGGTAATTCAATATCAAAATAATTAGATATCAGTTAAATACATTAGACATTATTTACATTGGCTATTTTTTTTGAATCTACAGTAACACCATGCCACAGAATCTCCACCCACTCCTTCTGACTTAATGGCTATTGCTTATATGGGACAACACATCTAATACATTGACAAGTATTAGATGGGATAAAATCTGAAGTATATGAATTGCTGTTGAAACTAGAGAACACAGTTTATTTCAGCTTCACACCCTGGTAGCAGAAGCAAAAATCTAGTCTAATATATCATCTCAGCTGAGCCAAGCTACTGAGCAACCACTGCAAAATCCTTTTCACTTTAATTACGTTTTACTCTTAATTAATCGAATTACTTAATAATTACCTTGATGCCAACTCATATGAACCAGATTATTTTAATCATGTTGAACCTCTACTGCCTTGTAGATGTTTTTGATGTGTGGAAATCATGAAGAGGCTACAGGCAGCCGTGAATCCCACATGGAGGAGAAATTGATTTTGGTTGTCAAGGTTTGATGGGCATGAGTCTGAATCACTTTAATGTGTCTTTATGAAGCCAGAGGAGGCAGGGCCTGAGAGAGTTTAGAGGGACTTTATTACAAAAGTAAAAGATGCAGGTAGTAGAGTGGCCATGATTAATGAGATGGAATCATTCCATTGAAAACGAATCTATCGGTGATATTTTGAAAATTGTTAAAAATGAGGATGACAGAGAAAGACAAGTACCAAATGATTTCACTCATATGTGGAATATAAGAACAAAGAAAAAACTGAAGGAACAAAACAGCAGCAGAATCACAGAACCCAAGAATGGACTAACAGTTACCAAAGGGAAAGGGACTGGGGAGGATGCATGGGAAGGGAGGGATAAGCGGGAGGGGGGGATAAAAGGGGCCATAAAGATTAACATGTATAATATAGGGGGGGCATGGGGAGGGCTGTGCAACACAGAGAAGACAAGCAGTGACTCTACAGCATCTTACTATGCAGATGGACAGTGACTGTAATAGGGTTTGTTGGGGGAACTTGGTGAAGGGGGGAGTCTAGTAAGCATAATGTTCCTCATGTAATTGTACATTAATAATACCAAAAAAAATGTTAGGATGAGTTATAGCCCCCAAAGGCCACATAACACAGGTGAAACTGGCTTCACGTTGGGTGCTGGCCCTGGGGAGAAGTCATGTCTGGCTCTGCGAAGGGAGATAGTTAAGAGAATGGTTTCCAACTTTGAGGCCTGGGACAATCTGCTTATTCTCTGGGCCTTGATTCACGCTTCCCTAAAATGGGAATAGTGATATTACCTACATAACTGGGCTGTGCTGAGGGCACATGGCACCATTTTTTAAAGCCCAGAGCGCTGTGCACATGGCAGGGGTTCAACAAACAGTACTTATTACTAGTATTCATTGCACTTCCATTCTATCATGATGATCCCATGTAGTTTACCTTCAAACTGAATTCCACCTTCAATTCCCCTTCAACATTACCGTTGCCTCTCATGATGGTTGTTAGGATGGAGGCTCTTCTGGACATCACTTTCTTTTTTGACCCTTTCTTAATCACTATATTCTGGGTGAGATTCTTATACGCGGGATACAGCCAAGCTTTGTTTCTGAGCTCAGTCGGCCCTCTCTGTCCCCAAGTCAGGGAAGTCAGCCAGTCCACTTACATGGCAGCAATCCACTCCCTTGTCTCCTGTCTTCCCTCCTACATTATGGTTACTGTTTCTTTCACTTTGTTGTTCTCCTTTCCCTCATCCGGTTTTGCAAGTGCCTCCACATGCCCATCTCCCCTCTGCATCAGGAGTCCCCTTCTGCTGTATTGAAACCAGGCTGGTCTCGCCCACCCGTCCAACCCCTACAGTGCTTCTCCACCTGCTGCTCACGTCTCCCAAGTCATCTCTGGCTCTCTGTGTTTGGCTCTGTGTTCTGAGCTGCACCTCCACCTGATCCTACAAGCCGGGACTATTGGAGTCCTCAAAAGAGAACCTCTTCTAATTCATTATGTGTTTTGAAATTCAAAAACCACTTTTTTTCATTTCAGAAAATCCTCGCTTTGCTCCTATTGGATCTCCTTAGGAGCTTTTAGTCCGTTCTTGTTAAAGCTGTCTCCGGGCTCTTGCCCAGATCTATTTTTGGGAAGACACAGACACACACACAGACACACACACAGACACACACACACACACACAGACACACACACACACACACACACACACACACACACACACACACACACACTGACTGCTGCCCTCTGGTCCTGGCCCTATGGCTGTGGTGACTTTCTTCGCCCGCTCAAAGCTCTGTAGCCAGTTCCCACTGCCACAGCCCGACTGGCTGAGGGGCACAGAGCTTCTGCTCCTCCAGGCTGGTCGATGCTGACCTGGCAGGCCTCTGCTGAGACATTGGGGGACAACCTCTGTGCCTGTGGGAAGTGGGGCCAAGGGGAGCCCTCTCCCAAAGTCAACACTAGCAAGCAACTCAGCCACAAATGGCTAAAAAGAAAAAGAAAAAGAAAAAAAGACTGTTGTAAAACTCAAATTTAAAAAATAGTCTGCAGATTGGTCATTGGTCAAACTGATCATGTAAATTGGTTCTTGGTAAATTGACTTACTTCTCCGCATAAGCCCTGGCTGTCGAGCCTTGCCCTGGAGAGCATGTTGAGAGGCGGTCAGCAAACAAGGGGACAGGGATGGGTGTTCAGGCTTCATCTTCCCAGAATTCTCCTTGCATTGCCATCCACATGGTTCTGCTTCTGTCTAGACGAGGTGAATTGTACTTGTCTACTCAGAGGTCTGACTGAATGTATCTTGACACTCCTAGCTCTGCTGCCAGCCACCTCTCACAGCTATCTGAGCCAGCCCATAGCACAAGGGCCAAGGGTTGCCAATTGAGAATTAAGGTTGCCTTAGTTTGGAGTGTGCTTGCCAGAATGTGGGCAGCAGCTCTGACACTCTGCTCTGCCCCTGCTGGGTAGGTGACGGGAAGGCACCAAGCAAATGGGCCATGTCCCTAAAGGAAGGCCCAGGTGGAAACCTCATCTAAAGAAAACTATGGACCTGAGCTTTGGAGGCTGAGGGGTGGGAGGGCAGAGGCATTCAGCCTCAGCCTGGAGGAGATGTTCTGGGGAATATGATCTCAGGGTGCACATCAGTGGGGCGATGTCCTGGAAAGAATGGGAGATTTCTGTGTGGCCCCAGTGGCTGGGTCTCCACCAGCTGTTGACATTGAGGAAAGTGGTCCTCACACCAGAGCAGAGCTGGCCAGGCCTGAGAGGCAGGGGGCTCCTCTCATGAAAGACAAACATCTTTCTGAGAGGACACCTGATGGGGAGGCAAACAGTTCTCCTGACTCCTGGGGATGGACTGGTAATTCCAGGGTTTGCACCTACTGGGGAGTCTGTCATTCTTAAGGCGGCTCAGGTGTAATGAAGGAGGGGTCCTGTTTTCTGCTACTGGACATTGAGCTTCATGAACGCCTGTGAAGCACATTGAGTGGAGTAATGGGGACACCCTGGTATTGAAAAGGTTGCAGCCCCTTCATATTTGCGCCTAAGAATCTTGCATTCATCTTTAGGGAGTTAACTCTTTCTTTATTTCAGGAACATCACCATGTTGTGCTTTTTAGTCACACAAACCCTCATCGGTTATTCTTGGATAAAACCATGCAATCACCATTAACCTGAGCACAGATCTTTTCCACTAAGAATTTAAAGGCCTGGTCGGAAGCTGAGACTTTGTTGCTCCGTCCTCGCCTGCCGGGTGGGGAGGGCAGGAGGGGTGGGTGTGGGAGCTCTAGAGGAACTTCTGGCTTCTGTATGAACTGTGGTACAGGAAATATGGATCCTTTCCTGGGCGGTTCTTTCCTGGAGAGGAAGGCTGGCCCGGGAGAGCAGCTGATGTGACCTGCTTCACCTCTTGCTGGAGGCAAGGCTGGAGAAGGGACCTGAATGGGACTATCGGTGGTCCCTGAGTAGAGTTAAGATGAATAAACCTGAACCTGTTGCTCCCCGGTGCCTGTGAAGGGGGCTTTTCTCCAAGGGAATGGATAATCCTTCTGAGAATCATGGTGTGAATAGGCCAGTGCCAGTGTGGGAAGTGGTGGGCGGTGAGGCAGGGGGGCATGGGTGGGGAGAAGGGTGGCTCTGTCTACACTGAGCTGGCCTTCACCACATGCAGCCTGCCTGCTGGGAGTGAAGCAGCTATTCTTCTGGGGGCCCCCAGCAGGTCTGGTCCTTGGGATCTGAGTGCAGCCCCCTCTACAGCAGTTATAAGCTGCTCTTTGTAATATTCTTGCCTTCTACCGACACAAAACCTTTAGAAAAGTGTTACCAGAAATTGAAGTTTCTCTGCAGAGAATTAAGAGATGGGTCAGCCTGGTGCTTGGGTTCGGGATGAAGGAGTGGATCACAGGTAGTAGCTGAGGAGGCCCTCATAGAAAACAGTGGTACCCAATGAAGTCATAGTCCCCGGGAGCCTTCATAGGCAAGACAGTGGAGGGACAGCTGGGCATGGCATTTAAGACACACAAACTACCATTGCATAGCCTCTGAGGTATGGCATGGGGTCTGGCAGGCAGGGTTTGCAGTCTGCAGTGATTGGGTATTTAATCAACGTGTGCCTTTTGGACAACTGAGGTATCTTTGCACAGACTACTTCACAACAGCCATATGAAATTAGCCATTATCTAAAATTGAGACTCAGACATAATTGATTTGGCCAAGTTCACTTAGCTGATACACAGTAGAGCTGAGGCATGAATCTGTATTGTATGACTCAAACCCCATCCTGTTTTCAGTATACCACAGCACCCTTGCCACCAGCTGGGGTTTTGGTAGATCCAGGCAACATCAACCATAGGAGATGGTCTGGAAGAAATGCAACAAGGAGTCAGGAACAGAACCGAAGGGACCCCAGGAGAAAAGGTGGTCCATAGCCAAAAGCCAAACGGAATCTGGCTAGGGCAGACAGGCTCAGAGTGGCTGTGCGAGGAGGCTGCTAGGAGGAGAAAGGGAAGCTGGAGCCTGTTACAGGGGTCTAGGGGAGGTGGCAAGCTAGTCCAGGACTACCTGAGTCTATGACCAGCCCCAAATGCCATGGAATGGCAGGATGAATGGGCTGGTTTACACCACCCACTGAGCCGTCAGTGTCCCTACAGGAAGCCTCTGCTGGCCCTTAGTTGGCCAGATGCTTCTTCCCAGGAAGGGCCTAGGTCTGGGACAAAGCAACTGAAAACTCAGTTCCGGTCACTACACATTCATGGAGTCCATGTGTGTTCCACCTCCCCCGACACTTAGGAAACAGGAAGAGCACAGATGAATGATGAGCAAGGTGACAAGGACAGGAAGGTGCCGTCAGAGTCTGGATAAAGGTGACCCAGGGGCATCATGGACGCACAGATGGCAGAAGAGGAGAGGCGTGGATGTCATCTCCTCCAGGCCCGCTCGGCCCGCTTATCACACAGGACTGATTGTAAGTCAGTGTCCTGTGCTGGACCCTGAGCCGCCCAGGGCAGGGTGCTCTCTGGTCTCTATGCTCTCCCCTGACCCTAGAGACGGGTCGGTCACGTTCAAGGCGCACCGTGAGGAAGTGATGAGTGGGGCACACGGGGTGGGCAGGCGGTGGAGGGAGAGGGGGCCGCAGAGGACAATGGGTCCCTCGGGCTCTGCAGCTCCCGGCTGAGGGGCTGGGCTTTATCCGGCAGGTGACAGGGGCCAGCAGAGCAGGGATCAGGAAGCAGCTGCGGGGCGGTGGTGCCCACCCGCAATCATGGCCCTGGGGGGCCATCCTGCAGGGACCTAGCAGGACAGTAGTTCCTGTAGCACCATCCCACCCAAGGTGTCCCCCGGAGCAGGAGAGGAGCCTGTGGGAGAGGCAAGCTGATATAAATCAGAGCTAACCTGTGCTGATCACCAGCTCCCTAAATCAAGGACCTGGCAGATTTTCTGGGCGAGAATCAATCTTCCTGTCCCCACAGTAAATACCATAATCCTTTTTCCAGGGTAGTTTAGAGAATGTAACTGCCATGTTCATGATTTATTCGAAAATATTCTGCCAGGTTATGTGAATGAATGGGGGAGTCGACGTGCTTTTAAGCAGGAGGTCAGAGCTCTTACAACAGGGCCGGGGCCTCCCTGTCTCCAGCAAGCTGCCAGCTTCCACACCTGCCCAGGAAGGAGCAACCTGTGGCCAGCCACCTGGACCAAGAGGGGCATGGGGACGGAGCTGAGCAGCCCAGGACACCAGACGCCCATCCCCTACCCAGCCGTGGGGGAAACAGAGGCAGCCGAGACTCTCAGTAGGCAGCCACTCTCCTCTGGCCTTCTTTCTATACAAGCCAACTCTGGGTTTCACTTTTTTATCATTTTTATACTTTTTTGTTATACAGTTAATGAGAAAATATGTTCTTGTTATACATGATTCAAACAAGGCAGAAGTTTCTAGAGCAAAATGTTAAGTCTCCCTTCACCATTATGCCCTGCCTAGACATTCCTGCCCCTCAGAGAAACCACCATCAAACATTTAGGGACCACTGTTCTATAGTCATAAATACACGTACCTTATTCACATAAAGAGGTTCATATTGCATATAATATGTTTATGGATTTGTATTACTTCCAGGGCTTTTTTTAACCTTTATAAAAAATACTGCAATGAACTTCTTTATAGTTAAATGCATCTTGACACATATGTATGAGTTTTCTTTTCATATAAATTCTTTATTATCATTCTGATTAGAGTTTTGATAGGTTCTACCAAATTGCCCTCCAAATATACTTTGCCAATAGAATATAAGTGTCTCTTTCTGCATACTGCTAGTAATATTTTCATTTGATTTTTGCCAAATTGATGGGCAAAAAGTCCTCCATGTTGACTTGCTTCTACCTGGTTCCTGGGAATGTGGAACCTACTTTCCTGTGTTTAGCAGCCAAAGATATTTTCTTCTGTGCGTGATCTGGTCATTCTTTTGTCCAGTTTTCTAATAGGTTGTCTTTTTCCTTATGGAATTTGGGGATTTTAATCTTTTGAATATATCACAAATACTTCAATTTGTTACTTGTCTTTTAACTTTATTGTGTCTTTCTTGTTCAGAGACTTACATTTTTTTTTTAAGGATTCAGTTCTGACTCTTTTTGTTTATGGCTTCTGGGTTTTGTGACCTGCTTGGAAAGACTTCCCTGCCCTCAGAGGACATTTAAATTTTCTCCTATATTTTCTTCTAATACTTTTATGTTTCTATGTTTTGCACTTATTCCTCGCCTCCAGCATGTCTGCTGCATCACTTCTCTCTCCTGACTCCACACTCTCTTGCCAGGTGATCAGATGCAGGCATGTCTTCAGTCACCAACTGTGAGGCTCAAGATTCCTTCACATGTATTTCCAGCCTTTCTTCAGGGCTCCAGGCTTGAATATCAACCTTCCCACTTGACATCACAAAAGTGCCACAAACACAGCAGACCTGAAATTGCACTGACTCTTTCTTCCTAAACCTTGACTTCCTTCCTATCCCAGAGAATAACCCAGAAACTATACCTCGCTCTTTGAACTGTCCACTCCCTCATCTGCCATATCTATATCCCACCAAAAGTGTGGGTGGGGCTCCTTTAGTTACACATCCCAAACCCTCCGCCAGAACCCTCTGTTCTCTTTCTCCACCCTCCCCAATCTAGCCTAAGCTGCCTTCAGCTCTTTCCAGAGCTTCTGCATTAGTCTGCCAACTTGTCTTTCCAACTCCATTCTTAGTGTGCTGTAATCCTTTCTCCACACAGCAGTCAGACCAATCTCTTCAAGACATACATGTGACCACATCACCCCCTTCTTCTCAAAACCATTAGAACAAAGAATAAAATCTTTCCTATGGCCAACAGGACCTTGCATGGTCTGCCCCCTGCCTGCTTTTCTGACCTCAATCTTGCTGTCTATGTACCAGCCATGTAGTCCTTTTGTTTTTCCAACCACAGGGCATTTGCACATGCTGTTCCCTCTACTTGTCATGCTCCCTCTTCTTCCATACTCCACCTCTGTTCCCCAGTGAAATTCCATTCTCTCTTTCTCTTCTCAGTTCAGTGATACTCCCATGCCCCTGTAGATTAGGTCAGGCCCCCCTGTAATATTCTCTCACAGCTTCACAACAGTCATCCCAGTTGGTGCAGCTTATACTTATGTGTGTGATGGACTGATGTCTGTCTATCTGCCCCATAAGGTCATCAGCTCTGTGAGGGCAGGGCTGGGTCTGTCTGGCTCTGCACACCGTGTGCTCATGTTGGCAGCACAACTTGCTCTAGGCCTGTAGCATCTCTGCCTGCTGCCTCAGCAACACCGACAAAGCAAGGCCAGGAATTCTCCTTCTTTTGAGTTGCAGCAAAGAGAAGAGGACTTGTTTCTCTTGGCCAGGAGGCCAGCAAGTCTCTGGTCCATGTCTCAGGGACATGGGGGAAACAGAGAGGAGAGGAAGAAGACATGGGAGGAGGCAAGACAACTATTTCTTGAGGAAGAGGCTGGAGTGGAGTGGTACAGCTTTGGGACCCAGCTCCTCTCCCATCCTGGGATGAAATCAGCAGAGGAAATGGGAGTACATCGCCGTCGGAGTAGACAGGGAGGGAAGGAAGCCTCTGTGAGAGGTCCTGGCAGTGTGCGCATAAGCCGCAGGTGGAGGCCTGAAGGTGCAGTTAGGCTGGACCGAGCGGCACTGTGTGCTGACTCCGCTCTCCTGGGATGGCTGAATGAACAGCTGACATGCAGCAGGCTTCAGCGCTGGAATGAGTAGAATGAATTAATGAGTAAGTGAAGGAAAGAAAGGAGAGCATGAATAAGGAGTGAACACATGTATACGTTCATTTTCACTTATTTAACAAGCGTTTTTTGAGTTTCTACTCAGGGCCAGGCACTGTTCTAGAGCTGGGCCAACAGCTAGGAGCAGGGCAGGCTGGTTCTTGCCTCAGGGAGCTTATATTCTAACAGATGGAGAGAGTTAATAAACAAGTAAACAAGGGCATATATAACATCATGTCAGGTAGTAAGAGGAGTTACAAAGATGAATAATTAATAGAAAATTAATCACTTTTCTATTTTCCAAGTTCACTCGAGAACAGAGCTGAGAGGTCAGGGAGGTGCAGTGGTAATGGAAGGGGAGGTGCCCTTGAGGGGCCACAGTGGAGCCAAGAAATGCTGGGGTTGTCCTGACACCACCACAAGGGGAGATCTGCTAACAGGAATTGGCCAAGAGACATGCTCTCCTTCCCTTACTGGGCCTCTGACTCCCCTCTCCTGCCAAGGGATACCAGGGCAGCTGGTGGCAGTGGCCAAGGAGTCCCCAGCACAAGACACCTGACCCAGGACGCCTCTCACTCTATGAGTATGAGACCACCCTCTCCCACCCAACGGGCACCAGCAAGGGGACCCCCACCCACAACAAGCAGCCCAGCCTGGGAGGCCTGCTTGTCCTCCTGGGCCTGACCTGCCCTACCCCACTGAGGCCCACTCAGCAGCCTGGCCCGGGGATTCTGCTCCCTCAGGCAGCACCAGCAGGAACCTGGGGGAGCCCAGGTGGCACCACATCAACCAAGCAGACCAGAATGAGACTAAAAAAGCTCTTAAAATTAAACTATCATTAGAACTACAGCCTTCAAAAGTCACAAAAGTCAACAAGATGACTGCCTGCTGAATAAAATAATTAAATACAACCCAGTGTCTCTCAACATAAAGTGAAGTAGTGAGTATGCAACTGAAAATCATTCATCATACCAAGAACGAAGAAAACCACACTTTTAAAGCAGTGTTGAGAGGAAATTTAATAGCACTAAATGCTTCCTTTAGAATATGAGGAAGAGTCTCACTCAAATCAATAATCTAAGTTCCTACCTCAAGAAATTAGGAAAAAAAGAAAAAGAAACCCAAAGCAAGGGATGGAAGAAAATTACAAAAATCAGAGCAGAAATCAATGAAATTGAAAATAGGAAAATGATAGAGAAGGAAGGAAGGGAGGGAGGCAACTATAGACTGGTGAATTAAAATGCAAAAATTCTCAACAAAATATTATCAAGGGGAACTCAACAAAGTATAAAAGGTATGTACATCATGACTAAGTGGGATATATTCCAGGTATGTAAGGTTGGTTTAATATTCAAAGAAGGTACTCAGTATAATCTACAATATCAACAAATTAAAGAAAAATCATATGATATATCAATTAATGCAGAAAAAGCACTTGACAAAATCCAATGCCCATTCATGATTTTTTTTAAGCCAGGAAGTTAGGATTAGAAAGGAATTAATAAAAGCAGCTCCCCCAAAATCCCTACAGCTAACATTATACTTAGTGGTTAAAGATAATGTGCTTTATGCTTTGTCCCTGAGACTAGGAACAAGGCAAGAATGTCTGTTATTATTACTGTCATTTGACACAGTACTAGAAATTTCAGCTACAGCAATAGACAAGAAAAATACATAAAAGCATACAGATTGGAAAGGAAGAAATAAACTGTCTCTATTTGAAGATGACATGATAGTCTATGTATAAAATCTCAAGGTATCAACAAAACCAGTCCTAGAGCTGATAAATGAGCTCAGCAGGTTCTCGGGATACAAGATCAATTCACAAAAATCAATTGCTTTTCTATATACGAGAAATATATATATGCAGAAACTGATAAATATATGATGGCATTTGGCTTCAAAGGTAATGAAATACTTTGCCACACATATAACAAAATTATAGGATAAGTATGTGTTGAAAATTACAAAATACTGATGAAGGACATCAAAGACCTAAATAAATGGAGAGAGATGCTGTGTTCATGGACTGGAAGATTTCACATAGTCAAATGATCTCCAAATGGATGTATAGGTTTATTTCTATCAAAATACCAGCAAGGCTTTTGTGCACATAGACAAGCTTATATGGAAAAGTTTATATGGAAAGTTTATATGGAAAGTCACTGACCCTAGAATAATTAAAGCAATCTTGATGATGAAGAATAGAGGGGGAGGGATCACTCTATGACAACAATACTGTTGTCATAGTAATTAAAACAATTGATATGATGGACACGTATCAGTGGAATAGAATAGAGAGCCCAGAAAGAGATCCATAAAAGCATGCTCAGCTAGGTTTTGACAAAGGTGCACAGGTAATTCAGGGAGGGAAGGACATTCACAGGCAAAAAACTGAACTTTAAACTTCACACCTTATACAAAGGGCATTACAGAATTCAATTATACAGTGAATCTATTAAAGTTTTTAGGAAAATCTCCAGGATTTAAGGCCAAGAAAACAGTTGTTAGAGTTGACACCAAAAGCATGACTCAGAAGAAGGAAAATTCATCAGTTGGACTGCACCAAAATGAAAAGATTTGCTCTGATAAAGACCTGGTTAAATGATGAAAAGACAAGCTTCAGACTGTGAGAAAACACTTGCCAATCATATATTCAAAAAAGGATTGGCATCTATACTACCTAACAAACATTCAAAATTCAGTAGCAAAAATGAGCAATCCAATAAAAAAATGAGGAAAATAATGGTTAGACATTTCACCAAAGATTACAGATGACAAATAAGCACATAACAAGATCCTCAACATCATTAGTCATTAGGGAAATACAAATTAAAACAACAATGAGGTATCACTAACCATCTATCAGAATGGCTAAAAACTTTTTTAGTTTCTTATAAAACTAAAAGTACAATTATTATACTATCCAGCAATTGCACCCTTAGACTTTCATCCCAGAGAGATCAAAACTGTGTCCACACAAAAATCTGTGCATACTTGTTCATAGAAGCTTTATTTATAATAGCCCAAAATGAAATCAACTCACATATTCTTCAACAGATGAATGATTAAACAGACTGTGGTAAACTCACAACATGGAATACTGTTCAGCAATAAAGGAGTGGAGATTGATAAATGCAACAACTTGGAAGCCTCTCCAGGGAATTATGCTGAATGAAAAAAGCTAGTGCCAAGAGGTTATGCTCTGCATGGTTCTATTTATATAACATTTTTGAAGTGAGAATATTTTAGAAATAGAGAACAAATTAGTAATTGCCTGGGGTTACACATGGGTGCAAGGACAGGAGGGAGGTATGTGTATGTAGTTAGAAAGGGCAGCAGAAGAGATTGTTGTTCTGATGGAAACGTTCAGCATCTGGACTGTGGTTGAACAGGTGAATTTACAAAAGTGATAAAGTTGTATATAACTGAACACACATACACAGCCACACACACTCCAATTAGTACAAGTAAAATTGGGAAAATCTGAAATAAGATGGAGGGATTATATCAATGTCAACATTCTGGTTGCGATATTGTACTATAGCTCTGCAAAATGTGACCTTTAGGGGAAAATTGGCAAAATCAGGCAGAATCTCTCTGTATTATTTCTTAAAACTGCATGTGAATCTCTAATTATCTCAATAAAATTTTCAATTAAAAAAAGTTAAACATACAACTACCAAACATCTGGCTGCTTTAGCCCTCAGTATTAACCCAAGAGAAATTCAATATTATGTCTTCACAATGACTTGTGTGAGGTTGTTCATAGCAGCTTTAAATTGTTAAATCCAAAAACTAGAAACAACCCAACTGCCCATCATCAGGTGAACAGATAAACAAATTGTGGTACATCCATTCAGTGGAATGCTATTCATGCATAAAAATAGAATGAGGTAACAACATATGCTGCAACATGGAGGAAAGTTTATGCTAAATTAAAGAAGCCAGTGGGAAAAAAGAGTGCAGACTCTAGGATTCTATTATACAAAATTCTAGAAGATGGCACCTAATCTCAAATGAAAGAAAGAAAATCAGTGGTTGGCTAGAAATGGAGAGCATAGGAAAGGCATGAGGAAACTTCTGGGGCAATGGGTATGTGCATTATCCTAATGTGGTGATGTGGGTGTACACGGATGTCAAGACCTATCAGATTGTCCTGTTTATTGTGCCTCAATAAAACTGAAAATAAAAAGGATAAATGAAGGAGTATATGGATGAATAAAGAGATCAAAATGGAAATGCAAATTCTAAAATGGACACATGAGGAATAAAAGAGTGAATAATGAATGGATTAGAGGTTAATGATAAGCAGATGAACAGAGGAGCCTGAATGAATAAGCAGGTGGGAAGTATCCAAGCAGAGGCTGGCCTTGCAGGTCCACTCTTGCCCAAGTCACAGTTTCAGACTCGGCGACTTTCCTGGGTTTCTGCAGTTTCTAAATGTGATATCAAATCTGGTCTGAAGCCCAGGACCTTCAATTACCCTTCCACGGGATCCTGGGTTAATTGGCACTTCCTGAGAAATGTTACCAGGACACACTAAAAGGTCCTCTTAGCTCTGAAAGCTGCAGCAGCCTACAAATACAAAGCAGGAGAGCGGCAATAATTACCCTCTCTCTCCCAGCTCTGCAGATGCAGTCAGTGAATATAAATGTAAACTTCCTCCAGAAGATCCCAGCTCCCTGCCCCATGTGTGTCCTGTGCTGCAATGCAGGGAACAATCATCCCATGAGGTTACATACAACTGGGCGGATGTGGCATGGTACAGAGGAGAGGATTCCAGAACAAGAGAATGAGGAGAGAGGAGAGTACATGACGGGGAGGCACTGTGAGTGGGGGAAGCAGGAAGGGGAGAGGAGAGATCACCACCAAAGTAGTCAGCAGGGAGATGACTGTGGGCAGGAGCGGCTGGGAGGCTTCCAGCGCAGGGAGAGCAGGACAGACGTGGCCTCCTTTCTAAAGCCACGCAGACAGCAAACTCCCAGTGCAACCGAGAAGTACCCGCCAGGCAAGAGGAGGTGCGGGCTTTGCCTCCCCAACCCACCTCTACCCAGTGCTTTCATATCTGGAAGGGACAGCGAGGCCCACCCTGCCAAGTCCAGCTTACTGAATACCAGCCTTGCTCCCCAGTGGAGCTCGGGAAGAGGATTTCTCTGAGTCCATCAAACCCAATGCTAAGTCACCCAGAGCTGACAGTTCATTCCAAGAAGCTGTCTGTCCACCTGTCTGACGTCCCCTGCAGAGCAGGTAGGGATGACAGAGAGATGCCAGGAGCAGGGACCAAGCCGTGGTGGGGCTGTGCTGGCCCAGCAGCAGATTCTGGAAGGCTGAGCTACAGGTCGGGGACCCGAGGGCTCCGAGGGTCCCTGAAGGTGAGTAAGGGGCCCCCTGAGATCCCGCTTATTTGGGACTCAGCTGAAACTGATCACTGTCTCTGCATGATTCCAGTTCCAGGGAGAGAATCCGTTGATCCAGCTCAAGTCAGGGGTCTACTCCTAGTCCCCTCAGCACTGACTGGGGTGGGGGCCAGCCCCAGGGTATAGGACTGCCCAGGGCCCATACCTGCAGATATTTGCTTGGGGGGAGGGGGGTCCCCGAGAAGGGAAATAGGCTGAGCTGTCGCATCAATAGATGTGTGTTCGCTACCATGCGGACGCCTCCCTGGAGACCACTCACACCCATATCCCCATTTCCAGAACACAGCAGCCCCGCCCAGCCTCTGGCCTTGGGAAAATAGCATTGGATCCTTGTCTCCAATTTTTTTATTCAGCCTACTTATTATGTCTGCTGAATGAGTGGGGTATGAGGCAACCTTTCATTTCCCTGAAGATACCCGGAGCTGGAGCCTGTCTCAGGCAGGCCTTTGCTGGCAGTATCTGCAGAAGAAGCCCTGAGCTGAGGAATGACGCCCTGAGGGTTGGGAGGCAGAGAGGCATGGTGGGAGGACCCCTGGCTTTGTGGCCATGCCACCCTGTGTTTATATGCCAGGGTTTGTCACAAGTTCATGTCACCTCTCTGGGCCTCCTATGACAAATCTTCCCTATGTCACAAGGATAAACCCAGTGAGTAGCCAACTGCCTAACTCATCTTGAGACTTCTGGATGCCCCCACATCCTAGGCATTGATGGGGGAAAAAACACTGTGGACATTATGAAGTCACCCTGGTGGGGGAATGTCACCAAGCAAGGTATGGCCCCACATTGCCACAGGCCTAGTGTCTCAGTCCTGTAGCAGACACTGGCGATATAATGTTGAAGGACATGTGGCCCCAGGCCTCGCAACCTCACGTCTAAGAGGAAATAGTGGTTGCAAACCCAGACCCAGAAGCCAGGCTGCCAGTGTTCCAGTTGTGGTTCTGCCACTTCCGCACTGTGTGACCTTAGGTGCGTTCCTTAACCTCTCTGGGCCTGTTCCTCATCTGTGAAAGAAAGAGCACATAATAATAATGATGATGCCTATCTCCTAGGGTTGTTATGAGGAAAAAGTGATAAAACGTTTAAGAGGGTGATAGGTACACAGTCCATGTGATGTAAGTGCTATTTTCAAAAATAGAAAGAAGTTATATACAGGGGCCATGAGAGCACAGAGGTGGATTGAATGAATAGAGTGAATACCAGGGTTTAACCACTGGCTCCAGGAGCTGGTGGGTGAACTGAGTAGGGAGAAGGGATGAGTGCAGGAACAATAGCAGGCCTTCAATTCTGGACAGAGGCCACAGCACAGGTGCAGGTGGGTGTACAGAGCATGGGAGGATGACACGGCTGCAGTTTCTACTTTGAGCACACTGATGGCTGGTGGTCTGATTTGAGGGGATGAGGAATTTAGTTTGAGATATGCAGGCTTCAGCACCAGAGAAGGCGTTGCTCAGAAGGAATGAGCTGCCTGAAGCTCCTCAGAGCAATGGGGCCGGGGCCTGCCGGGACCTCAGGAGAGGGAGAGCTGGCTCGGTCCTTCCCCAGGCTGCCAGCTCGCTGCTCTTGAGCCTCCGGCCACCCCGCAGGGAGATTTCCCTCCTCCGCACCAGGACCTGTAGGGGACCCCCGAGGGATCCTTGACAGTGCAACTCTTTATAGTTGACATTTATTCTGCCAGGGAATCAGCTCTCCATGGCAGTGGTGTCAAGGCCTGAATCACGATGTCTGCAGTGGGAGAAAATGCTGCAAGTTGGCAGTAATGGGGTGAGGCCCCAGGTTTTCATTCACAAAGAGATTTTTCAATTTTATTAAAATCGATGAGTTTTATTACAGTGTAAGTGAAACGAGGACCCCTTGCTTGTGGGATAACAAAACATACTTCCTTGGCAGCTGGCATGGGAACCCCCTCTTGGAGGAGACTCTCTCTGGAGGCTGGCCCTTCAGACCCCAAGAGATAAGATTCATGGCCAAAGAACCATGTCTACCACCCCGTTTCCAGCAAAATGCCATACCTTACACTGTGTGATGTCTCCCAGTTTCTTGCAATCCTTCAGGAAAACTGTTAAAGTCATGATATAATTGATGGGGTAAAATTTCTTGTGGAAACCAGGGATGGGGTCAGTTTCCGCATAAGATCAGCTCAGAGCTGAGACTATCCTTCTGTAGGAATGAGGAGCTCCAATAACACGTGCGTAGAAGCATTCTGTGAACTGAGAAGTACAGTCCACCCACTGGTGATTGATCCTTTATCTTTATTATTATTCCTAACCAGGGGCACTCAGGCCTTGTAAACAGAGTTGGAGAAGGAGTGACAAGGGCTACAAGCTGTGGGTTAATGGCTGAGGCCCAAGGGCAGACCCCCCAGAAACCAGGACAAAGAAGCTGATCAATAAATGCATATGGCACGAAGGAGAAGAGTAAGAGGGATCCCACCATGCACGCACTCACGCATGCATGCACACAGCTCTTGGAGAGATAGGAGTGTGGAGGGGTCTCCGAGCCCAGCCTGCAGCTCCTGGCACCTGCAGGCATGGGCTGGGGGTCTGGGTGGAGCTCTGCTCAGGGCAGGACCCAGGGTCTCAGGAACTTGGGTCTCAGTGGTGGCCTCCCTTCCCAGGACGACTGTGGGCCGTCAGCTCCTGGCTCCCTGCGCAAGTTCCCTGTCCTCGTCCCTGCCAGGACCTGAAGGCCATCAAGTGTGGAGCAGAAGTCCTCTGCTGGGCCACAGAAGTTCCTGTGCTAGCTCTGGTGTCAAACACTCTTATTTCGGATCCAAGAAGCTGGGCATCCAGGTTGACCCAGGGCACACAGAGTCCAGCCAGGGAAGGAGCTTGCGATGTGAATCCCACCATCCTTGTAGGATATTCCCCGACTTTTAAAATTCAAGCTACAGAAAAAACCAAGGCTCTGAAAATCCCAACCCTAATAAAGCCATTTTTATGTAGTTCCTTCCAGCCCTTGTTCATAGACACATACCTTTTTTCTTTCATTACAATGATTATGTGTGTAATTCTGTATACAGGTGGAGTTTTTTGTCCACTTATGTAGTAAACATGTCATGTTTCCACATAGCTTTTGTAACCAAATTTAGTAGCTGCATAAAATGAAATAGTGTAAATGCCCCCTAATTAACTAAATAATTTCACTCCTACTGAGGATATAGTTAACTTCCAAATTTTATTATTGAATAATGTCATGTTGAATATCTTCAAAGAGATCATTTATGTCTCTCCAGAAGCAAATGGAAAAGGCCAAGGGACATATTTTTTTACTCGTATTGTACACTTTTTACTTGAAGAATGGTGCTATTTACATTATCTCTGAGAGTAACCCAGTTCGTCTGCACCCTACACAAATCCTGTATCTTGACCCCACCTCCCCATGACGGCTTGTTAAAGTGTGCATTTTGTTGGGGGTCAGGGGCAGGGTGAAGGGTGGGGGGGTTGCTAGCTTAATAAGTATCAAATAGCACCTCAAGACTGCTCTAATTTTAATTACTCTGATTACTATCAAGGCTAAACATCCTCCCAGGTGTTTGTTAACATACGGGATTTCCCTCATGTGAACAGCCTGCTTAAGTGTGTTGCCTATTTATCTACTGGATCAGCATATTTTTTCTCATAAATTTTTAATGAACTCTTTATGTGGCACCACTATCAACCCTTTGTGTATCCCACTTGGTACAACTACCTTCTCCCACCTGCATGTTCTCATTTCATTGCACTTTTTAAATCTAGAGTAGTTTTTGTTTTGTTCCTGCTGTCATCAGTCAGTGTTGTCCTTTGCTTCTTGCATGGCTTCTAAGCCGAGAGTGGTCTTTCTTTGTAAGACCACAAATAGCTCATTTTGTGCTAACTTTTCTATTTTCTCAAAGATACTTAGCTCTTTAATTTATCTACAGTCTATTTCGATGTAAGGGGGAGCTCTAAATTAAAAATCTTCAATGCTATCGTTCCTAATTCTTCAATGCTATCGTTTCCCACTGTCATTCATTTTTAATTTTTTTTTTAGACTAGTCAAGTGCAGTAGTGAGAAGGGGGAAAGGTAGATCAAGGAGTTCAATCTGTAACTGACTGTGAACAATCAATTAAGATAACTCGCTACCTTCAGACCAGCCTCATTTTAAATTATTTTTAAAGCACTCTAATGTTGAACAGTTTAGGCCTTGTGACTCGCTCTTTTTTTCTTTTAGAATGTCCTTGGCAATGCTTTCTTTTTGTTTTTCTAGAATCTGTTGAGTTCAGAAAAACACTGTTGGGATTGATTTGAGGTAGGTTCTGTTTGTAAATTAACCTAAAGCAGTGAGTCATTTTCACAACACCACTGTGCTTGTCTTGGAATATATGATGTCTCTCACCCTACCCCCAGCCCCTACCCAGGGTTTGCAATTTTCTTTAGAAAAGTCAGGTGTGTATTATGTTTATTCTGAAGTATGTTAGATTGCTTGTTCTGTTATAAATGGATTTTTTCATTTTATTTTCTAGCTATTGCTAGTGTTCAGGAAGGCCATCAATTTTTATGTATACAGTTGGTATTTATCTTCCCTCTTAAACTCTTAATCTGTGAGTTGTTACTGATTCCTTTGTATCCACTCTCCATACATAGGTTGTTGTGCTGTTTCTTCTTTCCTAGTTCATTTTTATCTTGCCTGACTGAATTGACTAGGCTGTCCAAACAAGATCAAGTTGAACCACCTCCAGTCCTTTTAGGAACTTGGTAGGGTATAAGTTAACTTGTTCACTAATTACCAGGATGGTGATAACAGGAATTTATTTTTGTTCCTAATTTAGAAGTTACTTTACCAGGGGCTAATTCTGGGATTAAAACTGGTATGCTTTAGTAGATTCACAAACACTGAGAAGTGACTGGTGGTTACTATGGGAGAAGGGTTGGGGTGGGGGAAGGCGGGTAATGAGGCACAAAAAGTCGCAGTCATAATAGAATTTGGTCACGGGGATGGTAGTACAGCATGGAGAATATATCCAGTGATTCTGTCACGTCTTCCTATGTGGACAGATGGTAGCTGCACTAGCAGGGGTGAGGATTTAATAATATGGGTAATTGCTGAACCACTGTGTTGTATGTCTGGGCCAATATGAGACTGTATATCAACAATGCTTCAATAAAAAAAATAATTGAGAAATACAGCATTATGTTGGTTTTGGGTGTGTAGCATAGTGACTTGACAATTATATACATGATGAATTGCTTACCACAATAGATGTAGTTATCATCTGTCTAAACAATGTAACTTTGAATTTCCTCATTATTTTATTCTATGTAAGATAGCTTTAATGTAATGTTCTATGCATTCTAAACAAAAAAAAACTTGGTATGCTTTATCCTATTGAAGAATCCTTTAATTCTCAAGTTTCAATTTTGAAAAAATGTATGAATGCTATCAAATTATTTTGGGCTATTAAGGTGATTTTATACCTTTTAATCTGGTCTTAATAATAATGAGATTATTATATATAATATGACTATTATATAATATAATAATGAGATTTCACCCTTGTGAGGGGGCAGGAATGCAGCCCAAGTCTTCCACTTGTGATTCCCATGTTACTTGACCAAGTCGTCATTTTAGGAATGTTTTAGTATGTTTACACTAAAAGTATGTTTTCATTTACAAAATCTGGAGCTTTGCTTATAGTCTGTGTAATGGCCAGCAAACACAAGCAGATGCAGGTGTTCTCTGCTCTTACTCCTCCTGCCTTTAACCCACTTGGGCCACCTGGGTTTCAGGAGCTGTCGTGAAGTAGGAAGTACCAACCACCAGCAAGAATGACTCTTTCATGTTTAAAAACTTGTAAAGACTAGAGCGTCAATCGCAAATGATTGAGATGTGTCTCTGAAAGGAGAACAAAACACTTCTGACTACAATTTAACGGACACCTAAGTCCACCCCTTTGGCAAAGTAAAACACCACACACTGCTTTCAGACATCCGTTCCCGGTTCTCCCTCCTGCGGCCAACTGGCAATGCCAGCTGGGCTGGGTCCAGTTCCTTCCAGACTCCCTGTCTGCGCTGCCTGCCGCTGTCCACCAATCCTTCCCTGAGTCGACAGCAGTCTGCCCAGCGCACTCCTGCTGCGCCTTCTCTCTGCTGCGCCTGGGGAGGCTTCTGTTCTGCTCCAATTAGCCAGAACAGTTACTGCATCACGCGGATCCAAGCTGATAATGCAGCCCTGCACAGCACCAGAGCGCCTCCTGGGCAAACGCCGTTCCACCTCGCTGGAGCAGCAGCTCTGAGTGGGCTGAGTCACCTGCTCACTCCCACCATCCCACAGGCCACGGGTTTCTAAAGCAGCCCCATGGGGAACCAACCTTGAATTTAATGTCAAACCTGTGAGACAGGCAGACAGAGGTTATTGCTAATATGCCCACTTTACAGATGGAAGCAGAGGCACAGGGAAGATGGATGACTTGCCTAACACTCAGAGCTCAGAAATGGCAGGGCAAAAATCCCAAAGTAAACTCCAATACGGTTCCAAACGAAATTCTAGTTACCACATCATCCTGTCTTCCCACAAGATAATCGCCCCTCCTCTGAAGCTTGAAATAGAGAATTCAAACATCAACAATTGAGGGAGTTCAGTGTGCCTTTCTTTTAAGTAACTTGAAGCTTCCAGGCGTGTGGAATAAGCAGGGGCTGTCCAGGTTGGGTAGGGTACTGGGAATCCCTCCAGGCCCCCCGTCCCACCCCACCCCACTCCGTTGTAATGCTCACTAAGTGAACTGAATGCCCCCACCCCCTGGGTAATGGGATGCTGAGCAGAGCAGTGGGCGTGCAGGTGCAGGAGGGAAACGAGAGGTGGGCTAGGCTTGCCCAGGTCATGGGCTTTGGTTCCGCAGGTGGAATTTGTTTGCTCAGCCTGCAGGGTGCTCAGGGGCTGCCCAGGGGTCCTGATTAGTGTGCAGGCCCCAGTTCCTGTGGAACAGAAGGAAAAGACTCTGGGCCCAACCCCTACTCCAGGGGCCCAAGGAGAGACTCCCCATAGGGATTGAGTGGGGTTCACTCTGCCTTGCCAGGTGAGGAGGTCCTGCAGGTGGGAGAATCATGCTAGCTGACCTCATTCTGAGTCCAGGGAAGGCACAGACCTGGACCTTCCTGGACACCTGCAGAAGGTAGCTTTTCCGGGAAGTGGAGCTACAAGGCAAGGGAAGGATGGAGCAGTAGGGAAATTAAGAGCAGGCACAGCAGCACAGGTGAAGCCTGAGGTCTGTGGAAGGCTGCATGCCACTGTGTGGGGGTCACAGCAGGAAGAGTTGGGCCCTGAAGGGGGCCAGTTCACAAAGCAGCCAGGCAGAGGCATTCCTTCCTGTGGGGAAGCTGACACTCCACCAGAGGGGAGAGGCCACCAGCCCAAGCTCACACAGCTAGCTAGTGGGAGACTGGGAGGAGAGCCCAGTGCCCCCCTGGCCCAGCTTCTTCCGATTCCTGCAGGGGCTGGAGCAGCAGCTCCCCTGGGCGCTCGGCAGGTCCAGGGCTCTGAGCTGCCCACCCCAGGGAGTCCCACATTCCCTCGGTGTCTGCCTGAGGATCTCTTGGGTGGCCCACCATCCTGGGCAGGGTGCTGGAGGTGCTTGCAGTGGACTGGAGGAGGCCTGTGGAGACCGCAGCCAGCACATGCAGATGGCGCACCACAGCCTCGCTCCCTGACGCATCACGACCCATGACGTGATAATACACTCCATGATAGCTCATCTAAAGGAAACCCCACCATCATTCTTTGACCTCACCTCTCTACACACCACCCCAGCTCTCTGCTTCCCCTCACAACAGAAATGAAAAGAGCTGTGGATGCTCACTGTCCTCACTCCCTCCCTCCTGCTCACCCAGTAACCCACCTGCCCTGGCTCCCATCCCACCGTCCCTGAAACTGGCTTTGTCCTTAACCCAGTGTCCACAGTTGCCCATTGTTTACCTTCTGCTTTGCCTTAACCACCCTTCAGGCAGGTTACTCTCCTCCCCAGAAGTCCTGAGCTCTGCTTGCCCCCAGGCCTAAGCAAGGACAAAAAAGGTAATGCTCTCTGCCTCTGTTGTCAGGCATCCAATCAGGGGGGATCTCCCTGCACGAAGTGAGAGCTCAGTCCAGAAGAGGATTCTTTAGTCTGATCAAGAAAGAATTTACCAGCGGGTAGAGATGTACAAGCAAAGAGGAGTTTAATAAAGCAGAGAACACGCTCAAGGAGAGAGTGTGATGGGCAGGCTCCAGAGGTGAATAGCCCAGTGGGGTCGGGGTGGGTGGTCTTATAGCTGGAGTTTAATAAGCAGTAAGTGGAATATACACTGGGATAGGTGGGGTTTTCTTGGAATAGAGAGGGGGATAGGGAGACACTTCTTTTTGTGCTTACACGGTCTACCTCAGAACTGTCCTGGCATCAAGGAGTGTGGTTTTTAGTATGCTAATGAGCATATATTGTTCCTTGAGGTGAAGTCAGGGCCAGCTTCTCCTCCACATTGGAACCAGTCAGTTTGGGCAGGTCTGGTACCTATACCCTCCGTTCCCATATAAACATCGGCCAAAGTCCCCAGCCCCTCCCTGCTCCTGTCCGGCTATCCACCTACTAAGAACACCCCCATGCCACCCCAGCTGGAAATCACTGACCACAGCTGGACACTTTCCTGTAAGACCCCACTGGTCACTTCCCCTCCAAAGGTTCTGCGTATCTCAGCTTGCCCTTCCTTCCCCCTGTAAAAGAGAAAGCTTTTGCTGTGTGATTTTGAGATGCTTGCAGACGTCTGAGATCAGAGAGTTCTTCCTGTTACAATGACTTTTCTAATTAGAGCCCCTTGCCCCAAACTAAGTCCAGATATGCTTTTGTTTTAAATCATACTCACCAAATGGCCAGAATTGGGCATCCAGTGGGGGGAGAGGCTCACAGAAGATGCCATGAGCCTGCAAAGATGAGGACCAGTAGCTGAACAGATGCTCTCCTTGGTCAGCAATGGAAATGTGGACCCAGTAGGGCCAAAGTCCTTAAGAGTCAGACCCAGGAGACACTAGAGAGCTAGTGCTCTCACCACTGTGTGTATGGGAAGGCTGAGGCCCGGAGACCCAGAGGGTAGGGCACTGGGCACGTCAGTGACAGAGTCCAGGCTAGACCTTGTTTCCTGACCCCTGTCCTGCCAATACTCTGTCCAGGACTCTGCCCTCCCCGAACACATTTGTAAATGAGAACACAGAGGTGCCAAGGGCAGGGGGACAGGGGACACCAGGCAGACACACCTCCACCTCTCCCGGGAGACCCACAGACAGGCAAGCTCGAGGCTTCCTTGTCTTTCCTGTTGCTCCCACCCCTACTTAATTCGTGCATTTAACCATTCTAATTAATGAGCAAACATTTTTTGCAAAACAATGTTTAAACACCTTAGGATTAATTTAGTCAAATATTTAATTGCCCTGTAATTAATCATCTAAGCTTAATGAATTAAGCCTCCATCTCTAGGAGTTGGGTTTATCCCAGTGACTTCTGAAAATAAACTATGTGATGGAGCTTTTTGCAATCAGACTTCAAGCTCCCACTTGTAGCTGCTGGGAGGGGGAGAGCCCCCAGGACCTGTAAGGGTTCTACCACTCCCGGTCCCCAGCAAGCAGGCTGAGGTCCCATCTCTGGGTCTGAGGAAACAGCGCTTGCTGGGAGAAGCTGGTGGGCTAAGGGGCGACACTAGGAATCACATCCCTTTAGGACTGGAAGTCTGAGTGAGCTGGGCAGCTGCCAGATGGTCCCACTGCCCTAACTGTGTGTCACCGCACAAGCCACAACCCTCTGCAAGCTTCACCATCATCTATGACGTGGGGAGACTTCCTAACCTGTCAGTCTAGCTGGGCTCTGGACAGGTTTGAAAGGGATCTGGAATGAGGTAAAAGGGTTTTGTAGACAGTAGAATCTAATGCACCCGTGAGAAGGATGCTGTGTCCTCTGATACTTGAACCACCTTTACACTGTTCTCAGAGTTCTCCAAATGTGGAGCTTAGCAGGTAGCTTGAGAGGTGACCCAGTCCAGAAGGCTCTGTGCACTGTCTACAGCAATGCTGGGTGGCAGCAGCTCACCATCAGAGAGCATCTCAGGGGATAGTTGACCCCCTGCTTGTGCTGGGGCCTTCAAAATCCCCAGATGAGGTGGCAGGCTCCTCAGAGCCCCAATAATGAGGGCTAATTCTCATCCCGTCCGTCCTGCTCCTAGAATGCTGGATGGAAGACCAGGGCTGCCAAGAATGCTTCCCAAGAGACCAGTCCCCATGGATAGAGATCCAATAACAGCTCACAATGAGCACTTCTGACATGCCACTCTCTGGACTTCACACATGGTCACTCATTAACCCTTTATAATTAGCCCAATGGTTGGATAGGCTCAGGCTGGATCATTGCCCTCATCATCCCCCAGCTATCTTGTAAATGGGGAAACAGAGAATCAGAGGGGTTAAGCAACTTGCACAAAAATGCAAAGCAATAAGAGGTGGAGCCAAAATCTGGCTGCAGAGGTGTGTGCTAGACCCTGCAGCATCCCATCTCCTGGGAGCAGCAAAGGCTCTCCCAGCACTGGGCGTAGTAAGCCCACGGCTGGGGACAAATGCCGACAGCAGGTGGACAGGCCGTTTGGTGCTTCTTTGACAGGCCCCCTACACCAGACTGTGGGCGGATGAGCCAGTATCTCCCAGGAGACTGGGGGGACCACCGAAGGGGGGGTCAGGCTGCTGCCCTCACTCACTCCCCAAGTGGACTACACTTCTGTCTGTCCCTGGACCAAGGAGAACATCAGAGGCCAGATTCCCAACTTCCCAGAGCTGCCTTCCTCTGACAAGGGTCACCCAGGCTCTGGGAAGTGGCATCTTTCAGGAGGGAATTAGCCCTAGACAAGCACAACCTCTGACCCCACATGGGGGCCTTCAGCTACACATCAGCAGAGGATTGATTAACTCCAGGTTGACTTGGGAGCTGCCAGGCCAAATGCTTCCCCTGAAGTTATTTATGCCTCCCCATTAGCTCAGGAAAGGCAGGATTCATAGAGCCATCATGGCCTAAGAACTCAGTGAAATTAATATACCTGTGACTGAAATACACATGAAGCCTGAACCATGTCCATTCAATTGGGAAGGAAGGGGAATTTCAGGCTCCTGGTTAGAAGGGAGAAGAGATATCCAGACCCCATCCCTTCCCTTCCATCCACACAGCCCACGGCCTGGTCTTTTTCTCGCCTTCTCATTAAGCCATCGCCACAGTGCCCTCCCTGGCCCCCAGTGTCCAGGCTCACCCCCAGGCCCCCTCCATGAAGTTTCAGGACCTGGGAGAGACCGAAGAACAACAAAGACACCTTGAATATATCATGATGGAGCTACCCTTTCACTCTGAGGCAATGCTTTGAAAACTCTTCTCTGGTATGTACCTTTAAGAGCAGAATAATATGAGCTTGACATTGTGACCAGGAGCTCTGGCTATAGCTCAAATGTGCTATGTTGAAGTCTGAGCCCTTAGTAGTTTTTATAGCAAAACATGGGAAACAATTCAAGTAGAGGGACTAGGAGAAAAAAATCTCTCATGTATCCACACCACAGAGTACTATGCAGCTATCAAAGAGTAGGGACTACCTCTATTTACTGCTATGAAGGGATCTTCAGGGTATATTATTAAATTTAAAAAAATGTGAAAGGAAGAATGTAAGGTGTTGAGCTAAAACACAAAAAATAAGGTGGAAAAGTATACATGGTTTATTTAAGAAAGGTAAAAAATGAAATATATACCCATTTGCTTTTTTTAAGTGGAAGGTGAAACCGTAAAACACTTTAAAGTGCACCCCCAAGGGGACCGAAAAGGACAGGGTTGGGGAGGAGGGCAGACATAAAAGTCAGTTTCTTTGAATATGTCTTGATTTATTGTATTTGCTTTGGAACCATGAGAATATTTTACATAATTATACAAAAAAATGATAAAAGAAAATTAAATCTTATGAAGTACTCCCTGAAAATAGAAAATGAAATGGAACATCTGAGTCGGGCCTTATGTCCCGTTAGTGACACATCTACCTGGAGAGGATTTTCCTGATGACTTTGAAGCACGGTGACTTGACTGATGCCCCAAGTGGGATGTGACCTGCAGACCGATAGAAACACAACCAACACCCAAAAAACTCTTTTTCAGTAATCATGTTACTGGTGGTGGTATTGGTAATAGTATGCAAAGACTCGTGTGTGTGTGACAGGATAAATCAAATGAAAATGTGCACTGCTGGAAACTCAGTCAGAGCCTGAAGCTGGGGCCCTCGAGGGCCCCCCTTGTTCATTTCCCATTGTTCAGGGACCACTGCCCTTGATTGCTTGATGTCTAGTATCCTGAAATTCATATATTTTGTCTTTCTGCTGCTATTGTTTCAAGCAGGAGGGTAAATCTGGTCACTGCTGTTCCGTCTTGGCTAGACATGGAAGTCAAGCAATTAGATGTTGTATTTTATTTCATTTTCATTAGCTTACATTTAAACAGACACATGTGGCCAGTGGTACCACATTGAATAGTTCATATCACACATCCAAACAAACAGAAAGGAAGCAAAGTCGCTTCTGCTCAGGTCCCAGAATCCATCCCTGTGCCCTGCCATCACTTTCTTCCTTAGGAGCAGGGAGGAGGAGGAGACCCCGTGCGGGCCCAGACCTCAGGGATGGGCCCCAGCTCTGCCAGGGCTCCGCTTCGGGGCCTAGGTTATGAGCTGCTTGGGCTGTTTGTGGCTTGAAAAGCAAGGGCTTTGTGTGGGCATGCTTTCCAGTACTACAGATTGGGGGGGTCTTAAACAACAGAAATTTTCTGTGGCTCACAGTTATGGAGACTGGAAGTCTTAGATCAAGGGGTCAGTGGGCTTGGTTCCTTCTGAGGCCAAGAGGGGAGGGTCTGCGCCAGGACTCTCCTTGGCTTGTAGGGGGCTGTCATCTCTTTGCGTCTCTTCACGTTGTCTTTCTTTGGCAGGCGTGTCTCGGTCCAGAACGTCTCTTTTTTCTCTGTAAGGATGCCAGGCATATTGGATTAGGGCCCACCCTGAGGACCTCGTGTTAACTTGATTATCTCTGTGGCAACTTCATTTCCAAATAAGGTCACATTCTGAGACACTGGGGGTTAGGACATATATCTACAAATCTGTATCTCTATATTATTGGGGGATGTGTGTGTGTGTGTGTGTGTGTGTGTGTGTGTGTGTGTGTGTACATATATATTTGGAGGACCCAGGGACACAATTCAATCCATATAGACTATAGTTCCATTCTGGTTGTGTTCCTTGTTTGTATGGCTCCTTCTGGAAGCACTTGGATAGGAGGGGTGAATATCAGTAGTCATAATGCATCAAAATGGCACCAAAGCCTCGACTACCTACTCCCAAATAGTCTAGGAACAAGTGCTTTGGGTGAAGGAGATCTTAGCCAGCAAACCTGCTGATTTTTCAGCCCCAAGTGTCGCTTCTGCACCAACTTCTTCTTCTTACAACCAAAAGGTTGGACCCTGCTCCTCAAGGCTCCACATTCCCCTGGCAGAACTCACTAACTCATTCATTAATGTATTCATTCAATTACCTAACAACCCTTTGCATAGTGAGCATGTGTTCTGTAACAGGCTCAGTGTGGGGCCCAGGGACACAACAACAACAAAACCTGGTCTCTGCCTTCAAGGGGCTCCCAGTCCAACAATGGAGACAAAGAGAAAAATGGAAAATTCCAAGGTGGGGTGAGAAATCCTAAGACAGGCAAAACACAGGGTGTCTGGGAGCACAGAGGGGAATTCCTGTCCCATGGGTGTGTAGGCAAAGGAGCCCTGTACTGCTTTTATTCTCACCAATTCCCTTCTCATTGGCCACATGCATTTTGCAGAATTAATGCTATGAAGGGTCCTCTCAGTAAAAAGAAGGTCCAAGGGTGGCCAAAAGTGGCCCGAGTATGGCCCAGGCACTTTACAAATTGATTCTGGTCCTCATGGCAAAGGTCCTCTCCCTCCTGACTAGCCAGTCATGATCCTATCATTTTCTGGCAAAGGGAGAGCACTTCAGATACTCCATGGACTGCAAACCAGGTCCTGGAAAAAT
Organism: Manis javanica; assembly: GCF_040802235.1. Lineage (NCBI taxonomy): Eukaryota > Metazoa > Chordata > Mammalia > Pholidota > Manidae > Manis > Manis javanica. Next base: position 131,290,475 of record NC_133159.1, read on the forward strand.
TCTAATCTTTAAACTAGGAATGGGCAAACTATGACCTGCAGACCAAATTCAGCCCTCTGTCTGTCTGTGTGAATAAAGTTTTATTGAAACAGCCATGGCTGTTTATTTACATTTTGTCTATGGCTTCTTTTGGACTGCAAGAGCAAAGATTGTTGTGACAGAGATCTCACAGCCTGGATTATTTGCTCTGGCCCCTTTCAGAAAATGCTTGCCTGCCCCTGCTTTAAGCCGTGAGAACTGCAAACCCCCAAAGGTGTGCCAGGATCCTGGCCAAAGATGCCCAGGAGACTGCCCAGTGAGGAGGTGGGTGATGTGCCCTGGGAAAGGTCCGGTCCAGTCTTTGCTGCTGGTGACTTTAAGGAAATCATTCCCCTCTCTGATCCTCCATTTAATAGGGCAAATAGGTGGACGAGGTGACGCTATGCTTTCCACCAGCTCTGAGCCTCTGTGTTTGAGTTCGAGCTGGTCTTTAACCTGTCAGAGATTCTGTGACCCCACAGGTGAGCTTTGTGGCCTCCAAGAGGCCTTGTAATTACTCTAGGGAATCCAGAGAAAAGAGGCCATGAGCATTATAAGGGCAACCAAGGCCCAAGGAGGCTAAATTATTTCCTGAGGATGGTGCCCTTGGGCAAAGAATTTGGCACTGGAAATGCAGACCTGTGTACCCAGCAATGAAATATCTGAAAGAAAAATGGAAAATGAAAGCATCACCTTGTCTAGTCAACGCCTAACATCCAGGAATCTCTGAAAAAGTCTCATCACTCTTTAGGAGGGAGGCTCACGGGGTGGAGCCAGCAGAGGACGTGACCCAGGAGGCGTGCCCCTTTGAGGCCCTGCCACTATAAGCCACGTCATTAGCCTCTTTGAGCCTCAGTTTTCAAAGGGGATATGAAGATCTTACACCCGGATCACTGCAAGGACTAAATGCATAGAAAGGATATTATAGTGAGTAGCACCGAAAACATTCTCTGAAATATTGTTAACTCACCTTCACCTTTGCCTGGAAACTCATCATCTGCATAATTTTACATAAACTAACTCATTAGATGGATAAGAAGTGGGAGCCCAGAGAAGTCCAACTTACCCAAGGACACACAGATGGTAAGTGGCCAAGTGGGACTCAGACCCAGAGCTTCTGACTGCACTTTCAGTGTTCTTTTCCACTCGGCATGCCGTCCTTCCTCCTGCTAATGTTTCTGTGTCCCCATTGGCCTCTGTGGCTGGTCACAGTAGGTGCTCAGTGAGCCCATGCAGAGGAGCTCTTCCTGCTCCTCCCTAGAGAGAGGTCCTCCACCCTTCACCTGCCTCCCCAGTCCCCAGTGCCATGGCACCACCGACGCCTCCTCCTAGGCCCTTGGCCTCCTGACCCTCCCAACGCCTCTTCTAGGCCCTTGGCCTCCTGAGCTTCACCCTTCCTTTAGAGCTCTGTGGCAGGAGTGAACTGGTCTTGTCTGGAGGATGGGAGGCGAGGGGAGAGAGTCACAAGGACTATGTTCCTACAAAGTTATCCCTGCATACACCCAGGTGACAATCACATAGAGGAAGGCTTTCATGGTGTGATGTGAAGGCACAAGAATGCCACAAGAACTGACCTTGTCCCTCCCAGCCTGATCTCCACCAATGCAGACTCTTCCACACTGGCCCAGAGCAGCTGTTTGCTGAAGCAGAGACGGTGGGCAGAGGAGGAAAACAGAGCCATCTGGGTGTCACAGCACACCCAGCAGCAGTACTCACGGTGCAGGGCCTAAGGATACCCTGGGCACAGCCAGCCTTCTGGAGACAAGGCCACAGACCCTCCAGGGGAGCACTCAGGGGTCTGGAGCATGTCAGTGAGGGGCAGGTGCTCAGGAATAGAGGGAGACCGGGGGTTCTTGGAGCAGAGCGCCTGAGTTCTTTTCACTGTACTTTTGTCTCATGCACTACAGTTCCAAACATTGGAACAAAGTCTCCCAGTGTAATGGGAAGGCAAACACAAAACCAAAACCTCATAATTTGCAAGGTAAACCAATGGAGACCAGGCCATGGCCACACTACAAATCAAACTTGAGGGAAAATGGAACTGCTTGGGATAGGCAGGGCCTCAAAAACCTTGACCTCATATGCATCTTTTCTGAGAAAGTTACTTGAAGATATAGATCAGTAAAATGAGGACAGAGTTAAAACAAACAAATAAGAAAGGGGAAAATATAGAGGTAAGTGCTACAACAAACCCAGCGGCCAAATGGAGAAAAAAATTTTAAGAGTTGTGCAACATGCCTAGAAGCAGCCAGTTTAATGAAGAGCAGAAACCTGAGTTCCAAGAAAAAAAGATTTCCAGAGCAGAGAAGGCATTCTAAGCAATGCTTATAACATGTGCAACAGGTAAAGAATGTCAAAACCCAGAAGAAATGAAGAACCCTGTCAAATCAGTAAGGAAAAGCAGACTAGGCCGAGGTTATGAAAAGGCAATCTCCACACAGTCTGAGGACTGTAAATGGCCAAGAGCACAGGACAAATTGCTCAGCCTCATTAGTAATCAAAGAAACGCAGCCTGAAACAGCAATAAGGTTCCATTAGTTACCTATTAGGCTTTAAGTGTACCATGCAAGGCCGGCTGGGCCGTGAAGTGCTCCGCACTGTGTGACAGTGGAAATGGGGGCCGGCGTCTCCAAGGACAATCTGTCAACAGCGAATGACTTCTTAAATGTGCGGCTCTGTTTTCCTCTCACCTTCTGATCTCCTTCCAGTGGCCCACTTAGCAGGATGCCAGTCACAGGGAAGCCTGGGAAACCAGTGTGCAGGGGTGAGCCTCCCAGCCGTGAAGAACAAAGAGCAAGGGTGGGAAAGGAAGGGGGCAGCAGACAGACGGGCGAGCAGCTTGGTTGTTCTCACTTCCTTTGTTGTCACACGCACCATTCATGTGAACTGCGGAGCAGCCTCCAGGGAAGGAATACACACAGTGTGTTCTTGTATCTTCCTCTGGATGAACATTTAAGCTGGTTTCTAGCCTGATGCTATTTCCAAGAGTGTTGTGAATAACTCACGTATGCAGACACTTCTGTCTAGGATAGATGCCTAGGAATGAAATGGCTAGGTTGAGAAGGCTGGAAGGCCAGTTGGAAACATGATAGTACCTCTCCTTCACACTCTGCCAGGTGGAATTTCCAGAAATGGCTGAGCCCCTGTGGTTGGCAGCTTCAGCTTCTACCAGACGGCTCTTTCCACAGCTCCAGCTCCTACCCAATAGCCCTGCATCCTGGACCCTGGTCACACCACCTCCTTCTACTGTCCCTGCAGCCCTGGGGCTGCCAGCGGCTCCCTACAGTCACTAATCTCTGGGTCTCTGGGTCGCCTCACCTTTCTCGGTTGCTTTCAGCTCTCTACACACCTTCATAGCTCATTCCCTGTATTAAGTCCTCCCGTGAATATACATCTGGCACGGACTTTGCTTTCCTGGCTGAACCTTGACTGATACATAGGCCATAGGCATGAGTCTGGATTTGAGTCTAAGGGCCAGGAATTTTATGCACAGGAGTGTCATGATTTAGTTTCTGACCTAAAACCATTCAGCTGGTCACTGTGTGGCAGGTAACTTGGAGGAGAGCAGGAGCAGAAACATGGTGCTCCACTGGGAAGCTGCCTGGCTGCTGCTTGCGTAAGGGTGGTACAGGGGAGTGGAGCCGAATGCCACACTGCCTGCAGTATACTTTAGTGGTAGGTGCAGTAAGAGGAGAGGGGTCAAGAATGAAGCCTGGATTTCTTGCCTTACTAACTGGATGCTGGTGTTGCCATTTATAAACAGTGGGAAAGACAGGGTTGACTTACCCGTGGAGCCCTGAGACAACAAGGATTTTCCTTCTTGAAGCACCTACTTGTGCCAAGTGACCAGCCTCCTGTCGTATCTGTAGGGAGGTATATACTGCATCAGGAGGCACCTTTGTAAACCTCACAGGGCTTTTCTGAAAAGAAAGAATGACAAAGGGAGCAGGACCCACAGCATGAGCATTTCTGTACCCAACACAGCCCCTTCTCTGCTGCTCTAAGGGCAAGCTTCCCAACACTAGCTGGCTCAGATGCATGACAGCAAAACCCCACAGCAGCCACCCCACTGCGTGCCTAGTGTGGCCTGGGCCACTGCTGGGTGTTTTATATACATTCCCTCTGATTCTTGGAAGTGGAGATCAACAGTCCAAGTTTGATTTCCAGAGTCAGAACTAGTGGAATTCCACTTCAGCCTCACACATCGTTCGGCCTTATATTTCTGAAGGCTGACACGGGGTGGGACTATCACATCATGTTGACAATATAAATTAGACTGATTAGGGGCTGACAACATCATAAGGAATGACATACTATTTAGTAGCTGGCCTTATTTATACATGACAAACTGCTTTCTGTCTCTGCCCACTGACACTCTGGCACCAAGCCAAACCATAGGAAATGCCATGGTGTGAACCATAGGCAAATCATTCACTGCCCCTGAGAGGTCGCTCAGCTCTTCCAACCCTGATGGCAGATTGACCTTTGTGAAATTGTGAAGTGGGAGAAGCTTATCTTGGGAAGCTACCCTTGGGAGCCCAGGGATCACACTCAGCAACCAGCAGCCCTGCAGAGAGGCTATTGTTATACATGAGAAAGAACACTTGATTTTTCCTTGCAAGGCTGGTTCTATCTCTGACTAGCTTCATGACCATAGTAAGTCACTTCTTCTCCCTGAGCCTGTTTTCTCACATAACAAGGAGACTCAAAATTCATCACCCTATCTGTATCATGTTTTTTTTTAGCAGATTGAATAAGCCAGTGGATATGACAGTACCTTGTATCGGTCAGTGCTTGCTGTGTAACAACCAGCCCCAAAAATCTCAGGGTCATAGCATTTATTCCATAAGCATTTATTCCATCCATATTGTCTGAGCTAAGCTAGGCTGGCTGAGCAGCTCTGCATTAATTAGGCAGTGGGTTTGGCTAGAATGGGTTCCTAACCACCTAGCTGCGCTCTGTCCCATTCCTTATCCATTTGCTTCTGAGCCCAGGATAAAGGGAATCATCTCCCTGGGAAAGGCTCTTCTCACAGCAATGGCAGACATGCCCAGCTGCACAAGCACATTTCAAATCCTTACTTGCATCAAGTCTGTTAATCCACATAAGTCACATGGCCCAACCCAAAGCTACAGTGTAAGGGGATAAACTTCCACGCAGGTGAGGAAGAGAAGTGGATATTTTTAAACAACAATCTGACCTACTACACACATGTGCTGTACACAGGTGAGAAAACACTACTTCTTATCATTGTTTCCTCAACCCCTCCAAGGACAGAGAAGTCAAACATTCTGCTTTTCACATCTACTGCCTTGACATCATAGCAACTAGGTGGCTATAGTTAATCAATCCAACCAACCACTAACCTACTGGATTAATCAGCTGTTTGGTCATGTCCAGGGGCACCTATTTTCAGAGGCGCATTGGGTCCTCTGAGTCTTGTCTGTGCCATGTGATGGGCTAGGAAGTAACTGGCGCCAGCCCTTATAAAAGGTAGGATCCCGAGGAGAACCTTCTTCCCTGCTCCTCCTTTGCTCCTGCTCAGCTTCCTCAGGCTAGGAGCTACCTAACAAGCACCAACAGTATTTACCCCGACCCAGGTAACCAAATGCTTTCATAGCTGCAAATCCATTTTTCCTCTTTGAAGAGCCCTTAATAGTGCCCGTTTTACAGATAAGGAAACTGATGCCCAGAGTGCTTCAGCTGATATGTCCTAGGCCACACCAATAGAGAGTGGAGAACCTGGGATTGAACTCTGACCTTCCTACTCCCAGAGATCAGGATCTCCCTCCCTCAGCCTGCAGAGGGCCTTCCTGCAGACCCTCCCTGCCTCCACCTGACCCCACAGCACCCCCCCAATGGAATGTCAGCCCCATGTGACAGCCTATCTCCCACATTCACAGTAGTTTGTTTCAGCTGCTCACGTGAACTGAAGTGACTCACTAAAATTTAATTTTATAAATTTTAGTTTTTGTAAGCGGTTAATTCAATGAATACATGGCCCAGCCAGTAAGCTATTTCAGTCATTCCAATATTCTGTGCGGCCAGCCTCCCAGAAAACAAAGAACGCTCCAGCATCCCTAGCTGTTTTAAATTCACATTCCTTCATTATCACATCAAGGAAAGTCATTATGTGACTGAAGAAAATGTTTCCTGTCTAGAAAAATAAAACGTAATCTTGTACAGCGGATTGGCATTTTCTGTCGGATATTAAATGGGGAGCTTTTAAGGAGCATGATTTCTGAATTATGTGGTTTGATGATTACTTAACCACATTGACTGGTGATAACTATTTAGCCCCGAGCAATGCAATTCAACAGACCCATCTTTACATCCCATGGATCTCCCAGAGGTTCCTGCCAGGAACCAGCCCCCCGGAATCCTCTAGAGCAGGGCAGGGGTTGGTAGGGGTGAGGGTAGATGGAGGCAAGTTTCTCAGGTCAGCACTGTTACCTGGAACACACACAGATTTGACTGCATGGATGAGCAGACAGTGGACTTCCTGCAGTTGGTGTGTGCATGTGAGAAAGAGAGAAAGAAAGAGAGAGGGATTCAATACAGATCTGCTAACCAGGTTGCTTAAGCCAGTGGGGCCGTGAATTTTCGGGAATAAGGACAATATCTTATTTATTTCCAGTGCTTAACATAATGCCTGGAACTCATATATAACCACAGCTTTGACAGTGTCACAAACACTAGTAAGGGAGCAGAGTCAGACAGTGGTAGATGCATTTGCTCACAGAGATGCGGCCTCCCCCAGGACTTTTTATCTGTTTTCTCCCTGCTGTAGCTTCAGCTCCTGGACCTACGCCTGGCACAGAGATGGCACTCAGTAAGGACTTACCGTGTCTTGTCTGAATCTGCACTGAGATGTAGAAAGTAAAGAGTCTGTGTCCAGGACAAAGAAACTGGGCCTGTCTTGAGGAGAGGTCCAAGACAAAGGAGGGAACTTGGAGTGATGCATAAGTTGATGTTTCTCAAGAAAAGAAAGCTCAGGGTCTGGATTGCTGCCTTCACACTACTGAGTGGCCATCCTGAATCAGGAGTGGCCTTATCCTAGGTGGCTTTGGGGATGGAAGTTGTTACTGATAGGCAAATTTTGAGGAAAAAAGGGAAAGAAATTCTTAAGGTATCTGTCCGAAGAAGAAGTGACTTGTCCTATGAGTTGGTGAGCCCCCATGTGTCAGGAGGGTCTTGACTTTGGGGAGAGCATTGGAGAGGGAAGCATAATATCAGACAGAAGGTTGAAGTAGGTGACCTTTAAGGTCCATATTTGATTGATTTGCTTCTGCTGGCTCAGAGAAGCTGAATCAGATCCCTTGGGTTAAGGGGAAATGTTGAATCTGACCTTGAAGACTGTAAGCCAGCCATTACTACAGTTAGAACAGTTAGGAAGGGGAGCATGTGTGAATAATGACATTCTGCTCTGCTTGATAGAGTAATATGTCACAGGCACACATGGGGAAAGAGGCAGTACCTGAAGGCAGTATCGAGAGCCCTGGAGAGCTGCAGGGAGGCTGGGCAATCAGAGAGCCCTCCCTGGCTGGGCTGAGAGGTTGGAGCATTGAGGAAGCCTGGGGAAGGTGACAGCCAAGGGCCTTGGATAGGCGAGCTGACAGTGTGGAACTGGAAGATCGGGACTCTGACCATCAGAGACGGGGTTAGGGACAGCCCAGGAGAAGAGACCTGAGTAAGCCAGGTACTGAGGACGAGTGGTTCTTACCCTCTGCAAGGGTTAAAGCTGAGGCTGGGGATGAGGGAACCTGAGTTCAGCCCAGAACAAAGCAGCACCTGGTGGCTTCTTGATGAAGAACTGCCAGTGACGGTTCTCACATTTCAGCAGTGATGAAGAGCAGCCAGGAATTCTGATAGAGGAAGGTTTTAGACACAGAAGTCATGGTTTGAAGTCCTGGATATGTGATCTTGGACAAGTGGCTGAAATTCCAATCCTTAGTTTCCTTGGCTATAAAACAGAGCCAAAAAAAATCTCTCTGGTTCTCTGAGGGCTGGGGTGAACACATCAGATGGGGTCACAGAAGCTGGCACGATTTGTAGCTCAGAAGTACCCTGCGCTCATAGGAGCAGTGGCTCATGGCAGGGTGTTCAGAGTCCCTGAACTGGAGGGTGACAGGGGCTGCCTTCTGAGGCCTGGGACTCTGAGTTGGGCCTTGAACTTACCATGAAAATGGAGCAAACTTTGTTCTTCCATTCAAGGCTTGGTCCAAGTTGGTCCAATGGGCCTGGCAGTGGTCCCATATGTGAGTGACTGTCCGAGGGACAGATTCATGCTCGGATGTCAACTCTCCTTCCATCCTGCAAGTTGGTGTCAGACTAATGCTGACAAATAGTGACCTGCAGCCTGTCTGCAGCTCACTGACAAGCCACCCCCAGAGACATGCCACTTGGATAGTGCCTCCCCTTCTCCCGGGACCCCTGGCCCAGCCTTCCTTAGCATTTCATGGTGAAGTCACATGTCAAAGCTAACACCATTTTAGAGCCTCCTCCAGGAGGCAGCCCCCCACAAGCCAATGCCTTCCAGGTTTGTGCCTTCATTCCTGACCCCATCCCTAAACTCCAAACTGGTATAGTCAATAGTGTGCTTGATATCACCATGTAGATAAGGATCTCAAATAAGACATGACCCAAATGGAATGTCTGGACCTGCACCTTCTCCAAGCCTGTTCCTGCTCCAGTCTTTTCCTGCAACTGCCAGCCCCCCAGCTTCTCTGGCCAAGCCCCTAGACATCTTTGGTAACTCTGCTCCCCTTCCCACACCCCTACAACCAGTCTGTCTTCATGCCCTACCGGCTCTACCACCAAAACATATCCCCATTCAGTCCCCTTTCCGCCAAGTCCCCTGTTGCCCCCTGTGCACACCAGCATCCTCCCTGCTAGTAATACAGCAGCCCCCTGGAGAAGTCATTCTGATTCCTCTCTTGGCTTCTCAAACCCATGCCCTACAAAGTAACCAGAGGGATCTTTCCAAAGCATAAATCAAGTTATGTTCATCTTCTTAAAACCTTCTAGTGGCTTCCCAGTGCACAAAGAATAAAAACAAAAACTGAGTGGAAGCCAGATTGCACTGGGTCAAGGCATGAACATCATTTTAAGACATGAAGACAAAGAGCATGGCTGGGAAAAGAGAGAGAAGAGGAGAGAGAGCTGCGAGTGGGCAGATGGTCAAGAGGGCGCTTTTGTTACTCTGGAAGGGACTGACTCAAACATGCTGCAAACCAAAGGGGAGATCCCGCGGAGGGGCAGGTGGGTGGCGTACTTAGGTAACCCATGACTCCTGTTCTCAGAAAGGACATGGAGCTAATCTACATCATTCATGAGGGCATTTCTACCCCAGCTAAACCTATTTCTGTCAATTCTTTTTAAAAGATAAAATAAATAGAGTCCCCTTACTAAAGCCTACAAGGCCTCCCAGAGCTGGCCCTCCTTTCCAGCCCCATCCCAGGACATCCCGCTGCACTCAGACAACAGCCTCAGGCTTTAGCATTCATATGCATCAAGGGAGAGCTTGTTGACACACACATTCAAGGCCCTCTTCCTTTCTCCCTCCTCCTCTGCCTTCTCTTCTGCCCTTCCTTCTGGAACATTCAGTACCAAAACCATTAGATGCAGCAGAGCTAGGAAGGCATCTGCAGTGAGGCGGGGCAGCCATGGTGGCCCAGAGCATCGGCAAGGAGGGCGAGGACATGTGGAGCTGCCCCACACAGGGTATCAGAGCCCTGGCAGGATGAGAGGGATTACCACCCAGGGGCATCCCGGCATGAGGTGACAGATTCAGACTGGCTGGGGACATGCACGTATCCTTTGAGGAGGCAGCCTGAGCCCGAGCAAGGCGAGAAGGGCACCCCCACAGATGGGTGAGTAGCATGGGATGTCGGGGCCCAAGCAGGGTACACAACATCTACACAGGGCTCCAGCAGTAGCCTGAAATGCAAATTCAGAGCCCAAGCAGGATAAGAGCGTCCATGTGGAGGAGAAGCAGGCAGCTAAGATGGAAGACTGGTCACATCCAGGAGTAAACATTAAGGGCAATGGAAACCAAGTGTTATAGGTTAAATTGTGTCTCCCCGCAAAATTCATATGTTGAAGTCCAAAGCCCTAGGGCCTTAGAATGTGCAGATATGGATGAGGTCATACAGGGGTCAGGTGGACCCCTAATCTGATATGATTGATGTCCTTAAGAGAAGGGGAAACTTGAACACAGACATGCACACGGGGCAGACCAGAAGGGAGAAACTAGGGCGATGCATTTACAAGCCAAGGGACATCTAAGATGGTCCACAGACCAACAGAAGCTGGGGAGAGGCATGGAACAGATTCTCCCTCACAACCAAACGATGGAACCAACGCTGCCGACACCCTGATCTTGGACTTCCAGCCCCTGGAACTGGGAGACAATACATCTCTATCATTAAGCCACCCACTTTGCAGTGCTTTGTTTACGACAGCCCTAGGAAACCAGGCCTCGTTTGTCATCATCGGGGAAGGGGGTTATGAACACTGAAGGGGAGAAACTGTACTGAACCCCGTGATGTTGAATTTGCACTGGACGGATCCAGGTGGAGTCATGGTTTTCCATATTTACAGATAGATACGGAAATAAATGTAAATGTAATGTGTGTGTACATGGGCGTGTATTTAATATAATATATATATATATATATATATATATATATATATATATATATATATATATATATACAACCACATTAAATAAAACATGTAATAATATATAATATAATATCTTACATATATTTCTTAGCTCTGAAAACAGTGAGACTCCATAGCCATGAATGTGCCTAGCACCTAGATCTTGGCTTCTACATACCATTTTCCACTAAAGGGAGAAAGGGCTCCTTGGAGAAATGGTTTTATTTCAAGCCTGGGGCAGGGAAGGTACAAGATGAACTTGAAACATCTTGTGCCAGAAGTAAGGAAGCATTCAGAGAGCGAGTGGAACGTGCCAAGAGGACACCAGGGGCTCCCACTGGTCAACTGTGAGATTGCCTGAGCATCATATTAAACAGTGGTGACAATGGATCAGAACCTATTGAATAAAATGGGAACTCGTGAGTCCATAGAGATCATGCATAAAAAGGAATAAAAAATGTGATGAGGCATAAAATAATAGATGATTTCAAAATATTTCCTTGCAAAACACTTATTACAAAGAGGAAAAGAGTAACTTTAGAGTGGAGAAGCTTGGCAGACACCGTCTTAATTAAGTGGTCAAAGTGATCATCTCCAGGAAGGGGACACATTGAAAGCAGGTGCCACTGGATAGGATGCAGGAGAAGACAGCAGTGTCACTTCTGTGCTATTCCTGCCAATGATGCGTAAACTGAATTTAATCATGAGGAAACATCACACAGACCCAAAATAACTGTCCTGTAATCTTCAGAAGTGTCAAGGTCTTGAAAGTCAAGGAAAAATTAAGGAAATACTTCAGACTAAAGGACAAAAGGGATCTGAAAACTAAATGCACCACATGACTCTGAAATAGATCTTTTTGCTATAAAATTCATTATTGTAACAACTGGAGAAATGTGGGTGGGCTGTCAGGATTAGATGCTTCGCTGTGTCATTGTTAATCTCTTGATTTTGATGGTTGTGTTGTGGTTGTGTAGAATGTCCTTCTCTATAGAAAACATACACTGAAATTTTGGAGGATGGTGGGGTATCAGATCAGCACTTTGCTCTCATATGGTTCAAGAAAACATTAACTTTTCTACTGTATTTTCAACTTTCCTATAAGTGTGATTATTGCAAGAAAAAAAAGTTTTCATCAAAAGCAGATTCCTGAACTCTGCCCCCTAGGGGTTCTGATTTAATAGGTCTAGAATGGGACCAGGGCATTTGCATTTCTAACCATTTCCCAGGCAATGTTGATGCTACTGGTCCTGGGCCACACTGAGTAGCAGGTCTCTCTGCATTGACCTTATTCCTGTTTCTGGAACCACCAACTCAACATTGTCGTGGGTCTCTTGCTCCACACCCTCTATCTAGAAAGATTTTCTCTCACATCTTGCAGAATTAGCTCTATGTCATTCAGGTCTCAACTTGGACACCACGCTCTCAGAGAGCCTTCCTTCTGGAGGTTCTGGGGAGAATCCATTTCCTTGTCCCTTCTGAATTCTAAAGGCTGTGAAATCTGCCTTGTCCACATTCCTTGGCCTGTGACCCCTTCCTCCATCTTCAAAGGCAGCAACAGTGCATCTCTCTGCCTGTCTTCTGCAGTCACCTCTTCCTCTGAGGGACTCTTGTCCTCCATCCACTTTTAAGGACCCTTGTGATTACATTGGACCTGCCCAGATATCAGGGACTATGTCCTTATCCTTAGGTTAGGATTAGGAACTTTACATCTGCAACCTTAATCCCCCTTTGCTTTGGCACCTAATATATTCATGGCTTCCAGGGATTAGTATATAGATATCTTTGGGGCCATTATTCTGCCCGCCATACCATCTTAAGATTTATCACCACCTGGAATTATTACTTGCTACACTTATTGTCATACTTACTTGTATGCCTGTTTGCTGAACAAGCTCTGGGTGAAAACTCAGGCAGATCTTAAAGTTCCTGGCAGACACATTTCCTACGTTCAAATCCTCACTTTCATTCAGGTAAATTGGATATTTACCTCCTTTGAGTCTCTGTTTCCTCATCTACAATTAGTAGATGATACTAATTGTACCTTCCTTATAGGGTTGCCTTGAGGATTAAAGGAGTGAGTTTTTAGCAGACAATCTGATATGTACCATGTGCTAAATAAGCATTAAAATATACTATTAATCGGGCTGAAACTCCCCTATACTAAAAGAGTGAGTGTAGTACTGTCTCATTCTGGGACTGAAGGTCTCCCTGTCATCAGTGACCTCCCTCTTGACTAAAGAGGTTTTCTTGTAAGATAAAGTTTCCCATTCCTGACCTCTTCTACATTAGTTTCCCTAATACAGGGCTGCCCTAACAAATTTTCACAATCTTAATGGCCTAAAACAACACAAATTTATTCTCTTACAGGTCTGGAGGTCAGGAGTCTACAGTGAGTCTGCAGAGGCTAAAAACAAGGTGTCAGCAGGGCTACTTCCTTCTGGAGGCCCAAAGGGAAAATTTGTTCCTTGCCTCCTCCAGCTTCTACAGGCTGCCAGCATTCCTCAGCTCATGGCCATATCACTCCAGCCCACCTCTGTCACTGCATCACTTTGTCCCTCTGCTCACTCTGATCTCCTGTCTCCCTCTTATAAGGACTCTTAAGGGCTCTTGTGATGGCAAGTCCAGGATAATCCTCTCATCTCAACATCCTCAACCTAATTACATCTTCAAAGTCCCTTTTGCCATATAAAGTAACATGCTCACAGGTTCCAGGGATAAGGGTGCGGGTATAGATGGGTATCTCTGGGGGAAAGGAGGCTTTATTCAGCACCTTCCTCGAACCGGTCTTGCAGGATGGAAACTTTGAAGTCATCTGCTTCTGAACTGCTCCTTATTTTTTCTCCACACTCAAAATGGGCTGTTTGTGGAAAGGATGTCCCTCCACCTTTTCTGTCTAAGTTCCTGTCTGACCTGGATGGAGCAGCATCTACCCTGCAGCATCTGGGGGATGAATGAGCAGTATTTGCAAAGCACATCTCACGAGGACTGGAGCCCAGGGAAAGCAGAGTACATGTTCACACTTGACTCTTCTTCCTTTATTCTCTTAAGAGTTCAAGGCCCCAGGCAAGGCTGAGCATGACCTCTTCTACACACAGACCTCTGGCCACTTGTTGCTTCTCATCATCCTCTCTCTTCATTGTCTCCATGACAGCAAGTTCTATCCTACTTTCTGAGACACCTTGACCTTAAGAGAAGATCATAGAATCATTAGTAATGCTTAGCTCTCACCCACCCCCACCTCCCAGTACACACGGAGACACACATTCATATCCTTCCGAGTCCTCCCACTTGATTGTGAACTTCCCTTTGGAGAGCAGGAAAGAGGTATTGGAGGGAGGTCTTTCTTTCTGGAGCTCCAGAAAACAGGAGAAGACCCATCCCAGGAGAAGATCTATGACAGATCAGTCGTCAACCCACCCATCACCACCACAACCACCTTTTTTTTTTCTTTCACATCTTACCCTAAGGGCCTTGCTTATCTCCCAGGAGTTGAGGGAAATTAAATTAAGTATTTGGTGTAAGAGTTATTTGCACCAATAGTGGATCTGTGGCATCTTGCTGCACTGATGGACAGTGACTGCATCGGGGTAGGGGTGGGGACTTGATAATATGGGTAACTGTAGTAACCACATTGTTTTTTCATGTGAAACCTTCATAAGAGTGTATATCAATAATACCTTAATAAAATTTTTTTTAAAAAAAGAGTTATTTGCACCGTTGGGGTCCCACCATATGTCCACTTCACCAACACCATTGTTATCTGATCAAACCAGGCCTGGTGCCCTCCTAGAGCATTGGCCCTCCACAAGTACTACTGACCAGATGGCTTGGGGCTCTACCAGAATGGTTCTGGGCTCCAAAGCCCTTAGGGAGATGGATTGCCCTCCTTTTTTTATGCATAGGCATCCCTCAAAATCACTGATGCCCAGTCCTACCAATCAAGCCTGTTCATTTATTCAAAGGTTCTCTGCAAGCCAGGTGTAATTCTAGGTTTGGTCATGTGGCAGTAGGCAATATAGGCAGTCTTTTCCCTCATGTGGCTCAGTCTTGCCCACCTCAGAGCTTACTCTGGCTTTTAGGGTAGGCAGTGGGGTGGAGATATGGTAGCAACTTTTGCCAGAGATGGTTGATTTCTCTAAGTCTGTTCTCCTCTATATCCCGTCATTCTCAACTCATCTGGAAAAGTCACAGACCTCTCAGAGCACCTGAAGAAAATTTTGTGTGTGCACCCTTGAAACATGAACATGTACACACACCCCTACATACAGACACATACACACACACACACACATTTTTCAAATAATTTAATTTCTGGGCATCAAGGAATGACGTCTCATGGATTTTAGGTCAGAGACCACTTCTCCTCACCAGTTCTGTCCAATCCAGGCAAACCTCTATCCTTCTGCAACAGGTCTCACTTTCTCAGAGGGCACAGAATCAATGACTTAAGAAGTTTCGAGATTGCTGAATAAAGGTTCAATTTCACACCCATCCCTATGGATGCTCACAGGTGAAAAGGAAAATGATGGATGCTAACTCAGGCAGCAAAAAGAGAAAGAATGCCTCTTTAAACTTACCAGAGACAGAAGGTATGTTAAGCAAAGAGTGTTGGAAATAGCTATTACTTCTACCTCATATAATAAAAAATATATGTATGTTCAAATGAATTGTAACCTCAATGAATTGAGAATTTTCAATTGTACATTCTGACTTTTAGATTGTAATGAGCAGCTCCTTTTGAGAGGCCCTTGCTCCAAGCTGAGCTCGAGGACTCTAGTCTGAGCCAGCGCCTACACCCAAAACGATAATTAAAGCACATCTATGGAAAAGAACATTTTCATCTTATGGTACAATAGGGGCTCAAGGTTTGTCTCTTTTGTGCACTAGAAATAGTGATGTCTTTATGTTCAGGAAAAAATTTGCCCTCTAATTCTACCCAACTTTGAATCACAGAGTCAGCTTCTTAAGAGAACAATTCTGCACTAATCCGTGAATAATTGAACATGCACACACTCTTTATTATAATCAGATTCTGAACATTAACTCTCCAGCCGCTTACCACTTTCTACCCATCAGTGTCTTGTGGGCAGCTCGAAATCAGGGAAGCAGCCCTGGAAGGGAGCTGGCTGCTGACCAAGGTGCTGAAATAAGGCCCATCCTTCAAGTTCGCTCTCTCATTTCTGAATACTGTTTCCAGCATAAGATTACATCTGCTTGCACGAGACACATTATTACTTGAAAGTAGATGTTTCCCAGAACTTTCCTTTGGATTCCTAATTTACTGAGTTCTCTTCTAATTCTCCAACCCCCTTTCTAGCCACTCTCCTATAAGAATCTCATGCCCCAGCCACACTGCTTGATTTGTAATTTCTCCCACACAACAGGCTACTCTGTAGTTCTGGACCTCCATATATGCTATTTCTTGAAATATCGCACACACACACACACACACACACACCCCATCTCTTCACTTTGTATAATGATTTGTATTGCTCTTACTAATTACTGATTCTTTGAGTTTCAACCTAAGTGTCACCATCTTTAGGGAGCCTTTCCTGATTACCCATGAGTTGAGTCTCATATACTTGGAAAATTCTTACCCTCTGCTGCTTCAAATAAAGTTAATCAATTCCAACTCCATATCCCCACAGTGTCTTGTGCTTCCTTCCATCATATCATGTAGCATTCTCAATTGTCATTTCCTTTTTCCTCATCTGTCTTCTCCAGTAGACTTTGATTGCCATAAAGTCATGGACTGTAATAATATAGCTCCCTGTTCCCAGCACAAGTGCAGTGTCTGCCACATAGCAAGTACTTAACTGCTTGAGAAAAGTGTGGGATAACTCTGCAACACCCCACAAAATTACAGGAACTGAAGCCTCTGAGTGTAATTCTGCCAGGATGATACATTATTTGCAAGAAGGATGGAAGAGAGGGAGAGAACAATTAAGAAACTCTATCAAAGCATAGAGGATGAAATATTTAAGAGAAAGGGAATATAAATAAAAATTTTAAGTTTTTTTTTGAAAGGATGACCTGGAAATGAGGAGTGGGTTCTCAGAAAAGGTAGAAAATGAAAGGTGCTTAAAGAGAAAAAAATATATGTTTACAATTACAGGGAAAAGCCTTTTCCTATGTCTTCTGATTTCTAGCTAAGATGACTTCCTAAATGCACTTAGCCACTTGACAAGCCCTAACTCAACCCCATAGTTAGTAATTAGAGTGAATTACACATTTGGTGGCAGCACTCATGTTCTACTGTTTCTCAATAAGATAACTTAGCAAATATCTTGGGTAGGAATCAACTCCCTTTTCTCCACCCTCCTCCACCCAGGCTATCAGGAGGTGGTGACCTGGTCTGCAGATTTGAGCTTTTCCTCTCATTTGGGTGGTCCCAAGGTCTAGACTAGATGTAGGGATTAGCAAGTCCCCAGGACTCCTCTGTTATGATTATCTAACCTGGTTATTTTTAGTGATATTTTGATGTTCCTTGTTCCTACTCTCTCCCTTCTCTTTTAGTTCTGAGCTCAACTGTGGGAGAGAGGCACTATTTACCACATCCTTTCAGAAACTCCAATGGGTACTGACTAGTTCAGTCATTTATCCCATAAATATTTATCAAGAATCTCTGTGCCAGCAACAGTGTTATGCCCAGGAATGAGAATACAAGAATAAGATGTAGTATTTCCCTGTCCTCAAGGAACGAAGAGACCAGTGATAGAGGCGAAATGAAAACCAAGCTACTGAAATAGAATGTGTTATAATTCAGGATGAGCAAAGTGCTATGGGAACACTGAGGTAAGATGGATTCATTCTGTATGGAGGAGTCAGATATGGGTTTGACTGACAGGGGGATATTTGTGTCAGGTCCTGAAGAATAGTTAGGGGTTTTCCATACAAACTAAAATCTAGAGGTTTTTCCAAGCAGTGCAGAAGTTCAGCAGTTTTAAAGTGCACTGCATTTTGAAGGCATAACCAATATGCTGTGCAACATCCTGCAATGCAAGGAAAGGGAAGATGGCCAGAGATAAACAGGGAGAAGAGTTGGTACCAGATGAAAGTCATCTTCAATGCCAGGATAAGGGATCTAGACTGTGTCCATACAAAAAAAGACCAGGAAAGTTCTTTAATTTATAAAGATGACACCTTGTCAGGATCTGGCCCTTTGCCCCAGCAATCAGCTTATTACAGTCTCTTTGAGCTCCTCCTGTCATCTGAAAGAAAGAAAAAAAGAAAGGTCTGATGAGGCTGGAGACCTTGTACAATTATCTTTTTGACAGTGATTTTCTCCAAAGTGTTCTCTTGACTGCAGCATGATTAATCTTTCTGCAACCATAATCTAGCATTCCATCAAAGTGCAGATGGAGTGACAAGGGCCATGTACACCTCCTGGACCATAGGAACATGCTTAGGATTCTGAACACATTCCCATCAGATTTGGGGAAGACAGCATAAAGATTAGAGAAAAGACAGCCTAATTGGCTAGAGATCATTGTCTCGATAAGTTTACCAACTTCTGCAACTAAAACTGAAATCCTTCCAATTCAATGATCTGAAAGATGTATGTCTGTGTGATGGGGACATCCAATCCTGGCCCCAACTTTTGATGCTGGCCTCAAAGCAGAGAGGGAAATAAAAAGAAAGAATTAAGTGCTGCCCCAGGCATCTGCCCCAACCACCTTGCTCATGTCCAGTACCCAGTACCCTCTCACAGAGCTAGTTCTCAAAATGAAATGTCAGCTCCAGACAAAGGCAGCCTTCTTCCCTTGACTTCAGTGGAGGAGGGCTGCCTGAACTTTGCTGAGCCTGTCCTGTCCATCAGATCCCACATCCTTGGAAGTAAAGCACATGTGTGCCCCATGTCAGGACCAGCTGTCAGGGAAGGCAGGGAATGAAAACCCAGGCCCAGCTTTGGGGAATTAAGAACAGAGATGGAGACCAAGTTATTGATCTTAAAGTACTGTCAGCCTAGGAGACTTCACCCTAGGAGGAAAAGAAAAAATAAGAAAGAGTTCTTGTCCTGAGGGAACTCATAGTTAGTTCTAGGTAGTAAGAAAGGCTCAGAGGTGGAACTGTTAGAGGAGCTGTTCATTGCAACTGCCTGCCTGTTGCAATGAAGTAGAATAACAAGCCGCTTGTGCAAACCACAGGGTCCAGCTATCTCCATGGTCTTTCTCTACCTAGTGGGAAAACTCAGCTTCTCCCTGAGAATCCTTAGGTCATAAAAACTTTCCCCTTCTCTGTGCTCCTATAGACCTGCTTGAACCAGTTCTCATGGATGAGCCTGTTTTATTAAATGGTACATTTCCTAAAGGCAATGCCTATGTCAAGCCCCATGCCTGGTATGGGGTGCTCAGTGATGAACACGGAGACTGTGGAATAGTACATAATATGTTTGGTCCCTGGAACACACCCACTCAGTACCTTTAGCAACATTTCTCCAACCAGTTCTCCATGGCTCAGCCTTGAGCCCAAGGTCACTTTCTATATTGCTCATGGAGATGCCACCTCTATGGGCTTGGTGAGTCAGGGAACTGAAGTACCTGAGAATATCAGCGATATTACCTATGACTCAACAAAGCCTGTTCTCTCAGGGAAAGGACATTCTTGTGTCAAATAAAGTGGTTCTTCAATTGCCAGTAAGATCCATCTGAGCTGAATCAACATGATGGGGAAACCATCTACCATCTGGACATCCTTTCCCAGGATGAGCATGCACTGAACATTTATTACACACTGTATGCTCTGCCAGGTACCACGGTGTGCAAGGAAATGCACAAACAGAGCCCGTCCTCATGGAGCTTACAGCACTGGAAGTAAGGTGTGCATGAATGTCATGATTCAAGGAAAAGGAGGCAGCTTCCAGAGAGATTCGTTTAAAGCACCGTGGTGTCTTTATGAAGGGAGTGCCATCACCGAGAGCTTACTGGAAGGTAGGACCTTTCATCCTGGACCTCTAAGGATTCTGTTGGGAGGAGATGGGGAACTGTTTGTGTAGATGTCACAGGGTGTCATTAATCTGTATTTTCTGAAGCACCTAGCCCATTGCTTGACCCATATAGGTTCTAGATATAGATTCTCAATTTCTAAATAGCTCCAGTATCTCAGTCAATTTGCTTTCCAGACGTCAATTTGTGTGACACCAGCAGCAGCTCAGGCAGGCACGCAGGAGATGCAGGTTCTAGTCTCCAACACTCACTTGTGTGGCCTTAAACAGCTCAGATTTCCTCTTGGAACCTCAGCATTCTTGCCTGTACAACACCTAAGTCATGCAGGTGTCATGGAAAACAAGCAAGAGGATGGCGGCACGTGCACTTTGCAAACAGGAATTCAGGCGGACTGACACCCCTCCCTGCCCACCCACAGACCACCACGAGGGTCGCAGTCAGCGCTGCTTGGAAGTTGGTTTCCTACATCCTAGGCGCTGTAGCTCAAGGTCAGCATCAAGAACTCAAGAACCTGTGGCACAGCACATCACTAGAGACTCTGGCCAGGGGAAGTGCCAAGGGAAGGGTTTTCACTGGACCCCCAGAACATTTCCTCCAATGAGCACTGACATTCTCTCCAGGAAGGAAAGAGCCACAGCAGATTGGCCTGTGACAGTGAGCCAGTCAGAGCTGTTCAATGCCAAGGAAAGCAGTGGTTTGTTTGATTTTGTTATCTACTCCTCATTCCAAGAAGCTGAAATGGATATGTGCTGTAGGAAGATATTTTTAAATATTCAGATTGAACAGCAGCATTTGAATGAAAACTTGCCCTTGGAGAGTTTATGAATTCCATTTTGTGCAGAAAGATACACTTGATTTTTTTTCATTAGCTATTTTTTTTCTTTAACTTACTGATTGATCTGGATACCCAAAATGTATGTAAGCTTGTCCTTTGGGGACCAAGAAAACCACTGTGCACTTGCAGACACAGGATCCCCAGGTTGTTACCACTGTAATCTTCCTTAACATCATCACTGTCAAGATGCACCACTTACTAAGGACCTCCTCCAGGCCAGGCATTGTCATAGGTGACCTCTTAACTAATTATGTTACCTGTAATTCCTACAACATCCCAAGAAGATAGGTATTGGCTTCTCCATTTTACAGAGAAGCACAAGAAACTTGGGACATTAAATGACTTGCCCAGGGTCACACAGTTTATAAGTGGTAACACTTGGATTCCAGCCACTGCCTTTCCATGCTGTTCTGCTTCACAGCAGCCATGCTTTTCAGACGCATTATCTTCCCTCCCCACCCACCTCCTGACTTCTGAGCTCAGTCTTTCATTTTCAGCTGGGGACCCACCATCCCCTCCATCTCAGTCTCTGTGGTGGCCTGGACTCCAGAAGGGATGTGTGACTGGCACATGACCACCTGGAGATCACAACATTCCATAAGACTTCAGCAGAGGGCTCTAGGAGACAAAAGATTTTTTTTTTTTTTTGGCCAAAGATTTCAAGTTGAAAGGAAATGAAGTCTTCAACTACTGCCCTGGGCTTGCCACTGCTGAAGCCCAAGGCTTGAACACAGCTCAGGAAGGGGTGAGCCTGACTGAGCCGTGCCTGAAGCCGTAGGCATCCTGGCTGTGCAGTTACATGGCCAGCGGATTCCCTTCCCCATCCCTCTTCTTTGGGTTTAGGACAGTTTGGGCTTTCTTGCCACACACAGTAGAAAAAGCCCTGTTGCCTTGCCTAGTCTCCCTCTGAAACTAGTTTTTATTTCGTGCCCTGTATTAGTTTCCTGAGGCTGCTCTAACAAACTGCCACAAGCCCAGTGACTTAAAAACAAACCCGCTTCATTCTCTTACAGTTCTGGCAGCCAGAAGTCCTTGAATCAAGGAGTCAGCAGGGTTGTGTTTTCTCTGGAGGCTCTGGGGGAAACTGTTTGCTTGCCTTTTCTAGTATCTGGAGCTCACCTGCTTTCCTCGGCCCACAGCCCCTTCCTCCATCTTCAAAGCCAACAGTGTGCTATCTCCAAATCTCTCTCTATATATATATGTAGGCACACACACACACACATGTAAACACACATGTACGCACATACACACACACACACACACATCACTGCTTCTCTGGCTCAGACCTCTGTCCTGCCTCTTACAAGGACCCTTGTGATTATCTAAGACCCACCTGAATAATCCAGGATAATCTCCCCATACTCTTTGATTTGATCACACCTGCACAGTTCCCTTCGCCATATGAAGTGACATATTCACAGGTTTGGGGCATCAGGACGTCTTTGGGGGGGGCCATGCTTCTGCCTCCCACATGCCCTGATCCAGCTTCTCAGTAGGGTTTTGCTCCTGAAGACTCCCAGGCCTAGAGGCTTGTGTCCTGCCCTCTGTCCATCACAGCAGCCACGCAGAGGTTCCTGTCCACGGGCCACATGCTTCTGTGGACCGAGGCCCCTAGGAGGCATGGCAGGTGTCTCAGCATCACATGTCCCAGGTGTGCCACCCTGAGCCTCTCTCTGGCCCTCCATTTCCCTTTTGTCCAAGGAGGGACATGGATTTGATAGTCCCCAGGATGCTTCCAGTTCTGACCTCCTGCTTTCTAAAGTCATTTAATCTCCAAGCAGACAAGGGAGCGCCCAGCCTGCCCCTTATCCACTAGTGGTGAGAAGAGTAGCTTCCAGAGAGAAGTGGATTGCCAGGGACCCAGTAGCAGGAACCATGTTTTATGTAAGCAGGAGCCATAGAAGTCCCCTGGCCTTACATATTCAAATTATATCAGCACAAATTTAATTTGGATGGAATTTTTAAAACACGACCCATAAAAATATCCACATACACTGCTGTCTGGGGCCTCCTGGAGGAGCAGTGCCTGTGGGGGTCAGCGAAAGGTTCCCCTTGTGCTACAATCAGTACCTTCGGCCAGGAGACACCTGAAGGGCTTGAGGGGAGAATGTGTAGGCTCAGGAAGGCGTTTCTATGAAAGGGTGCAGACAAGGTGGAGTCAAGAAAACAGTACTCTTCCCTCTTTGACATTTCAAGGCAAAGGAAGGAAAGAGGTGCAGTGTGAAGGTCAATCCGGTGATGACTAGGGGAGGCCAGAGGTCAGCAGGCCAGGGCCTTGGGTCTGACACCTGCTCAGACACACACATTAGGCAAGTCTCTGAAACCACCTATACCTCAATTTTTTCGTCTCTAAAACAGCAGTTCTGATATCGGCCCTGTGCACCTCGCAGAGAGGCTCTGAGACCATGTTGGCTAAAAGCCCCTGGGAAACAGTGACACCCACTTTCCGGGCCTGACCCATCAGGGAACCATCAGCTCTTTACTCATGGGTCTTTTCTCAATGGGGATTTCACAGTCATTTCATCTATGCCCAGAGTAGCTACTGCGAAGGTCCAGTGTTGGCCTGAGACGGAAACCGCCTGGGTCAGAAGCACAGCTCTGCTGCTTCCCAGCAGAGGCCCCTGGACAAGTTACTTCACTTCTCTGTGCCTCAGTTTCCTCACCTGTAAAATGGAGATGATAGAAATGATACCTACCTCTTCAGGCTGTAGGGAGGGTTTTACAAATTAACATGTGTAAAGCTCTAAGCCCTGGGGCCTGGTGCCAACCAGGTGTGATGCAGGGGGTTGCTATTATTGTTATTCCATCTTGCTGTCTTCCTGGATGGCACTGCTCGGTTCTGGGCAGCCCTGCCGTGATGCTTATGTGGACAAGTGTAGCCGACCCTCCTTCCCCAGGCCCTCACCTCTGTCCCCTCCTCCACACCAGCTGCCTGAGGGAGGCCCAAAGCCCGCTGCTGCCTCCCTGGCCCCTACAGCACAGAGGCCACACTGCCGGGCACGGCTCTTGCAGCCCTTTAACAATCCAGCCCAGATACACGTCCCAGTTCATCTCCTTTCCGGCCCACTGAGCTCTCCTGCCACACTGAGCTTTCTGCTCCCTAAACCCCCTGCTGGTCATACCATCAGGCCTTTGCCTTCGCTATGCTCACAACTTAGCATGCCTTCCCCCATCCCCTCCATCACCCTAAAACTTCCAACGGATCCTTCAAACTTGATTCCTCCATCTGCCACCTCACGCTCTCCGTGAGTGGGCCCCAGCCCCATTTTCCCGTTATGCTCCCACCCTCTCCTGCTTGGGTGCCATGCTGCAGCCACGCCAACTGGTCACAGCCCTCCACAGTTTGGCCCAATGAACAAGAGTGGTCATGAGTGGAGTTTCCCAGGGAGGAAACGCCAAGGAACATGAACCCCTCAGTCCCCCTGCCTTTACCCCCAGGGGCCTGGCAGGCTGGGAACAAAAGACTGAATCACCTTCTCCACTTAGTCTTAACCATAGGTTTCCTTTTTGATTTTCTTGAGAAATTTTAAAGATACAGAAAAAACATACAACCCACCTCCCTGTACACCACCCAGAGTTGCCAACCTGTTCGTGTTATCTGCTTTGTCTTCTTTTATTAACAACAGCAACAACTTCTCTCATTTGATGTTCCTGAGACTTGTTCGCACTGCTGCATGAATCTAGCCCATCCCTCTGCCTCATTTGTAATATTACTACATGAATATTCTGCATTTTGCTCACTCTCCCTTCTTCCCATAGTCTGAAATTTAGGTTGTTTTCCATTGGTCATCGTTACATTCGATGCTGCAGCAAAAATCCTTGCACACATGTGAGACTTTCTCCAGGGTAGACACCTTGATGGGCAATTGCTGGGTCTTGGGGTTAGACCACATTTTCAGCTCTGCAGGGTTTGGCCAAATTGCTTTCCCAAGTAGTTGTGGCAATACTATCAGCAGCGATGTCTGACTGTGCCCATTTCCAGGAGGGCTTCGTTTTGTGCATCAGGAAACTCAGGCCCAGGGAGTGGGCCTGCCCAAGGCCAGATCTAGGGAGTGGAATTGCCCAAGGTCCTGCAGCCAGTTCTGGGGAGTCTGTATTAGGATTTAGGCTCTGGACACATACCCCAAGTCTTGGTGACCTAAGGAATGCTTTCCCCAGCGTCCCCTTACTTTGCTCAGCCAGGGACATACTCTAGTGATAAGTTTCCCCTTGACCTCTGGCTGACTAGGCTTTTCCCAGCCTTGGAAAACACTCATTGGTTCCTACTGTTCAAGAAAAAAAAACCTTCATAATAAAAGTTACTGGCAAATAACAAATGTCTTGAATCATGGAAATTTTGCATGCATTTTTCAATACTAAAAATGAAAACATGCTTTCCTTTACTACGAGGATTTCTTTCTACTGCATTTGTCAGCCCTGGGAAGGAAATCTGATGTACCTTGCCTCTGTTTTATGGCCATCCTGGAGAATTGAGCTGTTGTCAATGGAAGCATGAAGAAACTATAGGGATAAAAATTAAACAGCGATGGAGACTGTGATATTCAAATAAATGTTATTATTTGAAATTGGATTTTGTGGCAACAGCTACAGCAGTTATCACTGGGAGTGTGAAGGTCACACCTTCAGATACTGAGGACACAGAAACTTTAGCTTCCACAGGCCTGGTACTTCCTGGATTCTCTTCAAGGTTGCCTTTAGCTAATAACACCTGCGTCCACATATGAAGGGTCAATGTCCACCCAGGGATGGGACTGACAAGGCTGAGATAGATGGGCCAAGTAGGGGGTGGGGAAGAAGGTTCAACCCATCAGCCAATCTCAGAACACAGCCACCAGGTGAGCCTATGACTGGTGTTAGGGAAGTTCCAGCAGAGGTCCTGGCAGAGAAAGGTGGAGAAAGAGCTTCACCTTGTGGGTCAGAGAGTGGGCAGAAGTGAAGGGAGACCCCGACATTAGTCAGGTATTTATTGCCTCTCTCCATCTCCTGGAGGGCTACATCTTTGTTCCATTCATCCCTACATTTCCAGGGCTTAGGGAAGTGCCTAGCTCATAATACATACTCACTAAATGCTCATTGGTTGAATGAATGAATGAAGAACAAATCCCATGCATAGCACCAGAGCCAGGTCAGAGACCCCCAGGGCTGAGTCCCTGTGGGCCCCAACCCAGTCCTGTTTTCCAGGACCTTTCTGACCAGACACTCCCTCCATGCAGACTTCTAGTTGCTCTGGGCATTCTTAACTCTCCCCTTTTCAGATAACCTGTGGTCTCAGGGTGAGCACCACACAAACAGATGACTGTCCCTGGAGTTCTCCTGACAAGTCCCTCTCGATCCATCAGTTACCAAGTCCTCTCTGGTCCACTTTCCGGTTCCCCATCTTCTGCCTTAGACAAAAACACTCCTTCAATCTCAACTGTCTCCCTGCCTCTAGACCTATCCCTTTGTAGCAGGCAGTTTTCACTTGCTTAAGCTGCAGTAACAAACAACTCCTCAGTTTTAGAATCTTGTAACAGTGAGATATATCTACCACTCATGTTGCTATTGCCTGTGGCAACTCTCCTCTGCTCACAGGACCCAGGATCCAGGATGCAGGAACAGCCCCTGTCTGAGCGTGCGATCTTCACAGAAGGGAAAGCCAAGAGAGCGGCAGAAAACTCGGTGTGTCTGTGATGGTTTTAAAATCCATCCAGATGTCCTGATGCTCCTTCCTTCAGGAGGTGAAGGTTTAATTCTTCTCCTTTGAATGTGAGCTGGACTTACTGACTCACTGCTAACTAACAGATTACAGCAGCAGTGATGGTGTGTGCCTTCCGCGGCTAGGTCCTGGGAAGCACTGCAGCTCTGCCTCCCCTCACGGGTACCTGCTCTGGGGGAACCCCGCAGCTATGTCCTGAGGACACTCAAGCATCCCTGCTGAGAAGTCTTCATAGTGAGGAACTGAGACCTCCTGACATCAGCCAGCAATAACTCATCAAGTGTGTGAGGGATTTACCTTGGAAACAGACCCTCCAACCCTGATCAAGCCTTCAGATGACTGCAGGCCTGGTTCACACCTTGGCTGGAACCTCAGGGGAGACTGAACCAGAACCAATGTTAAGCTGCTCCCAGATTCCTCTCCCACAGAAACTGTATGAGATAATAACTATTTATTATTTTAAGCCACCAAGTTTTGGGGTAATTTGTTACACAGCAATAGATAAAACTTTTTGAAGCTTCTACTCAGAATTGGCATATATCCCTTCTATTTTCATTTAACTCACCAAAACAGGTCATGTATCAGCCTGGCATCAAGTCTCTCTGGAAGAACTGCAGAGGGCAGTGAATGGGAATGGGGACGTGATTATTAAAACACAGTAATACAACCCACCCATCCCACCTCAACCCATCCTGAACTTCAGCCTCCAGAGAGATCACTCTAAATGGCAAAGCTCACCATACCAATTTCTGTGCTTAAAACCCTTTAGTGGCTCTCAGATGCCATCAGCACAAAATGCCACCTCTTCCTCAGTCCTTCTAGGCCTCCACATTCTGCACACAGCCTTCATGCTACCTCTCTATCTGCACATGCCCCTATCTTGTGCTCTGAATGGTCTGTTCACATCTGTCTTCCTGAGGGCAGGGACCACATCTGATTCATCTCTCTTGATTGTCCCACACAGTGCCAGATGCTCTTTAGTGTTAAATGGATGGATGGGTAGATGGGTGGGTAGATGGCCATCTAAGGCTCTTCACATACCCCCCTGGAAGGTGACCCCTGCATAGGAACAAGCTGAGGCTCTTCCTTTCTTTATGACAACAATCACAGTAGTGATAGTGCCACCATCACCCTCTGACAGCCCCCAGGCACTGTCACACACAGAGCTCTGGGTTATGAGTGACACATGGGCTGCCTACCTGCCCACGGGGTTGACTCACAGAGGCCCACTCACATGTGTCTTTGGCATGACTCTGCCTCCTGACCAGAGCCATTTGATCCTGACAGGAACACCTGATCCCAGGTGAGCTCCACATGTTGAACAGAGACTCGAAGACAGAGAATTTTGGAACCAAGTCAGATTAAGGATGGCGTGTTCTGGAGGGTTCTGCACCCTCCTGCTGATTCTAAGTATAGAACTTCCCTTGCTCCTCAAACTCACCAGAGTTTTGTGTGTATGTGTGTGTGAGTCATTTGCAGCTAAAGGATCCTTTAAGCATCACCACAAACCTGTGAGAAAGGTTTTATTATGCCCATTTCAGAGATAAAGAAATGGAGAAGCTGAGAGGTGAAATGACCTGCTCCAGACCCCCAGCTAAGAAGCAAGGAGGAAGAATTATGCCTCACCAGTCCCACTCTCTGCCCTGGTCCTCACAACAGCCCTGCCTACTGGACTGCCAGGGCAGGGAGGTTGATTCCCAATCTGCAGATGAGAAAACTAAGGCCCCAGGAAGAGGAGTGACTTCCCTAGAGTCACATAGAGAGTCAGAGACAGCGCTGGTTTTCAGACTCTTATCCAAGGGTTCCCTGCTCTGTCCCTACCCCTGCACCTGACTCCTGCTCCCTGGGTCCCTGCAGGAGCTCCCCCCAAGTACTGAACTTGTCCCCTGAATCTACCTAATGACACAGGAAGAGAAGTTATTTGGCCTCAGAGTTATTTCCTAAACAAGCAAAGAAACATCTGCAGGCCCCAGCCTAGGAAAAGAAAGCCACTCATTCAGGGTATCGGCCCTGGTCCGGCAAGCATCCAACCCTGCTTATCAGTATTCCCAGCATTGTGGTTGCAGAGCACTGGAGTGTCATCCGTGCCACCATCTGTGCCTGGAGGGTCTCAGCGACACCCCTGGGAATGGGGCCTGGGACGCCGGCACATGCTAGGTGCTTTGGGCACCCACCTCCTGGACATCTGGGTGCATAGGGAACCTTGGCTGAACCCTACTGCAATGTGTCCAGATATGTGTGCAAAAAGGCAGGAAGCCCAGCCTCCAGGCAAGGCTGGGAAATAGGGTTCATCCCCCATGGGACTACAGATCCATTATTAGGGAGTGTGCTCCCTGGGGGTTAAGCAAATGCTCACCAGCACCTGCAGCAGAGGGGGTGCCCCAGTGACCCATGCCACTCTCATCTCTCTACATGTCCGTCCCCTGGCCTCTTTACCCCAGGACGCATTTGTGAGCCTGCTAGTTTACCAGGAGAACACAGGTGGAGATCATTTCCCCGCTCCTTGTATTCGGGCTGCCTGACCACCTGCAGTGGTAAGAGGTTTGGAGGACAGCACTCTCTTCTTCAGCAGCCTTCTGTGGCTCCCCGCTTCTAAGGAGGTAAACAACCAACCGAAACGGTTTTGTATTAAGCCCCATCATATTTCAGGTGCTGGACATGGACTTTCTCTGACCCTCAGGACATTCACACATAAGAATGTGAGATGTTCCCAGTTTACAGATGAAAAAAAAATCAGGCTCAGAAACCATGAGAAGCCACGAACCCACTAACTGACCAAGCCAGAATGGGACCAGGGCCTGACAGCATCACACAAGTGGAGATGGTAATAGCAATAGTAACTATTGGCCAACTTCTTCCTAAAGTGCCATATGCTATTCTGTGAACTCTATTTGTTGAATGAGGTGCTTATGGGCAGGGGAAGGGGAGGGGGAGCCATAGTATTTCCTGGCTTCCTGCTCCCTGGGATCTCAGGTTCACAGGGCCCCTGCTCCCATCATCTGTTGCTGCGTGACAAACACTCCAGAACTTAGTGGCTTAAAGACAGTGACTTGTGATTCCCCGGTTGACTGCCTTGGGCTCCATGCTGATGGGCTGGGGTCACGCGTGCCATGGCATTGGGTTGGTCCACGGGGATAGGGTCCGAGAAAGCCTCTCCCACTCGCTTGGGCCGACTATCAGCTGGCGCACTTCGGCTCTCCTCCTCCACGGCCCACCTTCCCAAGGGGCACCACTCCCTGGGGGCCTCTCAGCACAGCCTCTTTCTCCAGAAGCAGAGTCTGGCCCACCATGCAGCTCAGTGGCCAGGTTCCCAGGGGTGAAACAGAGTCATGAGCCAGGCTCAGAGCTGTCACGCTGTCACTTCTGCCACAGGCTGGGGACCAAAGCAGGTGGTCAGGCAGCCCGAATACAAGGAGCTGGGAAATGATCTCCACCTGGTGGGAAGAGTGGTGTGTGCTTTCCTGGAGGGGAGGAATCATGGGTGGCCATATCTGGACACTGTCACCTGCAGTGACAAAGCTGAGACAAGTGGTCAGCATCCACACACTCTAGAGACATGCTGGGTTTTCACAAAAGGAGTTGCTAAGGGCCAACCCTTCCTCTGTCACCTACTTTGAAGGGCTGCAAAGGAAGGTTTGAGAATTGAGGAGGAGCAGAGGAAGATGGGCGAGGTCTGGAGAGGGCTCTGCTGTTGCGTGGCATTTTCTCTCGCCTCTTCATGGGGAAAGGGGTGCTTCTCCCTTGCGTAGGCCAAAGAAAGGGCTTCAACACAAGTGTGGACTGAGTCATTTAAAACCAGTGGGGTGCAGGGATGGCACCTCACTGACATCAAAAAGGCCTTCAGGTGATGACTGAAGAGATGGCCAAGCACCTCTCATGGGCTCACCCCACGAGAACAGGGCAAAGTCACAGGTGGCCCTGCTCTCCAGGAAGAAGTTACATGGATTGGGCCCCCACCCACAGACCCACCTTGGGCTGAGGTAATGTCATCAGAGGTCTGTTAGGGATGGGGCGGCAGGAAGCAGGGCCCACCCATGCCAGGAAACTGCCATCAGAGGCCCCAAGAAGCCCCCCAAAGTGTCCCACACGAGACAGCATCAGTATTTAGAATGCACAACTCCCAAGGGCGCCAGCCCCAGGCAGTGACACGCCGGCCCCACAGCCTTTACAGGGGGCCTCTGCTCGCTCCCTCTGCTCCCCTGGGGAAGCCAAAGCCCACCAGAGAGAGGCCGAGGCAGGGGGTACAGGAACGTGAAGGTGGAAAGCGTGGGGAAGCCCAGCCAAGCCCACTTTTCTCCACAGCGGGTGTCCCGGCCTGAGGCAGGCCCAAGCTAAGAGGTGGCTGGGAAGATGAAGTTGTTTTGAACTGGGTGTGAAATTAAAGCTTTGATAATACAGAGAAGAGGATTTTTTAATAACTGGTGGGGGGGCAGTCAATGTGTCCATCTATTAATCCCTAAGAGTGAGCAGAAGAACTAAGGATCTGCTGAAGATCTCATCTCATCTCTGAACAAGAAAGAATTATTCAAGAGAACAAATGAATGGGGGAGTTAAGTATTAAATTACCATCTGCTTGCTCCCCACCAAATTCTATAAATTGGTTACATATATTAGCAATTTAGGGCACTAGTTAAGAGCATGGACTCTGGAGCCATTCTTCCCAGGCTAACTGCCTAGAATCTAATCCCAGCTCTGCCACTTGTGAGCTGTATGACCTTAGGCAAGATAGATAACCCCTCTGTGCCTCACCCACAAAAATAGGACTAGTAATAGAATCATGGGGCTATGGTAACAGGTTGAACTGTAAGAAATTAAGTGCTCATAGTAAGTAATAGATATCATTATTTATCCTCTACAATCCTACAATAATACTATATGACTATTCCCAATTTACTGAGGGTCAGAGATATTAAGTAAGTTGCTCAGGGTCACATAACTAGTAAATGGTGGTGATGGAATTTGGACCCTGGTCAATCCAACTGCAGATCCTTGTGGCCTTGGAAAAAAACTCAATTTCTTTGAGACTCACTATTCCTACCTGCAAAGTGGGGACAAGAGTATTTCCTATCATAGGGTTTATAAAAGTTTAAATGAGCTAATACACAGAAGGCACTTAGAACAGTTCTAAATAAATAGCATCTATAGCCAGTACCCTGAGGTACAAATTCCAGCTTTGCCAGCTCTGTGACCTTGGGCAAGTTACTTAACTTCTCTGTGCTTCAGTTCCTCATTTCTAAAATAGAGATAATAAGATACAGTTGATATGAAGATTAAATGTGTTAATTTACATAGAGCACTTAGACTGCTGCCTGGCATGTGGCAAATGCTATAAAATTGCTAGAAGTGACTGGGTTGGGATTCAAAAACA
The DNA here is from genome assembly GCF_040802235.1 of Manis javanica. Classification (NCBI taxonomy): domain Eukaryota; kingdom Metazoa; phylum Chordata; class Mammalia; order Pholidota; family Manidae; genus Manis; species Manis javanica. The sequence continues at coordinate 131,322,007 of NC_133159.1, forward strand.
GATCTGTTAAATTCTCAAATCTACATACATTTTACTGCATCCCAAGAAATACAATTGTAAAAACCACAAAGCATGACCAAGATACACCCCACTAGACTGTGAGAGGAGCCAAGAAACATGTGGTCAAGGGCTTTGTCATACACCTGCCAGTAGTAAGGGACCTGGACATAGCCTCCAAGAGGCAGGGCTGCGCACTAGCTGAGGGCTCAACGGCTGCCCCCTGGCAGGGTCCCAGAGCGTGGAAAGCAGCATCGCTGGGCTCCATTTCCCTCTATAACAGGAAAACAGCACTTCTTTGTTATTGTCTGTGATTTATGATTTTGAATCATCTCTCAACTGAAAGCCAAATCTTTTTATGTTCCCTCACTTCCAAAGCTGCTGGGGTTTGAGTCTAGCCAGAAATGATGAACTCCTAGCTATCAGACCTGTTGGAGAAGGGAGATCAAATGTAGAAGGAACACTCTAGGTCTCTGGATTTGGAGAGAGGGAAGGAGAGGGGAGGGGAGGGGAAGGGAGGAGAGGGGAGGGGAAGGGGCCCGCAGGCCCGCCTGGCTCTCCCCACGCCTGTGGCTGAGGGGTTGGGCCAGGGCTGAGGCCAGTGCTCCTCAGCAATCAGTAACTCTAATGACTGCTTTTTGAATGCCGGCTGTATACCAGACCCTTCCTCCTGAGCCTTCCAAAGCTTCAATCCTTAGAATCCCGTGGAGCAGGCACCACTGTTCTCCCCATTTCACAAACCTGGACACTGAGGCTCAGAAAAGTCAGCTAACGGGCTCAAGGCCATAGCAGTAGTAAGTGGTGGTGCAGCGGCCCTTGCTAGACTCCAGCAGGTGTTGCTTCCACACCGGCGGCTGGGTGGAGTGTACATCAGGGAAGATTCTGGAGCCAGGCTGCCGGGGCTTGAAGCCCAAATCTGCTGTTTACTGGGTGGGTGACCTTGTGCATTTTTTGTCTGTGCCTGCATCTCCTCATCTATAAAATGGGCACAGTTAGAATTCTCACCTCATAGAGTTACTACAAGAATTAAATGAGTCGGTGCATATAAAGGGGTGCAAACAGCGGCACACGTGACACAAGCCTCGCCTGTCACTGCCATCTCCCTGAGGGGGCCTGCATCCCAGTAGGCACACAGCTCCTACAGGACTCGCTCTGTTCCCTGAATATAGGAAGTAGAAGTGTTTCTAGGCTGGCCATTCTCTGAGTTTGGTCTCCTGGCTAATAGCATCAGTACTACCCGGGAACTTGTTAGACAAGCAAATTCTCAGTCCCCACTCCAGACCTACTGAATGAGAAACTAGGGGTGAGCCCAGCTATCTGTGTTCTCATGAGCCCTCCAGGAAATTTGGACACATGACCCTGTTTGAGAACCACTGGTCTAGGTGATAGAATTAACTTGGGTTTCTGAGTTGGGCTGATGTAAGTTTACACTTTGACCAAGCCCTTTTCCAGTGTGAAGTCTGGACCTTTCTGCTCCATAGTGGTCTTGGATATAAATTAAGGGTTGTGAGCTTACACTGAAGTCTACGGCAAGGATCAAAGAGGATGGTGCACTGAAGTGTTTTTGGAACTATAGCATGCCACCCAAACATGACCAAAAATGCCGCTTCTCTCTTCATGTCCCTTGCAGAGCCCACCTAGGCTGCCCCTCCCTAGAAGGAGACCCAGACATCTGTGGGGATGTAGGAAGCAAAGCAGCAAATAGACACACACATCTGTGCCCCACCCCTCATCAGCAAGCCCCCAGTGGGGGCTCACCTGGGGACACAACATATTAGAAACCCAAGTTAGAGCAGAAAGCCTCCAGACCCACCTGGGGGTTAATGGGCAGCCCCCAATGTCAGGGCTGGGCAGGAGCACCCCACACCATATGGGGCACTGAGGCCTGGAGAGTCTGGAGGTCTGAGCTGAGGTGTGACACCACCTGGCTTCTGGCCCTGGCCAGAGTCAGCAACCACTTTCCAGCCCTGGGCTAGCCCCGACCCAGCCCGTACCACCAGGTCCAGTGCCCCTGAAATGGGCCAATCTTGAAGATGATGGTGGAGCCGAGAACCAGTACAGTGATCACCCTCCCCCAGAGCTAGCAGGTCTAGGAGAGTCTCTGTCTGCTGTCTGCGGGCCAGAAGCCACAACCTCTCCCTGCCCGCTGCAGCTCTGTCTGTCCTGCAAGCAGATCACTTCTGTAAGACTCTACCACATCAGTAATCCGCCGCAGGCTTCCCAGGAGAACCTTTTCTGTTCCTCTCTGCCAAGAGAGTTTCCCAAGCCCTGCCTCCTGCCCAGGAGAGGCTTTAAGTACTGAGGCTCTGAGCAAAGATGAGGCCCCAGGCACAGCCTCAGTGCCCTGGGGTGGGGAAGGTGAAGCTGTCTCCCGCTTTCTGCTGCAGCTTTGAAAGGCTAAGACCAAGAGGCTCTTCCCAGGGTGGTCCAGGCAGCCTGAGGGCCCTGGGTCAGAAGGGTCTGGCTTGCTCAGCCCTCCAGAGAAGCAGCCCTGCGTACACAGCCCAGGCCTCAGAGAACTTGAATGCAGTTCTCTCTGATGCTCCTGCTTATTGTTCTGCAACCAGTTCTCCTTTGTCCCTACAGGCCTGCCTGGGGCCAGATTCATGGGTCTGCCACCTGTGCAACTGCACAGGGCCAGCACTCGGAAGGGCCTGATCTGGTTGAATGCCATCTGGAGATTCTTAATAATTTGGGGGACCTACACCTATGGATGGGAGAAGAAGGAAATGAGACTGGACAGAGAGACAAGTTGAGCTACAGTGCTGTCTTCAAACCCACAGACAGCTCTGGAGCTGAGAATAACCTTTTATAGCTGTGCCATTGTGGGGCAAGCAGGCTGGGTCTTTCACCCTCAAGTTGGTCATTGGGTGACCAGAAAGGGGGCATGATCTTGGGTGAGGCAGCTCTTTTCAGCTGGACAACCTCTGGCAGGAGAGTGACAGGTGGGGGATCTCTGCCTGCAGACACTCCCAGCAGCCGGGGGCCACATCCTTCATTTCTGAAGGGGACTCTGGGCTCAGGAGAAGGGCTGGGGCTGGGTAGTGGAGCCAGGGTCTTTGTAAGGCTGATCTTGGAGTATTAAGGGGGACTGGAGACCCAGGTGGGTGATACTTCCCAGTAGACCACTGTGGAGAAAGTGACATTTACTGCAAGCGTATTATAAGTCACCACAGAGAAAGGTTTTGAACATACCCAAAGTAAAGCCATTCCCAGTAGTTACGACTTGTCAGGGACACTTCTTGGGGGAAACCATCTAAAAGCTCCAGCCCACTTCTTGTCCAACCACAAATTATTTTTGGGCTGGGGTGATGTCTGCAGAGCTGACCAGTTGTCTGCCAATGGCTTTGAGCCCAGCAGCCTTGGGCACAGGACGTAGAGAGACACTGGCAGAGTGTCTCTTGGTACATGGAAGGTGCGTGGGCATTGGGGCCACAGTTCCAATTTCAAGTCCTGGCTCCTCAGCTTGCTCACTGTGTGATGCTGGGCAAGTTACTTGAGCTCTCTGAACTTCAATGACCTCCCCGGTAAAATGGGGGTCATAATACCTCTCACAGGGTTGTTGGGGGGGTTAAATGAGATGTGCTTGGCATGGGATGGGTGCTCAGGCTATATTAGTTGCCCTGTTATTATGTCTTATAAAAAGGGTTAACTGTAGTTAATTGAAAGGGATATATATATATATATATACATGTATGGACATAAATGTATATATACACACACAGAGACTCACTTTGTTACCATACTTACTGAGCACTCACTGTGGTCCCAGCCCCACCCTAAGAGCTCTCCTGGGCAGTGAGGACAGAAGAGACTGTGGAATTTATTCTCAAAGAGCTTTCAGTCTAGTCAAGATGAAGTAATACCCTCATGAAGTAATAATAATAATGATAATAATAATCCCTTCCACATTTATGGTTTAATTTAATCTCACAACAACATTATGCATAAGGTATTTTTAACCCCTTTTATATTTGTACAGATGGGAAAACTGAGACTCAGAGAAGGAAAGGGGCTTGCCTGAGGTCACACAGCAGATCAGTGGTGATGGGACAGGAACCAGAGCTCAGGTCTCTCTGGCCTCAAACCCCAGAACTTTCTCAGGGACACACAGGATGATGGGGCTCCTGCGCTTGTCAGTTACCTCTGAGTATCCCAGGAGAGGAAGAAACTGGAATGAGGGGAGGAGTTGGGTGGGCTAATCAGGGGCAGCTTCCTGGAGGAGGAGCAATCCAGGCCAGACCAAGGGAGGGAGGGGCTGCAGGGTGATCTGTGAGAAGCAGCAGGAGCTCTGGGCTGTCGAACTTCTGGGTGACCTTGGCATGTCCTTGCCCTCCTCTGAGTGGGGCCTCCCTAATCTACAGTGAGAAGAGAAGATAGGCTTATACAGTGTCTGAGGCTCCTTCCAGCTCTGCCTTGCTGGGGCCTGGGGTTCTGACAGGACCCTGACCTGAGAGGAGGCGCTCCTGAGCTCTCTGTGGGGCTGGCTGTGGCCATTGTGAAGACTGCATCACAGCTCAACTTCCCCTCGGCCCACTCCTACTTCCATCCCCTCCCTTCCAAGGCGTAGGGTCCCCCAACATACTTCCCAATTACTAGTGTACATGTTCAGAGTCTACTTCCTGGAGAACCCAACTGGAGACAGCCCCTGGCAGAAGCAAATGGTATTGCAGGAGCTGTCCCCTGAAGCAAAACAGATGTCCTGCCCACCTGGTGGCACCTGTTTGAGCTCAACTCACAGCCCCCTTGAAGCTCTGGAATGAGCGCTTGCTTTGAGGCAGCTGGTCCTGCCCCTCCGCTCCCAGCTGTGAGGCCCCAGCCAGTCAACACCCACGCTGGCTGTCACGGCCTGGCCTTTCCAATGTGTCAGCACCCCTCCCTGCCCAGCTCCCAGGGCTCTCGCCTGCCTCTGACAAGAACAGGAGAACAGTGATAGAAATACACCTTGCAAGCTGGAAAAGGCTGAACCAGTGGAAAAGGCTGTTGGAATGAATTAACACTGGCTCCGCTGCCAAGCCGCTCCCGCATTCCCTCTTCTGCCACCAGTCTCCCCATCACGCTGCCAAAGCCCTGCGTGCCTGTTTTCCCCCCAAACACCAGCTGCCTGGCAAAACCCAATTCTTGACTGCAGGGGATGTGGCCAGGATTCTCAAATGCAGCTGAGCTTGGTTCCAGTTACCTTCTGGGTTCTTGCTGAGACTCAGCAGGCTCCCAACAGTCTCCCTGACTGCCCCGCCTGCACACAGAGCCCTCAGCTCCTTGTCCTCAAGAGAGAGCCCAGTAACAGCCTGTCAGATGGAGACAGGGCCCTGATCAGAGGGGAATTCAGACTTTGGTTCTGCTACCTTCTGGATGGAAAGCTCAGTCCTTGGGTGCCGCAATTAGTATCCTGGGGCAGCCGTATAAGTTACCACAAACTTTAGGGCTTAAAACAACAGAAATGTACTCTCTTACCACCCTGGAATCTAAAATCAAGGTGTCAGCAGGACCCACTCTCTTTGAGGGCTCTAGAATCGCATCCATCCTTTGCCTCTTCCACCTCCTAGTGCCTGCCCGCATTCCTGGGTCCGTGGCCACCTCCCTCCTCTCTCTGCCCCCACCTTCACCTCTCCTTCTCCGTGTGTTTGCATAAACATCCTTTTGCATCCCTTTTATAAAGATCCACGTTTAGGGTACCCCAGATAATCCAGAACAAATTCTTCCTCCTAAGATCCTTAACTTTGCCCTATCAGGTAATATTCACAGGTTCTTGGCATTAGGACATGGACTTCGTGGAGGAGAGGGGCACCGTTCATCCTACTGCAGGTGCTCTCAGCAGGTTCTAGAGGACTGGAAGGGAGAAGTCATGCCAGGCAGGTTCTCTGTTAGGGAAGCCCGTGGCTGGCCTCTGTTCTGAGGTCTGTGAAAGGTTAGCAGCCCACAGCGATCACCGCCACACCCTGGTCTTGCTTGGCCAGATCCATCAGCATCGTGGTGTGGCCAGAGTGCAGCCCATATCAGCCCCTCTGGTGGGCAAGCCTGGAACCTTACCTGGACCTGGGTCTTTGTATTTTTCCAAAGAAGCTGCTTCCTTCAAGGTCACTCCCAGGTAGGGGGGCCAATTCATATCAATTTTCCTAAGGCTTTGCTAGTTTGGGCCCTGGAAGTCCCTATCTTGGGACTCCTGCAAGTAGGCAAACTGGGATGGTTGGTCATTCTACAACCAGGGAACCATAGGAGCCGGTGAGGTTGCAGAGTCTCTGGTATCCTTGGGGTCTGCTTCATCACTGGCCTTGCAGCAGGGACAGCTCAGTGACTACCAGCTCTTGCAGACCCCCAAATCGAGCAGAAGACACCCCTTCCCTTGGCCATTTCTCTTGACCCCCTTTCTTGCCTCATCTGTGCACACACGCTCCCAGCACTCTATCTGGGGAGCTCCTGGCCCGCTGTGCCTCCTCCCTACCTGGCTTTGCTGATCTCCTACACTCTCTGCATTAGTCTCCTGGAACTGCTGTAACCAAGTACCACAAACTAGGAGCCTTAAACAACAGGAATGTATCATCTCACCATTCTGGAGGCTGAAGCCTGCAGTGAAGGTGTTGTTGCCAGGGCCATGCTCCCTCTGAAAGCAGCAGAGGCACCCTTCTTGGTCTCTTCCTGGCTTCTGAGGTTTGACAGAAAACATTGGCATTCCTGAGCTTGCAGATACTTCACCCGGATCTCTGCCTTCATCTTCACAAGGCGCTCTCCCTGTGTCCAAATTTCCTCTTTTTAAAAGGACACCAGTCATAGTGGATTCAGGCCCACCCTAAAGACCTAATCTTAACCTGATCATGTGTCAAGACCCTATTTCCACAAAAAGATTATCCTAGGGCAGCCGTACAAGGCATTAGTACCTTATGGGAAGACACAATTCAACCTATAGCACTCTCTTAGGGGTGCTTTGAGTCTTATCACTCCAGCATGGTTTGGGGCTTTTCCAGTTCTCTGGGCTTCCACTGGACCTGTTAAGACTCCCCTAAGAATCCCTGATCATTGGATGCTTCTCAGCCAACAGCCAACCGGGGGTCATCCCACCACATATAAGGGAGGAGGTATTTGGTGGAGCTCACGCTGATGAAGACTTACCTTCTCCTGACCCAAAAGGTCAGCTAATCTGATCTCTGTGCAATGTAGTCATCCCCAACCAAGGATTCATACATGCTATGCCTTGTTCTTGGAATACCACCCACCGCCTTCATCTGGCCAACTTCTGCTCATCCCTCAGTCTCATCTTAAATGTCCTTCAGGGAAGTCTTTCCTGACTCACTGACCACCCCAGACTGTTAGATTCCCCTGCACATTTTTAGCACTTGTGTTTGTAATTAATAATAAATACATATAGTCATGTGTTTAAGGCCATGACATCCTCACTAGGCTCTGAGACCTACGAAGACAGAGACCATGCCTCTTATTCACCACTCTATCCTGAATGAATTAAGTAAGGATGATCCTCTGATATCTGCTAAATACTTTTAGGGACAAAAACCTCCCTACTCCTGAAAAAACCCATCCATCTGTGTTCAGCTCTGACAGCAGAGAATGGGACCCCCAATTCCATTCTTCTAAGCTGCCCTAGTTTACTCCATAGTCCGATCAAGGAAGCACCAGACACTACAGAGACCCCCATGTCACCTCGAGAATGATCTTAGGAGATATGCCCAATCTTCTCCAAGCAACTTGACCTTCTGGAAGGTCCTCATCTTCTGTTGGTACATGTAACCCCAACTCAGCTCATCTGCAAAGACAATGAAATGCATCAGGTGAAAAGAGAACACAGCACAATTTAGGACGAAAGCAAAAGCTATTCATTTTCAGGAAAATGCAAATGAAAACAAAAATGTGATCCTACTTCTTAGCCTCCAACTTTAAAAAGGTTGATAACATCTAGTGCTGGGAAGGGTATGAGAAATAGGGCACTCACCAACCCTACTGGTGGAACTGTAAATTATTTCAACCATTTTAGAAAGTAATCTAGGAGGATTTATTAAAGTTAAAGTTATGGAGTCCTTTTGACCCAAGAGCAATACTGCTTCTGGGAATCCCTCCAGCTGAAATAAAAGCACCAGGCCAAAAGATATATGAGCAAGGCTGTTTATTATAAAATTGTTTATAATAGAAAAGCAAAACTGGAAACCTCATAGTCTGTGGAATACTACACAACTATTAGCAAGAATGAAATCGATCTATATGTACTGACTTGCTAAGAGATGTACAAAATACCAAGTGGGGGAAAACAATATAGAAAATAATATGTATATTATGTTTTTGTTTTGTAAATAAACAAAAAAAAATAGAAATATTAAATGACCATGCAAGTCTGGTGACATCTAGAGGAAGGAATGTGGCAGGAGCCTCAGCCCCAGCACATCTGGCTTTAGGGGGCAGTGGCTGCTGCCTGTGGGAAGACCTTGCCCCTCTCAGCCTCCAGATCAGGCAGATCCCATGAGGGGTTTAGGAAAGAGCTTATCCCAGCTGACTGAGCTTAAAACTTACCTCCTCACAAGAGCCCCCCAAAAAGGCATGGAGGTCTCCTCACAGGACGGGCTCTGTCCTTGTTCTCCAGGCTGACCGGTTCAGCCACCACAAAGGCCATTCCAGATCCCATAGACATAGAGTCTTGGATGAAAGCTGGCTGCAGCCCAAAAGAAGCAGTTCTTTCCCACCATACTACCTCAGTGGATTACACACACACACACACACACACACACACACCACTGAAAACCTGAGTGAACCAGTCATGGGTCATAGACGATAAAAGGAGGTGAATTGACAAGATTTCTTCAGTAAACTGCACAAGGGCCTGAGGCCAGGATGAAAATATTTGAAGCTTAAAGAATTGATATGCAAATATAATTTCTAGCCTAATGGAGTGTAACTCATAGTCAATGTCTCTGTGAAAGGGTATGTGGCAGGCACTCCCTGATCTCTCCGCCTAACCAAAGCCTTTGTCACAACTCAAGTTGAAGTCTTTGGTTGAACACTAGTGAGGCTTTGAAATTTAAATTCAGAGTCAGTCTAGCCTTCTAGTATTTAAGTTTTGGAGTTCATCTTGGTACACTTCACAATGTAAAAAATAGAGATATTATTATAAATAATGTCCCTGTGGAACAAATATACCTAGACTGTTAGAAGTTGTCACCACTGGGAGCCAGGAAGACAGAAGAATGGACTTTATTTTGTATTCTGCATACTTCTGTGTCCATTGACCATTTATAATGAGCAGGTAATACTTTGGTAAAAAAAAAAAATTGAAAGACTAGACGTTCTCTGGATGTAATGATTTGGGTTGTTTTGTTTTATTGTATCGATGTTTAGAGGATCACAGATAGTGAAAACAGGCAGGGAACATAGACACTCACCTGGGTTCAAGAAAAGCCTGGTAATGGGAGAGCTGGGAGGAAGGCATTTTTGACCAGTCTCCAAGCAAGTTACTGTCAGAGCTAGAGCTGATTGTCCTGGTCTCCTGATGCCGACACTGCTCTGTCCCTACTTGGACTGCAGCCCCTCCTCTGGCTCTCACCACCAGCCCCTCTGTATACCTAGGAAGGACCAGTCCCAGCGTGTATCATCCCAAGGTCAGCAGTGGTTCAGAACCTGGTCTGCATCTCAGCTGCCCGTGGCCTCTAACTGCCACCCAGTACTCCTGATATTATTCAGACACACCCTATCTTCTCTTGGATGGGACTGATAATGACAGGGAGCTGGTTAGTCACTCTCTCTTCAGCTCTTCCCCAAGACATAGACAAGATGTGGAATACAGGAGCAGACACCTCTTGGGGATCACTGCAGCTGGGTCTGCAGATCGCCGGCCCTATCGTGATATGCCTGGTGCCATTAGCCTCTACCCTGCTTGCTTTGCACCCGACATTTCAGACAATAGGACATGGCTAATAGAATACCCAACCCATAGGACCACACACTGCTTCTCAACTGCAGCCTAAAAAGGAATGCATGAGTCTGCATCAGGCACATGCATTTTTTAAACATCTGCAGGTGGTTCTGATGTACACTCCATAGACAGCCCCTTTCTCACTGTGTTTATGTTGGGATCCTTATTTTGCCTGAACTGTCTGACTTTCCTCAAACTATGATCCTTCATCAGGGCCATGCCTTAAACTGGCAACTGTGAATTATTTTCAGGTGAACATTTTTGGATTGAATTGCTTCAGTGTTGCTGACTTGGGGAGGTGTTGGGGGCTCTCACCTCCTTCTGACATCCTCCATAGTCTGGAGTGAGAAGGTCCTGGTCTGCACTGGGTGTGGAGGTGGGAAACTGGTCTTAGCAGAAGGAGCCAACCATGCATTGATTCAACCAAGTCTATCAGACCAACAGTCAGTTCCAACTATGAGCAGCTGACCCTGCAAAAGAATCAAGGCAGGAGGTTGAAGCCACTTGACATTTCCCTGATAATGTTCAATTGGCCACATTCCCAAAGCCAGGCTGCTCTGGCCAGGCATTCCCACTCTTCCAGGCTTGAGAATGGCTCCTCCCTAGTAAACCTTTAGTCAAAGCTCATGGGGAATGGAAACTTGGCCACATTTGACTTTTTAGCACCCAGGACAGCATCTGGAACCTTATACCTGCTCAGTGCTGTTTGTTGACATATCAAGGTTGGCGGGGGTGGAAGGCTTGAGCTTTAGCACCCTCAGGCAATGGGAGTCCAACCTTGGGCTTCCCTAGCTGCACCAAGTGAGCCACCAAACTTACCCAGACCCCAGAAACCAGGGCCAGGAATTGTGGAAGGAGATTCCTTTAAAACCACGTTGGCCCCACACACTTGTTGAGACCAAGGCACTGCATAGCTGAGGCCCTTCATCTTCTGTCCCCATATCTACAGCTCACTTGTGTTCTCTCGCTGTGTTACCCTGGGCTTCCAGGAGCAGCCTTGCCTCTGCCCATTCCTTTCTCTCCATTGACTGTTTTTGAGTGGTCTTTTTTCTTCCCTATCTCATAAGGTTTCCTACCTGCGTAATTGGAGCAGGCTCAGTACACCACCAGTCAACTCCCTCCAGATAGGATGGTCTCTCAGTACAGATCAGCATAAAGTGAAAACAGACAATACTAATGTTACACTGTCTCCACTGCCTGTAGACAGAGGTAGAAGGAAGATTCAAAATCAAAACATTTTTCATATTATACTTACCTACTTTATTATCTTTTTAAAGATAAAAATAATGTATGCTAAATTCGAGCAATAATGAAGGATAGAAAGAAAAGTATATCCCTCCCTTCCCCAGTAACACCTCCACAGCCACAGTCACCATCCCTCAGGACGATTGTCAACAACTTCGTGTGTATCCACTCACATCTTTCTCTATGCTCATAAGCACAGAGACACATGTAAACACACACACACATATGTGTTTCAGGTTTTTTTCCTCTAAAAATGTAATCATGTACAAGGTAAGCTAAAATTTGTTTTTAATAAATATATTTCTAAATCAAAATACATAGATCTGAGTTGTTCTTTTTAACAATTGCATATCATTCCATATGGATGCGTCATATGTTATTAAAACGTCCTCCTATTCATGGATGTTTTAGTCAGGGCTCTCCAGAGACAGAACCAATAGGATATATTTATATATAGAAAGAGGGAGAAATTTATTTTAAGGAATGGGCTCAGGTGATTGTGGAGGCTGGCAAATCCAAAACCTGGCAGGTTAGGCTGGCAAGCTGGAGACCCAGGGAAGAGCTGCAGTTTGAGTCTTAATTGCAGCCACCTGAATCCTGAAGCAGAATTCTCTTCTGTTAGGGTCTTCAACTGCTTAGTTGAGGCCCACCTACATTATGGAGCATAAGCATTTTACTCAAAGGTATTGATTTAAGTGTTAATCTCATCTAAAAAAAAGTCTCCACAGAAACACCTAGAGTAATGTTTGATGAGATATCTGGACATCATGGCCTAGCCAAGTTGACATATAAAATTAACAGTCAACAATAGGCATTCAAACATTTACAGAATCACTACTAAGTGGCAAATTCTAGGCTGGGTTTTTGTCCACGTAATTTGATTTCATCTTCACAATAATCCATGAGGTGTATGGAATTGCCCAATTTTGCCCATGATGAACTGAGGCTCAGAATTCAGTTTGATCTAATTATTCTTGAGTTGTGATTCACTCTTACCAGCTATGTCAGCTTGAGCTATTTAGTTAACCTTGCCCAGAGCCTTCCCCTCTATAAAATGGGCCTAATAACAGCACCCAACTGCAAGGTTGTTATGAAGATTAAGTAAGGACGCAGGCATAGCACACTGTGCCTAGTAGTGTGCTATGTTCGACAAAGACAGGTATTGCTCCTACCATTGTTCTGGTTGAAGGAGGCCTGGAACCCTCTTGCCCAATGTGCAGGAGCATTCCCACAGCACGTGGACAGAGCATGTGCAGAAACTATTTACAAACCACACCCGCTGCCCGCAAGCTGTGGAGGCCCTTTAATTAAGAAGCAGCCTGTGCCACCACCTGGCAGTGTGTCTCCATTTCCTGGCCTGAGCAACTTTGTTGCCTCAGTTGGCACTTTGCAGAGGAGATCTGAGAAACAATAGCACCCGCTGAAGCCCACGCTGCAACCCACAGGGAGCCCATTCCCAGTCAGTCATGGGCCCCAAAGCAAGCAAGCAGCAAACAGCTTCAGCACTGGGGTCACTGCCATGTGTACTTAAGATGCACTTTCAGTGACAGGAGGAGGCTGCTGGGCTCCATGCTGGCCGTGCTCCCAGCGAGCACCTCTTGGTCAGGGCCCCAGGCCACTTCTGGGCAGCAGGATAGCATTTTCATGGCGGGTTCACCTGGTGGACACTCTGACCCAGCTGTCCCTGCCGCTGGACTTGCCTTGGGGGCCCAGGATGCTGAGAAGCCACTGCCGTCTGTTCACAGGCACTGCTTTCATGGCCCCTCTGGCTGCGGGGTGATGGGGGTATGTGTGGAGTGAAAGGCTGGGACATCAAGAAGGGCTCAGTGCTCTGTGTCTGCCACCCCCACACACAGGCCCCAGACCACCCCATTTACACATGAGAGCTGGGGTCACCATTGGCTTCAAAGTGTGAATTGCTGAGACCAGCAAAGGCTCCATTTCTCTCTGGGCTTCTGAGGCAGAGACAAGGGACATGAGATTTGCAAGTGGATGGTTCAGGCAGATCTGACTTACCACCCACCCATCCCTGCCCCAATCAGTGTAAAAAGACTTTCACAGATGGAAGAGAGGAATGCAGTGGGGAAAGACATGGACTGACAGGAAGCACCTGACTATACTGCCTCCCTCCCCTACCCGGGCCGGCAGAATGAATGAAGAGAAATAGGGGAGCTCCCTCCGAAATGGAGGGTGAGGCGGCATGTCAGAAGAGGGGAGATTTCTGTGCCCTTTGGTGGCTCACAATCTGGAGTGGGAAACCCAGAGATGCTTCCTGCACCCACAGGCCAGAGGAGGTGTGGAGTGGAAGCCAGGCCCCCAGGGAGGCAGAAGATGGACCCAAATATCTCAGAGTCCCCAGGTCAGGGCTCAGAGAGTGGCTGACAGTGGGGGACTCAGAGGATGGGAAATGCTGCTCATCAGAGAAATGCAGAAGGAAAGGGCACCAGCTGTCCAGGACATCTGTGAGGCTGAGATCCCTGAGAAGAGCCCTAGACTGGCCTGGCGCCCCAGCCATGGCCACCCTCCCACCCCCCACCACACTGCCCATCTCATAAGCAGGCTTTGTCTCATCTTTCCTGGAGGCCGGAGAAGGAGCAGGCAGGCCTGGAGTGGGGTATGATTGAGCTAGCCATCCCAAATACACCCACCAAACAAGTGGGTAGGCTGAGGAAATGTGGACTGGAAGGGAAGGAGTCACCTGCCTGTCATCAGCTAGGTGTTTGGAACCCAGTTCTAGACATCAAGAACATGACCCTTTTTCCCCAACCAACTCTGTATCCGTGATGATTCCATACCTGCTCAGCAGACAAATGCCAGTAACAGGCGGGACAGGAAAGTGTTCTCAGTGAACGTCAAGGAAACACCACGGTGAGGAAGGGCACCAGCCTGCTTTCGAGTTGTCAGAATGAAGGTGGGACAGTTACGGCAGGGATTTCTGTGTGGCAGCAGGAGTCCTGTCTGTGGGGAAAACCTTAGCTCATATAATATCTTGCCATGAGCAGGTTTATTTCCCCCCTGAACCTTGTTATATCTTAGTCTGGGCTCCCCCCAAAGCAGATGCTGAGATAAAGCTTTGAGAGCAGGTGGGTTATTGGGGAGATGATGGTAGGAAGCTCTGTAGGAGTGGGGAGTGAGTTAGCAGAGGGCAGGAGCCCGTGCAGGTGCTTTCCTGAGCAGATCTCTCTGTGGGCCGCTGGGCTGCGGCATCCCGACCACCACAGGAGCCAGGACACTGGTCATTTATTCACACATTTCTTTTTGTCGTTGGCCCAGGGCTTCTCCTGGTGACACTAACTTGCCATGCTGCAGCCTGGCCCACACCTGGGCTGAGCGGAGCGCTGTACGTGCCTGGCGGGGAGGCTGGCCTGGGCAGGAATGGCGGGCACTGGGAGGGCACGCGGAGGACAGTCTGCTGTGCTGGGCACACTGTGTCTTGTCACATCACATGCAACAAGCCTTGTCCAATCTCCTAGACCATGAAATAAATAGAATGATTTGCCTAAACAGTTTGTGTACAAATAGTAGTCTTAACATTGGGAACAACCATCTATGCCATTTGAACTGACATCCCACAGAACACAGGAAATCCTGTTGAACCATTATTCTGAGCAAAAATTACTCTCCCCCACGTGACCCCAAGAGAGAAGGACCAGTCCCTCCTAAAGCCACCCATTTTGCTATAGAAAGTCCAGACAGTGAGACACACTTACTTCATCTTAGTTCAAAATGTCTCCCCCTGTAATTTACACTTATCACCCCAGGTTCTGTCTCCTGGAGCCACACAAGCCCAAATGAAACATTCCGCCATCTGTGGTGGGCAGAATAAAGACACCACAAAAGATGTCCCCCAACTAATACCCAGAACCTGTGAATGTCACCTTACATGGCAAAGTAACTTTACCAATGTTGTGAAATGAAGGACTTTGGGATGGGGGATGTGCCTGGATTATTCAGGAATGCCCAGCGTCATCACAAGGGACCTGACAGGGAAAGAGGGACGCAGGAGAGTGAGAGGCAGTATGACACGGAAGCAGAGGTCCACTTTGCAGATGGAGCAGGGCCAGATGCCAGTGAGAGCTGCTGGATGCTGGGAAAGGAACAGATTCTCCCTGATGCCCCCAAAAGAAATGTGGCTCTGCCGACACCTTGTTCTTAGCCCACTGAAACTTTGGCCCTTAGAACTGTACGGTCAATTTATGCTGTTAGAAGCTACAAGGTCTGTGGTCATTTGTCACCTGGCAGTCCTCAGAGCAGGTGAAGCCAGTGGCAACGGCCCCCACCCCCAACTCTTCTCTTTTTCAAACAAAGAACTGTTTTCCAACCATCTCTCACAAGACATAATTTCTAGGCACTTGGGGTCCTTGTCTCTCTGCGCTGTAGACTCTCCAGTGCCCCATTTCTAACATACCTCTTCCCATAGTGGCCCCAGGCAATGGATATAGAACTCCACGCAAGGCCTGCTCAAGTCCTGAAAGGACTAGGGTCATGGCTCCCTTGACCTGGGTAATCCACCTGTCCATTTACCTCTCCATCACATCCCAGTGTGGACAGCCTGGGTGTGCCAACAACCAAACCCTGGGTACTCCTCATGTGAAATGGTTCAAGCCTGTTCTCTCTCCTCTTATATGTAGGCAGTGGAGGTCTAAGACCCATGTGCAGGAGTTCACATTTCTTCTGCTCATACTTTAAACTTCTATTTTTCTTCCTTAGCTTCAACCCACTGTTCTGACCCATCTAGTTGGATTGGAATCGGACTTGTAGTGATAAGGAACCCAAACCCCCTTCCCTGCAGGAGTCCCATAGCTGCTGAATCTTCTCAGGTCCTTCCCCAGCCTGTGGTAGCCAGAGAGCTGGCCTGGACAGCTATCCCTGTCCATGGTATCCCCACAGACAAGCACAGGTCCTTTGCATTTTGAGGGTTTTGCTAATGATCACTGAGAGGAAACAGAGAAGGAGTAAAGAGCAATGAACACAGGGAAATTAAAGTGATCCCAGAATCCTGCTAAGTCCATAGACTGTGGCCTCTTGTCCACAGTTAAAACCTTCTTTGAGATGATCACTAGATGCCTAGTGGAATATCTCCTTGGCTTTAATTCCTGAAGGTGGGTTTAATAGCCCCCCTCTAATCCACCCACACATATACCCCTGTAAGTGTAAGCTCCCTTTCCCCAAATAAAGATGATGCTACCCTGGAACATCAGGTGCCTCCCTACCTCTGATGGACAGTTTACACCTGAGGTCCCTAGATTGTGAGAGCCTTAAGTCACTAAGTACAGAATTAATCCTCCCTAGGAAGGTCCTCAGAGGCACCCATCCATGTTCCCAGCCAATAAGCAGAAACTTAGCGTTATCTGAATTTTATTTGCAATTGCTCTGCTTCATTACTAAAATGCTAAATAGAACAGAATCAAGGGCAGAGAGCTAGAAGGCACCTCATAGACCTTTTTCTGGCTTCACCCCCTTTCAGTCTCAACCACTTGACTCCAGATTTGCCTGGGATAAGCTCATCCTTCCCATATGCAGCTAGAAAGAGACATAGACAAAGACAAAATCCAAAACCAAATCTAGTATCCAGAATATATAAAGAACTCCCACAACTCAACAACTAAAAGATAACTCAATTTTTAAATGGGCTAATGACTTGAATAGACATTTCTCCAGAAAAGATGTATAAGGGACCAATAAAAGATAAAAAGATACCCAACATCACTAACCATCAGGGAAAAGTAAATCAAACCATAATGAGATCTACTTCACACTCACTAGGACAACCATAATCAGGAAAAAGAAAGGACATAATGAGAGTTGGCAATAATGTGGAGAAATTGGGACCTTCATACACTGCTAGTGGGAATGTAAAATGGTTCAGACACTGTGGAAAACAGTGTCATAGATCCTCAGAAAGTTAAACATAGAATCATCTTATGACCTAGCAATTCCACTCCTAAACAAATACCCAAAAGAACTGAAAAGTGATACTAAAACAAATCTTTGTACTCATATATACCCATAGCAGCACTATTCATGATAGCCAAAAGGTAGAAACACCCTAAATGTCCATCAGTAAGCAGATGAGTCAAACAAACTGTGGTTTGCACATGCAATGGATTAATATTAGGCTATAAAAAGGAATAAATGATACAATGTGGATGAACTTCAAAAACATACTAAGTGGAAGAAGCCAGACACAAAAGGTCCTATAGTGTATGAGTCCATTGATATGAAATAATCGTAAGAGGTAAGATCTATAGACAGAAACCTGATGTGTGGTTGCCAGGGGCTGGGGGGTGGGGAAGAGGGGGGACCATCTGCTTAAGGCTTAAGGATTTCCTTTTGGGGGGATGAAAATGTGTTGGAACCAGCTCAAGGTGGTGGTTACATGAAACTGTAAACTCACTGAATGCCACTGAATTGTTTGCTTTAAAATGGTTAATTTTATGTAATATGACTTTTAATTCAATTTTTAAAAATCTAATTTCTACTTTTAACCCAAGGATTTACCTTCATCTTACCAAAACTGCATATAAGTGACCAAAGAAATAGACAAAAAATAAATAACAGTTTGTCTTAGCCCAGGCTGCTATAACAAAAATACCATGGACCAGGTGGCTCATAAACAAAGAGATTTATTTCTCACAGTTCTGGAGGCTGGAAGCCCAAGATCCAGGCGCTGGCAGGTTTGGAGTCTGGTGAGAGCCCACTTTCTGGTTCACAGTCTGTTGTCTGCTCCCCATGTCCTCACACCGCAGAAGGGCTGGGAGAGCTCCGTGGGGTCTCTTTTATAAGGGCACTAAGGCCATTCAAGAAGGCTCCACCCTCATGACCTAAGCACCTCCCAAAGGCCCCACGGACAAATGCCATGAACTGGGGTGTAACTCCAGGAGTGAAATATTCTCCCAGCCTGGAGCAAAATACCTTTGAAACCGAAATCAGTCAAAGGGAAAAATAAAGTGGGAGAAACTTATTTATTGCTTATAAGCAGCCGTCCACTTCTGCTGGCCCATGTCTCTCTCCACCCGGCTATACAAAGAGACCCTCCCTCAACCTCTCCAGTCCAGATACACCCTTGCTCCCCTATGTAATTACCCATTGATATGGATGGAGATGAACTACTTCTCTCCACCCCTTTGAAACACCTATTGATATGGAAGTGCACTAAGGCCAGGCGAGAGATTCTGGAAATAACTGCAATTTTACCCACGTGGGGATTAGGTTTCAAAATATGAATTTGGAGAGGGCATAAACATTCAGTCCATAGCAGAGGCCTGCAACAGAGAGTGAGGCTGAGAGACGGAAACGTTGGAGGAATATCTGGGGGGTGTAAAGCTTCCTCTTGAATGGATGGAGGGGAAAGTGGTCAGTAAAAAAAAAAAAAAAAAAAGGTTCACAATCCATACATGAATAAGATGGGCCCACCTAAGAAGCCGGTGGGAAGGTTTATCAACAGAGCCCAGGAAAACCTGTAGGCTCCAGACAGCAGAGACCTGGCACAAGGGAGAGGTGTGAGCAGGGGGCAGATGCCAGATGGCAGGTGGGCAGGTGCACACCGAGCTGCAGCAGAACCAGCTGGGGCTGCACCAACAGTCCATTGCTATGTCTGCTCCGAGAAAGCAGAGAGGGGGACTTTCTGAAACAGGCAACTGCAACTGGTGTGGAAATAAGATCAGAGAGAGGAGACCTAAGTGCAGGCCCCCTCAACAAGCATGATTTACACAGTCAGAGCCCCACACCCCCAGCCAATACCAGTAGCCCTAATTCACTGGATTTCAATTATGTTTAGAGAACCCAAAGTGAGAAATCCATTTGCAGCATGACCCAGCATATGCATATATACATGTTTCATTAGAAAGTTACTTAGTCTTACAACTTATGTTGCATTCTGATGGTTTCTATTCTGGTGTAGTCTGTTTCATTTAGTTAAAAAAAAAATGCCGGTCACAACCCACCAACATGATTTAATGTAGCTTAGATCTCCATGGTAACTCCACCACTAGCCATACACAGACACCTCTGAGAGGCTGGAAGAGGGTGTAAAGGCAGGGAAGAGTCAAAAAGAGAAAAATTTATAGGTTCCAAGGACTCTTCTAGAGTCCCCAAAATTCCCAGCATCTCTCAGTGGCGGATGCATGCCAAGGACACGGGGCTTTGTCACCCACCTGCTACAAGGAGACTCTACTTGATCTGCTCCCAGAAGATATGTAGAGAGCTTTTTACAAATCAAAAAGAGAAATACAAAAGCCACAACAGGAAAAAGGGCCAAAGGCATGAGCCGGCAATTCACACACAAAAACAAGTGAAATATGTGTGACAAGCACACAACTTATTAACTTGAGAATGTCTGCACACCCCCCAGCTCTCTAGAACCACTTTTGTCTGCAGGGGCAAGAGAACTGGGAAGGAAAGGAAATAGCTTTTGAGAAGAGTCTTTTTAAGTTATGAATTACAACCGCTTTAATATTCTTTGAAAGATGCAAGTACAGCCTGATTCCTTTTTAATTACTTTGGGCTACTCGTCTGTGTTTCTCTGATTAAGCTCCCCCATGCTGGGCCACAGAGCTTTGGTGCTCACACAGGATACGCAGATGAAGAGATGTTTAACCTCCCTGGAGATGGAAGACGTGCAGCACAACGTGACAGCGTGAAGTCACCTGGACCTGCCAGTTTGGAAAAGATGATAATGCCTGTGTTGGCGGGGTTGTAAATGGCACCAACTTTCCAAAATGTGACCTGTTGCTACGTATTAAAATTTAATTTGCACATGCTCTGTGACTCAGCCGTTCCATACAGACAGATTTATTAAAGGAAATAATTGGAAAAGTGTGAACATATATTTACCAACTAGTGAAAAGCTGAAACAAACTAAATGGCCATCACCATCGTTTACTTACTTCTCACTGTGCCCTAAACACACACAGCGCTCATAAAAGCTTTGTTTTAGCTAATCCTCATGTCAACTCCCTGGATATATGTTGTCATCTCCATTGCAGAGCTAAGAAAATTAAGACTCAGGAAGTTGAAGTGGTATGTCCAAAACCGTAAGCCGGATTGCCTGACAACAGCTTGTTCTTTGGTTATGGAGTGTGATCCAACACTAGCGATGTATGGTAGAGGTGCTTAAAAGCATTCATTCAAGCAGCAAGTATTTGCTGAGTTCCTACTATGTGCCAGGTGCTCTTCTAGATGTTGAAGACGCAGAGGTGATTAAAACAGACCAAAGTCCTCACCCTCAAGTTGCTTCCAGCTCTGCACTGACATGGGAAACTGGAATAACATGACAAGCGAGGGAGCCAGTTAAATAGGCATACTCTTATACACAGTATGACCTATTCATTCATTCACTCGGCCAATAGTTACTGAGCAGCCACCTTTGCCAGGCATTGGCTGGGCCCTTCTCTAAACTGTAAGACCCTCAAGGCCAGGAGCTAGTATTTTCAGTCTTCTTACTTATAGTCCAGCCCAGGGCAGAGACAGAGCATTAGAAATCTCTGTTGACAGAACAAATAAGCAAAAGAAAGTACGGTACTTAAAAGACACCATACATAGGAACAAGATACTTCCTTTCCCCAAAAAACGGAACAGGCTTTTAATTTTTATTACAAAAGCAACCTTGGAGAAAGAAAAACTGAAACAATTTAGAAGCATAGAAAGCAGAACTCCCCCTACCAAATAATCCCATCCTTTAGAAAGAACTCTCAATCCTTTCACATATAATTTTCAGACTCCCAACCACGGCCCCCAAGAAAGGTCTCCCTCATTATTTTCTGTCACTGTGCCATCTACCAAATTGTAGAATTCCTTTTTATTTTTCTATCGGATCACTTGCTCACTGTATCACCCCACAAGAATACAACCTTCACACTTAAAAAAAAAAGAAAGAAAGAAAAATGAGCTTTATACCATGTAGTGAGTGGCTAAGTTTGGAGACAGAGACGTAGAAATTTTTTCAACTAAGGAGTAACTAACAAAAGAGAATTCTAGTGCTCCTCACTGTGTCCACTTTTCCTACCTCTTCCTCCCAGGTTGCCCCTTAAAACCTCTGGATCTTTTGTGTCCTTGGTTTTTTGAAGCTCTGGTCCAGAAAACTCCATTTTTATCAGACCTCTTGTCCCTGGGATTCTGGGGATGGTCTAGATTAGCAAAAGGATTAATCCAATCCTGGGGTCTTTGCCCAGCAGCATCCCTTCTAAGCCGGGGGCTTCCAGTTCCCCAAAATGCCAGGGTTGTAGATACAGATAACCCCAATTTCATGAGACACAGGGATAGGTGTTTGCAAAAGCTCTAAGAGTAAAAGCAATTAAAAGGGTATTAGTTGTGCTTTTGTGTCGACTTATGCTCTTAAAACTAATTATTGGTTCATTAAGGCTCCCAGCCTTCATCAAAGGTTTGTCACATGGAAATAGCTGACGAGCCTGACTCATGGGTATGAAATGAAAGGCTTAGCAGAAGCAAAATATGCTCCACAATTAAGAACAACCTTGGTTTCTGAGGCCCAACACTTTTGCTGAGATCTGTAAACTTTGGGATTAGAAATGAAACATACATGATTCACGGTTTGCTTATCAGCTCTTTGTGATGTGAAAATGAATGAGAAGCTTTATCATCTTGACTTTTGCCTATATCTTCTTGGTATGCTTTCAGTTTTAGACCTTTGACTATTCTAGAAAGGTGGGATCAAAAATTGTAGATCAATCACAGTCCTTCGCTCTCACCTGGGATCCCATTGAAATGAAAGTGAAAGACCTGTGAAAGGTATAAATCCACATCAATGAAGACAACAGGAAGAGAGCCATCAGCAGACAAGAGATATAAATGAGTTTCTGGAAGGTGGAAAGTGGGTGGATGTGGGGTAATAGGTGAAGCCTTGTGGAGGACATCCATCTAAGTGTACACATGGAAATAGAAACAGCCTGGGAAGCAATCTGCCTTCCAGGACCCTGTAATTGGGACTCAGAAATTTCACATATAAATGGAAATGAGATATGGAGCTACAAGCAGGGTGGCTGAGCTGATTATCAATATACAGAAAATCTGAACCCACTCTTGGACCAAAATTGAGCAGCCACACACATATATATCTAAGGAAAATATTAGAGTCAATCTCAAATTACCACAAAACTTTAATTATAACAACAAATATTTCTTATCTTTCAGTTTCTGCAGGTTAGGAATTCAAGAGTAGCTTAATGGGGTGGTTATGGCATGGGGTCTATTATAAGGTTGCATTTAAGATGTGGGCTCTAGTCCTCTGATGCCTCAGCGAGGGCTGCAGGATCTGCTTCCAAGTGGCCCAGTCACCTGGCCATTGGCTGAAGGCCTCAGCCTCGCCTGGACCTCTTCATAAGATAAATATCCTCATGACATGGGAACTGGTTTCCTCCAAAAGAAAGAATAAAGAGGAAACAGAAATGCCGCTTATGGCCTAATATTGGACATCACACATAGTCAGTTTTGCCACATCCCATTCATTAGAATCTGGTCACCAAGCCCAGCTCTCACTCAAAAAAAGTGGAATTCAGCCACTACCACTTGGAAGATTGCATGCCAAAAATTTTGTTGACCTGTTGTAAAGCCACCACACCCCAGAAAAACAGACCTTCTCATCTGGCATTTAGGTATGTCTCAGATCTAAAGCCAGCTCCTTGATCAATAATATTTAAAGCAAATTCCACCACTTAACAAGCCCTCCTGATATTCACAGAGCACCTAAGTAATTGTATATAGCTTATTCTAAATATAAATTGTCTACATATAAATTGTCAACTAGACAATTTAGTTTTTTTTTAAGAAAAAAACTTATAATGTAAAAAAGGAAGGCGTCAACAATATTAAAGAGGAAAACTGACCCCCAAGGGATTAGAAGTAGTTCGGGAACAAGAAAGGAATTTAAAAAAAAAAACCCTAATTAGTAAGTTCAGGGGAAATCCAGAAGATATTGCATTTATTATAAAATAAAATGATTCTATAAATTTTAAATAAGTAAGGAACAAGAAGGAACTCTTAGAAATTAAAAATATATGCCCAAAAGTATTATAAAAACATGTAAAAGGATGGTTTTCAAATGTCAAATCCAATAGCTCAGAAAATATAACAAAAAGGAAAAAAACAAGAGAAAAAAATAAGAGGCATACTGAAGAAACCTAAAAGGTTCAATAGATGTTAGATAACTAAGGAGACTCCTAGAAAATAGACAGAGGAAAATATTTATTTAAGAAAACTAGGGAATTTCTCAGATCTAAAGAACATGAGGATCAGGATTGAAAGCCTCACCAGGTGTTCAAAGATAATCAACTTTTTTAAAAAGCAAATTAATAAATATTTCATTGGGAAATCTCAAAATGTCAAGAATAATAAGAATGCCCTTTGACTTTCTAAATCAGAAGTAGGCAAACTACAGCTCATGTACCAAATCTGGCCCACCACTTGTTTCTGTAAATAAAGTTTTATTGGAACATAGCCATGCCCATTCATTTGTGAGTTTTCATGCTGTAACAGCAGAACTGAGAAGTTGTAACAGAAATCACATGTCCCACAAAGTCTAAAATATTTACTATCTGTTAAATATTTAACAGAAGAAAAAATTTGCTGAACTTTGTTCTGGGAAGCAAGCTACCAGAAAGAGGGAAACAGAGAGACAAAAGTTCCCCCACAAAAGAACAGTATCAAACTGGCATCAGAAACTTTTCATCAGCAGCACTGAATGCCAAAAGACAGTGGGAAAATGCCATCAAGGTGCTAAGGGAATAATTTTTATCCTAAAATTCTACATTCAGTCAAAGCATCTATCAAAGGTCAGAAGAATGTAAAGACATCTTCAGATATCCGAGGTCTCAGAAGACTTTCCTGCTATGTACTCCTCCTTAAGGTGTGCCTGGGATAAATGAGGGCATAAATCATGAAACAGGAAGAGCTCCATGAGACAGTCCTTGGATGACAGTTGTGCAGTACGCCTAGAAAACATTCTGGCAGTATTGGAGGAAGAACGTGGAAATATGGGGAGAGGGAAAACTTGGAAAGATTGAAAGCTAGCTTTGAGAATTTGGGGAAAAAAAATAAAGGAAGTGATATGGTGGGGGATGAGGGTGGCAAAGGCCAAGGCTGTCTGTGGGTTGTATGTCGAGCTTACACATCCATAAGGGGTCTTGACCCTGAACTTGTCTGCTACGATGGGACTTGAGATCCCTTGAGTTATAGACTAAAGAAGAAGTCCACTTCCCCAGGAGGGAAGACCCCAGAGTGCAGAATATTCTTTGACCAGGAAAATGTGGTGGTCCCACCACCAAGGAGACTCACCTAAGGACTGTGGTTCATTTCTTTTCACTAAAGAGTCTAAACTTGGCCTGTGTAGGGCTGGAAGCTTGTCAAGGACTGTGAAGCCCAAGCTGAAAACTTCTGCTTTTCTGGTAAAGGCTCAGCCCAGAGTTCTCCTGCCTGTGTGCAGAATGAAAAGTATGCATGAGAGGGAAGGATGTAGGAATAGTATGACAGCTGCTCACCAGCTCTTGCTGGCTTCTGGGTTCTGAGCTCTGGCTTCTGGGCTCTGAGCTCTGGCTTCTGGGTTCTGGGGGAGCAGCTCTAGAGAAGGAAACATGAAAATCCTCTGCAGAGGGTGCAGCTTGCCCCTTCTTCTGGAGCTCCTCAGCCCTCACTCCCATGAGAAGCCTCCTCCTCCTGTAAGCCCCCTCCTTCTAGAATCTCTACAGTTCTTACTGCATTATGCACTGCAAAGTAATTCTCTTCTGGGTCAGCAAATGCCCAGTCATATCCTCAAGTCTATGTTTTCAAAACCTAAGACACAAATATTTTTGAGCCAAAGTCGATCTTTCCTAGAGAAAAACATCACCACCAGAGGAAGTGGCTTTATGACCATTGTTTTAAATAAGAATTTTGTTCTCTTTACCAAATTTCCATGTTCCAGGTAAGGACACTAAAGTCAGAGAGGTTAAATCACACATCTAAGGTCACGAAGTTGCCATCAGACCAGGAGCCGGAGCCAGGATTCAAACCCAGAAAGGTCTGGTTTCAAAGGCTGGCTCCAAGTTTTCACCTCTCCTATTTTTCCGATGAGGAAGGGCCCAGGAACTGTACTTACCATGTGCCATTCAAGCCCAAAGCCATCCAGCTGCTGCGTGCCTTGGTTCACAAGTTCTGGTTCCTGGTAGAGAGAATGTGACCGGCCCAGCTCAGGTCTACTGTGTCTTCCTGGACCAACCAGCTCCGGTCAGGGCAGGAGAGGCTTCCAGGGACCACTGAGTCAGGAGAGCAGCTCCTGGGAAGAGAGAATATGTGTCATTCCAAGAGGAGGCTGTCGTGATGAGTAACATTTTATTAAAGGTGGTTGATTTCATGTTGCCGTGTGCACTAACACCTATAGCTGTTTAGAATTGTCATAGATTTTCCACCAGCTATACTCTAGTTTCCCTGAGCAAGCCCCCTCTGGCTCAGAGCAGAAAATGGAAATACATTTCCTCTTTCTCTGGTTTCAGGCGTGGGGTGATTACTTGGCAAATAGCCCCATCACATTTGGTCATCTCGGACATTTTTCCTGCCCGGCAGCTCCTCTTCCCAAACAGACCCAGAGACATTTCTCAGAATGTTCTGCTCAAACAAGCATGTGACAAAACAGCTTGTCAGTTTGTCTCTCTCTTGGCAAAATGAGACAATGATGTCAAAATCCAGTCCTTTCTTCATTTAGAAACAATCTGATAATGAAGCGCTGGTTTAATTTTCCGGAGAAAATAAGATGCTTCTTGACTAGCAAAAACCCCAGGAAGAGGCATAATTATCTTTTTCAGAGCCAATCCCTTGTGGATCCCCTAATTAATTAAAAAATATAGATGAGAGCTGTTCAAAACAGTAAGTTTACAAGGTTAATCACTGGTGTATCATGCACAGCACAATCATCGTGTTGGTAGGACAGTTCTGTTGGTCACCTCTGATGGAGGAGCTGATGGTGATTTCCAAGTCCCTCCTCTCTGTCAAGTGCATGAGTTGGGAGTAACAACTGGAAAGTTCCTTCTCCCTTTGGCAGGCTAGTTTTTGAGGTACACTGGCATTATCAAGGGAAATCAGCTCTGTCTGATTGTGTGGGCCCTTGGCTTAAAACAGCGACCTACAGACTCCTACGTGCACATGTGCACGCATGACATACGTAAGTGTGCATATACCTTTGTGTGTGCACTGCTGTGTGTGCATGCACCATCACATGCACACCCCACACATAAACTCATATGCACATGCTCACAAGCTGATGTTATGTCAAGAACATGAGCATCAATGTCCAGAGAACTGGTTTTGAGTCTCTAACCTTATACCTTGGGCATTTTCTTACTTGAAGACGGAGGCATCTGAGGACATCCTGCATATTTATAGCTTCCTACTGGGGTCAGAAGCATTAACGTGGCTAGAGCTTAGATGCTTCAATGTCCCTCTTCGTGGTGCAGACACATGTTTGTATTGGAGACTGTCTTACCCTCATTCGCAGGAATGTCTGTGTGGACAAAAGGGCTGCTTCACAACTAACTGTCAGCTGCATCTCCGAAAATGCCAGGAGCCTCCCAGAACAGAAGTGCAAAGACAGGATCCAAAAGAAAACCTTTCTTTTCCTTCCTTTCAGATGGAGACCCTAACGACTCCGTGAGGAATGCAGGTTGCTATGGGGATGAGCTGATTACTGGTGTATTATGCATAGCACAATCATCCTGTTGGTAGGACAATTTTGTTGGTCACCTCTGATGGAAGTGCATAAAGGCAGGCCATCGCAGGGCAGGAGACAAGGGAAAGTTCACTACTTGGCGTGGGCTTCACAGAGCAGCTCACTGGAAAAGAGGAGGGACGGCTGCACCTCCCAGGAATTCTGGCCTCTGCCTGCTCACTCCCTAGCCCTTCCCAAGTGCGGAGACATTGGCCCAGTTGGTCAGATGGAGCCAAGTTCACCAGCTGACAGGGCTGTGCTCTCTCCCTGTCCTGTCCCAGGCTGCAGGGCAAACAGCTGGGTGACTATGCCTCAGCAGGCTGTCCTGAATCACAGAGCTACCCATAGGTGTCTGTGAGAGGAGGGCAGGAGAGAGCACCTTTGCCCCATCCCTGAGGGTCCAGAAGGGCGCCTGCAGAGGAGACACGTGAGCGGGACCTAAGAGGACGAGCTGCTGCCCCAGAAGAAGAAGGAAAGTTCACTGCAGACAGATGAGAGCACTAAAGACAGCGTACTGGGGATGGCTGAGACATTCTACAGCGCTGGGCAGCACTGGGGCGGAGAGGCACAGGGGGCTTTAAGGGCCACGTGAGGGATTTGGACTTCATCCTCTAGGCCGTGGGAAGTTTTCGGGCAAAGAAGTGCCATAATTGGTCCTTTGGGAAGCTAAGACTGGTAGCCAGTGTGGGGCAATATAGGGGCAGGCAGCCATGAATAGAGGAAATAGTGCCCTGATACGGCACAGTAACAGTGAGTATGCAGAATAGGAGACGTGTGGTGATAGCAAGGGGTTAGGGACATAGATGTCCCAGGGAGTGGTGGGGACTCACTGCCAGCTAAAGGAAAAGGAGAGCAGGGAGTTGAGACAGCTCTGGGTCTCAGCCACTGAGGCCTGGTGGATGGTGGTGCATCTACAGGAAAGGGCGCACAGAAGAGAGGGTGCAAGCATTCACATGCCTTCCTCAGCCAGTGCTTATCAGGCCCCTGTTCTCTGGAGTTCTCTCCCTTTATGTCTTCTGCCCATCACTTGGGCAGTAACAGTAGTGACAATATTAAATGGGGTCTCCCATTATTTGTGAACAGCTCTCTATCTTTGATAAGAAATCTCCATACCCAAACAGTTCTATGAGGTAGTCAATGGAGGCACAGAGAAGGTGAGCAACTGGCCTAATGTCACACAGCCAAAAAGTGGGTGAGTGCAGTCTTGAACTCTGACTCACACAGCCCAGCTCTCCCTCTGCTGTTCCCCAGCAAAGCTGGAAAGACACATGGAGATCAGCTCGTCCAGCCCTGCCATTACCCCTCTTTATGACCATTTGCATTACAGTAAGGAACCTCCTTTTAATTGTTCTCTTTGCAGCCACCATCATATTATTTCTTTCTTCTGGAAAGGAGAGCAGCCAGAGAGATTATTTTGACATACTTCCTGAAGACACTGTTCCTAGAGCACTTGCCTGATAAAAATGATATATTTATTTGGGACCGCCAAGAGCTTGCTGAAATGAGGAATTTATCTGCATAGCTTTTGTTATTAAAGTGATTCTTCTTGTTTATTTCCTTCTAAGCTACTGATTCCATCTATAATACATGAGTTTCAGGTAATAGAAATTTTTCATGCAAGTAAATATTTTAATAACAACATTATGGTCTTGATTCAGAGTGTTACAGGCAATAGCCTGGCGGAGGGAACAAGTGTTGCCCTGGGAGGCAGGGAACCTGGGTTCCTGTCCCCTCTCCGCATCTGTGAACTTGGACAAGACCCAGCCCCCTCTGGGCCTTGGTTTCATTATGTGAAAAATGTGGTGGTTGCCGTGTACCCTGCCTGACTCATGGGGCCACTGGTAAGATCAGAGGAGAGCCCAGCTCCAAAGGGTCTTTGGGGGAGGTTACAGGTTTCACTGCAGGTGGGCAGGTGAGCATTGGGTTTTAGCTAGAATGCAGACGTACTGAGGTAACAGAGAGACTCAGAAATGAGGTGCCTTATATAAAATAATTCCTTTCTCTCACAAAGGCAGTGGGGGTCTAGGCAGGATAAATGGTCCCACACTCCAAGGTCACTCAAAGACCCTGACGTCCTCAACATGGAGGTTACAGCTCTGCACGCAAGGTGTCTGCTGCCACCAGTGCCATTTCCCAACAAACAAAAGGTGGCAAAGGGAATCCAGGTCAGGCGGCTTTGCCTTTAAGGTGATGACACAGAAGTTGCACAGGGTGCTTTCACTCAC
Source organism: Manis javanica (assembly GCF_040802235.1). Taxonomy (NCBI): domain Eukaryota; kingdom Metazoa; phylum Chordata; class Mammalia; order Pholidota; family Manidae; genus Manis; species Manis javanica. The sequence continues at coordinate 131,351,075 of NC_133159.1, forward strand.
ATCCTATTGGTCCTAATATAGTCACATAGGTCACTTATCTTCCTTAGCTGCAAGGAAGGCTGGGAAATGTAGTTTCTAGCTTGGTGGCCACGTGCCCAGCTAGTGTTTAGAAGAAGGACAGAATGGATACCAGGGGACACTTAGTATCATGCAGCATGTGACCATTTGGGATAATGGCCATAGGTATGGATAATGACCACAGGTCTTCAGGAAAAGCAAATAACCAACCAGGTGTGTGGCAGGCCTGCAACCACATACCTACCTTATATACTCACATATACATATTTGCACTCATATGTGCACACGTGCAAACAGAGACTGGCTGAGCTAAGCAGAAGAATGAGAGTGAAACAGCGTATCTCCTGGCTTTTCAAGGTATGTGCTGACGATGGCGATGTGGTCTTAGGTGGAGCAGTAACACTGGAGAGAGGTAGGTGAGTTCAATATCCATTTTGTCTTTTCAACTCTGGAAAAAGAAGTCCATGGAGAAGACCACCTAAGGCCCCAAAGTAGGAAAGCTCTGAACAAGCTGACCTGGGAGGGTCACAGACTTGAGGATACACCTCCTGTCAGACATGGGGCATGCTTTTGCTGCTCTATCAGTCTGGCAGCCATTCACTGGTCTTTCCCCAAATAGGGCTGCCTTCCCTTTCTTGTTCCCCACCAAAGCATGCTAACTCATTCTTTGGCTGAAGGCTATGCCCTCCAGTAATGTGCATTCTGTCTGGACTATGCCTGATGCTCCAAACAAGATGACCCCTTGGTTCAGGTCCCAGATCTGACCCAAGGGTCCCCCAAATATCCTCCAGGGTCTCTGCTGTGAGCCCAGAAGGGAACACAGTTGGCTGGTGTTGGACACACCACACTCCTGTCCCAGCCCCTGCCCCCAGCCCAGTGGCAGGGGTCAGAAGCCTCCCCAGGATAGCAAGAAGTTTCCAGTCTGAAGTGATCACCTGGGAGAGAGTTCACAATTGTGAGTGTCACAGTAGCCAAGACAAAGTCACTCCCAAAAGGCTGTGCTTTCAACATCAGAAGAATCTCCAGGACTCACATACCACTCAAACCACTCTTCACCCTTCACCTATGACTCAACATACATTAACAGCTCTTGTGCATTCAGATCAGTTCATTCATGACTATTTGCCAAAACCACTTTTCCCTCATTATTTCCTGCTGAGAGTGTGAAATTATATAAATGTATGTGGTAGCTATCAGAGAATCTGACAGCATCACAGAAGAAGAGAAATTAACCCCTTACTTATTAGCAAATTTTTAGGAGGAGGCAATTTATTAGATTAATTCTTTGAAATTGCACAAAGGCATTGGTCTTGTGATGTGTCATGCCAGGATGGCATTATCTGCTGTTCTACCACAGGGAGCCTGGTACCAACAGCCATACTAACTTCTAGTTCAAATGTATTTGCCAAGAAGGTGTCAGGCTAACTGATTCTGGCAAGAACCAGAGGCTGGAGCCCATGTTTCTGTTGCCTGGGAGATTTGGGTTTTTGATGAATAATAATCATAACATGCATTGGGCACTTTCAGTTCTAGGTGAAAGGTGCTGTGCTAAGCAACTTACATATAAACAAATATCATTCCTGACCTGGATCGTGGCCATTCTTTTCTGCATCTATGCTGGCCCCATCCTACCCCACCCATCTTTCATGGTATGCCCAAAGTAATCATTCAAAACCCAGATCTGATCTTGTCCTCCTCTTCTACCACAGGGCCTTTGCTCAAGTTCTTTGTGCTGCCTGGCATCCTCTTTCTACCCCTTTTCATCTTCCTACTCATCCTTTTGTCCAAACCCTATTTCACTCAGAGCAAAAACTTAGGTCCTGCTATGACCTAGGGTAGAGTGACCATACAATATGTGTTGTCCTAAAAGGGACACTCTGGAGAGTGGCATGGGGTGCTATTAGTAATTATGACAGACCAATAGGTATAAATGCCACTATCTTGGGAGACCAGGACATGGTTGCCTGGCATAAGGCCATGATGACTTGGCCCTCTGCAACCTTTCTGACCTCATTGCCTACCATTTGCTGGCTCTTGGTCACTCAGAATAAGTCCTCTGGCTTCCTTGCTGTTCCTCACTCACACCAGCACACATGCTGACTCTTCCCATTGGCTTCTCCCAGAAGTCAGTTGAACAAACTTGTTCACTTCCTTCAAGTCACTGCTCAAATGTCACCTTCTCAAAAGGCTCACCCTAACTGTCCTGATGATGACCTCCATCATCTTTCCCACACCCATGGATAACAGAGCTGGGTCATAGTGACATTATAAATGCCATCAAACTTGTTTCCTAGATATCTGAAACACTAGCATAGTCACCAATCTGACACATTGATTCACAGATATCTCCTCAGTGCTGGACATGTAACAGTGGAGGGCAGCTCTGTAGACCCCAGACCAAACGACTCAGCCCAGAATTCTTGATCTGTCTTTGCACGGCCCCAAGATCTGCTGACTGTCCCCACCATGCTGGGGAAGACTAGCTGATGAGCAATGCCCTGAGTCACAGAGATGCCTCTTCAAATATCTGCCTCTTTGGGGACAATCTGAGCAACTCAGGTAGCAAGAGGAGCCCGGTGGCCCCACGAGGATGGAGAGTCCTCCAGCTGGGAGTAGCCCTGGAGTCCTCCATGCCAGATGAACTGACCCCATTGCAGTCATCAGGATTCTTTCTGTTATAAGCATCAGAAACCCAACTCAAACCAGCATAAACCAAAAAAGCAAGACTGGGGAGAAACCTGACGTAAGTAACCAGTTGTAGGCGTGGCTCAGTGCCAGGGGTCCAGCAGCATCACAGGCCACTATTTCACTCTGGGTTCACTGTGCCTTCAGTGCCAGCTCTAAGCTCTGTCTTCCTCAAAGACATACATGCCAGTAAAAGGAGAGCCTCTTTTTCAAGAGCTTAGGCAAAAATCACAGAAAGGGCTCTCGTTTGCCCATCTTGGGTCACATGTCCACATCTGAACCAATCACTGAGATCCAGAGCCTGGAATACTCTGATTGGCCAGTTTGGGTCATCTGTTCCATCCCCGGGCTCAGGTGGTAGAGCCACCCAAAACATACAGTCCCCCAAAGCAATTAGCCATTAAAAAATTATGCATGTGTACATGTCACTAATCCAATCCGAGGGTGCTGTGTTTTACCAGAGGGAAACATAAGCTCTGTATACAGAGCTCTGAAGTCTTATGTGACTTTGGAGAAGACATTTTCCTTTGAGGAACCTTCAAATTCTCAAATGTGATGAGTGGATAAAGAGCCCTGCCGGACCCCAGAGAGCACGGTGGGGATGAAATGAGGTCATAGAGGGACGGTTCTCCACCAAAGAGATGAGTTGTCCATCACTACGAGAAAGGAGCAGGGCTTTCCACTTCTTGAACCACAGCTCCACACTCCCGTTGGGTCTGTGCTGAAGCATGGGTTTCTTTTCTACTTACCGCTCAAAGGAAAAAACAAGTTCAGTTCCCATTTATTTGGTGTTCGGATGGTGCCCACCTCCCACCACATCCACTCCATAGCTGAGAGGCACCTTCTCAGAGCCCAGAAGAGGCGAGATTCAGCACTCCCATGCAGAGTTCACACCGTGCAGCCGTGACCCGGACAACACATCCACAATTAGCCAATGTGGATCATTTTCAGCAGAAAATGAAGCATGAAATATGCAAAAATAACGAGCCCTTCACTGAAATTCCAGTAGCTACTACAGGGTAACCAATTTTTGAATAGCAGTTTCAATTTCTAGGGAGGAAACCCATTAATAAGGGCCATGTTGAAATCATTATGTATGGACCCTGGAACTCACTCGATAATTAATTCTGTCTATAAATATAATATTAATCCCCCCCCCCCCAGAGTGTAACTCAAATGAAGCTTTTATTGAAATATTGGGTCCAGTTTCAGACTTGGCAGTTAAAGCAAGTGGGGATATTCATAATAGAACGAAGGCTGACACAAAGGCTAAGTTGAATGACAAGCCACAGAAGGAAGTACCTGCCTCGTGGCCCAGAAAAGATGCCCAGGTCACCAAGGCTCTCAGCAAAACAAGATTCCTAGTATCAGACACTGGCTCAGATGCCCTATGCCAAGCATGTGTCAAGCTTCTAAATGGTTCTCCTTCGAAGTCACAGAGCTAATTCTCAATCTTCCCAAGCCTGTCTGTGGGCAAGTGGAGGCAATGCTCTGTGTACTTTCAGAGCCCACTCAGTCTTTTCTTTCTGGCAACCACCAGAGAGGGGCAAGGCGTTCAGACCCTAGAAGAAATCTTTCCTTCTGGCCTTCCTGATACCTCCTTTAGATGGTAGATGAAAGAGATTGAAAGTATCAGGTTTTGGAGTCAGACCAAATCCAAATCTAGGCTTAGTCATTTACCAGCTCTTTGACCTTCAGTTGATGGAGGCCCTTTTCCTACTCCATAAATAATATAAGTACCTACCTTTGATGGTTTTTATGAAGAATAAATAACATAATGTGTTACAGACATAAGAATTTTTAAGAATAAATAACATAGTGTGTTAGGGTGATAAGTACTCTGTCATGGGTCTAGTTCAGAATAATGCCTCACTAAATGGGACCTACAGTTAACTGTTTCTTTCAAGACTGGACCCTCTGGTTATCAGAGATGTGCCTCTTATGCAGATAACTAGTTGCTCTGCACAGAAGTCAGTTTCTCATTCACTCTTCCACGTCAAGGCTGCAGTTTGCTTCTGATACAAGGGGGCCTAGATCCCAGGAATCATTAAGCCTCCTGAAACACCATGCCCATTGCATCTGGGTTGCACTGAAAGATCCATCTTATGAGATACTGCCCATGTGTTGAGTACTGTTGAAGATGAGTAATGGAAATATAGGGTTCATTGTACCATTCTCGCTAGTTTCTGTCTGTTTTCATTCATTGTTTTGTTTGTTTCTTTTTTTCTTTAAGAAACTATCTAAAATGTGTTGCACTGAGTTTCTAAAATTCACAGCTAGAAGCAATATTGTCAGGCTCACAGATTAGCATTCCTTCTGCCTTTCTGTGGGGGAGCCACTCATCTTCTGGATTAAGGCACTGGGACATTCTTGGTGAATCCTAGATTCCTACTGTGACTGGCAATGAGGTCAAAGGTAAGCATCCTGTAGAAGACCTAAACATTTTTTTTAAAGAACACTGAGGAGCATAAGAAATCCAAGCAGAGCATCTTAACTAAAAGAAACAAATTGCTAACTGTGACAGCTGAAATGTAAATGAGATTCTGACTAATACATTTCCTAATTGCTCCTTGTCCCAGATCATATGCAGAGCAAGTGATATAATTAGGAATAGAACTCAAGTTTTCTGCTTCTAAACCTGGTACTTCTTCTATTATAACCATGTAGCCATTAAACCAGCAATCATATCGATAACAGTGACAAAAACAATAGGGATTCCTCTCTGTGAAAAGCTAACATTTATTAGGGGTTCCTATCTGCCATGATTTCCACTAAGCTTTCTAATGCACTATCTCATTTAATTCAATTGATTAATAAGTTGAACTTTTGAGGAAGGTAATAGTAATACCTGTTGTTAAATGGGCCAAGTATCTTTACCACATTTTCCCTCTGTAATATTTACTATTTCCCTGTCTAATCATCTTTTTTCTATTCTTGCAGAGAATACCCTTCAATACTCCATATCCATATTTAAACTTATATTTTCTATCAAAACCTAGAAGGGATCAGTCTCCATACCTAAGTTTAAATAAGAAAAAAAAAAACTTTCCTTCCTTTGAACAGAATAGAAATCTGACTATCCTTTGCTTCTTTCCACCCCTCCCTACCCATTCTCTGTCTCTTCCTACATTTACATCCTCTGGTATTTTAGTTCTAGATTGCCAATATTTTTAACAAGCAAAGATTATTTATCTTTAACTTGAAATCTCACTCACTCTTTTGCATACCATTGCATCTTGCATCTCAATGCATGCTTTGATTCATCTTTCATTTCTCTGTTAATTTTTCCAGATGGATTATGAGAGGTAAGCTTTCTAAATCCTTGCTTATCTGAAAATATCTTCACCCTCTAGGGCATTTTAGGCAAGAAATGTAATTCTAGCTTTAAATCATTTCCCCTTGGAGCTTGGAATACACCGCTCCTTGTGTTCCTATATCCAGTTTTGCTCATACATATCATTTTTTAGAGAATCTCTCTCTCCTTTGATCTTTTGCTCTTTCTGAAAGGTTTTGATGACATGTCTCTTTATCCCTGGTGTTACAAAATTTTTCTATGATTATCTGGGTTTTAGTGAATTTTTTATTCAACACACTGGCCCTTTGGCCTCTTTCAATAATAGTAACAACAATCACAATGTTAATAGCTGGCCTTGACTTTTACCACATGGCCTGCCTAGTAATACTTTCCATGAACCCATGTACTGTGATTGTACCCATTTTATAGAAGACAACATTGAGTTGCACACACACAAAAAAATCTTTCTTCAGCCCCAGAAATTCTTTTTTCCATTACTTCTTTAAGGATCTCCTCCATTTCTTTCTTTCTGCCTACTCCTGTTTGCCAGGTCTTGTGATCTGGAGGTCAGTCTCAAAGTCCTATTCTCTGTCCTTGCGCACCGGGCTTAGAGTTCCTCAGATTGATCACTGAGCTCACCAATCCCCACTTCAAATGTGTCTCTTCTGCAACTAAACCATCCATAGAGGCCTTGCCTCTCAAGTCCAGACAACCACACCCATCACTCCCCACCTGGGGACAGGGGATGGAGAAAGGGGCCAAACTGCCTGCCACTTCTCCACACCCAACATTCATGACCACGGCTGTCCCCTGGCTCTCTCTTGGTCCCCAGCAGCCCTTCCTGAATTTGGCACACCCTTAGATTTGGCACTCCCAATTTTTTGCAGCTGTGCTTGCTATCAATTCTATTCCATTTGCTTTCCATCTTCTAAAGATTTCTTAAAATAATGTCTGATCCACCAAGAGTAGGTTTCATTTTCTCCATGGCCATTTTGAAGAATTTTTACCTTTTCTATCACATCTAGGAATTTGGAGCAAAAAAGATAAATAGGTGTTTAGCTTGACATTTGACCCAACCTCCTTCTCTTGCTTGCAAAGAGCAGAGTCTAGTCACCTTGAGAAACAGATACTCACTGAGGGACAAAGGGGAGTGGGAGGTAGGTGGGAGTCTCTGACTTGTGACCAGGCCTCTTGGGGATGATGGGCATCACACCTGGCTGCCTCCCAAAGGGCCAGAAAAGCCCTGTAGGAATTGGAAGGCCGTTTGGGCATCCAGATCCTCTAACACAGAAGCCGGAGGATGACCACTCCGAAGCATCCCCATTAACTCTCTCTCTGCTTCTGTTCCTGCTACCAGCTAACGAATCTCTGTATCTTGAATTTAAATCAGAGAAAAGATCTGACTGATCCGGTCTGCATTATTATTCCTGCTGCTGCTCTTCAGTGGCCATGCCCAACCCAGAGACTAGCCACCCTAAGATCAGATGCCAGCTCCCAGACCCAGATCCAGCCTTCATGGTGATGGTGGGAATCACAGTTCCCACATGGAATTCCTTGGCATAGACTATGGTTAAGGCAGGTGCTTTGAGACCCATCCCATTCAAAGCAATCTCCAAAGATCGTCTGGGATCCAAACAGTTGGGACCCACAGGAGTGTCTGCATGCTTATCAATAAGCCCACTTGTCTTTATATAAACCACCCATCTGGAAAGAAGAAATGTCCCTGACTTTTACTGTTTCAAGGTCCCCCCTGAGAAATCAGTTCCCCCTACAAACCCAGGCAGTGAGCTCCATGGTGAGGATTTGACCCAGTTCCAGACTGAGCCTCATTCCTGGCCAGTCATTGAACTTTGGCCCTGGCCACAGGAGTAAGCCTGACCTAGCCACAGATTGCTCTATGTCCTGATCAGAAGCTGAACTCTGACCCCTTCAACATACCAAACCCTAACCCCATCCAGTCCTCTCAGGAGCACTCAATACTGTACAAGGGGCCCTGGTGTGAGAGTGCATGGCTTCCCTCCACACAGCTGGGGTCCCATCTTGTTCCCAGGAGAGCAGGCAGCCCAGGCCTTCCTCCCCAGGCACCAGGGCAGCTAATCCCTGGAACTGGTGCTTTCACCCCTGGGCCCAGACACTGCAGTGAAGCTTTGTCCTAGGCACATTCTCGTGCTAGGAAGCCCAGTACCCAGAACAACTGCCACGATCTGTTCTTGACCTGAAGGAATCCAGCACAAGCAGTCACTGCTCTGTAAGAAAACCTAAGAAGACACCACTGGCCAGAACTTCCTAAAGAAAGACTGCATGGTCATTCCATCAGCTGGAAGCCCCTCAGAGTCATCCTCAAAGCTCTTCTGCTCTCCAACATAGTATCAAGATCTGCTGCTTTGGCCTCCTGAGTTTGTCTCCCATGAATGCCTTCTCTGCACCCCCTCCCCTACTCACTTCACACAGACCTTCAGCCCCTTCCTGGCTGGCTTCCCACCTCCACCCTCTAGCCTCCAGCCCACCCCCAATCCATCATCATATGGCAGGCAACCAGAGCGCACATTCAAAAGATCAAATATAACCATAGGCCCACCTGCTTGCAGGTCATCCATGGCTCCCCATTGGCCCCCACATGAAGTCCAACCACTGAGCTTGGCATTCCAGGTCCTACGTGATCTGGCCTAAATCCTCAGATAGTACTAGGCTTCCCCTAAGGAGAAAGAGAGATTATTTCTCATGCAGGCTGTTCTCCCCAAATTCTCCTGGGCCTCCATTCAAACCTTTCTGTGTTGGAAACTATGGCTGTATTTCTCGAGAGCCTGTCATTTCATAGAGTAGAGAGTAGGGGGTTATAATTATATATTGCAAATTGAAGCTGTTATTAATCAAAGCATCCCTGAAAATATCAAACACATAATGTGACATCTTAGAGCGCCTCTCCCGCTGGCTCCAATGTGCATCCAAAAGGAAGCTGACCTTTTCCACAGCCGAATTATAAATGTCAGAATTGCATGGCGCCATCCTTCAATTACTGTCACCTTGAAAGGGGAGAATGCTGGAGGCCTCACACTTAAGTATTTTCAATCACAGATATATTTCAAACACTCCGTCTCCTTGAGAGAGGAATGCTGAGTTCTGAAAAGCTGGCGCAGCCCACACGGTGGTTTCTGCACCACATGCGATGACCCAGAAAGTCAGCAACTTAAAAGATGATTTGGGGATTGATCAAAACTACCCATCTGATCTCTCTGTTCCAACAAACTAAAGATTTAATTTTTCTTCAGTTGCTATTTTCAGAAGCCCCACAGGACAAAGATGCCTCCATTGCGTATCTCTTAAATACAGATAATTGTAGATTGCTTTGTGTTTTATTAAATCATGTTTTTACTCTGCAACTTTAAATAAGAAAAAAAAACTTTCCTTCTGGTCATATTTCCATTTTTTATTCAAAGTCTCTGTGCCACGAGAAGGCAGAAAGGGTTGAGTCCAATAAGCAGGAAAGAGCAATTCTGCATTCTAGGCTAATGGGATGCTATGGTATTTATAGTACAAACATATCGAATTAGATCCTCACATGTTACAATATAATTTCTTCCTCCATCTTCTGTAACCTATATTTGCAGTGGGGATTGTTTTTTCCCTTCTGTACTAAATTAACTAGGTACATTATTGGAGTTTAGTTATTACAAAACATGGACAATCCATATTATTCTCTGTTTCTCCTTTTAACAAAACATCCTGGGTCTGATTTGAGGTGGGAAGTCTGGCCCCATCACAGAGGAAAGAGTTACAAATTCAGTGGGCCTCCTGCCAGGGAGCTCTGCTCCGCTGTGGCCCTTCTCTTCACACAAATACACTGTCTGCTTCCAGGTTCAACAGCGCCAGAGCCCTGTGGTCATCAGGACGGCCAGGCCAACGGCAGCCTGACCCGTGAGCCTCACCAGCTGGTGGTTGGCCTATATACTGGCCCATTACCCTTGGACACATGGCAGAATTTGTCCCCTCCCTGAGGACAAGTACCTCTGATTCTTCACCCACACCACCACCCCCAACAGAAAGTGGGTTAAAAGTATAGCTGGCAAGGAGGATATTATGTAGGGGAAGCAGTCATTTATCCTAAACCAACATTTCAAAGGTAATATGTTGAAGTGGCAATTGTCCAGAGTGCCATGAAAAGACTTCAGAGGAAATAGTGCATAAAGAGGACTGTGAGCCGTGTCCTGAAGGAGGGTGAACAACAGTCCCAGTTTACCTAATGGTAGTTTTTATTCTGTGCCCCTCCCTAGCCCCACCCCACCAGACATTAGAACCTGGCCCTCCCTCTGAGTGGAGGGCCACGGGGATGTCAGGACATACTGCTGAGAACACCAGCAGTCCTCTGGGCAGGCAAGCTTTGCATTACCGGTGGGTCACTCACGTTGCCCTAAGGGAGAAAGAAGATGGGATTGCTGGGCACTCTTGGCCAGTGTAAGTACTACCCCCTCTAAAACTCAGTTCCAGAGCCAGGCCAGGGTGAGTCCCTGGGGACCAACAAAGCCAGGATTGGCAGGGCAGGCTGGTCCTTGTGTCTTCTTGTGGGACCTGGCCCCAACTTGTGGCTCCAGCTGGAGGCCACCTTCATACCCAGCCCGACTCTGTGTGGCTCAGGGCCCCATGCTCTGTCTTTCCTGCTACCTGCCCTGTGGCAAATGGACATTAGTACTGCCCTCCCACCACCCCTTCACTCCCTCACCTCAGCCACCCTTCCCAGGTGACTGCAACTCCAGTCCACCCATCACTCAGCCCAAAGTCCTGGAGTCACCTTGACTCCTCTCTTCCTCTCCCTCCTCACCTCTGCACGACAAACAAATCCTGTTGGTTCTACCGTGAAGAGTACCAAGAAGCTAACCACCTCTGAGCACCTCGTGGCTTCCACCCTGTCCCAGCCACCTCAGCCCTGGCCCTCTGCAAGGGCCTCCTGCGCTTCTCCCACCTCTGCTCTCACCCACCCTCACTCTGTCTTCCACAGAGCCACTACAGGGAGTCTTTTCAAATACCAGTCTTTTCTGCTCAAAGAGTAGAAGCAAAGTTCTCATGGGACCTACAGGGCCCAGTTGCTTTCTGGTCCATCTCTCTCCATTTCAGAGAAACTGTCCTCCTCGTTGTTTCCTGAACGTGCTGCACACCTGGCCTGAGACCTCTGCCGGTAACATCCCCTCTGCCTGAAATGGTCTCCCGGACACCCAGATGACCAGCCCCCTCACCTTCTCAGGCACCCTCTGACAATCTCTTTTACATCACAGTGCCCCCCGCCCCAGCATTCCCAATCCCATCCCCGGCTTTATTCTTTTCAAAGCATTTATCACATCACCATCTGACATCCTAAATACTATCTTTCTCCTCCCGCTAGAAAGTAAACTAATCTGAACACCCTGTGGATTCCACCCTGTCCCAGCCACAGATTGCTTCAAGCTTTTTCATGTTCATGTTTATTTCATTTCTATTTGCACTTTTTCTAACATTTTATTTTGAAATTTTCAAACATAAGGAAAGTTGAAGAATTGCACAGGAGCACTCACATACCCACCAGCCAGACTCTACGGCTGCTAACATTCTGTGACGTTGGCTTTATCACCTATCTAACCATCTCTCCATCTCTCCATCCATCCGCCAAGACATCTTATTTTTGAGGCATTTCAAAACAAGTTGTCCGTATTAGTACACCTCACTCCTAAGCATTTCAGAATGTGTATCAGCAGCCAGAGTTCAGTATTTATGAGCAGTTTTACTTTTGGCAGCAAATTTTACAGAGTCAAATGCACAGATCTTAAGTGTAACCTTCAACAAGTTTTTGACAAATGTATATATTGTGTAACCCAAACCAAGACACAGGAAATTCCCATTTCCCAGAAAGTTCTTTCATGACCCTTCTTTGTTAATCTCCAATGAGTATGGATTCTGACCTGTTTTGTTCACTCGCTGTGGTTCCTTAGCCCTAGAAGGGGGTCTGGCCCATAACAGATGCTCAGTAAATATTTTGTTGGGATAAATAAATGAACGAGCTTATACAGAGGCAAGGTTCATAGGAATTGAGCTTTCAGTCCCTAAAACAAGATATATAGAATTAAAAGTTAGTTTCATGTGAGTTTAAAGAAAATTCGAGAGAGAATAACCAACTCTGAGTTTAGAAACAAGTGAGACTGCATCCCCATGAGGCTTGCTTGCATCCACCTTGTAGTTTGTGCTTGAGGAACAGCTCAGCTTCAAGCGTGCGTTGGATGGGACCAACCCTGCAGACAGTGGCAGAGCCACGAAGGAGTCTAGGGAGGGGGTTTACGACTCCCTGTGATGACTACCAGCCCTCCCATCCACCACAGATAAAAACAACAATGATATTTATATTTTTCAAGATGGATGACTGATATTTTCTCAGTGTTATGCAAAGTATTACTAAACACACATCTGGAAAATTGTCTTTGGTTCTATCAGTTACACACTAATTTTTTAAAGTGTGCCTATTCTGAAAATAAATCTTTAAGATGAGTCTCAGCACCACCTTCCCAGATGGCCATTCATAAGTGCTTCCTGCATGGGAAGCCAGGAGGCACCAGACAGCAGTGGACAGAACAAGGTTAAGAAGCAAATACTCCCCTCCACCCTCCATCCTCCAATATTCTACACCTTACATGTCCTCCAGGGCCAGTTCTGCCCCCAGCTCTGCCCCGCTGGTTCCTTGGCTGTTGTGTGTCCCTGACCTCTCCACCTCGGGCCACGGGTCAGCCCTCCTGTGGGGGTGGTCTGGGTAAATGCCTGTGACAGAGCTCTGTTGGCCCGGTGGTTCCATGCATGAGTCTGGATTTCTCCACTAGCTCCATACAGCCAGGATCTCCCTGTTTCTTATTGTTCTTCATTCCCTCCTGAGTACTTGGTGTGTGTGTATACGTGTGTGTGTTTGGAGGGGATGGTGATGCTTAAAAATACAGCTTCCCAGGTTTCAGGGACCACATGGGATTTTATTTTTGCTAATTACAGCAGGCCAGGAAAAGAACAGAGATCTGTAGATGATGCATTTGGGCTGCGGCAAGGCCAAAGGCTCCCAGCCCCTGGTAGTCACGGCAGAGGAGAGTGGAGAGCATCTTCTGCCCGCCTGCTGGGCCCCCAGCAGCCCATGCTGCCCAGTCAGGCCCTGTGCATGGGGAGCCGGCTGATTTAGGTTCAGTAAAACAACAGCCGATTAAATTGGTGCTGTTAATTTGAATTGTACTGATTTTGTAGTTTGACGTTCTATGGTTTGCCCATTTGTTTTGCTTTTATAGTCATATGAGAGCCATAGCAGAAGGTTTTTACTTCAACTTTCATGTTGGTGTATATTTAAGTAACATTGTAATAGAAATCATTAAGTCAACAAAAGCAGGGAAGAGTTCTTTGAAAGTATTTTGATTTTGGAAGGGAATACAACCTTCCTTGGATTTGGGAAATATCATATTTGCCATGCAGTTTCCCAGGCCAGGGCCATGAGCCCTCCATGTTCCCCAGTTCTAGATTATTTCTTCATGTGATGTCTGTGGGTGATTTTCTCAGGAGGCATCTCTGCTCCCATGAGCCACTCAGAGATTGCAAAGGGACACATAGTGGGTGAGGGGCGGGGGCATTGCTCTCTGAATCCTTCAGCCAGAAACATCCAGGCCCCAACTTCTGCCCAGTTACAAAGAACAGGGACAAAACCATCTGAGCTGGAAATGAGAGGGGAAAACACTCTAGGGCCATCAACGTGGGTTTGTTGTTCTGGAAAAACATGAGATATGAAATACCACAGGACAGACCCCTTCACACAGAGAAGCTGCCCCGACTGGTTGATCCTGGAGAATGCCTGATGCTAACCAGTACACCCATGTGCCAAAGAGTTTGTCTTTTCTTTCTTCTCCCCACACAACAAGAAGATATTGAGACACTATGTGAAGTTATTAAAGCTCTTAGCAGAGCAGCCAGTTCTTAATCAAACACGCCACAACCCATTTATTTCTCACTTTGTTACGTTTTATATTCTAATTGGTGTATAGGGCAGAGTGGAAACAAATAGGAAAATCACAGCACAGGCATCAGGGAGACAATTATAAACACGGTTGTAACCTGCAAGCCCAAAAAGTCAGGGAATGTTTAATTAGTCATAAGGCAGACCAGAGAATGTATTTCCCCCACCTCTCTCTTTGGCCTCACCTCTATCTTCTCCAAACTCACACCCAACATCCCAGCTCTTCTCCAGCTCACTGTGGAGCCTTTGTGCTGCTGCCCTCCACTCCACCCACTGCAGACTGGCTAAATCCCACTTGTCCTCTGGCACACAGCTGAGAGGTGGCCTCCTCCAGGAAGCCTTCCCTGAGCCACCCTTCCTCCATGCCACACAGCACACTGCATGCATCCCTCCTCAGCCGTCACCACATAATGGTGCCTTGTGGTTTGAATGTCTGTCTCCCCACTAAAGTAAGATGTGTGGAGGCAGGGCCACTGGCTTTCACATTGCCAAGGGCCTGGCAAGATGCAGGTATATATGGGTAGTCAATTCGTGTTTTTGAATGGGTGGATGAATATTTTCAGAGGAAATACTCTCTTCTTAGAGAAGGAGAAAGCAGTGACCTGTGGGGTCAGCTGTTGCCTCCCTCCCCTGCCTTTTTTGCTCCCCAGTCTCCAGCTGCTGGGCACTGTCAGCTTTCTGCTATGGGTCTGGCTCCTCATTCCCTGAACTAGCGGGACTTTCAGGCCCTTAAGCAGGCTCCCTCTCCCAACCTGGCAGGCCTCCTGTCATGACCCCAGAGCCTCCCCACTGGCCTAATCCAGGATCCAAAGCACACTGTTAATCCCCCACCTCTACCACATGGTCTCCTGATAGGTCTGGATGGCAGGTGGTAGGGGAGGAGTGTCTGCACCCCAAGTCCACTGCCAGGTGCCACCAAGCTGGTAGAAGTGGCCTTCCTGGTTCTTCCTCTGATCATGGCTAGTTGCATCCTAGCTTCTCAGGAATGGGGCCTGCACATGGCTTTGCCTGCCCCAGCTCTGCCAGAACCCATCTGGATAACCTGGCAGACCTGCTGACACTGCCAGGACTACTGGGCCTCACTGTCCCCAGATCCCATATCACCCTCCCCACTCCATCTACCATCTCCTGCATTTTGGAACCTTATCTGGTGAGATAAAACATTCCCCCATCCTTCTGTTACTGGGTCTTACCAGGCTATATGAACCCCAAATATCAATCCTTAAGGCTGCTCATCAGCAAAACCTATTCTGCCCAAAGGACAGGCAGAGGCCAGGCCAGAGCCTCACTGGTCAGCCCTCTCCTCCCCGTTGTTGCTCTGTGTGTCCACAGCTCTGTCTCCCAGGTCCCAATCTGTGACAGTGCAGATAACCTTCAATTCAAACTATAAAAGTTGGTTTCTCTCTGCCTCTAACATTTTACTAGAAAATGAGCTATAATTTGAAATGCACAGTAAAATAATCTTTCCTTTTTAGCACTCAAGCGCCTTCATTTTCAAAGAAAGCCAACGGCTGGCGGATTGGATTTTGTTTTTTGCCAATTATACATTTTGCCTCAAAAGCTGCCTAGAGTACAAAAAAGAAGCGAGGACATTCACACTCTGAAGATGAATCATCTTCAAAGCTGGCATCAGAACCACCCATGTTCATAACCCCAGTCTTGAGACAAACGCTCTAGTCATTAACGAAAGCACATACGACAGGCTAGAGTTATGAGTAGCGTTTGTTCACTGCAGTGAAGAATGTCCTCTATTAATGACAACAGCTGTCGGTTTAATAACCCCAGAAAAGATCATTAAATTCCTTCACATTTCCCAGAAACAGATGGAAGAATTGAAGAAAGGTTCAAGCATATGGGGAAACATATTGGATTGTGGCAGCCCCAAAGATTGGCCAGAAATCTGATACTCTAACGGACTATTCCACATGGTATTGCTTGTGGGTACCCAGTGGGAGCAGGTGTGCTCCATGCCCTGTGGGGGGGTGCATGGAAACATGGTG
The DNA here is from genome assembly GCF_040802235.1 of Manis javanica. Classification (NCBI taxonomy): domain Eukaryota; kingdom Metazoa; phylum Chordata; class Mammalia; order Pholidota; family Manidae; genus Manis; species Manis javanica. Next base: position 131,367,069 of record NC_133159.1, read on the forward strand.
AGGAGTGATGCTGAGACAGGCAAGTCCTTGGTGTACCAGGCTGGACTGGAAAGATGGCTGCCTGAGTTGGCGGGGTCTTGGGAAGATGAAAAGGGTGACTAGTGTCAGCAGCCCTTGGCTCCACTCTGTGTCTCAGGTGCTGGAGGCACCATCCATTGGCAGAGTATGACACACTCACCTTCCCATGCATGCTCCCTCTGATCACTGTATACTTACCCCAATCACATAGACGCATCCAGGTCAACAACAGCCAGCCCAGTGCCCTTGCAGGTGAACTCCTGGTACCATGTATCAGTGAGTTTATTCTGCTGAGGGAACTGCCCACATCAGAGCCCTTCAGCTTGCTGTTGAGTCCTTTCCCTGAGTTCAGGGTCACTACCTGCACACCTTTTGTACATCCAGGTACAGGAAGGCATTTCAAGAGCTCTGAGTCAGGTGTTCTAATGATTCAGATCTGACTCTGTCTACTTTCAGGGAGAGAGCAGTAGCCACATAGGAAATGTAATCAAAAAAATTATCTCTCAAAAGAAAGGCCACAAGACCTGACGGTTTTACTGGTGAATTCTTTCATATTTTCCAGGAAGCATTAATTCCAGTGTTTTATAAACTGTTCCCATATGTAGACAAACATAGAAAACTAAGCTATTCATTCTGTGAAGGAAGCACAGTCTTGATAACACTGAAAATAGCATAAAAAGAAAGAACTAAAGACCAAGCTTGTTTAAGAATGGATATAAATTCCCATGTAAATAATTGCAAGGCAAATTTTAACTTACACTGATGAATAAATAGGCATTAACCAAGTTTGTGAGAATGTTTGATGTTACAAAATTAACATAGAACACGTATGTAATATTGTGGATGGAAAAATTAAGTACTGAAAAGAATTCTATTTCTATTCTTTTTATTTGCATTCTCAAATTTATTTATTGGTATTATGGGTAGAAATTGGGTCCTACCAAAAAAAGATATCATGAAGTCCTAGCCTCCAGTACCTCAGAATGTGACCTTATTCGGAAATAAGGACTTTGCAGACATAATTAGGCAAGATGAGGTCATAATTAGTCAAGATTAGGTGAGCCCCTAGTCCAGTAAGACCAGAGTCCTTTTAAGAAGACAGAGACACACAGGGAGAATGCCATGTGGAAACAGAGGCAGAGGCTGGAGCTCTGTAGCTGCAAGCCAATGAATGCCAGCTAGGAAAAGGCAAGGAAGGGTCCCTTACAGGTTTCAGAAGGAGCATGGTCCTGCCAACACCTTAATTTCAGGTTTCTAACATCCAGAACTGTAGGATAATAAATTTCTGTTGTTTTACACCATTCCATTGGTGGTATTTTGTTAGAGCAGCCCTAGAAAACTAATATAATTGGTTTAAATCAAGAGTCAGCAAACTATAGCTTACTGGCCAAATCCAGCCCACAGCCTGTTTTTCTATAGCCCCTGAATTAAGAATGGTTTTTATATTTTACATTTGTGGAAGGAAGGAAGGAAGGAAGGAAGGAAGGAAGGAAGGAAGGAAGGAAGGAAGGAAGGAAAGCAGGGAGGGAGGGAGGAAGGAGGAGAAAATGTAAACTATATGTGACTCACAGAGTCTAAAAAATTCAACATTTGACTTACTACAACAAAAAGTTTGTCACTCCTGGTTTAATGCAACCCTAATAAAAATTTCTATTAGGTAAAATTAAGCTTATCTGGGAGAAAAAACAAGCTAATAAACTTTGAGAAGTTTTGTAAAACTTTGTAGAAGAATAAGGCAAGATTACACTCTGATATATTTAAATATAAAACATACATAGATCTACAAAAACTAAAAAGGGAAATATTGGCACACAGAGACAATATGATATGTCACCCTTAAAGGGGCGTAGTTTGAAATAATAAGAGATTAATATATGCTACAGGAAGTATCATCAGCTTATAGGAATACATACAGTCTTTTAAATATTGGGGAAAATTAGAATATGGGGAAAATTAAATTAAGTTAATCATACCACACATCACTATCACACTATCAAAATAAGTTCTAGACTGATTTTAAAAGTTAAATATAAAAAGAGAAACTTAAAAAATCTGGGCAAGAGTGTTTGTAAGTATTTAACTGATTTCTGGATAGGGAAGAATTTTCTTAAGCATAAAGCAATGGAAGAAATAGTATAGGGAAAGAGCTATAGACTTGATGATAATATTTTCGAATGTCTGTACCTCAACAGAATCATAAACAAAATTGAAAAGAAATGACAGGCTGAAGAAAATATTTGATGTAATTATGGCAAAGGAAGGATTAATAACCTTCATACATAAAGAAAGATCAATATGACAAACATGAACACCCTAACAGAAAAATGGGCAACAGACAGGCCTTAACAATTCACAGAGGACATATAATTGGCTAAAAAACATATGAAAAATAGTCAATTTCCCCAGTAATTAACAAAATATCAAAGCAGACATTTTAAAATGAGAGGCCATGTTTAATCTATCAATTTGGCAAAATTTTAAAGAGCCTAAATATCCTGTGTGGGGTAGAGTCCAACTAAGGACTTTTATACACAAACAGTAAAGTATATTGAAACAGTTCTGGTTTGCAATTTTGCAAAACAGTCTTGTTTTCCTGCAGCATATGCTTTCATAATGCAAATGAGTGAATATGCTACTGACAGAAAGGTAGGGATGTCGGTAGAAGCCAGAGGTCGTATTGGTTCATATACAATTCCTCCCCAAAGGTGATGGTTTCAACCACCAAATACCAGCGGCCAAACCCAAAAGACACCCCCACGGCTTGGCAAGCTCTAATGGGGTGCAGTTCATGCTGCCCGCCCACCCATGTTCTTCCACTGAGCTAGACCTGGCTGCTTGTTCTGTCTTGAAAGTGATTATTATGTGGCCACCTACCATCTTTATGCACTTTGTCTCTTTCTCCGTAACTCAGCACCTCATCTCCAATCCCTCCTTACACCCCTTTTTAGCCAGCACCTTCTAGAAGTAATATATGTAGTTATCACTCTATTTATTTGAAATTTAATTAATTTTTAAATAGCATTTTTATTACAATTGTTATTTTTGTTAGTGGTATCGTTACAACATAACATAAATTGTGAGTGAAAACATATTTTTTCCAATAAGCCACTTTTCCAGTAAGTCACTTTTAGTGCCTGATTTTGCATTACACAATAATTTTTGGCATTTTATATGACATATTAACATTACATATATCACATTACTGTAGAACAGCTCTCTGTGATTATCAAAAGCTTCAAAAAAACTAACCAGCAACTCCACTTACAGCAATATATACACAGGAAAAAACAACAAAGATGCACACAAAAATTTATGGACAGGTGTGTTCATCAAGGAGTTATTTATAAAACTTAAAAAGTGAAAAAAATCCAAATGCATAACACTTGATTGAATACCTAATATTCCATCTATACAATGGAATGCATGAGCCACTAGAGATAATCTTTTCAAAGAGTGCTCAGAGCAACAAAATGTTTCAGAATAGATCATTAGGTGGGAAAAAAATCAATCTAAAAAATAATGCAAATTTTATCATATAAATTCCTAAATTACATATTTGTTGTTTATATGAGGTAAATATATAAATATAGAGAACAAAATACAAATAATAGTTATAAATGGTAGTAGATGGGGTTGGGGGTAAACATTAATTACTTCCTTGTAATTTTCTAAATTTTCTGTAATGAACATATATTACTTTTATAAATTTAAAAAAGAACAATACTTCTTAAGAGAAACTTAATGGATGTTTTAAGATAAAGGAAGGTGGCAGGGAAAGGACACAGGAAGGGGAGAGCTGGGGGCAGAGGTCCAGAGGAAAAATAAGGCCAGTCTAACTTTGAATTCTGGTCCCATCTCTGAAGAGACCCAGAGACCAGGAGAAGCAGCTTCTTTCCCAGCCTATGGAAATCTTCTACGCAACTCCCCAGCCTATAGAAATCCTTCTGCAAACACTATGCTTAATGTCTCAGCCAGCAATGCCTGATTCTCCTGTACAGCCCCCTCCCTCTTGTCCCTGGCCCTAGGACAGGATCTCTGACCCCAGAGCTCCTCATTCATCAGGTTCTTATACCCTTGGATAAAGCCCCCAGCCCCTCAAAGCCTGTCTCAGCTCAGCTGCAGGCCAAGAGCCAAGATGGACCCACTCCACCCCATCCCATCAAGCCCAGGTGGCCAGGGCCAGGCCCTATATCAGGGTCACTAGAGGAGGACCCCCCAGCTCCATTCATGATGCCCACCCTGTCCTGTAAGAATGAGTAGAGAAGGGGCTGGTGGTCCAGGCCCTAGCAGGGTGTTGGAGCAGCCCCCAAGAGTGACACAAACTACCGATGAGGGTCACCAGACCTGAACATGTCTTGTGGTCTGAGGGAGGGCTCAGAGTTCATTCAGGTGGGCCATCTCCACCTGTGTCCATGTGCAGAAATGAGATCGGGATGAGGTACACCCCACTCCCACAGCCATGCCTGAGCCCTATGAAGCCCCACCTACCCACCCAAAGGCAAGCGGAAGAGGAACCTGAATTGACATAGACAAAGTCAGTGGTGGTTTTAATAAGAAATTAACTTGAATTTATAAAGAATAGCATGGTAGCTAGTTTCAAACAGCAGTGTAGATCTGATTCCCCTGAAGGACCCTTCTGAGTAAAACTTCACAGGAGGAAGAGCAGTTCCCAGTGAAGATACAAGTCTCTGGCAGATACGTGAACGAGTCAGAGAGAACCTCGGACACACAACAGGTGAGGAACATCACTGGCCAAAATGGCCCACAGGAAAGGAGCGTGTCAGCCCATGTCGGTGGCTCTCAGCCTTTGCTGCACATTAAAACCACCGGGGGAATTTCTAAGAAGCACTGGTGCCTGGGTCCCACCCCAGAATTCTGATTTAATCAGTCTAGGTGCGTCCTGGATACCTGGATTTTTAAAGCCTCCCATGTGATTATAATACGTAGCCAAGGATGAAAATCACTGGTGTAAGAGAATAAAGCACTAAAGGGAAGAAATCAGGTATTGAGTCATCTCCCGATGGCACATAATTGAAAAGAAGGTAATTTAAACTATCAATAACATGCAGGAAGGCGTAGGACATTTTGGAAGTTTTTTAAAAAGGGATATAAAATTGTATATGTAATATGAACTCAAGAATGTAAAAGAATTTATAGAAAAAAAACAGGAAACATCAAAATGCTAACAAAGTTGCTTCTGGTTGGTAGAATAAGAGATTACTCATTTCTACTTCCCTACATATTTCTGAAATTTCAATATTTTCTATGATAAATGTGTTTTTTTTGTAATTCAAAACATTTCAATTAAAAAGCTGGGGAAATTTTCAAAATCTCTTTGATTACATTACACTCAAGACTCTGTGATGGGGCTTCTACCTATACCTCAGATATTCCCTTTGTCCCTAAACACCCAATGATCCTGCCCTTGACATTTTCAAACCTCACGTTAGCTCACCCCAGCCACTCCAGATAGAATCTCCTCCTAGCTATGGAAATGGTTTCTGTCTTCAAACTAGGACATGCCTTCTCTCTGAGGAAGTCTTCCCATAAGCCCAGATAGAAGTCCTCTTATTCTCCCCTCTACCTGCTCAGAGACCCCAAAAATGAACCCCACAGAGAAATGACACCTCTCCATACCAGAGGCAAAGGTCTTGTCATGGGGCCCTGAAATGCCCCAGGGGGCATTGCCACTGCCCCTTGAGAGCTGAGCACATTCCAGACACACAGGGGGGCTCCTTGTCTCCTGGACCTGGCCTGCCAGAAGCAGGAAGAAGTCCAAGTGTTCACTCCAGTTCATTTAGATCTTAGCAGAGTGTCAAATGAACTCTGTAGGAAATTATAAAAACATGCCATCTGCATATCTAACCATAATAAACAGTGTCTGCCTCTCAACACCTAAGTCCCTTAGTACTGATTCATAGGCGGTGGCTCCTTGGTTCACTTAAGGCTCTCACAGCCAGGGGAGAATATGAGACCCACAGAAGCACCATCCTGCAGCAGTGGAGGGGCACACCAGACTCAGCCAGGAACAATTCTTCCCCAGAAACAATGCAGCTTAATTAAAACAGGAAAAGCAGGAAATGGACTCTACAGGCCCCTGCTGAGACAGGACCCGCTGCAGCTTTCCAAGGCGGGGCAGTCATCAGCCAGGCACTAGAAGACTGGCTGGTTAGAGGTAGGCTGTGGCTCGCTTCCCTCCTGGACACTCGTCTGTATCTCACATTTGGCATCCCGGAGGCTCAGAGGCAGACCCTGGGTTGGCCAATGCCTGTTCCCAGCAGTCCTTCTGCTCAGCTCAGACACAGCTCAGGCAATTTCCTGAGCATGGCAGCCACTATTTGCTTGAGATCTGTCCCTCTGATGGATTATAAGCTCCATCAAGGCAGGACCCCTGTGTGTGCCACTCATCCGAATGCCCAGCCTGGAATCTAACATCAAATGGACACACTGTAAATACTCCTTGGGCGGCGGGATAAAATGCTGCGGTAGCGTCTGGACAGAAAGCTTGGAAGAACACATAAGGTTCCGGGTTTCTGGCTGGAAAGGACAGAAGTCCTTCAAAAGCTCAGACAGTGATTCCTTCTACCCAATGAAAGGACTTCTCTCCCAATGGGTGAGACTCAAGGGATGGATAGAAGTTCTCAGATCAGAAAATGGGGAAGGGAGCCCATTGCAGAAAGAAGAAGCATAAGTAGGAGAAAATGCAGAAGCTCAAGTAGCAGGCAGGTCCAGAGTATCCTGGCTGAGCTTCTTACTGCAGAAAAGGGGAGCTGCTGACACACGGGGAGCAGCGGAGGGCCCCATCCAGTTCCATGTTTCACAAAATCATCCCGGCAGCGGCCACTGTGGATACATGTCTCCAGAGGCAATGAGCTTGGGGGCTGCTGCAGTTCCTAGGAGGTGATGAGGCCTGAGCTGAGTGGTGAGACTGCAGAAAGGGGGAGGGGGCACCTTCTTCCCCAGAATGGAAGGAGACGGTCCCTATGCGCAGAGGACACAATGTTCCCTGCTGATGCAAGATTCAAGGTGGGAGGCCAGTCTGTGTTTCATGGCTCCAGGTAACGTCCTTCTGCCTGGCAGGGAGGCGGTCCCGCAAAGAGGGCCCAAAGACTCTTCAGCCCACCCATCTGACAGGTTTCTTATTGCCAGCCTCTCCCTACACAGTACTTCACCCACACTCTCTGCCACGTGCACCCACATTCCAAACTGCCCCTCAAGAGTTCTTCCTCCTACTAGGAATGTGGGAGAAGCACTGGATTCAGATTCAGCCTTCGGAGGCTCCCAGCACTGAGGGCCCACTCTGACTCTGCCCTTCACTGTGTGGTGCCAGGTAGGGGCTTTGACCTCTCTGAGTCTCGGTTTTCTCAGCCACAAACGGAATAGTAGTACCTGCCTTACAGGACTATGAGGTGGAGTAGCAATAATGTACAAAATGCTCCTAGCACGATGTTTGGCACCTGTGCTCAATAATCAGTCTCTCTGACTGTGATTATCCACAGATTTCTCATTTCCCAAAACCCAGCTACAGCCCACCTCTTCCAGGAAGCATTCCCTGACCACCCAGCCCAGCTTGTGGACTTCTCCATTTCTCAGCTCTGACAACTCTGGCAGTCTGCTGCATCGACCGAGCACCTGACTCCTCACTCTCTTGTGTTGGGTTCTGATTCCTCTCCATGAGCTGTTCTTGTTTCCCCTAATACATAGAAAATTCTCTCAGAGCAGGGGCCACCCCCTCTCATCCTGCCTCCCCCCATTTTAGGGCGAGGCACACAGTAGATGCTCTGCTAGGCAGGTGGCATAGGGCCAGTTTACTGAGGACTGGAATTTGGCTTTTGAGACAAAGGCAATAGGGAGTTAGTGAGGGCTCTAGAGGAGGGAAGCTGACGGAAGGGGTCTGAGGCACTGAGCAGCAGACCTGCAACATTCCCAGTCTTTCCTTTCCTCTTTCCTGGATGAGGCCACTGGCAGAGTGATAAATGTGCCAGGGGCTGCACATTATTAATCACCTTAAAAGCAAACATTCATCTTGGTGCAGGATTTTTACTTTTCTCTTCTAATAATGGATTAAAGCACCTGGATATTAATGGGCCAGATAATTTATGTTTTGCTTAGGCTGAAAAAACAAACCATCAGGCCCTCCTGGCAACATCACTTCCCCACAGATTGAGAGATAGGCTGGATAAACTGCTGTAACTAACGCATGCATGTATGCTCACCCGCCCATACATGACAGCTTACAAACATTTTGCAGCAAGCACAATATGATTTCTGTACACAATTGCCCGTTCCCCCAAAAGGATTTTCCTCTCCTCTTTGCCTTCCCAATTGCACAGGGTAATTAGGCCACAGATCCCTGGACTCCTGTTCACATCTCCCTGTGTTCCTGTTCACAAACTGTGACCTCAACTCCGAAAATACAGTCCTGAGAGGAGATAATTCATGGCGTTTGCAGCACCACAAAGACAGCAGGGTGGGCCATGGCCATTCTCCTCTCCTGCCACCTGTCTTCTAACAGGGACCTTGAAACGAGGAAGTTTTCCGAGAGAGGCCAGAGTTAAACTCATCTTGATTCTCTCCTTTTGAACACCCACGGAAAATCAGCTGTAGTGCCGATTCAGCTTATGGCTGATACTGTAATAAGTCAAGTCATGGAGAGGAGATAGGAGACTTGAATACTTATTCCCACACTGGCACCAACTTACTCTGTGACCTTGATCAATTCCCTACCATTCTCCGGGCTTCAGGTTCCCCATGCGAACACTGAATGTTTGGCTTTGATAACTCTAAGCTCTGCTATTTTGTGGTTTAACATCTCCTGGACGCCAGTAGTCACACAAAACAGGAGCATCAGGTCTTAGAGCTGAGCAGTTAAAAAGAATGCACATGCTCAGTTCCCGGGTGAACTTGCCCACTGAGCATGCTCAGTGCCACAGCAGACAAGGGCCTCATCTAAGGCTCCTGAGCAGATCCCATCTCACTGCTCAGTTCTAAAGGAAGGTGGCACTAGACATGCTTGATGACAAGCATATCCAGTCGCTTAATGGAAGCTTACCCTCACTCCTCAAGCTCCCCAGAGATAAGACACACACTGGGCCCTTAGCAACTAACGGAATTAAACAAATCCAGCAATCTTGGCCAAGGCTCTCTCTGTTTCATCTGCTGGTTTAGATAGACTCTGATAGTGACATACATGGGTCTTGCATAAGAGTGTTACACCAAAATTTAGTTCCAAGCAAATAAATCTTCACCAGCGGCTCTTCATCCCCCAGTGTCAAAACAGAGCATGTCCTAGTCTATCCTCACACTTGTTATGCCTGCAAGAATACAGAAGATTTAAACAATACTCTCCGTCAGCTTGTCCTAATAGACATTTAGAGATCACTCCATTAACTGCAGAATTCACATTCTTTTCAGGTACACAAGGAATATTCACCAAGACAATATATACTTGGCCATAAAGCGGTCTCAAAACATTTAAAAAGATTGAAACCATACAACTTCTATTCTCTGATGTAATGGGATTAAATGTGAAGGTAATAACAGTAAGCCATCCACAAAATCACCAAATATCAGGAAATTTAACAAAACACTTTTATGTGATCCATAGATCAATGAAGAAATAACAAAAGAAACTGGGAAATATTACAAACTGAATGATATGAAAGCAAAGCATATCAAAATGTGTGGGATACAGCTAAGATAGAGGTTAGAAGAAAAGTTAGAGCTTTACATGCCTATATTAATAAAGAAAATGGCATAAAAATCAATGCTCTGAGCTTCTAACTATAGGTGCAGAAAAGAATAGCAAATGAAACAATGTAAGCAGAATACAGGAAGCAAGAAGAGAGAAAATCAATGGTATAAAAACGGGACAAACAAAAATGAAAATCAGCACAGTCAAAGTTGTTTCTTTGAAAAGATTGGTAGAATTTATAACCTCCCAAAGCAGACTAAAATTAAACAGTAGTATATAAAAGTGTAACGAACGCATCATGACCAAGTGGTATTTATCACAGGAATTCAAAGTTAATTTAACACGTGGAAACTGTTTAAAAGAAATCAAATTGAACATGTTTTTTAAAAAAATCAATGTAATTCTCAAACTTAACACAATAAAGGGGAAAAATCAATGTAATTCACAACATTGATCAAATAAAGGAGAAAAGCCATATGATTCACATTAAGCATTAAACAAAATTCAACACCCATTATAGTTTTTTTAGAAAAGGAAACTCTGAATTTCCTTAATCGGAGAAAAGTGCCTATTAGATACCTAGAGCTAACAACATCCTACCTAACAATGAAACATTGAATGTTTTCCTTGCAAGATCAATAGCAAAGTTATTAGATCATTATCTTCAGCACTGTATTGGAAACTTTACATAGTGTAACAGGAAAAGAAGAAGAAATAAAAATCATAAATATTGAAAATTAAGAAGTAAAACTGTCATTATTCACCAATGATGTGGATTTATGTACAGAATACTCTGGAATCTACAAAAAAATTAGAATAATTGAGTTATCAACCTTGCAGGATATAATATCACTATATAAAAATTAATCATTTTTCTACATACTAGCAATAAAAAAATTGGAAAAATGAAAATTTTTGAATATAACATTTGCAATAGAATTGATAAAAGCAAATACCCAGGAATGAATCTAATAAATAAGGTGCTAAACCACTAACTGAAAACTATAAAACATTGCTGAGAGAAATTAAAGAAGATCTAAATAAGTGGAAAGATATATCATGCTCATGGGTTGGAACACTTGATATTAAGAGATCAGCTTTCCCCAAACTGATCTAAACATCACAATCCCAAATTTCAAGAGGAGTTTTTGAAGAAACTGACAAGCTGATTTAAAGTTTATATGGAAATCCAGAGTATCCAAGAATTAGTCAAAACAGTATTGAAAAAGAAGAAAACTGAAGGACTTAAACTCAGTAATTTCAAGACTTTCTATCAAGCAACAGTAATCATTTCAGTTTGGTTTTAGTACAAGAATAGACAAACAGGTGAATAGAGCAGAATATGAAGTCCAAAAAAATAGACCCACACATATGGCCAATTAATTTTTAACTAAGTCAATTCAATAAGGTAGAGGAAAGTCTTTTTACAAATGGCGCTCAAACAACAATAATGCAGATACCCAGATTTTTTTAAAAATAAAAAATTCTTCCTCTCTTTATATGCAAAAATTAATTAGTGATAGATCAGAGACCTAAACATAGTTAAAACCATAAAGCTTCCAGAGAAAACATAAGATACTGTTATCAAGACTTCAAGGCAAACAAAGTGTGAGATAATAGAAAATATTTTTATTGGTCTCTGCCCCTGGTTCCTGGCACAGATCTCCTAATCCCTTGGAATTTCCTGGGTGATGGGTACGTCCTTCGTTCTAATGAGGAGAGTCCTGGTGGACAGCTTGATGGGGGCTGGTCGCCAGAAAGACCAAGCCCTGATTAGAAGCTTGGAACTTTCAGCCCAGCCCCATTCCCATTCTCTGGAGAGACTGGAAATTGAGTTAATGATTGAGCATGCCTACCTGATGAAGCCTCTATAAAAATCGCCAAAGTATGGAGTTCCAGAAGCTTCTGAGTTGGTGCACACATGTTGGTGTTAGGAGAGTGGCTCCCTTGGAGAAACCATGGAAGCTCTGCACCACTTCTTACATACTTTGCCTTTTGCATCTCTTCTATCTGGCTGTTCCTGATTTATATCCTTTTATAATATGCTGGTGATCTAGTAAGTAAACTGTTTTCCTGAGTCCTGGAGCCATTCTAACAATGTAAGAGGGTCATGGGAACCTCTAGTTAATAGTCAGCTGGTTAGAAGTGCAGGTGACAACCTGGATTTGCAATTGGTAACTGGGTGGGGTGGGGGGATGCCCCTTGGAGGACTGAATCCTTAACCTGTTGGATCTGACTTCTCCAGGTATACACTGTCAGAATGGAATTAAATTGTAGGACAGCAGCTGATGTCGCAGAGAATTGGTTGGAGGGAGAAAAGCACCGAAGTGTTTGGTGACCAAAAATGTCAGAAGTGAAGTGTTCTGTGTGGGTAGTAAAGGAAGACATACAGGAAGAATGAGTTTTTCCTACTCACAGACTTCTTAGAACACAGAAAACAATAATCATAAAAGTGAATGAATAAAAATGAGTAAGTCAAATTAATCAAAATTAAAATTTCTGCTCATCAAAACACACTATTAACTAAATCAATAAGCCAGCTGAAAAATGAGAAAAATATTCACAATAGACATATCTAAAGGGGACTCATGCAGAATACTTAAGGAATCTAACTAATCAACAACAAAAAAGGCCACACAACTTTCAAATGGACAAAAGACTTGAAAAGACATTTCACAAGAGAAGATAGATGAATGGCCACTAAGACATGAGAAGTGCTCAGTATTAATATTCATCAAGAAATGCAAATTAAAGCCACCACGAGATACATTTCATACCCACTAGGATGTATTCTTTTTTTCAAATGACAGCAAATGGCACAAGGAATCTTTCTGGGGAGAAAGAAATACTCTAAAACTGGATGTGGTGGTGGTTACACAACTATATAAATTTATGAAAAATCCTTGAACTATGCCACACAATAGGTGAATTTCATGATACGTAAATTATTCCTCATTAAGCTCATACATTGCTGCTGAAAGTGTCAGCCATATATTAACAATGGGAAGACACAAGCATGTGGTGAAATTGTAAAGAAAAGCTAGAGAATGATAAACATAAAACTCAGGATAGTAATTACCTCTGAGAAGGGAGGGAAGGGAATGGGAAATGACAAGGGCGAAGAGACAATGTCAAAGGCATTGTAACCTTTTCTCCCTATATTGGGTGGGGGTACATGGCTGTTCGCTGTATCAGTATTTTTTATGCCTTACATATAGCTTATAAATATTGTTTTATTTCCACCCTATAGTTAATAGAAAACAACTTCAAATAAATAAAGTACATCAGAAAAGCAATTAGGAATGGGCCTGATAAGACAGAGATAAGATGACATGCTTTATAAATACAAACTGCCCCGTAGGGAGTTGGTGGAGTAAGACTCAACCCCATCAAAGAAATTGGTGATCGCACCAAATGCAGTTGGAGGAGAGTGCCCAGAGATGAAACCCAGTGGGGGCCACACAGAGTTACAGGCAGAACTGATGGGAATGGGGGAATAGACAGTAAGGAGAACACAGATCTCCTTCAACTTACCATGTGGGGTTACACCCAATGCAACCCATTGCAAGTTGAAAATATTGTGTCTAAAATGCATTTAATATACCTAACCTACAGAACACCGTGGCTTATCCTAGCCTGCCTTAATTATGCTCAGGATAACTTACATTAGGCTACAGTTGGACAAAATCACCTAACACAACGCCTCTTTTATAATAAAGTGTTGAATATCTCATGTTATTTATTGAATACTGTTCTGAAAGCGAAAACAGCATAGTGGTTAAGTGTATCGGTTATTGACCTTTGTGAATAGCATGGCCAACTGGGAGCTGCGGCTCTATGCCCAGCATTACGAGAGGATTGTACCGCATGTCACTAGCCCAGGAAAAAGATCCAAATTCAAAATTCAAAGTATGGTTTCTACTGAAAGCTTATAGCTGCCACACCATCATTAAGTTGAAAAATTGTAAGGCAAACCATTGCAAATTGGGGACTGTCTGTAATAGGTTGGCTGAAGGCCTAGGGTCACTCCTGTCTGGGTGGACAAAGGAGGAAGGGAACATTTGATTTCCTCCAACCTCACTCAGCTCAGTGCTGTTTAGATATTACACCTTAACGCTTCAGTGAAGATGTGCACAGATCTTGCTTGGCGCTCATTGTCTGGCCCGTTCAGAGAAGGTAAATGAGGACTGTTGGGACCAGGGAAGAGTCTTGAGTGGTGGTGGCCCTACAGTCACTGGCACTACCCTTCGCTGTGGATTACTGTGCAAAGCATAGTACCTGCACAGCCAGAGAAATAAAAGCTCCAGGCAGGCTGGAAATAGACCCACATAATGTTAATGGTGTGAACACAATGGGCATTCATTTCTGCCTCCAATTCCCAGTCCCAGGAAGGTGATCCTGGTTGGTGACTCTCTATCGTGCAGTGATTTAGATCCCAGACTCCTTTCATTTTACGGCTCCTCTATCTCCTAACACCTTGCTCTCATCTGCTTCCAGCCAAGGGAAGCAGAAGAAGGAGGCAGGAGGGGCAGATCTGTTTGTTTAAAGTTTTGCCCCAATAACCTCAGGGTGGGTAATGATTTTTTAGGACACACAAAAAAACAAACCATCAAAGAGAAATTGTCATATCAATTACTGTACCGCACCAAAATGAAAAATCTCTCCTTTTCAAAGACACCATTAACAAAATGAAAAGACAAGCCACAAAGAGATGTTTGTAATCCATCTATATATATATATCTGACAAAGGACTTGAACCCAGAGAACTTTCAGAACCCAATAAGAAGACCCCCCCAGAAAAAAATTTAATGGGCAAAAGTTTTCAAAATAACTCCCAAAAAGAGATACACAAATGATCAAGAAGTACATCAAAGATGCTTGATATCATTAGCCATCAAGGAACTGCAAATTAAAAGCCCAGTGAGATACCATGATACACTCACCAGAAAGTTTAAAATGAAAGGGACTAATGGCAGGATGTGTTCGTGAGGGCGTGGACTCAGCAGAACTCTGCTGTTTCTAAGGCAGAATGGTAGAACAGCTGTGGAAATTTTTCTTTGCTGGTTTGTTGTAGTTTGACAGTTTCTTATAGTTAAACACACAGTCAAGTGACTCAACAATGCTACTGCTAGGTATGTGACCCAGAGAATAGAAAATACATGTTCACATGGAGACTAGATGCAAATGTGCATGGCAGATTTACTGGTAACAGCCCAGAACTTCAAACAAGCCACATGTCCACCAACAACTGAATGGGTAAACAAATGGTGCCATATTCATACAACGGAACCCTATTGGCACAAAAGAAACAAACTGCTGGTACAACTTCACATTGTGTGGTTCCATTTATGTGAATTCTTAGTTATATGCAAAACCGATCTATGATAACAGAAAGCAGATCAATGGTTGCCTGGGGCAGTGGGAGGTGTTTACTGCAGAGGAGCTTGAGATAACCCTTTGGCGTGATGGCAACTTTCTATGACTTGATGGCGGTGGTGGTGATGGTATAGATCAGTCGGTGGTGGGGGCATACATCAAAGTGCATACTTTTAAAGGGTGCATTTCATTGCATGTGAAGTATCCCTCAGTAACATCAATTTTTTATAGAAGAAAGTCTAGAAAGTACACACGTGATTTCTGTTCACATTCCAGTGGTTAGAAAAACTATGATTATAGGGTAATTTCAACCTCAAGAGAGGCTGGGAAATGTAGCCCAGCTGTTTGGACGGGAAGAAGAGGAAACTTAGTTTCAGTGAATAGCAAGCAGCTTCTGCCACTCCCTATTGACTGAGACCCAGAGGATTCCTAAAAACCCCTTCGGAGGCAGATCAGGCAGGGCTGCCCAAGGTTTACAAGACAGGAGATGGGGCCAGGGACAGAGGGCTGAGCGTGGAGCTGTGAAGCGGAGCGGGGAAGGCTTCCCAGAGGAGAGGAGCGCGCTTGCTCAAGAGCCCAGCCCCAGAAGAATAAAGCCAGAAGGAACAGTAAGACTCGAAGCATGGGAACAGAAAAGCAGGCGAGCAGGAACTGGTGAGAAGTTCTGCCCAGCTGGGCAGAGAACGACTGGGGAGGAGGGATGGGGAGATAGATTGGCGTTAAGGAATGGAGGCTGCTTCCGGCAATACCCGCATCCTTCATCCCTGGAGCCGCTGTGCTCACAGCCCTCGGCAGCTTGCATGGCTCCCTCCCTCCTACACAGTCCCAGTACCTAGGAGTCACTGCCTGGAGCCCAAAGATGGGCAGCTCCATCCCTAGAGGAGGTGAGAGGAGTTCTGAGCTAGGCTCAGGCTGGGCACCACGGAACAGGAACCAGCGCCGCAGGCAGAAGGCGGGTGTGGCAGGGACCCACTCACAAGCCCGCACCCATGAGCCAGGGACCTCCCCCTCCCCCACCCTGCGGGCTTCCTGCCCTGTGCTGGTCCCCCTCACTCGGATTAAGTGTGCCCCTGGGGCACCAGCAAACCTGGAGTACCCAAACTCTTCTTTTTTAATGTAAGAATCTTAAGCAGTATAATTCCATTTAACCACCCCCATCCTTTGTGCTGTCCTTGTCACATATTCTCCTTTTTCATACAAGATAAACTTTATAGTACAATGCTATACTTGCTCCTAAAAGCAGTCATTTGTCTCTTGAAAACAACCAAAAAATAAAAATACTGTTCTTTATATTTGCCCACAATTCCCCCTTATCGGTGGCTCTTCACCCTTGTGTTTATATCTATCTGAGTTTCCATCTGCTGCCGCCTCCCTTCACCTTGAAGAAATTCCTTTAGCACTTAGTGAAGAGCAGGTCTGCTCAGCTTACATTTAGCTGAAAATGTCTTTATATTGCCTTCATTTTTATATTAAAATACTTTATTTTTTTTTATTGCCTTCATTTTCACTGGATATAGAATTTTGTATTGACTTGGTCTCCTCCTTGCAGCACGTTGACGCTGCCAGTTCCATGGCCGCATGATCGTTGTTGCCTTTGATGAGAAGTTAGTCCCCATTTGTATCACTGTTCCCCAGTAGGTACCGTTTTTTTTTGTCTCTGCTTTGGAGTTTCTCCATTCCTCTTGTTTTCAGTAGTTAGATGATGATGCGCTTAGGCACCGTTTTCTTTGTGTGTATCCAGCCATGGGGTTTGCTGAGTTTCTTGGATCTGTGACTTCATGTTTCCCCAAAATTTGGGGAAATCTAGAGCATTCTTTTTTCTCCATATATTTTTCCTCTCTCTCTCTCTCTCTCTCTCTCTCTCTCTCTCTCTCTCTCTCTCTCTCTCTGCTTCTAGGACTCCAATTACCCATGGGATAGACCACCTGATATTTTCTCACAGGTCACTGGAACTATGTTCAATTTTATTTCAATTAATCTTTATTTTTCTCCTTTCTTCAGATTGGATGATTTATTTTGATTTCTCGTCAGTGACACTCACCCTTTCTTCTGTCATCTCCAACTTGCTATTAAGCCCATTAGTAAAATTTTCACTCAGAATTTTAGTTTTCAGTTCTGAAATTTCCATTTTGTTCTTATTTTTATTTTCTTTCTCTTATCTTCGTGGTTTCAAGGATTCAAACTTTTTCGCATCTATCTGCTCATCATTATGATTGAACCCTGTATATGTTAACAGTTTCTTTTTTAATAGACCGCTCAGCTACTTCCAACATCTGGGTTATGTTGAAGTCTGTTTTTATTGACTGTTTTTTCTTTGCCTATTGATCACATTTTCTTGTTACTCTTTGTTGACACTACATTGTAGAGACTCTGGATTCTGTATTTATTTTTGATAATGTGTATTGATTATTTGTTGATCACCTTGCAGTACCAGATGATTGCCTTGAGCTCTTAGAGGCTTTATTTTATACGTTATTAGAGCAGATCTGTTTTAGGGATGCCCTTTGTCCTAGAGGAAATTCCTGGTCCTGGGACATGACCCACTGCCATGGTGCGGCCCTCCTAGGATTCCAGTGAGAAGTCCAAGAGTCCATCAAACCTCTCTTAACCTTTTAGGATTCAAATTCCAAACTCCGTCTCTCCTAAAATGTGTGTTCAGCTCCTTTAGCCTTAAAACTGTTGCTTTTTGAGGGGCCCCCTGATATCTCCTCTATATATGTGACCTTCAAAGATCAGTCAAGCATTTAAGGGGAGTATATGCAGTTTCAGGAGCCCCTCTGTGGCAACTTCCCTCTCAGCCTTCATACCTTCAACTTCTATCTACTCTGGAAGCCCTGAGCGCCAAGCCACTAAGACTATGGCCCTCTGCCTAAGTCCCAGCCATCCCCTCCCAGGGAGTGCCACTGGGAAGAGGCATAGAAATGTACATTTCTTTCAAAAGTGAAATAGCCTCCATTATCTACCCACTTGGGGGAACTCAACAGTGTCTTCAAACAATTAACTTCCACAATTATCCAGGGCTCACAGTTACTATCTACAAGAAAGACATTCTGATATAAGCCATTCCGTGACAATCAGAACTGAAAATGGTCCCAAAGTATTTTTTATTTTATAACTGACATTTCTTATATTTCTTTTAAAAAAGAATAAAGGCAGCTATAGGAAAAATGAAAACTTTCTTGGACTTGTTTACACCTATTTTAGGGTTTGGTATTGCTTTACTCTCAATTTCATAAGGGAAGTTGGTATAGATTGGTCAGTGCTGTGGTCCTCTAAAGAATAAAATCTACCTCTTCCTCTGCCCCTCCCCAGCTCAAGGCTGCCAGACTCTGAGCCCCTTCTGAGTTGAGTCAGGTAAGACTAAAGGTGGCCCAGCCCCACCCTGTTACTCAGCCCTGAGTCCTTACGCACTGAGAAAGCCTTGGTGGGGTGCCTCAGTTAACAGTTCCTGCCTTGTCCCCAAACCCAACCTCCCCGTAAGTATCACTTCTGGCAACAGGGTCACCATCGTCTTCCCTTGGGCCCCAACTTTATAAACCATGCCTGCCAGTCTCTGCTTCAGAGACATGAATTGTGATGCTCTGTCCAACATACACAGGTGCCCAATGCATGTTGGCTTGAATAGGCCAGTGGTTTTTAACCCTTTAAAAATATATATTTAAAGAGGTCCCTATATCAGTCAGCTATTGGTATATAAAAACTGTTCCAAAATTTAGTGGCTTAATGTACAATTTATTATTTCTCATGGTCCTATGCATTGGCTGAACGTTCCCCTACTAGGCTTTTTTATGAGCCTGCATTAGCTGAAAGGTTGAGTAAACTAGATGATCTAAGATGACTTTGTTCCCAAGTCTGGCAGTTGGTCTGGCTGTCAGCTAGGGTGCCTCAGTTTACCTCCATCGTCCTGAAGTTTAGACCAGCTCCCTGCCCTGGTGGTCTCAGGATGGTATTCCAAGATGGTGAAATCAGAAACTGCAAATCACCTTAAGGTCTAGCCTTGAAAGTCACATAACATCCCTTCTACCATAATCTGCTGATCAATGCAAGTCACAAGGTCTGTCAAGATTCAAGAAGATGGACAAATAGATTTCACTTGTGAACAGGAGGAGTGACAAAGTCACCTCGCAAAGGGACATACATGCATACTTAGATGACAGAATTAACATCTACTGTAGCACCCTTTACTATCCTTAAAATGGAAGCATATAAAACAGAACCAACCTCAACTCAAATTTTTAAAAATTCAGAATAATTCACTAGCCATAATATAACAGGGGTATGAAAGAAAAATAAGTTTTAATAAAACAATGTATATTTCACTGTCAATGCTTGGGCATAATTGCCCCAGAAGACATAATGAAGAAGTAATGGGCCTTTTATATTTATATGCAGATCTACACATGCAGAGTAACACAGGAGTATAATACTGGTGATATTACGAGCATCATTATAATAGTAATGATTTCCAAAATGGTGAACAACTACTGGTAACATCCAGAACAAAACAAAATTCGAAGTTCCCTTGATTTATACCAGCCTTGCATTCCTACAACTATTTGGTGTAGATTAAAAACTGAGCCAAAATGTGCTTACGTTGTAGGTTCAGATTCATGTGAACAGGTTTGGCACCTACACGAATGTCTGGCTGGACAGTCAAAGTCCAGCAGGAAAATGGACAATTTGTTGAGAACATTGCAGGACAACCAGTCACCCCCTCCATCTTTGGTCCACTCAAAGCCACACTGTAGTGTTTGACGAGTGCCCCAGGTGTCCCCTGGGGAGTGGTACTGCTGGTTGAGACCCTCCAGACTGAGGGTATTATGGAAGGGACAAAGACCAGAAATACATGCTGTGGGAAGGCCCCTGGTACATCATCAGACATGAAGCACCCCCTGGGAGAACCACCACGAGGGCTGGTCTGGAGACAATAAGGAAGAACAGAAGAGGTGCCCAGGTGAGGTGGTAAAGAAGCCGATATGGCTCCCAGTAGGTCATGAAGTGGTTCTGGGATTCCCACCCACACCAGAACCAGGAAAGACTCAGTGGGGCAGACCCTCGGGGAGAGGGCTGGCCAGGGAGCCCATCATACTTGTATGGCTTGGATACCCTTCCTGGGCACGAGGGCGGCAGACTGGCAACTGTCTGCCCAGCTCCGCCATCTGGAGCCGCCCCTGGGGAACTTGCTTAACTTCAAAGATGAACAAATTCAGTGTCTCTGGGGAGGTCCTCTGGGGTACGGAATACCTCAAAATTTCATTTTTCAGTCTGGGGCTCCCCACAAAGTGTTTCTTGGGGAACAGGGAAAGTTACAGCTCAGTCTGAGAGCTGTGGATGACAGGACTGGGTCCCCAGAGGCAAAGGGAGCCAGCCGAGAGCCTCTGTGTCTGCATGCGGCACACGCACTCCGAGTGTGATCTGTGGGTTGTGGAGTCCTTTCTGTTAATTAAACTCCTTAATATAATTTTGAGGTAAGAGTGCTTGGCCTGTACTTCACACAGTCCCTGGAGGACTGAAAAGTGGGAGAATCTGCCATCTGGCAAAGCACCATGAAGCTTAATCACCTGGGGGAATTGGTAGAAAATTGTGCTGATAGAGAAGGGAAACATAGATGGACAAATTGACAGATAGAATCTTGACTCGCTTTGCCTGTCATCAAGGTTGAAAGTGGGCTTTGGTTTTGCCCACAATGGCCAATGTCGCCTGGCCTCCAGCAGCATCTGAGCCCCAAGAAATAGTGGGAACCACCGTCCTCCAGCCACAAAGCCCAGGTGACAGCAATTCTCACTCTTATGTCCCAAAACTCCCTCTCCACCTCGTCCTGGAGTCAGGCTTTTCTGCCTTTCCCCCAAAATCAAACCCTTTTACTTCTCAGTTTGTGTTTATGCTTTAACACAAGGCCACGCATCTTTGGAAGGAAATCAATACATAATGTTGTGTTTGTGCAGCATATCTGTACAGCGTGGCCCAAAGCCAGGCTGCTTGGGAATTAGGCAAAGTAGAAACAGAGTGGTCAGGGCTGGCCAAGCAGACTAGGGAACACTCCCTGGCTTGGGTGGAAGGAGCTGGGCCAAGGCCCAGCCAGCAGGCCTTGAGGTTGTGGCCACCTCTTGGGCCTCACAGCCCTTCCACTTGAAGCTGCCATGTCCTGGGACAAGTTCAAGCATCCAGAGCCGGGTGCTGGCTCCTTTGGTTCTCCCAGTACAGGATTCCCTGCCGCATCTACCAAAGGCTGGGCTCCACACCCTGTGCGCTCCCTGCAGGAGGGCCTCCAGCCTCTCCCTCTCCTGCACCCCTGATGGGCCCAGCAACCCAAATGATGTGCTTCAAGTGCCATAGGACCATGTTATCTCTCTGCTTCAAGTCATCCTTGAGATGCAGTGTGGGGCTTGGAGGCAGCCTCTGTAGCAAGTCAGAAAGGCATCTTCTCAGTCACTGGAACCCTCTATGGAGTGGACAGACAAGATTACCTGCTGCACGGGCTTGTCTGTGAGGGCTCCGAAACAATGTGGGCAAAACGAACACAGCGCCTAACACATGGTGAGTAGTAGCCAGCATCATTATCACCACCATCACTTTGGGGTGGCTTCCTGGAGATAGTACCTGATGAGCTAAGTCAAGTGAAGATCCCATAGAACCAATATGGGCTGGAGGACAGAGGGTCTAGTCCATGTGGCTGCTGTGCCGAAATGCTGCAGAGACCAGGTGGCTTAAACAACAAACATTCACTTCTCACAGTTCTGGAAGGTGGAAGCCCAAGATCAAGGTGCCGGCAGATTGGGTGTCTATTGAGAGCCCTCTGCCTGGTTTGCAGATGGCCAGCTTCTTGCTGTGTCCTCCAGAGCGTCATGGAGAAAGAGATCCAGTGTGTCTTCCTTTTTTTTTTTGGACATTAATCCCATCATGAAGGCCACACCCTCATGACTTCATCTAACTCAAATTACTTCCCAAGGCCCCACCTCCACATGTCACCACACTGGGGAGCTTCGACATAGGAATCTGGAGTTGGCAGGGACCCAACATTTGGTCCGTAGCAGGGGGATGTTAGAGGACAGGCTGTGGCATCTTGGTGCCAGGCCCAGCTGGCATTTGAGTAAAATGCTCATGCTCTCCATCCTCGCCAGTCTCCTCCCACACATCAGCAGCTAGCATTCGGCTTTGGGGGGCCTCAGCCATGTTTCCTGCACCTGTGGGAGACTCTGAGCCACGTGTCTCCTCAGGAGGAAGGCTATGCTCTGCAGGGGGCTTCCCTGTGACAACAGCATGCGCCTGGGAGATGGGGGGTCCGGGTTTGGCTGCAGCAGGCTCACGGCTCCAGCCGTGCAAAGATCCAAGCTCAGTCTGGGACTAATGTTTGGGCCTCTCAGGCCAGGGCCAGGGCTCATTCCGGAAATGGAGTCAGAACTCAGGCCCTGTCTGGGATCACTCCTCTGCCAATAGCCAGAACCAGGGCACACACTGGGGCATAGGTGTGACTCAGCCGGAGGACAAGAAACATAATTTCTTCACATAAAGCTTGAGGATTTCTGTGATCACAGCCCACGGCTCTAGCATGTGGGCCTCAGGCTCTGACCATGCCATGAGTGCACTGAGGGTAGAAAGACATAATTTTCCTTCATGGTTTTAACAGATCTTCCAGCCCACCTGCTACATTCATGCAAACATTTTTTAAAACAAGGGTACCAGCATTAGCAGTTCATCTGCAGACAGGACACCTGCCGTGACCATTCTGCTGTGTCACCCCCAGCGGGCATACCCCTGACCTTCATTACTCCAGTCAGAAGAAAAGGAAAAAGAAACCTCCCCTGGATATTTCCAAAGACCCAGGTGTTCAGGTCATCTGCATCCAATACCTGTCCCCCCCCAGCAAGAAGGGAGCCCACTGGGACAGAAGATGGAGGGCATGGTTCCCGTGGGTGAGGTGCACGGACTGAAAAGCATCTACCACGAGAGGAGCAGGGAGTTAATGTGGGCCAGGAGCAGAGGAAAGGAGCTGGGGATCCGTGAGTAAGAACGGGCCTGAGGAGGTGACTCAGGATGGTGCCACCACCATGCTCTTTGCCAGTGACAGGAGCCAAGAAAGAGAGTAGACAAAGCCTCTGTCAGTCAGGATAAGGTCCCCCTTATCCTGGTCCTCCCCTGCCACATGGTCCCCCCCCTGCCACGTGGCTCCAGATGTCACGTCCTCCCTCCAAATTCTTTCTCTGTGGGGATACACAACTGCTCCCATTCAGCCTTCTTCTCCATTTCTCTCTCAAGTCTAGATTTCCCCCCAGCACTCTGCAGACTCAAATCTCTATCTCATCCCCTAATTCCTTTACTGAGATGGTTCCAGGAGGCAAATTCTTCCTAAGCATTAAAAAATAATTTATAGGAGTAATATTCCCTTAATAAAAGCCACATCAAATGATACAATTTTTATAGCGCATGGCAGAATAACAAAGGTCTAGGCTTTTGCAGAAAAATGAATCCCCCTCCAGGACACTCCAAACGATACGACCTCCTCAGGTGAATAGGACATATTGACTTGGAAAGTTTAACTTGTAATGTCATTGGGCCAAGTCGGCCACTCATTCTGCTCCGGAGGGCCCTCCAAAGACAGGCTCTTTCAGCCTGGCTCATAAACACAAAGAGGAAAGAACAAACTCACTTCAGCCTGTTCTTCAGCTTTTTTTCTTTTTTTTATAATTAAACAGTTAGTGGCTAAATTGCATTGTAATTGATTGCAAAATTGCTTTTTTAATGAGATTTAGACTTTAGGAAATAGCTTTTTTTTCTTCAATATGCCCAAAGTTAACTTGGTCATATTGACAACAAACTGTCTCCCCGGCCTTTTCCTAGGCACGTGTAACTCAAGACCAGCAGAGAGAAGGGTAGGTGGTGGCCTTGGAAAGAGACTGCTGAGGCCAGTCTCTCAGCAGGGATGGCACCTTTGCAGCACCTTCAAAGCACCTTCATGCCCTTGCCCACTCCATCCAAGGTACCTGGATTGTCAGAGCTGGGGATCCTTGGAGTATCCTGTCTGCTCCCCTCATTTTCTGGGTCAAGATGCTAAAGGCTGCTCTGGAAGCTGTAGTTCCAGCATCTCAGTCCACCTTACCATGTGCCGGGGGAACAAGAGATGCCCCCAAGCATGCATGGCAAAGTGACCCATCCATCTGGCAGGACCCACTCAGAACCTCAAGCTTTCCAGAATCTAATAAGGGAGGTTCTCACATGCAGGTAACGAACACATGAATGCTATTCGTGATCCCCTCTAAAGACAGCAGTGTGAATGTTGACTACTAATGGCTTACAGTGCCCACTCTACAAAGCCACCTGTTTTTTTAATTAATTTTTGTATTAAGGTGTTATTGATACACACTCTTATGAAGGTTTCACATGAAAAAACAATGTGCTACCCATATTATCAAGTCCCCACCCATGCCCCAATGCAGTCACTCTCTATCAGTGTAGTAAGATGCCACAGGTTCACTGTTTGCCTTCTCTGTGCTACCCTGTTATCCCCATGATTCCCCATACCATGTGTTCTAAACATAATACCCCTCAATCCCCTTCTCCCTCAGTCCCCTTCTCCCTCCCTCCCCACCTGCCCTCCCACATCCCTCCCCTTTGGTAACCACTAGTTCCTTCTTGGAGCAAAGCCACCTGTTTTTGTAAACAAATTTTTATTGGAACACAGCCATGCCCGTTCATTTACAAATTGTTTGTGGCTGCATTTGCACCAGGATGGCAGAGTTGAGTAGCTGCAGCAGATAAGCGTAATATATATACTATCTGACCCTTTACAGAAAAAGTTTCCTCCAGAGAATTGCCCTCTGCCAATCAGCAGCCACATTGCCTGAAACGTTTTTGTTGCTCAATGCCAAAGCTAACTAGTACTGGGCTCTGAAAAGCCCAACCCCCTGTCACCAAGTGGCCTGAACTCCCTGGGGACGTCCATGCCGCTCATGGGTCAGGCTGGGCTAGACCAGCAGGAAGCCCCTATTGCCAGCCCCGGCCCCACGCTCCCCTGCCTCCCTCAGCCCCCTTCTGCTCTGAGTCCTCCCTTGATGAGTCACACACCAGAACCTGTCTCAGACTCTGTTTCTAAAGATCCTGACCTAAGTCCCTAAAACTTTTCCCAACAAAATCTTGAGGGGAAACCCATGTTTTCACAGATTAAAGCAGAGTGGCCCCATCAGAGCAGGGTGGTGGGGTGGGAGGTCTCATCTATGCCCCTTCCCCTTTGGTAGGCCCTGAGGCAAGCACCTCCTATGAATTCCAAGGGCCCGTGTCTCATTCATCCGCCTCTGCACTCAGGAGACCCCTCATTCATTCATTCATTCACTCATTCAGCATGACCTTTTTTGGCTGAAACTCCACAACAAGCCCTGTGCTTAGCCCTGAGACTCCAGAGATGTGTAAGACAGGATTCCTGCCCCCACAAGTTCACAATGTGAGAAGGAAGAGACAGAAATAGGCACATTGACAGATCAAGAGGCCAGGTAGTCAGAGAGTCTGTGTAGAAGAGGGAGCACTTACACTGGGCTTTGAAGGGTGAGTAGGAGTTGGCAGGGAGTGAAGCCAAAGGCAGAGCACAGTGTCCTCTGCTCAGCGGGTTTTCCGTAGATGAGTCAGTAACCCGAGCCACAGCCAGAAGGAGCCTGGCCAGAGTTCCCAGTCCTTGCTCAGCCATGGTCTCTTTGAGGGACTTCGGGTAAACCCAGCGGAGTTGTTTAAGGACTAGTTTCTCCATTAGACATGGAGGCTTAGATGTTAACTAAAACAGATACCATCTCCACCGTCCTGAAACTCAAGGTCTCCAGGTGGTTACCTACACTATTGTACATTTCAATTGCACATTAATTGACATTAGTCAAATGGTCACACCAAAAAGAAAACATCAAATTCCCAGTGGGGCAAGTGCTAGGATGGTTAGAAGAATCTGTAAGAGGGGAAGATGGGGTCGAACCAAGGGGACGGCCATGCCTTCCCTAAGGAAAAAAGCCAAAGGGTGAGATTCTAACCACACAGAAAACAGAGATGCTGCTCCCCGTGGAAAGAGCCGCAGGTGCAAGTGTGGGGAAGGACAGGAGGAGGAGTGACAATCCGGGGACCTGAGGGAATGCTCACTAGGGCAGAGGGCAAGGGGAGGGAGGTCCAAGGTGCAGTCCGAGAGGAAGGCGGAGCCTGCAGCCATGCAGAAAAGCTTTGTCTCCGTCCGGAAGGGCTTTAAGGAAGGCATGGCATGAAAAGTCCGCTCTAGAAAAGACATCACTCTGGTTACCGTGAAGAGCAGAGAGCTGAGAGGCCACGAGATGCCGTGAGAACGGGCATTTGCAGCGAGTCCAGACAGGACATGATGGCGGCCGGGGCAAGGTGGCAGTGGCAGAGAGAAATGGACAGATCTGAGATGTGCAGCAGGTAGAACGGACAGGACTTGGCATGATGGGATGTGGTGGGTAAGGAAGGAGTCAAGGCTGGGTCTGTCTTGGGCCTCTGGAAGAGCAGTGGCTCCACTGGGTCAGTGGTAATTCCCTGGGCTCAGGTGCCCTTCTGCCCACCCAGGAGCTGGCATGATGCTCCCCAGAGGCCCCAGTGCTGCATCCTCACGCGTGAACAGTCACTGTGCTGAGCACTTCAGCAGCAGGGGTAGTTTAATCCTCCCAGAAGTTAGGTCTTTAAAGATGAGGATACAGGCTTAGAGACATGAAGGAACTTGCCCGTGGTCACCAAAATGTAAGCAGCAGACCCGGGGTTGTGAATCTGGGTCCACCTTTTCACCCGCCTCACCACACTGTCCCAGGTTCAGTTCCAGATCTCAGGAGGCCTCCCTTCTCCACCTGTCCTGTCCCTGGTCACTGGGTGATCCCTCTCTCCTGTGCCCTGCGTAGCCTGTCAATGACCCTCCCCACAATACTTGAGGTTTGTCTGTGTCCCTTGCCACCTAAAGCCCCTAACACCATCCTGTGGTTGTGTCTGTGGCCTTAGGGAATCAGCTCTGCACAGAACAGATACAGACTCATCAAGAAGTCTGGAAGCAGTTGTCAAGCCAACACCCAAGAGTACAGAGCCCCCGTGGCACACGTATCAGTTAGGACGCCAGCTGCTGCTGGATTAGCACCCAAAATGTAAGGTCTTGGCACAATGGGATCACCTCTACCCTCACTGAACAGTTCAACGTGAGTGGTGCTCCTGGCTGGCAGATGGATTTCCTCCCCATAAAGATTCAGGGACCCAGATCCCTCCATCTTGTGACCTAAGATCCTCGAGGGCAGGACCGGGCAAACTTCTTCTGTAAAGCACCAGATAGTAAATATTTTAGGCTTTGTAGGCCAGACTGCATCTGCATAAATACTCAACTCTGCCATCATAGGGGCAAAGCAGGCACAGACTATACATTAAATGAATGTTCATGGCCATATGCCGATAAAACTTTATTCACAAAAAATAAGCAGCAAATGGGAATGGTTGTGTTCCAAAAAAACTTTATTTACAAAAATGTACAATAAACCAGATTTGGCTCTCAGGCTACAGTTTGTCTCTTCCTTCCAGCTGGCAAAGGGAATAAAGATAAGGTAGAAGAACATAGACTTTTTAAGCTCCTTTAACCAAAAAGGTCACACTTCACCTGCATGTACATTCATGTGTCCTCGCCCAGATGAAAATGTAGTCCCTGGCTGCTCAATCACTTTTCAGCAATAATGTTAAGCTCTGGAAGAGAAGCATGGATTTCCGGTGATGGGCTAGCCTAAATTCTTTGGAAATTTAGTTACATTCAACTAATGCTTACTGAGTATAGTGGCAGGCTCTGTGCTCCATCCAGGAACACAGGGTGCACAAGACACTGCTCCAATCCTGGAAGAATCAGAAAATGCAGCTGATTTTAAGATAAGGCCTCAGCTTCCTTTCTGAGTCTTTTAGTTTTCAAGTAGTTGCCTAAAATGCCAGGCTGAAAAACATGGTCCTACTGGGAAGCTGATGAAAGAGGCAGAAAAATAGTGGAGGTTTTGTAAGGCAGGGACCATTCTATTTATTTACCACTGAATTCCCTGAGCTCAGCACAAAGCCTAGCTGACAGAGGGGCCCTGGTACTTGTTAAATGAATGAATGAACCCCTGGCTCATCTGTAGAGCTAGATCTGGGGACTTACTGTGGGTACTTCTCATGCTTGACTGGCATATAATCATCCAAACAAAACAAGTAACAACTTAGATCCATTAAGGACACATTTGATGTGGAATTCTAGTCCTGCAAGACCTAACTCTAAGAATATAACTATAATAGCCACAATTTAATACTGTATAATTCTTTGTATCTTATAAAATGCATCCATATCCACGAGCTGATGGAAAACCTTATAAATGATGGGAGCAGACAAGTGAAGCTCCTCTGTCCATTTTACAGAAGACAATACTCAGGGCCCAAGAGTGAAGTGGATCTCCCAACATCACACAACTAGACGATTCCTGGAAGTAGGGCCTGGAGGTCAAGGCTGATTTGAAATCGGTGAGGATCACTTTCTTCTCCTGGCCTGTGGCTCTGGCTTGAGAACATAGTATAACTAAGTATTGACTTCTAAAATCTTTTAAATATTTTACACCAACTTGCATCTTATGTAAGGAAACATGATCTAAGGCACGTGTGTATTTCAAATACAAAATAGTTTTAATTTTGCAAAGTTTATGAAATGAAGCACCCTGGGGCATATCTTACAAATGAGATTGGATTTACACAAAAGCCAGAAGACAGCCTGGGACACTCTCTTATTATGTGACCTCTGGCAAGTACTCCCTCACTCAGGAGTTTATTCTCAGTCGTTCCACAGGAGGTGGGAGCAGATGCTCCCTGGAGTCTTTTCCTGCTCAAGATAAATGCTATAATCAATTATCTCCAGGCATTAGGCCAGCATTTTCACATTCTCTTGATAACCCATTCTGTCAGTGTAAAGGGGAAGCAAAGGCATTTGGGGTTCACTCAGAAGCATCTCAGGGGGCTGGGGTGACATCCCTCCAGGCAGTCTCTGGATTTGAGTATCCAGCCAGAGAGAACTGGGGGCACTGGGAAGATGGGTTGGACACTGCTGGGTCCCCACAGGCAGCCAGAGCGGGAGCATCTCAACTCCTCAGGCACAGGTACACAGGAGCTGTTCTTCCCAGCCCATCACTCTGCAAGGACTCTGACCCTCGACAGCATCTCTCTCTTCATCTCCAGAAAGTGATCATTATTGTGATTATGAGCCATTAACGTAGTAATAATGAGCTTGGAATAGAGAGCTTCAGGCAGCAGGGAGGGAAGTGGGTGGCCAGTTCCTCGCCCAGAATCCCCTAGCAGCAAGCGGGCTATCTCAGCGCCTCCTCTGCAGAGCCACCTGGCTGAGCAGAGCAGGGAGGAAGCAGGCCAGAAGCTGGGCGGCTGGGAAGTTCCAGACTAGAGCCCATGCGCTGGGAAGGAAGCATTTGACGGAAGTTCTCAGGGGTTTGTTCTGAATAGTAATGAGTGACATGCCAAAGCCAAGATTTGTATTTCTTATTTTTCAAAAGCTGCATTGATGGGAGCAAGCTCACAATACAAACAGTGGTGATTGCAATCACTTGCCGTTCCTATGGCAACAGACAAGATTAAAAGGGCAAACAAGGGAGCTGGAACTCTTTTCCGATTTAACTATCCCGATTTTAATTGCCAGGCAGCACGCTAACACATGGAGTCCCTGCTCACGTTTAAGAAAATGAAAACCTCTCCTCAGTAACTGACCAGGGCCATCCAGGCTGACCACTCTGGCCGTCAGTGATCCGGTAGCCTATTGAACACCTCCAGCAATGGGGAGCTCATTCCACCGCTGGCTGGCTATGGATGCTCAATAAAGGGGCCCTCTTAGCAATCAGGAGATGACACCAGGAAGGCATGGGCATAGGCTGCCAGAACAAAAATGAAAGGACAGCAGTCAATGATAACATTAACGTTAATCAAAGCTAACATTTATGAAGGCATGGTTCTTAGTGCTTGAGCCTTGACCACAGAGGAGCAGCTCTGATGGCTGAACAATTGCCATGTGTCACTCACTGTGCTAATTAGTCCTCACGCATGACCTCATCCAATCCTCTCAACAGTCTGCAGCAGGCATCATATTAGTCCTGGTTTGCAGATGAGGAGACGGCAGGTTGGGGAGATGAAGGCAGGTCACATAACTAGAAGTAGCAGAACCATGAGTGAAACCCAGACCCAGCTGATGCCAGAACCCATGCCTTTACCACCACTTTGCCCCTAGTGAAAGGAACCAGCTGGATCTGGAGACAGTTGCCTGGCAGGGGTGGGGCTGGTGAGAAGTAGGGACTCAGGCACAGCTGGGCTAGAAGATGCCATTGCCAAGCCATTATTTCTGGGGCCCGTGCACCTCTTGAGAGAGGAATGCCAGTCATGGGCGTGTGGGCTCAGCTTGTCTGGCTGGCTGTGTGGGAAGGATGGCATTGTTACTGTTGCATCCCTTGGGATTTTGTCTGTAGTTTTCAGGCATCCGGCCTTGCCTGGCTTTAGCTTCCTTCTCCCCCAGAGAAAGTCCTGATTTCTCTTCTCACGCAGCTGCCCTGCATTTGATCAGCCTAGCTCAGAGCATCTCCACAGGCCCAGAGAGAAGCAGATCTTTAGAAAAACAACACTGAAATAACACAACAATGAATTTACCAAAAAATGATGATAGTTTTGGTATTTACACCAGCCCAGGGCATCTGGTGTTAAGCCACAGATAAACAAGTCCTGTTCTCAAACTCAGTCATTCAGTCATCAATTTACTGCTCAGTCATTTATTGTGCACCTACTATGTGCCAGGCACTGCGGGAGGTATGGGAGATTCAAAGCGATGAGGCCTGCATCAGCCAGAGGGAGGTCAGCAAGGGGAGAGTGGCAGGCAAGACCACAAATAACCACGAGTACAAAGCAGCAAATGCCACAAGGATGGGGTGGACCATCGACCAGTGCAGACGGCAGGAGGCTGCTCTTCTCTGGGGCACCCTGAAAGGCTTCTTAGAGGAGAGGGCCTTTGTAATCATTCGTTCACTCACTCACTGACACCATGTTTAATAAGTCCCTGCAGGCACTCTGCCATGGACTGAGAACAGGATCACGAGCACAGGACCCATCCTGTAGGATGGCTCATAGTCTGATGGAGAAGACAACAAACGGTAGAACTCAAAAAGTGCCATGAAGGATACAAAGAGAGTTCTTAGAGCAAGTGAAGCAATGATGTCGTCCTGGGTGTTCAGGGAATGCTTCCTAAAGGGAGTGACGCTTGGGCTGAGATCAGAGTGCTGAGGAGGCACTAGAAGGGTGGCCAGGGCAGGCTTATTAGTGGGGTCTCAGCTGGAAATGCATGGTCTGCTCATCGGACCACGGCGGAGCCTTCATATTCTAGAGCACTGCTTACAAACCTGTGGGCAGGGCTGAGGGGAAGGCAGAGGCACGGCAAGGTCCCTGGGGCTGTCACAGTGAGGAGCCCTCACTGTCTCCAGACCTCAAGGGGAGGGAGGAGTCACCTGCTCCTGGTGAGGGCAGTTGCAGGGAGGGCTGCCTGAGGGTACCTGTGGCTTCATCTGGGAGACACAACCACCCTGAGGAGACCCAGCAGGGTCATAAAAACCCTGACCTCAGTCTCCTCCCACCAGGTGATCACCTGCGAAGATCTTCCTCTAGCCAAACCCAGCCAGAAGTCAAAATGCAGGGGATCCTCTGGCTTTGGCCGCTTCAGCCAATCTTTCAGGGCATAGACACAACCAGACAAGAGCACAGACTAGCTCTGGAGAGGCGGGTTGGGCCTCCAGCCCGGAAGGGAGGTATAGCACCGCCTGCTGGTCGTATGTAACAGCCTCTGCTGCTCCTCAGGCCCCCCTAAGATAGCCAGACAGAGGACAAGGAGGAGGAAATGGCAGCTAAGCGAGGACAACAAGTTTTGCAGTTATAATTGGCTTAGGGAATGAGACAGAGCAGAAGCCTCAGTAACTGCAGTGGGGATACCACTGACAAGCAAATAAGCTTGCCGCACAGTGTCCCCAGAAAGTCTCGGGGATTCAAGACACTAGGTGCCATTGAGGGCAGTGGTGCAAAGCAAAGCTGAAAAGAGGCATGGGCAGCCTGCCTGGACAGGGGCAGCACCTGCGCACGTCTCCTCCATCGCCTCCAGCAGCCAGGGGCCCTGCCTTCCCACCCTGCAGGGGAATGGCAGCTTATTAGGGAAATGGACCCAGACAGCCTCCTGACTCAGGGATACCAGGCTTAGCAGAGGGTCTGAGTGAGAAAGTCTGCATCCTAAATGCCAAGGCCTCTCCAGGCCATTCCCTTGCTTCTCTGCCAGCAAACACAGGCTTCAAAATTAGACTCTGGAATGTTCCTCTCTGGACAAACTGAAAGGTCTCCCCACCCCCCAAAATGGCTAGGCCTCTGCACTTTCATTCTATAGCAAAGCCAACTGCCAGTCAACAAGCCTGGGCCATGTGCAGAGATTGCGACAACCCTTTAGTGGGCCAGCAAGGATCTCTATAGACATTGGAGGAAAATCCCCTATATAAGAAAATACAAAACATACATAGATAGAAAAAGGGACTCTGATGAAATAGAGCTACTACGTAAGTTAGATAAGCTAGATAACGTCAGCTCATATTCCTCCTTCACTCACAACCCTGCAATGTGACTCTCCTTTTGCAATGTGCAAAAGAAAACTGCAAGAACCTTATAATTAGTATCCTCAAGGAGATAAAAGAAGATATTATGAACAAGAACAGGATCCCATAAAATGGAGAGAACCAAAAAATAACAAAGAACTCTTAGAAATTAAAAACATGATGACAGCAATACAAAATTTGGAAAGTTTTAGAAATAAAGTTCAGGAAATATCCTCAAAAATAAGACAACAAGAAAAGAGATGGTCAATAGGAAATAAAGAACATAAAATTTAGAATATCAATCCATGAGGTCCAACATTCAACTGATCAGAGTTCCAGATAGAACAGAAAAAAAGGAAAATGGGTGGGAGAAATGATAAATAATAGGAAGGGAGCTAAACTGGGGCGTTCTGGGCCCAATCCCCACTTTGGTGGGGGTAGGTTCCCTGTGCATGACACCAAGAAATTCTCAAACACCAGCAGGGTGTCCCAGAACTCAACTCCATTCTGATGCTCTCTGCCCGGATATAGCATCACACTAATTTGCTAGAGTGGCTCACAGAACTCAGGAAACCATTTACATTTACCAGTTTAGTGTAAAGGATATAAGTTAACAGCCAGTTGAAGAGATGCATAGGGCCAGGTCCCAAATAAAGGAGCTTCTATTCTAATGAAGCTTGGGGCCTGACTCAGTGGCACATGGAAGCATTCTGGTTCCCCAAGTGTGGAAACTCTTAGAAAAAGGGGAAAAGGACTAAAAAGCTATTTTCTTGTGTTTTTATGAAGGCTTCATTACACAGTCATGATTGACTAAGTCATTGGCCATTGGCTAACAACCTCCAGCCCCTTTCCAACTCAGAGGTTGTTGAGGCTGAATTTCCCACCTTCTAATCAATATGGCTGATCCTCCCAGCACCCAGCACCCACCCCTGGGTGGGGTCCAAAAGTCATCTTCATTAATAACAAGGCACCCATTTTCTTTATGGCTCTAAAGCATTTTCCAGAACTAAGAATGAAGTCTAAAGATATCTGAGAAATACATATTTGGTCATCTGAATGACCAAATACGTTATTTTTTATAAGTCATTATATTGCAGAGGCATTCCCAGCACATTCAAGGAACACCAGCAAGGCTTGTGTAGCAGGAGTGAATTGAACCTGGGAAGGAGATTCACACTGCAGGGTTGTGAGTGAAGGGGGAACATGATCTAACGTTATCTAGATTATCTAACTTAAAAGAATCGTTCCATCCAGAAGATGATCATCAAAAAACTACAACAAAGATCCTGGCGCTGTTGCAGTTGTAGCTGCATTCATCCCACTGGTTCCTGGACTTGCCATTGGAATGAAGAAGGAGATATCTAAGCTGGCCTGTGCATACAGTAAAACAACAAATTTGACTGGATCTATACTGTCGGAACTCAACCGAGAATTAGGAGAAGTGCAAGTTGCAGTGCTCCAAAATCTTGCGACTATAGACTATCTACTGTTAAAAGAACATATGGGATGGGAACAGTTCCCAGGAATGTGTTGTTTTAATTTATCTGATTTTTCTCAAACTATTCAAATTCATTTAGACAATATCCATCATATCATTGATAAGTTTTCACAAATGCCTAGGGTGCCTAACTGGTTTTCTTGGTTTCACTGGAGACGGCTGGTAATTGTAGGTCTGCTTTGGTTATGTAGCTATATTCCTATTATGTTAATGTGTGTACGCAATTTAATTAGTAGTTTAAAACCTATACATGCTTATGTTACTCTACAAGAAGATATGTCAAAGAAATAATCAATCTTCCCATGTTTTCTTCCATCTGCTACTTCTATAGCTTTTCTTCTTCCTTCCTAATTACAACCCTTAAGTAGAATTCATGCCTCATATCGAAATTACCGAGTATCATAATTCTTCCAAGTGGTAAAGATACCTCAAGACACATGCTGGGCATAGAAGCCACAGGGCATAAATCTGCAAAGAAGTAAAAAGCTAACCTTTTCAAAGAATATTGCTTCTCTCTCACTTACCAACTTTACATTTCCCTGTATGGCCCCAGAAGATGACTGGTTAGCCAGAGACGGGTAAGATTCCTCAAGGGAGGAACAACCTAAGACAGGCACAGTCGCATCGGGGCCATCAGGTGAGAAATTGGGGATCAACAGAGGTGAGGCTTAGAACCTCACCCCTGTTTTGAGAGAAATCCTCTGCATCCGTGGATGTTTTGTTACCCTTGTCTAGCTTGGATTAATACTTAGTCTACAGGCACACACCTGATCATCTACATTTGCCCTCTTACAGCACTAAACTATGTTTTCTACCTTTATCTTGCATCTACCTACCACTTCAGCATTTTATTAAAAATAATAATAATAATAATAATAAGGGAGAAATGTGGGATTCACATATAAATCAAGTATAAGAATCAAATGAATATTTATATTTGACCTGATTGTTTATAGTTCATAATGCGTGATCAAAACTGAAAGTTTCTGTGATGACTGCACTTGCACTGTTCACCATGTAAGAACTTACTCACTATGTAAGAACTTGTTCACCGTGTAAGAACTTGTTCGTTATGTTTCAGAAGATTGGAGACTGTTGAGAATTAGGCTTGGGGTGGATTAATGATTGTGCATTGACTCCCCTATACAGAATTTTATTGTTGTTAACAACCATTTGATCAATAAATATGAGAGATGCCCTCTCAAAAAAAAAAAAGAATCGCTCCATTATTGAACTGAAATAGACTATCAGGGAACAATAGTGGAAGTAGAGAGACCACTTATGGAGCATATTGTAAAAACCCAGGTAGGAGCTAATGGTGGCATGGACTCTGGTCGTAGCAAAAGGTGGTGAGAAACAGATGCTGGGTGTATTTTGCAGGGAAAGGCAACAAAATTTGCTGAGATTTGACATGGAGTATGAAAAAAAAGAGGAACATCAGGATTCAAAGTTCTTAGCCTGAGCAACTGGAAGGATGGAGTGGCCAGTAACTGGGATAGAGAAGGATGCTGGTGAAGGGGTTGGTGATGGAGTAGAGGGAGGTAAGAAGTTGTGTTTTAGACTCGTTAAGGTTGAAAGCTCATTGAACATTCAAGTGGAGATGCTGAGAAAGTGACTGGATACAGAGGTGGGGATTCAAGGCAGAGGCCTGGGCTATAGACAGGGAGGTGGCTGCCAGCGGTACATTCTGGTGTTCGAAGTCGTGGAGACAGGATGAGTTTAAATGAAATACAATAAAAGCAAAACTCAAACAAGGGCATGAAAGGAAGTACCATCGTATCATACCTCTGGCTTGGCAGTGGACAGTATTTCCATAGTCATAAAAATATTGATTTAGCCAAAATTGTGATTTAACTGTGTTTGGGAAGATGGAGAAAGTGAAGAAAGAGGTGAAGAGTGGAATTTAAGAGTGCTAAAGCCTAGGACTCTAACACACAGATTGCATTTTAAATCTATAAATCCAGACTTAGTAGTAAAAGATATCCCTAGTTGAGAGTAGACTGGAAATTGCCCTAAAAGAAAGTGTCACCATACCCCTTCCCAGCAGCAGCCCTATTCAGACCCTTGCTTGGCCAGAGCCCAAGATGACAAGCAGGAAAACTGACTTGGTAAACAACACATTTCTGGAAATGGACTGTGTGTACACAGTATCCTCAACAAAAAGCAGCTTTCAGCACCATTATTTACGTAAATCCATGTCAAGATGCTACATTAGTTCAGTAGCCTGATAATCCCTATTGGACACATAGCTTAAATAATTAATTTGGAATTAATGTATGGATATGTGTTTAAAAAGATGATTTTATTTTAAACATGCTGTTTCTTCCATTGCATGCTGACACCCAGGGAGTTCATTCCTGAAAGACATACAGTTGTTTCCCTGTAATTCCATGCTTTTGCAAGGGCACAGTGTTTCAGCTAACAAACAATTCTACAGAAAAAAAATTTCAGAACTGTCTGATACAAAAGTATCATGAATTGGACCCTCATTAAGATGAAAGGATGACATGTGATTTGAAGTTTTATTATTTTAAACCACTTGCTGGATGGATTTTTCCCCCCCATGAACAACGCAGACCTATGACCCCGTGATCACACAGTAATAATAAGACGATAGATAATTTGATCCCTTCAGTTCTGTGTTCCAGCTTAATGTGTCTCTTTAAAGATTATGTGTTTTATTTAGTTATTTTGTTTTTTCTTTACTTAAAAACAGGATGGGTATTTCTTTCCCAGGTTGATTTTTCATGCAGC
Organism: Manis javanica; assembly: GCF_040802235.1. Classification (NCBI taxonomy): domain Eukaryota; kingdom Metazoa; phylum Chordata; class Mammalia; order Pholidota; family Manidae; genus Manis; species Manis javanica. Next base: position 131,404,039 of record NC_133159.1, read on the forward strand.
TGCTGAAGTTAAAGTTTTGCAGGAAAAAAACCCAGTAGTGAAAGATGTTCTATTAAAGTAAGATTGAAGCCAGAATTTAAAATTGAAAGTTAATCTTTGTGTTCCTTTCAATGGATGTATTTTTAAATTGGCAATTCAAAAAAGAATAAAATTAGTTGGAATAATACAGTGCCGTCGGTAAAGCAAGTTGGGTAGTGTTGTTATAATTCTAATGAGGTTCATTCCCCTGTTCAAGATTTACTTACAGAACAATCTGTTTTTGTGGGAAGAAAGTCTGATGAGTTTGATTACTACTATGAAATTTTATTTTTTTCATGGGGGTCTGCAAGAGGAAACCCCACAAAATGTGAAGTTTCTTTATTTCAAATCTTCTGGGTGGTTCCAGAGATAACCAGGAATTAATTCTTCACAATATTGGGAGGCTATCTGGAATTGCAATTGGCAGCTCGTGTTATCAGTAGATCACCCATAGGTTACCAATCCCAATGGCATCTTCACTTCTTCATTCTAGGAGAATAGTGCTCCATTTGGAATGTATCTGGCTTTGTGGATCCAATTCTTGGCAGTTTGAGTAGGAACAGATAGACTCCCCAGAAAGTGCCTGTCTTGAATAGTTTGAAAGTCTGGAATCTCATACATAAGGGTAAAATATTTTATGGGAGACAATTGAGAAATGGAAGAACAAGAATGAAGAAGGGGATGCAGGAAGGATGAGACGGAAGGACAGAGATGTCACGTGTTCTGAAGCATCGTGGTTACGTGGCCCGTGAAGGGAGTGAAACAAGACAGGAAATCCACCAGGGGGCGATGCTCAGGCCTGATTTGATCCTGGATGACGCTATCAAAAGCTGCAGCTGAAGTGGGAGCTGAGCTGTCTTGAGTTCAGAGATGTTCCTCTCCATCTGACATCTGTTCTTGCATAGCTGAAACTTTTTCCCCTGAGACCTTTATATACACTTCTGTACTGTATTCGTTAACTATGTGTACTGTAGCACATGTCTGCACACATAGTGGCTTAAAACAACACAAAATCATTGTTTTATAGTTTTGGAGTTCAGAAGTCTACAGCGGGTCTCCATGGGCTACAATCAAGATGTTGACAAGGCTGAGTTCCTCCCAGGAAGTTTTGGAGCGAATCCATTTCCTTGCTTTTTCCAGCTTCTAGGGACCGTCCACATTCCTTAGCATGTGGCCCCTACCTCCATCTTCAAGGCCAGTGACATCAGGCCAAGTCCTTCTCACACAGCCATCTCTCTGGTTCCTGCCTCCGTCTTCCACTTTTAAAGACCCTCATGATTATGTTGAGCCCACTCAGATAATCCAGGGCCATCTCCTTATTTTAAGGGCAGTTGATTTACAAACTTAATCCCATTCTGCAAATCAAGTTCCCCTTGTCCACACCCCCCCCATGGTCACGGGCTCTGGAGGTGAGGATGTGGACGTCTTCAGTGGGGTGGGGGGCATGCCTACCATGGCAACGTCACTGTGCCTTCATCACAGGGTTCGGACCCCCAAGGAAGTGGCTGAGCCAGATGTTGAGCTGGGGAAGAGGACTTGTGGCTCTCAGTCCTACAGCTGCTCCTGGCACAGAGAACACTGTCCAACTAGCTTCTCATCCAGGAGCCGAGCAAAAGGACTCCCCAGGGTTAAAAAAAAAGCGAGCTGGGGAAGAGCCCCTGAACAGGTTAACACAGAGAGAGAATAAGTGCGTGAGAGGGACCTTTAAAGCACCCCCGAAACCCTCTTCCTTCCTTTCAACACCTTGTCTCCCCACAGTCAGGGGTACAACATCAGACACGTATTTGTACTCTTACTCCACCTCTCTGAGCCTCAGTCTCCACATTCATGTAATGGGGGAATAATACTTGGTATTAGCCGGGTAGCTGCGGATCCCCTATGGACAAGCAAACCAGCTGGTTGAAGGGTTCAGCGTGTTCACACCATCTAACAATGTTTCTCGTACTCACTGACCTGACTCTCCTGACCGATGAGCACCTCAAGTGCCTCATCTCATCTGAAAACTGGGATCTTCATCCTACCCTCCTCGGAGGGTTGTTGTGGGGGACAGCAGCTGGCACATGCTTCTGGCAAGTCCCCTCCTTTCAAATGAGCCTCCTTCTGATGACCGGTCTGCACCCGGTTACCGGTTCTCCCCGCCCTCTCCCTCACTCGCACATGACTCCCTCCCTCCCTACCTCTCTGGCTCCTTGCCTTCTGACCAGCAGCAGACACAGACTTGCCACCTCGCCTGTGGGGCTCCCTTCAGCCAGTTCTCCCCCTCCAAAGCCACATCTTCTGTCCCTCACTCACCAGTCTGTGCATTCTGCCTTCCAAACTCACCACCAGTCTGAAACTGAGCTGCTGATCACTCAGATGGCACCCGTGGCCTTGTACTTCTCATTCTCCCTGCCCTCTCCCCACATCTGACTTGGCAAGAGAACAACTTCTCCTCCAGGTAAGACCATGCTTGGGCTTTAACCAAAGCAAGCTCTCCACTTGACGACACACTCCAGTGGCTCAGGAAATATTCTGCCTGTCACTTACCTCCAGATATCCAGGGCCTGAGAATCTGGAACATATTAGAAGTAGAACTTTGAATAATGCCTACTATGAACAGAGGAACAAATGAATCCACTAATCAATTCATCACTCCACTTGGCTTGCCTGCTAAAGTTCCGCTCTGGTCCCCTGGGGTGAATGAAATGCTAAGGGATCCCACATTCTGGGCAGTCAGTCTGTCACCAAGTGGGCAGCGTGTGACATCCCCACCAGGAATACCCCGTGGCCCCATTGGCTCTAAGTCCTTCCAGTGAATGACCCACATGGGGAGGTGATCATCTGCAGAGAAGGGAGCAGGGATAATAGGACCTGCTTCGGCTCTGCCGAGGGCCTGCTACATGACCCTGGCCATGAGCCTCCAGCCCCTCTCCCTAGGCAACCCAAGGCTCGCAGCCTGCCCACGGGGTTCTATGGGATGTCTACTAGGAGGAGGACGGGGGCGTGAGTTCACCAGAGGAAGACCTTTGGCCTCCTCAGCCAGATCACAGCCATCAAAAGGAGACAGGAAGCAGGTTTTGATGGTAGGTTCAAGGTGAGTGTCCTAAGGCTCCGAGCCAGGGCAGCACGGGAGTTTGGAACGTAACAACCAAGAGGAAAGCTTCACGGTCTTAGGTCAAAATGAGTCAAATACTTTCTACCAGTTCCAGTGAATGCTGAAGAAGATTCTTAAAAGTTGGAGTCAGGCAGCACGGTTCTAGACTCGGATTAATCCCCTCCACCTTCAAGGGCTGCACCTGGTTTTATCCCAAGTTACCCAAGGCGACCACATCTGACCACAGAGGGGACTCCTATTCTCCAGGACCACCACTGTCCAGTCACGTGTAAGAGAAGTACATCTTCCCCCAACATGAATTTGGCCCTACAATTTGTGACCCTGCCCTTTGAATGCTCTGAGGCATCTGACCCTGTGGAGTCCCCACCACCCTGTGGTGTGTCATCAGCCCAAATAAATTTTTTCTGCTACTGGACACCAGTCCCTGATAGCAGGGTCATCTCTCTGTTTGTCCCCTCAAATCTTCAAATAAAAGCTTGGACTTGCAGACCTTGAGCATCTGCATTTGTCAGGACATGCCAACTACTACAAGAGTTGTCCAAAGAGCTCCAAAGATTGTATTTGTTGAAAACAGTCCAGCCGTGTTCCTGATTCATAGTCCACCTAGTGAGGAGTCCTTCATCTTCGGTCTTGGTTCCCTCCAAGCCAAGGATTTGCCTTTTCCCCCAGGGGACGTCAGGACCATTTTGGCATCATCAGTCAGCAAATAGGTGATCATGCAATGGGTTTTGGGGGCCAAGCCCATAAACAGCACACATCCCCTCCACCCCCATTCCACTGGCCAGAGCTCAGGCATTTGGCCCTATCTAACTGCTAGCTATGTGCCCAGGATAAACGCGAATGGCTCAGTGACCATCCATCTCATCTGACACAAGTTTCCTTCCACCACCGTTCTAGGTTCTCAAGCTGCTTTAAACTCCCTCCAGGAACAATCAGGTTGGGTTACTCATCCTGCAGAATGGGGGCTCCTCACCAGGGAAAGAAAGCATTTAGGTGACACACCCCTAGAGATGCCCATCTCTAAATCCCCAGCTAACCCACCGTTCCATCCCAGCAGCCTTCCTGGGAAGCTGGCTTTTGCACGCTGCCAGAAAATGGTTCCCATGGAGGGCAGCTGTTCTTAAATTAACCAAAACAAGGCATAGAGGGGAAGGAGCATTTGGAGAGACAGCTGATGGCTTCATTGAATCAGAGGAAGCCTCTCTCCTGCTGCTACCCCGCTGCCAAGCCTCCCCTACCAGTGGGCCAAGGGACGTCGTTCATGTTCCTTCCTTACATCTGAACTTGGGACCATTTGCAAGGCCCAGAGATGGGGCCTTCTAATGCACACCCCAGGAACTGACAGGGCAGTTCAGATGGGCCAGCCAGAGATGTGAAGTCCTGGAACAGAAAAGGCATCTCTAGGAGACAAATGCAAAATTCTCAGCAGGATATGAATACAGAGTTTTGAGATCCATGTCACTTTCCTTGCTTAGAATTTCTCAAAGGGGTCTGAAAAGTAGCATGAAAGAGCTGAAGACTCAGCATTAGCCCTTCGTAATATTTATGACAACAAAGGGATGTCCGTGAAAGGTCGTACCTTTCATGCTGGCGCAAAATATGCAGCAGGCTCCCGGAGGCTGCATATCCCTCACTCCCGTACTGGCAGGAGCTGCCAGGGCCACGAGAAGGCTGGAAAATTCACTCTCACCAGGGAATGGGTTCTGCCAGTCTACAGAGGGCACCTCAACACAGGACTCCCAGGAGGCAAGCGTGGGTCCAGAACTGCTGGGGTGCTGCCAAGCTGTGTGTGGAGGTGACCCTGGGGTGTCAGCATACGTAGTGATTGCAGTAATAAAAGTACCCAGCACTTGTGGTCATGATCAGTCTTTCTAAGTTCCTTATGTGCATTAAATAATTTAATCCTCCCAAACACCCAGTGAGGTGGCAACATTCATAAAAACAATCTCCGTGTACAAATGAGGAAACTGGCTCAGACAGGTTAGTAACAAGTACAACATCACACAGCTGGTAAGTGATCAAACTGGCTGAGGAATCCAAGCCTGCCTGGCTGCAGAGCATTTGCTGTTAACCTTCCTTCTATGCTGACCTCAGATGTGGCCCTTGACTTAGCAGGATAGGTGTCCCTGAGCTGGTCTCTGGGGGGTCCAGGTGAGCAGTATGACAGGTGGATAACAGCCATTGTCAGCTCTAGTTTGACGACCAAACTGCTGGCAGCGATGGCCCTAGTGTCATATGCAAGAGGACCACTGAGGAATGGTCACCTCGCTACAATGTCACCTTCAGAGGGTGAATGCCTAGTGGACGGAATAACTACAGGCCACGCTGTGAGAGACGCTGGCAGCAGTGGGGACATTTCAGCCCTGGGGTCAGAGAAAGAGTCTGGTTCAAATCCCAGCTCTGCTGTGACCTAGCCAGGTAGCCTCAGACAAGTTTATCTCTCCAGACCATCCAACATAAAATGGGGGCAGGGAAGGTGAAAAATTCAAAGACCGTAGGAAAGATGAAAATGACTGGGCAGGCCTATCGGCCAAGGTTTACCAGGAATCCAGTAGCACCCCCAACTTGGGTCATTTGAGGAAAGTTTTTAAAAGGGACTTTACAAAGGTGAGGGCAGGACATAGTGAAACCCTGTGTGACAGAGCAGCACCCCAGACTAGTAACAGCTAGGAGCCATGACCACCCCAGGATGAGGGGACGATGCAGTTACCAAAACCCCAAAATAAAGTGTGATTAGCAGAATAATGGCCCTGCAAATATGCCCACACCCTAATCCCTGGAACCTATGAACATGTGCCCTGACATGGCAAAGGAGCCTTGCAAGTATGGCCTTGAGATGGGGAGATGACCCTGGACGGACAGGGTGGGCCCAGTGTCACCACAAGGGTCCATAGAAGAGGGGGCAAGAGAATCCAAGAAGGAAATGTGACCACAGAAGCAGAGGTTGGAGTGACGCAGAGCCGTGAGCCAAGGAATGCAGGCGGCCTGCAGAGGCTGGAAGATGTCAAGAACCAATCCTCCCCGAGAGCCTTCAGAAGGAGCATAAAAACCCTGGAAACACCTTGATTTTAGTCCCTTAAGACTCACCGCAGACTTCTGACCTCCACAGCTGTTAAAAAGTATGTCTGTGTTGTTTAAAGTCACCAAATTTGTGGCGATTTCTTACAGCCGCCACAGGAAACTAAACATAGGGAGCTGGGGGCAGAGGCTGCCCTGAAAGGAGGTGTGGCCTTCCATCCGTCAGGACAGAAGATCCCCCCAGGGAGAACACTGGGGAACCAGAACCTGACCTCACTCCCTCCGGCACCCAAGTCCTGCGGAGGCTTCCCCTGGAAGAGCCCAGCTGGAAGGCAGAGGAGCCATGGACCATCCAAGCCAGTCAGCCTCCGGGGCCAAGCACAGGGAGGAGAGGCATGGGGGTGGATCCGAAGAGACGGGGGGCGGGGGGGGGGACCCAGCTCAGCAGGGTGACTTGGAGAAACTCCACGTTGGCTCACACATTGCGCAAGCATCAGGGGCCACATGCAAGTCCTGAGGAAGATCAGGACACCTGTGCCCCCGCTGGGAAATGACACACCCCTACCTACCCCAGAGCAGAACCCAGGAAGGTGGACTCAAATCTGGGGCATGGAGGGGGGGATTCCTTCCATAGCCTACTGGGAGGGGAGTCCTTTAAGGGTCTAACGGCCACTCTCAGGGCCAGGCTTCAGGGCAATCACCCTGCAGACACCATTACCCTTTGCTCTGCCTTAGCCACCAATCCCAGCCCTGGCTACCCCTCTCTCACGCCTCACCCTTCAAGGATGATTCTGCAGGATGAGAGAAGAGCCCAGGGTCCCCAGCACTGGCTGGGTGGGCTGTCACTCCTAGCTTGGCTCTGACCAGCTGACACTATCAGCGTCGGAGATGGACATCCTCAGCCTTGCCCTCAGAAACTGACATTCATGATTCATGGGCCAACTTTGCTGAAACATACAGCCTGCCACTACCAGGATAGCAACTATGAAAATTAGGGCAAGGTACCCCTTCCCCAAGACTCTTCCATGCTGTCTTCAGGGAATCTGTACCAGCTACATATCCTAAGATGACAATGAGATAAACAGGGGGCACCCTGGCATTGTGCAGTGCACTCTAAGGGGCAGCCTGGTAGCCTCTCAGAGAGTGCCCATCACAGCTGGAATGACGACGATGCTATGACGACGATGCTAGGAGGTCTCTTTTTGTTTTGTTGTCCATCTCCCCAGCCCCCACCGAAACTCTCACCAATGCCTCCCAGCAAAGACCACAAGGCATATACCACTAGTTGAACACATTGAGCTTGATGCAGCAAAAGAATATACTGTCGTTCCCCATTTATACGAAGTACAAGAATTATAAAACTAATTTACGGCATCTGGAGTCAGAACAGGATGGAGGTGTACATTCATTCCAGGCAGCACTGTCAATGCAGAAGCCACTGGCTACAAGTGGCATCCGAGCACAGGGATTGTGGCTCGTCTGAAATGAGACAGGCTGCCAGTGTCAAATCCACTTCAGACTTCCTGTGAGAAACAGAAGGAAAAGTATCTCATTAATGGGAATATGATCATATCTTTGACATACAGGGTTAAAATTGACCCTCAGTTCCTCCATATGCAAAATAAGGTGTTGGAGGGATGACTTCAGAGGGTGCTTGCACTTGTAAGAATTGAGATGTTTTTCATAAAGACCACCTATTTCTTCTTTACTTTTTTAAAAACTTGGGTGCTAGAAGATTCTATATTCCCTTTGCAGCTTGTATTATATTCCAACTAGATGGTGCTTCTCGCAATGCCCTGGGCCCTTGCATAGCTTGTGCCGCAGGACGGGCTCCGGGTCATCCTGCATGCAATGACCGAACTGGACACCTGTCTGCAGACGATCCCCTCCAGCTCTTCCCTGAGGGAGGGTTTAATTAGTGTGGTTGGACAGCTTCAGCAAAAGGTGCTACATGTGGGGAATTAGATCTTAAAAATCTCTTCTTTCTCTTCTCTGCCTCCTCGTCTCCCCTCCCTCTCTCCCCACCCCTTCTCTGCACCCCTACCTCATTCCCCTCCTGCCTACTGGCTCACTCTCCCTATTTCTCAGGCACAGGGTGGGGAATACAGAGGCCGTCTTACTCCCCAGTTATGCTGGGGCCATGTTTCCACCCAGAGAGAAAGTCCTCTGCCTCCGACTCAACTCCTGGTGTCTCTCTCCTGATTCCTCAAGAAGGAGCTGGCAGGCCTGACCGTGGTCCCAGCTGGCCCCTGGGCCAACCAGCTATGCCAGAGCATAGGTCTGAAGCTCTCCTCCTGCCCAGAGCAGGCCAGGAAGCTGGGAGATGGAGCTGTTCAGCCTGTCACAAAAAGGCACCCAAACCAGAGGCTCATAAGCAATGGGGGAGAAGAGAAGAGCATGTCCGGAGGTTTAAGAGGGGAGGGGAGCACCCTACAATGCCACCCCAGAGTAGAGAAAAACATGAAAGGCAGAAGAAAAGGTCATGAAAACAGAACTGCGAGGTGTGAGGGGGCTGGTGAACACTAGCTGGAAGTCAGTGCGTTCCATCCCTCTCCTTGTTCTGTCAGTGACTCACCATTGTGACTTTGGACGCGTCCCTTCTCATCTCTGAGCCTCAGTTCCTCCATATGCAAAATAAGGTGTTGGAGGGATGACTGCAGAGGGTGCTTGCACTTGTAAGAATTGAGATGTTTTCCATAAAGAAATGGACTCATTCAGCCAATATTTATGAGGCATTATTGGTGCAGATCAGGCATTATCCTGGCTGCTGGGGATACAGCAGTGAACAAAACAGACAAAATTCTCTGCCCTCCGGAGATTGTCACACTCGGTAAAAGACACCAACCTCAAGACTGCTGAGGAGAGACGAATTCTCCATACATCTTCAAATGATATTTTTATTGGCGGCAAGAGAAAAGGTGAGAATCTTTGTTCATCAGATTCTCGCAATAATGAGAGTACCTGATGTAATGGAGCAATTGTAATTAGGCCAGGAACTCAGCACTGTTGACACCTCCACCAATAAGAACAGGGCCTTATCTACCTTCCCAGTAAAGCTCTGAGAGGGAGAGGGACAGGAAAGGGGCTGAGCCAGAGCAGCCTCCCTCCCAAACAGCAGGTACCCAGGGAGGTGGTCCAGATGGCCCCTCACTAGTGGACCCTTCAATCAAGGTGAAATTCAAGACTAAGTCTCTGATATGAAACTTCACAAACCCAGCGGGAAGAGTGAAAACCAGGCATCCAGGCGCTGGTATCAAGGGGCCCAGACCTGGGCTGCCATGTTGTCATCACACAGCCAGTTGACATGGCAAGGCCAGAGCTCCCACACTTTCCATGGAAGATCTATTATTTGGGGGAAAGCAGGAGCCAGGGAAGGTCCAGGAGCTTCCAGCCTGGAGACCCAATATCTGATCAGCAGTGTCTTGGCACAGAGCAGGGGGCCCACTAGAAGGGGAGGCTGTGGAGGGTGGAATGAGGATGCAGGTGGAACTGAGTGGAGCAGCAAGGAATGGGAGCACCCGGGGACCAGCAGGGGTGGGAAACTCCACCACGCTCTGGCCTCAAGGGCCCAGGGGAGGCTCTGTGGCCCCTGGAGCAGGGGGCTGTGGCCTGGAAGGGCTACCTGACACCACTTGTGACATCAGGTCAAAGAGCACAGCCATTGCAAACCATAGCTCCGCAAGAAGGGGGCAAGAGAAACAAAGGTCCTGTGTTCCTCTCCTCCCTGGGGGACCTTCTCCTGGTGTCAGCTGTGGGCCAAATCCCCCTGGAGCTGGAGGGCCAAGGAGCCTGGTACACCAGCATCTTGAGACTCAGGGGAGAAAGCAGGCCAGGGAATGGGTGAGGGGACACACAGAGAGAAATGCCATGGTAGGCTGTGTAACGTCCCCCAGAGATACCCTTGTCCTAATCCCCAGAATCTGTGAATGGACAAGTTACCTTTCACAGCAAAAGGGACTCTGTACACATGATTAAGTTCAGGGTCTTTAGATAATGAGGTGATCCTGCATTATCGTGATGAGCCCAGCATATACATAAGGGTGTGCATTAGAGGGAGGCAGGAGGGTCATAGACACTCAGAGGGGGCACGATGGCAGAAGCAGAGGGACAGAGAGACACTGGGGACAGAGCCACCCAACTGCTGGCTCTGAAGACAGAGGGACGGCCACAAGCCAAGGAAAGCAACTGGCCTCCAGAAGCCGGAAAAGGCAAGGAAACTGCTTCTCCTCTAGAGCCTGGGGAAAAAGCATGACCCTGCCAACCTATTTTAGGACTTCTGACTTCCAGAATTGTAATAGGATAAATCTGTGCTGTTCTGAGCCATTGAGATGGGGTAATTTGCTATAGCAGCACCAGGAAATATACACCTGCCCAGTACCCAGGGCCACCCATCCCCTGGCCACCCGGCCCCTTACCACCCTCCCAAATCACTCCCTGGTCTGGGTCCCTAAACACCAGCTAAGACAGAGGTCAGGGGGATGCCTCAAACCTGGGAGGAGAAGCCTTCGTTAACAAGTCAATTCTCAGAAGGAGGGAGCAGGCCAGAGGGGGCTGCAAAGCCCACCCAAGCCCCTCCCGTGTTAGCCCCTCCAACTGCTCCCACACAAAGTCCGCTGTCCTACTCCCTTGTAGAAGCTGCTTCTCTCTGTCTCCCTTCCTTTCTTCCTGTTGCTCTCCCTCTCTCTCTTTTTTAAAATACATCGTACCTACATATGGACTGTCTGGCGAGGGAGGCAGCCCAGTGTTGTACAAAAAGCCCCAGCCCACACGTCTGGAACCCTGGAGGGCCACTCCTGGGTCTACCCCAGCTTTGGAGTGGGATCTAGAAAGTTAGTGGCCTTCCTTGAGCCCCACTTTCCCCATCTCTGCAAGAAGGGACAGAGGCCCTAGTCTACTGGCATTCTGGTTCTATGGTTCTAAATACTTCCTTCCTGGTCACCACCCTGCAACCCCATAGGAGTAAAGAGTTGTTCCGGCCCACGGAGAACCGCCACATCTGGAGCCCAGAGCTTTCTCTGGGAGGTCCCCAAGAACCCCAGCTCCTGGCCCGGAGACCACACTCAGCCTAGTCTCTGCTGCCCCCTGCTGGCCACTCATGAACAAAGGCTTCGCTAGGTCCCTTGGAAACCACTGAAAGGAACTCTGGAGAAGATGCCCCCGGGGACCTTCTGCATCCCCTCCCAACCCCCTGCTCAGACCTGGCCAGCCAGGACCTCCTTGCAGGCTGCTGTCAGAGCCCACAAGTAAGCCAGTGCACAGACCAGAGGCCTGGGTTGGGAGGCGGCCTGCTGTGGGACCCTAGCTCAGCTCTGTGACTTTAAACCCTTGGAGGGCATGGAAGAAGGGCTTCTGGGGCCTTTATAACAGAAATGGCCTCAAAAACTGCTCCAGAGGGAGGAGACGGGTCCCCAGTTGTTTCAGTTCAATATCTGCTTGAGTACTGACACCAGGTATCTCTTCCTGCACTCCACTGGTGTCCTGGCCCCTACTCCTCTGTTTTCTTGGGCTTAGAAATGTCCTGGGGCATCAGGAGAGGAGAATTCCACACAGAACGAGTTGGACAAGACCAACCAGGGTCTTTCCTGGGACACATTTGGGCATCAGTCCTACAGGGAGGTCACAAATGAGGTGATAAAGGACAGCCAATGGGAAGGCTGTATACAGAAAATGGACAGGACAGTGGAGGCTGGGATCTTCGTGCCAAAGTTTCTAGTCTGCAACTAACGCCCCTTGCCAGGCACTTTATCTGCTTCTGAGCCACACGTGACCTCCTGCCAGGGTTATGAGGAGGCAGATGAAGGTCCCCTCTGCTCTCCTCTGCGTCCCTCTGCACCACCTTCTCCAGCCCAGGACAGGCCTCCCCTTCTGCTTCCATGGCTCATAACGTCCCCTCGCCTTGACCTCCTCTGAAACCCCCACCCTCACCTCCTGGTTCTCTCACAGCAGACCTGGATGGACCATTGGACAGAGCCTGAATCAACCAAAACTTAACCCCTCTTTCCTCCAAGGTGGGAGGGCTTAAACCTCAAATCTCCTAGTGCCACAGGAAAGAAGGCAAGAAGAAAAAAAAATAAACACTCCCACTTTAAAACATACACTGCCACTCCTGAAACTGGAAATCTCATTCTGGTGACCTGGTGGTGGTGAATTTGGAACCACAGAAAAAAACGCAGTCTCAGCACCACGCGTGACCCTGTGGGGAGACATACTTACAAGGCCATAGTCATATAAGTGCTGTTTATTGGTTTTCAAATTTTAGAGTCAACCTATGGACAAAGCACAAAAGATTTAATTTTTGTTACAGACAGAACATAGACATTAACAGACCGGAGAATGGAAAAGTAACAGGACATCAGACATCAGCTGTCAGGCAGGAGGTCGGGGATGGGAGGTGGGGTCCCACTGCTGCCGCCCTTACCCTACTCAGAAGAGAGCATACAAGGATCCCACAGAGCTGCGGATGAAGTGTATATGAAGCTACAAAAATAACCGAGCAAAGAACCAAAATAGAACTATTCAAAACTGGGGGGAAGGGGGAGGTGGAAGGGAGGAGGAAGCGTCAAAAACAGTCCTCATTCCTTCTTGACGTGGGTTAAGAACCATGCGTGGAGAAACTGATTTAAGCACATTCTTTGGAGGTACAGACAACTACCCGAAGAATAAAAGGCAGGGTCATTTGTAATCACTAGTTCTGGCTAAGGAATGGGACCCGTAGGGCAGGAACTTCACCAGGATTCATAAGATCTTCTGTGCCCTTTGGGAGCTTTTTACCACAGACATGTGTTATTTTTATTTAAAACGTCAACTTTCAATATTTAAAAGTGACACCCAAATCCTGATAAACTGAACTAGAAATGGCCTGGCATCTGCTGGCTTCCTGGAAGGTGCAGAGAGGTCCGCGCAGTGACTGGAGGGCCAGTGGCGGCCGGTTGGTGGCGGAAGCGGGGAGATGGGCAGGGGGCAGCAAGGCGGAGGGGGCAGGGCGGTCTGACGGGCAGGGGCGGCAGGGGGCCGGCGGCGCCCGGGGAGCGCGGCAGGCGGGCACCCTAGGCCAGCATGTTCCGGCAGCGCAGCCGCTCCTCCTCCCGCCTCTCCTGCAGGCGGCTCTCCAAAAGCCTCAGCTGCCGGCGCACCGCCTTCTGCATGGATGGCTCCAGCTCCAGCACTTTCTCCAGGTCCGCCTTGGCCTCCGCCTCGTTCCACACCTCCGCGTGAGCCCGGGCCCGCACGTAGTAGGCCTTCACGATGCCTGCAGAGAGGATTGGCTGCTCAGAAGCCCCGGCTGGGCCTTACCAGTTTACAAACCCTTAACCTTGACCTTGATCCTTAACCTCTTGGCACCTCCAAACAAATGCGTCTCCGCGAATGTAAATCCGGACAAAACCGCTCAGAGCAGTACCTACCCTCTCCCTTTTGGAGACCCTCCTAAGGCCCTGTGACTGATGCTTCACTTCCTTACAGAGGCTCCCCAAGTTGTGTCAGCCTCGGGCCCTCTGCCTGCACTAGTATCTACTTAGTATTTTTCTCTCTATGATTGTCCCCTTTTTAAAAAAACAAATCCTGTTTACTGCTCCACACAACCGCAGGTCTGATGAGCTACTTACAGGTCTGTCCTAACGCACATTAAAAGACAGGCCAGGGTAGGAGCTGGTCTCACCAGATACGGTTATGGGCTTGGGGAAGCCCTGCTGAGTGAGGCTAGCTTGGTGCCCTGGAAGGGTCAGAGTCCTCTGAAGTTTTGGCAGGTGAGTGACCATGGCCCGTGGGCCCCCACCCCACCCCCACACGGCCACCCACCTGGGTGGTGCCGCAGGATGTCACTGGTGTGCTCCAGCACCTCGTAGTACTCCTCCTCCATCAGCAGGCACTGACAGTAGTTGAGAATCAGGGTGTTGATCATCTTTTCCAGCTTCAGCCACTGCACCTCCCAGGGCTTCTCCTGCGTAGTGGAGAAAAGTCTGCTGTGAGCTCTGGCTGTGGTCCGACCCTCACCGTGACCACGGACTGGGCAGCCTCCCACCTTGGTCTGCAGGTTCCTCAGGCAGACGATGGCTTCCTGGTACTTGGTGGAGGCCTCACTGTAGCGGCCCAGCTTGAAGAGCCGGTTTCCTTCTCCATGGAGGATGGGCACCGCATGCATCTTCTCATCATTGCTCAGGTTCCAGGTCTCCCTCTGATACTCGCTGGGGGCCTCCACCTGGCCCAAGAGCTGCAGGTCAATGAGGTGGGAACCCCGGGTACCTGCACCCCAGCATGTAGGGACCAGAGAAAGCAGACCCCAGCACACCTCACTGAGGCCAGCTCTACTTGTCCACAGTGGGCTTTGGCCGACTGAATCATGCTTGCTGGTCAAACACCTATAAATGGGGCAGGGAAGCAAGGAGGCCCTGGGGCCCTAACCTACACCAGTGCCTTTGTGCCAATTATGGAAAAGTGCCCTTTGTCAACACACTTTAGTTCCAATATTCAGAAAATTGCCATGATAATCATTTCGTGAAAACAAGACCCTTGTTTGCCATCTGCTGGAAAACTATCACTATGGAAATACAAACAGGGACTGTAATAAGTGTACAAACTGCACAATTGTTCAAACAGGCCAGTAAAGGCCCTTTGTTGACACTATTCTCTTATTTATTCGTATTCACCAAGATAGCCTTCAGGCTGAACTGCATCCTAGGCCATAAGCTGAGTTCTGACCTGGACTTGACCCTCTCCCATTACCCCACAAACACTGACTGTCAGTCACTCTGGATTCTGGGTGAAAGGGTGTGGATAGTTCCATGCAGTCTCCCCCAGTGTTGGTTCAAAACCAGGTCTGGGGATGCAGATATAATTCTAAACTTCTGGGGAAAAAATGAGAGTAGATAACCAACAGAAGTAAAATGGAAAACAATGACATTAAAAATTGGTCCCAAGTGGGCTTTTCCCTTGAAACAGGCAAGGGACTTTTTGGTGGGGGTGGAGTCAAATTCCACTTCCCCTGTGGTTTATGAACGCTTTCTTCTATAAAGAGAATGTGGGTGATTTCCAGTGACCCGTGAAGTTAGCTCCCATGGAGCCACTGCCCGGGGTTGCTCTCTGCCGCTGGGACAGCCCTGTACCCCCGGGGTCACACCTGCAGTAACTCTATCATGAATATCAGAGGCTGTGGCTCCTTCTGCAGCTCGTCCAGGTCCTCGTAGCCCAGCGTGTGGTAGGCAAACATGTTGGCCAACCCACACGTGTGCGCATGCCACTCTGTCGGGTCCTTGCCCTCCGCCATCTGCCGCAGACTCCGGGATAGGATGGGGTAGACCCCTGTGTGCTGTGGGGAAAGATGGACAGATGTCATCTGGGCTGTCTGCTCAGAGCCAGCTGGGCCACAAGAACCACCCCCTCTGAGGCCTGTCTCAGCAGGAATCCTGCTGCCATACCACAACCACTTCACGGCCATTACTTACTGTCCACAGCGTCCCCCACTAGTAACTGGGCCTAACTGTGTGCCAGACAAAGCATTCTACACCTGTGAGCTCCTTCAGTCCTTAAGATGACCCAGCGAAGAAGGCACTACTATTAGCCCCATTTTACAGATGAGAAAACTGGAGCCCCAAGATGTTAAGTAACTTGCTTAAGGTCACACAGCTAGGGAATGACATGGCTGGGTGCATACACACTCTAGCCACAGTGCCACACAGCCTCTTGATGGCCCTTGTGGTCAACTCCAACACATTTCTCTCCCACGGAGACCAGGAAGCCTGTGACTCGCAAGGAGGGAAGTATGGAGAGAGCAGAAAGAGTGGGACTCCAGGGTCCAGGAGGGCCGGGTGAGCATCCTGGAGTGCAGCTGATGAGCAGTGAGCCCCAGTCTCCACACCTCTCTGAGCTCTGTCCTCACAGATACACCTGTCCAGTAGTAGGGCTGTTGTAGGGGTTTGGTGAGGTGGTGCAGGTGTAGGTCTGGCTCATCACACCAGGAGCCAGGATTGGTACCCTTGGGGTAGAGAAGGGCTCGGAAACTCAGCTGCTTGGCCTCAGGCAAAGCCTGTACCATGCTGGGCCCCAGCCTTCCCATTTGTGAGCTGGAAAACCCCAAAAATGGTCTCTACTTGGCCTGGGTCCTAAACTGGCATCTCAGGCTCCCACATGGCAATGCCAGTAGAGACACACTGTTGGGAAAGTGGAGGGACAGAAACAGTTCAGCTTATCCTCCAACTCACAGGCACAGGGATGAAGGTCATTCCCTCCCTGCCCCACCAGCTCAGATTAACCCAGAATGCACTTGGCTTCTTTGCGAGAGATGACCAGATGGTCCTTAAGCCTGTTGGGATTAGGTTAGAGTGAAGGAGGGAGGGCTCCCAGGATGGGTGGGGGTGGGGGAATCTGGCCCTGATACAGCCTCCCACAGCTCACAGGCCCCCATCCTCACTGTGAACTTAGACCCCAGGGCTGGGCAGCCGCTTGGGCATGACCTCAGATGCAAGCCTCATCCCACTAGCCACCTGCCACCCTAGCACCTCCAGGGCCTCTCCTCTGTACCTTGGGCTTTGGGATGCCACACGAGTGGGAAGAAATCCCAGAAAAGTAGATAAAGGCCAGAGGAAGATTCTGAGTCCTGTGTGTACCTGAGCATTGCCTCCTCTGAGGGAAGGGGAAGGGTGGACATCTCAGCTCTGTAACCACTGTCAGGGTCCAACTTGCCCAAGTGCAGGCTGGTAGGGCAGCCAGAGCCACTGTGGAGTCTCTGTGGAACTGGGCTCAGCCTCTGGGAGTCAGCCCCAGAGCTGTGATGAGCAGCGAACACTAAGACCACTGCCCCTCTCTGCAGCTTCAAGACCAGAGCCTGGTTCCATCTGAGGGGCTATATTCAGAGGCTATAAACTGGTGTGCTCTAAGCCATATTCAGCCCAAAGATGGGTTTTGTTTTATCCGTCATCTTGTGAGGGTTTTGTTAATTAATTGCCAGCATTTAATCATTGAGTTGACATGGTAATGAATATTTCTGACTTGTCTTAAAAACACAGACTATCTAGCCACACTGTGCCTGCCCCTTTCACAGGTAACCATCCTGTTGAGGCTGAGGAGCAGCTGCCTGCTTTGTGTGGGGCAGGTGATCTCTGGCCAACCAGGGTTACAGGTCCCTGGTGGAATTTGAGTTTGCAGCCCTTGGCCCCACAAGACTGGGCACCAACCCAAAATCCCACAGAGAGACTAGTGTCCTCCCTAGGCTGGGGGTGGGGTGGGGTATGGACCAGGGAGGAGTGCATTTCAAGGCAGAAGCTCCCAGAGTCCCTGACCAACCTTGTCTCTCTGGTTTAGGGGAAGGGGAGGGAGGGAGGAAGCCACTGCTCCTGCAGAGACGTGAATGTCAAGGTAACCCAGTGAGGACTATGCAGGCAGAAGGCTCTGCACGGAGTGACAAGCAGCAACTGGTGGAGGAAAGCCAGGCCCTCCTAAGTCCTTTTTCAGACAGACATAACTACCCACTGATTGCTGAGTCTTTCCAAACCTCAGATGCCTAAGTGGAGAGATGCCACATGTAGATACAGATATAGAGAAAGGACCAATGAAATGAAACTTGTCAGTTCTTTTCTCACTTCCTGGCCTGCATGCTACTTCTCTCCCCACTTCTAGGCCTGGGGAACTCCTATTCATCCTTCAAGACCCAGTTCAATGTCATCTTCTTGAAGAATTCCCTCTCTAAGATCCTTAAACATTTAGCTGCCCCTAAGGTACATGGATGGATAAAATGTGGATATGTAGTTAGACAAATTATTCTGGAAAGTGTATGCGTGTGTGTATGCCTGTACAATCATGGCAACTGTGGGCTGAGAGGAGGTGTGAGGGGCTACTGAGAAAAACTGACAGTCATTGTGGCATAAAGGTTGCCAGGCTGTGAGATGGGTAAGGCACTCATGTGACAATTGATGTGGTCAAAAGAACAGACACCCCAGGAAACAAAGAGCCATGCCAATATTATGGGAATCAGCGGGAGCTTGTAGCTTTACAAACAACAAATCAATCAACCAATCAAGAATGTATTGACAGCCCTCTGTGCACTAGGCTCTCCTGTGTTAGCAAATAGCATCCTATGGAGGAGGGGCTCTTGTTGGTGACAAAGCCTTGTCTGACATATGGCCTAAATTACAGGTATGTACAGTCTAAAAAGTGCAGGAGCTACTTGTAAGCAAAGCCAGTAGATAGCATTTTAAACTAACTGAAACCACAAAGAAACCAATTTTCTGAAAACTTGACCCATTGAAAATAAAATACCTTAAAAAATGTTAAAACACCAAGATGAAGAATAACACAACGACTAATATACAAAGAAAAGAGGCTCAACTGATACTTGCTGAAATGAAGAAATGAATAAAGTGTTGGATGGGCTCCCCTAGTGGTGGAGGGCGACATTGCAGCCTGGCTCTATCAGCCATTATAAAGAGAAACAGACACTTGATGGGGGGTGAGACCAGTGATCCCACCCTAATCCTGTTCCTTAACTAGCTTGACGGAAAGCAAGTTATCTTCCTTCTCTGAGTCATACATTTCCTCATTGGTAAAATGAGGGAGTTAAGTTCCTAAAATTCTTCAAGCTCAAAATAATAGCTCCCACTTCTCAGTTGCCCTATACTATGATTTGACCTAGTATACATCATATTATGTAGTCCCCACAAAATCCCCTTCACAAGGCTTTGTTTATAGATAAGGAAATAGAGTATCAGAGGGAGAAAGGATTTCCCCAAAGTCACACAGCTAATAATTGACAGAGCAAGCATTCAAACCCAGGTCTCTCCCCCAGATTGCTCTTTCAAAAGATCAGTGGCCCCTGATGAAATAGTTAAGTATGGAAATTCACCATCAATAGCTGCTAAATCCACTAGGTGAAAGTCCAGGGGGAGCTTTGTAATGGCTTATCAGACCTTCAACATCCGAACCTACCAATCAATACTGCCATCACAATAAGAGGGTAAGCAGATGCAGAAGGCCTCCCGGTGGGAAGCACACAGCACAATCTATAGAAAATGTGAGACAGCAACATGTTAAACATCCCGAGGCAAAGCCACCAGCAAAATCAGAATGTGGCAACTTCTACAGGATACGTTCCTGCCACAAATCCACATCAAGGGAAAAAGGGAAGAGAACCAATAGATAAAAATGAACTCAAGAGGCATATCAACAAAGCTCCATGCATGGACTTCAGGTCCTGATTTGAGCCAACCAACCATAAAGAAAACCGAAGTGACTGGATATTAGTTGGCATTAAGGAGTTATAGGAGTTTTTTTAAAAATACAATATTGATGTGTTTTTTAATATCCTTCTTTTTAGACATAGAAATTTTCATATTTGCAGATGAAACCATCTGGTGCCTGGAAAGCGCTTTGACCATGTGGGACAAGGAAGCGAGGTGGATGGGGGTAGAGGGTACGTTGACAGGGGCTAGCAGAGGCTGATGCATACTTCAAAGTCCACTCTACTTGTTGTTGATTTTTGTATATGTTGGAAATGGAAAAACATTTGTTTAAAAGTCAATGAGTTTTGCCACTTCTCCCTGGGCCACAGAACAAGGAGGCTGAGTCATGCAATGGGGGGGGGGGGCGGTGGTGGATGTCGAGAGGAGTGGGGAGGAGGGCGGGAAAGTGAGTATTGGCCAAAGCCTCCAGGACCTAGTAATCCTGTACAGAAGTGAGAAGTGAGGACTGTGAGGTAGGCAGGGTCCCCCTCCTGGACAAGGCCCTGCTCCCATCTCCCACCAGTCAGGCATGACACTGCTTGCCACTTTAGAGGTGTATCCTTTGGTGGGCATCCATCTCCATCTTTACAGTGGCAGAGAATGAGGATGTGGGATTTGCCTTGCAGGGTTTTCTTTTACCCCTGTTTCGTGATACACAGCAGCCCTGCGAAGTGGATGGGTAGACCCTGTAGAAGGCCCCTCCAGGGAAAGGGCCAGCGTGGCCTACTTACGATGGTGTCACACCAGAACTCGGCCACCTCGCTGACCCGCATGGACGTCAGCAGGATTTCCCAGACCTCCAGCTTGAACATGTTCCCGATGATGATGTGCATGGGCTGGCCCACCTGCCTGCTGTCGTCGATCACAGTCCGATCCTCATCACATTTTGTGGTGCGGAAATGAAAGGTCACCTGTTCACCAAGAGAGTATACCCTGGCCTAGACACACCTCCCAAGGCACAGCAGAAGCCACCCACTGTCACTGACTCAAGGCTGTCCTCACCCAGCCTCAGACCCCAGAGCATCCCACCCCGCCTTCACACCCCCAGTGACAAGGAACCACTCCCTCGTAAGGGCCCATCCCACTCTCCACAGCTCTGCCGTCCCTAATGAGCCCTAGATCTGAGGCCACAGAGGCAGCCACGCTGTCATCCCCGGGGAAGCCTACCAAGGATTTGTAGACAAATAACATGACCCCTGAGTGTCCTTCCTCCTTGCTCAACATTTGGGGCTCCAGAATATTCCCAAAGACCTTCCCCCACCCCATGCTGAAGTTTAATTTGCAAAGTATCAAAAATGCCCAGTGAATGGACACCAATTCAGAGCTTCCCAGATGCCCAGAGGTGGATAATTCCAGGACGGGCACCCCTGGCTGTTTTTTGGCAAAGCTGAAGGTTAACTGAAGGGCCATGTGGCACAGCTGGAAAGCAGAAGGCCACCATGATGGGGTGCCCTCTGTGGTCTGGGGGCACAGGACTTACTCACTCGGGATCCGGTGATGAAATTTGGGAGCTCCTGCTTGCCGCCGTGCAGAATGGTCTTCTTGATCCCTTCCACGTTCAGGAGCAGAGCGGCATCCATGGCTGCAGGTGGACGGAGGTGTCAGCCCAGGCTGAGATAATCTCACTGGAAGAAGGCACTTAGGCAGAGGAGATGAGGGGATTTAGCCTTGCAGTGCAGGGTGGCCTCAAGCTGCTCATCAGGGCCACTCCAGGCAGCCTAGCCTCCTGCCTCCTCCACTGCCCCTCCTGGTGACGGGCGGCTCCTGCCTGACATCCACTGCTGCTGTGTCAGCTTTGGTTGGATTCCACCCCAAGGGGGTCGTCAGCTGGAGCTTTCTCAAAGAAGACTGGAAGACGGGGAAGGGAGTGCGCAAGAGAGAGGCCTCCGCCCCCCAAAAGAGGAAAAGGGGAGGGACAGCCGAAACCCCCACCCCTACCCCCACCTCATGCCCAGCCTGGTTGGGAGTGCAGGCCCTGGCCTCAGACTCCTAGTCCCTTTGGAGCCCAGCCAGTGTCCTGCAGCAGCCCCAGACCCGCCTTTCCTCTCCTATGTCCTCCTCCTCTCATCTCCAAGATCTTCCCACAAAGGAATGTCACACTGTGGCTGGAGGGAGGAGCAGGTGTCTAGCTTGGGAGATCACGGAATGGGAATAAAAGAAGGGCGGCAGGTACGGGGGAAGTCGGAGCCCTCCCGCGGCCCCACTCCTGCCTCCCCTACAAGGTCTGGCTCTAGGGAGCTGGGCTCTCCCCTGCCCTTCGGAGGGTCTCAGCTCTGTGCCCTGGGACCCAGGAGAGCAGCTCTGGCCAGGATCCCAGCTCCTCTAAAAAGGGAAAGAGAATGTGAAGACTTGGTGTTTGGCGCCACCTGGGGCCAGTTGAAGTTCTTACGTCCGCTCCCCAGAGTCCTGAGAGTGTCCAGTATACTGAGCACCTCAAAACCTCTCTCTTCTTGGCCCCCAAACTAACTTGTTACGCAAATAAAGGGCACAAGACCCTGATGCAGGGAGATACAAGAACACTGGATCAGGAGCCAGACAGAACTGCGCTCAAAGGAACTGACCCCATCTCTCACTTCCTGACCTGGTGGCTTTGTGTGTCTTCTATCTTCCCTAACTCCATTTTCCTGTGTGAAACAGGCAACTCCGAACTCCTGTCTCCCTCTCCAAGAAGGTGAGAGGCCTCCCTGGAACAGTGGGTAGGACCCCAAAACCCAGCACTCCTGACAGCCTCCCATGAGGAGCTGTTGGTGGGGAGGAGGCCAAGCCTGGGCTGGGGATCCCAGACTGGGGCAATGGAATCGGGCGCCTCTAGGACCCCTCCCCAAGCGCTCAGACCCTTGGGTGCTCCATCCCCTTCTGGGGACAGGTGAGAAGGGTGGAGTGAACAGAGGTCCTCTTCTGTCCTATCCTTCCTTCAGCCACCTGGCAACCTAGAGGGGTGCGCACGCTTAGGAGGTAAGAGGATACTCAGATGGTAAAACTATGAGGAAAAATAGAAGTGATTATGGTGAAAGTCAAGGGAGTCGTGGAGACACATAGCAGGGGACAGAGAGCAGCTTCTGGGGTCCCACGGTGTTCGGTTTCTTCACCCAGGTGATGATTCCATGGGTGTTTGCTTTGTAACTATTCATTATGTTAAACAGTATGGTTTAGGCATTTTTCTGTTACTGACGTAGGTCATGATGGAAGAAGGTGTAATCATGTCACACTACTTAAAACTCTCCCACTGTTTCGACTGCTTCCCTTCATAGAAAGTTCCAAAGGCACATGGGGATTGCCGAGACAGGGTAGAGGTAGGACTGAAAGGTTTTGCCCCTGCTTGCGCAGCTGAGGGCACCAGGGGACACCTCCTGAAGCTGATGCCAGCTGTTTCGGTTTCACTGCTGAGAATAAGATGCGCAGGTCACCGCCTCCAGTTAGAGCCCCAGTCATCCCTTGGCCCCTCCTAATGGACTTCATTAAAATGCAACTCTAATAGCCCCATGCAGCTCTTCAAATTCAGCAAAGGCTTCCCACTGCCTTCAGGACGAATTACAAGCTCCTTCCCTGGCCAATGAGCCCTCAGCCCCTGCCTGGCCACCAGGGCTCTGCCCAGTCTTTCTCTGGCCCTGGAACTTGGCATTACTCTGGCCTCCCAACAATAGCCTTTGCAGGTCTCTATCAGAAAACCTCACCCCTCACTTTGTGCCCTAAATCCTCAGCTAAAGCACCATATGCTAAGGAAGCCTGCCCTGACCCCAGAGCCGGTGGGCCCCCATCCCCTTACACCCTCTCCTGGTCCTGAACACTTCACATTCACAGCATTTTTGCACACTTTATGCTTCTTCCCTCACGTGACAATTCCAAAAGATCAAGAAAACATGGAGGTTTCTATGGCGGACAGGGAGTTCCTGGGGCGGGGCAAGGAAGAGCTCCTCCTCTAGCATCCTACCCAAGAGGTGAGTGGAAGCCTCAGCTCAGGACAACTGACTGGTTTTCCTCCTTGCAAGGAGCAGCGCAAGCCCCTATCCCCACCAGCCCTCACCTAGGAGCCCACTGGCCTCAGTGCGGCCTCCTTGCCACCCCCTCACTACCCCACTGCAGGCTGTCAAAGGGAGAGCCTTCTCATTCAGAAGAAAATGTTGCTTCTGCTTTCCCTCATTGCCGTGGGGAATGCTGGTCCTTGGCCGGACCTGCCAGTGAGGGTTCTGAGGGAGGGAGGTGGAAAGCCCCAAACAGGGAAGGACTCTGCCTGCTTTCACTCCTTCCTTCCTGACACTTGCAAAGCCCCGTAATTAAGTGTTTCTAAGTGTTACACCTTCACGGAGTCTTCTCCATGCTCTCAACTTAGTTTTCATAAGAATAACAACTCTTGCTTCTCCCCCTCATATTTCATTTTGAAGGACATGAATGAAATTTCCTAACCCCAGTAAAAAATGCAACTGGCACGAACAGATTTGGGAACACTGACACTTGGAAAACAACTCAGCTAGGGGCAACAAGCTAACAGGCCAACTGGAGCACTGCTTTTCAAGCCACAGCCCACAACTCACTGTAAAATACTTGCAGTGAGCTGTCGCCAGCATCTTTAAAAGTGAAACGGAAAATAAAATATCAAAGCACCTCACACATAGCCAAGTATTGTTTCAGGAAGCTTTAGTTTCAATTACACGTGTGTGGGTGCCCAGTGTCTTACAACGGGTACTGGTCCCCTCGAACATGTTCCTGGTGCAAGAAGGCCCTTACACACACACACACACACACACACACACACACACACACACACACACACACATCAACACACATTTTTTGCTTGGTTAACACATTCTCTAGGTCTCAGCTTTAAATAACAGTTTTTGTGTCATAATTTGCTTGGATCAGTTATTGGTCGTCTGATTCACTGTCGTCTCTCTCTCCTCCCACATGCACACCAGCGTGAAGTGGTGTAGTGTGAGGCACAGGGACCCTGGGCCCAGAGGGACAGTTTGAATCCCTGCCCTGCTGCATACTGAGGGAAGCTGGGACCCCACTGACCCCCTCCTTACCTGTTTCCCCACCTAGTTGCAGGCTGCAGCCATGATCTGAATTGCCTGCGCTACTAGGAGGCGTCTCTCTCGCCCTGCCTCCGCAAGCACAGACAGGAATACAAAGCAAGAGGAGGCTGGAAGACAGCTTTGCTGAGCAAGGAGAACGTACACGCTGGAAGAGAGAGCGGGCGGCCTGAGCAGTCAGGACCAGCCCTACTGATCTGAATACTTCTTAGTTTTATAGGAAAGTGTGAGGGGTTGGCTACCGGGTTCAGACCCTGTGGCTGCTCTGGCTCTGTGCGTGCTCATGCTCATGATGCAGATAGAAAATCCCATGGTGGGAGAAGTTCTGGTCATCATGGAAAGGACCAAGGTCATTCTCAGATAGGTCTCAGTGTCTTTGGGATTTAATGCTAATTTACTCTAAGGACCATGTGACTGGGCCAAGGTCCCTGGGATGTGTCTCAGTGTCCTCTGTGCAGGAGTCAGCCTTGGGGATTTCCTGGTTCTGTGTTACTTCTCATTTTAGGCAAAGAGTGGTTATAAACCCACCTAGAAAGGTTACCAGCTTCCACCTCTCCCATCTCTTCTGCCACTATCACTTACTAACTTCCTACTCTAACACAGGCAGGGGAATAAACATGAAACTGAGAGGAAGAAGTAATAAACTGAGTTGAGGAGGAGGCACCCCAGAGCACCCCGAGGGGAGGAAATGGACCCTTGGAAACTGAGACTACCACCTATAGGGGGAAAGAGCCGGGGTGGGGTGTGTTTTGCATAGTGTACTTCAATGCAGGGACATTGTCTTGAGGTTGGCAGGTGGACTAGAACCAGTCTAACCCATTCCGAGACCAACTTATCCTCACACAAGAGATTTATTGTAGGTGGTGACTGTCCTAATGGCTTTTAAATGGTCAACCCATACCCACCAAGGAATGCAAAAACAACCAAGGATCCAAGAGAAAAAGACACAGAGTGCCTTTAGCGAGTACCATGCTAAAGAGTCCCTTGGTGGTCACCAAAATGTTGTCGAGCAATCCAATCTGGGAAGATCTCCCTGTGCGCTAGGTGAGACATGTAGGTAATATTGCAATGTTTCCAGAATCTCTTGCCTGGCCTTAGTGCATCTCCATATCAACAGGTGTTTTCAAGGGGTGGAGAGAAGTAGTCCATCACCATATCAATAGGTAATTACAGGGGCGAGCAAGAAAGTACTGGACCCGAGAAGTTGGGTGGGGTCTGTTTTTTCTGCAAGAGACATGGAAGAGCAGAAGTGGATGACTGCTTATAAACATTAAATGGGTTTCTCCCACTTTATTTCTCCCTTTGACTGATTTCAGTCTCAAAGGTATTTTGCCCCAGCATTTTCCTCTGGAGTTACATCTAGAGGCAGTTGGCAGGACCTCTGAACCCAAAACCTGTCTACATGGGAGTGACCCTTGGGGCAGGCTGACTCTAGAGATGGTGTGGAGATGCCTGGAACCATCCCTGTGGATAGTGGGGAGGCCCCAGTGGCTGCAGTGGTAGAGAGTGCAGCTTCACCTGAGAGCCCCCTACCTGTGTGGCTTCCAATTGGGGAGCCCCTAGTGGGGAATTGGTCTAGGATAAAGCACCTCCTAGAGGGGTGGGACCTTCCCCAGAATTGAGGAAGAGTGGAGACACCAGAAGGTGCAGAATTAGCCTTCTGTGAGATAGAAGACTGCTTAGAGGCCCTGAGTGGTGGTGTAGTAGCTGGGATTGTAGGATGTCTTTTTCTTGAGGTACTAGAAAGGGTTATAGAGGAGAGAGACACACTTCAGCGTTGCTTGGAGGAGCTGGGTGATGACCTATGGATGCCCTTAAGAAAAAGAGATAGTTATTGAGAAGACCGTTACCCTCCTGGATGATTATGTTAGCAGCGAGTCGGGAGGCAGCAGGGGAAGCCATATAGCAGGAGGCGGTGGGAGAGGGGGAGGAAAGAGCGGTGCCTTCAGCTCCAGAGATGGTGGAGGAGGTGTCCGGAGAGGATGAAGGGGTGGGGCCAAGGGCCCATCTGTTGCCGAGGCACCAGCCTCCCCTGTATCAAAAGCCTGCCCTGTTGTAATTAAGAAAATAAAAACGCAACAACCGCGGGCTCCTCAGGGGGAGGAGCCACCCCCTCCCCAGGTTGTGGAGCACTCCAGCGCTGCCTCTATACCCAGGATGAGCTGGTGGACAGGAGCATCTGATTTCAGCA
The DNA here is from genome assembly GCF_040802235.1 of Manis javanica. Classification (NCBI taxonomy): domain Eukaryota; kingdom Metazoa; phylum Chordata; class Mammalia; order Pholidota; family Manidae; genus Manis; species Manis javanica. Next base: position 131,430,598 of record NC_133159.1, read on the forward strand.
GAAGCTGTTGGAACCTCTGCCTACATGGCTTTTGCATCTTTGGGATATGGGGGTGGAAAACATTGTTATGCTGGGTTCTGAAATGCGTAGACTGCCTTCCTTGATGACTCACCCTTCCCCCCAGCAACAATTTCAAATTCCCTGTCACACCTCAGGGAATCGGGAGCTTCTGGATTGGCTGACAGCAGCCATCAGGGCAGTTTGGCCTAATCAGGGTGATTTATCATACTTATCCACCAGCTGGAAAACATATGCAGAGCTCCAGCAGGTGTTTGGGAGCTGGGCATGAAAAACATCATCTGTAATATGGACCCAGAGGGCTGCGATGAGGAGTTGTTCACCATAGGAATGAGAAATTTGGTGCTCCATACAGCTTCCCCATCTCTCTTTGGGTCCCTAGTGACTATTCTTGTCCCCCACATAGGGCAACCCGTAAGTGAGGCTACTCATACTTTAGCAGATCTGAGGGAGGTTGAACCAATAAGAGCACAGAAGGAAGTACAGGCTACAACTGAAAAGACAGGTGCAAAGGACTCCATAAAGGTCTGGAGGACCCAGATGTGGGTTGATTTGATAAAGGCTGGGGAAGTGAAAGATAAACTTGATGGGAAGCCCAATAGGATCTTTTTAGAACTATTGCACCAATTAAAGCCAGAACAGCAGTTCCAGCCACTGAGGTCCAGGACATGGAAGCCAGAGGCAAAGCCCCATGTCTGGCCTGTGTCTTTGGAAGATGTCCTGAGGGACAGTACTCAGGCTCCACCTGGTCCCTCACCCCCAAAGAAGGACAACTGTACATCGCAGTTTGACTGAGAGGGGGCTCAAGGCCTGCCTTAGGGGTCGTGGTGGGGACCAGAGACCACATGTAGAATTAGCAATTCATTGATCCACCATGAATGTACAATGTTCCCTGGTGAACACAGGAGCTGAATATTCTCTGATTTATGGCAACCCTGAGCGTTTTCCTGGGACCCCCGCTGTGATAGATGACTATGGGGGTAAGGTAATTAGAGTGAAGAAAGCCCAAATTCCATTGGATATAGGGCGCTTACCCCCAAAGGATTATAACTTATACATTTCTCCCACCCGTGAATATATCTTGGGTGTCAATATGCTACAGGGCTTGTGGTTACAGACCACTGCAGGTGAGTTCAGACTGAGGGTACATGTGGTAAAGGCAGTATTGAGGGGACATGTTAACCACCCACCTGTAGCTCTTCCTGTACCTCAGTGAGTGACAAGTACTAAGCAGTATAAATTGCCTGGCGGGAGGGGGGTGTCACAATGAAATTGGAGAAACTCTATAGGAGTTGAAGAGGGTGGCATCCAAAAAGTTCACTCATAGTCCTTTTAATTCCCCAGTGTGGCCAGTGAAAAAGCCAGATGGCTTCTGGTGTATGACCGTGGATTACAGGAAACTGAATAAAGTCACACCCCCTTTGCATGCTGCTGCCCCCTCTATAGCAGCCTTTATGGACATCCTCAGTCATGAACTAGGGACATATCATTATGCTGTGGACCTTGCTAATGCTTTCTTCTCTATTGACATAGCACAGGAAAGTCAGGAACAGTTTGCCTTCATGTGGGAAGGCTGTCAGTGGACATTCACTGTCTTTCTATAGGGATACCTCCACAGTCCCACCATTTGTCATGGACTTGTAGCCCAGGACTTGGCCACATGGAAGAAACTGCAAATGGTGTGGCTGTATCAGTACACTGATGATATCATGCTCACAAATTCTCTTGCAGATTTAGAAGGGGCAGTTCCTAGACTACTGCAACATCTACAGGAGAAAGGATGGGCTGTGAACAGCACCAAAGTTCAGGGACCTGGTTTATCTGTAAAGTTCTTGGGAGTTGTCTGGTCAGGTAAAACTAAAGTTATCCCATATTTTGTTGCCCTTGTCTAGCTTGGATTAATACTTAGTCTATAGGCACGCACCTGATCATCTACATTTGCCCTCTCACAGCACTAAACTATGCTTTCTACCTTTATCTTGCATCTACCTACCACTTCAGCATTTTATTAAAAATAATAATAATAATAATAATAATAATGGAGAAATATGGGATTCACATATAAATCAAGTATAAAAATCAAACGAATAATCATAATTGGCCTGATTGTTTATAGTTCATGATGCGTGATCAAAACCAAAAGTTTCTGTGATGACTGCCCTTGCACTGTTCATCATGTAAGAACTTATTCACTATGTAAGAACTTATTCACCATGTAAAAACTTGTTTGTTATGCTTCAGAAGATTGGACACTGTTGAGAATTAGGCATGGGGTTGATTAATGATTGTGCATTGAGTCCCCTATACAGAATTTTATTGTTGTTAACAACCATATGATCAATAAATATGAGAGATGCCCTCTCAAAAAAAATTTTTTCTAATTCCCATTATAAACCTTTTTTGTCATATGGATTACATAGAAGTATACTGCTAGTTTTGCAAATAAATCACAATTTATTCTTAAAAAAAAAAAAACTAATGTTATCCCAGAAGCAGCCACATACAAGGTCCAGTCTTTCCCCACCCCTACCACTGTGGCAGTATTACAAGAGTTTTGGGGTCTTTGGGGCTACTAGACAGTGTTTATCCCACACTTGGCACAAATTCTGAAGCCCTTATACCAGTTGGTATGAAAGGGCATCAGGTGAGACTGGGATGAGACATGTATAGCCGCTTTTACTGCTGCTAAGCGAGTTGTCAAGGCCGAAAAGGCCTTGAGTGTAATAGACTCATTGAAGCCCTGGGAGCTAGATGTTCATGTGACTGAATATGGTTATGGATGGGGTCTTTGGCAGCAGCTTGAATAGACACACCAACCTATTGCATTCTGGTCACAACTATGGAAGGGAGCAGAGGTCCGGAACACCTTGATAGAGAAGCAACCAGCTGTTGTGTGCCACGCCTTGCTGGCTACAGAGCCCATCACCAGAACAGCTCCAACCAAGGTAATAACCACCTATCCCATTGCAAGGTGGGTGCAAGATTGGAACCAAAGGCCATAGAGTGACATGGCACAGATGCCTACACTGGCCAAATGGGCAGTGTATTTCTAATAGCAGAGCACCCTCTCTACTAACCTCTTAAGTGGAGAACTCCAATGCTCATGGAGCCAGTGACATACACCAGCGGAAAGCAGGAAGAACTTGCTTTTGAGCCATTGTTAGCTGAAAGTCCTTACCAGGAGGGAGGAGCCCCTATACCTGAAGATGCTTGGTACACAGACAGCTCCAGTCATGGGCAGCCCCTGAAGTGGAGGGCTGTGGCTTTCCATCCTAAGACTGAGACAATATGGATGGAGGATGGAGATAGGAACAGCAGCCAATGGGCTGAGTTGCAGGCAGTGTGGCTTGTGATCACCCAGGAGCCCTCCCCTATAGCTGTCTGCACTGACAGCTGGGCTGTCTATTTGTCTTGACCCTGTGGCTACTGACGTGATACCATGCCAACTGGATGGCTGGTCACTGCCCCCTTTAGGGGCAAGAGTTGTGGCAAGACCTGTGGGCCTCTGGTCAGACTAAGACAGTTACTGTATATCATGTGACTGGCCATTTGCCTTTGGCATCCCCAGGGAATGATGAAGCAGACACATTGGCCCAGGTGCGCTGGCTAGAAGGAAAGCCTGCCTCTGATGTGGCCCAGTGGTTACCTCAGCATTTGTTGCACATGGGTCAAAAGACAATGTGGGCTGTAGCCCATCAGTGGGGCTTGCCATTGACCTTTGAAGTCAGCAGAGCCCAAAGGAGTGCTTGTGTGCTCTAAGAGGAACTTACACAAGTCCCACAGCAACATGGGACAATAGTAAAGAGGCTGATACCTCTTGTCAGGTGGCAGATAAACTGTATTGGGCCTCTACCTGTGTCAGAAGGATATCGGTATGCCATGACTTGTGTGGACACAGTTACTGGCCTGTTGGTTGCTTTTTTTGTGCATCATGCAGATCAGCAAACCACCAAGAGGGGCCTAGAGCATCCCTTTGCAGCCAAGGCCGGCCACAGGTGATTGAGAGTGATCATGTCACCCACTTTACTGGACATGCATTACAAGAATGTGTGTAGCAATTACGAATAAAGTGGAAGTTTCATGTACCATAAAACCCTACCAGGGCAGGCATGATAGAGAGGTACAATGATTTGTTGAAATCTGTCCTGAAGTTGGACACCAATAGACTATAGGGCTGGTCAATTCACTTATGGACAGTGCTACGGCATTTAAATGAGAAGCCCCAAAAAGGAGCCTTGAGCCCTGTGGATATGCTAACACACATTGCTGCCTCTCCTGTACAACTGTATGTACAAACCAAAGAGGAGTTATTGAAGCCAGGATATAGCCAGCAGAGCAACATCCTGCTGCCAGCCCCAACTGCCTTAAACACTAGAGACTGTTAAGTGGATGTGGCCATGAACATTTCAACACATGGACCAGCAACGCCTGGCCATTCTGGCACCTTGGAGAAAAGGCCTGGAAGCTGGCCTCCTGTGTATTCCTGGTGTAACAGCAGAGTGGCCCCCAAAGATCACAGTAGTGTACCCAAAAGGTCAGGGAGATAAGAGCATCTTACAGGGAAGTTTTATTTTATCTTTATGGCCAGTGCATATACCTCCCATATTCTACATATTGACCCAACTGTAACTCCCACAGGGAGGGGGGTGAAAGTCTGGTATACTAGACCAGGATGAGATCCCATTCCTGCCACTATCCTATCACAGGACCACTCTCTTGTATGCAGCCTACCTTATGAACAAGATTTGCCTATGCTGGTGTCACTAAAACATGTATCTTATTGCCCTTAAAGTTATTTTATTCTACAGTCCTTGTGGCCTGGATGTGCCCCCTGGCTGCAGCTGCCATGTGTTGATTGCTCTGAACTCTCTACCTCTTCAGCTACTGCCTGTCTGTGGAATGGGTGAGCTATAGATTTAATCTGCATAGGACTTTGAACCTAGCTGAATCCTCTGGCTTGAGGATTATCATGATTTTATTGCTGTTGCTATTGTATGTTATTAGTCTGGTTACAATGCCCCAATTTTCTTACACAGGGGCCATTGCAGAAGATGGGGAACGAGTAAATTGTGAGTCGAGATTTCTGGAGGGGTGGCCTGTGTGTAAAATTATAATATTTCCAGAATCTCTCACCTGGCCTTAGTGCATTTCCATATCAATAGGTGTTTCCAAGGAATGGAGTGAAGTAGTCCATCTCCATATAAATAGGTGATTACAAGGGTGAGAGGGAGGGCATATCTGAACCAGAGAGGGTGGGTGGGGTCCCTTCTTTCTGCAGCTGGGTCATGAGAGACACGGGAGAGCACAAGTGGAGGACTGCTTGTAGGCAATAAATGGGTTTCTCCCACTTTATTTCAGTTTCAAAGGTGTTTTGCCTCAGGATTTTCCCCCAGAGTTATAGACCTTAACCCTCAGGAGGGTTCTTGAGTCTGATAGAGAAAGAATTCATGAGCAGGTCGAGCAGGTCAAGCAGGCAAAAGCAGAGTACACACTCAAGGAGGGAGTGCGGACAGGCTCCAGAAGTGAGCAGCACGGTGGGGGCAGGGTCGGGTGGTCTTATAGCTGGTGTTTAAGCAGGGGGTAGAATATTCATCAGGTTAGGTGGGGTTTTCTTGGAATAAGGAGAGAAACCTGGGGGATATGGTGATGTGCTCTTTTTGTCCTTAGATGGTCTGTCTCGGCACTGTCATGGCACCAAGGTGTGTGATTTTTAAATATGCTGATGAGCTTTTAATGTACTGTGACGTGAAGTCAGGGTCAACTTCTGCAGGTTGGTCCTAGTCAGTTTCGGCAGGTCTGGTATCTATACCCTCCCTCCCCCTCATCCTGTGAAAACAGTTTACGGGGAATGTTTAGAGTATGAACAAGCATCTAAACTAATGTAAACACTGGCCAAAGTCCCCCAGCCCCACCTCTTCTCCTATCTGGCCATCCACCTACGGCAACACTTGGGATTACCAGTCCCAGGTACAGACTAGGTGTCCCTACATGTTAATCATTCCTATCATCCCGTTGGAGAGGAAAAGGGGGGCTCTGAGGCCAGAGGAGTGGGTGACATTACCAGAGATGAAGAAGAGGCCAAGGGCAGAGCTGCAAAGAGCCCATCAATGGAGTCCTCAGCAAGTGAGTGGCTAGGCAGGTGTGGGGAGGACGGGCTGGCAGCAAGGAAACCCAGAGGAGGGAGGCCACTGCTGGGGAGGGAGGGGTGCTTTTAAAAGGCTGACTTTTTAGCCTGTTTTGGATGTTAAAGGGAGGGAGGGAGGCATTCGACTGGATAAAGGGGAAGGGCAGTGGACAGAGGTGGGAGGCTTAATTGGAGGAGGGCGGACTGGAGTACGCTGGTCTGTCCCGTCTTCCAAGATGGGTTTTCCAGGGATCAGAATGTGGGTGGCGAGTTTGGGGAACACAGAAGGGCAGTGCCTTGTCTCAGGAAGGGAGCGGTTCATAACAGAAGTTTGGAACAAAACCGCCAAGGGAACCCAGGACTCAGTGAGACCTCCAAGCCGGACGGGAGTGGTTCCGCCCCGCCCAGTCAACTCTGCGGGAACCCTTTAAAGTTCCAGAAGAGGGCCCGGGGCTGAGCGTCCAGGAGGTGGCGCGGGGGCTGGGCCGGCGGCGCCAGAGGGACCCGGGGATACAAAGACTGCGCCGCGAGGAGCCAAGCGCGGCAGGCGTCCTGAGGGAATGAATGGGGACAGCCCGGCCAATCCGAGGGCAGGATTCGAAGCCGCGAGAACAAAGAGCCAGTCGGAGTCCGGCGCGGCCAATCGGCTGTGAGGACAAGGCCATGGGGCGGATCCGCGCGGAGTTTCAAATCGGCTGGGGTGGGCGAGGGTCAGCTGTGTTCGGCGTCCGGTCCGCGTTTAGGCCTGTCGGGTGAGTGCCGGCTCGGCAGGGACGTAGCGGACCCTCTGTTCAGAAGGGCCCTGGGCGGAGGGCTCTAGGGGGCACCAGCACGGCCCTGGGGGCGTCTGGGTATTGCAAAATGGAAATCGCGGGGTCTGGTCAGCGGCCGGGGTCTGAGCGGGAGCGCGTTGGGTCAGTGCGAGTTTGTGAAACGGCCGCTGCTTGCGCCCTGGGCGGAGCTCAGGACTCCCTCCCCGCCTGAGGCAGAGAGCCGACCGGAGGCTGGGATGAAAAGAGCCGTTTTAGACACTAACAGTAAGGGACCGCAGGAAATGCTGACCGGCCGGGTTCATCTGCTCCCTCTTCTGTATCTTGCTGACCCCTCTCCAGGAAGCAGCTTCCTTCCTGCACCCACAGTTGCCAAGTGTCCCCACACCCTCCCAGGACCATCCACTCACCCACCTTAGGCCTCCGTGTCATCCTTTCCCCTATACCTATGTCTCTGCAGAGCCTGGAAATGGGATGGTGGATACCTTGCTGACCTGTCTTTTGACCTCCTCCCCAGGGTCTAGTGAGCCGAACACACTCTTGGCCAGCCAGATGGCTTCCAGGTGGCCCAGTGTGGGGACCTCCATGTGCCAGAGATCTCGCCAGGACCGGGAGCAGCTGGAGGAGAGTGAGGTGCTGCAGCCTGCGGCTGGCCATCTGGAGACCTCCAATGGGGCCCTGGGCTCCCTGTGCAGACAGTTCCAAAGGAGGCTGCCCCTGAGAGCAGTCAGCCTCAACCTTGGGGCGGGCTCGTCCTGGAAACGCCTGGAAACCCCAGAGCCAGGGCAGCAGAGCCTCCAGGCTGCGGCTCGCTCTGCTAAGAACGCCTTGGGAGCCATGTCCCAGGTAATACTGCCAAAGCTAACCATCCATTTGTGGAGGGCTTCCTTGGTGCCGGAAAGCTGTTGTCCTCCAGGAGGCCCCAAGAATATAGACTACATGGAGACAGGGGCTTTGATTCATGGATTGCTGTGTCTCTAAGACCCCTGGTAATTTCTGGCACTCTACTAATAGTAGAAAGAGTGAATGAAAACACTGTCTGGTGGAAACAGACCCTCGCAATACAAGATGCTAGGGCTATATTGTGATAGGATATTGCAATCGAGCAAGTGGCTGGTGGTTGGGAGGATGTCAGATATAGTAAGGCTTCCCAGAGGAGGTGACTCCATGAAATTCACCTGGAAAGGGGACATATGAATTGAGGAGTGTATAAGGCAGGTGTAATAGTGTGGGTGCAGATCTCAAGCTGAGGGTGTCTGAGGTGTCTGTGCTCACCTTTCCACGCACCTGTCACAGAAAATCCAGGAGTCCTGCCAAAGTGGCACCAAGTGGCTTGTGGAAACCCAGGTGAAAGCCAGGAGGAGAAAGAGAGGGTCACAGAAGGGCAGGAGCCCCCCAACTCGCAGCCTGAGCCAGAAGAACAGCCGGCTGTCTGAAGGTGCCCCTGCCCACTCTACCCTGGAACCCTGGGCAAGGAAGTATCACCACCTCTCCACCCGGATGTGTCCTCGTGCCCACCCACTGAGGCAGTGCAGAAGGGAGGCAGCCTTCCAGAGCCCCTACTCCTCAACAGAGCCCCTCTGCTCCCCCAGGTAAGAGGAATAGTGCCTTCCCTCCACAACACTAACTGGACCCCAGTGGCTCCCTGTGGCTCAGTACCCTGAGCTGAGTCATATCTGTGTCCTGGCCCAGCTGTACCCTAATGAGTGGGGCACCTAGAGAAGTCCTCCAAGACCTTAGTCTCCCTACCTGTAAAAGAAAGAGGGGAGCTTAGGTCTAACAGTACTACACTCACCCAAGCCTCTTGGTGAGCCCTAAAGCAAGTTTTGAAGCCATCTGGAGGCTGAGGCTCAGTTTCCAAGAGGGGAACAGCAGGGCTTGTCTGTCTGTACCATTAGCTGCCCTTGACCTCGGCTTCCAGAGCCTGGACACATCTGTTCTCTGCCAGGTGCTCCAGGTTGCACTGACGTCACTTCTTAGAGAGAGGGTCTGGAATGAGGCATTCCAAGCTCCCACTGGTCTCCTGGGTCTATAGACCAGGCCCCAGTGCTGGACTGGAAGGGCTCTTGCCTCAGGGCTCCAGTCAGTCACTGGTGGCTTTTTCTTCTGACCAGTGAATCTGACAGTGACCTAGAGCCTGTGGGGGCAGGAATTCAGCACCTCCAGAGGTTGTCCCAAGAGCTGGATGAGGTTATTGTGGCTGAAGAGAGGTGAGTTGGCATCCCATGGTCAGGAGGGTTTCACTCGAGCCATGCCATCTTTTCAGGCAAGGTTCTGATTCTAACTCTGACTGCTGTGTGCCCTGGCCACCCCTTCCCCCTCTCTGATCTTCAGTCTCCTGGTCTGCAACATGAAGGGGCACAAAAGACCTAGATTGGGGTAGTGGTTAAGGACACACCCTGGATGTGCTTGGGCCCACATTTGTCCATCATTTGGAACTTTACCAGGCCGAGTACCTGGTACCTAGAAAACCTGCCCTCCCCCCAACACTCCCCATGCCTCCTCTGTGTCCTGCCTGCCCATGGAACTGGGGAAAGCTACATGGCTGCTCTGAGTTTCTGGTCTGTCCTTGGGGACAGGGCCTGGGTCTGGAGCTGCCCCAACTTGGGGGCGGCTCCCCATGTACACATGGCCGTGATGGGTTCATCGGCAGGGCCCTGCCAGCTCTGATTATATGGCACATGGGCCATGTTCCCACCGCCTTGCCAGGTCTGGTGTTGCCTAGTCAAGGCTGACAGGGCCGTGCAGAGCCTGCAGCACCAAATGGTATCGATCCCTCCCACTTTCTCACCTCTAGTGGCGACATGACCGTTTCTCTCGTCTGTGACTGAGGATGGTGCCCTTCAGGTAATGCCCTCCTCCCAGGCATCCTCACATTCTTCCTGGTCCTCCTCTTCATGCATAAACACATATACATATTTGGAGGCATGTTGCAGAACTGAGCGTTTTCTGGAAAACCCTGCAGAGCTGATAGGCCCAGAAGTTTGCAAGCCTGCCTACCTACTCGGAGCCAGAGCCGCTGACCTCACTGACCGCATCACTAACTGAGCACACAGGGGCCCCCACGTAGCTAGAGCCACCTTCCAGCTTCTCGTTTTGGGGGGAAGGCTCTGGTGTCCCCACTGAGCACCATGGAGGGCTCAAAGGAAGTTTTGTCTTGCAGAAAGCAGGTCACGTCTGACCACCACGCCCCCACACCCAGGAGGTGGCAGTACTGCTAGGCAGCTGCTGCCACCAGGATTTGACTAACAAGGGCTGGGGTGGAGGCTGCTCTGGGGCCTCTGCTCACTTTCTCTGGCCACATCTGGGCCCACCAAAGACTGCCTGCCATGGCCTGGGGGGTACTCAGGGAGACCTTAGAGAGTTGCAGGGGAACTGTTCACTCTATTCCATTTTGGGGCTTAGAAATTCATCCCACATCTGAGTTATGCAACATGAAGTGCAGGCACCAGAAGACATTTGAGAGCTCTGAGCTGGGTACCCAAGTCATCCTTTCTTGCCATCTTGTGCCAAGGCTCTTGGGACCCCAGCTCCCACTGTGCTCCCCCCACCAGAGCCTGGGAGGAAGGGATGGGAGAGATGTCCAGGCTCTGAGACCCTGAGCCCACAGGTCCCTATGTAGGCTCTGAGTACATGGTACCGTGGGCATACGGGGAGGGGGCTCTGCTCAGTAGAATTTTTGCACCCTTTGTAAATTATTTAAGAAATGTGCCTAGGCATTTTATTAGAAAGAAACCAGTGTGTGACTTTCCTTGATAATGTTGCTTTTTAATAATAAAGACCTTCTATATTTGATATCTCTACACCTCGTCTTTGTCACCACCACCCCCACACCACTCTGGGCAGTAGGCCTGTGGTTTGGGGCCAGGCTTTGTTGCTCTCCTCGGCCCCACTCCAAGCCAGTCTTCCCCCACTCAGGGAGAAATGAGTCACAGGAAAGATTTGTCCGCTTAGTTCAGAGCAAAGCACATTTTAAAGGCAAATAAGGTTTTTATTTAAGTGACAACGTCGGAGAGTTAAAAACCAGCTCACATCAAAATCAAGACCAGTTGTAAAAATCTTTTAACTCTGTAATGCTGTTTTTTGTCATGTTAGAAATCTGGTATTTTACATTTCTTTTCTAACAGATTTTGTACAAGGCAGCCATGAGGAGTATAATAACCTGTTCACCACAGATAATACTGAGTTACACACTTAGAAACAGTCAGACCACAGGCGAGATCAGGCAGGCTGCCACCACCGAGTAAACAAATAGAGGACAGTGGGGTCCGAGGGGGGAGGGTCCTAGTGATATTGAGCTGCCCTCCTGGCCTGGCCCTCCCTAGTATCACCTGTTTCTCCTTGTCCCAACGAGGGTGGGGTCAGACCTAGACTTTCCTCCCAACTGCCCTGTCGGTTTCTCAGCAAGGAAAGCAGGACCCCAGCCAGGCCTCCCTGCTTGGGCCTAAGCCTAACTGATTTTTAAGAAAGTTCCCCCAAGCCTAGAGGGAGGGGATGAGCCAAAGAAAATAGGTTTTCAGGGCACTTGGCACCCAAACACCAGGGATTTGGCGGGAAAGTTGGCTATTTAAGGCAGGGTCATGCTGCAAGGCTCCTTTGCAGTCAGGGCGCCGCTCCCAGGTGGGGTTGCACCTGGGCTGGATAGGAGAGTGTCGCTGCAAACCAGAGCCACCCCTAGACCCAAATCTACCTGCCTCGGGGTCTGGCTTTTATTTAAAAATTGATGCCACATTTTTGTCTGCAGAACACTTCCTGGGTACAGGCATGGGCTCCAAAGTGGAAAAAGTACAGTTTAAAAACCAGGAGATTCAGCCTCCCCTCTTTCAAAAAGTCTATCTGCCAGTAATCTCTGGAATACTCGGGTTCAAGCATGTTTGTTTTCTGTGGCCCAGCACCCTGAAAAGAGCCTACTTTTTGAAATCCATATTTTGCAGAACCTAAGGGAGGAGTCGAGATCTTTAGAAAAAACCCACGATGCCAGAAGAGAAGGCCCTGGCCATGGATGCACCCTGAATCCCCAAGAGGGCACATGTAGTAGAAGGCGCCAGGCAGGCCCTCCGTCAGGACAGCCACTACTTTGGGAAGAACATGCCACATGAGAAACAAGGAGCTTTGGTCAGGCAGGAAGATATGTTTTACAGCTCCTGGGAGCAAGCACACCGGGAGCTGGAAGGATTCTCTAGAAACATCCAGATTAGGGGTCACAGAACGACTTGGGGAGAGGCAGTGGTACCCCCTCCAGAAGACAACACAACTGGGTTCTTTTTCTCCTGCTTAACTGGACAGACACATTTGAACAAACCACTAGTATAGAAAGTGCATATTGGTTACAGAGTTGCTGTGAATGCAGTACTGACACGTAATTTGTCCAAGTCGGTCACTATACAGAACCATACATACAAACTCACACACACCAACTAAAGCTAGAGCATTGTGGTCACAATGTCTCACTGTACACCTTCACATCTCAGGTGTGAGTCTTTGAAGCCCCTCTCCAGAGCTCCGGCAAGGAAAGGGTGGTGGCCCTCCTGCTGGACCGTGTCCCAGCAGCCCCGGAACCACAGAACCTGCTTGTTTGGACTCCAAATGCCTGGGGGTCCTGGCACTCTTCTAGCCTGGGGTTCTCAGAAAGGGAGGAGGGAATCAAATTGGGGAGAAGTAGCTCACACTAATTATTCTATCATTTGAGAGTGAGACATCAGTGGTTTCTGCAAAAAGGAGATGGTAGCATAGAGAACCAGACTAAATCTGCCCAAATTTAATCCTGGGTATATTTTGGAAGAGATGGGAAAGATCAGGATGGAGGTGGCTAGGCCATATGAGCTGGTGCATCATGGAAAGCCATCAAGGATGGAATGCCAAGGGTGGGAAAGGCAATTGTGAACTGCCAGGAGGCAGGACTAGAGACGCTGAGGGTGACCACCCCTCCCCATAGGCTTGCCAGCAGCTCCGGGCTTGCATGCAGATGCTGTGCAAAGTGGAGCTGAGAACTGACAGACTGGAGAAGACACACTTCTAGTGGAGCTGGGAGCCCACAACCCTCCAGCTCCAGCAGGGTGCCCAGTTTGCCAGGAGATTCACAAGAGTGGTGCCAGTTGCCCCCACCAGCAGCTGCTGTCAGGGAGGACACTGACCACATGGGAGCTGCAAGAGGTAGACATTGAGCAGAAGCGACACTGAGCGAACACAGGTGCCTGCTGTGAACACAGCCACCTGGGCCCTGGGGCAGCCTGGCCCCTGACACAGAGCCCAGGCTGAAGAGCTGGACAAGCCTCTGAGGCAGCCACAGGGGCTGAGAGACAGGCCTGGGTGGCCCAACACAGCGGGTGTAGGCTTGGGCCAGGGAGCAGGGAGAGTGCTGGAAACCAATCCCCAGGCCAGGGGCTCAGCAGCAGGAGAGTCTGGTCAGGCATTGAGGGGCCCCAGGAGAGCCAAGCCCTGCCAACCTCAGGGGTTACCAACCCAAGCTGAGTGGCAGGGGGAAGGCAAGAGAGTACAACAGTTTGAGCCAAAACTACATGGATGCCCCCGACTCCAGAACTCTGGGATCTCAGCTCTATGCCTTCCAGGAGCCAAAAGGGAGAAATCAGCTGAGCAGAGCTGGGGAGGGGAGCCAGGTCATGCCCTCTGGGGGATGTCTCTGTCCTGGGGTGCCAGGGTCTGGGCATCAGTGCAAAGTAAACCTCTTCCTGGAACAGGGACCCTTCCCAGCCATCCCAACCCCAACCCCAGAGGGGCTTTCTCTGAAGTGGCCAGGCAATGGCTGCTCCCTCCCAGCCCACCCAGAACCCCTCTCTGACTGTGGGAGGTGTAGGTCACTAGGCACTCCAAGGAGGTCACAAGCCTGAAAAGCCTCAGGCGGGCAGAAATGCAGGACAACCCAGGAGTCAAAAACTCACACCAATCTCAGCTGAAGAGACCCCCTCCAATTATGTAAGAAAGGCGGAGTCCAGAGAGGGCAAGCAACTGGACTCGAGGGCTCACAGCCAGCCCAGCTAGGCCAGAGCCCAGGCCACAGCCGCACAGGACAGGGCACCAGGCAGGACAGTGGAAAGGGGAACAGCTGTCCTCAAGGGCCATGGGAACGTGGTGAGGACAAGAAGGGGCACAAGGGACAGCTGCAGGACAGACCGTCAGCACCAGACCCCCTACTCCCAGGGCCGTGGACAGACACCTCGAACATAGGATGAACCCAGGGGACACCGTCTCACTCCCAGAAAGTGGTCACTTTGCCATAGGAGGGCCGGACCTAAGATGTGACCCAGATGTCACCGGAAGGACAGGCACAAATGCCACTCGCCCTCCACTAGCCAGCCAGGAAGCTGTGCCTGCCAGCGGCTGCTGATCCCTGGTCTGGGTGCTTCTCTCTTTAGGGCCTGCCCAGCATCGCTGTGGAAGCCTCAGGTACTCAGAAAGACGGCGGGCTGTCGAACCTTCCAGCTGCAGTCAGGCTGGCCCAGGTTACACACACTTCAGCCCTGACTTGGGCTGGCGGCCGCAGGCATAGCGGGGCAGCAGCAGCTGCTCTGAGACCCTGGGGTCTCACCCGTCGCAGCCTAAGGAGCCCTCCAAGGCTGGGCAGGGTCCCTCCCCACTCTGGTCGGACACTGCTGGACAGACACGGGAGGGAAAAAGCAGGACAAGGCCTGTGTCGGGGAGAAGGCGGCTCCTCCGGCCCCGCAGGCAGCCCAGTCGGGCCCCCCTGCTCTGTGCACAGCCCGGCCCTCAGGGCGCCGACTCGAACCGGGGGGGACCTCGCGCCCAGCTGAGCCCGGGCAGGGGCCGCTCGTGGTCCTTGTCGGACTCCGGCTGGCTCTGGGCGCGCTCGGGCTTGGGGGTGGCGGGCGGGTCGGGCTGCTGCACCGACATGGTCCTGCGCAGGTGGTTGCGCTTGCGCAGGAACTCGGGCTGCGCGCGCAGCCCGAAGCTGCCCTTGCGCAGGATCATGCGCGAGTTGTTCTTCTTGGCGCGCGAGCGGTGGCTCGCCTCCAGCGCGGCCAGGTGCGCGGCGTAGCCCTCGCTCAGGAACTGCGGAGGGACAGGCGTCAGGCCAGCGGCGCGGGGCAGGCCTCCAGCCCCGCCCCGGCAACATCGCCCTTTCCCTGGAACACCCTACCGTGGGGTCTCCAGCTTCTCTGTGGAAGCTCGGGGGAAACGGGGGTTCATTACCATTAAAGAGTTCCCACCCAGCTTTGGACGTCTGAGCCCTTCTCTCTGTACCCAAGTCACACCAGAGTTCTCTGGATTCTCGATGGGGTGAAGCTCCCATCCTCACTTTCACTAAAATCCCCAAATGTAAATCTCTCCCATCATCCAGCTTCTTGCCCAAAAACGGCATCATTTTCTGGCCCCCACCGCTGACCTTGCCAATTCTTCCCACTATGTCCTCAGAATGAACCTTGCTACTCAAAGTGTGGGCCACGGACCAGCAGCCTCAGCAGAACCTGGACCCTTGAGAGGCAGAATCTCAGGCCCCACCCCAAACCTGCATTTAAACCAGACCCCGTGTCATCCTTGTGCGCGTTACAGTGTGAGACACCCTGCTCTTGCACACCCCACTCTGAGGTCCTGCCATCTCTAACCTTCCACCTGCTGGTCACTCTCAGACACCTCACACTCAACATGCGCCAGAGTTGCTCATCACCTTCCTTCCAATCGTCTCCTTCTCCAACCTGCTTCTCCATCCCAATAATGGCACCACCTGCATGGTCACGTAAGCCAGAAACCAGGGCGGCATCCTCGGCTTTCCCTTTCCTTCATCCCAGACATCTGACCTGTTCATTAGCAAATTCAGTCCATCCTGCTTTAGAAATGCCTCTCAGAGCCCTCACCGTCTCTGCACCGCCACCACCCCGCCACTGCTTCCCTCTCCTTCTTCTGATCTGCTTTCTGCCTCAGCCTGAGACATCTCTGAATCACAAACTCAGTCCAAAGACTTACAGGATGAGTCCCAGCGTGGCAAGGCACACAGGCCCTCAGAGATGCACTGCGGCTCCAGCCCCCTCTCTCCCCACACCCTCCCACATCACACTCAGCCAGGCTGAGTCACTTGCAGTTTCCAGAATATGCATGTACTCTGTCACCTCCTGACCTTTACTTTGCTGCTACCTTTGTCACAAATGTTCCTCCCACCCAGGCCCTTCCCAGACAATTCCTTCAAATTCCTGAAAACCAACCTTGACCCCAGGTTGGCTCAGCTGCTCCTCTCTGGGGCGCCACGATTCTGCACTCCCTGTCATTCACTATGGCTCCTGCTACACTCTACTGTCTGGTCTGCATATTTTTCCATCTCCCTCACTAGACTGGATGACATGACCTCTGATTCTACCAGGGATCTCCCCTGCACCCAACACAGGGCCTGGTCCAAAGCAGGAACCCAGCAATGTTTGTTGAATGAGTGAGCAAATGAAGAAATGAACAAATAAATGACTGAATGAACAAAAGAATAAACTGCCTGTTACCCCACACTTTCCCTGGCCTCCACCCCCTCAGCCTCCAGCCCCAAGCCCAGCTTCCACCCACCTGGCACTGGGTTTGGTACTTCTTGGTAGGCCGGCCCACAATGAAGATCTGGGAGGGCGGCAAGCCCAGCACGCTGTAAACGGAGATGTCCTTCGTGGAGCCATAGGCAGCACTGATTTTGATGAAGCACTGAAAAACAGGGCAGCTCATGGAGAGGGGAGGCTACCAGTTGACCACCCCCCAAAAGAATTCCTGGACACCCTCCCTCAAGGAGCCCCTGCTGAGGGACCCTTTATTTGCACAGTGGTAGTCTCCAAGTCATGAATCCCCCCTGAGTCAGGAGTCACCCCCTGCAGTGGCTCCCCAGGTGCCCCGACCATGCACCCCAGGCCTGATGTGGGGCTCTGTCTGGTAAAGATGCTACCGTGCCATTTGCTGGCCCAGCACAGCAGCACTGTTCAGAGACTATGTAACCACAGGGCAAAGTGCTCCTTTGTGGACAAGGAAGTTGATTTCCTGGTTTATGGATCACAGGACCAGGACCCAGGGTGGGTTCTGTCGGCCACTGACCCCCATTCTGCCATTTGGCTGCTGCCTTTTGCCGGCTGGTATACTATCCTCCCTGGAAGCTTCATCCGAGCTCAGAGAACCACGCACGCTCCTCCTCACTCCAGGGTCCCTTCCACATGCTCCCTCACAGAGAGCCCACCCGTCCTTTGAGGTGCTCGCCATCCAGCTGCTCCTCACTGTGAGTCCCCACCCCTGCATCCCACTCCTCCACCTCATCAATGTCTTCTATTCTCCCACCCACCCTCCCCCCAGGTTTACTGGATACTTTTGGTCCCAGGTCACAGCTTCCCTCACCCGAAGTCCCACCATCACTGGGATGACTTCCTGTCCACCTACCGCCTGAGCCTCTTGATGTCTTGCCTTCTTTAGGTCAGTGGGCTGAACCTAAAACTGCCCCCTCGGAGCCCAATGCCTGCGTCCCACTCTGACCACTCCTTGCCTTTTGTATCAGCTGCTCCTAGCCTCAGAGCACCTGAGTCCTCTACGCATCCCTTCTATGTACTGGCTACTGAGAAACAGCTGCACAGCTCTGGCACCACCTACTCTTTCTGGGCCCCACCAAAAATCTTATCTCGATTTTTACCACCCTCCCTGACCACTACCCAATCCTGTGGGTGACTCTGCCTTAGAGACCCTCCTCAGCCCACTGGACCTCTCCTCACTAGCTGGTTTATTCCCAACTGGCCTCTAGCTCAGAGGCAGAAGCAGCCTCGGTGTCTCCTCCTCCTGACCCCTCACTCATCCCTGCTCACTCCCAAAATTTTAGTCCAGTGATCAACTCCCACCCCTATGAGCCCACCAAGCTGGGACCCACTTTCGCCACTCCTCACTCCACTGCTCCTGCCCGCAGACTCTCTGAGGTGTCCCCTCCTCACTGAGGGCATCAGTGTCCAACCTTCAGCTAGTGGACGTGTCTCACCATACCACACATCCTCACAAGAAGGGAATTCTCTCCTTCAAACCCTCTCCCCACCAACACCCAGAAGCTTCCTCTCCTGGCCTCTTCCACCACTGACTCTCTCTGGTTCCTCTGTGGGATCCTCTTCCTGCTCTTGGGGGCCAGCATAGCCTCTGCTCACCCCATCCTGTGGCTTCCTGACCTGCTTCATGCTGATGGCCCCCCCATCTCCACCTGCAGCCCAGACCCCACCCCAGAGCCACACACCGGGGCTAACATGGCTCACTGCTGTGGCCATACAGGCCTTGACATGTCCTCACATGAGCTCATCTTCCTCCCGCATAGTCCTCCCCTGTGTTCCCTCTCATTTCATTCACTCACCCACTTAGTCTACTAACAGTTACTGAGTGCTACTGCATGTCATCACTGCTCCAGATGCCAGAGATACACGGTGACAAAACAGTTACCGATTCTGCCTCCAGGGACCCAGCCCTCAGGTTAGTGGCCCCCTGATCCCTCCTGATCCTTGTGGTCACCCACGATGGACATCTGAGAGCTGCTCACTCCTCCACCCAACCATCACTGGGCCCTGACAATTCCACCTCCTGATCCACTCTCTATCCATGTTTTTCTTTCCATCCTCATGGCACCACCTGGATTCTGGTCTTCCTGTCTCTTGCTTCGGCAACAGCCTCCTAGATAACCTCTTGCCTATCATTTCTCCCCTCAGTCTGTTCTCCACACAAACACCATAGGGATCTTTCTCCAACCCAAATGAGACCTTGCCAATCCCCTGCTTTAAGCTTGTCCATGGTTCCCCATTGCCCTTAGCAGAGAAGAGTTCATGGTCTTGGCCTGGTTTCCAAGGTTTCCAAGGCCTCTCAACCTCAGGTCCCTGATAACCTCTAGGTCCTCAGTCTCACTTGCTTTGGCTCTGCCCCTGCACACACACCCCTTCCTGGATGCCTGCAGCTCTAAGTTTGCCCCAGGCTACCTCTTACCTCAGTGCCTTTGCACATGCTGTTTCTTTGTCCACTTGACAAACGCATACTCATGCTTGGAGACTCAGCCCAAAAGCACCTCCTAGAGGCCTTCCCTGCCCTCTCCTCTACTTTTCTAATCACCCACCTGGAAATTGTCGATTTACATGTCTTTCTCCCTCTAGGGCAGGGATTGGCAGACTTTTTTGTGTAAGACCAGATAGTAAATATCTTTGGCTTTGTACTCTGTTGCTACTACTCCACTGTTCTGTTGTAGCTCAAAAGCAACCACAGACAATACAGAAGCAAAGGAGCATGGCCGCGTTCCAATAAAGCTTTATTTATAGACACTGAAATTTGAGATTCATATAATTTTCACATCATGAAATACTACTCTTCTTTTGATTTTTTTTCCCCTAATCATTTAAAAGTATAAAAACCATTCTTAGCTCTCAGATGATATAAAAAACAGGCTGTGGGCTGAATTTAGCACCTGGGCCATAGTTTGTCAACCCCTGCTCTAGATCAGCAATCAGCAATTCTCAAAATTCTGTAAGCATCAGAATCCTGTGAAGGATTTTTCAAAACACAGATTGCTGATTGCTGGCCCTCCCTCCCCAGATTTTAGGATTCAGTAGGTCTAAGCAGAGAGCCAGAGGATCTTCATTTCTAACGCGCTCCCAGGTGATGCTGTACTGCGGGTCCTGGGAACACGCTGTGAGGACCCAGCTCTGGGTCAAAGCGTCAGAGAGCATGTCTCATGCTCTGTTTGTCTCTGTAGTGCCCAACACCAAGGAAAGGGCAAGGAACCCACTACACACTTAGGTGTCTGTTGAATGAATAATAAGCTGCACAGGCAAGAGTTTAGGCTTTAGTGTCAGGAGATAAAGGATGAAAGTCTGACTCTGAGATCTTAGGCAAATCACCAAGCGTCTGTGAGCCTCACCTTTCTCATCTGTCACTGAGGATAATACTAGTTAGCTTGCAGGGCTGTAAAAGCGCCATGAGATCCAGGTGAAGGTGCTTTCCAAACAGAGCATCCACTTGGACAATCAGAGGTCCCCGGATAAAGGAGGGTGGTGGGGGGGTCTCATCCCTAGCCTGACCAAAACCCCACCAGACACTCACCTCCTGCATGAGGTTGCGGAGGAAGATGGCCTTCTGCCTCAGTGGGTCGTGCACCAGCCCGTCGGAGAAGAAGATCATGCCCTGTGGGAAGTTGTGCTGGGACAGCCACGACACCACCCGCTGCTTCTGCATGTCCGGCCGCCCCGTGATGTAGAGGATCATGTAGCCCAGGTCCTGCCAATGCCTGGCAAGATGGCATTGCAGGCTCCAGCCTGGCTCCAGCCTCACGCAGGCTACCGCTGCCCTGCAGCCTGCCCCACCTGCTGCCCTCCTGAGAAGCTGAGCCACAGTTCAGATAAGCACTAAGGAATGAGGGGGCCTCCGAATCCACACTCCTGGTAGAGCCCTGTGAGTCCTGACATCTCCCTGGATGGCCAACAGGCACCGCTTGCTCACAACAAACTGATCCCTCCCCTGAGCCTCCTGTGCTTGTGTCCCCTTCTCTGTGATGCCACCAATGTCATTCAAGTTTCTGGAGCCAGAGACAAGCCGCCTCTGATTCCTCCCCATTCCCTCTGTCTCCCCTCCTTGCTGCTCCAGTCAGTGGTAGAACCTTTTGTTCCACCTGGCAGGACCTTTCCCCCACCTGTCACTTCCACTCCACTGTGGAGCCCAGTTCAGTCCTCTTCTCGCCTGGCCCACGGCAAGAACTTCCTGGCAGGTCTCCTTCTCTCCAGTTTCCCGACTCCATCCAGCCTGACCATGCAACCTCAGGCAGGTTACTTGCCCCCCAGATTCCAGTTTCCCCTTCTGTAAAGTTGGGATAACAACAGAAACTACCATGCAGGGAGGCCTGGGAATGAATGAATAAAGCCCAAAAATGCCTGGCCACTGTGTGCTATGCAGTGGCTTTACTATTATCCTTGGCACTGTTTCCATGGTGACTTCTGTAAATCACAAATCTTCTCCCTTGCCTAAAGCCACTCCTGGCTCCCCAGTGCCCTGAGGTCTCACGTCCTCTCTGCAGCTGTGCCTTCCAGGCTTCACCCTTGAGCTATGCATCTCCCCAGCCACAAGAAGCTGCTTTGCTGCCCTGGACAAGCCCTGTGCTTTCAGCGGCAGACCCCCACCCCAGACAGCCTTCATGGCACCATCTTCTTATGTTCCCATTCCCCCATCCTTCAAGGCCTCCTCCTCCAGGAAGCCTCCCCTGAATCCTGAGCAGAAACAACCTCTTTCCTCTATGTTCTCCCAGCACAGTGGGAAAACACTCTCCACTGGCTTTGCATGGAATCCTGCTTGCAAGTTGTCGGATGAGCCCAGACCTGTCTGAGGGCTTTTATGGCTCTAGCCACCAACTAGCTGCCATAGATTAGAGGTTTCCAGATCCGGAAGCTTATCTGAGACATCTGGGGAGATTTTGTAACAATGCAGGGGGCCCAGGTGTCACCCCCAGGGTTCTGGTTAGCTCTGAGGGGGGCCCCAGTAATCCACATTTACAAAAAGCAGCTTCTGGTGAACAGTGATGCTTGGAGAGCACTGCAGTGGCCCTGGGAGCCCAAGTGAGGTGGTCAGGGCATGGGGTGGGGTCCCCAATTGCAGGGACCAGAGCCTCCCTTCCCAGCTGGGGGAGAAGGACACGGACTCAGGAGGGGTTTGGAGAACATGTTGTGGTGGGAATAATCGATCCGCCTCCCAAGCAGGAGGTTAGCCTCTAAGATGAGCTCAAGCTTACCCAGGGCAGGGGAACAGGGCATCTTGCAGTCGGCTGTCTCTAGGAGCGCCTCAGCCAAGCTGGTTTCTCTCCCCCAGGTTATCACTGCTACTGGAGTGAGACAGGGCAGCCCCACTCCTGGGGCCCAGCACTGGTCCCCTCTTGGGGTTCTGCTCACATGGAGTTCTGGATCCGTTTTGCATGCCCACTGGACTGTGAGTCACCTCCAACCAGGGCTCTCTGCATCACGCCCAGTTCAGAGCCTGGCCCAAATCAGTCTCAGAAACGGGTGGGTGGAGCCAGGGGTGGGGGGAGGGACTGCTTTTGCTTTTGCTGTTTCACTGGCAAAATCCTTTTGTGCCCCCATTTAACAGGACAACAGCCCCAGGAGGGCTACTCTGTCCTAATCTGGCCTCCAAAATCCAATGCCCTGAACTTGTTCCACTTGTGCCCACACATGCTCTGCTCTTCCCTGTCCTTGTCACCCTGCATCATCCTTATTGGCAATATCAAAATCAGTTCTGTATTTTCTTCTTTTTGCCTTTCTACATTTGCTCATCTTTGTACAATGCCAAGGATTGAAAATAGATAGGTACCCATCCTTCAGGGGCTATCTCAAATGCCACCTCTCCCATGAAGCCTGCTCTGCTTCCTCCACTTAGCTGAGCAGCAGGGGGAAGAGAAGAGAGTGCAATAGTTTGAGCCAAAACTGTGTGGATGCCCCCCACTCCAGAACTCTGGGATCTCAGCTCTATGCCTTCCAGGAGCCAAAAGGGAGAAATCAGCTGAGCAGAGCTGGGGAGGGGAGCCAGGTCATGCCCTCTGGGGGATGTCTCTGTCCTGGGGTACCAGGGTCTGGGCATCAGTGCAAAGCAAACCTCTTCCTGGAACAGGGACCCTTCCCAGCCACCCCAACCCTAACCCCAGAGGGGCTTTCTTTAAAGTGGCGAGGCAATGGCTGCTCCCTCCTGGCCCACCCAGCACCCCTCTCTCAGACT
This sequence comes from Manis javanica, assembly GCF_040802235.1. Classification (NCBI taxonomy): domain Eukaryota; kingdom Metazoa; phylum Chordata; class Mammalia; order Pholidota; family Manidae; genus Manis; species Manis javanica. Next base: position 131,453,200 of record NC_133159.1, read on the forward strand.
ATGGGAGGTGTAGGTTACTGGGCACTCCAAGGAGGTCACAGGCCTGAAAAGCCTCAGGGGACAGAAATGCAGGACAGCCTGGGAGTCAAAAACTCACACCAATCTCAGCTGGAGAGACCCCCTCCAATTATGTAAGGAAGGTGGATTCCAGAGAGGGCAAGCAACTGGACTCAAGGGCTCACAGCCAGCCCAGCTAGGCCAGAGCCCAGGCCACAGCCGCACAGGACAGGGCACCAGGCAGGACTCTGGAACTCTCCAGTCTCTCAATCAGCACTGTGTGTTTGCTAGTCTCCAAAGATGGCTCCCCTCGGAGCCATGGGTCCCAGTTCACACCTTTATGTGGTCCCTTCCCCTGAATATGAGCTGATCCTGCAATTAGTTAATAACCAATGGAATGCGGTGGAAAGGACACCAACTTCCAACACTAAGTCATAAGAAGGCTTATTGCTGCCACCTGGGTCTCTAGGAACCAGAGGAAGCCAGCCACCCTGGGGGAAGCCAGCCACCATATACAAAGTCTAGTCGGAAACCACACATCCTAGCCACAAGGGGGTGCCACGTGGAGAGGAGGAGAAACCCCAGCTGAGGAACAAGACATATGAGTTCAGAAGCATCTTGAACAAGCAGACCAGTGGAGCCTTCAGATGACCTGTAGCCCGGACCACTATCCAGTCAGCAATTGTTGGAGAGAGCCCATGTGAGAACCATGAGATAGAATAATAAATTATTCTTTTAAGCTGCTAAGTTTGGAGCCATTTGTTACACAGCTATAGATAATCCAAACCCACCAATTCTATCATACTTAGGATCCCAGTGTGAGAGACCAGGCCTGTTTCACTGCAAAGAATGCTCAGTGTTGAAATAAATGGAGGAAGGAAGGCAGGGAGGGGAGAAGGGGGGAGCTGAGGGTCTAGAAAGCAGCAGGGAGCTTCTCAAGGACCCTCTGTAATTACTATTGCAGATGACGCCAGGACTTCCAGGCTCCAGGCCCAGAGACCAGAGGAAACAAAGAAAAACACAGCCCATCTCTCCCACTGCTGGCTCCTGCCCTGGGGGGACAAGTCCCTTGCAGGGAGGTAGCACTCACCGGACAACGTCCACTGCCCCCGGCCGGACCTTGGGGTCACTTCCCATGATTGATACGCTAGCCGCAAAGGACCCATCAATGCTGAACACGACGCACTCCATGCCCCGGGGCAGCACCGTGAGGTAGCTCATCGCACAGGTCTGGTCGCCCCTAAAAGTAACCCACTGTGGTCAGCTGCATGGTCAATATCTGGTGTTCACCTGAGGCCAGAGGTCAGCCTGCAGCTGGGGCCAGGCTCCAAGAGAACCTGGCTGGCATCTCCTGATTCTCTTGCTGGTGGCATCACCTATTTTCCTTTCTCCCCCAGGCAGGGGTGGGGCCCAAAGACAGCACCCTGAGGACCCGGTCTTCCGCACAGACTTGGCTGAAAGAGCCATGGAAATGGGCAGAACTACAGTGAGAACGTCCCCTGGGTCTCACCTGACAACCATCTTCACCGGGTAGACACCAACCCCCAGCCGCCGGGGCCGCGGCACACTGTACGTGATTCGGCCACTGCTGTTGGTGATCTCTGTGTCAAAGTGCACCCAGCGGCCCGAGGAAGGCTCAGCCATCACCAGGATGTCCACCTGCAGGAAGTGAGGGGTCCAGGGCACTCACCTGAGGCTGGGGGGCTGCAGGCTTGTTTAGGGGCTGGGCCAAGGAGCTCTCTGTTTCCCTGCTCTGCACTCTCAGCTTGGCCCTCCCAGAGCCAGGACCCCACATGCCACATGGAGCCATGGGGCACCTGCTGCGCTGCAGCCAGCAGACGAGGGGATGGCCCAGTTTCCGTACCTTCTCTCCTGTCAGGGCCACCATGTCAAGGGGCCCGTACATGAACCGCCCCACCAGGACCTGGGGGCCGTCTTCGGCAGCAATCACATCGTTGGCCCGGTGGTTAGCAGTAACATTCTGAAAGGACAGAAACCAGTTCAGCCTTTGCAAAGGGGGCCTGATCTTGCTTTTTCACACTGTCCTTAGGATGGGCTGGGGGGATGTGTACGTGCTGAATCACACCTTCCTATCAGAGTTCCCGCAACGTGTTCCCATGGAACTTGTGAGAAAAAGATCCTTAGACCCTCACGTCGTCTCCCAGGAGCACCGGGGTTCCTGTAAGTGAGCATTCCCTGCTCCTGACTCTTCCACACGCTGAGAGGTAAGAGCCAGCCCTCCCAGCCTGCCAGTCCCCAGGCTGGAGACTCCTGCGTCACCTCGGTTCTTCATTCCACACCACGGCTCACACCCCAGAGCCGTTTACCTTTCACCATTTCTTCATGGACATGTAAAGTGCAAGAGGAGAGAGAACAGTGTAATGAAGCTTGGTGTGCCCGGCACCCCCACCCCGCCCCCTCCAGAGCCTTCTGGAACAGTCCGGGACACCGCGTCACTCTGTCTGTGACCACCCCAACATCCACTCTTCATTTCTGGTTTCGGTTCATTCCGCAGCTCAAAGGCCTACATCGGCCCAGATTGCCCACCACTACCAGCCCCGCTTCAAGACCTGAGGCACTTAATCTGGGGCCCTTTCTTTACAGAACTGCTCATGTTGGTATCTCTCCACACACCCAAGTTACCTCACCTGGACTCTGCTAATAGCTTCTTAGTGGAGCTCCTTACTCAAAAACAGACCCCACACCTTTATAAAACACCAGTCTGTTAACTCCCACCGCCCTCTAGATGAAGTCCAAATCCTGAGCTCAGCCCCAAAGCCTGGCCTGGGCAACCTTTGCAGGCTGGCCTCCCGCCGCTCTCCTTGTAAGCCCCGTGGCTCATTCAGGCCAGGCTCTGCAGAGGCTTCCAGGCCCTAGCCCACACCAGTCCCCCTGCCCACATACCCTCCCTGGCCCTCTGCCCCCACATCCTGGCCCCTCCATCAAGACCTGACTCAACTCGATCCCCTCCAAGAAGCTCTCCAGCACTCCCCAGAGATGCTCCCTGCTTCCTCTCAGTTCCCATGGTATTTTCATTCTCAGTCCCCTCACCTACACTGGTCCCTGAGCAGGGCTATGGGGACACAGAGAGGAATGAGCCATGGGGCCTGACTTCAAGACACTCAGGCGAGGGGAGTGGCAAGCCCCCTCACTAGGACACAGGAGAGGGGAGGGTCAATTCATGGAAGTACACACACACACACACAGAGGCGCCGCATCCCCAGTCATCAGGGTGGTGCACGGAGAACACAGACACAGGAGTTCCTCCTCTCATCCCCAGAGGGCCGGGGTCGAAGACACAGGCACGAACAAGCGCCGGTGAGCATGTGGGGAAATCGGAGCCCTCAGCCCTGCTGTGAGGAATGCCAAGTGATGCTGCTGCTGTGGAAAAGTTCAGCAGTTCCTCGAATAATTCAACTACAGCTGCCATTTGATCCAGCAATTCCACACCTGGGTATATACCCAGGAGAAATGAAAACAGACACAACTTATACACAAATATCTATAGCAGCACTATTCATAATAGATAAAAGGTGGACACAACCCAAATGTCCAACAGCTGATGAATAGATCCACAAAATGTGGTCTATCCATACAAGGAACACTATTTGGCCATAAAAAGGAATGAAGTCACACCGTGGATGAACCTCGAAAACATTGTGCTAAATGAGCACAGCCAGGCACTAAAGACCACACACTGTATGATTCCACTATATGGAATGTCCAGAAGAGGCAGATCTATGGAGAACTGAAAGTAGATGACTGACTGCTTAGGGCTGGGGGGAGGCCATGAGAATAGGGCCCGAGAGAAAAGGACACAGGGCTTCTTTTTGAGGTGATGGAAACATTCTAATAACCTGAATAGTAGTGATGGCTACACATCTGTGAAGACACTAAAATCCATTGAAATGTACCCTTTTAGTGGGTGGATTGTATAAATGTGGTTCTAGCTCAATAAATGTTTATTTAAAAGAGTTGAGTCATGGAGCACTGATCACCTCCCCTTAGGGCTGTCCTGGGGGGTCTGTGTCTCTGGTTCCCCGCCGGAGCAGTGGCTGTGTCTGTAAATCCCTATGCCCCCATCCCTCGCAGAGGGTCTAGGACACAGTGGGCATTGGTGATTGTTCACTGAATACATAAATGATTGCTTGCCTACTGAACTCCTGTTCATACTTCAATACCTCACAGAGGTCACTCTTCTTCAGCAAAGCCCTGCACGGCCTGCCCTGACACTCCTCTTCATTTTCTTCCTAGTCTGTGCCTCCCTCTACCATGGCAAATACCGCCAGGCCATTCTCAAATGGTGAATCCGACTGTGAGCCCCATGGCCATGGGCAGAACTCTCTGATTCATGTCTACATCTGTAGAGGTCTGGCATAAAGCAATGGCTCCATAACTGGCATCTCCTCACCCTCTCCAGTGTCCTGGACCCTGACCCTTGGTGCCCCTATGGAGCCAGAACATGGCGAACCAGCTCCTTCGTCTCACATACCCTCCCAACCAACTCCCTTCCCGCAGTGCAGCCCCATGGGCCTCATCCAAGCAGGAACCCCAGCATGTGGAACAATGAGCTCCAAGGAGCAAACCAAAGCCTTCAGATGCTTGCGGGTGCCCCAGCCCCCATGGGCAGCCCCACCTCCCTGAGGCCGCAGTCCCAGCCACTGTGCGGCTCTGGCAAGCACATACCCGCAGCTTGACCTGGGTCCTCTTCCGAAGCCACTTCTCACGGGGGTCAGCCGGGCTCAGGGTAGCAGGGTCCAGGCCAGTGCTCTCCTTGACGTTCACGCTCTCATAGTGCATCACCTGGGAAACAGCCAAGCAGCCCTCCGGGTCAGGCTGTCACCACCCATCTCCCTCCTTTCCAGGGCACTAGGGCCCACCTTGCAGCCTGGGAACCTCAGGAGGCTTGGAGCCCCAGGACCTGCCTCTCTGCCCATCCGTCCTGACAGCTGGAGCCAGAGCACTGTCTCAAAAGCTCTGGCCTGGGAGCAGCCTCTGCCCTCCACACCCGAGCCTGGCAGCTACCTGCATTTGCACGCATTCTCTGCCTCCCCTGCTACAGTAGGTGACCCTTAGGTAAGGCCAGCTGGAGCCCGGACCCCAGCTCCTCCCAACCCCGGAACGTTGCTCCAGCACTGATGCCCTCTCAGTCCTGCACTGCTGATGAGTCCGCTCTGCCAGATCATGCTCCTGAGCACCCAAACATGCTGTGGTAGTGCCCATCTTATACAAAAAAGCCCTGCCTGGGATCCCAGGTGCCCTACGAGCATCGCATGTCCCTGCTCTTCCTTGCAGCAACACCGCATGGAAGACTCACCCCATGCTGCCTCCATGTCCCCATTTGCCTCCTCCTTTCCATCTGCTCCAGTCACATTCTGTTTCCTGGCTCCCCTGAAGCCATGCTTGCCCAGGACCCTGTGCCTTCCATCCTGTCCAACTCAGACGTCAACCCCCATCACCCTCTCTTGGTTCTCCTCTGACCTCAAGCAATGCCCTCCTCTGCTTCCTTCAGACATTCTCCCCTCTCCCTAGAGCTGCCCCAGGACTCAGCCCTGAACTCCTCCATCTACAGAATCTGTGACATGGCGACTCATAATAAGAAATATGTATTTGGTCTTCATCTCATCTCTGGCACAATCTCCTAAAACCCTTGCAATTCCCTAAGTGATGAGAGAGACAAAGGTGTCTTTTGTTATGTGAATGAATGACTTTTGAGGTGACCCAGCGATGGGGGCTGGTTGCCAGGAAAACACCATGTGATGAGGGGCTTGGAACTTTCAGTTCCAGCACCTCTGGGGAGCACAGGGGCTGGACATTGAGTTCAATCGCCAATGGCCAATGATTCCATCAATCATGCCTACGTGATAAACCTTCACAAAAACCCAAAAGGACCAGGTCAGAGAGCTTCTGGGCTGGTGAACATGTGGAGGTGCTGGGAGGGTGGTGCACCTGCAGAGGGCAGGGAGGCTCCAAGCCCTTTCCCTTACCGGGTCCTGGGCATCTCTTCCATCTGGCTGTTACAAAGTTACATCTTTTTATAACAAACTGGTGATCTAGTAAGTAAAATGTTTCCCTGAGTTTTGTGACTCACTGTAGCAAAGTGACTGAACGGAAGGAGAGGGTCATGGGAGCCTCCACCTACAGCCAGTGAGCCAGAAGCCCAGGTGACCCGACTTGGGGTCATCCTTGGGAGATGGGACTAGACCCGCAGGGCTGAGCCCTTACTCTGTGGGGCCTGACGCTCTCACCAGGTACAAGTGTCAAAATTGAGTTGAATTATAGGACATGCAGCTGGTAGCAGAGAACTGCTTCGTGTGGGAGAAAAACCCACACATTAGAACTGGTGTCAGAATCAGAGAACGATGCTCATCCTTGGCTTTAAATGCCATCAGAGCTCCAATGACCCCACATTTTTATCTCTAAGCTTGTCTTCCTGAAGCTCTGGACTCTCCACTCACCTTCCTTCCCAACATCTGACAGGCATCTTACACTTTCCAAGACTGCACTCCCCCAGCCCACCGGTGGCAGCCCTGCTGTCCACCAGCCCCAGGAAGTGGCATCACCATAGATGCTCAAGTGGACAACAGGACCCCCTGGACTCTCCTCTTTCCTCGCTGCCCAGCATCAGCAGGCCCTGCACCACAACTCAAGCCCAGCAGCCCCACAAGACCGAGACCGCCAGCAGCCCAAGCCGTCACCAGCAGTCAGCCTCCCGAGGGGCCTCATGCCCCCAAGCAGCAGCCCCAGGACTTTGTCTGCAAATACAGCCAGCGGCTCCCGATCACTCGTTCAAAGCCCTGCAATGGCTCCTCAGTGGACCCAGCATAAAAGCAAACTCCCAACCTTGGCCACTGAAGCTGCGCGTGATCTGACCACCCACCTCCCAGCTGCCTTCCCCCGGGATCCCCCTCAGACACTGGCCTCTCTGCTCCACCTTCTATTTCACAGGCAGAACACTGAGGCCACAAGGGAGCAGGCATTTATTGCTCCATTCTCCCCCTGAAATATAGGTGCATTCTCCTATGTGGTCTGTTTAGCTTTCTAGAAAGTGCCATACCATTGGCCAGAAACCAGTGTCCCTTATGAAAGCCACTGTCTGACCACGTCACTCCCCACTTGGCTGACTGCCCCAGTGCTTTCCCACCATCCAGCGTGGCCTGTGAGGTAAGCCTCTTCTCCAGACATGGAAGGAGGGCCCCTCCAGGCCCAGGAAGGGGGCAGCGGTACCTGTCTCAGGATGAAGGCCACCACGTCCGTGGACTCCCAGTAGCTGGCATGGAAGAGGTGGGGCAGGGCCACGGTGGGGAAGGCTGTGAGGACATCAGGGCAGTACAGCGCGTAGTCGATACGCTTGGCTCCCCACCACTTGGCCGTGACTGTGGGTCAGAAAGGCAGGTAAGGACAGAGTGGGCTTCCTGGGCCTTGACCCTAGAGGCAGTGTGGGACCCCGTTGCACAGACCCAGTGCTGGACAAATCTGGGACCATGGCACCCAGCTCAAAATGAGCTCTGGGAGGTGTGCTGCTCCCCTCCCACCTTCTCACAACCCACCAGCCCCCTCGCCCGCCCCTCCTCCAGGGCACATGCAGCATGCTGCTCCCCAGTCCCAAGCCGACCCCAAAGAGATGGCCACCATCTCTCCCCAGGGATTCCCGGTGGAAGACTGAGCATTGGGATCTGGGCTCTTGCTGGGGTCAGAGATCAAAGTTCTTTCTGAGGATGGAGCTCAGTCTGGATCTTCTTTACCCCTCTTCTTTCCTCAGCAGCCCTAGCAGCAGACAGGCAGCCACCCAGAGGAAGGCCCATTCCCATCAAACCCCGGTAGGGCCCCAGAAGACCCTTACTCACTGTGGGAGGTGCCCACAGGTGCCAGGCTGTCCGAGGACTCCGAGCTGTCACTGTGGGAGCTGCCCTGGCTCATCCTCCGTCCCAGGCACTGGGACCTTGGGGCCTGAGGGGGTGACGCAGGGGTGTCCAGAAGCAGCGGGCTGCCCCGGGAGCTGCCCTCCAGGAAGAGGGAGCTGTGGGTGTGCAGGGCATCGGCTGGAGGGGGAATTTCATGGTCAGGGCTGAGTAGTGTGTCTCAAATAAAGCTGCCTGTGGTATGCCAGCCCCATGCAGGCCAGGAGGCTGGGCACTCAGAGAGGAGCCAGCCCTTGCCTGCTCATTCGCCTGCCCCACAGGCAACCTGCTCCTCTCATCCCTCTGGGGACCAATGGGGCTCCTTCGCCGTAGCATGCTGTATTGGATCTCACCTCCTCTGAGTTGTGGATTACGCAGGCCCGAGTTGGGGCCCAACCATCTCCTCCACCCCCAAAGAGCTGTCCAGGGGCCCTCTGGGACATTGCCCCAAAAGCACCAGCTGAGCTCAGAGGGTGATGTGTGACTGTGTGCCCTCCTATCAGACTCCTCTCCTGAGCCACAGAGGATTGTGGCTGATCCTGGAAGTGAGCAGGGACTCCAGCCTGGAGCCTGTGGTGCTCTCTGGGGGCAGGGGATGCCCTGACCAAAGAGGGTCCATTTCAGGATGGACGAGGGACATTGCAGAGCCACTTCTATCTATGGAAGCTCCTGACAAAGTAGGAGTTTGGAAATTAAGTTTCCACTACATGAGGCGGGAGGGGTTTGGTCTTTAATCTTGAATGAGCCACATACCCAGCAACCCCACCCAGTCTGGCCAAAGCCTCTGAACAGGCTCTGGCTCACCTTCCTGGGCTGGAGCTTGGAGCCAAGGCTCTGGCCTCACCCTGAATGTCTATTATAGGCCTCCCCTTGGCCCCAGCCCAGCCCACACCTGCCTTCCCCGACTTGAACCCCAGAGGCCACTGACCCTCCCCCAAACCCACTCACTAGCCTTTCTTCCTGCTGTTCTCTCCAACTAGAGGATCCCTCCAGCCTCCAGCCTCCAACATTCCTCCATCTGTCTAATTGCCTTGGTGGAAGGTCCCGTCTTCCATGAAGCCCACCAGGATGAGATACTCCCTGCCTTGCACTTCCAGAGTCCAGGCTAGGCACTGGGGAATAGCACGCAGCACAGATCCCTGGACTTGCAATCAGGCCTGACACCTTGAGTATTATGCAGGCCCTGGCCACAGGAGCTTGTCAGGGGGCACAGCCTGGGGTGCTGAGCCCCAAGATGCCTCCTATCCAGCAGTGGCTCCCATGGGTGAGCTGCTTGGAAGGCAGGTGAGTTGCTGTTTTCCTGTTTCTCTCTCCCCTAAAGCATACAGACACTGCTCAGTGGAGTCTAGTCACTCCATCAGCTGACAGCATGGAGGGGCCAGACCAGAGAGGGGGGTCCTGAAGTACTGTGTGGCTGGGTCCCACTCTCTCACACCCCCAAGAGCCTACCGAGGAGGAGGGATTGTCCGTCACCCAGTGGGAACCTCTGGTAGCGGGGCACGCTGACAGGTGGCACCAAGTGGAATTTGGGCTCCAGCAGTGGCTCGAGCCGTGAGGCAGAGGGGTCTGCGCAGTGGAAGAAGCTGTAGACTTGGCTGCAGGCAGGACGCACCTGGAAACCTGGGGGGTGGGAAGATACATAGGGAAGCACCTCGCTAGTACCTGCTCCCTTGGCCCTAGGAGGCTCCCTGAGTTCAGCTCTGAGTAGCCTTTCCCCTCTGCTCAAGATCCTGCCATGGCTCCCCACTACCAACAGGATCAAAGCTATTATGGATCCAGACAGGATCAAAGCTGGCATTCAAGGCCTTGCCAACATGCCCCACCTGGAGCAGCAGTCTAGGCATCCAACATGGTGGCCATGGTGGGCAACTGCCATTCCCCAGCCATGCTTGTTACTTTCCTCTCTCTGTGCCTTTGCTCAAGCTGCCCTGCCTCCTAGCAGGCCCTCCCTCCATTATTTCCACTGGTCAAATGCCTTTCAATTCTTCCAGGTTTCACTCAGTTGCAACCTAATCTAAGAAGCCAACCCAGGGTCTTTCGGTCAAGATCAGCTGCCCCCAGCTCAATGCTTAGGCCTAGTGGTGGTAGAGTTCACGGCTTGCCTGAGCTGGCAGAACACATCTCTTATGGACCAGCAGGTGTCTCCACTGAGGCCCTGCCGCATCAGCGTGCTCCGGGTGCCTCCAGGTCAGGGGACTGGACGGTCCAGCCTCCAGGGAGCCCTAGTGCTCCTTAGCAACATTAAGGGCCGCCACAGCATTCTGCCTCCTCTCCCCGTGTCAAGCAGAGCCCCTCCCTTCTTACCTGTTCCATATTATAGGTCACTGGTAAGCGATGGAGCAAAAGAAGTTTGAGAAGCCCTGATCTGCTGATCCCCCAGGTGCCTTGAGCCTCCTGTATCCTCAGAATCATTGCTAAAGGACCTGCTAGTGCAAGTCTCCCAGTGTGTGTTTTAGACAAATGGGGGAAGGCGCTCAAGGCTGCAGGTCCTGTTTGAGCAAAGGCACTGAGGTGGGCCTGCATATATGCAGGGGTCAGGAAGACCAACCTGCCCCCCCATGGGTCTGCTGGGCACCAGGAAAAGAGGTCAGTACAATAGAGTAAATATCTATGGCTTCTTTTCCCATAAAGAATGACAACTGGACAACAGGGCCACAAACTGGCCAGGGACTGTGGCAGGGACAGTGAAACTCATCAGGGGTTGCTTCACCTTTGCCCTCTCTGGAGAAACTGCCCCGCTTTCCCTCCCCCTCCTCTTCCCCTACCCTCCCTCTCCATACATCCCAGTTGAGCACCCCCACCCCTACTCTCCCTGGTTGAGGACCTGACCCAGTGGTCTAGTTACCCAAGGCATCTCAGGCCCCAGCCCAGGTCACACCCACCGTCCAGCCCAGGCAGCACCGTCCTCCGCATGGCCAGGACTAGGCCCAGGGGAGAGCCGAAGAGAAAGAAGTCAGACACATCAAAGTCCAAGCGGCCCAGGCTGACCTCGGGGAGCTGGGGCCCCCCAGCTGCAGAGGGCTCAGCCTCATCCTTCAGCACGCTCGAGTGGATGCTGCCCGAGGGAGGAAGACACGGGAGGGCAGTTAGGGAAGGATCTAGAATGTGGGGGTGCTCACTTTGCCGGGCAGCCTGAAGTCCGAGTGTGGAGTGCCCAGCCCTTCATCCCTGGGCAGGGTCCAGACCCAGAGTCCACTTGCCAGACACCATCAAAAACCACCTCGGCACTGGCCACTACGGCCTGGCCAACATTTGGCTAAGGCGGGGATCGGCCAACTTTTTTTTCTGTAAACAGCTGGGTGGTGAATACTTTAAACTTTCAGGGCATTATGGGCTCCATCACATCTACTTAACTCTGCCGTTGTAGCATGCAAGCAGCCATAGACGATTCTTGATCAAATACATGTGCCCAAGGTCCAATCAAACTTTATTTACTAAAATGGGCTGAGAACAGCTAAGCATCCTAGGCATAGCTGACCTAGGCAAGTGCTGACCCCAGTGACCCTAGGCACTGGCAGGCCTGCCCCACGGTGCTGGTTTTGTGAAAGCCACACTGCTCTGAGTCTGCACTGCCCACCACAGAAGCCCAGTCTGGCCAACATATGGACCAGCTGGCTGGTGTCAGTCCTGCCAGGATTAGGGCTTTCATTGTAACTCATGCTCCGGGCAACCTGCAGACAGACGCATACAGCTTGGTCCTGCCTCCCCTCTAGCCTGCAGATGAAGCAGAGCTTAAAGAGGAAAACATGAGACACACAGAATTCCAACCATTTCCACCCCCGGTGCCCATGGCCCCAAAGTGTCTTGGATGATGTTTAACCAGACTCAGAGCAGGCTGCTGAGCATGGGCAGGAAAACTGGGGCCCTCCTTGACTTCCCAGCTGGCACTGAGGCACAGCTCACAGTGTGAGACAAGCCAGTGGGATGGCTTGACTATGAATCAATTAACCCAACTTAAATACAAGTAAAATACGTTGGAGGAGAAAGGGAACGTCAGAAATAACAAGTGAAACTCATCAGGCCACGTCCCCACCCTCTGTGAGCGAGGGTTGGGAAAGTCGAGGCTGAATCCTCTGGTTCCTGCCTCTCGCTGTGTGAGCATCTCGTAGTGAGGACAACTCTGGTGTTTAACAATACACATTTCATGTGCAGCGTGGTCTCTAGACACACGCCAGTTACTTGATTGCCAAAGAAACAGCCATCTGTCCTTACACCAGAGGGAAAAGCTGGCTGTGCTGAGATCAGCCACCAAAAGCCTCCACCTTTTCATCACTCTCCAAATTTGGGGCTTTCCTTAAAGGATTTTTCAGGGATGAACCAGAAATGTTGCAATTTCACCTTGCAACCCTGGCTTGAAATGTAACTGCTTTTCTAGGGAATAATCTGTCAGAGGGGCTTTAAATAGTCAGAGATTTAAATATGCAGAAGCTTTGACCTAGTAATTCCTCCTCCAGGGATCCATCTGAATGAAAAAACTTGGGGATGTTTAAGTAAGATGTCATCCAGTCTCTCAATAAAATGTCATTAAGAATATTTACCAAGTATGTTTTGTTACATAGGGAAAATATCACAGTAGAAGGGGTATTTTTAAGTAAAACTATAGACGTAGCATGTACAAAAATGTACTGAAAGGAAATACTCTAAAGTTTTAACAGTGATTCCTTCTGGGTGTGAGATGATCTCTTTTCCAAATGTTGTGATACTCATCACTTGGGTAGCAAAGGGGGAAGGGAGGGAGAGAATGGAGGGGGAAGGGAAGAACAGAAGAGGCATTCCTTCCAATTTGGGTCTGTGTTCAATGCCTGTTTGTATGCTGAATAAATGTGCAGACAATTCATATAGCCAGTGTCCATTAACACATCTCTTCTAGAAAGTTAGAGGGTGGACTATTCCATGAGGGACCCGCCTGGCCTGCAAATAAATGTGTTATGTGCAAAGCATGAGAAACCAGGAGACCAAAGTGCTGACCCCAGTGACCCCAGGAAACTTCCCGGCCTGCTGGGCCTCTGCTGCCCCATCTGAGAAATATTAACTCACACCCAGAGTGTCTCACAAAACCCACCCACATCTGTTCTTTCATTAGATTCTTAAAGCCATCAAAGGAGTAGGCTGGGCAGCATCTACCCTTTTGCAGAAGACAAAGCTGAGCTCAGAGAAGTGAGACCACTGCCCAGTCTCTCTGCAAGGTGGGGTGGGGCAGGGACAGGGCACAGGGTCTCGGCTGTCGGTGCAGGGCCCATGGGGAGTGGCCTTGGTTCCAGCATTTCAGCATTTGTCTAGGGTCCCACGGAAGGGCCTGGGACACATGACAGGTCATAGGTCTCCAAGGTGATTCTGAGCCGAGGTCCCCTCTCCCCAGATGTTTGTTGGAGAGAAGGCAGGAAACAGGGAGGGGTTACCTTGATAGGAAGGCATGATGCTGGCTGATGGCCTCGCAGTCATAGGTGGAGGAGTCGCTCTGTTTCCGTGGCAACAGCCTCCTGGGTTCCCGGTCCCCCAGCGCACTGGGGACGTCGGTGCTGCTTTTGCTGAGTCGCTTGCTGCTGGCCAGGCTGCCCTCTTCCCCCACCACCGGGGTGTCCTTCGCCGCCAAGCAGAGGACAGGAGGGCCCTGAGGTCAGTAGACCCCAGGGCCCTACCGCCTTCCCTGACCCCTGCTCCCCTGGGGTTGGAAGGGCATTTTCTAAGGAGAGACCCCCCATTCCCATGGTCTGGCCCGCACCTGGGTGCTGCTGATGCTCCCCTTCCGGCTGCTGCTGCCAGGGCTGTCACCGGAGGGCCCCGCGCTGTAGCAGATGGCATCAAAGGCCAGGAGACCCCCCACACAGTCTCCGATGAGACACACCTGGAGAGGGCACAGCTGGGGCTGCAGACCTGCTCACTGCTGACCCCTCACCCCATAGCCGGCCAGAGTAGCGCTGTCCATGGGAGAATAAGAAACCTGCCCTGGGGGCACCTGAGAGAGCCCCAGTAGGAGGGCAGGTGCTCCTCCTAGGGCCAGGGTCAGCCTGAGGTCAGGAATCAGGCTAGGTCGGGGGTCAGACCGGGGCCAGGGATCAGCATGGACTTAAAATCAGAACTCAGAGGTTGGCCTCAGTTTTCCTATCTGTAAAATGAGGACAAACCCAAAGATCTCAAGCCTCATTGGTTCTCAGAAGCTATGGTCCCAGAGCAGCCTGGTCTTGATCCTTCCAGTAGATCCCCACCTCTGCCTGGGCAGGGGCCAGGATGGGAGGGTGTGGGCAGGCTATCCTACCTGCCCACCGAAGCCAATGCCATCAGGGGACTTGAGGAACTCTGCGTAGACCTGGTTGGCTCGCTCGATGACGGTGGCAACTGCATCCTGGTACTGCGGGGAGGAGATAGCCAACAGGGGCAGGGCGGCCAGAGGGACGTGGTCCTGGCTGTTGCTGAGACAGCCCTCATCGTGGCTGTAGGGGTTCAGGCTGCAGATAGGGGGCCAAGGTGAGCCCAGCCAGGATCAGGCCACGGGGTGGGTGTGGGGCTGTGGGCCAGGCAGAAGAGAGCACATGCTGGCCGGAATGGGGCCCCTGCTCTGGGGCCCTTCAGGTGGACCCAGGCGGGAACCAGATGAGACACAGCACAGCTGATGGGGTGGAGGAGGCGGGGGCAGGGGGTGCTGAGCCACGCCTGTGCTGACTCCCCTGTGGGTCTATCCCTGTGCTAGCCCTAAAGGATACCTGGGTCATGGAAGAAGCCACCTGGTGTGGGTCAGGGTAGGGATATATCATCATGGCAGACTTCCTGGAGGAGGTGGGGTTGGAACTAGGCCTCAAGGAAGGCTTTAAGGAAGCTAGAAAGGAGGACAGAGGGTGAACCAGGCACGGGGATCACGTGTTAGCCACAGCCTGGAGGTCAGCATGTAGCTGCACACACAATATTGTGTACATCTTTCTGAGGACAGGATCCAGAGCCTTCATCAGCATTTAGGAAAAAGTCTGTGACCCCAGAAAAGACTAAGGGAGCCTGCCCTATATCCACTGCCAGGGCCCCCCTCACTTCCCTGCCTCCCCACTACAAAGTCCCATCCTCTCTGTGAGGCTCAGACTCCCAGCTGCCAGTCCCACCCACCCTGCCTCTATCTTGGGGCATTGGACCCAGCTGACCAGGAGGGACCACATCGGGAGGGACTGCCCACCCCTTCAGAGGCTGCCCTTTTCCCATGGTCCAAGCTCAGGGTGACCCGGGGCCCAACATTCATCCCACTGGGGACCTGACACACTGGGGCAGAAGCCAGGACTCTGGGCCCCCTGGGCAGATGGCAGAGACTTCATGGTGTACAAGGCTGCCTAACAGCCATTCCTCATCTCCAAGGGACACAAATTAGAGGAAACAGGTCCCATTTGCAGCCTGAGAGATTTTAATTAGCTGACAAAGAACTCCCTCCCAGCAGTGATTAGGGGAGATTGATGTCCTGGCAAGAAGCTACCTGGGGGCAGGAGCGCCCCCAACCCTGCCCCACTGTCCCCTCAAGCAACCAGCCATTTGTCTTCCTGGAGATCAGGGCCTGGGCTGGGTGACCCAGCCCTGGAGGGCAGATGTCTTGGGGGAAAGGGGATGGGGCCTAAGATTGATGATGAAGGAGCACAATTAACTCCTGACTGTTGCAGTGGGAAGGGAATATATTTGCCTCCAGTGAGGCTTCCCAAGTCCCACTGCCGAGCAGAGGCATGAAGCAGCTGTTAAAAGATGCAGGTTCCGGAGCCCCTAGCCTCCTAACAGACACCCACTGGGGAGGCCTGAAGTCTTGTGGTTTAGTAAGAGTAAGACAGTATGCAGCTCTTCGCCAGGTCGGGGAACTACTGACATAATCCCTTTCCCTCCTTCCACCTGGGATTGAGATCCGCCCTGTGTGTGGCCAGGAACACAGATCAGTCAGACAAGTCTCTGCCCCCTGTGCAGGAGGCAAAGGACACTTTCCCAAAAGTGAGGCCCCTACAGCCCTTCCCAAGCTCTCACCCAACTAGCCGGAAGCTGGGGACAGGGGCCCCCTGTCCGCACTCCCCGAGGCCCTCACCTCTGCTGCACTGCTGAGCCTCTCCTCAGAGCCTGTAATGGCGGAGAGCACCCGCTCCCCATCCATCAGGCTAGGGCCTCCTGTGCGCCCTCCCTAACCCCCACATGGGTGAGGGCTCCTCTCTGCAGAAGCCTCAGGCCCTGGGAGAGGCAACAGGAAAGGGAGTGAGGGCAGGAGAGGGGTGCCGCCAGCCTTCCTTTCACCCCTAACAACAGAAAGTTCTTAGCTTCCTGGCTTCCCTGCTGCCAGGCCCCGCAATTTGCCACTGTCCATATGATGTGTGAGCAGCCAGGGCTCCCACAGGCCTCCAGGCCCCCATCTTCGGCTAGCTCACCACGGCAGGCGCTTGAGAGCACTGGAGCCCTCGGGCCCTGGCACAGCGGGCAAGATCACCCATGGACCCCAGGTCCCGGAGGGGCCCCTGATCTCCCAGTTTATCCCCCATAGGGACCAGGGGGAGTCTGGATAAAGACCCAAGGGATAATGAGCATGCTGCCTTATGTGTGCCAGCCGGTTTGCCTGCTGGGGCCTGGGAACACCTTCCTTCCCAGCCCACTGACCCCCAACAGAGAGCACCTTCTCCCCTAAGGGGACAGAGTTGGAGTCGCAGCTCATGCCCACTCTGTGCCAGCTGCTTCACTTACACTAGCATCAGGATCCTCATAAAAACCCTAGGAGGTGGTTATTACTATGAATACCCCCATTTTACAGATGAGGAGACTGAGACAGCCAGAGGTTACAAACAACTTCCCCCAGGTCACACAACCAGAACTCAAGTCCAGGCTGACTGGAATGCCCACACACTTAACCGCGTTATGCTACCCTCAAAGCCCACTTGCAAGTCACCTCCTCCAGGAAGTCTCCCCTGGCCCTCTCTCTGGATGTCTGCAGTGTCCTGTGCCACCTCCATCAGAGCACACATCCTACCGGGCTCTAACTGTGTGGCTTGGGAGTGAGGCTGCCTAGGTTTGAGCCCTGGCTCCATTCACTGGGTAACCCTGGGGGAAATTGGACCCAGGTGACCAGGAGGGACCACAGAGGGAGGGACTGCTTCCTTATCTGGGCCAACAAGACCAGGGCCTGCTAAGCACAGGCAGAGGTGGACTCAGTGCACAAATGTTAACTGCTGTGGATTCTTACTGACCACTTCCTACCAGCAATGCCCATGATCAGTCAGTATGTGACACCCCTGAGAGGTCTTGGCAGGTAACCCCTGCTTTCCAGGCACCCACATAGGTGGGGGCAGTTCCTTGGCTTAGTCCCCTGCTCTCCAAACCCAGCCAGTCTAAACAAGCAGAAAGGGACTTACTTAGACACGAGCGAGAAAGCCTCAGAGCAGATGGCAGGACAGGGGACAAACTTGATGAGGATGTGGCCCAGGGCTGCAGGGAAGTGGGCACGGGTGACCTTCTCCAGCACGGAGCTGAAGGTGTGGATGTCGGCTGCCTTGCAGGATGGGTCTCCTGAGCCCGTGTCCAGGATATTCCCTCCATGCAGCACCAGCAAGAGGACGTGCGTCTTGCAGGAGCGCTGCGGGCAGCCTTCCTGAGAGGGACATCACTCAGGATGGAGAGAGACAGGTGGCAGGGAGATGGGACGGGAGACACACAGAATCACACCCACACACAGAGCAACTGTGGCCAGAGAAGCAGGCCCTGTGCCCCACCTAGCTCAGCTCCAAGTCGGGGAGTTCTCTAAGCTCCCAGGTGACAGGACCGCCTGTGTATTCAGAGTGAGGGGCCCAGGCTGCCAGAAGGGCAAGCCCTCCATGTCAGGACTGGAAGGGTCCCAATAGTCACTTCTTGTTCATGTGGGAGCTGGAAGACCAGAGAAGGACAGGGACCTGCCCAGGGTCACATAGCAAGTCAAATAAAATGCTGGGTGAAAACTAGACAGCCTGTCTACCAGCCTGGGGCTCTTCCTAAAATCCTGACCACAGAGGTGGGCCCAGCCACCCTCAGGAACCCAGCCCACCTCATTGTCTTCGTGGATCTCGATGCTTCCCTGGGCTGGGAACTTCTGTCTTCTCAAAGAAACCCGGTAGAGTTCTCCTGTGGGGGGAACAGAGAGCTCAGCATCTCCAGGCCTCCCTCACGGTGCCTGGACGTTCCCCGGGGCCCAGCTGGCATGAGACCTGGGCTCCACAGGTGAGGCCTTGGCGTATAGGTGAGCTGGAGGCCCAGCCTCCAGAGCTAGGAAGCCATCCCACCCAGCCCCTGCCTCCAAAGTCGGCATGACCTGAAACCTCCCCCCTCCCAGGGAGAGGGGGACTGGCAAGGTAAAGCCACCACAGAGGCTGCCCCCAAGGCCAGGAGGGGTGTCCCCAGCGGACCTAGCCTGCCTTTCTTCACCAATAACAATGGCAACAGTACGAATGTCGCCTGGTGACTTCTGCTTCCAGTTACAAACAGAAATTTCAGTCAAGCATCCTGCTGAAAACTAGTGGAGCTGGATAAAATATTCTTTTAAGTATGTGCTTGAAGCTATTAGAGTGACAACAAAGCCTTGAATTATGGGACCCTGGCTGAGGGGAGGTGGACCCTGAGAGAGTTAAGGCCGTCATCAGTACCACACTCCTCATCACCCAGGAGTTTTGGGGTGAAGCCGGAAATGCCAGAAATGCTCTCCTCGATCTCTCAGCTGCCACCTCCTCTTCCAGGAAGTGCTTTTTGGCATTCAGCCCTGCCTGAGCGATCATTCCTCTAACACGGAGATGGGTAGCTGACAGCCATGGGCCAATCTGGCCCACCACCTGTTTTTGTAAATAAAGTTTTATTGGAACACAGCCAGGCTTTTTTGTTCACCTGTTGTCTGTGGCTGTTTATGTACAGTTGTCCCTTGAACAACACAGGTTTGAGCTTCAAGGTCTCACTTATGTGCATATTTTTTTTCAATAAATGTATATTGGAAAATGTTTTGGAAATTTGCAACAATCTGAAAAACATTTTCTTTGCTGTAGCTTACTTTATTGTAAGACTGCAATAGTAATACATATATCACAAAAAATATGTGCTAATCGGCTATATGTGTTCTTGGTAAGGCTTTTGGTCAACAGGAGACAATTCATAGTTAAGTTTGGGGGCAGATTTTCAACTGCATGGGAAGTCGGCGCCTCAACCCCTGCATAGTTCAAGGATCAGTGTAGTTCCCACGGAGTCCTTAAAACCTGCTGGGCCTGAAACATTCACTGTCTGGCCCTCTACGGAAAAGTGTGCCTGGCTACCACCTATCTGTATTCCTGAATGCCACTGCACTGGCCTCTCAGGTGGAGAGGGACCTCAAAGACACCCGACAGGCTCTCCCTGCCTGCCCAACAATGCCTGGCACCCTGAGGAACACTTCCTTCCATCACGCTGGACTTGCTTCCTCTCCTTGCTTCCCACGAGAAGACTATTGCTTTCTTGGGGTGGCAGGGAACCTCACAGCTGAACTGTGAACCACTTGTTCGCCTTCAGTGACGGGGAGCTCACTCATCTATTAAAGCAGCTGGCTCTAGACAAGGAAGGCCTTGTCCTTTACACAACCCCCATTCCCTGCCACAGCCTGCTGCAGCTGCTAGGAATCACACCTGGTGGGGGGGAATTTCCTTTCTGGGGGCAACCCCAAAGTAGGTGTAGATGGGAGCCTTGGCCAATATGTGTCTGAGTCAACATCTGCTCAGCCACTACCTGCTGCAGGGGAGAGCGAGTCTGCAAAGAATTCCAGATGAGCAGCTCTTCACAGCAGGGAAGTGCGTTTCTGAAATAGTCTGTCTTCACAGACACAACCCTGGTCTCAGGGTAACTGCTTTAGGACCTCGGAGGTGCTGACCACACAGATAGGAAATCACTTCCTAAATGATGGAGGGGTTTGGCTAGAGAAGGAGGAAAACCATCCTGAGGCCTGGCCTGCCCAGCACTCACTGCCACTCCTTCCAGGGGCTCAGGCTGTTCTGCCTCATTTCTGACACCTGACAGACCTTGCCCTGAGCAGGACCATCCTAGCAGACACCAGGAAATGGCTCTGTTTTATTGAGCACTTACTATGCCCCAGGCACTGCATGCTTTACATGTACCATCTCATCTGTCTCCACACAATCCTCTGAGTCCTCTTGCTATTAGCCCTAGTTTACAGATGAGAAAACTTGAGGTTCAAACAACCCAGGTCACCTGCCCCAGGACACACAACTGATTAGACTGAGTGAACTGCATGTGAACCCTGCTAAGCATGTCCTATACTTAACAGATGGTGCTTCACAAAATGCCCCCTCCCCCTCTGCCTCCAGAGCTTCCTGGTGAGGTGGACATGACAACTCCATCCACAGGAGAACAGAGAGAGCACAAATTGATCAGTAGCACCTGGAAGAACTGAAAGTCCAGGTCCACCCCCATGAGATCTCCTCCCTCCGCACATGACACAGTTTAGTGGTAGGAAAGACAGTGTCTGGGAAGGAAGTCGACTGTGGCTTCCCCAGGATGAAGCAGCCCTTCTTCGTGGTGTGTGTGGCCTCGCGTATGGCTCTGGGGCCACTGGACCAGGAGGAGTCAGGAGCTGGCAGGGCTGAGGTGGTGGGCGTGGCGCCTGGGAGACCCCACACTTCTGGGGCTGGGAGAGACCTGGTTGAAACCGTGGGCTTCGGAGCCAGAATTCCTGAGCTCAAAACTTGCCTCTTATCAGCTGTGTGGCCTGCCCCTCAGTTTCCTCATCTGGAATATGGGGGCAATAATAGTAGCCACCTCTTAGAGTGGTAATGAAGGTAAATGAATTCAAAATGCTTAGAACAGGGCCTAGAATATAGAGAATGCTTTATAGATGCTAGTTGTTTATTGTTATGATGCTGCTCCAGTGTGCATGGGAGCGGGGGGCACAGAGCCAGGGCCACAGCTGACACAATGAGCCTGGAGGCTGATGGGGACTCGTCTGCTCTGACCCAAGTCCCTCCCTAAGCCCTGGCAGGCTCCCCAGCCTCGCTGGGCTGGGTGCCTGCTTGCATTGTGATTACAGGATTAAATGCTGTGATTGCCACAAATTACCATAGTGAGGCTATAAATAAGTCACAGGGAAGACATGAGGGTCCTGCTGTCTCCTGGGCACCATGCCCTCCATTAGGTGGGGCCTGCATCCTGTGCCCTCACTGATTACACAGAGAGAAGAGAGCCTGTATCCTTGGTCTGCCTGTGACCAGCTCCCTTGGGGCCCAAGCAATGCTCTGGGCATCAAATTGTGCTGCATCCTGGCCACAAATGATGCTGAGGCAGTTCCTGGCTCAGTGGGGAAGGGAGACTGGCAGGTTGTCCTCAGCATCCCTCACCTGAGTCTGGCCTGCTATGCTGTTTGGGGATGGAGACTTACTTCCTTTCAATGCACAAAAGCAGCGATGCTCTGCTCCTTTAGAGAGAGAAGGGGAGACCTGGCCCACTGGATTGATTCTGGCCCCTTGAGGTCTGACTAACCAGACCCAGAGCCACCGCACAGAATGATGCATCTCCAGTCTTAACAGAGGCCTGTGTGGACGGGCAGAAAGGCAGCCTGGAGACACTCCCTGCCTGTACCTGCCCACAAGCCTTCTGCTCTTCTAAGAACCAGACCACTGGCTCTGACTCACACACAAGACACTGCTCTGTCACTCTTCCATGCCTTTGCTCGTGCTGAGTCCTCTGCCTGGGGAGCCCTTCCTCCCATTGCAGACCAGAACATTTCTACCTGTCCTTTAAAACCCTGCTCAACTGTCATGGCCGAAGGCCTTCTTGGACCCACCTAGGCAGACATGGCTATCTCACAGCATGCTCAGCAGGGCCTGGCTGATTGTGAGGTTCCTTGCCTATCTCCTCATCAGACCGGAAGGCCTTGTGAGCAGGATTTACTGGCTGGCAGGGCACAGAATGGCATTTTTGTAAAAACATACCACACATGAAGATCTAGGACACACAGCCTGTGAGCCAGGTCGATGCTGTTAAATCCCCCAAGAGAACTGAGGTTCAGAGAAGGATCACCCACTGGCAAGCACAGTTCTTGAAAGTCCCCAGGGGAACCAGTACTGGGGAACCCCTGGGAGTTCTGGAACAGCCTGGCCAGGACCTTAGGGCTCTGCCTCCAGAGAATTCCCTGGAGCCTCTGGTGACAAGAGCTGCTGGTGGGGGTTCCTAGGTGGTGGGAAGCCACACGCCAGGGGCCCCTGGACCTCACCACAGGTCGCCTTTCCTTCCCACATCTTGTTCATTTGTTTTCATGGCTCTATTCAGGCTGGGTCCTGCTGTGCCCAGATGAGGGGTGGTGTGAGCCCACGGCCATTCCTGCGATGTTTTGTGACAAGCTTTGAGGCAGGTCAGCTACCACAGTGCCTGCTCCAGCGCCCCTGCCAGCCCTGGCAACAAGACCCGCGGAGGCCCAGCCTGCTCACCATGGCTCCTCCTGCTGGCTGAAGAATGGAGGCTATTTTTGCTTAATCACAACCTTGGAAAGGCACAAATGGTGATCATCCCTTCTAATTACCCATGTGCCACACTCCTCTCAAGACAAAAGCCAAGGTTGTCACCCACGCTCTCAGCACCCTGAAAGCAAACTGACACCAGGCTTGGCTGAGGAGTCCCTTCTGCCTCGGCCTCTCTCTTGCCACCAGCCGCTGGGACATGCAGGGGTGGATCCTGGTGCCCCCTGGCTAAAGCTGACCACTCCATTTCACCCTCCAGCCTATCGGTCGCTGGCAGTCACTCCCATCTCTACAGTCACTCCTGGGGTCAACTGAGCAGAGCTGAGCCCAGCTCCAGGCCACCTGGCATGTCCTGAGAAGTAGCTACAGAAGTATCAGTCCTCTGTGAGCAGGTAGAAGTGTAACAGAGGAAAACGGAATTACATCTCTGGATTTAAAATTTAACACTAACATCAACTTGCCAATGAAATCAAGTAGTCCCCAGAACTTTGTAACCACTAACAGGTGGCAGCTTCAGTTTCCAGAATCTCAGGGTCAGAGTTAACCCAGAAAGCTGATTTTGCAGAACCCAAGCCACCCTGCCCCAGAGTACTGAGGAGGAACCCGCAACAGAAACAAAAAGCAACTGAGGTGCAAGAACGTATAGACCCTTGCAAGTTACTACTTTATGTGTCTTTGGTTACCAGGGAACTCCACAGCCTCTTTCCCGTGATTTCCCCTTTAATAACTCTAACTCCTTGGGCTTTGGTGTTCTTTAAGGCACGAGCCTGCCACTCCCTTATTTGCTGGCAAATTAATAAATGATTCATTTCTTTTCTCAATACCTTGTCATTGTGTTTTGCGATTTGACTTTGGTAACAAGGGCCAGTTTTCAGTAACAGAAGCAGAAGCACACTCATGGTTATAAACATGCAATTTTTTTGGATGAACTCAGTGGCTTTGCTATCTCACTCTGATGTGGGATGCAGGAGGTATTTCTGGAAATATCTGGGAAGAACTAGAGCCTCACTCAGCTGCTTGCAAACAAGCAGGGGCTCTGATTATGGTCCGATTTGCCTAGGTAAACCCACATGAAGAAGGACACACACGCACAGGAGACAGGCCTGGAGAGAGTCCTGGGACAGGAAATGAAGGCCCAGGTCAGAGGGTGACTTTGGACACCATCTCCACAGCCCTGCAAACTGAGGGGGCTGGCCTACATTTCCTCTCAAAAGTTAGGCAATTGGAGATTCTGTGGGTCCAAGCATGAGGGGACTGTTCCCCTGCGAGTTCAAGCCTCCAGTTTTTCTCTAGAGGGACCATCTTTCTTTTAGTTTAAGACTACTATGAATATTTATTGAACAGACAATACAAGCATGTGCCATATTTACCACAGAACATTGTAAACAAGACACAACCCCCCCTTCTTTACTAAATGCAAACACTTTTAAACAAAACAAAGTGTTGTCCTGCCCTCTGGGAGCTGACAGACTAAAAAGGGAATGTGAAGAGGAAAAGAAATGTTGTGGAAGGAAAGAATAAATGTGAAATACGATGAGTGAATTAAGGCCATGCATTTGGATTAAGAAAGCAACCCGACCTCACTTGCTCACACCTACTGAACTGGTTGTTGCCCAGAGTCATGTCAGGGCTGAAAACACCAAGATGAATCAGATGCAGCAGCTGCCTTCAAGGATCACCCAAGGGTCACATGATCAAGGCCAGGCCAAGTGACACTGACCCAGGTCATGTGACCAAGCCCAGTCACATGACCAGAAGCTGCAAACAGCCCGAGCCAGGGCAATGGGCCTGTTAGAGCTACCTCTCAGCCTTGAAGGCTGCATGCACTGCAGGCATCAGTTCAGAATGAGAAGGGGGTGTCCCTGCCCTGCTCCTGCTGCTCAAGCCACTTCAAGGACACACCTGGAGCCCATAATGGGGCAGGAAAGCTGTGGAAGGGGCACACTCTGGAGAAAAGTGAGCTCTAGGGGACACGGAGGCAGCCTGCAAATCCCTGTGTGGCTGCGTTTGGGTCTCCGAGCAGAGGACAGAGCTGGATGAATGGGAAGGGGCAGTTTCTGGAGAGTTCCAAGTTTCAGCACAACTTAGGAAACGCTCACAGAACTTCAGGAATGACACCTGCTGGCTTGGAGGAAGGGCACTCTCCTTCAGGAGGTTACAAGAGCACGTTCTGTGAGTGGCCACTTAGCAGGGAGGCTGGGCAGGAATTCCTATCCTGGGTGGGGGGATCCAGACCCCGAGGGCTCAGCTGTGCGTCCTTAACTTAACCTTTTCAGTGACAGACTCCAGTTATATCAGCCTAGATTCATCCAGCTAACATAGCCAAACACCCAACGTGCCTGTTAGGTAGGAAGACAGACATGGGCAGCCAGGGAAGGGGGAAGATAAAGTTCAAGGAAAAAACTGCCCCAGCTCTGCCCAGGTAGTGGGCCCCATGTGAAGACAACCACCAATGGCTTTGCCTGTTGGGACCAGGCCAAACTGGTCCCAAACTGATCCCAATGTGGGCGAAATCAAACAAAACTAAGGACTGCTCAAAACATGTCTCGTCATAGGAAAGAGCATGTGCAGAGAGGGATGGCTATACAGGTGGGCCTGTCAATCAAATAACTTCACCTTGTCAATCAGACAGGTGCCTCCTAGCTGGAATACAATATATAGGCCTCCCACCTAATGGATCAAGGCCTTTGTCTACCTTGACTGTGGCCTGCTTCTCCCTTGGAGTGTATTTAAATGAAACTCACTCTGCTTTGCTCTGTGGCTCTGCCTTTTCAGTGCTTTGTTGCAGTGGGGACAAGAACAGAGAAGAAACTCAACCCATAACTGGCCAATTAGTCCAGACTAAGACCTGATCCTTGCTAGAGCCTGGGCCCCAAATTCTACCTCTTGAAAACATGCTGTCCGCCCCTCCAAGTGGACCACGGAGATAGCTTCAAGGCCACTCCCCGTGGGGGAGCGCAGCTTCCATAGGCAGTGCCGCCGTCTTGGATCAGGCGCTGGAGAGGTTTCAGATACACAACCACAAGAAGCCCTCCTGCCACTACACAGTGTGCGAGAGGGCTCAGCACCCCCGATCCTGGGGACTCTAATGAAGCAGCCCCCTTAAGATGTGTCTGTGTCTTGAGTTCCTAGTCCTCATTCAATGTCTCAGGCAATCTTCACATTCATCCTAAGAGGTCAGGGTGCTCTCCTCATTTTACAGATGAGAAAACTGAGGTTTCAAGAGGGCCCATAAGTGAAGGTGTAGGAATCTGAACTCAGTCACCAGGCCAGGGCTCTTTCATCCTCCTGAAACATCATCCCACAAAGGCAAGGTGGAAGAAAGGGACTCTCTTGTCACTATTTCAAACACCTCCACACCACAGCCTGCCCCACCAAGTGGTCCTGGGCAAGAAGGAGGAGGAGAGAGGCTGTTAGCAGGAGCAGGAGCCCCTTGTCCTTTGGGACCCCCTCCTAAGGAACCCCTGTCAAGCCCCCCCAGTCCTGCTTGGAAGCCGGCACACAGACAAAGGAGTGCAGCTGCACTAAGCCCCTGAAAAAGGATGGGACAGGCTATTAAACACATGAATAAACACTCACCCTTAGAATCTGAAACCCAAGGAATGCTCGTGGAAATTACTTGAACATGCCTTTTTTTCCACCTCTCAGACTAGCAATTACAAACACCATGCTTCCTAGGGTGCTGGGAAACCAGACCCTCCTCACTCACTGCTAGTGAAAGTGAAAACCAGCACAGCCTCTGTGGAGGACAATCCAGCAATGACATTCAAAATGCCAAATGCCCTAGACCCAGCAAGTTCATGTCCATGTGCAGAATGCCATATGTACAGTGCTAAGCATTGCCACACTACTTATAACATAGATGGAAGATGGAAAGCAACCTACATGCCCACCCATAGGGGACTGGCTAAACAAATCTAAACGAATGTTTCCACAGTGAAACATGGCACCCTGCTGCAAAGGAAGATATGCCTCAACATGTGCTGAGATACTAAGACAATCTCACTAGATTATTATCTGAGCAAAGCAAGGTGCAGAATGGAATGCACTGTATACTCCATCTGTTTGGGGTATATATAAAAATACAGATAGATGAATATTTATAGAGATGTTCATATATGCAGGGAATATCTCTGGAATGGTCTATGAGAAACTAGTGTACGTGTTTCTGCAGGAAGACTGGAGGAGGGGAGGAGGCACACTCGACACCTTCGATTTCTTTAGAATTTTATACCATGTATATGTGCTACCTACTCAAAAGACGGATTAAAAATAAGAATTTCTTCAATGCACATGTCGCAGGGTGATTTTTTTTTCTGACACTTATTTCTATTTTCTCCCTGCTCTGGCTTCTTTGCCTCTGGGGAGGTTGTGGCATTTTCCTGGGTTTTATTTCCAAAAGCCCTTTTGTTTCCAGGAGAAAAGTATTTGAGGAGACAAAGATTCCCTCAGGCTGAAGAGAGATCCATCCCCCAACCCCCACCCCAAGCTGAGAGGAGGCGGGGGTGCCCTCACAACTTGGGGTAACTTTGCAACTTCAGAGAGCCAGAGCTCTAAGCCATGAGCTGCAGATCAGGACAGGGACCACCAGGCTGGGTCCCAGAGCCCCACAGAGCTTATAAGGTGGGTGTGGGGCTCCCTGCACATATGTGCATGCATGTGCGCGCACACACACACACACACACACACACACCATTCCCCGACCTGGGAGCTGGAGAAGACCCCTGGGGGCTCTGGGACAATGGCAGGACAATGGGGCGGGGAGGAGCCCCTGGAATGACAGAGGAGGTGGCTCTCACCCACAGTTGGTTGGGCATGCAGAGGCAAAATCACAATTATCTTATAGGAAAATAAAGGAAAAGGTTGTTCTTTCATATGTAAGTTAGTGGACTGCACGGTATGGTGTCCAGGTGCACCTCCAGTTCTACCCCCTGCCCTCCCAATCCAGCTGGGCCCCAGGCGGAGACTCCCATGCTTCCAGTAGGCCTTGGCCAGTGGAAAGCACTGGGGAGAGTATGGCTCCCTCCCTGCAGGTCTCCACATGCCAGTCCCTCTCCTGAAGGCCGCAGCTCCTGCTGGGCGAGAACTCTCCAGTGGCTACCTTCAGAGGCGGGCACAGCCCAGGGCATTGTCCTGTACTTAGCCAGTTTCCTTAAACCTGTGAATAATGACCTTTTGCTAGACTCTCCCCTGTCACGCAGTTTGCATGAGCCTTCTATTTCCTGCTGCAGCCCTGCCCGAACTAGGTTCTCACTGTTCTCCAGCAGTCTCATCACATCATCCCACAGTGCCCCTGCCTCGGGCGCCCCACCTCCTGACCCAGGCCCCACATGGTCGGCCCGCAGGCCCCACCTTCCGCCCACCACCCCACCCTCGCCTCTCCCTCTCAGCTCTGCCACCGAGGCCTTTACAACAGTTTTCAAACATACACTTCTCCCTCTCACCACAAGGCCTATGCACATCTTGTTCCCTATGCCTGGGCTCCTGTCCGCACTGCTGGTGCCCACATATTTCCTACTGAAACTCCAGTGTTCTTGCCTCCTGGGGGCCTTCCATTCTTACCCTCCTGCTCCCCAAAACACCGTGGCCCTCTTTCCTGGGACTAATCCTTACACTTTCAATTCTGTGGTTGTTTGACTTCTGTCTTCCTCTCCTCCATCCCCCAGACTTAAGATCCTTAAAGGCTGGGACTGGCTTGTTTTTGTTCCATTTTAGCTCCTATCAAGGTGTTAGCGTATAAAAGATGTTCATTAAATATTTTTCAAACAAACAGATGAATGAACTAATAATATTTTCCATTTTCCATCCCATAAGTATCTGAAGCTGTACTTGTCCCCAGAAAAGCACAGGCATTACACAGTTAGACTCAGACACACACTTATCTTCATGTAAATGAGTGCACCAACGCACCGACATACATGTCAATGTGCGCACACACACATACACACACACTAACAAACCACCCCAAGCATAGATATATGCACACACGAGCAAGAAAAGTGCTCCCAAGGCGGACGTCTGCCACCCTGAGCTCATTAAAGCCGGCTAAATATAGCCCGTCTGCAGCTGGGCTCAGCAAGCTGCCCACACAGGCCAGGAAAAGACACCAGTTACCAGACAGGGGAGTGGGGAGGCCGGCTATGGGTAAGGGGCCTCACAGGGCTGGTGGGGAGACTGCAGAACTGAGGGTACACAGGAAGGGAAGCCCCCAGGTCAGAGCTGCGACTCTGGTCACTGATCCCAGGCAGTGGGACAGGAGGTCAAACCACATCCCCATGAAGGGGATGGGTGATGCTGACTGTTCACATCTTTTCTCCCAGTCCTTTTGGGACAACACACAGGTTTGTATGACAGTTAATGAGGTCAAGGATCCAAGCTCAGTCCAGGACCCAGGGCTGGAGTTGGGGCACATCCTGGGACAAATCAAGGCTCCATTGGTGGCTAGGCTCAGTTGGGACAAAGACCAGGGGTCAGTCTGGAAGGAGGTTTGGGACTGTCTGGACCATTGTCAGGTCTTAGTCTGGGGACCCACCCACACCTGGAACAGCCACTTGCTGGCCCCACTCCCACATCTGATGCCAGGCACTGGCTCTGGGAGAGCCATTTGACAGTCACATGTGTCAGGTCACATTAGGTCACATGTAGATTGCAGGTCCATACAGGGTGGGTCTGTCTTGGGGTGCCCAAGGGAAGGTCCTCCTGCCCCAGAATCTGCTACCCAAGGTGAGGATGAGATAGAGAAAGCCTCTCCAACCCGTACTTTCCTCTGACATCTTGGACCCCATGGTTTTTGGGGGTATAGTGGAGCTGGCTCTTGGGCAAGTGGCTTCCATATTTAAAATGGTGCCATTCACTTGGGATGGGGGAATAGGAGTGAGGTTCGAGGAGAGGACGACAAGTCCCCCAAGTCTCTGGACCCAGCACCATGTCGAGCATGCTAGAAGCATTCTGTGAACATCAGCTGTGCCGTGGAGCAGCAAGAACCAGCAGCACAGCGAGACATGCAGACCAAGGAAACCAGGAGACAAAGAGGCAGCAACAGGAAATCAGACAGCACTGGAATGTCAGAGCTAGAAGGGACTCCACGTGCAGGAGCTAAGCAAGTCGATGAGAGGGACTCAGGTCTCCTGTCCACCCTGCCTGGACATCTGAGGCCCTCTCTCTCCTCTGCTCCCCCTCCCTGAGTGGCTCCCATACACAATGGCTCCCTAGGCTGGCTCCCTTCCTTAAGACCGGCTCCAAGTAACAAGCACAAGCCAGAGGCAGCAGGCTGTCAGGCCATCTGTGCAACTGTAAGAGGAAGGCTGGGGCTGCCTGGCAGTCAGAAAGGAGAGAGGGTTCCCGGCCAGCACTCCCTTCCCAAAGCCACTGCAGATAAAGCCTTGCAACCTCACACTTGCATATGTGTGAGCGGAGATGCCCATGCAGGTCTCCTTTCCTGCACTCACACCCCTGTGGCGAGCTTGGGAGGGCTCCCTGGGGACTCAGACTCATAAGGAAGCACATCTGTGGCCGTGACAATCCAATCACCCACAGGACCAGCAGAGCATCAGAAAGACTGAGTTCTGTGAGATGATGAGATTCAGCCCCCACACCTGCACCAGGTGTCCCAGGTGCCAAGGCCCATCCAGAAGCCAATAACAAGTGAGACCATTAAATGCTTCCTATGTACAAGGTATGGATCCTGGCATCCACTTACATTATGTCTACACCTTCAGCAACTCTAGGAAGTAGCCATTATGGTCATCTTTCCACAACTGAGTAAACTGAGGCTCAGAGATGTTAACAAGGCAACCTGCCCAAAATGGTACAGCAAATAAATGAAGGAAATGGGCTTCAAACCCAAACGTGATGTCTTTACAGCTAAGATGCTATAGCAACAGTTCCAAGATTTCTGACTCCTGGTCCAGGGTAATTACTACCACCTCCCTTGTTATAAAGAAGGTTTTGAAACCAAGTAGAAATACTAGATAATACACCAGGGAGTATACTGCCAATGACTAAGCAGATTATAAATGTTAGGTATTGCTGTTATTCTGTTTTCATTCGGGGTCAGAGACTTTTACTTTGCCAATTTTGGACTTAAAATAAGCGAATCACCATCAACTATCAGTGTTTTCTTAAAAGTATTTGCACGCCAAAATTTGTAGACAGGACATAGCTGTGGAATCAAAGGTGGTCCCTTCAACTGAATGCACTCAACGTTATGGACAAATGCATTATGATGCTGTTGTTCTTCTCATCGTCAGAAATGTTGGGTTTATCCCTGGGAATCACTGGCCTCAATGGCCATTTCAGTTTGAAAATTCTTCCGTGCAGCTACTGTTACTCCCCACTAAATAAAGATACCCTTAAGGAGTAGGATTGGATGACAGTCCTCAGCAATATAATTCTGACTAAAACCTATAACGATGGTGTAAAAAAGTTTTTCAAAAAGCCCTTGCCTCGGATGTGAACAGATCCCAGAAATGGGCTGCTTTAATTTGTCTGATTTCTCTCAGACTGTTCAAGCACAGCTGGACAATATCCATCATATCATAGACAAATTTTCACAAATGCCTAGGGTGCCTAAATGGTTTTCTTGGCTTCACTGGAGATGGATGGTAATTATATATTTGCTTTGTTTATGTCACCGTATTCCGATTATGTTAATATGTGTGTGCAAATTAGTTAGTAGTTTAAAACCTATACATACTTAAGATACTCTACAAGAAGATATGTCAAAGAAATAATCAATCCTCCCATGTTTTCTTCCATATGCTACATCTATAGCTTTTCTTCTTCCTTCCTAATTACAACCCTTAAATAGAATTCGTGCCTCATATCGAATTTACCGAGTATCATAATTCCTCCAGGTGGTAAAGATACCTCGAGACAAGTGCTGGGCATAGAAGCCACAGGGCATAAATCTGCAAAGAAGTAAAAAGCTAACCTTTTCAAACAATATGGCTTCTCTCTCACTTACCAACTTTACATCTCCCTGTATGGCCCCGGAAGATGACTGGTTAGCCAGAGACGGGTAAGATTCCTCAAGGGAGGAACAACCTAAGACAGGCACAGTCTTAGGGGGGCCATCAGGTGAGAATTTGGGGATCAACAGAGGTGAGGCTCAGAACCTCACCCCCCTGCTTTGAGAGAAATCTTCTGCACCCGTGGATGTTTTGCTGCCCTTGTCTAGCTTGGATTAATACTTAGTCAATAGGCACACACGTGATCATCTGATCATCTACATTTGCCCTCTTACAGCACTAAACTATGTTTTCTACCTTTATCTTGCATCTACCTACCACTTCAGCATTTTATTAAAAATAAAAATAATAATAATAATAAAGGGAGAAATGTGGGATCAACATATAAATCAAGTACAAAAATCAAACGAATATTCATATTTGACCTGATTGTTTATAGGTCATAATGCGTGATCAAAAACCGAAAGTTTCTGTGATGAATGCCCTTGTACTGTTCACCATGTAAGAATTTATTCACTATGTAAGAATTCGTTCACCATGTAAGAACTTGTTCGTTATGCTTCAGAAGATTGGAGACTGATGAGAATTAGGCTTGAGATGAATTAATGATTGTACATTGAGCATTGGCCCCCCTATACTGAATTTTATTGTTGTTAACAACCATTTGATCAATAAATATGAGAGATGCCCTCTCAAAAAAAAAAAAAAAAAAAAAGCCCTTGCCTCTCCTTAAACACACAGGTCCAGGAGACACAAATTATCTGATCAATTCACTAGTATCTGTGGTTTGGTACCACGAAGGCAGCCCCACGGCAGGCGGCTGTGTTTTTCACTTAGAGACTGCTGGGCTTTCCTGTCCCAAGAGGCCCAGAAGGAATGATCTGGGCTCTTTTCCTCTCTCACATTCCTGAGGAATGTGCTGACATCCCTGTATTAATCATGTCTTTTATTTTATGATGTTTTGACATCTTGGGAGGCCTCGCTGGCCAGGGATGGACGGCAGCTCTAATTCCTAGAGATAATAAACAGCTCACCCTGAACATACCTTTCATATGCAAACCAACCAATCCTGAGTCCACGTTCCCACCTCCTCTGTTATCTCTAGCTCTCCTTTAAAACCCTCATGCGCCAAGCTGATACTCCTCTGCCCTGATTCCCCCAGGGCAGCTATCAGACTAGAGACCAGCCCTGTGGTCCAGAGACAAGCGACATTACTCAAGTTAGCCAGTCCGAAGCCTTTGCCCCGGCCCCACCTTCCTTTCCAAAACACAACACAGGCTCTGGGCCTCTCTTTCTGCTTCCTGATCAAACCTGGTGCTTCCCCTGCAGCCCTGCTTGGCGTGGGGCACCCCCTCCTCTTGGGAAGCGTAAACAATAAATTCCTCATTCAGTGCTATTGATCTCTCTTGTCTTCACTCAGTCTCCTCTATAAATTAAAATCCTGGGGTAATTTTACCCCAGCCCCTAGGTGCTGAGCTCAGTTCCCTACGTTGTAATGATGACCCCAGAAGGAGGAGCTCTGCCTCTCCCTGTGCCTGGGGCACTGGTGGCTTGAGACCTGGGGTGTCCCTGAGAGAGGCACTCAAGCCTCCCAGACCCAGGGGCTTGTCTATGACTTGCCACGGGACCCTAGGACAGAGAATGGTCCTGGGAGCCCTGGACATCCCCTCAGGGTGGGACCTGGGCCTTGGGAAGCTGGTATTGCAGGCGTCCCTCCTACTGAGGGATGGAAGAGCTCCGAGGAACACCCCAAGGAAGGCTTAAGCCTGGGGAGGGGGTGGGCTCAGCTGTAACCACAGATCAAAACAGCAGGAGAGAAAAGTAAGGGAAGTTCGGAGCGCACCGCCCTTCCCCCTGCCCCCCCCCCCCCCCACAGACTCTGCCCCCCACTGGCCTCCTGTTGGCACTGCCAATATCGGCACTGCCGACAGCACATGTTTGGCTCCGAGGTGCCCAAGTTCACTGGCACCTCCAGGGAAGCCCTTCTGAGGTCCCTGTGTGAGCACACTGACATAGTCACCAGGTTTTTCCTGGATCCAAGCCTGTGCTCAACCCCCTGAGCAAACACAGGCAGAAGGAAACCTGGAGAAGCCCGAGTGACAGGCAGGAGGACTTGGGAGGCCCCAGGCTCTGCAGACAGGGCCTCAGTGAGGGGCCAGAGGGACCCTGAGCCCTGTGCAGCCCTGACCCAGGCGCCTCTGGCCTCGGCTGCCACGTCACCGTCTGTGGTTCCTGGGAGTCTGTCACCTGAAGAGACGGTCTCCAGGCTCAGAAGGGTTCCCTCCCTGCTGTCACCCCTCTCGCTCTGCCTGGGAGGCCTCCACAGACCCATCTGCTCAGCTGGGCTCCACCTCCCGGACCGCAGGCCCATCACCCTGGCTCTGATGCCCGAGCTGCCCAGCATGCAGGTCAGCTCCCAGGGCAGAGAGCAGCCCCAGGTCCTCCCACCCTGCCCCCTACCGTCCTTTGGGCTCTGACCCCACGAGTGGGGCCCAAGCCCAAGGAGGTTGGGCCCATGCAAGGGGAAGAAAAGACTTCTGTGGGGGCCGGGCCCAACTCACGCTGCTTCTCCTGGAGGGTGCTGGATGTGCACGGAGCACCCCCTTCTCCTGCAGAAAAAGGAAGGAAACGTGAGCACACGCCCCACCACTGCTGGCCAGACACTGGGGGCCACTTGGGGGTGCCCCTGCCCCACCTCTCCAGCTGGCTCCCTCACAGAGCTGGGGTGGGAGGGGGGGGTCTCACCCCCTCACGCCCTGCCCCTGCCATGCTTAGCTCCTGGCCCTTTATGCAAGAAGAGCGTGGAGCCATGAGGCCACTGCCGGGGAAGGGGTCCGGCCCCCTGTGCACCTCCACCTTCTCCTGCTGCCCCGTCTCCTCCCACCTGCTCTAGGCACTTTGACCTGCAAAGGGGCTGTCTGTGCTGACAACTGCCAAGCCTGTCTCTAGAGCAGCCCTCTCTCCCATGTTCTTAACCACCATCTCCTGCCGCCTCCTGGGCATCAGCTCCAGATGCTTCCGGGCAGCACATGCTCCCCATGGCCACAGTGAGTGTCCTGGAACTGACCCTCTTCCCAGGTCCCCCACCCACCTCACAAAGGCACCACCTACTCCCTGAGGACCCTCTTCCCTCCCTCGTCCCCACGTCCTGCCAGTCACAACATCACAAAGTTCTGTGGGATTGCCCCACTCGTCCCCTCATCAGTGTCCTCTCCACAGGGAAGAAGTCCTGCACTGTTCACTGGCGTGGCCCCAGGCCTTGAAGGGTGCATCTATAGCAGGATTCCTCAGCATACACCCCCAGAAGGAGGATCCTGGGTCAAAGGGTAGGAGCCTGCTGAAGGCTCCTGGTGTTTACTGCCGGGTGCTTTCCAGGGGAGTGGACGTTCTGCGTAGGTACCCACCTGCAGCAGAAGTCAGCGCTCTTCTCAACAGATACTCAGCTCCAGGCATTTACACGGGTCTGTCTAATTTCTTGGCCTCTCGCTTTACCAGGTTAATCTTTCTCAAGCGAACTCTTCCAGGCCACTCTCTTGCTTATTAAGACCCTCAGGTGGCTCACCTTCTCCAAATTCTGAGGCTGGCAAGCAAGCCCCTGCATGAAACGGCCCCTGCGCCCTCCCTCCGCCTTTGCCCTCTCCTTTGGCTCCACCAGCCAAGTCATTTGTTTCTGAATCCACACTCAGGGTACAACCTGCAGCCTGCTGTCCACACAGGTAACAGCACCCACCTGGAACACCTACCTGCCCTTGCACCTTCCTCAGATCTGCGGTATCCCCACAGGCAGGACTGAGAACCAGCCCCAGGGCTGCTGCTTCTATGAAAGCTCCATTCTTCCCCAGAAGCCTCAGCTCTCAGGACCTCTGTCTTCAAAGGCCCCTTCTGCGCCCCAATGGCCAGCAGAGGCTGAGGTTCAGCAAAGGCCAGTTCCCTTCCCTCTCGAATGCCCCCTCCATCCACCTACCTGACAGGAAGCCTCAGAAAGGGGGCTAAGCTAGAAGCTCCAGGAGCTAGAGCTCCCCTGTACCCACAGGGAGGCTGGAATCAAAGCACTGGAGTCCCCAGCCCAGCCATACCAGAGTTCTATTTGATCCCTCCCAAGGCTTTACACTGGGGGTGCCCCTTGGCCTCAGAAGCCCTAACCCTGGCTCTGCTGTACCCTGGTTTGGGCTCAATTACTCACGTCTGTCCAGTGGGAGGCTGCACTCTGCCTTGTCTGCTTCCCAGCACGAGGTGTCCTGGGCCTAAGGGATGTCTCCCAGGTGGTAGGGCTGGGGTCAGGGCATGGGATAAGCAATGTGGAGACCATGCCTCCGGCCTGAAAACTTGCTGGAGGCCGGATACTGCTGCCCAGGTAGGACATGTCTTCTGAACTCACCGTGCCAGCAGAACTTACTGATACCAGGCCTGAGCAAGTCTGAGCTCCCTGAAGAATGCATCTGCAGCTTTCCCAAGGACCCCGGCTCTCTGAGGGAGGGCTCCAGGGTGCAGAAAGAAGAGGCTCTAGGCACAGCCTGCACATGAGCCCATCCCATACAAAGCTGCCTTCGTCCTTCCCCCGCAGAGCTCAAGGGCAGCTCGTCCTGGAGACTCCACCATCTCCTGGCCAACAATCCAGGGACGATGTGTGACTCTTTTCCAGACCGGGTTCCTACCTCCCATGTGAATGAAGCTTTCATGGACACCATTCACCAGAACATGGCACTGTTTCTGTAGCTGCTGCCTGCCAGAGCTGCCTTCGAAGCTCATGTCACCCGAATCCTAATCTGTCTCCCTCCTCCATAGGATCAGGGCCCCTGGGTGCTTTCAAAGGCAGGCAGGAGTAAAGGGTGGACAGGGCATAGAGTTGGGGTTGGGAGGCTGAGATTCCATCCTAGGCTCTCACAGACTCTCTGTGTGACCTAAGGCAAGTCACACTCCCTCTCTGGGCCTCATTCCCACAATACAGTGTGGGTCCAATGCTCTCTAAGGACCCTGTAAGTACTAAAATCTCTTGGTAGCACTGCATTATGATTAAACACCTGGATTCAAATCCTGGCTCCTTCATTTACTATGTACCTTTGGGCAAGTCACATTAACTATGTATGTCTCAGTCTTCAAATCTATAAGATAGAGATCATGGTGGTACCCACCTCAAAGGTTTATCCCAATTATCAAATGATTAATATGTGCAAAACCCTTAGCACACAGCCAGGCACACAGAAAACATTCACACATAAGGATTGCTCCTACTGTTGTTTTATTTACTTTGAACAACTGGCTCAAGACCCAGTCTCTTCTGTCTAAATCATGACTCAAGTGGAGCCGGATGGAGAGAATCAATGGTCAATGATGTAGGCTGGCTCACAGTGCTCCCCAGGGCCTGGCGGCCATGCCAGAGCCTGGGCCCAAGAGGGGCCTGGAGAGAGAACAGAGCCCTGGCACTCTCATAGAGGGGTCCCACCAGCATGATGAGGGCACAGACTGCCCCACACACACCCGAAGGGCAGCACAGATCAGACAGGAGTGAAGCAGACCCAGCGCCCAAGGCGTAGTCAGGATCAAAGACCGGCATCCTGCCTGGATACCAGCTGGGGCCCATGGGGAAAGTCAGCTCCTGCCACCTAGCAGGATGGGGGCCCAACACTGAAGTTAAGTCATTTGCAAACCACCTTCTATCTATCTTCCAGATACCATCCTGGGGGCTGGTTAGAGTTCACTACATCAAGGGTGGATGAAGAAGGGAGAGAGAGACAGGCATTCTGATCGAGGGACCCTGGGGGCATGCAACAGAGCCCTGATTTGAGCTTCAGGGTAAATGGGGCTCTGGTAGGCAGAGGACAGGGCAGGGCATTCCCAGCCACCCAGGCCATGTCCACAGCATGCAGAGCCCAGGGGAAAGAGGGGTGTGGGGCAGCATGGCCCTGGGCAGGAAGCCCACTTACAGACAAGAAAACCGAGGCTTAGAGGGGCAGAGGGCCTTACAAATTCTTCCAAACCCAAGTCTCCTGCCTTGTCTGCTACACCCCAAACCAGCAAGCTACATAATTAGCAGGGTCCAAGCCAAGATGAAAACACAGAGGTCCTGGCTCAAGAAGTAAGAAAAAGTGCTGTTAATGGTACAAAATTATGAAACGTTTTCCTTTGACCTGAAGACTCTCTCAACCTGTTATGGTATCTTTTATCTGCTAGGTAATGTTCCACGGCCTTATACCTGAGGGGTGAGTGTAGACCCTCACAGGTGTCTGCACCCCGCCACTGGGCTTCTCGACTCAGCATTATGTGCACACGGACCCTCAGCTACCAGGGCCCCCTCCCACTACCCACTGGGCTCATGCACGAGGGAGCCATCACTGAGAGCAGGAAAGGAGGGCCTGCATCTGCCCTTCCCACAGGCCTGCTGCCCCACCCTGGGGTAGTCAGGTGGCCCCGAAGAGTGCTTGACCCCCACAGACCTGCACTAGGCCCTGGGTGGAGGTGGGTGAGAGGCCTGCTCTCTCTGCATCTCCCAATGAATGCACCACAGCAGGGCACTCCCAGGACAGGATGACTGCTCTGTCCTGAGACACAATGGGTATGTGCTCCTGCCCTCAGCCCTCCCCACACTCAGGCCCCTGCTTGGGGGAGGACAGCAGAGGTCTATGGGCAGGTGCAGGAGGAGGAAGCTGGGAGGGGCAGAGGGGCCAGAGAGCTGGACAGCAGGAGGCCAAGAACCCTTTCTGGGGGAGGATGGGGTGGGAGGCAACACCATGGGTGAGCCAAGCTCCAAGCACCCCATTGGGCTGTATTTACAAAACAGATTTGAAGACATAATGATTCAGAATTCAGAATTTCAAAACCCAAACCGTGGGCCCTTTAGAGAAAGTCCTGGCTATAACACAAACACCTCTAGCATTTTTGGGGGCACCTACCATGTGCCAGACCCTGGGGGAGAACCGGAGGCATCTTGTTGAGGGACAGGCCAGGTCTGATTTGTCACTTCCCTGTTTTCATGCCAGGCATAGGAGCAACTCACCTAGACGGTTACAAGATGATGATACCACGCAATACTTTCATTACCAGAAAGGAAATAGGACCTGCAGGCCTGGGCAGGGTTTCAGTGGGCATAACGCCTGGCAGGGGCACACGAGCAGGAGGTGCTGGAAAGCAGTGGTGCAGAGGTAGGAAGAAGCCAGGAGGGAGTGTCACCGATGCGCTGGTGTGCAGGATCCCCGAGAAAGGAGACTGTTGGGGATGGAGGTAAGAGCCAGCTCTTTGTGGCTCAGTGTGTGAACTGGAGAGGCTGTCCCTGTGCTTGCAGGAGCTGAATGGTTTGCCCAGCACTTTCCCACCCATTAGATCATTGTGGTTTCACACCTGTGCAAAACAGGGCCCCTTCCACAGATAAGGAAACTGAGGCTCAGAAGGATAAAGTCACTTGCCCAATACTTAGATTTGGTCCCTTTATGACCAGTCTGCTGAGGACTCTTCCCATGCCTGCTGCCCCTTTCGGGGAGGGGGCTCTCTAGGGCAGGGGCTGCCTAGGGTATCTGCTGTACTTCCCAAAGCAAGGAGTCACTGAGGGCAGAGGGAGGCTGCTACATGTCAGGGGCTGGAGGGGTGGGGAGCAGGGGGAGTGGAGAAGGGGTGTCTACAGAGGTCCTGAGGGGAATCATCCAGAGAACACTGGGCCGAGCCAGGTCTCCTCAGGGGCAGTCTCTCCTGCGGCAAAGCCTGAGCCAGGCATCCGAGGGTGAGGCCACAGACCTAGGCAAGGAGCTTGCTGTCTGACAAGGTAAGTGGGGTGCCCTGACAGTGGGAAGCTGGCCTTGCCTGCCTAGCTGCCGGCTCCATCCCCCCTCCCAGCTGGAGTGAGAGGAGGCCTCCGCTCTGAACCCCAGCTCCCTGATTAGCAGGCTCCCAGGATGAGGGTGATTAACCAGATGTGCAGCAGGCTCAGCCGCTGCCTAAATGAGACCCCACTTGGCCTGCAGCTTCCCAGGGCTCCCGGGCCCAGCAGCCTCGCCTCAGCTGGAGCTTTTTTCAGAGGCAGGAGCTGCCAGAAACTCCTGCAGACAGGACAGGCTACACATGGAGAGCTGGGAGCTGGGATGCCTGGGCCTTGGCTGCCCCCCCCCCCAGGCTCCGGCCCCCTAATCCTGCCTGTCCCAGACCCACACTGCATCTGAGCCACATCATCTCCAAGGCGATGCATCCAAGTCCTGCAAACAGTGTCCTGAAGGATTTTATATTTCCTCTTCCCAATCCCCTTTCATCAGGCCATGAGCTCCCCCAAAGCAAGGGAAGCAAAATGTGTGGCCAAAAACAGAAGCACTTTCACCAAACACAGGAACAGGAGCATCTTCCTGCCTCTATGGGGAGGGTTGGGCAGGGGGAGCATTCAGACAGGGCCTTGGGAAAGAAGGAATTGGGAATCCTCCTGATATGCCAGCAAGTGTCTGGCAGGCACCATGGAGCACAGATGGGAGCCTGGGAAGTCCTGTGATTTGCCAGGCTTGGGCCCAGCCTGGTCACTCAGCTCATGAAGTAGGGCTGAGGAGGACAGTCCCTTATACCCCCTCCCTGCCCAGGGTGCTCCCCCGACCCTGAGCCTCTGCTGAGCTGCAGGCTCAAGACTCACCCTCCTGATCTCCCCCCGAGCCCACCTCAACACTTTCCACATTCATTCCCTCACCCCTCCTACTATCTTCTACATTGGCTTCCAGAATGATCTTTCTAAGTGGCTGTCACTCCCCTGCTCGTACTCTCCATAGATCTCCAGGAGCACTGCTGAGAAGCCTGGTCTCCTCAGTTTGACATTCAGGACGTTCATCTTGAGCTTTCTCACCCCCGCCCCTTCCGGAGACCTCTCTGCCTCACACGTTGCATCCCAGCTTCAGTCAAGATGAACCCTGTACAGCTCCCGAAATTTCCCTGCCTGCTCCTACCTCCCTCTCCATCTTTGCACCTGCTGTCCCTTCTGCCTGTTGCACCCTCACTGGTCTGTCCAGAGACCAGAAAGGCCTCGGAGCTCCCATGTCTCAAGCGCCATGCCCTCTTTTATCCCACTGTACTTTGTTCCCACTCCTGCTAGAACAATTAGCTCACTGTACTGCAATGCCCTGCCCCCAAGTCTGGGAACCAGTCAATTCTGAGTCCATTTCTGAGTCATCAGTGTGTCTCCAGCATTGACGGACACACAGTAAGCAGCCCCTGTGTGCACTGAAAGCACAAGGGAGGGAGTGATTGTGTGAATGCGCCATGAGTCCCTCCCCGCCTCAGGTTCAGAAAGGGGAGCAAAGCACACACCCAAAAAGGCACTGCTGTGCACAGACCAGGGCACTGCGGGGAC
This sequence comes from Manis javanica, assembly GCF_040802235.1. Taxonomy (NCBI): domain Eukaryota; kingdom Metazoa; phylum Chordata; class Mammalia; order Pholidota; family Manidae; genus Manis; species Manis javanica. The sequence goes on from NC_133159.1 coordinate 131,493,824, forward strand.
TGGGGGCAGCCCAACTGGGCTGGCTCGGTGGGAGGGAGGTGGTCTGGGAGAGGCTGGGGCATCAGGAAGGCCCCCGGAGGAGGTGCACAGGATCGCGTGCTAGTGATGAAACCTGGGGAAAAGTGGGGGCAAAGGCAGGAAGCTGAAGAGCTCATGTGGGCTTAAGGGTAAGCAAGCAGCCCCTGGGCCTTTGGCTAGAACACAAGGTGAAGGAAAGAGGAGGGGAGGTGCGGCCCAGAAATCATGAATACCAGAGTCAGAGATTGGCAATGATCTGACCATTCCCGTTACAACAGCCCTCACCATAGCCGGTTCAAGGCTGCCTGATTTCTGCTGTGATGGGACAACTATCATTGTTAGAAGGGAGGCTGGAACCAAATTGTGCACAGATGACCTTCCGTGCCAAACTGGGGGGTTGAAACTGCATTCTGCAGGCAGTAAAAACTAGTTGCCGACTCCACAGCAGAATGATATTGCTGGGTTTGTATTTTAGAAGCATCACTGGAGGATTGGATAAAGATGGTAAACTGACAACAGGACCCAGCCTTTTTCTCCTGCCCTGTATCCCTAGAAAATGACGTTACATATTGTATATGTCTTAGTCTTTGGTAGCATTATATTATAAGGAGGGGTATCCTTAGCAGACCAGAATTGTGAGGCATCCCTGAAATGCAGAAGGCAGAGAGATCTGATGGGGGCAGGCAGGCCTGACTATATAATTTGCAGGGCCCACGCAAAATGAAAATGTGGGGGCCCTTTGTTCAAAATTATTAAGAATTCCAAGGTGGCAACAGCAGAACACAAAATCAGGTGTAGGACCCTTCTTAGTGGGAGATTTATGTGACTGCCAAGGTCAAATGTCTATAAAGCTAACCTAGAGAGAGAAAACCATAGCCTCCACCCTGCAAAGGAAAGTCTGTAGGCAAAGGTCGGGGAGCTGAGAGGTAATAGCAGCTCATGGATGGAAATGCAGGAGTAAAGAAAGCTTCTGCTACTGTCTGGGCTGCCACGGCTGAGGAGCCGGGGACTTTGGTCCTCCCTCCAACCACTGCTTGTACCAAGCAGAGGCATCTGTCCCCAGTGGTGAGAAGGGATGACTGTTTGAGAGACAGGACATCCTAGGAAGCTAAAAATACCCAAGAAAAATCAACCAGAAGCTAATGGCTCAACTCACCCAGTAGCACATTCTACCCTCCCTAATAATTAGATGACAGGAGTTGGTGGTAAACAGATAAATCACATCTGCAAATACAGAGTGGAGTACCCATCCAAATATTACTGAATATTAGGGGAAAACCAGCACTGTGGAAGAAAGATACCAAGCTCAGTGACCAAAGGAAGGAGAGTACAAGGAAGTGGATTTCTGAATTCTTTGAACCATTTTATATCATAATAATGAATGGCTCTCAAATTCCAGCAAGCCCCAGAATCACCTGAGAGCTAGTAAAAACAACAGATCCTGAGCCCTACTCCCAGAGGAGTTTCTGATTTGGTAGGTCTGTGATGGAGCTCCAAAACTTACATGTCTAACAATTTTCCAAGTGATGCTAATGCTATTGGTCCAGGGAACACTCTTTGAGAACTATATATCTAGGCACAAGGGCATAAACTAGAATCAGAGGGGGAGTGGTAGGAAAAAATAGCCCTCTGGAAAGCTGGAAGCAGAGGAACTGGTCAGGGACACCTAAGCCATGACTGCTTCCTTCCTCTCAATGAGAATGTGGTCTTAATGGCACCAAGTTTGTTTCAGAAACAAGAACCTTGATTGTAAGTAGTCCTATAAGTGACAGCTGATGGACTGTTATTATAAATCATTCTGGAAGAGATATGTAAACCCTGAGCATAAAAGATAAGCATCACAGCAAGGACCAAATGGACAGCTCAGGAACACAAGGTTGTTCCATATATACGAAAGTCAATCAATGTAATGTGTCCTATTAATAGAATAAAGGCCAAAAACCACGTGACCATCTCAATGTTGGCAGCTTCAACACCCTTTCATGATAAAAGTACTCAACAAACTCAGAATAGGAGAGAACTTCCTCAACCAGAGAAAGGACAAAAAAAAAAAAAAAAAAGGAAACAACCTACAGTTAACCTATTTAATGGTGAAAGACTGAAAACATCCCCCCTAAGATCAGGAACAAGACATGATGTCAGCTCTCACCATTGCTATTCAGTATTTTACTGGAGAACCTTAGCCAGGGGAAGTTAGGCAAGAAAAGGAAATAAAAGGCATCCAGATTGGAAAGGAGTAAAACTACCTCTATTTGGAGATTACATGATCTTATATATAGAAAATCCAAAGGAATCCCCCCAAAATAAAACTAATAAAGTTCAGCAAAGTTTCAGGATACAAGGCCAATATACAATAACTGCTTGTATTTCTATACACTTGCAATGAACAATCCATAAATGAAGTTAAGAAAATAATTCCAGTTGTTAAGAGCATCCAAAAGAATACTATACTTAGGAATAAATTGAACAAAACAAGTGCAAGACTTTTCCATTGAAAACTATAAAACATCATTGAAAGAAATTAAAGAACAAGACTTTTCCACTGAAAACTATAAAACATCATTGAAAGAAATTAAAGAAGACCTACATTCCACGATCAGGGACTGGAAAACTAATATTTTTAAGATGGCAATACTCCCCACATTGATCTACAGTTTCAACATAATCCCTAGCAAAATCCTAGCTGGGTTTTTGCATAAATTAATGAACTGGCTCCAAAATTCATATGGAAATGCAAAGAACACAGAAGAGCCAAAACAAACTTGAAAAGAGCAAACTTGGTGGATGCCCACTTCCTGATTTCAAAACAAGTGTACAAGAATCAAGACTTGGGTACTAGCATAAGGCTATATATACATATCAGTGAAATAGAATTGAGAGTCCAGAAGCAAACCCAAATGTTTTTAATCAATGATTTTTGACAAGGGTGCCAAGATAATTCAATGGAGGAAAACTATTCTTTTCATTAGCGATGCTAATACAACTGATTACCCCATGTGAAAGAATGAAACTGAACCCCTACTTTATGCTGTACATAAAAATTAACTCAAAGTGGATCAAAGACCTAAATAGAAGAGCTGAAACTATAAAACTCTTAAGAAAAAACATAGGGGAAAATCTTCATGACTTTGAATAAAGCAATGGTTTCTTATATATGCTGTCAAAAGCACTAACAAAAGAAAAAAAATAGATAAATTGGCCTTTGTCAAAATTTTTTAAATTTGTACTCCAAAGGACATGTTTAAAAAAGTGAAAAGACAGTTCACAGGATAGGAGAAAATATTTGTAAATCATATAACTGATAAGGGTCCAATGCCCAGAATATACAAAGGACTCAGCAACTCAACTGTAAAGAGACAAATAACCCAACCTTAAAATGGGCAAAGGATCTGAATAGACATTTCTCCAGAGAAGATGAACAATGACTAATAAGCACATGAAAATATGCTTAACATCATTAGTCATTAGGGAAACACAAATCAAAACCAAAATTTTATACCATTTGACACCCACTAGGATAGCTATTATCAAAAAGCCAGATAATAATAAGTGTTAGCAAAAATGTGGAGAAACTTGACTTCTTGTACAGTACTAGTGGAATGTACAGTGGTGCAGCCACTTTAGAAAAGAGTTTGCCCATTCTTCAAAAAGTTCAACAGTTACCATATGATACAGCAATTCCACACCTAGATACATACCCAAGAAAACTGAAAATGTGTCCACACAAAAACTTGCAGACAAATATTAACAGCAGCATTATTCATAATAGTTAAAAAGGGGAAACAACTCAAATGTCCATCAACTGATGAATGGAGAAACAATATGTGACATACCCATACAATGGAATATTATTCAGCCGTAAAAGGGAATGAGGTACTGATTCATGCTCTAACATAGAATCTCAAAAACACTATGCTAAGGCAAAGACATCAGACACAAAGGCCACATTTGTTTGATTCCATTTGTGTGAAACTCCAGGAGTTTGAGGGGAGAAAAATGGGGAGGGACTACTAATGGGTATGCGGTTCCTTTTTGGGGAGATGGAAATGCTGTGGAACTAGACAGCAATGATGGCTACACAACTTCAAATATACAAAACCACTGAACTGTATACTTTTGAAAGGTGAATTTGATAGTATGAATTACATCTCAATTTTATAAAGAAGTTGGTAAGACCTGCTTTACTTGGACTATATTAATGACAGCCGTGTGCTTCCTTAGATAATTAGAATCAGGCTTGCTCCTGCTCTGTTATAATCTCACTTATGGGTCTTTGGCTAATTAATCCAATCTGAAGTGCATGTGGTCTCGTCTCATCCCATCCACCTCTAACCCACCAGAAAACTCTGAAACTTAAATGAAGAAGACAGAGATTTTCAAAAGCATAGAATCAGGGCACCTATGAATCAGTATCAGGTTGCCATGAAAAATAACGAGAGCACATGAAAATGAAAGATGATGGTCTTAAAAGACAAAAACACTCCACAGAAAAGCTGAACCAGAAGAATGGACACAGCTGACGAAATGGGGGAGCTGCTGGTTTGGTCAGAACCAAGGAATACTTCCAGAACCTACTAAGGACCAAGAAATATGAATAGGAAGGACAAGGTGAGACATGGGTTCAGCATCTGTCTAATGACAGTTTTGGAAAGCGAAAACATAGAGAAATACTTCAAGAAATAACAACAAAAAAAGTCACAATAATAAAGAAAAAGCACACCAGGTACAGGCATGACAAACAACAACAAAACCTTACTAGCAAACATTGTGACTTCAGAATACAAAGAATAATGATTAAAAAAACTTAAAGCTTCAAGAAGAGGGAAAAGCAGATCACCCACAAATTTACGTCAGACTTCTTTCCAACAGCACTCAATGCAAGGAGGCCACGAGAAAGATCTGCAAGGACAGCTGGGAACGTGATTATGAACACAGACGAACTCGCGTTCAAATGAGAAGGCAAAATAAGACATGTTTAGAAATGCAAGGACTTGGAAAGTTACTATCCACAGTTCCTATCTGAAAGAATTACTTAAGGAGATATTCTGGTAAAAAGAGGAAGTAATGGAATCTAAGAAGCAGCAGTGAGAACTAAGCACAGAAAGGGTGTGATTTCTGGAATATAAATCTCACTTCAGTATACTCAGCTGAAGATAGAATCATGGCAAGAATGAGGACGAGGAGAAAAGGGGAGGAGAAGGGGGAGGCTGTTACAGAATTACAGCCAGGGTCAAATAAGAACGCCTGCTCTCCTCACTGCTGCTACTCAGCGTCTATCTGGAGCACCTGTCCAGTGCAATTTAATAAGAGAAATAAGTAAGCAATGTAAATATTGTCAAGGAGATAACTGTTAAGATTTGTAAATGATATGATACTCTATCTAGAAAACCCAAGAGAGTCAACTGACAAATTATGAGAACTAATAAGACAGTTCAGCGAAATGGCATGATTCAAGAGACAAGTATTTCAAATATATAGCAGACAAATAATTGATATCCATAATACATAAGGAACTCCTAAAAATCAATAAGAAAACAACAAATAATCCAAAATATTAGCAAAAAACATGTTTAAGAAAGTCAGGAAAAAGAAAATAGGGTCAGTCAATCCTATCTGTAAGAAGATGATCAATCTCACTACCAATCAAGTAAGCACAAAATGAAACAAAGAGAACATCGTCACCCATCAATCAGATAATATCAAGTCTGGTAACATTGTTGGTAAATGGCCAAGCTAATCCACAGAATGAATATAAATTTACACAGTCTTTATGGACACCTATTTAGAAGTATCTATTACAATTTTAAATGTTTATACTTTCAACCCACATAGCTTTGTTTTAATAATGAAAAATTCCAATGTTTATCACTACAGAATGATTAAATACATTATGACACATGTGTAGGATATTATCATACAGGTAAAAAGAAGAAGTTGGATCCCTATCTTTATATGCTTTAAATGGCTGAGGAGATCAAAGACGGACTGTCAATCATAATTCAGGTTTAGGAAGAAGAAGGTCGGCTCCATTTGGAACTTGTAGAGTGAAATGTTTTCAGGACATCCAGGAAGAGGTAAGAGGCAATGGAAAATCTGAGTTTGGAGTTCAGGAGGGAGGTCTTACCTGGAGATGGATGTGGTACATCCCCACAGGGAGCTGTGACTGGCCAGGGCAGGAGCTGTGAGAGAGGGTCTCTGGAGTGGGCTCTCCAGGGAACTCGAAGGAGGCAGGAGTAGAGCTCTGTCCGTACCACCAATTTTGATTGCAGCCTTTTCCAGGAAGTGCTTTCAGAACTTCCTCTCCCCAAAATAATCCCCAGAGCATCTCTCCTCAAGCCCCTTACTCAGCCTGTCTTATGGCACAGGAGCCGTGGCTAGGATCTGTCTCTTCCCCTCTGCCGTGAGCTCCGAAACAGGTGATAATGCCAGCCTGCTCGTCTTTATTTCCCCCACATCTAGCACAGGGTTGAGCCTGTCATGGCTCCAGAAATGATCAATGAATGAAATGAATGTGTGTGGTGGTCGGGTTGTGGGAATTCACATTATGAAATGGACATAGAAGGAGCTGGAACATGGCTGGTTTCCTCTTCCTCATGCCCTGTTCTCTCTCTTCCTCCTGCTCCCCATTCCTGGGAGGAAACTGCATAGATTCTGGGACTCAGGCCAGCACTGCCCCGATTCAATCTCTTGTGAACCCCATGAAGCATTTGTTGGGATTGTTCTTCTGCAAGATGGTTCACTCTCTCCCCTTGTTCCAGTTTCTGACTGCATTTTGCAATATCAGTTCATTCAATTGCCAAAACTTTTATACTAGCCCCATTCTGCAGCTGCAGAAACTGAGGCTCAGAGAGGTGATGTGAACTTTCCTGGCTGCAAAGCTGCAAAGTGGCACAGCCAAGGATCTAAACCAGACTTCTCAGATTCCAGAGCTGCGAATTCAGCCTCTCCCAGCCGCCTTCCTGTGCTTCCTGCTCCCCTGCCCTCCCAGCTCTCCTGCCTCTCTCACGCACCCCCTCCTTAGCTCACACTGTGTCTGAGTCACACCTTCTTTGACAGACAGTGGGGGTGGGGGTGGGAGGAGAAGGCGGGTGGGTGGTGAGTACAAGTCCGCTTTGTCTTTTCATGGCCCCCAAGCATTGTCCTGGGCAAGCACCTGGCATCCATGAACCCTCTGGGCCCCCTCCAGGGATCCTGGGATGCAGGAGAGAGCCAACAAACGGTCTACCTGCAGATGTGCGTCTGGGAAGCCTGGGAAGTCATCTCTAGACTGGCCTTGGGGACCAGACTCAGAGCCCGCCCTTTCTGTGAATGTGACAGTGGCCCAGGAGGGGGCCCTTCCCTTAAGACTCTGGATTTCTTGGACCCAACTGCAGGGTCCCAGAACTCTGTGTAGCCTCAGTCCAACTTGGGAGGTAAAACCCCGGTCAGGAATCAGGAGACTAGGGATCTAAGCATGATTCTGTCATCAACTTGAAGGACCTTGGGCAAGATGCAGCTTCTCTGGGCCTTGGGTTCTTCTTGTGTCAAATGGAACAGTCATCCCAGGCCTGGCCATTTCTCAGGATGACATGGGAGTGGCTCTGAAACAGGAGGCAGGGATGGGGGTGCAGAGAGGAGCAGAGACTATGGGCAAGCCACCAATGGGCATTCTCTCAGCCCAGGCCAGGACCATCTCACTGAGCCCCTGATAGGATGGCCTGCCCACATCATGACTGAGGAATGGCAGGGCTAGCAGAATAAGGAAAGGGTTAGAATGGGGAGAGGGATAGAAAAAACTGGTTTCAGGGCAACAGGTACAGAGGTCAGCACTCTGGATCCTGGAGAGGGTTCTTCACTCCAGTGTGACCGCAAACAAATACAGCACCTGTCTGAGCTTCAGTTTCCCCATATGTTATCTCAGATGTTATGATCTTGTCAGCTGTATCTTTGACTTGCCTTTCAAAGCCTGGCTTCATAGCTTTATTGTCAGGAATCCTTTCTCAATACCCTCTCCTGCCTCCTTCTAAAAATCCTGCCCCTCTCCTCTGGGCCCAACAATGCTCAGCTTAAGCCTGACCCCCTTACATCTTGAATCACTTTTGCTCCCTCCTACCAAGCACTTACACACAGTAGGTGCTCAACAAATATTCTCGTAGTGATGCAACGTGGTCAAATGGACAGAATGCCTAAAAGGATGGGCCTTCTTTGCTGAATAAACTGCTCAAAACTCACCTGCATAAAAAAAGCCTCCTGGATAAATCCCCAGCCACATACTCCTTCACCGGCACAGCCAGAGAAAATTACAACCCCCACTGATGTCTCTCTCCCCTGTCCCCTTATCAAAGGCTCCTCCGGTTGCCCCTCTACCTTAACCAGCAGATGCCAACACCATCAGCCTGGCAGTCCAAGGAGCCTGGGCCCTGCCACCTGCCTTAACTACCCATGCTCCTGGGTAGTCATCCTATGGACAAAGGAAGCTCTGTAAGGAAACCTGGAGCTCTTCTGCCACCGAAAACCTCACAGAAGTCCCTATAGGGGTTCCTGTGGACCACAGAATTCAGGAGTCACAGACCCAGGGAGGGATGGTATCCAGAGACATAAACGACTCTTCATAGAAGACCTGAGTTGTCAGCACCTCAACCCACCTGCAACACACATCCGTGCTCACCCCAGCACGCGAGAAGCAGAAGCTCACCTTGATGCTCCCCCATTTTCCCCATGGTTTCGATCTGCTCCACCAGGTCATTTGAATTCCACTGGCTCATCCCGAGGAGGATGGCATTCTTCCCTTCAGCCATCTCCTCTGTGGGAAGAAGCAGAGATAGGGGTGAGCAGGCAGGGCTGTGGACAGGTGGCCCTACCAGGAGCCTCTGTCCGAGGGAGTACTTATTTCTTCCTCTGAGTTGAGGTAGATTTCAACTACTGAAGGTGTCTGTGGTTATAGACAGGTATGAAACATTCAGGCATGTTCACTGTAAGAAGACACTGCTGAACCCTGCGGGTCTCCACATGTTACTGCAAAAGGAAGCAGCAAGGGAACAGTCATGAGAGAGGCTGAAAACCCGCAGAAGGCTCCGATCCTAGCCCTAAGAATGGTATTTCTTGGAAGGAAGTGTGTCTGGGAAGAAAAAGGAAAACCTTGCTACTTGCTAGCGGTGTTTCTTTGGGCAAGTTATTTCACTTCTCTGAGCCTCAGTCTTCCCACCAGTAAAATAGGATCAGCCACGTCTCGTTTCACAGAATTATTGTGAGGATTAAATGAGACAATGGGTATTAAGTTCTTAGTGTATAGGGGGTGCTCATAGATGAGAGACATTATGGTTATTTCTTCGCACAAGAACTGAGTCGCCTTCAGTATTTGAGCAGACCGGGACCTGAGTGGGGCAGGAGCAGCTCTGAGTAGCCAGGAAGCCTTCGGGCTCTAAGTGCGCCTGGAGTTGTGTGGGGCCCTTAGCCCTCATCTCAACCTTATGAACCTATGAACCATTCTCCCCCTGTTTCTCCCCTCAACCCTGTCTATCCTTTCCCTTTCCCAATCTGAGCTTAATGACTGCTCTGGGAGGAACTCCCTAGCCACACTGAACACAAGCCACTGGGTTCCACACAGCTGGTGCAGTCCCGCATCCCAGAAAGGGGTGTTTCCTCAAGAACAAACCCACGGGAATGCCGTCTCCCCCTCTCTTTAAGAGATGGGCCTTCCATGTGAAGAGTTCTGTGTCCTCCCTCAAAGAACAGACATTAAATGGTGGTGAGGAGAAGACTCAAGAATAAGGGGCTGAAGCCCATTTCACACCTAAAGGCCTGTAAAGAGTGGATGGAACCAGTATGGTGGGGGTGAAGCATGGGGAGCTGTCCAGAGTTCTGAATCACTCCAGCACTCCGTCATCCAGACCTCGCTGCTGGCTGGGGTCTGGGTTATCATTATTACTATTATTATCCCTGTCTTATTTTATTTATCTATTCGATTTAGCTAACAACACTTATCCAATCAGTTCTATGCGCTGAGATTGTTGTAAGTGTTGTACAGATATTAATCAATTAATTCGCATAATAGTAAAGAGATACAATATTATTATCTTCATTTTATAGACAAGGAAATTGAGGCATGAAGAGGCTCAGTAATTTGCTCAATGTCATTGGCTAGAGCCAGGATTTCAACCCAGATACACTATTTCAACAGTCCTCAAAGCCTGCCTTCCTGACGGCCTCCCCCGGGCATTCTGTATTGGCCACCCAACTCTCCAGCCAGACACCACACATATGCAGGCAATTTCAGGAGCCTGGTGTGTGCCCTCTGGCACTGGTGTGTGCCTCTAAGCAGCATTGTGTTCTGGGGAGATCTTCGACTGGGTTCCAGTCCAGTCTCTGCTACATGCAAGTCTGTGCCTTTGCACAGGCCCCTCAACTGTCCGTTTTTTTTTCTCTCTTAAATGGGAATAACAACACTGGGTCTACAGCTCTTTCTAGCAAGCTGTCATAAGGACAAATGATGTCATAAATTTGAAAAAGCTACACAAGCCAAAATGCCATTAACAAATATCAGGTAATATTACTCTTGGGGAGACAGCTCACTAAGGGGCTTAGAACTCTGTTCTGGTGTTAGATTGCCTCTTTTCAACCCTGGATGTACCATCTGTGAGCTATCTGACTTTGGAGAGTAACTTCAGCTTCATGAGTTGGAGATTTTCTCATCTATAACATGACATCATGGTAATGCCTACATCAATGGACTGCTGTGAGCACAAATGGGATAATGAAGGTAAAGTGTTTATAAGCATGACTAGAGCATAGTAAGCACACAGATGTGGATAACAGCATACAAAGATGGTGGTACCTCCATCAGACCATGTAGTGCGTGCCCCAACGCTCACCCTCAGCTCTACCTATGGCATCCTGTCCCAGCTCCTGGGTGGGGCAGTCAGGGTCCGTCCGTAGCCCACCTTGAGTGCCTGGGTCTCCTGGTTGTTACCCACGCATTCCACAGTGAATGATTCCTGCACACCTGCTGGGCGCAGTGTGGGACATGACCTCTCTCCTGTGGGAATCCAGTTTTGTGAGAAAACGCAATGGCAAATAACCCTGACACGGTGAAGTGAGCAAGCCAGGGCTCCTGGTCCAGGGCTGGGTATGCAGCAAGTGCTCAGCAGGTGCTTACACGTCCTAGCTCCTGGTCACTTCACAATACATAAGCCTATCCCAGGGGTATACGCAGGCCATCAGAAACCCCAGGGGCCCCCAGGGCTCTGAGGAGTGAGCACCCCAATCTGCACAGCCCTCAGCCTCTTTCCCTGCCCCTTCGGTCCATGTGTGGCCTCGCTCCATCTTTCCCTCTTGGTCTCCGTCTGTCTTTCTGGTGAATACGTCTTCCTCCTGCCAAGCCGCCGTGCTCCCCCGAGGCTGATGTCCGGCCCTGGGTCCTCAGATCCCTGTCTGTTGGTCTCTCGTGATTGTGCCTAGGCGCTCGGTGCCCTCTGCTCTGTCTGTGGCCCTCCCAGGGGCCTCGTTCAGGCTCCCGTTCTCCCTGCTCTTCCTGTCCTCCTGTCCCAGCATCTGCCTCTCTCCTTCTTCCTCTCTCAGGGAGGGTCTGCCTCCTGTTCTCTCACTCTCCAGGTCTCCCTCTCCTTCTGGGGCCCGCGCCCCTCCGGACCCCTGGCCCACCAGCCCTCCACGCTGCCTCTGGTCTCCTCTCCCCTTGTGGCTCACTGTCTCTCTCTCAGCGCTTGCAGGCTCTCAGGCTGTGTGTGTGAGTGTCCCTCCCTCCCGTCCTCTCTGAGTCCTGCCCTCTCCCTTTCTGCTCTTCCATATTTCCCTGGCTTTTTCTCTGCCCCCACACCCTGTCCCTGTCTCTCCAGCTGCTCCCCACCCAACCTCTCAGACAGAATCTCTCTCCCTCTCTGGGCCTCTCCTCTGCCCCTGCTCTCAACACTCAGCCTTCACATCTGCACTCTGGCAACAGTGGGCTTGTGCCCTGAGTGCCAGCAAGAGCCTAAACACACACACACATGCACGCACTCACACGCACACATGCACATGCACACGCACACGCAAGCCAAGATAGCTCCTTTCAGAATCATTCAGGCAATCCAGGGAGCCTCGTAGCTCAGTCTGGAGTCTCCTCTCTCTTCCCCACACTGTAGTCTGTGCCTCCCAACAGGACCCACAGAGACCACCAGGGCTCTTCAGATAAAGGTCCTGGTTATTGATTTTGCTTTATGACTTCAGGTGACTGTTCCCTGGATGCTAATTCTCATCCCCAGTGACCTCTGGTCAGACACAGTTCCTCCATCCACCTCACCCCCACTGAGCCCGAAGCCCTGCCCAGACTCGGGGCCAGGCTGAGCATCACCCTGCAGCACTGCAACCCTGGCCTTGACCCCAGGCTGCCTCTGACCCTGACCACCCCTTTAAGCGCAAGCTCTGGTGCCATAAGGAAAGCCTGTCTTCCCACCCTGGTGCCTCTCTCTCTGCTGGATGCCCAGGACCGCAGAACGGGGACTCCCCTTATCTGTGCTGGAGCCTCAGGCTTGCTCCCCTGTCGCTAGCTGGCCCACTACCATCCACCCCCCTCGCATCAGGCCCTCTCGCTAACACTCGCCCCCTCCCCACACCTGCAGCCGTCACCACCACCCTCTTGGTGGCCCAGAGGCGGTCCCCACTCAGCCCGTTCACAGAGGCCTCTAGGGCCAGTTCCATGGCACTCGTGTCCCCACCCACCCCCAGTTAGAGGCAGGAGGGGTCAGTAACACACCTGTGGCCCCTTGCCCAGCTTCCCACAGTGGTATCCTCCCACCGCACCCATGAGACAAACAGCCCACCCCTGCTGGGTTCCAGAGGGGGGCCCGAGGCTCCTGACTCAGACAGTGGCCAGGTAGTGGCCCCGCCCTGAGGAGAGCCTGGCTCCTCTGACCCCGGACACCGGACTGCCTTCCCTACTCTATCCCTCCCCTGGAGGCCAGGTAACTCTTTATCTGACCCTGAACAGGTTTCCCAGTACTCTGGCCTCCGTTTCCAAGCCTGTAAAATGAGGACCCCCTCTGACATGATCTGGGTTTGAGACATGTGCCCTCTTGGCACTCTGGGTGTTCCCTCTGTCTGCACTCCGCCTTGGTAGCCTGGGCCGCGGTTCCCCAGATACCCTTGGATTGTACTGACAGGAGGGAGAGTGGGGCCTCTCCTGGGTCTGGGGGCTTGGATTCCGTCACCCACCCTGCTGCGTCCAGTCGGCGGCACCAGCCCCCCTGAGGCCCCAGGTCTATCGCCTGCCCATGGGACCAGCCTCCTGCCCTGTGGCCTGACTGCCCCAGCCCCTCCCATGCCTTCCATGCACAACCAGAGCCCCCAGAGCCTAAGTCTCCCCTCTGCTACCAGACCATGAGCCACAAGGCTCTCCTGACCCGCCAGGTAAACCCCAGTGCCAGGCCACTGGGCTAAAGCTTAAGAAGAAAGGAAGGGAAGAAGGCCTCAATTTAAGTAAGAAGCCAACAACAGAGGTCTGACCTAGACACTAAGCCCCTGAGTTCCAGCCCCTCTACCCCAAACTTGAAGTGTGGTCATGGGAGGTCCCTTCCATGCTCCAGCCTCAGTTTCCTCTTCATTGAGGAGAAGGACATGACATTTCAGGGGCCTGGTCAGCACTGAGACCAGCAATGTGGCTTCACTACGGTTGAAGTTGGAACTGAATGAGCACCAGGATGCAGGGCCGGGCTCAGGTGGGGTCAGCCACCACACCCAGGGTGGGGGCCGGGCTCAGTCTAGGCTGGAGAACAGAGGCCAGGGAGGCAATCCTTCAGGGCATGCCCAGAATCCTGGACATCCATGGCCTGGGTCCGGGTGCTGAGAGCTGGATGAGCTGGGCCCGGAGGCTCCTGGGAGCACAGGAGGAGGGTGGCTTCGCCTCTTGCTGCCTTGAGCCAAAGAAACATGCAAGACCCTGTCCAGAGCGAGCACGTGGAACAGACAGGAGATGGGGTGTTGGCAACTAAGAACTAAAGGGGGTTCCAGCAGATCCTGTGGCTGAGAGCTACAGATGCCCTGGGAGAGATGAAATACGAGTGGGGAAGAGATGGCAGTTTGGAGACAAGGAGGGAGTGTGGAAAGATGGGAGACAGGGAAAGAGCCGGGGGAGTCTGTGATCCTGGGACAGTGGAGAGAAGGAAAGATGGAGGCGAGCAGGGAGGAGATGAGGCAAAGGAAAGGAGAGAAGGCGAGCTTCCTACTGGAGAGGAGTGAGAGGTGAGGCCCATTGACAACCACACACGGAGTGGGGAGATCATGAGATGGCAGGACAGATGCTAAGGAGCAGTGGTCAGCAGTGGGGGAGCAGGACGTGCCCCAGGGGAGAGCAGGTGGAGCTGACCTGAGCCACCCAGAAACGCATTCCCTCAGTGAGCTGGCACTGTCTCTGTGGAACGCAGAGCCTTGATGGGCAGCAAAAATATTTTAAATGAAAGTGTTCCAAGCACCAAAATACTGAAACAGTTGTTGCCATACTGTGGGCTGGTTGCTGTGGAGAAACTCAGCCCCAGCAGCCGCTCCATCAGATGCCCATAGGAGACAGGAAATAAGCCCCAAATGGGCTGGTGTAGGGTTAGCACAGGAAAGGGGGTTCTCCACCCAGAGACAAGAAGGGGGGAGGTTTGAGCTGGGATAGCACCTCCCCTGCCCAGCTGTGCTGCCCTGAAAATCACCTGAACTAGGGATTCTCCATTTTGGGAGGCACAGAGCTGATAGGAAAATTGAGGCCCAGAGAAGGTGAAGGCCTTTCCCAAGGTCACAGAACAAGTCAACAGCATGGCGGGGACCACGTCCCAAAGGTCCTGCTCAGAGTCTAGATGTCTTCGCAGAGCACAGCCTCTTTGGCTTTCAAGACCCTGTTTTGCTAGGCATTTCAAAGCTGGCCCCAGTTTTGTGACTTCCCAGAGTGTGGCCAAGCCAGCCAAGTGAGCATGGGGGCCCTCCGAGGCTGTGGGGGAGGCCACAGGGGCCCCCACCCACTCCCACACGGCACAGGCAGCATGACTGGGGCCTCTCCCTGAATCCGAGGCTCTGCCTCCCGCAGCCCCCACAGATGCCCTCTCCTCCAGCCCTTACAAGGTTTCTTGTTCTTCCATCTGCGCGTGAACACCACCCCGGCCGGTCCTTCGTGCTGGCCATACACCCAGCCCTGGGAGGCAACGCGGAGGTCCTCGCCCACCATCATCTCTGCCCTGAACACCTGCACGGGTCTTTCCAGCCCGTCCCCATCTCCACTCCAGCTCCCTTCCCAACCACAGGCTCCTCTGGTAAATCAAGTTCTGGGTCCGACAGCCTCCTTGCTTCTCTCCTCCTTGCTGCCACCTGCCACCCGGGCCTCCTTCAGTCCCTGAACTGCCCCCATCTTTCCTGCTGCGGCGCCACCACAGCTGCTGTTCTCTCTGTCAGGAAGCCTCTTTCTCCCCCTCTTTACCCAGCCACCTCCTGTCTGCAGCTCTGCAGAGAAGATGTTAATGACGGCCCCACCCTAACAATTTAGGCACCCCAGTCATCACTCTTTCTAGGGATACTGGTGTTTTTTACTCGGTGGTGTTATTCCCCATCTGTGATTGTGTTTTCCTTTATCTAGCTGTTTCATGTTTGCCTCTGTCACCAGACCGTAAGCTTCATGAGGGCCATGACCATGTCTATCTGTTACTGCAGCATCTTGAGCCTAGTGCAGCTACTGAAATCTATGAGGGACTCAGCAAATATCTCAAAGAGTGAATGAATGAATGCTGAGCCCCAGTTGTCGGGGAACTCGCAGACTGGGTAAGTACGATGGGTGGAACTGCAGTGTCTGGCTGGGAAGAGATACTAGCTCCCAACAGGGATCCCCTGCCCAGAGCTTCTAGAAAAGTCACCCAGCCAGTGATGGGAGGATGGGGTTCACTCACCTCTAGCATCAAAGAATTCATCATCTGAGCTCTCCACTGAGTCACTGAGGACATTTCGAAGGTGCCAGGGGGCACCACCACCAGAGGGAGGGCCACCTGCCAAAAGTAACACACCTGTTAGCCAAGCCTGAGACCATGTCCCGCCCTGAGGGAGTAACCCTCCACTGCCCATGGGCCAAGGGTCAGTGAGCATCCTGCATGTCCCTCCCTCTTCCTTCAAGTGCTTCGCACCTCCCAGAGCCCTCCTGCCACTGTGAAACCCCAAAGACCTCCCTGAGATTGCTCAGTGAGGCAGGAATGAGTGGACCCATTTTACACGCACTAAAACTGAGGCTGGAGGTAGTTCAGAGATTCTGCCCAGGTGACATGGTGTATCAGTGAGCATAAGGTAATGATGTTTGCTGTGTTGACAAATGATCTCAGCTGCCAAAATCAACAATGCTCCATTTCTCACTCACACACAGGTGGGGAGGGTCTCTGTTCATGGAGGTCACTCAAAGGCGTCACCACCTCATGATGCCACCATTTCAAAATGAGACTTCAGGGCCCACCAAATCAGGAGAGAAGAGCACAGAAGGCCTGAGACATTGCTGGGGACGGGAGCCTCTCTCCCTGCCCCCATTATCTGAGCTCCTTGTACTAGACATTTTGGGGCTCACATGAAACCAGCTGGTGCCTAGCACACCCGTGAAATCCTCTGCCTGCTCCCTGGACACATGAAATACTGGGGATCGCAGATGAGTTAAAATTTAATTATAAAAATTAAAACCATAAACATGTTAGAAGAAAATTGACCTGGTAATTTTCCTGAGAAAATAATCAGAGAAGTACCAAAAAATGGAAGTGTACAGTTGATCATCTTAGCATTCTGGTAAAACCGAAAACCTGGAAGAAGTCCCAGTGTCCTTCCACAGGGGACTGGATGTATGTTCATAGACAGTCATAAAGGGCATTCTTTGAGACCGTTAGAAAAATGAAGAGTTTCTTATGTATTGACATCAAAAGACACCCGTAGAGTCTGGTTAGGAGAAAAAATGCAGGTAGGTCCCAGAACAGCATGTTCCTTTTGTCCTCATTAAAAGAAAACATGCTTAAATCTGCATACTGAGGATGTGCACAGCACTTCCGTTAAGAGCTCAGGCTCTGCGGCTGAAGAGGTCTGGAGTCAAGCTCAGGCTTAGCCTCTTAGGAGCTATTTGATGTCAGGTGATTCCCTTCACTTCTCCATGCCTCAGTTTCCTCAGCTGTGAAGTCAAAATAGCTCATACTTGTCTCAAGAGCTTTTTGTAAAGATTAAATAAAATACACCAAGGTGCTTAGCACCCTGTTCACTGCTTAGCACAGGGCCTAGCATCCTGCAAGTGTTTTCACAGCAATACTTAATATATAAATATGCTTACAGGGCATTAAAATGTCTGGAAGGACATGCACCAACATGTCAACAGAGATTTTGATAAAAAGAGGCAGGGAAAACTCAGTTTTCACACTGCACCTGTAATTTTATGTGACTGTTAATTTTATAAATTCATCTTACTTTATCAGCTCTAAGATGCACTTTTTTTCACACTTTAACATCTTTAAAATTGGGATGTGCCTTACATGATAGCATATCATAATTTAATTGGCACTTTTTTCTTCCTGGGGTATATAAAATAATGATGCATCTTATAATCGATTACATCTTAGATTCGGTAAAAAGCAGTAAAATCATCATGCATACAGGTTGCATCTTCCCTGAGGCTTTGGGCCCCAGCCATCAGACACATGGGTCTTGTCTCCAGAGAGACCTGGGTTTCTGTGTCAGCAATGCCCCTGCCTCAGTTTCCCCATCTGTACAATGAGAAACCTGACAGAAGCTGTCCCAGATTTTGTAACTCTGACTGACGTTTGAGTAGTC
Source organism: Manis javanica (assembly GCF_040802235.1). Lineage (NCBI taxonomy): Eukaryota > Metazoa > Chordata > Mammalia > Pholidota > Manidae > Manis > Manis javanica. The sequence goes on from NC_133159.1 coordinate 131,511,626, forward strand.
TGTCTGGCACATAATAGTTAAGGAAGTGAAAGGTAGGTGTTTCTCCCACAGCCGTTGCTAGAGGGCACATTATGATATAATCCTTGGAAGACCTGCTCTGCCCCCAGTTACCACACCCTCACCTTGCAGGATACTGGCCCTGCTCCCCGCCCTGAGCCCAGAACCCTGAACATAAACTGTTCCTGAAGGGAAAGGCCAGCATGGGTCAGCCTAGGGACAGAGCCCTCCTGCCTGTCCCTCCCACACCACCCACTGCAAACTCCCAAACACACACCCAGCTTTATTGAGCTCTGTGGCTTGGAGCCAGGCATAAAAGCATGTTCTGAGACACAGAAAATACAAGAGCCACAGGAAATGCTGACCTGAGGCTCACCTCTAGGTACAAAGCTGAGTCTGTGTCCACACTCTCTGTGGGGACCCTCTAAACTTTTGATTCTCACCCACCAGTGTGGATAGCATGACAGGCTAGCCAGCAGTTTCCTACCCATGGGCCCTGGGTTTACTGCAAGGGAGTTTGAGAATCCAAATGCACCATAATTGAGTATTTCTAACATGGATACAAATAAATTTGACTATTTCCCAAATGTATGTGGAGAAGTTGTAGCTAGTGCAATAAGACAAGAAAAATGGAAAGGAAAGAAAAAAATTGTCTTTATTTTCAGATTACAAGACTATCTACACAGAAAACAAAAACTCTTCAAATTTACCCCAAAAAAATACCACTGGAACTAAATAATAATTGCACTACTATATGTTAGCAATGAATAACCAGAATTTGCAATTTAAAAAAACACCACCAACAATAGCACTAAAAAAAAAAAGAAAAGAGAAAGAAGTGCCTAGGTAGGAATCAAATGAATGTGGAGATTTCTATGATTTAAAAAAATACAGTCACTTAAAATTTTTCCTAAATTAATATTAATTTTATGTTTTCTCAATCACAGATACTAAAGGAATGAAAACTATCATACATGCTATACTTATATACAAATATCCCTTGCTGTCCAAATCTATTCCATTCCTAAGAAGCAAGCACTTGGATAGTCAGGATGATTATTATCTCCTCTGTCTGGTTTCTGAGTTTTGGGTGTTAAGCAGCAAGAGTTTAAGTAGTGATGGGATCATCTGAGGATTTATCTGAGTCTATTTGGTTCCTGAGTTGAGGAGTAAGGCTTCAGTTAGAAGTTCCTGGATATGGTGACCCTCATACCTGTACATATACATTCTAGCAAAGAATAATGGCAAAGACATCTCTGCCAACCTCCCCCATGTGTGTGATAGAGCCTGAGGAAAAGGAGAAAGCTCTAGAATGTGTGTCTCATTCACCATCCCCACTGTAGCCATCCCTTTGGGCCACCATCATCCTTCATCACTGTGGCCCTGATATCACGTACGTTGGGCTGGCCTTCGTGGATGACCCAACAGGGAGAACTGGGCAGAGGAGAAGGCGACAAGGAAGCCAGTTCAGCTCCATTTGAGGGAGACGTTCTCCCAGGTGGAGGCAGGCAGAGAGAGAAGGGGCCTTTGGGTGTCAGAGAGCTGCCCACCCCCCAGGCACTGGGCTATGTGCCGAGGACACCAAGGTGAGACAGTGGGACAGGAAAGGGACCTCACAAACCCTCCATGCTGCAGAGGGACAGGGGAGGCAGACCCAGAACAAGTAAACAACAGAGATAATCTCAGCAGTAGAAGGTGCTATCAAGAAAATCAAACCTCTCCCTTCCGACCTGTCCATGTCCTCCTTCCTTAAGTGTCTCTTACAGTGTAATTATGGCCTAAAAAGCAGACAAGCAAGAACATTGAATCTGCACATGGGAAATGATGAGGGCAAACGGACCCAGTCATCACAAGAATTTTGTCACCTATTTGAATTAAAAGCTGAACACCCTGTTTCTCCTTTCAAATGAAACTTTCACCTGATTTTTGACTCTCCTGTGTGGTCAAAATCTATACTCGAATTTCTTTTCAATGGCATATTTTGTCTTGTTTACTGTCATCCTCCTTGTTTTCAAAATGCCTACCTGCCTTGGTTTTAAAATATGTACTACAGATTTGTTTAAATTTCTCTAAGTGCCTCCCTCCTGTCAGGCAGGCACTGCCCAAAACCACCTCTGGAAAGGTGGCTGCCTGAGGGGAATCTCTGTATCTACTCTTATATAAAAAAGAAACCATAAAAGAAGATAATACCAAGAAGTAGCCATCAACTGGCTTCTGAGAGCCAGGAGAGCCTCCTTTCATCTCTTCCTCCAGGATGCAGATGCTAAGCAGATGGCAAGGTCATATTTCAAAAAGGGAAAATGACAGTGGACAGAATATCTTGGGGGGGGGGGTATTTGGGGAAGACTCTTATGCAAAGATGTTAGATGAGTGGGATCCTGGACGAAGAAAAAGAGGCAGATATGCTAAGCACAAGTGTGTATACATGCGCACTGCTCACACACCAGGTGAGGCTGACAGGCTGAGTGAGGGGATGAGAGCCTTCCTGGGGGAAGGAACTTCAGGGACAAAGTTGTACATGAGCTTGGCGCATTGGAGGGGCAGGAGCCAGTAATATGGCTGGAGCCAGTAATGGAGGGAGGAGTCAGGCACCAGAGGAGGTGGGAGAGGAAATGAAGCCAGACCAGGTAGGGTGTGGCCCATTGTAGATGGGAGTTCGACCAGGTGGGTTTTAAGGGGTCTACCAACTGCACATCTCAGGAAAAGAGATCAGGAAGTCTGGGAGGGGGAGCGCAGGTCAAGTGTGCTCAAGGCCACATGGCCCTGAGAGTCAGCTTTAGTGGGTACCATGATCCCAGGACATCAAAGGGGAAGGTCCAGAAGCACAGTCCCTTTGAGGCAGTCCTTGCCCTACACCTCTCTGTATTTTCTGTGTTCAGTACATGGTCCCAGACAGAAAAGGACCAGTGTTTGGCAAGCAAGCAAATGAATAAAAATTATCTGCCAAGTAAATACAGTATACCAGACACCCTGCTAGTTGCTTCACAGTTTAATCTCAAGTAATTCTAACTATTCTCTCTGTCTCTCTCTCTCACACACACACACACACACACTCCAGTGCCCAGCCATGGGTGAAAATTTAGCAGAAAGGTTAGAGCATGGGCTTTAGAGCGGCACAAATCTGGGTGAAACACTACCACTTACTAGTCTATGACTTGAAGCAAGTTGACTCCTCTGATCCTCACTTTTCTCATCTGTAAAATGGGATTCTTACCCCACCATCAGGAGCTGTAACTAAGATCATCCACTAACATGTCCAGCACTGCCTGGCACTCGAGGCCTGCATCAGCCACATGATGAAGGTCTAGGGAGGGCCCTGGCATCCATCTGGGCCCAGTGGGGCTTCCAGTGGCCCTCGCCAAGGCTGCAGAAGTCCCTCTGTGTCCTCCAGGGCCTCCTACATCCTCCAGCAGACTCTCCCAGCCCACCTCCACCACCACACTTACAAAAAGCACTAAATCCATATAACTCAGAAAAGGGAGCTATCCCAACCCTTCTCCAGCAATCCAGAGATCACAAATGCTCCCGTCCACCCGCTGACGCCCTGATCTCCCAGCAGAGCTCCAAGCTGGGCCCTGCGGTGGGTGGGCTGCTGGGAGCCATCCCTGCTCTCCCTCCTGCCCATCTGCCCATTGTCTTCAGGTCCAGGATGGCCTCCTGGACCTCTTCCCAGGCCAGGGTCCCTCCAGCGCGGGTGCGGCCAGAGGATTTGGCTCAAGTCGTCAACTGCACCAGCCCACCTTTGCCACCTTGGCCCTGGCGCCCAGGGACACAGAATAGGCAGACGGATAGACAGAAGCCTGCTTTGGGTACTCTGCCCTACACTGAGGACCCCAGGGCAGCCCCAGCCTGAGGGCAAGAGCCCCGACAGAAGGGAGACACCACCCTGCCCTCAGGAGCCAGTTGGAGAATAAAGACGTTTCACAGCGAGGAAAGTCCTGGCTCAGGAGTGAGGGATGCAGGGACTGGCCCACTCTTCCCGGGCCAGACCTTGGGCCAGATGGTGCCTGGGAGGAAGGAGCCGGGGGCAGAGCTGACATGGATCAGTCCCTGCCCCTAGTGTGCCAGCCTGGGCTAACCCTTCACTGCCCCTTCACAGAGCAAATGAGGCCCCTGGGCTAAATGCCACACACTGAAGTGTGGATGGCACCTCCCAGAGGCAGAGACCCAACAGGTAGGAGGGCTTGGAGGCCTTCCTGGGAGAGGGGGCCTGAGCAGAGCCTCAAAGGAAGGGTGGGCAGGGTTGGCCAGGCTGGGGCAAGGTGGGAGGGAAGAGAGATACAGGGCAAAACAATCAGGTCATTTCTAGGAGAGGCTGGATCTAGAACTTTCTCCTCAAGAGTAAGAAGTCTGGTTTATAAAAGCGAGGAAGGGGACACAGGCGTCTGCTATGATAGCCACAGCCCTGTGGGTGTTCCCAGATTCCCAATCCCCAGACCTCCAGGGAGCCACAAGCACTTCTGATGGGCCAAGGGGTCAGGGGATGGGGCCAGTCCTGTGCCTGCTGCCTGTGATGGTGGCCAGGGCTTCTGTGCCCGGCCCTGCCTAAGGCTGGACCTGAAGCCACGGATCTCTGTCTATGTCTCAGGTCTCATCTGTCTCCTATCTCACACACACACACACACACACACACACACACACACACACACACACACACAGAGGCACAAGAATGTCAGGTCCTACAAGCATGAGCATAGAGCTCCAACTCCTAACAACTGATGGTGCTGAAACAACCAGGCCGTGGGCGGTGGGACCCCTGTGAACATGTAGAGCCACACAACACATGCACACACACACTTTAAGAATCACACTTCACTGCTCCTCAGTTCTGGCCTGGGGCCCCAGGGGTCCACGTGCAGGATGCAGAGCCTGGTGAGGCCCCCATGCCGGCTCTGAAGGCCCACCTCCTCCTTGCCCCTCCTCCCCAGAACCCGGCCTTCCTCCTCTCTCATGTGAACCACTGTCCAACTCTGCTTGTGACCATTTCAAATCCCAGCTCTGCCACCTATGAACTGGTGATCTTAGCGAATGCCATTATACCTCTCTGTGCCTCAGTTTCCTCTTCTGTCAAATGGGGGTAAGAATAGTACTTACATAGGGCTGCTGCGACGGTTAAGTAAATGAATACTTGAAAAAGGTTTAGCATAGTGCCCAGCACTCACTCAGTGCTGTTAAAGGGTTTGTTAAATAAAACAAATCATGATCGGCCATGGGCTTTGCTTTGGCCTTTTGTATGTGGAACTCCCAAGGGTGGACGCATCTGCTTCTCCTCAGGCCCTAGGAGGGGACCCGGAGGGCAGACCAGGAACAGCCCTCCTAAGTGCCACTGTCCTGATGTTCCTGGGGCCGCTCCTGGGGCAGGGCTGGTCTCTCTGTCCTCTTTTCCATGCACCTTCCTGGGGCTGTGTCTTGTCTGTCTCCCAAATCTTGAGCTACTCAAGACTCTCTCTCTCTCCAAGCCTCTGCACCCCCCAGTCTGGGCCCCAGTAACACAGTCCTCCCAACCCCCATTCCCCCCAGACCTTTGCTCCTGCAGGTCCGGATGCCTGAAATGTCCTCCATCCCCACCCCACCTCCAATTCCCATTCATGCTTTAAGACTCAGCTGAAAAGTTTTCCCTCCCTCCAAGCTGGTCTGGGTGCCACTTCCTCTGCTTCCATAGCATCCTCTGCCTGTGCCCATCAGAGCACCCATCTGCAGATGGGGTACAGCCTGCTTGCCCAATGGGCTGTGGTTCCCTGGGGGCAGACACCGGGTAGGAATTCTCTCCCAGCCCAGGGCAGGACACAGAGGAAGCTCCTGGGATGCTCAGCACAGCCCACCACAAGGTAGAGCTCAGGAGGGCCCCCTCGCAGGGAAGTGTCCCATAGGACGTGGCCTCAGGCCCCTCTCTGGATCAGGATGAGTCTGTGGACCAGACCAGTCCAGAGCAGCGAGCCCATGCTCAGCCTTCAAGGGGCTGTGGGGCCACCCAGGGGGGACAAGAGGCCAGGAGAAGCTGCTTCCAGAAAAAGGCATTACTAAAGGAAACCAGTGCTGGTTGGGGGTTGGTTGCTATAGAAACATGTCCTAACTATCTCCCAAACTGTTGTATGCACCACTGATGAGCTTGTGTGCTGGGCCAATTCAAGGTATACGCTGGGAGCACCAGAAGGTCCTCTCTGCTGGGTTTCCCAGCACCTGGAGCCCGGACCCTGGAGGGCCAGGAAGGAATCCAACTTCTGGGCAACCAGGCAGCTCCCTCGGTCCAGGGGTGGACTCAAGGATTGAAGCTGAGTCTCCAGACTGCAGAGTCCCCCTGAGACTAGCCACAGCTCCAGCCTTAACCCCAACCACAGCCTCAACCTTGAGCTGGCCATCATATCACAGAACAAGCTGCAACCCAGCCAGAGACCAGGCCACAACCCTGATTCCAAACCAAACCACACACTGGGCCCTGACCCAATCACAGAGCCAGCCACATATTCAGCGACCCACCAAACAATGAGTCTAGCCACCGACTTAAGCCTGATTCTGACCACTCATGGCATCAGGCACAATCAGATAACTTCAACGATGTTTTCATGGCTAACACCAAATTCTACACGGCACTTTACATGGCTGCCGGGGATTTGCATGACCTTCACTTCCATGGTCTTCACAACTGGCCAGTGGGGTCAAGAGAGAAGAGTTATGTTTCCTGTCTGCAGAAGAGCCAAGTGAAGTCCAGAGGAAGAAGCTAACCCACCTCCTGTCACACTCCCTGTTCTCCGGGAACCTGGGGGTGGGATTAGGATCCCAGTCTCCCAGCAGAAGACAGTGGGCCAAACCAGTTGCTTTGAAGAAGATGTGCATTTTGAAGACCTGCTGGTACCTCATAAATATGCCATTTAAATACCCATTAATTACCTTATTTAGGAGATAATTAGTGATTAATAGCTTTGGCTATCTATTGTACTTTCATTTGCTCTGCCAATTCCGCTCCCAACAGTTCTGGGTTATTTGGAACGATTCTCCCAAGCCCCAGATGTCCCCTGCTCTGTCCTGCCAGACTCTCGCTCCCCGAGGAAGCTGCTTTCACCTCCCTCTGCGGGGAGCTCCATGGCACCTGCCTATGCCCCACTGGCAAGTCTGCCACCTGCAGGCTCCTCAGGAGGGCAGCAGGGCTGGGGGAGCCCAAAAGGAGGGACAGAGGGGGTCCTCAGAGGCTGCAGAATGGAAGACTCCTTTCAGTTATCCCAGAGCCCCCTGTGGGGAGCAGGGAACTGAGGCATCCAACAGGGGCATGGGGAAGCCAGGCTGGGGGCACAGACTTCAAGGAGAATGTGGGGGGCTCTTTTAGAGGCCTCCACTTCAGTGAGCCACCAGCCCTTTGGGAAGGGCACCAGAGGCTCCCATCAGCCAGAAGCAAGCAGCAGACGCACATCCCACGTGGGCCATTCACACCACCTGCCACTCGGGGGTTCCAACTGAGCAAGGACAGGGCCCAAGGGTGCAGCTGCCCCCAGGCTGTTCATGTGGTGGCCAGTCACAAGGTGGGACATTGGCGGCTGGGACCCGGAGGCAGGACTACGTAATGCTCTCATTGATGCTCCAGATTACACTGTACTTGTAGAAGAGAACAAAAAGGCAGCAAGGGATAAACACCGCCCTTCCCCCCCCCCCCCCCACTGGGCAGTAATGGGAAGGCTGAAAATAGCTCTTTTTACCACAAGGGATGATTCCAAGTTGCTCAGCTGGGACCAGCCTGGAGGGTGGAGGGAGGAAGCTACAGGGGCCACGGCAGGCCAAAGGGATCTGATCAGGAGGGCAGTGATCTGGGCCACTCTGGGGCATCCAGGAAAGGTCAAAGGTGTATGAGTGATGGGTGCCCGTGGATGCAGATTCCTAGAACAGCTGCAGTCCCGCGAGCCTACAGGCCCAGAGCCCGCACACCTAGGTCTCTCCCTGAAGAGGTCAGGAACTCAGGACGTGACGTGCTCTGCAAACACCGAAAGCCAAGCAAACACGGCATCAGCAGCAATGGCTCAGAAGAGGCCTCCGATCCACTAGAATCCAACGCCTCCCAGACAGAGCCTAACGCGTTTCTATTTTTGCTTCCAACCCTTGTTTGGCATCCCCAGCTAACAGACGGCTACTTCCCCGCCTTCCAGAATAATGGGTCATCTCAGAAGGGGAGCACCTCCTCCCTGGCCTCTCCTGTCCCAGATCTGCATAAACAGGCTGATGCTTGCAAGGGAAGATTGGGCTCCGGACACCCCCCAGCACCCTCCCCCGGCAGGGTGTCAGCTCCGAGCTCTCCTGCTCACCTGCTCTCCAGCCCCAGAGAAGAACCTCATCAAGATGCCTAGAGAGAACATCCTAACACGCAAGAGCTCTCGTTTCCAGAAGCAGATGCTAGGGCACCTGCCCCCTGCTAGCCCTCGTCGCATACACTGACCTCTCTCCCCACAACCACAAAGCCCTTCCCCTGGGGTCCTGCATTCACCTCATAGGCAGGCCACAGCCCAAGCCCTTCAATGCCACTCCCAGCCTCAGACTGAGCCCTGACCTGGCCACACAGCCTCTTGGCCTGGCCCCAGCCTGAGCCATGGCCCCATCTGAAAGTGAACCTCACCAACACAGCCTGGAGACATCCTGGAGGAAGCAGGGTGCGGGCCCCACTGCAGGAACCTGGCTCCCACCCAGGGGCTGCTGATGATTAGGAACCTCTCCCCGCCACACCTGACAATAGGAGCCCCAACACTGCCCCCAGTGCCTGCCCACAGACCCCATGGGGGCTGGTGGCCATGAAGCTGTGCAGCCCTCCACAGACATGCTGCCCTGGAGGTGGCATTTACCTCCGGAGTGACTCACTAAGGCTCCCATTCGTTTGCAAAAGGGGGTACAATTTAGCATTTTCTTTCTCTTTAGAAAACAAGAATTTTAAAAGAGAGTGTAGAGAGATTTGAGGGAGTGGGTGGGGAGCACAGATCTCATTTGATTTCCAAACTCATTTGTTATGCATTCTCTCCTCCCCCTCCTCACCCCCAGCTCTTCCCCTGGGGAGCCCTGGCCACCTCTTCCACGTGGCTCCTGCTTGTGATCTGGTGATGGGCTGGGGCCCCAGGACCCCCAGGAGGCACACACTCTCCAGGTCCCAGTCTTTGGCTCCCCATTTGTTCCCCCACCCCCACCACTTCTGGGTGGTAGGAGTTGGGAGGAAGTGAGGCCCCTCAAGGCTTAGCAGGGAGGGAGTCCAAGAAACAAGAAAGAGCAATGTTAGAACTGAAGCAAACTTAAAGCTTGTCCTGACCCCAGAACTCTTCTCGTCCCTTCTCCTTCCCCATCTACAGATGAGGAAACTGAGGCCCAGGAGGGTAGTTCAACTCCCACCAGAGCCAGGGCTCTCTTTATTACACAGTTTAACTCCCAGGAATGCTAAATCCAAGCCAAAAGAGATTGAATTTCTAATTCCAGCTCTGCCTCTAACTTCATGTGTGATTCTAGAACCAGACACTTAACCTTTCTGGGTCTCAGTTTTCTCAACTATAAAATGGGAACAACATGGGCCCTACCTCAAAGAGATGCTGTTGAGCCACAGAGCAGGGCAGTGTGTTGGGGAATGCTACAAAAGTGAGCCACATTGTTCCCAGGTGCTAATTCCGGACCCTGTTCTTCCCTCTCACAAGCCTGGAATCCCATAGAATTCCTGGGAGGCAGCCAGGCATGGAAAGTCCCTAGTCTTGAGAGCCTCCCTGGTCTCTGGGAGTTCACACCCTGGAGACACCAGACATCTGAGAAGGACCCTTTGCCCTCTGCCCTCCGTCTCCCACCCTGTATGATTAACAGGTGGAATGGAAAGGTCTCCAAGCCTCTTCCAGCCATGAACTGTCAGAATATACTAAGATGTATGTGAAAAAACATCACACCTTCTGGCAAGTCTGATGCAGGCATAGCCCAGCAAGAGGGGTCTAGCCATGTGTTCACACTGTGTCCCACCACTGGACTTCTCAACACCAGCCGTGTAACAGAGGCCTCCAGCTGGGACAGGGTCACATGCTGGAGGTGGAACTTCTGTTTGGACTTCTGACTCATTCAACCACCCACAGTCCAGGCTAGGAGGCAGCAGAGGGTCTCAAATTAGGGCCTGTTGGGGCCCACTAGGTCTGCTGCTGTGATAGGTACTCAGCAGAAGAACCAGAGACCTGCCCCCGTTCCAGACATGCCCAACTGCAGGGAAATCCATGAGCACTTCCCGGAGGCAGAGTTTTAGGGAGGCCCTGAGTCAAGGCAGCAGCACCTGATTTGGCAAATTTGAAATCTTGCAGAATGTGATGCCCCTTCCCAAGATACACAGCAGAGCTATTCTGGTGCCATAGGCCTGGGGGTTTCTCAGAGTCGTGCCTCAAATCCCCTGGCACCTCCCCAAAGTCCTGAGAATCCCAGTGCTGGTTCCTTTCCCAGGATTCCAAATGTTCCCTCCTCTGAGAGATCTGGCCATGGTCTCTGTCCCTGGGAACCATGGAGCAAGGGACCCAGGAAAGGGTCTGGCTTTGGGATGGTGAGAGGGCAGCTGACTCAGCAGAGCAAGGTCCAAACACAGGTTCTAGGCCCAGCTCTGCCACCTTTTCCTGTGGCCTTGGGACACTGTGACCCACCCCAGGCCTCAGTGTCCCTTTGCTGATGAGGGTTTTGACCATGAGGATCTGGAAGTGTCCTCCCGCCCTGCCACTGCAGGATCGGTATTAGACTGACTTAAATCACTGGGTTTGATACACTTCAGTTTGCTGGCCCCTCCCCTCGTGGCAGAGGCCAACACTTGGGAGCAAATAAACTGGTTCCTCCAGCCTGGAAGGCCCAGCCGTGTGGCCCCAGCCTGGCCCCTCCAGACAGTCCTGCTCCAGCCTGAGAGGTCCTGAGACCCTCCTGGCTCCTCCCTCTGTTCCTGCCTGCCTGGGGGCCTTCCACCTGCACTGCCCCCAAGCTGGCAGGTACCCCTAGGCTGCTGTGGGGCTGAGGGAGAGCCACAAGGGAGGGCCACAAGGGTGCAGGGAGGAAGGGAGGGGCAGTGTGGCTGGCAGGAACCAGAACAAACCCTTCCCAACAAAGAGCTCACAGGGCTGGCCTCCACACCCTTGCAGGCGCTCTCACACAACAGCCAGAGGGCTCGGTCAGAACACCCGAATCTCACCAGGTCACTGCCGTCTCAAGGCTCTCCAGAGTTCCTGTCACCCTTCTGGGCCCTTCTAGGACCCTCCACCCTAGCCAGACAGATCTCTTCACTCTTAGGCATCTCCTGCCCACCCACCCCTACTCCCACCCTGCAGCAAGTCCCCCCACACTTACATCTTTCCCATTCCAACCTCCTAGGCTTTGTTCAAACCGTTACCCCCACCCGGGAGCTTGCCCCTTGCCATCTTCTGATCCAAATTCTGCTGGCCTTTAGGCCCAACTCCTAGAGAAATGCAGCCTTCACTGTTTCAAGCCACCACAGATCTCCTCTCTGTCGGTAAGCTAAAGACCTGCCCACAGGTAGCTTTGTGCTGTAAATTATCATTTTCTACATGCAGCTCTATGATTCTTCTCCTGGCCCCCACCTCCCTACAGCTGACTTTCATCCAAAAAGTAAGCTTCTCTCCTCCGACCACCAGACTGAGAGTTCCCTCAAGGAAGACCAAGTACTCTCCTTCCCACTCATTTCCTCTCAAAAATGGACACGGGCACCATCATGATTCTGGTCTGTGTGACTAAAATCTCCCCAGCGATTGGGAACTGGTAGTAACCCGTTTGGGATCCACACTTCGTGCTTTATCCAATCCTTTCTCTTTACCTGGGTTCTCCTGGCAATGTGAAAGTCCTTTTACTGTCTGCCTTCATCTCCTGTCTGCCATAGTTGACACTGCCATGGCTGGCTGCTCAGGCTGTGCACTGCAAAAATCCAGGGACACCATTCACTAGACTTCAGTGTGATGATCCTGGAGTCATGCGATGTGGTGGCACTGGGACCCAAACACTTGTCTCTTCCCCCAATATGTGGCCTCTTGGCCAATTTTTAGAAGGAATGCCTTACAGATCACAGAGCAGACCGCTCACCCACAGACCAGGTTCCCAGAGCCTCCACCTCTGGCCTTCATCTTCCTGTCGCTCTAATGTTCCCCACAGGGTGAAGGCCTGCTCATTTCTGACAATCAGCCTGCCCATCCAAGGTAGATGGTTCTGAATAACTAACCCTGTTCCATCCCCTGCTGAAGCCTCAGTTTCTCTAGCTGTACAGAGAGGGACTTGGGCTTCTGTCTCAGAGGACCCCCTCTGCTCTAAAGCTCATCTATCCACTCCACACAGCCTTTGCCAGTGGGAGAGAGGTGACTCCTATACACACATTACTGCATGCTGTTTTCAATTCAGTGGCTTAGGAGCCTAAAGAAAAGTAGGGACAATTACAAAATGCCAAGTAGCCTGGAAGAAGCCGAGGGAAAGAGGAGAAATACGATCATGCGGCGGCCAATCCCAAAAGCTCCTTGGGGTGGCAGCTGAGTACCACAGAGAGTTTGACCCACAGAGGAGGGGAATCCATGCTGCCCTCAAGGAAAGGGCCAAGCCTGAAATTGGAAAAGGAAAAACAAAATGCTAGAGCAGCAGGAGGTGCTGACTGACACTCAAAGCAGGGCGCTGTTTTCCCCTGTCCCGGGTACCACGTCCCATGGACTCTCAGCCTACGTACACACCCAAAGAAGGCTCACAGGCCAAGATAGAGGGGCTGGGACCGCACTTCCATTCCATGAGGTGGTGACCTATCAGGGCAGTCCTTAGAGTCCAAAAGACCCAGCTCTGCATCCAGGCTCTAACCAGACCCACCTGGAGGGAGCTATTTCTCCAAGCATCTGTTCTCCTTTCAAAGGGGAGAGTAATATTTCCTCCCAGGATCATTGCGCCCGTTGCCTGGTACATACATAGCACAAGCTGCAAGTGTTAACTGCAGTTGTGAAGACTGCCCTGGCAGGTGATCTGTGCACAGGGTATGCACACACATACGCAGACACATGCACACACGGAGAGGGGAGGCAGGCGGCACTCACACCCCTCCCTGTGCCCTCTGGGAGGAATGGGGATGGGTCAGGATGGGGCTCAGTGGAGGAAGGAGGAAGACAGCCTTTCCCAGCTCCACTCATGTCATTTCCAAGTGCCTTCCTCGGGACAGGAAAAGGGAGGGCAGTGAGAAAGGGGGTGTTTAGATGTGTTCCCTACTTGCTGTGTCTCACACAACCAGTCCTCCCCACCAGGGCTCCTCCGGGACAGAATGGGAGTGTATTCTGAGGCACCTAAGGTGCACAGGGGGATCCAGAACCAGCATTTGTGGAGCAGCAGTTTATTTACACACAGTGCAGTGGAAAACAAGTGTATGTGGGGGTGAACTCACACTCATTCCACCAGTGTCACTGCTTATGGGGAAAGGGGTTGGGTTCATGCCAGACCAATGCCAGGTCCTAGGGGATGGCGCGGCACCTGCCACCATCACAGGTGGGGTGTGAGTTCATGGTAGATATTTACACATGCCAGCCTCACCCACCTGCCCTGCTGAGACCAGGCTTGCTGCCACCCACTGGATGGCTGGCCCTGTGGGCTCTCCTCAACCCAGGGCCTCCCAAAGCACCATCAGGCCCAGAGTGTACAAACGGGCAGAGTCTGGTCCACCTCCTGCTCTCCAGTGCCCAGCTCAGGGCCTCGCACAGAGCAGATGTTGGTGAATGAACGTCTGGCTGAATGAATGAAGGAATGACTAACTGACTCCCTTACACCGTGGGCTACACTGCCTGAGTCTGGGGGAGGGCAGAGCCCACGGGATGGACCAGAAGAGGCCGGACCGGCAGACCTCCACACCTGAGGCTCTGCTCGTCGCGTCGGGGTTGGGGGAGGGGGCGGGACGGCACCCCAGCCGGTGGGGCGCGGAGCACCCCTCCTTCCTAAGAAGAAATCTGGGTCTCCTGACCGAGCTGGGGGCGGGAGGATTGTCGCGTCCTGGATACAGCGAGCAGCAGGACAAGGGGGCGCGTCCTGCTTTGCGTTGGGGGCGTGGGATGGAGCAGCGGTGGCCGCGGGACAGCCCCTTCGGTCCCCGTGCCCGGGTGTGCCCAGGGCCTCCCGACCGTGGCGGTAGCTCTCACAGCCGGACTGGACGGGGCACCGCAGACCTGGGCTTTTCCAGCGGGCCACAGCGAGGGGGAAGCGGTGTCCCACGAGGCGCCCGGAGGCGCAGGAAGAACGCGGGGCGCGCGGAGCCCCCTCTCCACGCTCCGGGGCTCTGGCCTCGTCGTTGCACGCCCAGCCCTCCCCGAACCTCCTCCCACCTGCACTGGGGGCTCACCTGGGCCCGCCGCCCCTCCGCGCGGCGCGCGGTCCCTTCCCCGGGCCACCGGCCCTGCCCTCCCCGGTGCCCGCCCTCACCTGCACGGCCCGCCTTGGCCATGGCCCGGGCGGCGGCTCCGGCTGCGCTGCCCGCGCTCCTCGCGGCTCCGGGCCTGGCCGCCGAGCCGCCTCCGGCCCCGAGCGGACTCCGAGCGCCGCGCCCGGCGCCCCCGCCCCGCTCGCCTCGGCTGCCGCCACCGCAGCCGCCGCCGCCTCTCCGCTCCCTGCCGCTCCCTTAAAGGCGCCGAGCGGCGGCCGCGCCGCCCGCCTCCCTCCCCGCGCCCCTACCGCCCGGGAGGGACTGACGGCAGAAGGCGCCCAACGCCGCCCCCGCGGGCCCGCACCCCCGCCCCGGGGCCCGACCGCCGCGCTCCAGCCCGTCCGCCCGGGCCGCGTGGCCGCCGCAGCGCGCGGAGGGCTGCAGCCGAGGGGCCGCGCGACAGAGACCGGACGGGTGCAGAGTCGCGGCGCGGAGACAGGAAGACAACTGCGGTCCAGAGATGGGGACGCCGCCTGGGAGTCAGGGGCGCAGAGGCACCGAGAGACACAGCGCCAGGGGACGGCCTTGGGGCGAAACCCCAATGGGGAGGGAGAGATTCAGAGATGGAGACCCCAGAGCCTGTCACAGGGAGGGTGACAGAGCAACACAGATGAGGGAAGAAGGGACACACGGGCGTCCCCCGGGAGGTGGCCCTAGGGATCAGGGATAAGAGAGCACCCCTCCCCAGCCCCTGCCCCAGGGGGTCTGGACCACTGCTGGGACCTGGCCTAGCCAGATACCTTTAACTCTAAAGGAACGTGTATGACACGTGCAAATCCCAGGAGCCTAGCTGTGGCCAGCAGCCCCCTCCACTTCCCAAACCTGGGCTGCAGACATGCCAGAAAGCAGGCCTGGTGGAGGCTGGGGAGATTGGGGTTGTGGCTTCTCCTGGTGGCCACCAGGGATCCACAGTCCAGCCCCAGTAGGAGTCAGGAGATGGGCAGCTGCTCTGGTGGCAGCTGGTGGGAGGCCCCAGGGGTGGGCAGTCCTCTCCCTGGCTCAGGGCTGGGCCAGGTCTGTGGGCCCAACAGATGCCCAAAGCAGGCTGCCTGGCTCCCTGCTGCTGGCAAGGAGTAGGAGATAGCTGCTCCTCAGGGACTTTTCAACTCCCACCAAGCCCTCTGCTTCCTCCTGAGGAATTGGTAAGGGTGAAAGCCCATTACCATCTGCAGCCAGGCACCCAACCTGCCCCTGTCCCACCCTGGCCTTCCAGGGAAAAGGTCCATCTGAGAAGTCCACTTTTGGGCTAGCCATGGTCCTGAACTCCAGGGTCCCATTAGCTCCTCTGTGGAAAATGGGCACACGTGGGCCTAAAAGGGGCTTCAATGGGCATTTAGTCCAGCACCCCCTCTGGGGCCTTGACTCCATCCACAGGATCCCCAGCAAGTGGCCCTTCAGCTCCAGGTTTATTACATCCAAGCCAGGGAGTACAGTACCTCAAGCAAGAGCTCCTCCATCTTTGGGTGGTGCAGACAGCAAGAATGCCGTCCCTCCTTTGACCTGAAATCTGCCTCTTGTATGACCCGCCGTGTATGGATCCTTCAGATGCCTCACCCCGCAGAACCAGGCTCCGCAGGGCCCTCTGTCCAAGCTCCCTAGTGTGGCATCACCTAGGGAGACCCACCATGCTGGTCTGCCTCAGACTATCCTGGTTTGGGCACTGCAAAGTCCCACATCCCAGGACACCACTCAGTCCCAAGAGCTCTGGACTCTGGAACCAGACCGCAGCGCCGACTCCCACAGAGTTTCGGGAGCTCCGAGGCCCAGAAGCCAGAGCCGTTGGTCCCCAGCCCGGGGAAGTGTGGGTGGAGTTCTGAATCCCTCCGGAGTCACTGGAGTGTGGTGGGATAGGGGTAGCAGCAAGTCGTCAGTGGAGAGGCGGCATGCTCAGGCCTTCGCATATGTCCGGCCGTTTCACCCTCAGCTACTCTTCTGGGGTATACTGTATTTTCCCCAGTTTACACATAAGGAAACAGAGGCTGGGAAGGTTCAGTGCTCATAGGCTCAGGCCTCGGCTCTGTCCTTTGTGCCTAGCTGTCTTCACCTTTCCCTACAGGTGGGGTGCAGTCAGAGGCCTGACCACCTGGATAATATCCAGGTTTGGCCACCTGGTCTGCAGGTGTCAGTGGTCATAGAGGAGCACTTGGGTTCTTGGCTCATGGTGGCAACCCTGACCACAGTCTGGCAGGTGCCCTACTTCCTGGCATTGCCTCACATGTGTATGCACACACACACACACGGAGGCAAACATCCTGCTCAAGTGGGGTGGGCACGGGGGTGGGCACTGGGACCCCTCCCCACCACTCAGTCCTGTCACCACAAACCCTTGGGAGGTGTGGGGGGAGCAGTTAAAGAGAGGTTCCAAGTTGATGGGAACTACAGAAATCATTAGTCAGACCCCAGTCCATGCCCCACTTCTCAGATGGGAAGACAACAGGCCAGAGATCAGGGGACTTCCCGCATAAGGAGCAACTGCGGCTCCATCCATGGCTTCCCCTCTTTCAAGCTGCACCACAGCCCCAGGGCTTGTCTCAATTTCAGTCCCTGTGTGGACCTGGAGTCCAGCAGGGAGTGCGGGTCCTGGCCCCCCAGGGCAGCACCTGCATGTGTGGCTGTGAACAGCCACCAGGGAAGTTCCAGCCCTGCCTTCAGACCCAGCAAACGTGTCAGGACTCAAGGCCATTAGATTAACTGGTGGGAGTTAACCTCCTGCGTCAGAAGAATCGTCCTTAATTGGAGAAAAGGAATAACTAGCAATTCAGAGCTGCTGACCTCGGCTGCCGGCCAGGAAGAAAAGCAGGAACCAGCCATGCTTCCTGGGCCTCCCGGCTCTATGACAAGAGTGGTGGTGTCAGGGTCCCAGACGGAACCTTTTCTCTGCGACCTGCCTCCCATGCCCCTTCCTCTGTCCACATACTGTTCTGCTTCTGCCTCCAGAGAAGCCAGCTGCTCCCAGGCCCAGCCAAGCATTTCAGCCAAGAGAAAACTAGGGGAAAAAAAGGGCAGAGGCCAGGGCTGTCTATTCCCCAGGAGAATGTGTGCACAGATGTGGACAGATCAGAAAGCTCCAGACAGCTGGGAATGCGAGCTAGCTGGGCCGACTCCTCACTGTGATAGACCTGAGGCCTGGATCTCCATCCTGGACAGGTGGGTGTCCAAGCACTTGGAAAGGCAAGTAATAGTCATTAGGAGCCAACACGTCGCCTTCCCTTCCCCCCATGGGAAGGCAGTCATGCCAGGCTACTTTCATTTCCTTTTTGGACATGCTATAACTTTTTGGAGTTTGGTATTGCCATGCCTGCTGGGCCTGGCACAGCTGCTGCCCAACTCTGATGGTGACTTTGTGAACACCACGAGGGTCAGGAGCTGGTCAAGTGACTTATGCCTGTCCACTGCTGATGGACATCAGAGAAGAAGGCCTGGGCCAGGACTTGGGCCAGCTCAAGCACTTCAGCAAAGGTGCCATGCTAGCTGCTGCTGCCAGTGTCACATTGTCATCTCTGTCCTGAACAACTGGAAATACATTCCTTCCTGCAGCGTCTCTGGGCCTGGCTCTCTACCCCTCTTGGCCCCCTCTTCACTGGTTCCCACAATTTAAAGTCCCTTGGTTGCTGTTCGCTGCCGTGGGGACCACCTCCAATCAGAAAAGCAGCCCCAGAAACAGATGCTCTTCTTTGGAGGGTTCCAGAATAGCTCTGAGAGTGGCTGGCTCATCCCAGCCATCGCCTCCTTGACCCAGGATGCCCTCAATTTTGCCCACTCTCCTGTACATGGGAATGTGCCCTTCCATCCCACACTGCTTATTCTCCTCTGATCTAGTAGCTGTGCCTCCTCTAGTCTGTGCTTCTACCCTTGACCCTAAGAAGGGTTAGGACCCTGCCCATCCCCATGCCCTCTGGCGGGAGGCCCTCTCAGTAGCTGCCATGACAACCACAGCCTCAGCCTCACAGCGGATGCTAGAAAGGAGACACTGAGTCAGCAAGGGTCTCACTGGTGATCTCCTGCAGAGGCAGGAAGATTCCTTTAAGATCAACAACTGACCCCTTAGGTGAGCCCTAGACCCCCATGTGTGAGAACTCTCAGCCAGGACAGATCCCCCCATTCGGTAAACCAAGCCGAATGCTCTGCCTTTACAGAGAATGTGTCCCCACTCTGTGCCCACAAACGTGGGCTGGAAAACCTAGACAACATTCACGGATGTGCATCCTTGACATTTCCAGAAGATATTTGGGGACATCTTGCAGAAGCTGTTGAACAGGACCTCCTCAGATTTTTACCTGAGTGCCAAGATGAACTAAGGCTCAAGTCTAGATTCCACTTCATCCGTGGCATTCAGCTCGCTTCTCTGTCTTACCCAGTGGGGTGTGCTGGTAGAAGAGATTTGGAGAGAGGGTCTGCAGAGGCTGAGGTAGGTTTTTCAAGAAAAGGAGCAGTTGGGTGGAGGTGGAGAGATGCAGCAGCTGCTCTAAGGGCGGGAACGATGGGGGCCAAGCTGAGAAGGTGGCTGTTCAGTGGGTGCTGCTGTGTAATACACAGTGGGATCCCTTTGTCCTCTGCCTCTGGGAGCATCAGCCACAACTCACCCCTCCTTCAGCTTTTGCAGCTGGAGCTGTGTTTTCTGTTTGTTTGATGTCAAGACTGTTGAGATTGGCCCCAAGCAAGCCCAACTGTCTTCAAGTGATACTTAGACCAAACACGAATTAGGAACTGGATGAAAATCTAAAACTCACTGCAAGAGTAGCCTTTCCCACCTGTGTACCTGCAAACGCACATCAGTGCCAGCGCCTAGAACAAGCGAATGCCCTGGCCTGGCCCCCGACAACAATGTTTACTTGTGATGGATTCCAGAACTCAAAAGACCAAACACCGTTGTAGATGCTAGGGTGCTAAGGCAGCAATTTCCCTTTGATCTTAGGGGGAAATTGCCTGTGGTTCCTGATTACTAATGCAACACTGTTGAGAAGGGCAGGAAATCACAGTCAGATTATATAAATAGATTGTGTAATAGATGGCAGCTTTATCTACACCTGGTCTACTGTCTACACCTATTATGGCTCTTGTACACCTGGCCGCAGGTGTGTCTTTCCTCTCAAGCTCCTCTGCTCTGCATGGTTCTTGCCCTGGACCACAGCAAGGTTCCTGCTCTGGCCATGCTGGCCAAGTACCACAGAAGCACAGGGTGGCAGTGTTGGGAGGTCCTGAGGGATCATCTGGACCCAAACCATCTTAATTTTGTTTGAACTGGAGATGCACATAATGGAATATAGCAGGACTGGGGTGACCCTGCTGCTCCTTAGCTCATGGCATCTACCTCCCCGTCTGGGCACAGTTTGTTTTTGTTCTTTATTTTGGTTTCTTTTGTCCTCATGCCACATTCCATCCCTTGCCTCCAAATTAGTGTTTTTCCAATCTCCCTTCAAAAGCTCTTTCTCTTATATGTGTATGCACAAACTATATATATCTGTATGGATGTGTTTAAAAACACTACATAATAGAATGGTGGTGGGTAGCATGTTCTGCTTCTTACTTTTCCCCTTACATGCTTTTGAGATTTGTCCATGCTGATATTTGTAGATTTGGGTTGTCCTCTGACCTGCTGCATAATGTTTTATAATGTGAAAACACCTCATCTCATTTTTCAAACTCCCTCTTAATGGCCACTGGGCTTTCCCAGCCCTTTGCTGGTGTGGGCACTGCCACAACAAACATCCCCCTGTAGGTGTTGTGTTCCTGTCTGAGAGGTTCTCTGGGCGAATGCACAGCTGTGGAATTGTGGGGCCATTGGAAATGTGTATATTTCCCTAAATACAGCACCACCAAATTGCTCTCAAGAAAGGCTGTTTGTTCTGCTAATGCCTTCAGATGAAGGACAGTAAGACCTAGGTCCCCAGTAGTGAAGTGACTTGCCCTAGTTTTAGCAACCTGAGTGTTTGACTTCCAGCCCAGGCCTGGCCTGCTCAGAACTCCACCACCTCTCCTGGGCCATCGCCAGTCTCCCTCATCACATGAGCAGGGTGGCTGCAGCCTCACAAGCAAGAACCTCAGCCACTGATACCAATTTCATCTCTCCTCCACGTCCAAGCACAGTGGTGCCCACCACAAACCTCCCTGGAAGGCCCCAGAGAAGGCGGTGGGAGGTCTGAGCTGAAGTCAGCACAGAAGAGCCTCCTTTGCAGCAGGAATAAACCTCGGCAGCCCCACTGCCCATGTGTGATGAAAGCTCCCACTAACAGGCCCGCCCCACACTGCTCTGCTCTTTAGAGGCAAACTTGTTGATACAGATCTCAAAGTGTATTTAGTCTGGACTCCCCGGAGAGAACCCCACACTACTCGGGGCTCAGGCAGCTGTTAAATAAATACCAAGACAGAGTCCCTGGAGGGGAGGGAACCCCTAAGGAAGGACCCATCATTCTATCCATCCTTCTGCCTCCAGACTTTGCTAAAACCCTGAGACCTTTGTGAGGCTAGCTGGGAAGTTCTTCCTCATGTCTGCTCTATTTCTTTCCTGCTGTACCAACATCCACAATAACAGTAATAGATAGTTTCTGAGTGACTCCTAGGCTCCTGGAAGTGTTTTCAGTGCTTTCCATGTATTATCTCATTTAATCCTTAGAGCAATATAATGAAGGAGGCATTATTTTGACCATTCCCATTTTACAGATAAGGAAGCAGAGGCTCAGAGAGGTTAGGTATCTTTCTTTAGGTCCCACAGCTAATAAGCTATGGACAAAGAATTCTCACCTAAGCCCTCTGATGTCCATGATCCTGTCTTCACCACTAGAGGGAAAAAGACAAAAAATAAGGCAGAAACAAGACAACAGGAAATGAAGAGGCTCTATGGAAAACGCCAGGTGCAACCTCAGACAATTCACCGCTCCACCCTGACCTCACACCTTCTTACCTAGACTAGCCTCGCAAGTCTGCCAGGACCTTTGCAGCTGTGCCCTGACCCTGTGGTTTTCCAAAGCCCACGTGCAAGGTGCTCTGGCAGGTAGAGAAACTGAGTCAGCCGGGCTTGGTCAGAGGTCTCCTGGGGCTCTCCATGCCTCCCTCCTCTGGCCGCCAACCCCACGTCCAAGGCAGATCTCCTGGGCTGCCTGGCATTGCTGTGGCCATCTATTCCTATTGGAATTTGAATGCTTCTGGTCAGAATGACTAAAAGGCTGAGTTTTACAAGGGTTTCGAAAGTGAATTGACTCCACTTATTAAAGATATACTAGATTACTCGCTGAATGAAAGGACACTCCAGGGACATCGGGCAGCGCAGCCCTTGGTGGAGACAGAAACAGCCCTTTCTGAGCCGCTCCTGGGAAACCACTGTGGGAGACATTTCACCGAGCAGGTGCCAATTAAATTACCGGCTGAAGAATTGCAGTCCATCAAGTTCATCCTGGCCCAGAAAGGCTGCGGGTGAATAAAGAGGCAGTTTAGAAACCCCCTTTCTATGTAAATCAATTTCTAAAGGAAAGAGGCTAAGACTGAAAGGGAAGTGTCCATGGGAAGCCATGGGACCAAGAGGTATGAGGGTACATGGTGTTAGACAATGCGATGGGCAAGGCCAGATGCTGGGGAGGGGGCACAGCACTGCTCTTTGTTCTCGGATTCAGAATCCCTGGAGAGGAATCCTAAATGGGGGGGATGCTTCCTCTAAGCGTATGAGGGCTGAAGCTCAGCAGTCAGGAGTGTATAGGGACTCAGGGACTGTCAGAGTTGGGAGGACCTCCAGACCCTGGTACTGGGGGCCCAACAACAGGCACTGGGGGCCAAGGATCTGCAAGCTCCTTGCTCAGGGCTCTCTCCTCACACCCTCCCGTGGAGGGGTAGGGCTTGGCCACCAGCTTGTGGTAGGGAGTTTCTTCTCTCTCTCCTTGTCCCCTCCACCTTGTATTGCCAGTAGGAGAGCAAAGGATCCCAAGGCATAGGCAGCATGTGCTTTCAGAAGTAACGCAAGGACTAGACGGTGTGCATGCAACACGGATGCTTCCCAGTATAATGGGCACAGACTTGGGCTCTCTTAAGCAAAAAGAAAATTTATTGGCAGGCTGTGGGGGTCTTGGACTGAAAGGAGGCTGCAAGGACAGGTGTGGAGGGCAGCCAGGAATGGAGGCAGCTCAGAGGGCTAAGAACCATGAAGCTCAACAGCCATCTTGTAGCAGAACGACTTTGGCCTGATGGTAATTTTTTCAGTGGTGGCAGACACCCCCACCACTGAAGTGGTTCTAAGGGAAGCTTATCTTTGCCTCACTCACTCAAACCAGGCCTGAGTGGCCCAGCCTGGCACTTGTGAACATGCCCCAGCTTCCATGGGTGGGAAAGGGGCCTCTGAGGATCTCACCATGGGAGGCAGGGTCCTGCATCCCCACGACTATATTCTAAGGGCACTGGGAGTGTCATGTACTTCTGAGGACTGGGCAATTTATTTCCACAAGGGGCTGCATGGTGAATTCCAGGTTACTTAGACCTTGGGAGCTATGCCATCACACAGACCCTGCAATCCCCACAAAGCTCACTCCTGAAGCCTTGCAGAAGTTAAGGGTTCCAGAACCCTCAGGGGAGTGTGGCTGTTTAGGATGTGTGAATGAGGCCCTTCCTAGAGGTGTGTGGGGCTGGCCCTCCCCCTGCGTGAAGGCCCTGGTGCCTGCTCTGCAGAATACTTCTAGGTAGGGGCTTGACCACCGGCACCAACACATGGAGAGGCTGGCAGGCCTGCTATAATGCCATCAGGGCTGCTGTAGGCTGTATGGTTATAAATGTTTCGGCATCATAGTATTTTGTATTTGGGGATTAAGAACAACTATGATTTTCTGAGTTCAGATTATATTTCAAGCTACAGACGGCAAATGTTAACAAAAGCCATCTTGCCCTGTAACACAGGGAACCTGAGCTTGGAGAGGTAGACCTCTGCTCCCTCCCCACACTGAGAACTATTAGCAACCATGCAGGGGGAAGGAGACGTCACACCTGCCACGGGAGCTCCAGGGAACTGTGATGGAGCTGATGAGCACCACGGAGGAGGAGAATGTGGTCTAGAACTGATTTCCTGTGAGACCTGGCTAGCTCTGCAGAAAGAGGCAATAAACCTTGCTCTGCATGCCTCAGAGTAAGGGATTCGGACATGCACTGTGACAGGGACACTGTTATGTCCATAGACAACTTGAGGGAGTGTGACAAGGGAAGGGGCTGGGCTCCAGAATCATCCAGTTCAGGGTCCCTTAATGGGGTGCCCAGGCCTGCCTGGTTCTAGGGATTGTGAGCCCTTAATACTGGACATAAAGCTACAACTGTGTATATATGTAGACAGGTATATATGTGTGCATGCTTGTATGTCTGTGTGGTATGTATGCATAGGTGTAAGTATGCATGTGTGCCTGTGTTTATATGCACATGTATGCATACATATGTGTGCATGCGTGTACATATGCATGTGTGTATATGTGTACATGTGTTTGTGTGTGTGTTTGGAGGAAAAAAGTGTCCATAGCTCTTTCCAGATTTTTAGAGGGGTCCTTACCCTTCAAAATAGTAAGAACTCCTTTTTCAATTAGTCCCTTCGTGCACATGGGACTGGGACACGTTCATATCCAAAGCTGTGAATGATGATCTGAGTAAATTAAAAGCAGTAGCAGAGCTAAGCCAACATCCCTGTCCCCTCCCACAGCAAGGCGGCCTCTGCCATGCTCGCCACAGGCCACAGCGCTGCGGCAGTGTCTAGTGTAGTCTCCGGCCC
This sequence comes from Manis javanica, assembly GCF_040802235.1. Taxonomy (NCBI): domain Eukaryota; kingdom Metazoa; phylum Chordata; class Mammalia; order Pholidota; family Manidae; genus Manis; species Manis javanica. The sequence continues at coordinate 131,535,754 of NC_133159.1, forward strand.
CAGCACAGGAGGAGGACCTGGTTTGCCAGCCCTCCCCTCCCTCCAGAGGCAAGGACAGCAGGATCCACACTGACAGAAAGACAGACACCCCAAGGCCCGGCTTAGATTGTCCTTGAGAGACCCCACTGAGCAGCGGGCCCTGCATCTGTTTCGAACATGCCTGGGATTTCTTTTTGACACTAAAGTAAATGTTGGCAGAAGAGCCACCTACGTGGCTGACGAAGGCTGCTGGCTTCTCATTGGAGGGCTGGGAGGAGATTCTGCAGGTCTTTGAAGATTGCCAAGACCGCTCGTCACACTGAGCAGATATAAAATCCATTACAGGGAGCTAATGAAGGCGAGGATGCTGGGCTGAGGACGCTGCCCAGCTGGCCAAGAGGGCAACGCGGCTGCTGGTGCTTCCACAGTTGCGCCTTTTGCGTGCAACTCCGTCGGATTCTCATTGTTTTTAACTCAATAGTTTGGGCAGCGGTTCTGTTTCTCATTTGCTTCAAAAGCTCATCCCTGCAGACCTCTGGCACATTTATTGTGAGGCTGGAGTTTATGATGGATTGGATTTCAAAGGAGGGATTGATTAAATACAGATGGAACGCTTGGCAGGGTCCTGGGGCTCCCAGTAGACTCCCCCATTTAGAAACAGAATAAAGATTAGCAAACTTGAGCAAAGCAATCTGGGGCAAATCATGATTTCAAGAGAAGGGAGGGCAGACATGTGAGGGAAACTGCTCGTTCCTGTTCAAGGGCATCTTCTTGAAGCCAAACCAGAATTCTTTGTTGGGAGGAATACTGAGCTGCCACGCCACTCTCCGCTGCCTCACCCACACTCAGTCTCAGGCACACACACTCTCCTTTCCACCAGCCTTGGGACTGAGATGATGGTGGGGCTGACACAGACTGGCTAAACCCCTCTAAAGGCTTAGCCTAATCGCATTATATCCACACACATGCCCTCCCCTTTCTGCCCATGCTGTTCCCTCTGCCTGGTGGGTCCCTTCCCCGCTTCTTTAACTCCCAGAGTCTCAATTATGTTTCAAGGTCTTCTTCAAATGCCACCTCCTCCATGAAGACCACCAAAATCACAAACATCACTCAGGAAAAACGACTCAATTGTCTCATGTACAACCACAGAATGCTCTTTCCTATTTCACCTGTTTTTCATTCTGCCTCACAAGGGTCGGTGCCTTAACTATCTGTGTTTCTGTGCAGTGAGCCTTAAGTGAATGCTCATGCAAGTTAACGTGTCTTATTACCTCAAAGACATGCTACTTTTTGGGGTGCACACTGGCAGATTGTGCCTTTCCATCCGGCTTCAATTCCCTCTGCCTCAGTCTTCCTCTGGGATGCTGCCCTTATCTATGTCCAGTCCATGTGGTTGAGCTGCTGCTGATCCATCCCTTTTCCGGGTGGACATATGACTCAGATCTGACCAATCAGCACAGGGATTAGGCTGAGGTTGGTGGGCCTGTTACCTGAGTTGGGCCAATCAGACTGAAGAACAGTAACACAGAGGCTGGCACTCCTGGGCATAAGAAGCTCCTTTCTGCCATAGTTGCTAAATGGAAAATGTCAGGCTGTGGCTGTTGGCACCCAGTATGCCACCACATGGGGAGGGGCTGCCTGAGAATGAGGAAACTGGAGACAGGGGACGCTGGCTTTGCCACTGTGGCTGGCTCAGATGGAGCAGGCAGCATCTGTGGAATGGTGCTGGGCAGGCAGAGCAAGCCCACTTTCTGCCCGGGCAGGGGCTGGGACGAGCATGTCCAATTCAGCACATGCCTCTGGCAAAGGAGGCGAGGCCACAGGCAAGCCCGCAACACAGAACAGAGCCCCAGCACCCAGCAGGAGGTTCTGGGAGGAGGAGCTGGCCGGTGGCAGGCTGGGTGCCAGGGCTGAGGGTGGGCCACTGCTGTACACTGGGAAAAGCCAACATTTGTAGCCAGACTGGGTGACAACCACTTGCTAGTTGGGAAAATCTCCATCTCACTTGGCTTCTATTTCATCTGTAAAATAGGTTAAAAATCTGGAGTTCAGGGTTAGTGTGAGAATCAAATGAGATCGTGTACACAGTCAGCACTCAAGCAGGGGATTGTTATCATCGCCCCTTGAGCTGGCTTCTGGGCAGGGCCCCAAGCTAGCGGGAATGCAGGGGATGAGGGAGACAGATGATGGAGTGCATGGAAACTGAGGCAGCAGCTTGGCCAGGCTGCATTAGGCAGGAAATACATCTTCGTCATCTCTGTATGCCCAGAACTAAGCACAGCGCCTGGCACAGAGGAAGAACATAGCAAATACTTTAAAATGAGATTGTACTTAAAATTGACATCTGCTAAGATTTTTCTAGAATCATCTACTTGGGAGAAAGACAAGGTCAAGTCACACAACGGAAGGATACCGGCCTTGAAATCAAGACACAGACTGAGTTTGGGTTCAGTCAGTGTATGTCTGTAAGAACCTGAGCAAGTGTCTTGATTTCTGTAGGCCTCAACTTCCCCTGTAAAATGGGGCTATCAGTGCATCATCTGCCAGTCCCATAAGGATATGGTCCTGCTCACAGAGTTCGGGTGGCCTGGGAAGCCCTCCAGCAAGCTTGCAGGAGATTGCCATGGAGCAGTGAGTCCCCCGGCCAGAGGGAACGCTTATCTGTGGGAACCCAGACAGAGTGGCTGCAGGGGACAACCAGGTGCATTTTGCTGCTCAGGGCTGCCAACGACATGGCTAGGCAAGTGTCGCCGAGTGTTCGGTTTGAAGGGCAAAGAGTGGGAGACACAACAGGAAAGCACACAACAGGAGGAAGATAAGCACACTGGGACTGAGGCTGTGAGGGGTCCCCGGGGCCCTCCTCTGAGGCATCAGTCGTGAACCTCACGGTTAAAGTTTACTGAGCACTTACTATCAGCCAGGTGGTACTCTAGGTGTTCCTATGGATTATTTCCCATAATCCTCACAATAACCCTGGTGGCACTATTGTTATTCCCAATTTCACAGGTTAGGAAACTGAGGCATGGAGGTTGTTCAGAATTTGAACTCATGGCCCACATTCTTAACCAGCCCAAGTTCCTGCTGGTACTCTAAGCAGCATGGTTACAGTGATCTAAAGAGAGGAGAGAATATATGTAAAGCATTCTGCGCATTATAAAGTGCTGAGCAGATGTGAGATGGTGTTAAATCCAAGATATTCACCTAACCTATCTTGGTCTCTCAGTAATTCTCCAAGAGCAGAGGCTGGACCGTTGTGGTTAAGAAGAACCACCTCTCCTGCCAGGAATTATTTGGCCCTTTGTTTTCATTGCCACCTTCCACCCCCTGCCCTGGAGACTGGCCCCTCTCCTGGTGGGCCTTTGGGGCCGTAAAGGAGGGTGGTAGCACAGGCTGGTGGCTGGCTTTATCTCCCCAGCTCTCTGGGCTCCAGCCTCCCATGGGCTCCTGAGGAATCAGTGTCTGCTGGGGCCCTCCTGGGTCAGATCCAACCCAGGCTTCAGGAAGCTGGGGCTGGGGGCCCGCGGCAGAGCCCACATGTCCAGGGACTGAATGCTCCTGCCCCTCCTGATCACATTTTAGAGGCAGGCGGCTTGCTGCGCTTCTCCCATTCCCCAGGGAGTTGCCAGGGGACAGACAGGGACAGACTCGGTCCAGGGCTCGCCCAGGGGGTGGCAGGAATGCGCAGTGGGCTTCTCAGCACAGGCACGGAGACTTTCTGCAAGGCTTCAAAGCCAGTAAGTAGAAGGTCCTACACTGACCTCAGCAAGACCAAAGTGAGGACAGATGGTGTGTGGGTGGGAGGTTCTAGGGAGCCAAGCACAGCAGGAGGGAAATGCTGACTAGGTCCTGGGAGGGAGGCCTGGAGGAAGGCGGGTGGGGGAGGGCAGGGAGTGAAGCGAGGTAAGGAGAGCACCCCAGACGGGCACAGAAAGGAGTAGGGCTTGGAAGGTGGCAGTGAAAACAAAGGGCCAAATAATGCCTGGCAGGCAAAGGCTTTGACAAGACTTGCTTTCGGAGAGGACTGGCAGTGTCTCAGCAAAGATTAGCTCCCAGGGGCCGACTTCCGGTTGGGCTGCTGAGTAGGAGTTAAGCAGCTTTTGGTGGCAGGGTGCTCCACAAATAACTAGACTTTTTAAGATCCTCTACCAAGGATTTTATGGTATTGGAATGGGCAGAGGTGAGGATAAGAACTTTAAGGTCCAGGGGTGCCATGTGGAGTGAATGACATCACAGGGATGGCATATGCAGATGGCTTGGACTTCTCAAGGGATGACGAGGGTACAGAGGTGGTCAGGAAGGGACAATGGAGAGGCAAATGGCTTCTCTTGGCTCCAGAGGGGAATGGCAGGGGAGCAGCCTCTGTGGCTGACTGCGGAGAGCCCTGGCTCTGGGAAGGGTGGGTGGCCCAGGTGTCTTGCTTATTCCACGGCAGCAGGATGGGGCGGAGCCTATCCTCCAGACATACCTGCTGGGTTGCTGGGGACACAGACTCCATGGTGGGAATGGATGGCCTCAGCTGTAGCCGCAGCCCAAATCCAGCAGGATGAATGGAAAGCCAGCCATTTTTTGCCTTTTGGGTGCAGTCTCAGGGCTCCCCACCCCAGGCTGAGTGTCAGAAGATATGCTGCAGGCCCTTTGAAGACTATGAGAGCAGAGCAGGGCCTGCTTTACAGGATGAGGGCCTAGGCAGGCTGGCAAGAGAAGGGCCTAGTGTTAGAGCCATAGTGTGAGAAGGTTGATCACAGAAGCTACGCTCTGCTTATCAGAGCTGTGCACTCCAGGTCATGTGCGACCCAGACTGACACACGTTGCCCGAGCTCACGTGGGCTGGACAGCTGGCCCAACCTGGGATTCCTGGAGCTCTTCCTGAGGACTCACAGGGAGCACTCCAGATGTCTGGAGGAAGCCCTTCCACCCTAGCCCATGTTGCTGGGCTCAACCAACCCACAAACACGCCGTGTCGAAACAGTTCTCTCTCTGCCCTAGAACCAGAAAGCTGATCTGGAAAATGCCAGTATTTTGGAAGATAACAGATATGCTGCCGCCTTTCTGCTGCTTTTGAGGAGCCCACATGACCCCTCCACGCAGGCCCTTCCAAAGGGCCCTCCTACTTACCTGTTCTGCAGAGAACTCTCCTCACTCTCACAAGTTGCTAAACAAAGAGCTCCTCATACAAGGAACCTACATCACGCCACAGAGAAAACCAGAAACTTTCTGATCTGGGCATAGAGCCCCTTCCTTCCAGTTGGGTGGGGTTCCAGGGCTTCACTCTGACCCCTATTCCTGCCTTCAGGACCCACCAGGCACAGCACAGTTCCCGCCTCCTTCAACTGCCCATTCCCTCCCACACCCACCTCACCTTCTGGGAAGCAAGAACTGTAAGCCAAGGAAAGGAGGTGGAGAGAAAGAAGACACTCGTCCCATCTCTCCTCTGACCCCCAAAGGAGAAGGGACCACAGCCCTGAGACAGTCAGTTTTGTGGTCCCCCATTCATTTCTCTCTGTCCCCATGTCCGACGCCAGCCCAAGTTCTGCCAGCCCCTGCAGCCACTCTGCACTTCATTCCCTGACCAAGGCACTCTACAGCCACAGTTAGCCAGTTAGCACAAGGCTGCAGGGCGCATCCCTTGTTTAGCAGGAAGGAGGCAGGGTCCTGCTGTTCTGAGTTGGAATTCCGAATGCATCAGTGCCTCAGAATGACAGGATTTGCAGTTTGCCACAGGTGGCATCCTATGTCAGGTCACAAAAGGTTAACACAGATTTTTATGGACTAGAGAGGCTGATAGACACCAATCCTAAAACTGATCCCAAGAAAAAGTATGCCTTCATTCTTTCATTAATTCAGGAAAGAATTTACTGAGCACCAACTACATGCTAGACAGAGGCCTTGCCTCATAGAGCTAATAGACTAGAGGCAAGCATGCAAACAGGTGAAAACCCTGTGGAGCTGGACAGATTGAAGTGGGAGGTGCTGAAAACCTACTCATGAATTTCAGCATCTCTGTAAATTGGGACAGCCTATGTAACACAGAAATACTAAACTCATGTGTTTTTCTGTTCCTGAAAATACACGACTAGGTTATGAAAAAACTAAAGGGGACTTGAGAATGACTAAGGGGGTCGACCTTCATTCATGAAGAACCAAACTTCTAGAGGTCTGAGATAGTTGCAAGGCTATCCATGTGAACATTTATATTTTAAGGATTCAACCTCCATTTTCAAGTGAAAGTTTTTATTTCTCGCAGTTTAGTTTTGACTTTGGAGAATGCTTTGGCCATGGAGGTTCACTGTGGGCCAGGACTATAGACACTGGACACACAGGTAGGTGTAAGCCCCACCCACGTGAGTCAAGAGACAGGGAGACAAGACCAGTGGAGAGAGCAGTGGAGAGAGACTGGAAAGATCCTGAAACAAAGGGGTCTGGACTTGACCCTTCAGCGGACAGGACATGCCCAGGAGAGGGACTCCTCCAGGCAACAGTGTCTAGGACATGCTGTGTGGGGACAACAGGCAGAAGAATGCACTTGAGTGAATTCTCAAAACTGCTAAAATTATCTTTATGGGAATAAGTGAAACCATGATGATGGTATTGTTCAGTATATGTTTGTTTGATCAAAATCATCTCCCCTTTCTGTGCCTCATTCTATTTATCTATAAAATGGGAACAATGATGGTATTCATCTCACACAGATGAAGATTAAGTAAATGAATAGAGGAAAGCACTTAGAGCAATGCCTGGTACACAGTAGGTGCTCAGTAAATAACCCACTATGCTCATATCAAATATGCAAGTATTCTCTGTGGTTTCTGTAAAATCACATTTTACTTTGCCTATGGGAAAAAAAGATGTAAATTATTTCAAATAGACCTGTATGTACATACTTTAAAATACTGAGTTTATTTTAAAAAATCACCACAGTAAAAACTGCCACACAAATTACCTTAAGCCATCCCTAACAGACATTCCTATCAACTGTATATATGTAACTCCTTCAGTTAAAGACTTTTGCTTTCCCTTGAAGCCTTTTATTCTGAGGTCATATAAAATTAAGCAGGAAACCATTAACATCGAACAAAAATCAATTTTGCACAAAAAAGTGTGATCGAGCATCTTAAATTATCACCTAAAATACTTGTATTTCTGAGAAAAATCCCAGATGACAATGTGAACATTATAAAAAGATTCACATTATTCCATTGGGTATGTCCCCCATCACGCGTTCTTCACATTTGTCTCACCAAGCCTCAGGCAAAGAACTGAGGGAAGCTTTTTCCAGGCAGTAGCCTTATTTTTTATGTACATTCCCCTTTCCTTTTCTGAATTCAGAATTTCTGAAGGAAAAAAAAAAGGCTTTTCTTTTGGTAAAATATGACTTTTAAGACAACCGAGGACCAAGCTATGTGGTTCTACAGTTCCTTCCCTTCTCAGGGGAGACCCAGAGGTCTTCACACCATCCAGAAATGAAATTGTTGCCCTCCCCAAAGGTGGAAGTGGGTTTTGCTCCTTTCTCCAAGCACAGGAGGCCTCTCCTGAGGTCCCCAAAGCTCCCTGAGTTCAGACAAAGGTTAGTATATCAGAATACATCAACCCACAGCAATGAAAGACTTTGAAGAACAAAAAATGTAAGAAAGTACCTGGGAGTTGAAAATTCCAGTAATGTGTTAGGTGTGCCCTGGTAACTGATGGGTTCCGATGTTTAATAAGCTACAACAGATCAGAGGTTTGGCTGCATAACTAAACTCTGTGCCCCATGCAAGTCTGTAACCCAGCAGGGACAGGTGTCCTGACAGGAAGCTGCCAAAGATGGAAACACAAGCTGGCGACGGGACTAGAGAGCAGCCGTGCTTCTGCTGGCATCAATGCCACCCATAGGCTAAATAGCAACCTGAATCCCTGGGTGAAACATACTACCTTTCAAAACATTCTGGTCACCAAGCTGAGTCAGTGGAATGAACATAATATTTCAAGAGGAAAATTATAATTCAGAAAATATTATATTGTCATAATCAATCCACATTTCCTAGGCACTGACACATAACACATTCCATCATAAACGGCCAGAACCATTACTATGACGAGAAGATGCAAAGTGAGGGTGCCCTCGCTGGCATTTCCTTCCTTCACTGGGCAGCACCTTCAGGGCCTGGATGGGCAGCCGAGGACGAGGACTTCCTGTGGCCTAAAACAGAGGGTGGCGCTGTCCCTTCTCCAGTGCCCTGCAGTCTTTAGGCAGCCGCCTCTAGGAATTCTGAGGTGAACACAGCTTCTGCGTAATCTTCACACATATCCTGAAGTTCAGCAGCCACGGCCCCCAGAGCTTCATCTACCAGCTCTTCTGAAAAGCTGGAAGACAGACGACACAGCTGAAGGTACGGACAGCCAAATATGGGAGCCATTCTTTCACTTAGCTGGGGAACTTACCAAGGCAATTCTGAAATTTCAATGGAAATTCAAATGGCCAGGCAGAGCCAAGAGACTTTTGAAGGAAAATAAGATGAGAAACCCTGCTTCCCTTGACATTAAGATGGTGGCATTTGGATCCCAAAGTCAGGCTGGAGGGAGGGACTGTATGTAATACACAGGACGACCTAACTCACCTCGGGTTGGTTGAGACCATATCGACTGGAAACTAACTAGCGACAACCCTGCCCCAACCAGCTGCACAGGGGCCTACATGCCTGACAGGAAAGGGTGTGCCTGCTCTGAGGGACAGAGTGGGGGGGCAGGATACTCCAAATTTGTGTTTTCTCTCTCTCTCTCTCTCTCTGAGAGTGAGCTGCAGACTCACTATCCCCAAAGTACTTCAGTGTACATTTCCTAACAGTGAGGATATGCTCTTAAATAGCCATGAGACAATTATGAAAATCACAACATTAAAACCGATACAATGTTGTGATCTAATCTTACCTACAGACCTTTTTCAAATTTTGGCCAACTGCCCAAATAATGTCCTCTAAAAGAAAACTTTTTCTAGCCCAGGACTCACGTAGCATTTGTCATGTCTCTTTATTTATATGGAATTGTTTTTCAGCCTTGTCTTTCATAACCTTAACATTTTTTTGAAGAGTAAAGGCCTTTTCTTTGTGGAATGTCTCTCCACTTGGGTTTGTCTGGTGTTTCCTCACAGTCAGATTCATTCAGGTTGTACATTTTTGGAACAAACGTTACAGAAGGGAAATTGTGTCCCTTCGGTGCATCTACTTGTTACTAGTGATGACTGTTAATTTTTATCACTTGCCTATGGTGATGTCTGCAGGTTTCTCCTTGCAAAGTTACTATTTTCCCTTTGTAATGAGTAAGTATATTGTAGGGAGAGACTTAAGACTATGCAAATATCCAGTTTCTCATCAAACTGGCCAGTAGCCACTATTACAGGAATGCCAGGGCAGATTTGCTCATTCCGCCACTCCCTTTGCGTTGAATAGTTGGCATCCTACTTAATGAAGAGCCCTCCCTTCTCCTTTATTTATTCATGTATGTATTCATTCACTCATTCATTCGTATTAGCTAGGCCTTACAGGTTCCTGTTTTATTCAGCAGTCTATACTCACTAACTATTATTACTTATTCTGGTACTCAAAATGTCCCCAAGTGGCCAGCAGGAGCCCCTTCAAGCTGGCTCCACAGTCCTCCTGACATGGCCCTATTAGTCTCTGAACCTTTTCTTTCTGGAACAAAATGATGATTCAGGCTCCTCTTACATTTTCACAGCTCCAATTTTGGAACTGGCCATTTCTCCAAGGAGCCTGGTACCTGTTCCTGGAGAAAAGTATTTAGAAACCAAGATCTGGGCTCCAAGTGTGTTCACTGCTATTGTTATAGTTACCACTGTTTCCCGGTCCTCTCAGCAGAAAGACTCAGGGAGACAAACAGAAACACACACTCTCAATCTTTCTATCTCTCAAAAACCGTAAATTCCTAATACCTCCAATCCTAATTCAACAAGAGGATTCAGTCTAGCCTTGGTTCCCAAAGTCAGAATTATACAAAAAAGGCAAACGCAGGTAAGCATCACTCCCCCTCTCCGGTCCCCTCCGCCCTATTCCCATCCCAGCAGTTTTGTCTTGCTGCTAATCTTACAACCTTGTCTTTTAATTGGACTGTACAGTTTTCATTTAATATAATTCCGATACTTTTGACTTCCACTATAAATTCTTCCGCTAAGTATTTTCTACTTGTCTATTCGTTCTCTCTACTTTTTTGCCTTCTTTTGGATTCTGTGATTTTATTACATTCTTTCCTCATTATTAATTAGGATGTTACATAACTTTTTACTATTTAGTGGCCACCCCAGATTATAATAAACATCTTTGACTTAAAGTCTAATGTTAATTGACAGTGTTACCACTTTTACAATTTAAGAAACTTAAGACTAACATTAACCCTACTTATCCTTTTCCTGACTTATATATCATCAGTTGTTTTAAATGTATACTCACACCCTTAGACATGAGTTATTATTATGCAGTCAGTATTCATTTACCTACCTACTGACTTTTCAAAAATTCATGCCTTCCTATATTTTTGACTTTTCATCTGTGACTGTTTTTGCTCTACCTGAAAAATACCCTTTTAGTATTTCCTATAGCAAAGGTCTAATATATGTATATATACTTTCTCAGCTTTGTTTGGAACCTCCCTTATCCTTCTTGAAATGTATTTCACTGGGCTGAGAACTCCAGAGTGGTAATTCTTTTCTTTCAGAACCTGAGAAGATATGCCAGGTCTCCCAGCTCCTACCATTTCTGTTTCTCCTTTTGCCTTCCTCCAGCTGATTTTAAGATTTCCTTTTTCATTTTTCATAATACTATGACATGCCTCTATATGGATTTTTTATTTTTCTTGCTTGAAGCTTTTTAAAACTTTTTGAATCTATGGCTTAATATCTTTTGTTATTTGGGGGAAGTTATCAACCATTATCTCTTTGGATGTTGTTTCTGACCCATTCTTTCTCCCCTCCTTCTGAGACTCCTGCTACATATTTATCAGATCTCGTCCCTTTATACCCTGTGTCCCTTTATCTTCTCTTCTTTATTTTCAGCTTTTTTTGTGTCACCATGCATCTCTCTGGATATTTTCTTCTTACACGCCAAGTCTCTCATCTTTAGTTTTGATGTGTCTATTAAGCCCATCCAGTGAATCCCTCATTTCAGAAACTACTTTTTTCAGTTCCATTTAGATTTAGTTCCCAGTTCTCTACTAAAATTCTAAATTGTATCTTTTATCTCTATGAACATAGTAGGTACAGTTATTCTAATGTCTGTGTCTGACAGCACTAATATTTGGACCTGCTGTGGGTCTGTTCTTGTTATTTCTATGTCTCTCTGTTACCTGGTTATTCCTATCTACCAGACATTATATTTGAAAATTGTAGAAAAATTAAGATGATGTTATATGTCTTCAGAGAAAATTTTTCTTCAGAGAAAATAGTTTGCTTCTGCCTGGTGTCTAGGGGAAAATAATCTAAAATCAATCTCAGTTCAATCTCCAGAAGTGGGACAGTTTGGAGCTGAGTGGAGCCCCTGAGAGGGCCTAGTGGCATGCAGGCCACCCTTAGTTTGAGAAAGCCACCCTTCAGGATCCAGATCAGAAGTGAGGAAAGTTCACCAGGGCAACTCCCCCACCACGACCAGCCCTGGATTCCCACCTGTGTCCGCTGATCTGGAAGGGCCCTCAAAAGGGCCACTCAGCTCTCTCCAGAAGTGATGATCCAGTGCCAGACAATGGGCTACCTAACCTCTCTGGGTCCCTGTCTTCTCCAGGACCCTGAATCAATTATCTTCATTACCCAGTTAACTTCCTGATGCCTTCCAGCATGTATGTTTCATTTTCGATCTGGCTTTTCTATTAACAGTTATCCTCAGTGGGAGAGGTGGTTCCAATTATCAAGTTGTGCCAGTACCAGAAACAGAAGTGATTACCTTGTTTTTATATTTCCTTTGCTCTCTATATTTCTATCCTGAATTCACTCCCAAACTATGAGAGAAATATAGAGGTATTCCCAATACATTCAAACACATTAGGTAATGTATCCATTATCTTCTTTTTTTAACCTTTCCCACTCTGACTTTCCCCCTAGAAACTATTCCGCCTGGAGTCTGCTGTCCTCCTACTCCAATCTGGACCAGTTGCTTTTTATTCTCGCTGGAGAACTCTTCTCTTTTCTGGAAGTTCCACACTGGAGTCTAAGTTTCTTAAATCTGGTCTTCCTCTTTCTCAATGTCCACCTTGTATTGGTGGCATAGGCTCTCCAGAAACTTACTGAGAAACAGTGAATGGGAACAAAATTTTTGGATACTTTGCATACCTAAAAATGTCTTTATTCTACCTTATATTTAATAATTTAACTGAGCACAGAATTCTAGGTTAAATTTTGGAATTATGTTACAATATAGCAGTATTGCTATTGAAAACAATATGCCATTCTGATTTCTGGTTATTTGAATGTGCCCATTTTCAACTCTCTGGAGCCTTCTGTCATTCTCTCCTTATACTGGGATGCTCATAATTCCTTTCCATAATTATGTGCCATGATGTGTTCAGTCTATTTATTTATTCATTTATTCACTCACTTACAGTGGACAACTGATGAACCCTTTCAATCTAGAGACAAACAGCCTTAGGGGAGTTTTTCTTCAGCATTTCCTTTGTAATTTCCCATTCCTCCTTTTTCCATTGTTCTCACATTCTGGAGCCCCTATTATTAAGATATTGGATGCTATGAACTGAAAAATCTGTGTCTCCCAAAATTCCTATGTGGAGGCTTGATCCCCACTGTGATGGTATTAGGAGGTGGGGCCTTTGTAATTAGGTCATGAGGGTAGAGCCCTCAAGAGTGGTATTAGTGCCCTAACAAGAAACAAAGAGAGAGATGATCTCTCACCTGGCCAGTGGAAGACACAACGAGAAGACGGCTGTCTGCCAATGAGGCGGCAGGCCCTCGTCAGACACCCACCTGACAGCACCTTGTTCTTGGGCTTTCCAGCCTCCAGGACTGTGAGAAATAAACTGCTATTGTCTAAGCCAACCAGCCTATGCTATTATGGCAGCCTGAGCTAAGACACTACATCTCCTAGAATACCCCCTTAGTTTTAAAATCTTTTCTTCTATATTTTCTATCTGCTTGTTTTTTTTGTTCTACTGCCTGAGAGATGTGACTTTTTTCTTTGAATCTTTCTAGTGAGTTTGTTTCAGCCATACTTTTAATTTCTTGGCACTTAAAAAAATTTCTCTGAAAGTTTCTTTTTTATAGATTCTGTTCTTGTTTCATGGTGAAATAGCTTCCGTTGGTTCTCTGAGAACATTAATTCATTTGTTTTTAATGTTTTATTCTGCTTCCTGCATTCTGCTTCTTTGAAATTCCTTTTATCTGTTATAATAGCCTATTTATCTTTCATGGTTTTCATCAGATGTCTGGTTACCTTAGCTTTCTGCTATATTCAAGAATGAGAATTTCACCCAAGCCTCCTATTTGCTGACTCACCAGTACCTATGCCTACAGAAGCATCTGGTGCTTCCCATTCCTGACTCTTTATTAAGGTCCTTCTGCACAAATCAACTTGGTTCTTGGCTCTAACCTCATCAGGCACTTGGCTCTGTCTGGTCTGCTAAGTCATTTGCCATTTGCCTAATTGCTTTATGGTTTCCAAAATTTTACTGCTTTTTCTTGTTTGCTGTCATTTATGGTTTCATGTCTTTTATTTAGTCTTTTATAGTGACCATATAGTGGGACAGGGATACGGGATGCAGAGACAAATACATATTTCAATCTGTCCTTTCCCACCAAAAGTTTCCTGATGTCTTTCAAGCCAGGACTTCTGAACAAGTTTGCTTTCACTGAAAGCATCACCACCTTAAGCCTTCCCTTCACACCCAGTTTATATCATCTGCTCCTTTAGATCACTGGGACAGTGCTTTTCTTCAGATGGAAGGAGAAATGGAGACATTAAAAGAAGAAGAAAAACTCAGCTTACTTCCCTCTCACCCAAGGGGCTAGCAGATGAAGTCAACTGTCTTTAAATCTTTTTCAAGAGCTGACCAATGTAACTCTCACCTGAAGAACACTCAAATCAGAAACAAAAACAAGAGAGATTGAAACCAGGATATCTAGATGCACTGTCACTCAAGGATCAAGGACAGCAGAGGAAGCCATCTGTAAAAATCCAGGCATATTTGAATAGCTCTGTCCTCTCTACATTTTGGCCCGCTATTCCTTACACACTGAGAGCTTTCCCCTATATCTACAAAACAACTAGAACAAAACATATCACTAATCAAGTGGTAAGAACATACAAGGAATAGTTTATCTTCCTTGGCTTGTTTTTGGATTTCCCCATATGCCCGTTAGCCTAACCAAGCCAGACAGGCTCTGGGAAAACAAGCGAGCATGCTTCAGGACGGTGTGTTAACACAGGCAACGAGGCAGGTTCACCTCTTCTCCTCCCCAAGAAAACAAATGTGCATCGCAACCAGGACAAAGGGTCTCATGCACTTTGAAGATACTTCATATTAAAGAGAAATCTTAGGACTTCAGGTTAAACCTGAGGGAACACGGTGATTATCTCTAATCCTACCCAAAAGCTCACCAAAAGGAAAGGAAATAGACAGACAAATCTCTAAGGAGAAAACAACAGACAACAAGTAGGTAAGAAGTGTCCAAGATGTCCAGGAGGTAGAAGCACAAAGAAGAACTGGCACTGAGCCAACCAAAGCCTCAGGGTCTGTCGAGGGAGCAGTCAAGGAAAAGCAAGCCCATCTGTCTCACAAAATGTCAGACAGACTCAGGCAGTTAACAGAACTGAGAATCAGGAGGGCAGAGTGAGGTACAGAGGAGAAACTGAGGACACAGGCTGAAACGTGCAAATGAGCTATTAGGTTGGCAGATCTGCACTTCTGCTCTGACAGCTAAGTGACAAGTCCTCCTTCACCCCCACAAAAGGAGGAAGGTATGTTCTTTGGGAAAAATAAACCAGTAATTTTAAACTCAGCAAAATCATCAATCAAGTATGTAGAGAGAATAAAGACATATTCAAACATATAAGTCGCAAGAAATGTCCTCCAGGACACAAAGCAGGATATGTTCCATCAAAATAAGTGCATACCAAGAAAGAGGAAGATAAGGGCACTAGAAGAAAAGGATTCTAACCCAGGACTGAGCCCTCTAACACTTAAGGGGGTGAGATAGAGAGGTCCCAGGGCAAGAGTCATACTGCTGGGCCCGCTGGGTAGGAGAAAAGAGGATCTCAGCAGCAAGAATGGGGTGGAGGCAAGAAACAGTGATTAACTGATACCCCTGGTGAGGAGGAAAATTATATTGAGAGGCACTTGCTAGTATGTGGGAAAAGTTAATAAATACATAAAAGAATCAGCAAATAAAAAAGAGGTAATTATCAACTCCTGGAATATGTCTAAAACTTGTTCAAGAAAGAAATATAATCATTATAAACTACATGCCTCAATGATGAAACTTATCTGCATGTTTGTAATAAAATGATACCCAAAAGGAATTTAAATTTGGGCCCCATTTTTTAAAAATGGACTTACCTGTATCTTTCAATTAACTATTTACATAGAAGAAATACTTAGTCGCACTGGCCTTGGTTTTATGCCCCCACAGAGTACTTTTCTCAAAGGAAGTGACTCCAGAGGAGCAGTGTTCGAGACGATGCTGTGGAGTCTGAAGGCCTACTGCTGCTCTACGTGCAGCTCGTCCTACCCATGAAGGTCTCACAGTCCCCACAGTTTCCCACAGGCCGTACTGTGCGTCCTCTAACAGACCCTCGCCAACAGCAACAATAAACCTGCCCTGACTTGCACACTGTCCCCTAGGAAGGGGCAGCATGCTCCTCCGGAGGGCATCACCCATGCTATTCTGCAGTCTCCTTTCCGAGAAAAGGCAGTTGCAGACAAAGCCTATTTACCAGCCCAACAGCAACCACTGGAACTCTGGGGCCCAAAGCACAGCATGAGGCAGTGGCCAGTCCTTTCTCCAGCCTTCCTGTCAGGGAACATTTGGCACCTGGTTCCTAAACAGAGGCACACATAAGCTTGCACTGACCTTTCAGCCATAAGCCACGGGCTAAAAGAGCCCACGGCCTCATGCGACATCAACCGCAGGTGCTGCTCGAAGCGCCTGCAGTAGTTGCCGATGCTGCGCAGCATGCCTGGAGGGACAGACCGGGCAGCTTGGCCCGCTTTCCGTGGAGAATCTTCTGAAAGGGAGAGAAAGGGAGCCTCTCTTTTCTCCGATCTCTCCTCTGTTTCCACACTTTCATTCAGGGAACTGAGAGCAAATAAAAATGATGAAAGCATTCAAAATCATGGTTTGGGAGCCAAAGGCTTACCTTCCTTTCTCTTTCTCTCGGTGACCAAAACTCAACATCTTCTCACCACTCACTGTCTCCCCTTTTCCCTGGACTAACCCCATCGTAGGAATTCATGACTTGCAGACAAGAATTCATAAAGCACATCTTGCAGGAAACTATCAGCACACAAACCACATGTGTCAGTGGGGTGCTTTCAGTGGTGACCACCAGCTAAATGCTATTGAAGGTGCCTTAAGATGCCCTAAGACATTCAATGCCTGTCTTACAAACTCCCTATTTTTACTGAGCCATGTTGGAGTTTGACAAGATCCTGCTCAACAGAATTTCATTCTGTCTGGTGGCAACTGAAAGCTTCGGAAAGTTAACATTGAAGGCAGCCAGCCTCTGTGAAATCCAACGGCCAAGGGACCACTTACTTGCCATTCCGGGGCCTTTCTAACACAATGTTCACTTCTGGGTCCTTGCGAGCTGCTGTGGTCGTGATCCTGATGGGATGAGGAGAAAGAGGCCTTTCACTTACTGCTGGGACTTTGTGGTCTAGAAAAGGAGAGGCATAACATGACTGCATACAGAGCAAAGGCATGTAGATGTCAGAGCTGTCCTTACTGAGAACACCACACGTACAGCTCGTACACATAAACATATCTAGCTAGCAGAGCAATGGGGAAAAAAATGCTCATCATAAATGAAACGGTGAATTTCAAAGTTACAAAGAAACAAACCGAAGAGGAATCAGTCTTAAGAAAGAATGAACTCCTTTCAAAGCCTCTGCGGCCCTGGAAGCCTCCCTGAAGAGGTCTGCACAGAGCCCCGGGCTACATGGCTTCCCATCAGGTCCAGCTGCCCAGTCAAGGAGTCTGAAGCAGCTGGGTTTTTTAACCTTTAAATGGTTTGATTACTGCAGAAGGAAAAAAACTGTCACATCAGAACACTCAATTAGCTGATCTAATATGTCTCTGGGCATTGCTGGAAAAATCTGCATGATGATAGTCAAAACATTAACTTATTAACTATACCTTGCAGGCTTGACAGCTCTTTGAATTCTGAATTATTTGTAATTTAAATGTATTTCAAGTAAAGGAAGACAATTTATCCTGCTGTTAGGTAAGAAGCACCTATAAGTCAGACAACTTACCTGACTCACATATATGTGCTTGTGATTTCTTACTGCTGGACAGAAATGCTGCATTAGTCAGCTTTTGTAAAAATATTACTAAGTATGATAATTTTCAGTTGTACACAGAATGAGAGGGTGAGACATATAGATGAGACACAGCACATTTCAAAAATCACTTAAAATTTGGTTTTGTGATGCAACTGAACATACAACCACAACTAGAAACAGAATCCTCACTAGGATTTCACGATTCCGGAATTAAAGCATCCAAAACCTGATTTCTGTTAGTGTTCTAAAAGAGCTCCTTTTCGATGCACACTTACATTCTATGCAGAGTCATAGCTGGTGACTAATAATTTAATTTGTCCTTGAGAAAAGAGAACACTGAGTCCTTGGTAAGGCCATCTTCTGAGTGAGGCAACCCAACTTCGTGGCCAATGGCCAAACCATCAATGAAACGAATTGCCTTTCAGTGAAACAAACTGCCCTTTAGTGAAAAATTGCCCTTCAACATTTCCTTTTTCTTGGCTTCCATATAAAGAGATGCTAAAATGCCTGTGGACTCACCAAGCAATGACTAGAAGGGCCCTCCCTATGCCAGGTCCACACTAGGCACAGCAGGGGCCACAACTGAATACACAAATTCTCTGGCCTCAAGGAATCTGTGATTTAGCTGGGAGAAGTGACAGCCCTTCAGAAACAGCTACAGCCCACAGGGGGACATGCCAGAAGTCTGTGGAAGTTCAGAAGTGAGGATGGGAGGAACGGGGCAAAATTCCAGTACAGGAATACCCAAAAAGGGTCATGTGAGCCAACCTCCAAGGGTGGGTCAACCGTCATGTGAGGATGAAATGGGAGCTGCGGTAGGGGTGGAGGGGAGAGAGCAACACAAGCACAGAACAGAGTCCTATAAAATTCAAGAAAACACAGAAGGAGAACATTGGTATTGTTTTAGATGGCTCATCTTCCTGTCAAAATTTGACATAGACAATACTTCTTCTAAGATGATACACCAAACTAATACTTTAAAAAAACTGTAAGTGACGGAGGCTCTATCGCAAGCTTCCCAGACCCAGATCTCCTTTACATCTCTCAATACTCAGAGTCCCGAAATCCCCTTAGAGGTGGTGTTTAACACATCTTGTCCGCCTGCTTTCATTGAATAAGGGGATAACTGATGAGCATGAGTCAAACAGAATCTGAGTAACTCTTCCAGACAAAACTGAGAAAGCAGCTCGGCAACTACAGCCAAAATGTGTGTGCATGAACTTTTTTAAGTGGAGGAGAAAGGTGAACCCAAGAACAAATGGGTAACCATTAGGGAGAAAAAAGAACCTCAACCTCTATGGCAAACCACAGGCAAACTTTTATTCAAGTGGGATCATAGACCAATACATAAAAGCTAAAACCATAAAGTTTCTAGAAGAAAACAAGAACTCTCTTCTCAACTTGGGAGTAGGCAAAGGTTTCTTAGATCAAAGAAAGGAAAAACATACAGGAAAAAACTGATTAAGTTAAACTACCAGGCTTTTAAGTGTTCATAATACGACGCACTTGGGAAAACAGGTAGGTGAGGCACAGATGGGGAGAAAGTATCTGCAAACATCTACCTGAGTAGATTAGTGGCTGCTGGGGCGAGAAGTGGGAGAATACGCAATGACTGCTGGTGGATGCAGGGTTCCTTATAAGGTGATGGAAATGTTCTGGAATTAGACAGCAGTAATGTTTCACAACTCTATTAAATATATTAAAAACTACCCAACTGTACACTTTAAAAGGGTATATTTTATGGTATGTGACATATCTCAATAAAGCTATTATTTAAGCACACACACACACTTGTATTTGACATGAGTTTATACACAGAATGCATAAAGAATTCCTACAGCTCAAATATAGAAAGATAATCCGATTAAAAAACAATGTACTAAAGATTTGGGTACCTCACAAAGGATGATATACAAATGGCAAATTATCACTTGAAACTACTCTAAACATTATTATTTATCACGGAAATGAAATTAAAACCACAGTGAGTATCACTACACTGCACCAGAATGGTTATAATTAAGAAGACTGACAACATCAAATGCTGTCAAAGATACTGAGCAACAGGAACTCAGGAACTCAATGTAGATGCATGTGTAAAATGGTACAGCCACTTTGGGGAAAGTTTTTGGCAGTTTTCATAAAGTTAAACAAACACCTATCCACGACATAGCAAGTATACTCTAAGATGTTTATCCAAGAGAAATAAAAACTTAAGTCCACACAGAGACTACACATGAATATATTCATAGCAGACTTATTTCTAATAACCCAAAACTAGAAACAACCAAATGGAGATCCACAGGCAAATGAATTAACTAGATGTGGTATATGCATAGAGTAGAATACTACTCAGCAATAAAAGGAAGGAATACTGATACAATGTGGAAGGCTAAATGATGACCCCCACAATGTCCATACTGTAATGCTGGGACATGTGATTGATTGTTCCCCTCTATGGCGAGGGGGACTTTAAGTTAAGGACCCTGAGATGGGGAAATATCCTGGATTATTGGAGTGGGTGCTCAATATAATCAAACTGTCCTTTAATAGGCAGGGGAAGACTTGACTACAGAAGAGGAGAAGGTAATGTTATAATGGGAGCAGAGTCTGGAGTAATGTGGCCACAAGCTAAGGAATGCAGGCATCCTAAGAAGCTGGAAGAAGGAACCAGCCTTGCCAACATCTTGATTTTAGCCCTTTAAGACTCATTTCTGACTTCTGACTTCTAGAACTATAAGAGGATAAATTTGTGTTTTAACTTGTCACAAACTTGAATATTAGTGGCAACAGAAAACAAGTTAATATAAACATATCTATAAAACATCATGTTGAATGGAAGAGACCTTAGACAAAAGAACACATGCCTGCAGAATTCCATTTATATGAAATTCTAGAACAGACAAAACTAATCTACAGTGAAAAACAAGCATGGTGGTTGCCTAGGTGGTAACTGACCAGGAAGGAGCAGAAGGGAACTTTCTCAGGTGATACAGTCCATATTTTGGTAGGAGTCTGGGTAATAAAAGGTGTATCCATTTGTTAAAACCCATCAAATCTAAAGTTTGTGCATTTATTATATATAATATGTAAATGTTATCTCCAAAGGAAAAAGAGCCATAAGTATAACCTCTAGTTGCTGTTGAAATGTTTAGAATGAGGTGTACTGACAACTGCAACTGTCACAGCAACATACTAATTGTCGAACCTAGGAGGTGAGGTATCTGGGTGTTCACTGTAGAATTTTTAAAATTTTTCTGTAAATTTGAAATTTTTTAGAAAATAATACTGAGGCAGGGGGAGGTTAGTGGGGGCAACACTCACCATTTTTTCCTTCCTGTATCCAAAGATGAGGATCGGTATATGCAATTTTATTGTATCTTTGGCGAACTGTCTCCTGGTATTTCTATTAAAAAATGTTTAATTTATAAGAAATTAATTAATTCCATTAAAACCCGGAACCAGTAAGGATATAATAGTTCAGCAAACACATCTGAAACAGATATACTGCCAGAAATTGGCATCTGCTAGGCCAGGAAGTGATCAGTTTATGAGGTGAAGTCTAAAAGAAAATGAAGCAATCAATGTAGTTAATCTGATCTAGCTCAGCACTGCCCACTAGGGCTTGGGACGATGGAAATGTTTATATTTGCCATTTCCAACATAGTAGCCACTAAATACTAACTACTTAAAATGTGAGAAGTGTACTTAATCTTAATTAATTTAAATTTAAATCGTCACATATGGCAAGAACTACCTTTTGGACACTTCAGGTCCAGACAGTTACCCCTAAGAAGGAGAAATCAGTTATAAGACTAATATAAATTACACACTTTAAATTTTCAAAAACCACCAAAAAACTGTCTGCCCTCTGCTTCTATTTGGCAGCAAAGCCAAAATGAGATTTAGTCCCTGTACAATTAAAAAGAAGGTGCTGAAATGGGATCCAGAGACCTGAATTCTCATCCTAGCTCTGACAGGAATTTTTTGTGACCTTGGCCACATCACTTACTCCCTTATTGTGTCTTAATTTCCTGCTCTGAACAATCCAAGGGTTGGCTGGGTAATGCCTAAGATCTAAAATTCTATGAGAAAAAAACATTCTAAAGTAGTATTATAGGAATTACAGAGGGAAAAATGACCTGTGATCTGTCAGGAGCACATGCGGTCAGGGTAGAAGAGGTGCCTGAGCAGCACTTACCAGCTAAGGGAGGAAGAAGTCGACAGGCACATTGTGGGACTGGGCTCTGGTCCCAAGGTTTTTCGAATCACATATCACTGATATCAGAGGATAATAATAATGATCCCTTCCTGATTTATGAGTCAAGTTGTGTGCTGATATCGCATACTGATTTTATCCTTAGCAACACACTACTTATTAGAGTGGGTGACTTTACCAAGGTCATGCACTTGGTTAGCAGCTGAGCTGGGATTTAAAGCCAGGAGCGTGTGACTGTGAAGTTCTAAGCTACACAGGCATGAGAATTTTTCTCTCTCAGCAGAGGCCAGCCCTCAGTGGCCGACCAGAGCTGGCAGCCCCAGACCTTACTTCCATTTCCTCCACGCGGAGCATCATGGTCTCCAGATATGGGCTGCCCTTGCCATCCCCCAAGGCGGCTAAGGCTTCAGACTCCAAGATCTTAGAGTGAATCATAGGCCAGAGTTCGTGAGGGGTGTCTTCCAAAGAATCATTCAGCTGACCAATGCTGTTGGGTCCACAGTGAACATCTACAGCCTACAAAACAATGGAGGAGGATGAAAAGGCAATGGAAAGAGGACAGAAGGACTGGAAGGTTAAAGTTGATTTTAATAAACCAACCATGTAGCAATCCAACTGGTGGTGTTTCCATGCTCAATCAAACCTCTCCTAAGTCAGTAAACATCAAAAGTAGTTTAATACAGTACAATTTCTACTACAGTCATTTAAATGGTAGCATTAACCAAATAATTCCATTACTGCCCGTGTTATCTATTTTGCCAATTGGTAAAGCAAATGTCTTCCTTGTGCTGTCCTCAGAATGTCCAATATTCCACATCTCACATATTCCAGAAGACATATCTATTCTCTTTGGTTCTATGCTCTTGTAAAAACATCTGCTCATGACAACACAAAGTTCATGATTCTTGGTCTTTACTTGAGACTTTCTACCTACAACCCAGGAGAGCTTTACCAGCCTTTCTTGACTTATATTTGCAAAGCACTTGGCAGTTTATAAAGCATTTTTACATGTACTGTCTTTCTTTTGTTTCTAATATATGTCTATAATCTGTTCTGAAACAGACTTTTGAAAAGAATGTCTGGAGAAATGACCCTATCAGGTTCTGGAATGAGACATTTCTAGGACACCAAATCCTGGTTCTGTCCACTGATATGCCTGCAACTGTGGGTAAGTTTCCTTAACCTTTCTGGGCCTCAATCCTCTTATTTGTAATTCAGAAATAATAACCTTCTATTTCAGAGTTGCAAGGATCACAAGAGCGCTTGCCACGTTGGGACACCTACACAGTGGCTGGCAGGAAGTAAGAGACACACAGTGAATGGTCACTGCCATAGCAATTTACAAAACCTTTTAACAGTTCGGAGAAGAAAATACATTAGTGGCCGATAAAGATATGAAGAAAAGCCCAACTTTAGTCAAAGTTAAAGAAATAGACATCAGTTGAATAACTAATACAATAAAATTACAAAAATATCTAGGAACTAAACCAACAATACAGGTCTAATTAATTAACTTGTGTGTGGGTATTTGTATATATAGTATTTTTCATCTATAAGGAATGGAATATCAAGAAAATTATGTGCTATTTAAAGAGATAAGGAAGGTCTCAACATGCTGACAGAGAGAGCACCAAAATATAAAGAGCAGCACAGAAAAGCATATGGTGGAGAGGTTTCACTATTTGTATTATAATTTTCCTGAATTGTTTGACTATTTAGTCATGGACATATGTAACTTAAAAAAAAATTCATACAGTTTTGAAAAATGTAAGTATTTCATGCGCAAGTTCAGTTAATGGCAACAGCGGCAGCAACAGACAAGTATAGTACAATGGTGCCCTTCCAAGAGCTTTCTCCCGCTAACAGAATCATCTTGTCTGTAAGTAAATCTATTGAGAGCGGTATTCTACTTGTTACGCGCAGCAAATGTCTTCTCCGTTTTAGAGGTGACAGTTCTGAGAATTTGTGTTTAAGGTCCCACAAATCTTTTATGAGTTAACATAGCCAAGTAATTCTGTTTACTCCATGTGTCAATTTCACTGAGTTCTTGTTTGTTTTTATTCAGTTATTTATAAACACTGACTCTTGATGGTGCTGCCTGGGAAATTCTTTGTAATAATGCTGATGTTTTAACAGCAGCCCAGAATATGAAATAGTGGATAGAGTTACTTTTCTTTTTTAATAAATTGCATCAATGACCATTTAGTGCCTACAGAAATAATTCTTATATGAAATAATTCTTATATATAAGGCTGATCATTTCTAGTAATATTCAAATATGTCTGAAAACTTCACTGACAGCATTTATAATCACTTCATTTTTCTTTCAAATTAAAATGCCATATGGAGCTGCCTCCCTAGATTAGGTTTTAACCTCATAATTCTGCTAGGGAAAAAAGCAACATTTGGTGGCTATGCTGCACTGAACACCAAGCCACAGCACACCCGACTTCAGCCTCCAGCCTTTGAAGCTTCAGCTCACGTGAGATTTTGTCGCAACATACAGGTACAATAAAATTACAATTCCAAAGATTATGAAAATCTGCTGCAGCTAACATGTTGCATAATAATTAGAACAGGGATACATTCTCAAAATCAATTTTCTTCCTATTGCTAAGGTCACTGGGCTGGTGGAGCTTCATTCCAAACTTTCTTCAAACTCAAAGCTTTACACTTGCTCTGCCCTTTCCTTGCTCTGAGGGCTTTAACTTCTTTCCAAACCTCCACAGAGATTCAATGGATGTAATCTGTACCTTCCACTCCATAGTCCTAGGCCTAGACAGGGTAGGAACATTCCCACAAATGCTAAACCTAAGTCCTCCAGAGGAGGAGCACAAGGGTGGACTAATATAACATATGTTTTTATTTTTCTCAAATATTATCATTTTTTCCTGAGCCACCTTTTCTCTGCTAGGCCAGACACTGGTCATTATTAGGCACTCAAAATGCTACCCTGTCAATAAACATTAGGCCCTAAGTATAAAGGAAATCAGGCCAGTAATGAGCCAAACTAGGCTGAATGAAAGGAAATGAGGACAGCCATTCTTCTGCTGCAGGCTCAACACTCAGGGTCATGCAGTGCACCCACATTCTGTCATCAGGTGAGGAAAAGAGCCACTGACAAAAACCTGGGGCTCTAGAGAGTTCTGTGAGCTGTTTGCAGGGCTGATCTAAGTCATAATGCTAAATATACACTGTAAGAATTAACATGTCAAATATGAAAAATAATTCCACCATTCTTGAGTAGGATCATCTAGTGCTTAAAAATAATCTGTGTATCATGTTCCTTACAACTTAGGACATTATCACGGAATAGTACCAGTGCCAACCCAGAACACCAACACCACACAACACATACCTCCTCTGTAGGTTGGGCTGTTGCTGTGTTTACTGATGGCTGATCCTTCAAACGAGTATCTGCTTCCAGAGAAGAATTGACTCTCTATTAAAACAGACAAGTACATTTATAAATTGTAAACATTTACAACCCATATTAGGACAAATGAATTCTGCTACCAGAATAACTTTCGGGTGCAACTCTTCACAGCTTTAGCTATATTAGGCACTTTGCAGCAATTCAAAGCACTTCATCTTCATGAAAATAAATGCCATGTGGTGATCTTGGCTTTCTGCCCTGTTTCGTCTTTCAACTCTGTAAACATTGTCAGAGCACCTGTGTGTTTTTATCCAATGACTCAACTTCTCTGTTGCACAGGTTCCTCATTGATAAAATGAGGAGACTGGACAATTTGTCTCTAATAGCCCTCCCAATTCTATATTCCTGAGATTTCTGTAGACTCTAAAAATAATTTACAATTTCTTACAGTAGAGATACAGAAGTCCAGTGACCACTCCAGGGACCCAAAATGTCATTCATTCCATTTAAGATTATAATATTCTTGTGTGGCTGCATCTAGTCATACAAAAAAGACTTTTTTTTTTACAGGGTGAATCTAGAGGGTCAGGTGATAGCATTCAGCTTCCTGCATAAAGGAGGATGGCACCTGCTTGTGATGCTGCATGCCTTGGGAAAAATAGAGCCAATCATTCCAGACCACTGAGGTAAAAGCACAGGATTAGAGTGGAAACAGTTAAGTGAACACTAATATCACCAATAGATCTATTTGATTAAGAATGGAAATTGTGACTGAAACTCATTCCCCAAACTAAAACCTCCCCTTTCTCAAAGTGGGATTTTCTCTCTCTCCCCTGGTCTTTATCCCTTACTCACAATGGAAGACGCATCAACAGTGTGCGGTGGTCCCAAAAGGGGCCCCAGCAGCACTACATAGACACTGTGCAGCACAGACCACACTGAGTCTCCGGCTGCCAGGCAGGCAGGCAGCCCTACAAAGGGTCAGTGCAACCTTCGTAGCGGCTCTTCTTATTCTAGCACTTCCAAAAGACAAGCAAATGCGATGAACTACATTACCTGGGCCTTGGCCAGGAGAGGCTCCAAATGCTCCAGAACTGCCTTCTGTACCTTGTCTGCTAACTGTGTAGCAGAAACACTATTTAGAAATGAAAAAATTAAAATCGAAAGCAAGAAAATATCCTACTTTGCATACTTATTTACCATCCAGGTGAAGGGAGCTTCAATGATCGTGAAGCCACAGTGCTTCTCTAACTATAAGGGCCACACAAGTTCCCTGGGATCTTGTCAAAATGCAGATTCGGATTCAGTTAGTCTGAGTAAATATGAGATTCTGCATTTCCAACAAGCTCCCAGGGAATGCAACGCTGCTGGTTCTGGACCCCACTCTGAGGACAAGGGTGTACATATCATCTGAAGAAATACATTAGGCTCTCAGTATCTTTTAAAAGGATAACAGCTGCCTTTAAAAAAATTAAAGAGGATAGAAGACTGAACAAATGAAACTGATCTTATTCCCTCCCCAAACCCCATGTTACAGAGTTAGACATAAACCTACAAAGACAAGGGAAAAAATGGTGTTGGAAAACAGAAAGACAGAAGTGATACTAACTTAGCTGACCTGAGAAAGTTGACGTCTAGGCCAGTAACAGAAAAACCAGACTTCACACAATGTGCACTGCTGATCTAAACAGGCACAGGGAAGACAGTACCAAGTAGGTCTGGGGGTGAGCTGGGAAGGGGTGGCTAAACGTGGAAGACAAGAGTCAAATGCCATTTGAGAAGTCAGATGCCTGGGTCCCTTCCCTACTTCAGAAAATTGAACAAGTGCCTCTCTCCAGCTCTGAGAGAAGTCTGGCTGCTCATTCTCTGCAGAGGTCCCCTGACTGAGGGATGCCAGTCATGGCTGAGACAGCAGGGATCTGCTGGCAAGAGGGGGAGATTTACGCATGCGGAGTGCTGAGTGGCGAGGCTCATGGCCCTCCTCCCTAACTCAGCTCCTAGGACACTGGGGTTCATATCTTTACCCTCTGGGCAGAAGATCAGAAGACTCTTCTCTGAACAGTCTGACCCACCCCAAAGGAAAGACCTAAACACCAATGTGAGGGTCTTTAGCAAATGGTCCACCCAGATGACCTTACAGAAAACTTAAGTTCAATAATCCTTTCATCAGGTGGTGCTAGAACAGCCAGATACCCTTAAGGAAAATGATGAACCTTGATCAGTACCTCATCTCATACATGGAAATTATTTCAAAATGGATCACAGACATAAAAATATAAGCTAAAACTATAAAACATTTAAGAAAACATAGAGTATCTCTGACATCTTAGCATTGGCAATGATTTCTTAGTTCACATGAAAAACTAAATGTAAATAAAAAACTG
Source organism: Manis javanica (assembly GCF_040802235.1). Lineage (NCBI taxonomy): Eukaryota > Metazoa > Chordata > Mammalia > Pholidota > Manidae > Manis > Manis javanica. The sequence goes on from NC_133159.1 coordinate 131,563,202, forward strand.
ATAACCTGGTCTTAATCAAAAAACATTTAGTCATCAAAAGACACCACTAAGAAGATATACAAGCAAGCCACAGTACTGAAAGAAAATATTTGCTACACATAAATCTGACAAGGGGCTCAAATCCAGAAAAAAAAAAGAAAAGAAAAAAACTCTCAAAAATCAATGATTTAAAAAAATTGTGATATAATGAGTTAAAAGAAATATGTATTTGGTCATTCATATAACCAAATATGTATTTTCCAGGTATATTTGGTCTTTATCCACAGTTCCTGAAAACATGCAGAGTCTTAAAGGTGAAACGGGTGTTTTATTATGTTAATAAGAGACTTTTGGACCCTCCCACCCATGGGCAGGGGCTGGAGGCTGAATCAGCCTACCGCCAATAATTTAGTCAATGAGGACAATGTAATGAAGCCTTCACAAAAACCCCTGAGAAGAGCTCCCCCTGCACCTTCCTCTCTGTAGTGGGGGTGGAGGGCAGTCTTGTAGGATGGAGCCCTTAACCTGGGGAATCTGGTGCTGTCTCGGGGCAGACAGCATCAGAATTGAGTTGAGTTCTTGGACATCCTGCTGGTGTTTGAGCACTGCTTGGTGTAAGTATGTGTAGGAAGAACCCCCTCCTACATACTTACACCCACTGAAATTGGGTCTAAGTACCCGAATGAAGTTCACTACCATTACTGTTGTGTATAATATTGTTATTGTTACACATATATGTAGGGAAAAAATACACCATTGCATTTGGTGTCAGAGATGTGGCAAACAAAAAATAGGCAAAAGATGTGAACAGATATTTCACAGTAAACTGGCAAAGACACTCATCATCATTAGACTTCAAGGAAATGCATATTAAAACCATAACAAGATATCACAACATCCTTACCAGAATGGCTAAATTAAAAAGATGGACAATACCAAGTATTAGCTAGGATATGAAACAACTAGAAAGGAACTCCCATACTAAAAATGGGAAACAACCCAAATGTTAATTCACAAGCAAACGGACAGACTGTGGGATAGTCATAGAAGGGAACACTACTCCACAATGAAACATGCCCAGCTCTACATTACAGGGGCAGCCCACTGCCCCTGACCAGTTTCTTCCAGAAGTCCAGTGTATCTGGTTCACCTCCACATGCCCCAAATGTGTAAGTCCTACACTGGCAAGGACTGACTCCTGACCTTGTCCTGTGACATCCTGGAATGGGAACCTAAAAACTCCGCGAAGTACATGTCAGATTAAGAGTCAGACCTGCCCAGCCTCCTCTCCCCAGGACTTGTCATCTGTACCAGCAGCACTGCCCTTTCCTTGCTTGGCCAGGTTAGTACTGGCTTCTCAGTTTTCAAATTTAAACAATGTGTTGTTAGAGATACAAACATGATATAAAAAGGTGGAAGATTTATGAAAAAGGCTAATGAAAAGATTAAGACAGGAATCGGGACTGGTTAGCTGTGGGGGGAAAGAAGAAGATACAACTAAAGGAGTTCACTACCATTTACTGTTGTGTATAATATTGTTATTGTTACACACAACAGTAAAGATACACACAAGGAGTTCTTAGAGCAGGGGATGGTCCCTTTCTGGGTTTGGGGTGGTATGCACAGGTGTTCATTTTGTAATATTTTGCACTGTACATGTGTATTTAGCATGTTCTTCTACATGTATTAATTTTTTTAAATTAAAAAACATTGAAGGGGATAACTGGGGCTTAGAGGATTACATCTGCTATATGGCCCTCAGGACAAGTGGGTAGGAGTCACAAAACCAGCACAATACAAGGTTACACCCTCTCATAGTTAAGAGATGACAGGAATGGACTGCCTCAGAAGGTGGTGACCACCCCACCACACAGACTATCTAGGAACATGCTGGACAGTTACTTTGTAGAGATAATCCAGGGGGCCTGGAAGCATCAGCTGGGGGAAAAGCCTTCAAATTCTAAGATTCTGTGATTGTATAACTTCAAATCTTAACTAGACAAAAAAAAATCTTAGCCCTCTAATGATAGGGCCACAGCCCTTTTAACCTGGGAATCAATGTCCCAGCATGACCGGTGACAGAACGCACAACCGTTTCAATAAGAATTCTGTTCATTTGACCTCAGAGTGAATTTTTATCAGAGCTAGAAAAACGAGTCAACAGCAGCAGCAGCATCAACTAAGTGTTCTCACAAACTTCCTCATGCCTATATAGGTAGGTTGTAACACTCTAAGGGGCCAAATGGAAAAGGCAATCTGATTCGAAAACCTTGGGCTGCATTCAAGCTAACAAATGAAGCCAAAGTACCTACACCCTCACGCCTCTGAGCAGGACACGCATGCCAAACCGCTACCTGGCCAGGAGAAAAGCCCCTCTGGGGGCAGCACAAACATGTAAGACTCTCATCTTTCAGACAGAACTTACCCAGAATTGTGGATGTTTTTTCAGTTAGCATCCAAACTCCACAAAAAAGATAAATTTCCTAGCAAAAATACTATATAAAATGCAGGCATAGGCAATCAAGTATTTATCCATTCATTCCCTCACTCATTCATTTAGTGCTGTTAGGCCTAATGGTCGAGGATGGTAAACCTATCTAGATGAATTAGAATAGACAGGAACTAACTACTCTTCTTCAGAGGCAAACACATACCTCAATTTTTGAAGTCTACCCATTTCCTCAGCTTTGAGTTCATTCAATTCCTTTGTTCTTCTGGAAGTTTCAGCACCAAGCCAATCAAGCGTAGAGGACAATACAAAAGAGTCACCCAACCCTCCTCAAAAGCAGCCAGAACTCTGGTGAGTCCAATCTTGGCTGCACCATAGGCTTCTAAGGTAACTCCAAAGCCTTTTAAGCCAGCAGACAGCCGATAAACCTAAGTGTGACTAGCCCTCTACACAATCTCAATTAGTTGCTAAAATAGCTAGATGATGTAGAATAGGCCTGCTTCTTCTGCAGCTCCAAAACAGACATTTACCTCTGCTTTTGCATTCTGTCCATTTCTTCAGCTTTTAAGTCTTCTAGTTCCTTCAATCTTTTAGAAGTTTCAGCCTCAAGCCAAGCAAGTCTAGGGGACAGTACACAAGAGTCAGACCAATTCTGCCTCAATCTGCAGTGTCATTACCACAGAAACAGACCAGGCATCAGGGCCCCCACAAAGCACCAATCCTGGCTCAGTAGGTAATGCAACTTCCCTGGACTTATAAAGCTCTCCATATAATTTTCCATATAAAAAGACATCCAGATGCAAAAGCAAAAAAAAAGACATCCAGATGCAAAAGCAAAAAATAGTGTGTAGAGCAACGAAAAACTGCCCACAAATATTCACAAGAAAACCAGCATCACTGATTCCTTGTTTGACTATAAAATAAAGCTGTGTTGCTGTGTCTTCAAGTTTAGACAGAGCAGTGGACTCCCAGGAGAGCCATAAAGGCATAGTGAAGTTTAATAAAAAAAGAAAAGAAAAGCTAACTCTGAACAACTCTGCTGTATGTGGATGGGCTTTGATGCAGTTTAGGATTCGTGGACATTACCAAATTATTTAGCAGCCCACTTTCATTTCTGCTTTGCCATAATTACAAGAACAACTTCAGCCAAACAAATGCAAAGTGACCTGTTTTCACTGCTCTCTTCCCATGGAATATTCTCACCTATCAGCCCCTACATAGAGCCTTTCTTCAAGTCCTAATTTATTTTCCATCTCCCTTCATGAAGCCTAGATCTCTGCAGCAAAAGGTACCTGTCCTCCTTCTAGATTCTCTCGGTTCTTAATTCCTTAGTTCTTAGGGTACACGCCATGTTCCAGCTTAAATTACAGTAAAGGGCATGTCTTCCCTACTGACTGTGTCAATCAGAAGGGGCTCAGATTCTGTCTTTTTTGCCCTTTTAAAAAGTCTCTATAGAGCTCAAAATTGTTCCATATACACAACAAGCAACTGGTAGACAACTGACAGTCATTTAATTTTTGAATCAATGAAATAAGGACTAAAAGATGGGTCATTGTCTAAGCTGTAGGCATAGACAGAAAAGTCTGGTGATTTACATTTTAAATAACCAACTTTATACACAGGAAAGAGAGAAAGAGTTCACTTTAGAATCTAGTGAAAGCGGCCTTTAATTGAATCAAAGATTTGAAAAATACAGCACAAACCTAGCAGCTTCGTGCTCTACAGCACCTCTGAACTGGCTTTGCTCTTGATTATCTTCTCGCTGGAAAAACTGTTCTTTTGTGGCATCTTTGGAGCTAGATTTCACCTTTTGCCATGCAGCACTGCAACAAATGGAAAGTATACTTTTTTGTGTGATCATTCACTCCATACCCAATCACTCACCCTACGGTGCCAGCTCCGAGAACACAACAGCATTAGATTCACGGTTATCTACAGCATGGGGCCCAAACTGGAAGCTGAATGCGAAGAAGAGGGAGATCATCCAGGACTCGGGCTCACTGTCAAGGGAGGGAAGTTTTCCTTCACCTCACAGAAGTAAATACTATATGAAAAAACAATTCTCAGTTACAGAATAATGGGTGAATTTCAACAAAACCCTGTCATGGTGTCACTAATTACATTCCACGTTACAAAGGAACTTCGCTCCTTTAATAAAACCTAATACTATGAGGCTAGAAGCCTTATCCACTCCCCTCCCCTGCCCACCCCACCCACACACACACTAGAAGACAGTCCCTGTATATTTGGTTTGTGGAATAAACTTCAACCAGTGTATGTTATGAGATGACAAATCACATCTCTACACTAACACATAAAGATTCAGAATTCAGAGCAGAGAAATAAACCCAAAAAAAGCACACTATGAAGTCAGAAAACCTTATTTTAGTCCCAGCTCTGCTGTATGAGCAAGACAGTAAGTTCTATAGATATCGTTTCCTCAACTTGAAAGTGAGGCTTGCTGGATAAACAGAATACTTCCACAAGGCTTCTCACCCTGCCTCTGGCCAGACTCCCAGAAGGCGCACCCCTCAAGTCACCGAGCTTCTCACTCCTTTATCTTCCCCGTATTACTGCTTTCTGCTGCCTCTCATCGACTATCCATCCCCTGGTCCTTCCCAGAACTATTTTGTGCTTTCAAGAACCACTGTCCCATGATAAATAAGTTCCCTCTATCTTAAACCAACTTCCCAAAGTCTATTTCCATCTTCCTGGACCTGCCACCCCTGGAGGGCAATACCTTCTCTCTAGCTCTGTGGCATGGCAGCTCCGCATTCCTCATGTGTTAGGACTGAGGGTGACAAGGTAGTAATGTCAGCATTATTCTAACTGTCCCCTGCAGTCAGGACAGTGTCTATGAGAATTGTATGGTTTTTTATAATTCATAACTGTCTTGACCTAGCATTGGAATTATTTTAAAATATTCATTCACTCAGCAAAGATCTACTGAATGCCTAATAAGATTTACTAAGTGTCAGGTACCATGCTAGGCTCTGAACATTCAGACTCAAGAAAGGCACAGTTGCTGGTCTCAAGTAACTAGGAGAGGAAGCAAGTAAAGGGAAGCCCAAGACCCTCCACACAATGACCCACATCCACAGGGGTGGGGGGGTGATTGGGAGGTCACTCTACCCACAGTCAGGTAGGAAAAAGGAACCAACAAGCTACTAGGCAAAAACATCTCATGTATTGCTCACCCAAAGAAGCTGTTTTTTGTAATGAGAACTAAGGTTGCTGCTTTATTTGCTCTAAGCAATAAGTCACCTTTGATTTGTGGAAGAAAAATAAAATCACATGCCCAGATGGTTCTCTGAATTTTTACATACCATTTAGGAGACGCCGGTGGGGAGGTGGGATTTGGAGGTATCCAAGGAGCCCTGTTGTCTTTCACAGGCTGTTGGTTCATTTTCAATCTGGATGAGACCGTTGTCCTTTGCAACCTTCTTTTGCTATGAATCTGGGTTGGTCTACTTTTTTCAGCTTTGTGGAGTCTCTGCAAGAGATAACTATGAATTATAAAGCCACATGGATATCAGAGAAGCTGGTTTTAACCTCTGGCTTACTGAAGCTCAAAGGATCCCTAATGTAGTCATACATCCATTCACAAGGAACTAGGAGAAGAAGCAAGTAAAGAGAAGCCCATGACCCTCCAGACGATGACCCACGTCCACAGGGTAGGGGGCAGAGAGACCTAAGTGGAAACTCCTGCGGAAGAAATTTGGGGAAGGGTGCAATTTACACTCAAACAATGACCTTGGCAAGCAGGGAGGTAGGGGTAGTTAAGGGGAGTATAAAATTGGAATCCCTTGCTTTGCCAACTTCATATATACATGCCTTTTAATATTGAGTGATTATTATTTACCAGTATTTATCTTCAGCAGGAACCAAATCTTTATCCCTTCAAATTTTACACTTGAGAAATCAGAAGCAGAAAATTAAAATAGTCTGACCAGTCAGGACCTTGGTATCACATCTGTTAGGATCTTACCAAACTAGGACATGAGAAATTGCCCCATCCTGGTAACATAAAGTAACCTAAAATTAAAACTATTCTACTTTTGTCAAAATAAAAGACTTGGGAGCTAAACTAATCTTAGTTTAGATAGTTGGACTCAAAGGCTCTGACATTCAAACACCTGAGAACTCAAATCCTGGCTCCACTGTTGACTAGCCTGTGTGACCGTGGACAATGCTGGATTAACACAAATAAGCCAAGAGAAAGAAGTGATTTCATACTTGCTGTAGTCTTGCTGGTACCAGAGCCTCTTTCTTCCTCAAGGGCACATTCTCAGTCCTAGGATTCTTTTCCACTGCTTTTGTGTTTGCCGGGGCTAATGATTCTTCCCTGGAGCTTGCAGGTTGGTCTAGAACAGATGGAGCTTCTTCCTGAGGGATATCCGCATCTAATACATCAAGCTCATTCTCCAACCTCGGGGTCAGTGGAAGTTCTTTATCAGATTGATACTTATCTATATGGGGAGTTTAGAAGAACAAACTGAGGGAAATGTTATTCAAATCGTAAGAATGATTCTCTGGAGTCAGATAAGCTCCAAAGATCTGGCCCTGCCCTAGTTAACAACGGAGGTGTTTTGTTGCCAAAGTTCCTCTTCATCCTATGATCCCTACTGCAATTCTCTACAAGCAGAAACCTAAGTGTCAGGGTTGCCTCCCTGAATCCCCCCTCCCACACTACTCATCCACCTGTTCCCTTTGGTCCTGATTTTAAAATACCTTTTGCCCTTCCTTCTGCCACTCCCCAAGGTCAGGCTTGCAATAGCTTGTGACTGTAGTAACAGCAACTTCTAAGCAATCCCTTCTTCATGTTCAATCACACCCTCACCTGGCTAAAAAAACTATTTCTTCTAAGACATAAATACTGAAATGTCATTTCTCAAAATCTTCAATGGCTTCTAATTTGATACAGAATAAAGTCTGAACTCCATACATGATACTCAACCTGCAATGGGGAAAGGAAGTAAAACTATTTATAGATGAGATAATGTTTTCTATATGTAAAATCAAAGAGAACCTACAAACAATTACAACTAAGAACAGACTTTGGCAAGGCTTCTGGATAAAAGAAGAAAAAAATGTACAAAAATCAATATCCCACATATCAAAACAACTAAAGAAAATTTAAGGAAAAAAATCCCATTAACACTGACAACAAAAGCGGTAGGTACTTAGGAAGAAATCTAACGAAAGATGTACAAGACTTCTGCAGAGAAAATTCAAAGGTATTTTCTAAAGGACACGAAAGAAGGCCTAAATAAATAGTTTTCATGAACGAAAAGAATCCTAGTAAAGACGTCAGTTCTCCCCAAAGTAACCTATAATTTCAAATGCCAATTCAATTAAAATCACAACAGATTCCCAAAGCAAGCTACAGATTCAATGCAATCCCTATCAAATTACCAACAGCATTCTTCAACGAACTGGAACAAATAGTTCAAAAATTCACATGGAAACACCTAAGATCCCGAATAGCCAAAGCAATCCTGAGAAGGAAGAACAAAGTGGGGGGGATCTCGCTCCCCAACTTCAAGCTCTACTACAAAGCCACAGTAATCAGGACAATTTGGTACTGGCACAAGAACAGAGCCACAGACCAGTGGAACAGGACTCCAGACATTAACCCAAACATATATGGTCAATTAATATACAATAAAGGAGCCATGGACATGCAATGGGGAAATAACCGTCTCTTCAACAGATTGTGCTGGCAAAACTGGAAAGCTACATGTAAGAGAATGAAACTGGATCACCGTCTAAACCCATACACAAAAGTAAATTCAAAATGGATCAAAGACCTGAATGTAAGTCATGAAACCATAAAACTCTTAGAAAAAAACATAGGCAAAAATCTCTTGGACATAAACATAAGCGACTTCTTCATGAACATATCTCCCTGGGCAAGGGAAACAAAAGCAAAAATGAACAAGTGGGACTATATCAAGCTGAAAAGCTTCTGTACAGCAAAGGACACTATCAATAGAACAAAAAGGTATCCTACAGTATGGGAGAATATATTCATAAATGACAGATCCGTTAAAGGGTTGACATCCAAAATATATAAAGAGCTCACCCACCTCAACAAACAAAAAGCAAATAATCCAATTAAAAAATGGGCAGAGGAGCTGAACAGACAGTTCTCCAAAGAAGAAATTCAGATGGCCAACAGACACATGAAAAGATGCTCCACATCGCTAGTCATCAGAGAACTGCAAATTAAAACCACAATGAGATATCACCTCACACCAATAAAGATCACCACCATCCAAAAGACAAACAACAAATGTTGGTGAGGTTGTGGAGAAAGGGGAACCCTCCTACACTGCTGGTGGGAATGTAAATTAGTTCAACCATTGTGGAAGGCAATATGGAGGTTCCTCAAAAAGCTCAAAATAGAAATACCATTTGACCCAGGAATTCCACTCCTAGGAATTTACCCTAAGAATACAGGAACCCAGTTTGAAAAAGACACATGCACCCCTATGTTTATCGCAGCACTATTTACAATAGCCAAGAAATGGAAGCAACCATCAGTAGATGAATGGATAAAGAAGATGTGGTACTTATACACAATGGAATATTATTCAGCCATAAGAAGAAAACAAATCCTACCATTTGCAACAACATGGATGGAGCTAGACGGTATTATGCTCAGTGAAATAAACCAGAGAAAGACAAGTACCAAATGATTTCACTCATATGTGGAGTGTAAGAACAAAGAAAAAACTGAATGAACAAAACAGCAGCAGAATCACAGAACCCAAGAATGGACTAACAGTTACCAAAGGGAAAGGGACTGGTGAGGATTGATGGGAACAGGAGGATAAGGGGGGGCAGAAAAGGAAAGGGTGCATTATGATTAGCATGTACAATGTGGGGGGAGGCATGGGGAGGGCTGTGCAACAGAGAAGACTAGTAGTGATTCTACAGCATCTTACTACGCTGATGGACAGTGACTGTAATGGGGTTTGTGGGGGGGGGCTTGGTGAAGGGGGGAGCCTAGTAAACATAATGTTCCTCATGTAATTGTAGATTAATGATACCAAAAAAAAAAAAATCCCAACAGATTATTTTTGTGTGTGGATCTAAAAAGGCTGATCCTAATCTTCTTAGTAAGGATAAAATCCCAAGACAGCCCAAATAATTCTGAACAGTAAGTGGAGAGTGGGGCAGGAGTGGGAGTCTTTTCTACCAGAGATAAAGTGTTCGGGATAAAACTCTGATAATTAAGGTGGTGTGGGAGTGGGGCAGGACAGGCAGAAACCAAAGAGCAGAATGGATATGACCAAGGTGACATGACAAATTACTGAGTACAAACTTGGATTATTCAATAAATAAAGCTAACACCATTAGTATCCATGGGTAACAAAATAAAACTGGACCCTTATCTTACACTGAACAACACATTCTAAAAAAAATAAAAACCTAAACATGAAAAGAAAACTTTAAAGCTTTTAGAAGAAAATATAGGAGAATATGATTACAATTACCAGAGCAGAAAAGTCTTTCTTAAAGGCAAATATAATATTAATATACTTAAATTTAAACTACAACTTCCTTCTGACAAAAAGATAGTATAAAGTCAACAGACAAGTCAGTCTGGAAGCAGGTAACTGTAATGCATATAATTAAAATAGGATTAATACAGAATATATAAGGAATGTCTACAAATTCATAAGAAAAATAGAGAAACAGGCAAAAGACAGAAACTAGTAATTTAGAGAGAAAACTGAACAGTCAATAAAAACCTAAAAAATGATCACTAATAGTCCAAATTAAACAAATGAGAGGCAATTTCACGTTCACCAGATGTGAGGAGAGGAGACTTAATGTGACAACATCAAGTATAAACAAGGATGTGGAAAAATGAAGTACTAGCGCAGGAGTAAACTGGCCCAGCCACTTGGGAGAACAGTTTGACAGCTCTAGTGAAGCAGAGACTCACCCACACCACAACCCCATAGTTTCACTCCTAGTTACACAAAGCCTAGAACTCTCCCATGTGTCCATGGAAAGGCATTAACACAGATATTCACTTCATAACTATTTACAAAAGCAAAAAATTGGAAACAACCCAAATGTCCACCCTGAAGAACTGAAAATGAAGTATGGTATATTCATAAAAGGGAAACCTATATAGCAGTTAAATCAACAAATTAGAATCTATGTATCAGTATGAACAAGTCTTGCAAACCTAAGTGTTGGAGGAAGCAAACTGCAGAATGATGCATACTGTTAAGACATCATTTACATGAAACATGTAGCATATGAAACAACATTATGTTATTTATGGATAGGTACATAAGCAGTACAAGTATAAAAGCAGAACAAGCCCAAATCATAATAATAACAAGAGAAATCTCTGGTGAGGGAGAGAGGGGAATAGAATGGGGAAAGAAATATAAAAGGAACTTCAGCTGTACCTGTCCTGTCATATTTTATTTCTAAAAAAAATTCTGAAGCAAATAAAGCAAAAATGTTAAAATTTTTTAAGTCTAGGTAGTAGAAACACAGGTATTTATTATTTTCGTTCTTTTTCTGCATGCTTTAAATATTTCACAATAAAAGGATATTACATTCAGACTACTTTAACAGCAGCAGGTCTAGGGCCGCATTCCCCATGCATCCTCGTTAATCTGGTCTTCCTCAAGGCTACAGAAGTTAAAGCAAGGAAACGCAAGGTGGAAGGAAAGAATTCTGAGACTGATTCTTCAGTCCATAATTCATTTATTGACCCTCAAGTTTACATACAGCAAGGCAACTCTAACCTCTGGGTTCTGTGGCCTTTTCAGTTCTGATTTGCACAAATCAACACGCAAATGCAGTACAAGTCCCAGGGGCAGCTGAGTTTGATGACACTGCTGGTGGTGGGGCAGGGGCCACCACCCTTACATCTGACAAGTTATACTAATGCAAACGACTGTTGCTAGAATATTTTGATGCCATTAAAGAACTGCAGCAGCCAACAATGACATAAACCACAAGATCAAATCAGGCTCATACATATATCCCAACTGAACAGGGCAAGAAGGTTCTCCACCCAAATGGTCCCCTGTGACTTTTGGGGGATAAGGATCAGGAAGAAGAGACCTTAGGAAGTCAAAATGGAGGAATCAGGTAGAGTGGTATCTAAAACAGAAACAGAAAATGTAATTCTGAAATCTAGATCATAAGGACAAGAAGAAAAACACAAAATAAGAGGGTTACCATGTCCTTCCCCATCAGCAAACGTATTAAATTTGCAAAGTGGCTAGCCACAACCACACCTCAACCTGTAATGACAGTAACAATGATTATTATCATCATCTCTTACATCTGCACATCTTTTCAGTTTGTAACATAATTCACATTCACATTTAAGCCCTGCCCTGACACACAGAGCAGGTGGGACAGTGATTACTGTAGGTTTTCAGATGAAGAGATAGCAGGTGTTTAGTCAAGACCACAGGAAGAGTAAGTGGCAGAGCCACGTCTTCTGACTTTCCGTCCAGAACGAGGCCCATGTATTCTGTCCTGTCAGGGACCACAGAGCTATTCCACATGCATACATTCTTTAGATAACTGAAGTTGACTTATTTCTTTATGACCACATAGCTTTATTATCTTAAAAATTGACAAACACATTTTTAAATGGCCACCAAAAATGTGTTTTCTCAGCAAGGATGTGCCTAACATAACCTAACCTTTTCTTAATAACTTGAGATTACTATTATGAAATAAAACTACCACCTTACATGCTTATAGCACTTAGGAATTATCTTGTTACTTACAACTAAGTCGGTCACACAGGATACGGACTATTATCCTCATTTTATAGATGAAAAAATTAAGGTTTAGAGAGATAAAGTCATCAACCCAGAGTCACAGTCACAAACTGGCAGAGCTGGGACTGAAGTGAAGTGTTCTTGATCCACATTTTCCCACGGAGGTCTGTCTTTCTGTTGCCCACATTAGTTTCTATGGTGAGTTTTAGATTTGCAGGTTTTCCAACTTCTTTTTCTAAAGCTGATCCTCAATTTTCAGTCAGGGACACTTCTAATCTTCCAACTCATTTAGGAAACATGCCCCTGTGTGCAGGTCTGGCAAGTTCTCCAGATTTCCTCCAAAGCATCATAAGTGAGGCCCCAACACCCAGAACTCAAGTTTCTGTGATTTGCTGCTCAGAAGCCTTTTCTCATTTTATTATACTTCACAGTCTCTAACTTAAGTGCCTAACTATGTGCCAGACACAGGGCTAGTCAGAGGATATAAGAGCAAATAGACATTATACCTGTCCTGAAGGGAAAGGCTACTAGCAAAGGCAGACTTCTTGTTAAAAAGAAGATACTATATTAGTTCAACCTGCCTACCAGTGAAGGAAAGAGAATATCACATTATAGTGAGTAAATATCTAACAGTGAGTGAGTAAATTAGGTCTTGTTACATTCATGTTAGAGGTGGTACCTTAAGCTATTACAGTTCCACAGGATTAGTGGCAGATTGAGAAATAAATAAAGCTTCCAAAGCAGTAGAACAAAATGAAAGCTTTCAAAGCAGTAGAACAAAATGAAACAAGAAAAATATGTAAGGGAAAAAATCCTAGGCAAATGAAAAACATAAAATAACATAGAATGAAGTTCAAATGTGTCATTAATCTCAATAAATGTAAACAGGTTAAATATGGAACTCTAACAGGATGCCAGTGATAAACTATTTACATGAGACATTCTTAAATTTATTCTTAAAATAAAATAACAAAGAAAGACTGAACATAAAAGGATGGAAAATGTTATTCTAAGTAAATGCCAAACAAGTTAGGCAGACAAAATGTGAGTATCAGACAAAACAGAATCCAAAGTGAATGGCATTAAAAAAGACAGAGAAGATTTAATAACAACACAAAATCCACCAAAAATGATTTAACAGTGAGGAACACTTATGTACCTCACAGCCAACTTCAAAATATGCAAAACAAAAATGAACATACAATGAGAAACTAAGAAAGTCTGAAGCATCATGAGACTGTAATTATACCTTTGTTTCAATAATCTACAGGTCAAATAAAACAGAAAACTTCAGAAGAAAAGTAAAAGGAATAAAGAATTAGTAAGGAGGAAATAAATAAACCAATGGCTATTCAGATGTATGATTATATACATAGCAAAACATAATCTACAGATAAATGATTAGAAATAAATTCACTTAGCAAGGTTGCTAGATATAAGATCAATATATAAAATCAATTATATGTCTGTGTATCAGTATGTACATTAGGAATTAGAATTTTAAAAAGACATCACTTATAAGAGCACTGAACAAACCAATACCAAGGAATATAAATCTAATAAAAGATGAACAAAACCACACACACACACAAACTATAAATTACTGAGAGTATTTAAAGACAACCTAAATAAATGAAGGGATATATACCCTGTTTGTGGATTGGGGAATTCAATATTGTAAAGATACTAATTCCTCATCAAAATTCCAATAGGTTGTCTTTTGTTGTTGTTTCGGAGGTGGAGGGGGGTTGGTGGAAATGGACAAATCCTGACTGTAAAATCTGTATGGAAATACAAAGGGTTAAGATTAGCCAACACGTCCTAGAAGAACAGGTGGCAAAAGTTATTCTATTGCATATTAAGACCTAGAATAATTAAGATAGTGTACAGTAGCATAAGAACCAACAATGAGGTCAAGAAAGAGAACAGAAGGCCCAGAAATTGACCCACACATAGGTAGACACTTAATTTATGACAAGTGGCATGCCACTTTGGGGAAAGAAACTGTTTTAACAAATAATGCTTGTTCAACTGGATATCCATTCTGGAACAAAATGAAACTTCTCTAAAAAATAACACAGGAAAGTGTCTTCTTAACCTTGGTCTAGGGAAAATTTTCTTAGGATACAAAAACAAAAGAAAAGCCTAAATGGAAAACATTCCTACATTGGATTACAGTGATATTAAGAATTCTGTTCATCAGACACTTCTCCAAAGAAGAAATTCAGGTGGCCAACAGGCACATGCAGAGATGCTTCACATTGCTAATCATCAGAGAAATGCAAATTAAAATCACAATTAGATATCACCTCACACCAATTAGGATGGCCAACATCCAAAAAACAAGAAACAACAAATGCTGGTGAGGATGCAGAGAAAGGGGAACCCTCCTACACTGTTTGTGGCAACGTATATTAGATGAACCGTTGTGGAAAGCAATATGGAGGTTCCTCAAAAACCTAAAAGTAGAAATACCATTTGACCCAGTAATTCTACTACTAGGAATTTACCTGAAGAAAACCAGATCGCTGATACAAAAAGACATATGCACCCCTATGTTTATTGCTCCACTATTTACAACAGCTAAGATACGGAAGCAACCTAAGTGTCCATCAACAGATGAATGGATAAAGAAAATGTGGTCATATACACAATGGAATATTATTCAGCTATAAAAAGAAAATAAATCCTACCATTTGCAACAATGTGGATGGAACTAGAGGGTACTATGCTCAGTGAAATAAGCCAGGCACAGAAAGACATATACCAAATGACGTCACTCATCTGTGTGGAGTATAAAAACAAAACAAAACTAAAGGAACAAAACAGCAGCAGACCGACAGACACCAAGAAGGGACAGGTAGTTACCAAAGGAGAGGGGTTGGGGAGAGAGGGTGGGGAGGGAGAAGGGGATTAAGGGGCACTATAATTCGCAATCACAATATAGGTCTATCACAGGGAAGGCAGTACAGTATGGAGAAAAAGTAGTGACTAGAGCATCTTACTATACTGATAGACAGCAACGGGGGTGTTGAGAACTTGATAATATTGGTGAATATTCAAACCACAATGTTGTTCATGAAACCTTCATAAGGCTGTATATTAATGATACTTTAATAATAATAATAATAACAATAATCTGTTCATCAGAAGATTCCACTGCAACACTTAAAAGCAAGCCACATCTTATTTCTACAGAGATGTTGTCAACATAGATAACTGAGAAAGGGTCCACACCCAGAATAGTCCTACAAAGAACTCCTATAAATCAATTTTTAAAAAAGGCAAGAGAAAAAGGAAGAAAAAAAGGGAAAGTGAAAGACAGAAAGAGAGGGGGCATGGGTGGGTAAGAGACTGGATTTGGCACCTCTCAAAAAAATACATGTAAATGGGGTGTAAATACATGACAAACTACTCCCTCATACAGAAAAATGTAAATTAAAACTAGCAGTGGCCTTACACACCAACCAGGTGGCTAAAATTTAAAAAATTAATAATAACAAGTACTGACAAGGATGTGTAGCAGCTGTTCTCATACACTGTTGGTTGGAATATAAAATGATAAAACTACTTTGAAAAAAATCTTTACCTATTACAGTTGAACAAGCATATACCCTATAACCTAACAATTATATTCCTCAGAATATACCCATTAGAAACACATGCACATATGTATGTATCAAGAGATATATATAAGAACAATCACAGAAGCTTTCTTTATAATTGTCTCAAACTGAAAAAAAAACAATAATTGAAACAAAAAAATCAATAAATGATATAATCACATAATAGAATACAGCAAGTAACATAAACAGATCATAGCTACACAAAGAATAGATGAATCTCACAAAGCGTTAAGTGAAAGAAGCCAGTCCCAAGAAAATACCTATTTTTTAACTCTATTTTTATGAAGTTCCAAATCAGGCAAAAACCAAAGTACACCATTAAAAATCAGAGCAATAGTTAATATGGGATTGGAGGCAAAGACTAGAGATTGGAAGAGGAGGGAACAGAGATGTTTCTTGGTGGTCATAATGCTCTACTTCTTTACTTGGGCAGTGGTTATACACATGTTTATTTTTGATAATTAATTGAACTATAAATTTATATTTTGTGTATTTTCTCTATTTGTATATTCTACTTTAATTAAAAAAGGAAAAGTAGCTTACTGGGTATGTCTACACACTGAGGTAAATGGCACATCAAAAAATTCAATATTAAAATCTTGTAACTAGTTTAAAACACTATCTACTTAAATCCCTATCAGCTTAAGAAAAAGAAAAAAAGGGGAGAAGAAAATCTCACAGCAAAGCAGGAACAGAAGAAAATTTCCTTAACTTCGTATGTTGATCTGCCAAAAATCAACAATAAGTATCATATTATTGTTTAGAAGCATTCCCATTAAATCTGGGGATGGGGTATAATGTCCATCATTACAGCTACTATTCAATATTGTAAGTGAATTAAAGCCCACTCAATGAAGCAGAAAGAGAAAAAAGAAAAGGTATAAAAATTGCAAAGAGAGAAGCAAAGTTTTACTTACTTATAGGCAATCTCATCTATCTGAAAAAATACAAAAGAATTAACTAACAAAATCTCCTATCTCATCAAATGTAAAGCATCAAGTATAAGACATTATTTTATGCACCAATAGGAAATTTTAAATTATTGTCTATTAACTGTAAGATATCATCAACTTAAGAATGTATCCCAATTTCAGAAATGTTCATCTTAGGACAAATGAAATAAAATATCATAACAAATTCAGGATTTCAGCAAGGTGCTAGATATAAGAGCAATGTGCCAATCCAGTAGTTCTTCTGTAAGTAGCAATAAACAATTTCAAAATGTAATGAAGAAGATTCCATTCACAAAAGCAATAAAAGAGGCGGAGCCAAGATGGCGGCGTGAGTAGAGCAGTGGAAATCTCCTCCCAAAAACACATAGAGCTATGAAAATATAACAAAGAAAAATCTTCCTAAAATAGAGACCACAGGACACAGGACAACATCCAGACCACATTCACACCTGCAAGAACCCAGTGCCTTGCGAAGGGGAGTGCTTTTTGGAAGTCTTAAAGGGGCAGGACAGGTCACTTAGACCAGAGGCAGGGAATCTGTGGATCTCTGGGCACTCTAACCCCCTGGGCAGCAGGGAGCACAGAGGCCCCTTACGGAGATAAATAGCCTCCCAGCTGCTCCCCCTCCAACGGGGCTCCACCATTTTGGAGGAGCAGCCCCAGCCAGGCCACGCCCACAGCAACAGCGGAGATAAACCCCATAGCAAATGGGCAGGTAGCAGAACCCCTGTCTGCGCACAGCTGCCCAGCACAAGCCACTAGAGGTCGCTATTCTCCCAGGTGAGGAAGGCCACAAACCAACAAGAAGGGAAGCTCTTCCAGCAGTCACTTGTACCAGCTCTGCACACTATCTCTATCACCATGAAAAGACAAAACTACAGGCGGACAAAGATCACAGAGACAACACCTGAGAAGGAGACAGACCTAACCAGTCCTCCTGAAAAAGAATTCAAAATAAAAATCATGAACATGCTGACAGAGATGCAGAGAAAAATGCAAGAGCAATGGGATGAGATGCAGAGAAAAATGCAAGAGCAGTGGGAGGAAGTCCGGAGGGAGATCACAGATGTCAGGAAGGAGATCACAGAAGTGAAACAATCCCTGGAAGGATTTATAAGCAGAATGGATAAGATGCAAGAGGCCATTGAAGGAATAGAAGCCAAAGAACAGGAACGTATAGAAGCTGACAGAGAGAGAGATAAAAGGATCTCCAGGAATGAAACAACACTAAGAGAACTATGTGACCAAGCCAAAAGGAATAATATTCGTATTATAGGGATATATAAGGAAAGAGGAAAAGGGATAGAAAGTCTCTTCAAAGAAATAATTGCTGAAAACTTCCCCAAACTGGGGGAGGAAATAATCGAACAGACCATGGAATTACACAGAACCCCCAACAGAAAGGATCCAAGGAGAACAACACCAAGACACATAGTAATTAAAATGGCAAGGATCAAGGACAAGGAAAGAGTTTTAAAGGCAGCTAGAGAGAAAAAGGTCACCTATAAAGGAAAACACATCAGGCTAACATCAGACTTCTCGACAGAAACCCTACAGGCCAGAAGAGAATGGCATGATATACTTAATGCAATGAAACAGAAGGGCCTTGAACCAAGGATACTGTATCCAGCACGACTATCATTTAAATATGATGGCGGGATTAAACAATTCCCAGACAAGCAAAAGCTGAGGGAATTTGCTTCCCACAAACCACCTCTACAGGGCATCCTACAGGGACTGCTCTAGATGGGAGCACTCCTAAAAAGAGCACAGAACAAAACACACAACATATGAAGAATGGAGGAGGAGGAATAAGAAGGGAGAGAAGAAAAGAATCTCCAGACAGTGTATATAACAGCTCAATAAGCGAGCTAAGTTAGGCAGTAAGATACTAAAGAAGCTAACCTTGAACCTTTGGTAACCACGAAACTAAAGCCTGCAATGGCAATAAGTACATATCTCTCAATAGTCACCCTAAATGTAAATGGACTTAATGCACCAATCAAAAGACACAGAGTAATAGAATGGATAAAAAAGCAAGACCCATTTTTATGCTGCTTACAAGAAACTCACCTTAAACCCAAAGATAAGCATAGACTAAAAGTCAAGGGATGGAAAAACATATTTCAGGCAAACAACAGTGAGAAGAAAGCAGGGGTTGCAGTACTAATATCAGACAAAATAGACTTCAAAACAAAGAAAGTAACAAGAGATAAAGAAGGACACTACATAATGATAAAGGGTTCAGTCCAACAAGAGGATATAACCATTCTAAATATATATGCACCCAATACAGGAGCACCAGCATATGTGAAGCAAATACTAACAGAACTAAAGAGGGAAATAGACTGCAATGCATTCATTTTAGGAGACTTCAACACACCACTCACCCCAAAGGATAGATCCACCAGGCAGAAAATAAGTAAGGACACAGAGGCACTGAACAACACCCTAGAACAGATGGACCTAATAGACATCTATAGAACTCTACATCCAAAAGCAACAGGATATACATTCTTCTCAAGTGCACATGGAACATTCTCCAGAATAGACCACATATTAGCTCACAAAAAGAGCCTCAGTAAATTCCAAAATATTGAAATTCTACCAACCAATTTTTCAGACCACAAAGGTATAAAAGTAGAAATAAATTCTACATAGAAAACAAAAAGGCTCACAAACACATGGAGGCTTAACAACATGCTTCTAAATAATCAATGGATCAATGAACAAATCAAAATAGAGATCAAGGAATATATAGAAACAAATGACAACAACAACACTAAGCCCCAACTTCTGTGGGACGCAGCGAAAGCAGTCTTAAGAGGAAAGTATATAGCAATCCAGGCACACTTGAAGAAGGAAGAACAATCCCAAATGAATAGTCTAACATCACAATTATCAAAACTGGAAAAAGAAGAACAAATGAGGCCTAAAGTCAGCAGAAGGAGGGACATAATAAAGATCAGAGAAGAAATAAACAAAATTGAGAAGAATAAAACGATAGCAAAAATCAACGAAACCAAGAGCTGGTTCTTTGAGAGAATAAATAAAATAGATAAGCCTCTAGCCCAACTTATTAAGAGAAAAAGAGAATCAACACAAATCAACATAATCAGAAATGAGAATGGAAAAATCACGACAGACTCCACAGAAATACAAAGAATTATTAAACACTACTATGAAAACCTATATGTCAACAAGCTGGAAAACCTAGAAGAAATGGACAACTTCCTAGAAAAATACAACCTCCCAAGACTGACCAAGGAAGAAACACAGAAGTTAAACAAACCAATTACGAGCAAAGAAATTGAAACGGTAATCAAAAAACTACCCAAGAACAAAACCCCGGGGCCAGACGGATTTACCTCGGAATTTTATCAGACACACAGAGAAAACATAATACCCATTCTCCTTAAAGTGTTCCAAAAAATAGAAGAAGAGGGAATACTCCCAAACTCATTCTATGAAGCCAACATCACCCTAATACCAAAACCAGGCAAAGACCCACCAAAAAAGAAAATTACAGACCAATATCCCTGATGAATGTAGATGCAAAAATACTCAATAAAATATTAGCAAACAGAATTCAACAGTATATCAAAAGGATCATACACCATGACCAAGTGGGATTCATCCCAGGGATGCAAGGATGGTACAACATTCGAAAATCCATCAACATCATCCACCACATCAACAAAAAGAAAGACAAAAGCAATAAAAATACAAAAACTGGAAATAAACCTAACAAGGAATTTAAGAATTCCTAAATATTCCTATGCCAGGGATTCTTATATGCAGAAAATAATAAAACTCAACCAAAGGGATGGAAAAAGGACATGAATAAATTGACAGAACTTCATATTGTAAAGATGTCATTTCTCCCCAATTAATCTATGAACTCAGTATAACACCAATCACAATCCCAACAGCATTTCCCATGAACTTGATATGCCAACTCTAAATGCCTCTGAAGACCAGCAATCACCATCTGTAAAATTCTGAAAAAGAACAGAGGGAAGAACTCCCTCATGAATATTAAAATACATAAAAAACAATGATGATTTTTGCCTACAAAATTAAACTTAAATTTAATATACTAAATTAAATTTTTCTGTACCAGAAAAGATACCATAAACAAATTTGAAAAGTGACTAAAAGAAAATACTTGCAAAACATATAAACCAAAAAAGGATTAAGATCCAGAATATATAAAGAACATTTACACATCTACAAGCAAAAGACCCAGAACCCAGCAGAGATATGACTAAGGATATGAACAGACAAATCACAGATGAGGAAAGAAGCATAGCTAAGTAAGACAGGAAAGAAACAGTAATCTTCCTTACTGGGAATCAGAGAAATTCTATATAAAACAATAAGATAGCATTGTACACCATGAAATTGGAAAAATTTTTTAATTTCATTATATAAAGTACTTGGCAAGGATATGGGGAGATATGTACTGATGGTCACTGCCAGGGCAAGTTGGCAGAATCTGCTTAGAAGTGCGTACCACATAAGCTAGCACTTCCACTTACTGGGATATCAAGAATTTATGTATTACCTATGTAAAAAAGAAAATATATATAACAAATGTGTTTGTGTGTATATGTACATATCTACCATTAAAATGTAAAAAAAAAAACTTTTTTAAAAAGTAGGGTTCTAACTTCCAGTTCTGCAGGAATTTACTTTGGGTAGCCCAAATGTTTCCATGTAGGAAAAGGGAAATTTTACTTTCTCCACCCTCCTCTGTGGAAGAATACCCCCACCTTCAGCCTAAAGAAACATCTTGGTTGCTATTCACTTATCCTACTTTAAGTGCACCTATTGTGGATTAGGCTTTAAATCCTGACTTTCCCCTCAGTGAAGCAATTGTTAAAGTCCAGGTGATATCAAAGAATATATATCTTGCAATAAATACATTCAGACACATACCAGCAAGAAACTTCTTTGCCAGTGAAGGCCGTGTTGCTTCCTGTGGCAGTACCTCCTTTGCTACAAAGGCTCTCCTCTCCCTCCTTGGTGACACTGGTCTCCATCTCTCTAGGGACCTTTGGCTGCCAATAGGAAATCTGCTCTGAACATCAGTGAAACACTGCTTGACTTTTTTTGGCAACAGTTTCTTTTCCAGGAGGGATTCCAAAGCCTGCCATGAAACAATCACTCTCTTAGTTTATTCACAAAAGTCTGACTTCTAATCACAAAACTGAAAATAAGGACTCCAGAGAAATGTGTTATAAAATGGCTATCTTTAGTGTTAAAGAAGTGTTGTTTAACTTATTTTTAAAACTTTATTATTTAGGACATATAATCAATGAATAAAAGGAGTTCTGCATGTTCTTTTACATGTTTAGCTCACCAAAACTATAGCAAAGAGATAAAGAATATGATTACTTTTAAAGGCACCCAAATCTTAAAATTATTTTCCATTTTAGAAAATAACCATACTCTTCAGATTAAAATCCTATGTGCTTTAAGAAACATTTTAATTCTCAATGAAAGCCTCATAAACTCAAATAATATTTTAAGTGGGCAGATGGGCTACACTTAAACATTTCAAAACTAAAGGAAACTTAGCATATCCAGTGGCTTTGGTCCCTAATCAACCACAGTGTGAGGAGATGTGTGTCCCCCCTTCCTAAAAGAGGCATATCCTCTAATTAAAGTGTGCACTCACTTGTACCAGACACTCAGGGCCTAGTCTCCACATAGTCAGTACAAATTAAGGGCAACTGAACATAACCAGGGAGATTCAGTTCAGATGACAGTAAGGCAATAGGAAAATAATAAGCTATGAGATGGTATAGTACATTGACAAGAAAAAATGAATTTCTTCTACCACTGCAGTTTTCAAAAGTATGGGAGATCCACAGTATGTTTAAGAAACATTATGTTAAGATACTCTTGCTCAACACTTAGGGGAAAAAACTAGATAATCTCTGAAAATCCTTTTTAGGATTATGAAGATATGTCCTCTAAATCAAATTATTTTGGCCAATGTTTCTTATTGATAAGTTTTAAAAGCATCATATGCTAAAAGCCTACATTTAACAATAACATTCCTAATAGTAAGTTCTACATACATGAATACAACCAACGCAAATCACAAATTTGCTGGATAGTGGAACTGGAAAGGTAGAAAGGTCCTTAAAGACCACCACGGGCTAGTTAATGGTAGAACTGGCATGTCACTTAGTCCAGAATTCTCCCCACTACAGCAGCTCTCCTCTACAGCTAAGAGCTTACTATAGCACTCTAACATAAAAGTCACCTTTTCATTTATGGATGAGAATGTGTGGTGTAGTGGAAATAACACTGGCACGGGAGTCAGAAGATAGGGATTTGATGCCCAACTCTCAAGAGAAGTAACTGTCATCTCTGATTTTTGCTTTTTTTTTTAATCTGTAAAATAGTAGCAATAACCTATTGCAAATCACAGCATTGCGGTAAGGATGAAATGGTAAAAGTATGTGGTAATACTCTGTAAACTTCAGAGAGCTACAAACATTTAAGGGTGTATTGCCCATGTCTTTGTCACCAATAAGAACTAAGAACACCATCCATTCCTGACTAGTACATGCCAGCTATGATTTCCACAAGTGTCTAGCCATATCACAAGACTTGAGGCTCTGCTTATATATGTTTCTTCTTTTCACAAATCTATCTGGATGACACATCAATATCCTAAGGTAAGCACTAATCTAAGAGTGCTTTATTGTTTTCCTTTTCCATGCTAATAAATTCTTTATTAAATGGCATGCATGATCAGGGAATCAAACATTATGTTTAATTAATGGACTTGGTTAAGAATCTAGACTCAAGTCACCAATTCTCAAAGAAGTAAAATACAGTATTACAGAATACACTATAAAAACAATAAAATAAAAATCAAGTGCTTCTTCTGTCCTCTGCAAAGCTTTAATTTAATAAACAGCACATATGTCTTCTGGTCCTCATAAATCCCAATGAAAATAGGCAATGGCAAACATTACTTTCCTGCTTAGGGAATGCACTTTAAACAAAAATTGGAGTCAATTTCATACCTCAATTTGTTGCAAGATATCTATAACCACATCTGGGACAGAAGAATCAGCATCCAGCTTGGCAGAACAGAGTGAAAGCTGGCGAATAAGACTGCCCAGTTCCCGACACCAAGTGGGAACTGGGTGCTCCCCTCGGTCAGTAAACTGAGTAACAAACATCTGTAAGGCCCGAATGGCTCCTCGATGGGCAGCTGCCAGCCTAGACATCGCCCATGACTGGCAATAAATGAGATGTGAGAAGTCATTTGAATATTCAGAACTTAATATCAACCCAATCCTTAAGGATATTAATATCTATCTTCCTTTTGTGAAAACTTTTTCATAGTAAAGGGAATTATAAAGTCTGAAGCTTTTCTAATGGCAAATAATCTGTTCTTTCCTATTCTCAGTTTCTTAAACCAGCAGCAACAACAAATATTTATGTTCAGAATCTGTTCTTGGAAGATGACACCAAATCCAGAATATTTAAGGTGCTCACTAACAGGTTTCTACAAGTATTAGTGCAGAGAACTCAGATATGATACTAACAAAACACTAGAAATGTAATTTATAATTAAGTATTAATCATAATTGAATTGCATCATACCTTCTTAGTGTGTTTAATTTTATGTGGACTCAATTTATCCAATTCTTCCTGGATTTCTTTAACCTGTTTTGTAAAGGGAGAAAAATGAAAACTTCATACCTTTCCACTGATCTTTTTTATAGGAAAAGATACAGCTTGTCTTGTCTAAATATAACCATTATTAATTCAAG